>NW_028270171.1:50743334-52122709 GCF_037043375.1 Chiloscyllium plagiosum
GGAGATTATTCTGCTGGAGGAGTTTAAAGACTCACTTCCAGAGAGGGTGAGAATTTATGTGAATGAACAGGAAGTTCAAGAAGTGAGAAGCGCAGCAGAAATGGCAGGTGAGTATGCGTTGGTGCATGAGATGAAATTTAGCTTTTGGGAAGATTTTCATCCTATGAGGGATAGAAATTGGGAGAAGGGGGGATCCGACGCTACAAAACATAGAGAAAAGCACACTGCAAACAGTTTACCACAGGTGAAAAAACAAGTCCAAGGAGTTGAAAGGAAGTGAAAGGCCTCAGGTGTTCTTACAATAACGTAGTGGAACACATAAAAATAACAGTGCCGATGTTTTAAGAAGGGCACTATGAAAAGTGTTTTCACTGCAGTAAACTGGGACACACAGTGCTGGGGATTCAAGGAAGACACTTTGGGAAAAGATGTTATGAAGGAGTTTAAGCCAGTGGCATTAGTGAACCTGGTAAAGGAGACCCCAAGTGGAACCGAGGAGCTACAGGAGAGTGCACAGCCTGGACAGGGGCTGGGTATGGAGTCAGTGCCTGGTCTCTATAAAGATTTCGCCTCCATAGATAAACCTTAAGAAGGAAAACCGGGGTGTGGGGGGAGGACGATAGTTATAATTTTCCAAGATACGGGATCTGCTCAGTCTCTCATAGTTGAGAAGTAAGGGGACGGAAAGGCACAACAGATCAGGCAGCATTCGAAGAGCAGGACAATCGACACATCAGGCATAATCCCATCGTCAGGAATGTGGCGGGGGGACAAGGGGGCTGAAAGATAAACAGGAGGTTACGAGCTGGGCTGGCGGGAGGGTCACTGGGAGGACGTTAGGATCTCCCCTTCTCCCAATTTCTATCCCTCATAGGATGAAAATCTTCCCAGAAGCTAAATTCCATACCTCTCAAGCTGAAGATGTAGGTGGGAGTGATGGTGATAGGGTGGAGGGGAGGGTGGAGTGGATAGATGGGAAGGAAGATGGACAGTTAGCACAGTTCAAGAGGGTAGAGCTAAGTTGAATGGTTGGATGTGGTTTGAGAATGGGGAAGGGGAGATTTGGAAATTGGTGAAGTCAACGTTGATGCTGTATAGTTTGAGGGTTCCAGCTGTCCTACCACAGATCCACTTCACCCTCCTCTCCGACCTTTCACCATCAGATATCACCTGCATCTACTGATCGCCTTCCAAGCTCCCTTCCACCCAGCTCCACCCCAACCCTCCTATTTAATTCTCAGCCGCTTTCCCCCTCCCTTACCCCCCACTTTCCTGATGAAGGACTTGCGCCTGAAACGTCAACTCTCCTGCCCCTCGGATGCTGTCGACCTGCTGTGCTTTTCCAGCCCCACACCTTTCAACTCTGATCTCCAGCATCTGCAGTCCTCACTTTCCCTTCGCGATGAAAGTAGTTTCACTCTTTCTGACATGTTACTCAACAACGTGATAATTTGTGGAATGGGGACAGAAATTAAGCATTCCCTTGTAACATCAAGTTGGAGTGCCAAATCAAGGTTGGTGAAGTAACAGTAAGAGTGAGTGATAGAGTGTCAGTTCCAGGAATACAGTTTGTTCTTGGGAATGATTTAGCAGGATCCAAGGTGGGAGAGGCACCCCTTGTGGTGGAGAAGCCAAAGTAAGACGAGGGAACAGGCCAATTAAAAGAAAAATACCCAGGGATTTTTCCAGACTGTGTAGTAACAAGATCCCACTGTCATAAGTTACAGCAGGAAGGAAAACCGAAAGAAAAAGCCAAAGGAGTTGATGCACGGAATATTCAGGCTAAAGCATTTCTAGTGGCTGGAATGCACAAGGACATGGTTAATTTTTGTTGTACATCATACATTCCAAATGGTAGTTAGGTCACAGGCAGTAATAAAAGCAGCAACGTTGTTGCCAATTCCTGTATTCGAAGAACCTGTCAGGTGGGTTATGATTAGTTGTGGAGCTCCCATTTCCAAAATAAAAGTGGAAACCAATATCTGCTGATCATAATGGATGTGTCCACCCGATTTCCAGGGATAATTCCATTATGGGGTGTTAAGGCAAAAAGGGAGGTAGAGGAGTTGGTAGCTGTCTTTACTCACTGTGGGCTACACAGTGTGATTCAGTCAGACCAAGCGTCTCATTTTACCGATCAGCTGTTTAAGGGCGTCATGGATAGCTTCTGCACACAGCAGTTTAAATCAAGTGCATCGTATCCAGAATCCCAGGGGGCCTTGGAAAGTTGGCATCAGATGCTGAAGACAATATTAACAGTGTCCTGTCAGAATTACTCGAATGATTGGAATAAAGGCGTCTCATTATATTGTTTGCCATTAGAGTTGCCCCAAATAAATCTACTCACTTTACTTCCTTTGAGTTAATATTCGTACATGAAGTCAGAGGTCCTTTGAAATTAATTAAATATAAATTGACAGGACCGAAGTCGGCGATCTCACACCTGGATTATGTATCTGAGGTGAGGGAGAGTTTAGATGGAGTAGGTGAGTTAGCTAAACAGTATCTGAAGAGGGCACAGTGTTGATTGAATCAGGTGGCAGATAAAAACTCTGAAACTTTGACGATTTCCCGTGGGGATGAGGTATTAGTATTGCCACCAGTGGAAGGAAATCCCTTCAAAGCCAGGTTTAGTGGCCCCTTTCAAATTAAAAAAATGTTGAGTCTAACAGTTAAACTATCCGGTAAAGCTACCGGATATGACAAAAAATGTTAGAGAATGTCATGTGAATGAATAGTGCTCCAGACACATTGAAGACTGAGGAACAGAGTTGTGACCAGATGAACAAATGGTGCATTTTATCTGTATGATGGAGTGATCTTTAGCAAGTGATTGAAAGCTCACATGTTACAGTTGGCTTAGCATGTTGAATGATTACAAGAAGCAAACTTGGTAATAAACTGAAAGAAAACAGAATTCACGAAGGCAGAGGTGACATTCTTGGGACATTACATTGGAAATGGAAGGTTGCCCCCATGGAACACAAAGACGAAGGGTTTTGAGGAATTTCCACGACCATCCTCGAAGAAAGAGGTGCTTCGATTTTTGGAACTGAGTGGATTCTAGCGGAAGTTTGTTGCAAACTTCAGCAGCGTATTGGCACCACTGATGGATTTATTAAAGAAGAACACAAAATCATGGTGGACAGAAGAATGTCAGGAGGCTTTTGAGAATCTTAAAGCAGGATTAATCACCACACCCGTTTTAACTGCACGAAATATTTTGAAAATCTTGGAAAATTTTATTTGATACTAGGGATATAGGGCCCGGAGATGTACTGATACAGAAAGATGATGATGGAATTGAATGGCCAATTCGGTACGTCGATACTTGTCAATATCCACCACAAAGAAACACAAAATTTCCATTATTGAAAAAGAATGATTAAGTTTCGCACTGGACTGACAATATTTTAATGTTTATATGACAAAAAAAATGTTGGAGATGATTGTGGATAACGACAAACCTCTCGCATTTTTTTGAATATTTAAAGACCAGAATATGAGAATATTTATTTGGAGTCTTATCTTACCGACTTTAAACTTACAAAATGTACATGCTGTGGGTCCTAAAATGTGATAGCAGATGTGTTATCGCAGATTTAGAGGAAAAAGTTTAGATAAGTTTTGACTTATTGCAGTGTTATATATGTGTGCAGAATTAATATGTATGGTATAGCTGAGGTTAATACTTTTGTAATTCATAGTAATGGAATTAAGAATGAGAGGAAAAGAAATGAAGCCATCTTTTCATTCTGCTGGTTCATGTTCTTTTTCTGAAGGGAGGAAGCCGAAAGCATGTCCGGTCCCTTTAAGACAGAATGGGTTTTGCTGAATAGAAAGTACTGCCACAGATGCCAGCTAAAGGTCAGCCTGTTCCACGTGTCACCATCGGCTGGGAAATGGATACCTGAGTTTTGGTTGCTGTTTTGACAATTCAAATACAACGAAAGAGTTTAAATAACGCTCAGGATACTAGAAGCCAATGGAATTTGAATATTATTTTTGGACACCTGGAAAGCAATCAAATTATGAGAATCATTATATCATGGGGAGTATATAAACCCAGCATTTTGAACACTAGAGGGAGAGCCACTGCCACCCAACAGCAGAGTAACTGCTGTAGAGCAGGAGTGCTAACTGGCCATCTCAAACACTTTCAATCAATGATACTTGCCCACGTAAAAGCTACTTTCAATTGAAAAAAAAACATGACCCAAGGAAATCAGCAGCTGGAAGAGTGAACACAGCGGGGAAGATGGATTCCGTGTGGTTTTGAGATTGTAATGTTTAATATGTGGGTTGTTGGACTAGCATTTTTTACAGAGATGGAGTCAGATAGTAAGCAGCTAAGAAAAGAGGGGCTTGTATTTGTGAATAGTTGTTGTTTAGTGTTCACTATTAAAGTTAAGAAACTAACTTGTTATTTTTTGTTTAAATAGTGGAATGTAGGAGATCTGTGTCACTCATATTTTAACAGATTATGAGCTGAGGTGAGCTTTACTGGATGTTTGGTTTCAATTAACAGAGGGGTTCGACTCCACTTTGTAAATCTCCATCCACGCTCACCCTGTTTCCCTGCAGTTGGCCCTTGTCCTTCCAGTCCTTTCCTATCCACATATTTATCCAAATGCTTTTGAAATGTTGTTAATGTACCCCCCCCCCCCTCAACCACATCTGATGGCAGCTCATCCACGTACCAGCCTCTGTGTAAAGAAGTGGCCCCTCAGGTTCCCTTTTATTCCTTCCCCTTTAACCTTAATCTGATCCCCTCTAATCCTCGAATCTCTACATCTTGGAAAGAGAAAGAGAGCATTAACCCTATCGGTAACCCTCGTGATCTTATACAGCTCTATAAGGACTCCCTCAGTCTCCTACAAGCAAAAGAAAATGTCCTAGCTTGTCCAAACTCTCCCTATAACTCAGACCATTGGGTCCTGGCAACGTCTTTCTAAATTTCTTCTGCACTCTTTCTAATTTAATAACATTCTCCCTATAGCAAGGTGAGAAATCTGAACACAATACTCCAAGTGCGGCCTTCCCAAAGTCCTGTGTAACTGCAACATAAATTCCAAACTTCTGTACTCAATGTCCTACCTGATGAAGGCCAATATGCCAAAAGTCTTCTTCACTGCCCTGTTTACCTGTGATTCCACTCTTAGAGAACCGTGCACCTGAACGCTAAGGTCTTTCTGCCCACTGCACCCCTTAAGACCCTCCCATTCACCATGAAACTCCTACCTTGATTTGAATTTCCAAAATGCAAGACCCCACACTTCTATATTAAATTCCATTTGCCATTTCTCGGCCCACTTCCCCACCTGATTAAGGTCCTGCTGCAATTTCTGATAAACTTCCTCACTGATCACTCTCCCACTTACTTTAGTGTCATCTGCAAACTTACTAATCATACCTTGTACATTCTCAACCAAATCATAAATAACAAACAGCAATGGAACCAGCCTCCAGTCTGACAAAAATCCTTCCACTAAACCCTCTGCGTCCTACCATCAAGCCAACTGTGTATCCAATTGGCCAGTTCCCGCAGTATTCCACGTGATGTAACCTTCCTGAGCAGCCTGCTATGTGGAAACTTATCAAAGGCTTACTGAAATGCATAGAGACTACATCCACCGCTCTGTCCTCATCAACCTTTCTGGTCACTTCATCAAAGAACGCTAGCAAATTTGGGAAGCATGATCGTCCACTCATAAGTCGATGCTGACTGCTCCGAATCAAACTCTGTGCAAGTAATGGGTGCAGTCAATGGTATGCTGTCCTTCATTGTAATATGATTCGAGTGCATAAGTAAAGCCATCTTCCTGCTGTTGTCGAGCCTTGCTGAGAGAGCGTTTGAGGCACTCTCTACAGAGTTGATTTCCTTTGTAAGGAATGATCTTCTTACCACAGACACGGATGATGGTAACATGAGGATAGAGTGAATAGGCTGAGTGTTTTATCTGTAGAGCTGTGAGAGATGAAGAAATGCTGATACTGAAATACAAGGAGTGGCAGCGATCACTTATTTGCAAAGGAGACATTGAGAAATTCCATACTTTACCCAGGATTGATTGGTTTGATTTATTGTCACGTGTACCTCAGTGCAGGGAAACACTTTATTTATGAGCAGTGGAGGCAGATCATAGTAAGCATGGCCAGGCAGATCATAGGGTGGAAATAGACTTGGACAGAATAAGGCATACAGGTTACACTGAACAGGATGTGCACTAGACAAGATCAACATGAGCAAGATCAGTATTATTTGAACTTAGAGAATCCATTCATCAGTCTAACGTGACTTTCCTAATAGTTTATAGGCCTAAATTAACTCTCCCCATGTTATTGTGCAGTCGGCGTGTGAACGTACTGAACGTCAGGTTGCTCACAATCCCCAACAGCAGCCACAATACTTTCCATCTGAAACAGGTAGCCATTCTAACCAGCTTCCACCCTACATAGAGAACAAGAGGCTGGCTTCTCGGAGATGAAAGATGCCTTCTTGAGACTTCACACAAGACATATGGCTTCCCTCCTCATCACTAGAAAGCCATGTTAAAGCCCCACGTGTGTGTCATGAGCAGCGGAGCCAAGAGGAACAACGTGGAGCAGTCTGTCCGTGCATCCTCTGCTCCATTTGTTCATCATGTTCGAGCATCAATTAGGAGACAGTGAGGACTGCTGATGCTGGAGATCAGAGTAGAGACTGGATTGCTGGAAAAGCACAGCAGGTCAGTCAGTATCCGAGAAGCAGGTGAATTGATGTTTTTGGCAGAAGCTGTTCATCAGAAATCAGCATCAATTATTTCATTCTGTCCCTGTGTAAGTGCGTTGAGGGAGAATGGCCTCCTCCTGTTCCTGTATAAGTGGCTTAAGGGGCTGAATGGCTTCCTCTTGTTCCTGTGTAATTGACTCAAGGGGCTGAATGGCCTCATCCTATTGCTGTTTCAATGACTTAACGGACTGACTGGCTTCTTCCTCGTCCAATTAGACAGGGCCATAGGCCTAATTGGGTTACCCCTGGTTCCTGTTTGACAGCTCGATGTGCTGACAAGTGTGATGATGATGTAGCTTTAAGAGGTTATTTTGTTCTGGATTCTTTTAAGAGAGAGATTGAGCGATAGTTACCAAGCTGGCTAGTTAAGACCACTTGAGTAAACAGCTAGGGAGACCTTGGGTTTATTTTAATGCAGCCTGAATGGGTGTGGCCAGCTCTCACAGATTAGGGTCTCTGGGTTTTGGTTTCCCAGTAACATCAGAAAGTGTAGGGGTCTCCACAGAGTTGGAAACTTCAGTGACTATCTCCTGGCTGCTAGTCTCTCTGAATTTTCTCTTGGTGCTGTTTTTAATTCCTGAATTGGAGAAATGTTTGTGACAATCTGTGTCTGATTATTCCTTTTTGCCAAGGGCTGTTTTTATGTGACTTTCCTATATTGGAACTGTTCACCAGTAATAGTTCTTAGAACTATTATTCTGTTAACTTGGCCAATAAAATTAAGTTATTCTAAATTCCCCTTTCTTTGGTTTCATTTTATCTTCTGTGTTAAAATAAATGTTGTTTTGCTTCATACAGAGTAGTTTGACCAGTCACATTGCATCCGGGACAGACATTTTACATTTCCTTTAAAATATGAAAACATTGTAGTTTAGGTTACCGCCTTCAAATATTTTCCAGGCGCTCTGGTGTGGTCCATCACACTAGACTCCTTCTTATCCTGAGTAATAGGCTGGAGGCACTGAATGGGCTGTCCCTGTTCTTCTCCAATAGAGTCAATGGGCTGAATGACTTCCTCATATTCCTGTGAAACTAGCGTGAGGAGCTGAATGAACTCTTGTTTTACTGTGGCAATGTGCAGTGTCAGGCAGTGCTGTTACATGAATGTTACAGACACTTTAACAGCACATGCCTCAATGGAGTCTGGGTCTTGCTGCTCATGGACACAGACCAGTTCAGGAGCTGACGGGGGACAAAATGTTCTGAACATTGTGGAATCTTCAGTGACCATCCCCACTTCTGATCTTATGGTGGGGAGCGCGGGGACGGGGAGACATTGATGAAGCAGCTGAAGATGTTTGTGAAGAGGAAGCTACCCTGAGGATCTCTCACAGAGGTGACCCAGGACTGAGATGATGAACATCTTCCTTTGTGCCATGTTTGACTCCAAACACTGGAGAATTTACTCTGATTCTCATTAAGTCCAGTTTTTTTAAGCTCCTTGAAGTCAACAGAAGTTAACCACTGCCTTGATATCAGGGCCAGTCATTTTTACCTGAACCCTTGAGCCAACCTCTTTTGTTCATATCAATAGATCATGATATAGGAGCAGCAAGTGTTTTCTTCAAACAGGTTGTATTGAATGTCAGGATTTCTGTTTTCAAGAGCTAGATGACTGAAAGTATTTGAAGAGAGGGTAGATGGAAATTGACCTGTCAGAGAGTTGAGGGATATGAAGAATTGGGTATGAAAGAGGATTTGAGGCCAGGAGCAGATCAGCCATGATCTTAGTGAAGGCAAGGCAGGCTTGAGGGATGAATGACTGACCCTGTTGCTGATGTTCTCACATTCTGTTATTGGACAGTTAGTGGGTGTTATTTTCATGAATGTTCTGTTATTGCATAATGCAGTCAGGGAGACCAGAGGATTTTATGAGCCATCTCTGGGTGAGGTATGGGGGCCATATTCACAATGAATCTGGGTCTACAACATGACCAACAAATGGTGCACAAGTTGCAGAGAGGGGAAGCTCTGTGAAGAAAGATGAGGGGCCTCTTTCATACCCAGTCTGGGTTTTCCAATTACATTTCCCAAATCACCTCAGTGTGTGTGAAAGTCTTGAGAAGCTGAATGGTCTCCTCTGTTTGTGTGCACTAGTTTATAGGAGTAAGTGGCCTCCAACTGTTCCTGTCCAGCAGGTATGAGGGGCTGAATGGAACACAGGAACATGGAATTGAGGGAAGGAGTGGGTCATTGGACACTTTGAGCCTTCTCTACCAGACACTAAGATTGCGGCTGATCAGGTTGGGGTCTCAGCCCCACGTCCCATTATGCATGACTCACTTCCCTGTCAAATATTTTACTAACTCAGCTTGAATGGTCCTGTCAGAATTATTCGTCATCCCTCTTGTAGACTCAGAGGGCCATGCAGAACGGAAACAGACCCGTTAGTCCAATCTGTTCACTCCGATCAGATATCAAATCTGATCCAGTCCCATTTGCCAGCATTTGGTAAATATCCCTCCTCTTTCAGATACTTTTTAAATGTGCGATTGTAACCGCCATCACCACTTCCTCTGACAGCACTTTCTGTACACACACCACTCTCTGTGTGAAACATTTACCCTAAGGTCCTCTGGACTCCCCTATGCTGGGAAACAGAACATGGCTGTTCAGAATATCCATGCCCCTGATGACTTTATAAAGCTCTATAATGTTACCCCTCACCGTCTGGCACTCCGGGGGAAACACCTCAACCTAACCAGCCTCTCCCTAAAACTCAAACCCTTCAGTCCTGCACCATCCGTGTAAATCTTTCCGACAGCCAACCGAGTTGTACGCAGTCTTCTTCAACTGGCCTCACCAGTATCGTATACAGATGCAACATTGCACCCAACCCCTATAGTCAATGCTCTGACTGATTAAGGCAAATATGCCAAATGTGCTCTGCATCACACTGTCGACCTGCGACTCCACTTTCAAGGAACAATGTACCTGCAGCCCTAGGTCCCTTTGTTCCACAACACTCCCCAGGACCTTACCATGAAGTGTATAGTTTCTGCCCTGAGTTGCCTTCCCAAAATGCAAAACCTCGTATATATCTAAATTAATCTTCATCTGTCACTCCTTGCCCCTTTGTCCCATCTAATTGTGGTCTCATTGTACTCTGAGATAATCTACTATTTCACCTTTCTGATGGCATCTGTAAACTGGCTAACTATGCCTCCAATATTCATCTCCCAATCCTTGATATAAATGATGAAATGCAGTGAACTCAGTACTGGCTCTCGCCGCACACTGCTGCTCACAAGCCTCCAGTCTGAAAAATATCCCTCTTCCTTGGAGCCAATTGTGACTAGCTTCCCCTGTATCCCATGTGACCGAAACTTCATAATCTGCCTACCAATCGGAATGTTGTCAACACTTCGCTGAGGTCCATGTAGACAATGTCTACCAAACTGCCTTCAAACGTTTTCTTTGTCACCTCTTCATAAAACTCAATCAAATTAATGAGACATGATTTCCCATGCAGAAATCCACGTTGACGACTCTGATAAGTCCTTGCCTTCCCAACTGTACCTCAGAATCCCCTCCAACAACTCCCCCACCACTGACATCAGTCTCACTGGTCTATAGTTACCCTGCTTTTTGGGTCACTGTTTCCTTTTCTCGTCCCACTCCTCCACTGCTCACAACAAATGTTAAATGTAACCAGGTCGGTGATATGGCCGATGATATCGGTCTCAAACTGGGTCAGGGTCAGTTTTAGGAACAAGTCGGGCTAATTTCTTTAATCAGCTGAAATAGCACGTTTATGATCCAGAGCAATGTCACTAAAACTATGATGGAAAGATGAATGGCAAACGGTTTGGATATTGGAAATAAAGAATCGATATTTCCCTTTCTAAAAACACTAGCACGTGCACATGCGCACGCGCAGGAAGATGTGTTGGGTAGGCCAGAGGTTATTAAGGTGGACAAATCCCCAGGACCGGATGGGATCTATCCCAGGTTGCTGAGGGAGGCGAGAGAGGAAATAACTGGGGCCCTGACAGATATCTTTATTGCATTCTTAAAAACAGGTGATGTGCCGGAGGACTGGAGGGTATATTATGTTGTCCCCCTGTACAAGAAGTGTAGTAGGGATATTCCGGGGAACTACAGACCAGTGAGCCTGACGTCAGTGGTGGGAAAGTTGCTCTAGAAGGTACTGAGAGATACGATCTATTTATACTTAGAAAATAATGAGCTTATCAGTGACAAGCAATATGGTTTTGTGAAGGCGAGTTTGTGCCTTACCAAATTAATAGAGTTGTTCGAGGAAGTGTCCAAGTTAATAGCTGAAGGAAGTGCTGTTAATGTCATATACATGGACTTTAATAAGACATTTGATAAGGTTCCCCATGATAGACTAATGGAGAAATTGAAGTTATATGGTGTGCAGGGTATTCTAGCGAGGTTGATAAAGAACTGGTTGGGAAACAGGAGACAGAGAGTAGTAGTTGAAGGGAGTTTCTCAAAATGGAGAAAGGTGACCAGTGGTGTTCCACAGGGGTCAGTATTGGGGCCATTGTTGTTTGTAATATATATAAATGATCTGGAAGAGGACACTGTTGATATGATCAGCAAGTTTGCAAATGATACGAAGATTGGTGGAGTAGCAGAAAGCACACGGGACTGTCAGAGAATACAGGAGGATATAGATAGACTGGAGAGTTGGGCGGAAAAGTGGCAGATGGTTTTCAATCCAGACAAATGTGGGGTGATGCATTTAGGCAAGTCTAATTCTAGAGCGAATTATACAATGAACGGAAGAACCTTGGGAAAAGTTGATGGGCAGAGAGATCTGGGAGTGCAGGTCCATTTTACCCTGAAGGTTGCTGCACAGGTGGATAGAGTGGTCAAGAAGGCATACGGTATAGTTGCCTTCATTGGACGGGGTACTGAGTATAAGAAGTGGCAAGTCATGTCAACATTGTACAAGACATTGGTTTGGCCGTATTTAGAATACTGTGTACAGTTCTGGTCGCCACATTACCAAAAAGATGTGGACGCTTTGGAGAGGGTGCAAAGGTTTACGAGGATGCTGCCTGGTATGGAAGGTGCTAGCTATGAAGAAAGGATGAGTAGGTTAGAAAAAAGGAGATTGAGGGGGAACCTGATTGAGGTTTACAAAATCATAAAGGGTATAGACAGGGTGGATAGAGACAAGCTTTTTTCCCAGGCTGAAGGATTCAGTAACGAGGGGTCACGGTTTCAAGGTGAGAGGTGGAAGATACACTCGGCAAGTACTTCACACAGAGGTTGGTGGGCATTTGGAACGCTTTGCCAGCAGAGGTGGAAGAGGCAGGCAAGACAGATTCATTTAAGATGCATCTGAATAAATGCATGAGTAGATGGGGAGCATACAGGTGCTTAGGAATTGACCGACAGTTTTCGACAGTAGATTTGATCGGCTCAGGCTTGGAGGGCCGAAGGGCCTGTTCCTGGGCTGTAAATTTTCTTTGTTCTCTGGACTCGCGCGCACACACACACACCCGATAAACAAAATCTCGGCAATTTCAAGTTGAAAGAACTTTGCCCAGATATTAGTGTAACGCATGACAAAAGTAAAAATTGAGAGATTGTCCAAAATGTTATTCTGCTTCTGAAGATATTCTAATCGCACAAGCTGCTAGCAATGGGACTTCATCCTGAAACAGTTGGATTTGGCTGAAATCCCTTTGCATTAGGCAGTGAGGAGATTCCAATGAATTCTGGTCAGGGATAGCCCAAAGAGTAGCACGGAGGCTCAGTGGTTAGCACCGCTGCTTCACAGCACCAGGGACTTGGGTTTGACTCCTGCCTCGGGTGACTATCTGCGTGGAGTTTGCACATTCTCTCCTGTCTGTGTGAGCTTCTAATGGGTGCTCCAGTTCCCTCCCACAGTCCAATGCTGTGCAGGTTAGGTGGGTTGGTCATTCTAAATTGTACACAGTGTTCAGGGATTTTTAGGTTCGTTACATTAGTCAGGGGTAAATGTAGGTCTGGGAAGGTTACTCATTGTAAGGTTGGAATGTACGTGTTGGGCTGAAGGGCCTGTTTCCACACTGCAGGAATTGTATAAAAACAAGAATGGTAATGATAACTGTAGAGTTTTTTTTTTCGCTCGCACACATTGCTGTGATGAGGAACAATGAAGGAGAGAGAGTGCAATAGGCCTTTTCTATCAGGCAGATTACATTTTCTCCGTCTCTGAGCTGAATCACACAATAATGTTATCCTCTCCCAAACTGGACCATGTGAGGTCTCCTTGTACATTGTCCAAACTATGTCTCCATCACATTCCCTGTTCCATGCAGGTGCATCATTGCTGCTGTCATACACAAAGCAGAAAATGGTCTCGGTCAATTTGAAGATATGTTTATATGTCACTGCATCATTAAAAAATAAAACGCTTAATGTATTCAGAATACCAGTGTTAAAATAAATGCATTTTTTAACAAATACAGAAATTGCTCGAAAAGGTCAGCAGGTCTGACAGCATCCAGGTGCCTTTTACATGCTGTCGTTGTACCAGCCTCCACCACTTCCTCTGGCAGCTCATTCCATACACACACTAACCTCTGTGTGAAAAGATGCCCCTGAGACCTCACCAAAACCTTTCTCCTCTCACTTTCAAACAATGCCCTCCAGTTTTGGACGCCTATAACCTGGGAGAAAACCCTGACAACTCACCCTATCCATGACCATTCTGATTTTATAAACCTTTACTGCTGCGAACTGTGACTCCAGTCAACACGAATAGCTGTAGTTTTCAGTCATCCTGGGCCTAAATTCTGAAATTCAATACTGACACCTCTTCCTTCTCCATCAGGTCACAATTCTAAATTCATTTCAATCAGTTTGTTCAGATGTATTACGAGACACTTCTGTGGGATTTACACCCAGACGTTTGCGTGTGGAGGTGTGTTTGCTCATCAGCCTGTTATGACCTGCTATGACATACCTCTGCAACAGGCGGGACTTGAATCCAGACCTTCTAGTCCATTGCTATGAACACTACCACATGAGTTCAGGAATTAGAATCAAAGGCAGAGTTCTGGCTCAGAGGCAGAGACACTACCCACTGCACTACCATACCCAGATTTTGGGTCAGTTTTCAGCTCGGTGTGGATTTATTATAATCAGGTTACCATTACTGAATTACACAAAACACTTTGTATTGTTAAACAAATGCAGAATATTGGTCTCAACTGTAGGATATTGAGTGCACGGGCTGTGCCATCGAAATTAACTATGAACGTTTTTAATCTTTATTATCTGTAGTCTGCAATATTAGGGAAAGAAATCCTGCAGTCACAGTCTGCGCAATGAAGGATCTCGAATAGATATTTATTACTGATCACCAGTAGAGACGGAGAAAGACCATAATTCTGGCCCCAAAACACCAATCACTATTACCCAACTCTCACGTATGTCTGCCCTCTTCGTAAAACCATGAAATGATACCAGGCCGCTGATTACTGTCCAGCCTTTCCTCCGCACTGACTGTGTCTGCAAT
Organism: Chiloscyllium plagiosum; assembly: GCF_037043375.1. NCBI lineage: Eukaryota > Metazoa > Chordata > Chondrichthyes > Orectolobiformes > Hemiscylliidae > Chiloscyllium > Chiloscyllium plagiosum. The sequence goes on from NW_028270171.1 coordinate 50,757,590, forward strand.
CTGTCCCTCCTCCCCCGAACCACAAAAGGCAAATCAAGCTCCGGGTATTTGTGAAAATCAAGGCCGGCGTGTGCAGGCCTCGTGGAGACGGGAAGGGTATTTTAAAATTGAAGGGGGAAGGTGAGGACGTCGTAATATCACACACTGGGCTGAGGGGTGGCAGATGGAGTTTAGTTTGGATTCATGCGAGGTATTGGATTTGGTAAATCAAACAAGAGCAGGACCGATACAATTAAAAGTAGGGCCTTTGGCAGTGTTGGAGAAGAGACCGAGGCTGTCAGGTATAATTCTTTAAAATTTGCATCTCATATAGACAGTGCTGTTAAGAAGGTGTCTAACACACTTGTCTTCATTGGTCAGACCTTTGATTATCGGAATTGGGACGTCATGCAAGACTGTGTCCAGTCTGGTTACCCTGCCCGCTCATTCCTATGTCCTCTAGTTTTGCCCCCCCCCCCCCTCAGAAAAGGACTTGAATATTCACTTTGATATTATTGACCTTGACATTATTAAGCTGGAGGGGATTGAGAAGAGATTAACCTGGATGTTGTTGGAAATGGAGGGAGTGAGCTATAAGGAGAGGCTGGGTAGGTTGGCACATTTTTCACTGTTGAGGATGAGATTAAGGGGTAACTTTACAGAGGTTTATAAAATCATGAGGGGTACAGATAAGCTGAAGGGCTGATGTATTTTCCCTAGAGTGGGGGGATTCAAGACTGGGGGTTGGTTTAATGTGTGCAGAAAAAAGATTTACAAAAGTCATGAAAGGAAATTATTTTAGACAGAAGATGGCTTGTGTGTGGAATGAATTTCCAGAGGAAGTGGTAAAAGCAGGGACAGTTACATCGTTTAAAGGACATTTAGATCAGTACATCGATAAGACATCAGTTTGGATGGTGCTGTGGGCAGCTGCCCTCTCCCTCCCCCTCTCTGAATGAATCCATGTTCGTTTTCACCCTCTGCCACTGTCTGTGCAGTGGCGTGTGGAGGCCAGCAGAGGGTGGCATTGCATCACTTTAAACACCACAGAGACTGCCACGCATGCCCCACACAGACACACACACAGCAATTGTTAGGACACGGCGTGAAGCACATCTCGTAACTTAACCTAAATATGAAGAAATGCTCAATTCACATCATAAAATATTAAAAAAAATGAGTGGCAGAGAAATCCCAAATTCCACTGTTTAAATAAAAACATCAATTTATTTTTAACTCTGAAAGTGAACATTTTACATCCACTGTTCACAACTCTGAGACCCCTTTCTCTAAATTGCTTATTAACTGCCTACAGCTCTATAGCAATATACTGTTTCAATAAGCTGCTTATTGAAATTGCATTAACTTAATTTCAAACCACACAGCAGCTGTTGTTTGCGATGTCTTCATCACACTGTGGATCTCCCTGGGTCATCGTCTTTCTGTTTACTGCAGATATGTTTCATATGAGAAGGTACTTTTGATAGAGAGTCTTTCCAAATCTCTTTGATCTGTGTTGATGGCATTTGCTCTGTCTGCAATTTTCAAAATGCCTGTATTTTTAATATCCACAACATTGTATTATCTCATTGGTTCGATTTTCGAAAAACAATAAATTGAAACTTGATTTGGTTTTAGTATCCTGGGGCATAATTTAAACTGATTGGTAAAATTTGAATTGTTGTCCAAAGAGCAACTACTCAGTGATCTATTTCCCAGCCAGGTTTGACATATTTTCAGTTGTCGTTGACACTCTGGGTCTGCCATCCTTTCATACCACAGGTGCTTGGCAGCTCTCAGTTCAGAACAACATTCACTCTCTCTTAAAGGTATAGTACACACTTTCAACTTCACATTAATACCCTGTTTTCATTGAAGATAGGTGGAGCCTATCCAGATTTCTCTTGCTACGTGGCTTGTCAATATTTCATTCACACTGTGTCATGTGTTTCAGGACTTTTGTTGTTCCATTGACAGCATGTCATTATTCGACTCTGTCCCTGGGAATATAGTAATCGACAATAGACAATAGGTGCAGGAGTAGGCCATTCTGCCTTTCGAGCCTGCACCACCATTCAATACGATAATGGCTGATCATCCTTAATCAGTATGCTGTTCATGCCTTATCTCGATAACCCTTGATTCCACTATCCTTGAGAGCTCTATTCAACTCTTTCTTCAATGGATCCAGAGACTGGGCCTCCACTGCCCTCTGGGGCAGAGCATTCCACACAGCCACCACTCTCTGGGTGAAGATGTTTCTCCTCATCTCTGTCCTAAATGGTCTACCCCGTATTTTTAATCTGTGTCCTCTGGTTCGGCACTCACCCATCAGCGGAAATATGTTTCCTGCCTCCAGAGTGTCCAATCCTTTAATAATCTTCTATGTCTCAAACAGATCCCCTCTCAGTCTTCTAAACTCAAGGGTACACAAGCCCAATCGCTCCATTCTTTCTGCGTAAGGTAGTCCTGCCATTCCAGGAATTGACCTCGTGAACCTACGCTGCACCCCCTCAATAGCCAGAATGTCTTTGCTCAAATTTGGAGACCAGAACTGCACACAGTACTCCAGGTGTGGTCCACCAGGGCCCTGAACTGTTACAGAAGAACCTCGATGCTTCCATACTCAATTCCTCTTGTTATGAACGCTAGCATACTATTAGCCTTCTTCACTACCTGCTGTACCTGCATGCTTACCTTCATTGACTGGTGTACAAGAACACCCAGATCTCTTTGTACTGCCCCTTTACCTAAATTGATTCCATTTAGGTAGTAATCTGCCTTCTACATTAAACTGAATCTGCCATGCATCTGACCACTCACCTAACCTGTCCAGGTCACCCTGTAATCTCCTAACATCCTCCTCACATTTCACCCTGCCACCCAGCTTAGTATCATCAGCAAATTTGCTAATGTTATTGCTGATACCATCTTCTATATCATTAACATATATTGTAAAAAGCTGTGGTCCCAGCACTGTTCCCTGCGGTACCACACTGGTCACTGCCTGCCATTCCGAAATGGAGCCGTTTATCTTTACTCTTTGTTTCCTATCAGCCAACCAACTTTCGATCCAAGTTTGTACTTTGCCCCCAATACCATGCGCCCTAGTTTTGCTCACTAACATCCTATGTGGGACATTATCAATAGCTTTCTGAAATTCCAGGTACACTACATCTACTGGATCTCCCATGTCCATCTTCAGAGTGACATCCTCAACAAATTCAAGAAGATTAGTCAAGCATGATTTCCCCTTCATAGATCCATGTTGACTCTGACCTATCCTGTTACTACTATCCAGATGTGTCGTAATTGCATCCTTTATAATAGACTCCAGCATCTTTCCCACCACTGAGGTCAGACTAACTGGTCTATAATTACCTGCTTTCTCTCTACCACCTTTCTTAAAAAGTGGTACAACATTAGCCACCCTCCAATCCGCAGGAACTGATCCCGAATCTATCAAAATCTGGAAAATAATACCAACGCATCTACGATTTCTCGAGCCACCTCCTTCAGTACCCTGGGATGTAGACCATCAGGCCCCGGCGACTTATCAACCTTCAGACCTAACAGTCGCTCCAACACCAATTCCTGGTAAATATAAATTCCTTAAGTGCAGGTCCTTTGGCCACTGTTACCTCAGGGAGATTGCTTCTGTCTTCCCCAGTGAACACAGATCTGAAGTACCAATTCAATTCTTCTGCCGTGTCTTTAATCCCCGTAATATATTCCCCTGATTCTGTCTTCAAGGGCCCAATTTTAGTCCTAACCATTTTTTTGGCCTTGCCCATACCTAAAAAAGCTTTTACTGTCCTCCTTTATATTTTTGGCCAGTTTACCTTCGTACCTCATTTTTCCTCTGCGTATTTCCTTCTTAGTAATCCTCTGTTGCTCTTTAAAAGCTTCCCAGTCCTCCGTTTTCCCACTTATCTTTGCTACGTTATACTTTTTCTCTGTTAACTTTATATGTTTCTTAACTTCCCTCGTCAGCCACGGCCACCGATGGCTCGTCCGAGGATCTTTCTTCCTTTTTGGAATGAACTGATCCTGCATCTTTTGCATTATACACAGAAATATCTGCCATTGTTCCTCCAATGTCATATTGCAGCGCTGACGAAAGAACTCGAAGACCTTAGGCTCATCCGAGAAAACGAGATCTTTCTGGACAAGACCTTCAGCAATGTTATTACACAAATCATGCCAGAAGAGAGCAGATGATGGGGAAGGCAGAGAGGAGACAGGTGCAAGAGACCCAGGGAGAAGTACCTGTCAGGAACAAGTTGAAGCTTTTGGAAGCAGAGACTGATGACACTGCCAGCTCGCAAGGCGGCCAGGTCTGTCAATCAAAAGTAGCCGCAGAGGCAGAGCGGAAGAGTCGGACATCGCACAGAGCCGTGGTAATAGGGGACTCCATCGTGAGAGGAACTGACCGGGGTTTTTGTGGCAGCAGACGGGATTTAAGGATGGTATGTTGCTTTCCTGGTGCTAGAGTGAAAGACATCGCGGATAGAGTGCAGGAAATCCTCAAGGATGAGGGTGAAGAGCCAGAGGTGGTGGTACATGTCGGCACAAATGATGTCGGGAAGAAGAGGAGGAACATACTACAGCGATACTTCGGAGATCTAGGAAGAAGGCTGAAAAGCAGGGCGTCCAAGGTGGTTATCTCCAGTTTGCTTCCAGTTCCTCGGGCTAGTGTGGCCAGAAACAGGGAGATAATGGACTTGAACGTGTGGTTGGGGAACTGGTGCAGGAAGCAAGGATTTAAGTTCTTGGATCACTGGGATATGTTTCGTGGTAAACATAAATTCTACAAGAGAGATGGCTTGCACCTTAATAGGTTAGGGACCAGCATTCTGGCAGGCAGGTTTTCTACTGCAACACCGCTACATTTAAACTAACTAGCGGGGGGGGGGGGGGGGGGGGGGGGGGGGGGGGGGGAGGGGACAAGCTGGATGTTTAAAAAGGAAATTGAAGGGAAACTTAGAACAAGAGAAGTAAAGAAAGCCAACTGTATCAATGAGGCAGAAAACTCGGAAAGGCATCATGCTGTAAGGTTGAGTGAAATAAGGGTTGATGGGAAGGGTGAGAGCAGTAACAAATTAAAAATACTATATATGAGTGCACGAAGCATTAGACATAAGATGGATGAGCTTGAGGCTCTTTTGGAAATTCGCAGATACGATATTGTGGGGATAAGTGAGACGTGGCTTCAAGTGGACAGGGCCTGGGAAATGAATATTCAAGGATACATGTGTTATCGTAAGGACAGACTGACGGGCAGAGGGTGTGGGGTGGCCTTGTTGGTAAGGGACGATATTCATTCCCTTGCGCGGGGGGACCTAGAGTCAGGAGATGTTGAGTCAGTGTGGATAGAGCTTCGAAATACTAAGGGTAAAAAGACCCTCTTGGGAGTCATCTACAGGCCCCCAAACAGTAGTCTGGATGTCGGATGTAAGTTAAATCAGGAGCTGAAATTGGCCTGTCGCAAAGATGTCACTACAGTTGTTATGGGGGATTTTAACATGCAGGTAGACTGGGAGAATCAGGATGGTATTGGGCCACAAGAAAGAGACTTTGTGGAGTGCCTCAGAGATGGATTCTTAGAGCAGCTGGTGCTGGAGCCTACCAGGGAGAAGGCAATTCTGGATCTGGTATTGTGTAACAAACCAGAATTGGTCAGAGACCTCGAAGTGAAGGAGCCATTGGGAAGTAGTGACCATAATACAATAAGCTTCAATCTGCAATTTGAGAGGGAGAGGGTACAGTCGGAAGTGACAGTACTTCTGTTAAATAAAGGGAATTATGGAGCTATGAGGAAGGAGCTGGCCAAAGTTCAATGGTGCAATACCTTTGCAGGGATGACCGTGGAGGAACAATGGCGGATATTTCTGTGTATAATGCAGAAGTTGCAGGATCAGTTCATTCCTAAAAGGAAGAAAGATCCCAGGAGGAGGCATGGGCGGCCGTGACTGACGAGGGAAGTAAAGAAACATAAAGTTAAAATAGAAAAAGTATAACATAGCTAAGATAAGTGGGAAAACTGAGGACTGGGAAGCTTTTAAAAAGCAACAGAGGATTACTAAGAAGGAAATATGCAGAGGAAAAATGAGGTACGAAGGTAAACTGGCCAAGAATATTAAGGAGGATAGTAAAAGCTTTTTTAGGTATGTGCAAGGCAAAAAAAAAATGGTTAGGACAAAAATTGGGCTCTTGAAGACAGAAACAGGGGAACATATTACTAGGAACAAAGAAATGGCAGAGGAATTAAATGGGTACTTCAGATCTGTGTTCACTTGGGAAGACAGAAGCAATCTCCCTGAGGTAACAGTGGCTGAAGGACCTGAACTTAAGGGAATTTATATTTGCCAGGATTTGGTGTTGGAGAGACTGTTAGGTCTGAAGGTTGATAAGTCTCCAGGGCCTGATGGTCGACATCCCAGGGTACTGAAGGAGGTGGCTCGGGAAATCGTGGATGCGTTGGTGATTATTTTCCAGAGTTCAATAGATTCGGGGTCAGTTCCTGTGGATTGGAGGGTGGCTAATGTTATACCACTTTTTAAGAAAGGTGGGCGAGAGAAAGCAGGAAATTATAGACCAGTTAGTCTGACCTCAGTGGTGGGAAAGATGCTGGAGTCTATTATAAAGGATGAAATTACTGCACATCTGGATAGTAGTAACAGGATAGGTCAGAGTCAACATGGATCTATGAAGGGGAAATCATGCTTGACTAATCTTCTTGAATTTTTTGAGGATGTAACCATGAGGTTGGACGAGGGAAATCCAGTAGATGTAGTGTACCTGGACTTTCAGAAAGCTTTTGATAAAGTCCCACATAGGAGGTTAGTGAGTAAAATTAGGGTTCATGGTATTGGGGGCAAAGTACTAGATTGGATTGAAAATTGGTTGGCTAATAGGAAACAAAGGTTAGTGATAAACGGCTCCATTTCGGAATGGCAGGCAGTGACCAGTGGGGTAACGCAGGGATCCGTGCTGGGACCACAGCTTTTTACAATATATGTTAATGATATAGAAGATGGTATCAGCAATAACATTAGCAAATTTGTTGATGATACAAAGCTGGGTGGCAGGGTGAAAAGTGATGAGGATGTTAGGAGATTACAGGGTGACCTGGACAAGTTAGGTGAGTGGGCAGATGCATGGCAGATGCAGTTTAATGTGGATAAATGTATGGTTATCCACTTTGGTAGCAAGAACAGGAAGGCAGACGACTACCTCAATGGAATCAATTTATGTAAAGGGGCAGTACAGAGAGATCTGGGTGTTCTTGTACACCAGTCAATGAAGGCAAGCATGCAGGTACAGCAGGTAGTGAAGAAGGCTAATAGCATGCTGGCCTTCATAACAAGAGGAACTTTATTGCTGGAACAGCACAGCAGGTCAGGCAGCATCAAGGGAACAGGAGATTCGACGTTTCGGGCACAGGCCCTTCTTCAGGAATGAGCAGAGAGTGTTCAGCAGGAGAAGATAAAAGGTAGGGAGGAGGGACTTGGAGGAGGGGAGTTGGAAATGTGATAGGTGGAAAGAGGTCAAGGTGAGGGTGATAGGTCGGAGTAGGGTGGAGGCGGAGAGGTCAAGAAGAAGACTGCAGGTCAGGAAGGCGGTGCCGGGCTGGAAGGATCCGGCTGAGACAAGGTGGGGGGAGGGGGGATGAAGAAACTGGTGAAGTCCAAGTTCATCCCCTGCGGTTGGAGGGTTCCCAGTCGGAAGATAAGACGCTCCTCCTCCGACCGTCGGGTTGTTGTGGTTTGGCGGTGGATGAGTCCAATGACCTGCATATCCTCGGTGGAGTGGGAGGGGGAGTTGAAATGCTGTGCCACAGGTTGGTTGGGTTGGTTCGTCCGGGTGGCCCAGAGGTGCTCCCTGAATCGCTCCGCAAGTAGGCGGCCTGTCTCCCCAATATAGAGGAGGCCACACCGGCTGCAGCGGATGCAGTAGATGATGTGGGTGGAGGTGCAGGTGAATCTGTGGCGGATATGGAAGTTTCCCTTGGGGCCTTGGAGAGAAGTGAGGGGGGAGGTGTGGGCGCAAGTGTTGCACCTCCTGCGGTTGCAAGGGAAGGTGCCGGGAGTGGTGGTTGGGTCGGTGGGGGGTGTGGATCTGACAAGGGAGTCGCGGAGGGAGTGGTCTCTACGGAAAGCTGATAGGGGAGGGGAGGGAAATATATCCTTGGTGCTGGGGTCTGTTTGGAGGTGGCGGAAGTGACGGCGGATGATGCGCTGTACATGGAGATTGGTGGGGTGGTAGGTGAGGACCAGTGGGGTTCTGTCCTGGTGGCGGTTGGAGGGGCGGGGCTCAAGGGCGGAGGAGCGGGAAGTGGAGGAGATGCGGTGGAGGGCACCGTCGACCACGTCGGGGGGGAAATTGCGGTCCTTGAAGAAGGAGGCCATCTGTGTTGTACGTATTTTGAACTGGTCCTCCTGGGAGCAGATGCGGCGGAGACGAAGGAATTGGGAGAATGGGATGGCGTTTTTACACGGGGCAGGATGGGAGGAGGTGTAGTCCAGGTAGCTGTGGGAGTCGGTAGGTTTGTAGTAGATGTCCGTGTTGATTCGGTCGCCTGAGATAGAAACAGAAAGGTCTAGGAAGGGGAGGGAGGAGTCCGAGACTGTCCAGGTGAATTTGAGGTCGGGGTGCAAGGTGTTGGTGTAGTGGATGAACTGTTCAACCTCCTCGTGGGAGCACGAGGTAGCGCCGATACAGTCATCAATGCAGCGAAGAAAAAGATGGGGGGTGGGGCCAGTGTAGTTGCGGAAGATGGATTGTTCCACATACCCTACGAAGAGGCAGGCATAGCTGGGGCCCATGCGGGTGCCCATGGCTACTCCTTTTGTTTGGAGAAAGTGGGAGGATTGGAAAGAAAAGTTGTTCAGGGTGAGGACCAGTTCGGTCAGTCGAAGGAGGGTGTCGGTGGAAGGGTACTGGGTGGTACGGCGGGAAAGGAAGAAGCGGAGTGCTTTGAGTCCTTCGTGATGGGGGATGGAGGTGTACAGGGACTGGATGTCCATGGTGAAGATGAGGCGTTGGGGACCGGGGAAGCGGAAATCCTGGAGGAGGTGGAGGGCGTGGGTGGTGTCACGAACGTAGGTGGGGAGTTCTTGGACTAATGGGGACAGGACCGTGTCGAGGTATGCCGAGATGAGTTCGGTTGGGCAGGAGCAGGCTGAGACGATGGGTCGTCCGGGGCAGTCAGGTTTGTGGATTTTGGGCAGGAGGTAGAAACGGGCGGTTCGGGGTTGTGGGACTATGAGGTTGGAGGCGGTGGATGGGAGGTAAACCACCAAACCACAACAACCCGACGGTCGGAGGAGGAGCGTCTTATCTTCCGACTGGGAACCCTCCAACCGCAGGGGATGAACTTGGACTTCACCAGTTTCTTCATCCCACCTCCCCCCACCTTGTCTCAGCCGGATCCTTCCAGCCCGGCACCGCCTTCCTGACCTGCAGTCTTCTTCTTGACCTCTCCGCCTCCACCCTACTCCGACCTATCACCCTCACCTTGACCTCTTTCCACCTATCACATTTCCAACTCCCCTCCTCCAAGTCCCTCCTCCCTACCTTTTATCTTCACCTGCTGAACACTCTCTGCTCATTCCTGAAGAAGGGCCTGTGCCCGAAACGTCGAATCTCCTGTTCCCTTGATGCTGCCTGACCTGCTGTGCTGTTCCAGCAATAAAGTTTCAACTTTGATCTCCAGCATCTGCAGACCTCACTTTCTCCTCCTTCATAACAAGAGGAGTTGAGTATCGAAGCAAAGAGGTGCTTCTGCAGCTGTACAGGGCCCTGGTGAGACCACACCAGGAGTACTGTGTGCAGTTCCGGTCTTCAAATTTGAGAAAAGACATTCTGGCTATTGAGGGAGTGCAGCGTAGGTTCACGAGGTCAATTCCTGTAATGGCAGGATTACCTTACACTGAAAGACTGAAGCGACTGGGCTTGTATACCCTTGAGTTTCGAAGATTGAGAGGGGATCTGATTGAGACGTATAAGATTATGAAAGGATTGGACACTCTGGCAGTAGGAAACATATTTCCACTGATGGGTGAGTGCCGAACAAGAGGACACAGCTTAAAAATACGGGGTAGACCATTTAGGACAGACTTCTTCACCCAGGAGAAACTTCTTCACCCAGGGAGTGGTGGCTGTGTGGAATGCTCTGCCACAGGGGGCAGTGGAGGCCCACTCTCTGGATTCATTTAAGAAGGAGTTGGATAGAGCTCTCAAAGATAGTGGAATCAATGGTTATGGAGATAAAGCAGGTACAGGATACTGATTAGGAATGATCAGCCATGATTATATTGAATGGCGGTGCAGGCTCGAAGCGCTGAATGGCCTACTCCTGCACCTATTGTCTATTGTCTACTGACATCCCTGCTAAGGTATTGCACCATTGAACTTTGGCCAGCTCCTCCTCATAGCTCCATTGTTCCCTTTATTCAACAGAAATATTGTCACTTCCGACTGTACCCTCTCCCTCTCAAATTGCAGATTGAAGCTTATTGTATTATGGTCACTACTTCCCAACGGCTCCTTCACTTCGAGGTCCCTGATCAATTCTGGTTTGTTGCACAATACCAGATCCAGAATTGCCTTCTCCCTGGTAGGCTCCAGCACCAGCTTCTCTAAGAATCCATCTCTGAGACACACCACAAAGTCTCTTTCTTGAGGTCCAATACCATCATCATTCTCCCAGTCTACCTGCATGTTGAAATCCCCCATAACAACTGCCGTAACATCTTTGCGACAGGCCAATTTCAGCTCCTGATTCAACTTACATCCGACATCCAGACTACTGTTTGGGGGCCTGTAGATAACTCCCAAGAGGGACTTTTTACGCTTAGAATTTCTCAGCTCTATCCACACTGACTCTACAATCCCTGATTCTAGGTCCCCCCGCGCAAGGGACTGAATATCATCGCTTACCAACAGTTCCACCCCACCCCCTCTGCCCGTCAGTCTGTCCTTACGATAGCACGTGTAGCCTTGAATATTAATTTCCCAGGCCCTGTCCACTTGAAGCCATGTCTCAGTTATCCCCACAATATCATATCTGCCAATTTCCAAAAGAGCCTCAAGCTCATCCATCTTATTTCTACTGCTTCATGCATTCATGTATAGTATTTTTAATTTGTTACTGCTCTCACCCTTCCCATCAACCCTTATTTCACTCAACCTTACAGCATGATCCCTTTTTGAGTTTTTTGCCTCATTGATACAGTTGTCTTTCTTGACTTCGCTTGTTCTAACTTTACCTTCATTTTATTTCTTAAACATCCAGTTCGTCCCCTCCCTCCATGCCCCCGCCCCTACTTAGTTTAAACGTAGCCGTGTTGCAGTAGCGAACCTGCGTGCCAGAATGCTGGTCCCTAACCTATTCAGGTACAAACCGTCTCTCTAATCTATGCTTACCACAAAACATACCCCAGTGATCCAAGAATTTAAATCCTTGCTTCCTGCACCAGTTCCCCAACCACACGTTCAAGTCCATTATCTGTCTGTTTCGGGTCTCAGCAGCCTGAGGAACTGGAAGCAAACCGGAGATAACCACCTTGGATGTCCTGCTTTTCTTCCTAGTTCTCCGAAGTCCCGCTGTAGTATATTCCTCCTCTTCTTCCCGATATTATTTGTGCCGACATGTACCACCACCTCTGGCTCTTCACCTTCGTCCTTGAGGATTTCCTGTACTCTGTCTGTGATGTCTTTAACCCTGGCACCAGGAAGGCAACACACCATCCTTTAGTCCCGCCTGCTGCTACAAAAACCCCGGTCAGTTCCTCTGACTATGGAGTCCCCTATTATCAGGCTCTGTGCGATGTCCGACTCTTCCGCTCTGCCTCCACGCCAACGTTTGATTGACAGACCTGGCCGCCTTGCGAACTGGCAGTGTCATCTGTCTCGACTGTTTCCAAAAGCTTCAACTTGTTCCTGACAGGTACTTCCCCCGGGGTCTCTTGCACCTGTCTCCTCTCTGCCTTCCTCATCGTCTGCTCTCTTCTGCTCTCTTCTGGTATGGTCGGTGTAATAACCTCGCTGAAGGTCTTGTCCAGAAAGATCTCGTTCTCTCAGGTGAGCCTAAGGTCCTCGAGTTCTTTCATCAGTGCTGCAATATGCTCTGTCAGTATAGCAGTATTTCACTAGCTCATACTAGTGAGTGTAGCAGGATTTCAGTTCTTTCATGGGGACTGTGATGCAGCGACAATCTCAACGTTTGTAGATGGCACCAATCTTGAACGAATTGTGAAGTCTATGGAGGACAGTGTGGAACTCGAACAGAACAATCACATGTTGGTGTAGTTTTTGGGCAGATGGGGATCAATGCAGAGCAATGTGAGTTGATGCACTTTGATGGGAAGGACATTGAAAGACAATATAAAGTAGGGTGTACCGTTATAAAGGGAGTGCGGGAACAGATTTTCCTGAGTGTATATGAGCACAGATTGTTGAAGATGTCAGGACAAGTGGGGAGAGCAGTAACTATCACAGATTAGTTTCAGTATCTGAGCTGTTTACAGGGGGAGGTATAGGAGGGAGCCTCCGTGCTCCCTTCCTGGGAGGTGGTGGTGACGATGTGTTGTGAGCCCACCCTCCTGCCCACCGAGACCGTGGGGATTCCATTTGTACCAGCTCGACACAAAAGGGAGATGGCATCAGGGCCAGGGCTTCTAAGTTGTGCCGAGGTGGGGGGGGGGGGGGGTGGGGGGGAACGGAGCTGCCAGTGAGTTTAAAGTGAGAATTGCCCTTCACTGAACATTGCTCCTTACTCGGTCGGTGGGACGTGGATGTTTCAGAATCTCCACACGAGGCATCCCGGTCCTCTCCGGCTCGTACCAGGGTCCTCCCCACAAGGCTGCGGGGCGGGGGGGGGGGGGTGAGGGAACGGATATCGGGCACTCCACCATCCGGCTTGGCCCTTCCTGTCCTATTCCAGGCTGTTTCTCCTGGAATGGGAGAAGGGGAGGGAGGGAGTGAGGGTGGGAATGGGTGGCCCGACTGTTAGTGCTGTTATAGGTAGGGGACATGGTAAGGGGTCCAGAGGGATTCAGTCCACAGTGTGGGATCCATGCGGTGTTATCGGTGTGGGGAGGGGTGGGTAAAGTGGAGGGAAGAGAGAGAGAGAGAGATATGGGGGTGGAGAAGAAGGTGCTGCATGCAGCAGTGAGAGTGGTGGACCATGAGCCTTGTTCGGTGGTCAGTGCTATGGCAGATATACAGTGAGTATGAGGGAGCAGAGAGATTACGGTGACCCTTATCCTGACAGAGCGGGGAAGGTTATTGATGCTTGTCCTGTATTGCTGGACATTTCTTCAGACCGCAGATACTGCACTGAGCTGGATGGGGAGGTCAGACCATGCTCGGTGGGTCTGGTGGTGTGGCCCCCTCTTGGAAGTGAATGGTCCCCCTCTGTACTAGCCCATCTACCAGAACCTCCGTGATCCTGTCGACAAACCGTGGTGCATTTGTCCCTTATCTGCCATGGTTGAAATATCCAGGGACATCCGGCCGATGGTGAGTACCTCCAGCCATGATGAGTTGGAGAATCGGGCTGGTATTGAATGAGAGAGACATCATGGGGTGGGCTGGGTAGTTAATGAGGTGAGTCCGATACGATAGCACCAGAAAACTATCTCAGCCTCGTGCAGATAATCCCTCTGTCACACTCAAGGAAAATCAAACAAAGATAAATTATTGTTAGAATCTGCCCAATGAGTCATAGATTCTGTTGAAACTAATTCCAGTTAAAAAGATGCAGAACAAATGCTTATCTGATCTCAAACCAATATCCTTTTTTCCCATCTTTCCTGGGAAGATTGGCTCATGTTACACGATGCTATCCAATTGTCTACATTTCAGCATTCTGTAACCTGGGAACACATCCTTCCATGACACTGTCTCTCAGTCACCCCCTCTCTGTCTATTTCACAAACCCCTCCCATGTGGTGATATTTAAACGGATTCCCCGGCCATCTCTCTCTGGCACTGATGTTCACACCCACAGAATCCCCTTGTCAGGGCACCAATGGAGATATGGAGCTGTAAATGGGTGGGAGCTGCACATCCTGACACTTCCAGCATGGGCTGCTAGTTTCCCCACACTGGGCAGTGATCTAACACAGTGTTACTGAGCAATGCAGTGGGGTGGTGGACACAGTCCTACATGCTGGGAGGGTAACTGCTCCTGGTTTACAGATTAATTCACGGGTGATCACTGCACAGGTTGCTGTGCTGGTCAGACTATCTGGTTGAGGTTTATAGATAATGCACTGTTGTGGTCTGCACAGCTCACCGCGCTGGACAGATATTTGGTTTGTGTTTATAGATCAATGCCCTGATCTGATCTGTGCAGTGTTCCACTCTGGAAAGATTGCTGGTTTGTATTTACCAGTGCAAAGGATGAGTCTGCACAGTGAACAGATATCTCCCCTAGGTGTATGGGGTCTGGGCTGGTTCTGGGAGATGGATTGAGAATGTGGTATATCTAACCATTTCAGCTGAACTGGCAATGCCTTTAATTCCCATTCCTGTGATTGGACCTACCGTCTCTCACCACATTAATGTACAGTGTTCCCCGGCACAGTACATCATGTTGGTGGGGTGGGTAGGGGGGAAAGGTGATGGACAGGTCACGGGGTTTCCCGGAACGTTCCGTCCCCGACATTCTATAACTGACATTCCCCGGAACGTTCTGTCCCCGACATTCTATAACTGACATTCCCCGAACGTTCTGTCCCCGACATTCTATAACTGACATTCCCCGAACGTTCTGTCCCCGACATTCTATAACTGACATTCCCCGGAACGTTCTGTCCCCGACATTCTATAACTGACATTCCCCGGAACGTTCTGTCCCTGACATTATTTGTGAACGGCCTGACGTCAGTGAATTGAACAAACGATAAGATCCCGAGGGAAGAGATCCCGTTCCAGGGAGAAGGAGACACTGTTCCGAAGGCTCCTCAGGCAGTTAAAGGGGTGAATACGTTTTCCCTGCGTTTACATTTCTCCCCGACACAGGATCGACCACAATTTAGACCAAAATACAGGAATTCCCAAACTCCATTTGTCTTCAGGAAACTGGGAGAGAATCCTTCAGGACAGCAACGTTCCCACCCTCCGTATTAGGAACTGGGAAGGAGTGACCTGTGTCTGCTCTCAAGTGATCGAGTGTGTGGGAATGTTCTAGAAACCATCTGTCCTTATGGATGCGTCTCTGTGTGTTTGGGGAGGGAGGGTTTCTTGTGGTTTATGTCACATTTTTGTCAGTAATTCCGACCTTCCCGTTTGTTATTCCAGCTCCAATTATTTTAATAAAACCCTGAATACAGGGGCACATTTGAAAATCTCACTGGGTCCCCGATCAAACGGGTCCCTTTGCCTCCAGGCTGATGGATAATGGATTTGTTTTCCTTCCTCACAGGTAATGTAGTGACCATCTACGTCCTGCTTTATAAAGATTGTGGATTGTCTCCATGTGTCAGACGTTACCTGGGGGCCATGGCAGCGGCGGATCTCCTGGTCATTATCCTCGACCTGATCCTGAGACACATTCCCATTGTTTATCTGGAACAGTTTTATTTCCTGTACTCCGTCCCCGTGTGTAATATCCACGCCGTCCTGCTTTATGCAGCCACTGACTGCTCTGTCTGGTTCAATGTCACTTTCACCTTTGATCGGTTTGTGGCCATTTGTTGCCAGAAGCAGAAAAGTAAATATTGCAGTGAGAAAACGGTGGCTGTCGTTCTGGGAGCAGTGACTGTGCTGAGCTGTTTAAAGAACATTTTCTGGTATTTTATGTTCACGGCTCGGTATTGGCTGGGGAACAACCCCTGGATTTGTGATGTAACAGGCGCTGTTCGAATCTCCAGTGTCTGGATCACAATCGAGTTCCTCCACCACATTCTAACCCCGTGTGTCCCATTTCTCCTGATTCTGCTGCTCAATGTTCTCACCGTCAGACACATTTTAGTGACCAGCAGAGCCCGCAGGAGACTCCGCGCTCACACCAATGGGGACGCTCAGTCTGACACTGAAATGAGAAACCGAAGAAAATCCATCATTTTACTGTTTGTAATCTCGGCCAATTTCAACCTGTTATGGTCAATGTTAATGCTGTATTCTATATGGAACCGGATGTGGTATTTTGGTAATACGTCGATGTATCTCGATTATTTTGTGCAGGAATTGGGCTTCATGCTGCAGCTCCTCAGTTGCTGCACAAACACCGCGATTTATGCCGTGACCCAGACTAAGTTCAGGCAGCAGCTGAAGAATTGCTGAAATATCCCTTCACCCAAATCCATCCATCCATCAAATTCCCTCATTAATCAATGCATCCGGGCTTTTCTCATTTCAGTCCAGTGTTTCAGCGATGGAGCAGCCTGTCACTATGGTAACAGACTGAGGGTAGCGCTGGTTTGTCCATCCTTATCCCACAGCGGGGTTACAGGGAAACATTTCAATGTTTCTCACAACTCAGGGGCCAGTGAGAAAAGGCACCATCCCACTGACTGTATCCATCACTTCCATTTGTAAACAATAAAAATGTTGATTAAAGCGTGCCGAGCAGCACAGTGACCGATGTTGTTGTGTGTCTTTGTGATGGAGACGCTGAGCTGGAGAGAGACAGACTCAGCCCCAAGTCCTGGTCCTCAGGGAAGGGGAGGGCACTGCGCCCTGAGCTCAGGAGCTGGGTTTAACTCCCTCTGTCCCCACCACTCCAACCTGGCCTCCCCATTTCCTCTCCCCTCCTCTTTCTCATCACTTCTCCCCCTCTCCCTCTCATTCTGTACACTCTCTTTCTCACCACCTCTCCCTTTCACGCTCTCGTCCCCTCTCAGACACCCCCCAACCCCGATTTCTCCACCTGCCTCCACTATTGTTTCTCCCTCCCCCTCCCCCTCGCTCTCTCAACCAAAACGAGATTCTCCACCTGCCTCCGCTCTTCCCTCTCCCTCTCACCCCTACTCTCTCTCCCTCCTGCCGTCGATGTCTCCCTCCCGCAATTCCGTCTCGACCCCATTTTCCCCTCCTCCCACTTCCCACATCTCTCTATCATCTCACTCCACCCCCCACACGCAGACTCACTACAAATTCCCAGTCTCTGGGATAGAGGGAGAGGGAAGGACCTGGGAGACGGAGTGTGTCAGAGAGAGAGGGAGGGACAGGAGGAAGAGAGATTCAGTCAGAGAGAAACGGAGGGAGGTGGGGAGAGAGAGACACTGAGGGAGTGGGATCGAGACTGAGAGAACGTGGAGAGGGAGTGAAGGAGCAGAGAGAGAGAGCAGGGGGGAAGAGAGAGATAGGGTGAAGTAGGGAGAGAGACAGAAACAGGGGAGAAGATAATGAGAGACAGAGGCGAGAGGGAGAAAGAGAGACAGTGAGGTACGAGGGAGGGAGCGAGAGAGAAAGGGGGCAAGTCTTAGAGAGAGGGAAAAGGAGAGAGAAAGTGGACGAGAGATGGGGAGGCGAGAGAAGAGGAGAGAGGGAAGAGAGAGAGAGAATGAGGGTTGAGAGAATGAGAGAGAGGCAGGGGTGAGAGATAGAGGGAGGGGCAAAAAAGCGAGAGGTCGAGAGAGATGGAGGCTGCAAGAGAGAGAGGGTCAAGAGAGAGGGGGTTGAGAGAGAGAGAGAGGGATCGAGAGAGAGAGGGGCAATGAAGCAGGCGGGAGACTGAGTGAGAGGGCGAGTGAGAGAGAGTTTGTGAGGGCGAGAGTGACTTGGCAAGAGAGAGTTAGAGTGGGTGAGAGAGTGATGAGGTGAGTGAGAGAAAGAAAAACAGGATGAGAGAGACAAAGAGGTGAGAGAGAGGGAGTGAGAGGGGAGGGCAAGACAGAGAGAAGGAGGGGCAAGGAGAGAGGGAGTGAGAGAAAGAAGAAGCGAGAGAGGGAGGCGTTAAGAGAGCAAGAAAGAGAGATGGGTAAGAGAGATTGAGGGGCGAGAGAGTGAGAGGGAGCAAGAGAGACAGAAGGAGCAAGAGAGAGAGAAACGGGGTTCGAGAGAGATGGAGGTAAAAGAGAGATAGAGGGGGTGAGAGAGAGGGGGCGAGGGAGAGAGAAAGGGGTCGAGAGAGAGAGCGCGAGGGCAAGAAAGAGAGTGATGGCAAGAAAGTGAGTGCGAGAGAGAGTGTTGTGTTGAGAGAGAGCGAAGGCGAGAGAGACGAGAGAGAGAGAGAGAGGAAGGTCAAGAAGGAGAGAGGGCTCCGTGAGACGGGGTTTGACAGAGAGGGTTGGGAGAGAGAAAGGGTGACAGCTAGAGCGCAGGGGCAAGACAGGGCGAGACAGAGAGAGAGAGAGACAGAGTGATAGAGTCGGAGAAAAGAAACGAGAGAGGGAGAATAAGGGGACCGAAGAGAGTCAGCGAGAGCAAGGTAGAGAAAGAGAGAGAGAGAGAGAGATAGGGGAGAGATAAAGAGACAGGGCGAGTGAGAGAGCGATGGTGAGAGAGAGGAAAGAGAGAGGATGGGTGAGAAGGAGGGAAGGGTTGTCGAGAGTGAGAGAGAAGGGACAAGGGGGGCAGCGGAAGAGAGAGGATGAGAGCGAGGGAGCGAAAGAGTGGGGCGAGAGAGAGGAGGTGAGAGAGGGAGCTAGCGAGAGAGAGACATACGAGGAGAGAGAGAGAGAGGACAGACAGAGGGCGAGCAGAAGAGAGAGAGAGGGTGAGAGAGAGAGGATGAGAGAGAGAGATTGAGAGAGAGAGGCTGAGCGAGAGAAAGAGAGGATCTGAGCAATACAGAGAGAGAGGGGGCAAGAGAGGGAGGGGATGGTGTCAAGAGAAAGCGAGACAGGGGGCGATAACGGGAGAGAGAGAGATGAGGCGATAGTGACTTGAGAAAGAGAGAGAGAGTGAGCAAGGCGGGAGATGGGTCCAGAGAGAGAGAGAAAGTGAGAGAGAAAGAGAGAGAGAGAGAGAGAGAGAAAGAAAGAGATAGAGAGGCACATACGGAGGGATGAGATGGTGGGTAGAGAGCGACAGAGCGAGAGTGGGCGAGTGAGAGACAATGTGCAGGGAGAGAGAATGAGCAGGGAGAATTAGGATGAGAGGGAGAGAGAGGGGCGCGAGAGAGAGGGGGCAGAGAGAGAGGTGGACGAGAGAGAGGGGCGAGAGAGAGGTGGGCGAGAGAGAGGGGGACGAGAGAGAGTGGGACGAGAGAGAGGTGGGCGAGAGAGAGGGGGGCGAGAGAGAGGTGGGCGAGAGAGAGGGGGACGAGAGAGATGGGGCGAAAGAGAGGGGGGTGAGAGAGAGGTGGGCGAGAGAGAGGTGGGCGAGAGAGAGGGGGGCGAGAGAGAGGTGGGCGAGAGAGAGGTGGGCGAGAGAGATGGGGGCGAGAGAGAGAAGTGGGCGAGAGAGAGGTGGGCGAGAGAGAGAGGTGGGCGAGAGAGAGGGGGATGAGAGAGAGGGGGACGAGAGAGAGAGAGTGGGGGCGAAAGAGAGAGAGGGGGGCAAGGAATGGCGAAAGAGACGGGAGAGAAAGAGAGGGGGTAAAAGAAGGGATGGGAAAAGAGAGGGGTGCGAAAAAGAGGGGGAGTGAAAGACAGAGTGGATGAAAGGAGGGGTGAAAGAGAGTTTGGCGAAAGAGAGGGGTCGAAAGGACGGGCAATGGATGGGGACGAAAGAGGGGGCAAAAGGGGGCGAAAGTAGGGGGCGAGTGAGAATGAGGGTGAGAGAGAGAGGGAGTTGAGAGAGAGGGAGAGAGGGGGTGGAGAGAGAGAGTGTTGAGAGAGAGAGGGGGCGAGAGACAGGGTAAGAGAGAGGGGGGCAAGAGATGGGGGTGAGAGAGGGGGCGAGAGAGTGAGGGGAGAGAGAGAGGGGAAGTGAGAGAGGCAAGAGAGAGGGAGAAAGAGGGAGAGGAGAGAGGGGAGAGGGAGTGTGAGAGCGGGGGTTGAGGCAGAGGGCGGTGTTGGATGGGGTTGGGGAGGGGGCGGTGGTAAACGGGGTTGGGGAGGGCGTGGTGGTGGATAGGGTTGGGGAGGGGTGGTGTTGGATGGGGTTGGAGGAAGGGGGCGGTGTTGGATTGGGTTGGGGAAGGGGGCGGTGTTGGACGGGTTTGGAGAGGGGGCGATGTTGGACGGGGTTGGGGGAGGGGGCGTTGTTGGACGGGTTTGGAGAGGGGGCGATATTGGACGGAGTTGGGGGAGGGGGCCGTGTTAGACAGGGCTGTGGGAGAGGGTGGTGTTGGATGGGGTTGGGGGATGGGGCCATGTTAGACAGGGTTGTAGGAGGGGGCGGTGTTGGATGGGTTTGGGGGAGAGGGCGGTGTTGGATGGGTTTGGGGGAGGGGACGGTGTTGGGGAGGGGGAGGTGTTGGACAGGGTTGGGGGAGGGGGAGGTGTTGGAAGGGGTTGGGGAGTGGATTCGTGGCGGGGTAGCAGTGTTGGATGGGAGCAGCGGGAATGGGTTTGGGTGTGGGGTGTGGTGCTGAGTGCGGGAGGCGGGGCTCATGTTGGACGGTGGTGAGGGTCAGGCTGTGGTGTGTGTGGACGGCGGTGAGAATCAGGCTGGGGCAGTGTGTGGGCGGCAGTGAGGGTCAGGCTGGTGGCGGTATGTGGATGGCGATGAGGGTCAGGCGGGGGGCGGTATGTGGATGGCGGTGAGGTTCAGGCTGGGGGTGGTGTGGGGATGGCAGTGAGGGTCAAGCTGGGGATGCTGTGTGGACGGTGGTGAGGGTCAGGCTGGGGCCGGTGTGTGGATGGCAGTGAGGGTCAGGCTGGGGCAGTGTGTGGACGGTGGTGAGGCTCAGGCTGGTGGTGATTTGTGGAAGGCAGTGAGGGTCAGGCTGGGGGCGGTGTGTGGATGGCGGTGAGGATCAGGCTGGGAGCGGTGTTCAATGTTGGTGAGGGTCAGGCGGGTGGCGGTGTTGAATGCTGGTGAGGGTCAGTTTGGGTGCAGGTTTGGACGGTGGTGGGGGTCAGGCTGGGGGCAGTGTGTGGAAGGGGCAGTGAGGTTCATGCTGTGGGTGGTGTTGGATGGCGTTGAAGGTCAGGGTGGGGGCGTTGTGTGTACGGTGGTGAGGGTCAGGTTGAGAGTCGTGTTCAATGCTGGTGAGGGTCAGGCAGGTGGCGGTGTAGAATGCTGGTGAGGGTCAGGCTGGGTGCAGGTTTGGATGGTGGTGAGGATCAGGCTGGGGGCAGAGTGTGGAGGGACAGTGAGTTTCAACCTGTGGGTGGTGTTGGACGGCGTTGAAGGTCAGGGTGGAGGCGTTGTGTGTACGGTGGTGAGGGTCAGGCTGGGGCGGTGTCTGGCTGGCAGTGGGGATCAGGCTGGGGCAGTGTGTGGACGGTGGTGAGGCTCAGGCTGGGGGTGATGTGTGGAAGGCAGTGAGGGTCAGGCAGGGGGCGGTGTGTGGATGGCGGTGAGGGTCAGGCTGGGAACGGTGTTCAATGTTGGTGAGGGTCAGGCAGGTGGCGGTATTGAATGATGGTGAGGGTCAGGTTGGGTGCAGGTTTGGACGGTGGTGGGGGTCAGGCTGGGGGCAGTGTGTGGAGGGGTAGTGAGGTTCATGCTGTGGGTGGTGTTGGATGGCATTGAAGGTCAGGGTGGGGGCGTTTTGTGTACGGTGGTGAGGGTCAGGTTGGGGGTGGTGTGCGGTGGTGGGGTTCAGTATGGAGGCGGTGAGTGGACATCAGAGTGAGTCAGGCTGGGAGCGGTGTGTGCATGGCAGTGAGGGTCAGGCTGTTGGCGGTGAATAGATGGCAGGGAGGGTCAGGTTGGGGGCGGTGTGTGGATGGCGGTGAGGCTCAGGCTGGGGGTGGTGTGTGGATGGCGGTGAAGGTGAGGCTGTGGGCGGTGTTGGACGGCAGTGAGGGTCTGGCTGGGGATGATGTGTGGATGGCGATGAGGGTCAGGCTGGGGTTGGTGTGTGGACAGCGGTGAGGGCCAGGCTGGGGGTGATGTTGGGCGGAGGGGATGTCAGCTTGGGGGCAGTGTATGTGGTTGGCAGAGGGAAGGTTCAGGCTGGGGGCAGTGTGTGGACAGCGGTGAGGGCCGGTCTAGGGGCGGTATTGAATGGTGGTTATGGTCAGACTGGGGGGTGCAGTGATCGACGGTGGTGGGAGGGCAGGCTGGGGGCGGTTTGTGGAGGGCCTGTGAGGTTCATGCTGGGGGCGGTGTTGGAGGGCAGTGAGGGTCAGTTTGGGGGCGGTGCATGGACAGCGGTGAGTGCCAACTGGGGGAGTTGTGTGGAATGTGGTGAGGGCAAGGCTGGGGGAGGTGTGTTGATGGCGGTGAAGATAAGTCTGGGGTCGTTGTGTGGATGGCAGTGAGTGCAAATTTGGGGGTGGCATGTGTTACTGGCGAGAGTTAGACTGGGGGCGGAATTGGACGGTGTTGAGGGTCAGGCTGGGATCGGTGTTGTGCAGTGGTGAGTGTCAGGCTGGGGTGGTGAGTGGGCATCAGTGAGGGTCAGGCTGGGGGCGGTGTGTGGACGGCAGTGAGGGTCAGGCTGGGGACGGTGTATGGACAGCAGTGAGGGTCAGGCTGGGGCGGTGTGTGGACAGCATTGAGAGTCAGGCTGGGGACAGTGTGTGGACGGCAGTGGGAGTCAGGCTGGGGCAGTGTTGGACATGGCGAGGATCAGGCTAAGTGGGAGAGGGCCAGGTTGGGGGTGGTGAGGGTCAGGTTGGGGGCGGTGAGGGTCAGGTTGGGTGTGGTGAGAGACAGGCTTGGGGCGGTGAGGGTCAGGCTGAGGGCGGTGTATGGATGGCGGTGGGGTTCAGGGTGGGGGCTGGGTGTGGACTGTGGTTGGGGTCAGGCTAGGGGCAGTGTGTGGGCCGTGGTGAGTTTCAGGCTGGGGGGCGGTGTGTGAGCGTCAGTGTGGGTCATGCTGGGGGCGGTGTGTGAGGGTCAGTGTGGGTCATGCTGGGGGCGGTGAGGGTCAGGCTGGGGGTGGCGTTGGGCGGAGGGGTGGGTCAGCTTGGGAACAGTGTGTGTGGTTGGCAGAGGGAAGGGTCAGGCGGGGGCAGTGTGTGGACAGCGGTGAGGGCCAGGGTAG
The DNA here is from genome assembly GCF_037043375.1 of Chiloscyllium plagiosum. Lineage (NCBI taxonomy): Eukaryota > Metazoa > Chordata > Chondrichthyes > Orectolobiformes > Hemiscylliidae > Chiloscyllium > Chiloscyllium plagiosum. Next base: position 50,780,574 of record NW_028270171.1, read on the forward strand.
GGGCGGAATTGAATGGTGGTTATGGTCAGGCTGGGGGGTGCAGTGATGGACGGTGGTGGGGGCAGGCTGGGGGCGGTTTGTGGAGGGCCTGTGAGGTTCATGTTGGGGACGGTGTAGGAGGGCAGTGAGGGTCAGTTTGGGGGCAGTGCATGGACAGCAGTGAGGTCCAGGCTGGGGGAGGTGTGTTGATGGCGGTGAGGGCAAAGTTAGGGGTGGTGTGCGGCAGCTGTGAGGGTCAGACTGAGGGCGGTGTTGACAGTGGTGAGGGTCAGGCTGAGGGCAGTGAGTGGGCATCGGTGAGGGTCAGGTTGGGGTTGGTGTGTCGATGGCGGCGAGGGAAAGGCTGTGGGCGGTGTGTGTTCGGAAGGGACGGTCAGGCTGAGGTTGGCGTGTGAACGATGGTGGGGGTCAGCTTGAGGGCAGTGAGTGGATGGCAGTAGGGGTCAATTTGGGGTCGGTGTGTGGGCGGTAATGAAGGTCAGGCTGTGAGGGTGAGGCTGGGGTCGGTGTGTGGATGGCGATGAGTGTCAGGCTGGGTGTGGTGTGTGGGTGGTGGTGAGGGTCAGGCCGGGATGGTGCAGGATGGCAGTGAGAGTCAGTCTGGGGACAGTGTTTGGATGGCAGTGAGGGTCAGGCTGGTGGCGATGTGTGGACAGTGGTGAGGGTCAGCTAGGGATGGTATGTGGTCAGCAGTGGGGGGCAGGCTGGAGGTGGTGTGTGGATGGCGGTGAGGATAAGGCTAGGGGCGGTGTGTGGGCGGCGGTGTGGGTCAGGCTGGGAAGGTGTTGGACGGCGGTGAGGGACAAGCTGGTGACGATGTGTGGACGGCGGTGAGAGTTAGCCTGGGGTCGGTGTGTGGACGGGAGTGAGGGTCAGGCTGAAGGCAGTGTGCAGATGGCAGTGAGGGACAGGCTGGGGGCGGCGTGCAGAGGGCAGTGAGGGTCAGGCTGGGGGCAGTGTGTGGACGGTGGTGAGGGACAGGCTGGGTGCGGTGTCTGTGGACAGCAGTGAGGGACAGGCTGGTGCCAGTGTGTGGACAGCAGTGAGGGTCAGGCTGGGGCGGTGCTGGACGGCGGTGAGAGTCAGTCTTGGGGCGGCATGTGGATGGCAGTGACAGTCAGGATGGGGGCGGTTTGCAGACGGCAGTGAGGGTCAGGCTGTGGGTGGCCTGTGGACGGCGGTGAGCGTCAGCCTGGGGACGGCATGTGGGTGGCAGTGAGGGTCAGGCTGGGACGGTATTCGGCGGTGGTGAGGGTTAGCGTTATGGCAGTGTTGGATGGCGGTGGGGTTCAGGCCGGACTGGTTGGTGGATGGCAGTTGGGGCGAGGCTTGGCGCGGTTGGTGGACGGCAGTGAGGGTCAGGCTGTGGGCAGTGTGTTTGACGTCAATGACGGTCAGGCTGGGAGTGGTGTGTGGACGGCGGTGTGGGTCAATCTGGGGACGGTGTGTGAGTGAGAGTGACTATCAGGCTGGAGGCGATTGTGAGGGTCAGGATGGGGCGGTGTGTGGGCAGTGGTGAGGGACAGGATGGGTGGAATGGATGGCGGTGAGGGTCAGACTTATTGCAGTGTTGGACAGTGGTGCGAGTCAGGCTGGGGGAGGTTGGTGATGGCGGTGGGGGTCAAGCTGGGGGCAGTTGCTGGACGGTGGTGAGGGTCAGGCTGGGAGCGGTGTGTTGACGGTGGTGAGGGTCAGGCTGGGGACAGTGTGTGGACAGCGGTAAGGGTCATTCTGGGGGCAGTGCATGGGCGGCGGTGAGGGTCAGGCTGGGGGGCGTTCTGTGGTAGGTGGTGAGGGTCAGGCTGGGTGCTACTTTTGGTCAGAGTCAGGTTGGGGGGGCGTTCGACGTCAATGAGTGTCAGTCTGGGGATGGTGTGTGGGAGGTGGTCAGTGTCAGGCTGGGGATGGTGTGTGGGCGATGTTGACTGTCAGGCTGGGGGCGGTGTTTGGGCAGTGGTGAGGGTCAGGCTGGGGGCGGTGTGTGGACGGTGATGAGGGTCAGGCTGGGGGCGGTGTGTGGGCAGTGGTGAGGGTCAGGCTGGGGGCAGTGTGTGGGCAGTGGTGACAGTCAGGCTGGGGGCGGTGTGTGGATGGTGGTGAGGGTCAGGCTGGGAGCAGCGTGTGGACGGTGGGGATGGTCAGGCTTGTGTAAGTGTTAGACGGCGGTGAGCGTCAGTCTAGGGGCGGTGTGTGAGCAGCGGTGAGGGTCAGGCTAGGGGCGGTGTGTGCTCGGCATTGGGGGTCAGGTTCGGCGCAGAGTGTGGACGGCGGTTGAGGTCAGGCTGGGATGGTGTGTGTTTGGAGGGGAGGGTCAGGATGTGGTCGGTGTGTGGATGGCAGTGAGCAACAGGCTGGGGCGGAGTGTGGCCGGCGCTGACGGTCAGGCTGGGGGTTGTGTGTTCGGCATCAATGAGGGTCAGGCTGGGGTCATTGTTGGCCGGCGGTGATGGTCAGGCTGAGGGCGATGTGTGGGTGGCCGTGACGGTCAGGCTGGGGGCAGTGTGTGAGCAGTTGTAAGGGTCAGCCTTTGGGTGTTGTGTATGGCGGCGGTGAGGGTCAGGCTGGGAGTGGTGTGTGGATGGTGGAGAATGTCAGGGTGGGGGCGGTGTGTGGGTGGTGGTGAGGGTCAGCCTTTGGGTGGTGTGTGAACGGCGGTGAGGGTCAGGCTGGTGGCGGTCTGTGGATGGTAGTGAGGGTCATTCTGGGGGTGGTGTGTGGGCGGCTGAGAGGGTCAGGCTGGAGCCGGTGTGAGGGTGGCGGTGAAGGTCAGGCTGGGGGCGATGTGCGGGCAGTGGTGAGGGTCAGGCTCGGGGCTTTGTGTGGTCTCAGTGATGGTCATGCTGGGGATGGTGTATGGATGGCAGTGAGGATAAGGCTTGGGGCGGTTTGTGGCTGGCGATGGGATTCAGGCTGGGGGCAGTTGGTGGACAGCGGTGGGGTCAGGCTTGGGGTGGTTGATGGACAGTGGTGAGGGTCAGTCTGGGGGTGGTGAGTAGATGGTGGTGAGGGTCAGGCTTGGGGCGGTGTGTGGACATTGGTGAGGGATAGGCTGGTGGTGGAGTGTGGACAGCGGTGAGGGTCAGGCTGGGAGCGGTGTGTGGATGGTGGTGAGCGTCAGACTGGGAGTGGTTTGTGGATGACGGTGTTGTTCAGGCTGGGTGGTGTGTGAGCGGCGTTGAGATTCAGGCTAGAGGCAGTGTGTGGTCGACGGTGAGGGTCAGGCTGGGGGCGGTGTGTGGACAGCAGTGGGGGCCAGGGTGGGAGCGGTGTGTGTTTGGTATTGAGCGTCAGGCTGGGAGTGGTGTGTGGACGGCGGTGAGGGTCAGTCTGGGGACGGTGTGTGAGCGACTTTCAGGCTGGAGGCGGTGGTGAGGGTCAGGATGGGGTCGTGTGTGGGCAGTGGTGAGGGTCAGGATGGGGTGGAATGGATGGCGGTGAGGGTCAGGCTTATTGCAGTGTTGGACGGTGGTGTGGGTCAGGCTGGGAGAGGTTGGTGATGGCGGTGGGCGTCAAGCTGGGGGGGCAGTTGCTGGACGGTGGTGAGGGTCTGGCTGGGGTCATTGTGTGGAGTGCGGTGAGGGTCAGGCTGGGGACCGTGTGTTCGAAGGCGAAGAGGGACCGGCTGGCGGTGGTGTGTTGACGGTGATGAGGGTCAGGCTAGAGGTGGTGTGTTGATGGCTGTGAGGGTCAGGCTGGGGGCAGTGTGTGGACGGCGGTGAGGGTCATTCTGGGGCAGTGCATGGGCGGCGGTGAGGGTCAGGCTGGGGGTATTGTGTACACGGGGGTGAGGGTCAGGCTGCGCGTGGTGTGTGGATGGTGTAGAGTGACAGGCTGGGGGCGGTGTGTGAGCGGAGGGGAGTGTGAGGCCTGGGGTGGTGTGGGTAGTGGTGAGGTTCAGGCTAGGGATGATGTTGGCCGGCGGTGTGAGTCAGGCTGGGTGCGGAGTGTGGACGACGATGAGGACCAGGCATGGGTCAGTGTTGGACAGCGGTGAGGTGAGCATCAGGCTGTGGCCGGAGTGTGGGCAGCGGAGAAGGTCAGGCTAGGGATTGTGTGAGGATCGCAACGAGGATAAGGCTCGGGACGGTGTGTAGGCGGCAGAGAGGGTCAGGCTGGGTGTGGTTTGAGGACGGTGGTGAGGATAAGGCTAGGGGTGGTGTGGGGGCGGCAGTGAGGGTCAGGCTGGGGGCGGTGTGTGGACAGCGGTGAGGGTAAGGCTGGGGCAGTAATGGAGGGCAGTGAGAGTCAGGCTTGTTACAGTGTTGGACGGCGGTGGGTGTCAGTATGGAGGCGGTTGGGGGATGGTGGTGGGGGTCAGACTGGGGCGGTTGGTGGATGGTGCGAGGGTTAGGCTGGGGGTGGTGTGTATGGCGTTGATGAGGGTCAGGCTTGCAGTGGTGTAAGGATGGTGGTGAGAGTCAGGCTGGGGTCATTCGTGGACGGCAGACAGCATCAGGCTTGGTGCAGTGTCTGGATGGCAGTGAGGGACAGGCTGGGAGCGGTGTGTGGACGGTGAAAAGGGTCAGGCTTGAGTCAGTGTTGGATGGCCGAGAGCATCAGGTTGGGTGCAGTGCGTGGGCAGAGGGGAGGGTCAGGCTGACGGCGGTGTGTGGGCGGAGGGAAGGGTCAGGCTGGGGGCGGTGTGTGGGCGGCAGTGAGGTTCAGGCTGGGGGCTGTGTTGGATGGCGGTGGGGTTCGGGGGGGGCGGAGTGTGTTTGGAAGCGAGGGTCAGGCTTTGTTAAGTGTGTGAACGACGGTGGGGATCAGGCTGGGGGCGATGCATGGATGGTGGTGAAGGTCAGGCTGTGGTCAGTGTGTGTACGATGGTGTAGGTTAAGGTTGAGGGCGTTGTGTGGACGGCCGTGAGGTTCAGGCTAGGGACTGTGTGTGGACGACAGTCAGGGTCAGGCTGGGGGTGGTGTATGGATGGCAGTGAGGGTCAGGCTGGGGGCGATGTGTGGATGGCAGTGAGGGTCAGGCTGGGGACAGTGTGCTGTCAGCAGTGAGGGTCAGGCTTGGGGCGGAGTGTGGAAGGCAATGAGAGTCAGGCTGGGTGTGGTGTGTGGATGTCAGTGAGGGTCAGGCTTGGGGCAGAGTGTGGAAGGCAATGAGGGTCCGGCTTGTGTGAGTGTTGGACGGTGGTGAGGGTCAGGCTGGGAGCGGTGTGTGGACAGCAGTGGGGGTCAGGCTGGGGAAGATGTGTGGATGGTGGTGAGCGTCAGGCTTGGAGTGGTGCGTGGACGGTGGTGTGGGTCAGTCTGGGGACGGTGTGGGGACGGCGGTGAGGGTCAGTTTGGGGAGGGTGTGTGGGCGATAGTGAGGGTCAGGTTGGGTGTGGTGGTGAGGGTCAGGATGGGGGCGGTGAGTGTCAGCTGTGGCAGTGTGGACGGCGGTGAGGGTCGGGTTTGTGGCAGTGTTGGACGGTGGTGTGGGTCAGGCTGAGGGAGGTTGGTGGACAACAGTGGGGGTCAAGCTGTGGGCAGTTGGTGGATGGCGGTGAGGGTCAGGCTGGGGGCGGTTGGTGGATGGCGGTGACTGTCAGGCTGAGGGCTGTGTGTTCGAAGTTGATGAGGGTCAGGCTGGGGATGGTGTGTAGGTGGCACTGAGGGTCAGGTTGGAGGTGGTGTGTGGACGCTGATGAGGGTCAGGCTGGGTGTGGTGTGTGGACGGCAGTGAGAGTCAGGCTTGGGGCAGTGTGTGGATGGTGGTAAGCGTCAGGCTGGTAGTGGTGTGTGGACGGTGGTGAGGGTCAGTCTGGGGACGGTGTGTGGGCGAGGGTGACCGTCAGGCTGGAGGCGGTGGTGAGGGTCAGGATGCGGGCGGTGTGTGGGCGGAGGTGCAGGTCAGGCTGGAGGTGGTGTGGTGACGGTGGTGAGGGTCAGGTAGGATGTGGTGTGTTGACGGTGGTGAGGGTCAGGTTGGGGGCGGTGTGTTGACGGTGGTGAGGGTCAGGTTGGAGGTGATGTGTTGATGGCTGTGAGGGTCAAGCTGGGGGCAGTGTGTGGACGGCAGTGAGGGTCATTCTTGGGGCAGTGCATAGGCTGCAGTGATGGTCAGGCTGGGGACGTTGTGTGGTAGGTGGTGAGGTCAGGCTGGGAGTGGTGTGTGGACGGTGTAGAGCGACAGGCTGGGGGCGGTGTGTTGGTGGAGGGGAGGGTGAGGCCTGGGGCGGTGTGTGGGTGGCTGTGAGGTTCAGGCTGGGGGTGATGTTTGATGGCGGTGTGGGTCAGGCTGGGGGTGGAGTGTGTTCAGAACGGAGGGTCAGGTTGTGGTTGGTGTTGAGAACGATGGTGGGGGTCAGGCTGGGGACGTTGTGTCGACAGCGGTGACGGTCAGGCAGAGGGCGGAGTTGGATGGCAGTGATGGTCAATTTGTTGTCGGTGTGTGGTCAGCGGTGAGGGTCAGGCTTGCTGCGGTGTGTGGTACGTGGTGAGGGTCATACTGGGGGCTACATTTGGACGTCAGTCAGAGTCAGGCTGGGGGCGGTGTGTTCGACATCAATGAGGGTCAGTCTGGGGATGGTGTGTGGGCGGTGGTGAGGGTCAGGCTGGGGGCGGTGTGTGGATGGCAGTGAGGGTCAGGCTGGGGGCGGTGTGTGGATGGCAGTGAGGGTCAGTCTGGGGATGGTGTGTGGGCGGTGGTGAGGGTCAGGTTGGAGGTGGTGTGTGGACGCCGATGAGGGTCAGGCTGGGTGTGGTGTGTGGACGGCAGTGAGAGTCAGGCTGGGGGCAGTGTGTGGACTGTGATGAGGGTCAGGCTTGGGTCAGTGTTGGACAGCGTTGAGCGTCAGGCCGGGGGCGGTGTGTGAGCGGCGTTGAGAGTCAGGCTTAGGGCAGTGTGTGGATGGTGGTAAGCGTCAGGCTGGTAGTGGTGTGTGGACAGTGGTGAGGGTCAGTCTGGGGACGGTGTGTGGGCGAGGGTGACCGTCAGGCTGGAGGCGGTGGTGAGGGTCAGGATGCGGGCGGTGTGTGGGCGGAGGTGCAGGTCAGGCTGGGGGAGGTTGGTGGAAGGCGGTGGGGGTCATGCTGGGGGCGGTTGGTGGATGGTGGTGAGGGTCAGGCTGGGGGCGGTGTGTTCGAAAACGATGAGGGACAGGCTGGCGGTGGTGTGTTGGTGGTGGTGAGGGTCAGGCTGGACATGGTGTGGTGACGGTGGTGAGGGTCAGGTTGGATGTGGTGTGTTGACGGTGGTGAGGGTCAGGTTGGGGGCGGTGTGTTGACGGTGGTGAGGGTCAGGTTGGAGGTGATGTGTCGATGGCTGTGAGGGTCAGGCTGGGGGCAGTGTGTGGACGGCAGTGAGGGTCATTCTGGGGGCAGTGCATAGGCTGCAGTGATGGTCAGGCTGGGGACGTTGTGTGGTAGGTGGTGAGGTCAGGCTGGGAGTGGTGTGTGGACGGTGTAGAGCGACAGGCTGGGGGCGGTGTGTGGGTGGAGGGGAGGGTGAGGCCTGGGGCGGTGTGTGGGTGGCTGTGAGGTTCAGGCTGGGGGTGATGTTGGATGGCGGTGTGGGTCAGGCTGGGGGTGGAGTGTGTTCAGAACGGAGGGTCAGGTTGTGGTTGGTGTTGAGAACGATGGTGGGGGTCAGGCTGGGGACGTTGTGTCGACAGCGGTGACGGTCAGGCAGAGGGCGGAGTTGGATGGCAGTGATAGTCAATTTGTTGTCAGCGGTGAGGGTCAGGCTTGCTGCGGTGTGTGGTACGTGGTGAGGGTCATACTGGGGGCTACATTTGGACGTCAGTCAGAGTTAGGCTGGGGGCGGTGTGTTCGACATCAATGAGGGTCAGTCTGGGGATGGTGTGTGGGCGGTGGTGAGGGTCAGGCTGGGGGCGGTGTGTTGATGGCAGTGAGGGTCAGGCTGGGGGCGGTGTGTGGATGGCAGTGAGGGTCAGTCTGGGGATGGTGTGTGGGCGGTGGTGAGGGTCAGGCGGGGAATGGTGTGTGGATGGCAGTGAGGGTCAGGCTGGGGGCGGTGTGTTGTCGACAGTGAGAGTCAGGCCGGGTGTGGTGAGTGGACGGCAGTGAGGGTCAGGCTTGGGAGGAGTTTGGATGGCAATGAGGGTCAGGCTTGTGTCAGTGTTGGACGGCGGTGAGCGTCAGGCTGCGGGCGGTGTGTGGTCGACGGTGAGAGTCAGGCTAGGGGCAGTGTGTGGTCAGTGGTGTGGGTCAGGCTGGGAGCGGTGTGTGGACAGCAGTGGGCGTCAAGCTGGGGATGGTGAGTGGGAGATAGCGAGGGTCAGGCTTTGTTAAGTGTGTGAACGATGGTGGGGATCCGGCTGGGGGCGATGCATGGATGGTGATGAAGGTCAGGCTGTGGTCAGTGTGTGTACGACGGTGTAGGTTAAGGTTGAGGGCATTGTGTGGACGGCCGTGATGTTCAGGCTAGGGACGGTGTGTGGACGACAGTCAGGGTCAGGCTGGGGGTGTTGTATGGATGGCAGTGAGGGTCAGGCTGGGGGCGATGTGTGGATGGCAGTGAGGGTCAGGCTGGGGACAGTGTGCTGTCAGCAGTGAGGGTCAGGCTTGGGCAGAGTGTGGAAGGCAATGAGTGTCAGGCTGGGTGTGGTGTGTGGATGTCAGTGAGGGTCAGGCTTGGGGCAGAGTGTGGAAGGGAATGAGGGTCCGGCTTGTGTGAGTGTTGGACGGCGGTGAGGGTCAGGCTGGGAGCGGTGTGTGGACAGCAGTGGGTGTCAGGCTGGGGAAGGTGTGTGGACGGTGGTGAGCGTCAGGCTGGGAGTGGTGCGTGGACGGTGGTGGGGGTCAGTCTGGGGACGGTGTGGGGACGGCGGTGAGGGTCAGTTTGGGGAGGGTGTGTGGGCGATGGTGAGGGTCAGGTTGGGGGTGGTGGTGAGGGTCAGGATGGGGGAAGTTGGTGGACGACAGTGGGGGTCAAGCTGCGGGCAGTTGGTGGATGGCGGTGAGGGTCAGGCTGGGGGCGGTTGGTGGATGGCGGTGATTGTCAGGCTGGGGGCTGTGTGTTCGAAGTTGATGAGGGTCAGGCTGGGGATGGTGTGTACATGGCACTGAGGGTCAGGCTGGGGGTGGTGTGTGGACGCCGATGAGGGTCAGGCTGGGTGTGGTGTGTGGACGGCAGTGAGAGTCAGGCTGGGGGCAGTGTGTGGACTGTGATGAGGGTCAGGCTTGGGTCAGTGTTGGACAGCGGTGAGCGTCAGGCCGGCTGCGGTGTGTGAGCAGCGTTGAGAGCAAGGCTTGGGGCAGTGTGTGGATGGTGGTAAGCGTCAGGCTGTTAGTGGTGTGTGGACAGTGTGTGGGCGAGGGTGACAGTCAGCTTGGAGGCGGTGGTGAGGGTCAGGATGAGGGCGGTGTGTGGGCGGAGGTGCGGGTCAGGCTGGGGGAGGTTGGTGGACGGCGGTGGGGGTCAAACTGGGGGCGGTTGGTGGATGGTGGTGAGGATCAGGCTGGGGGCGGTGTGTTCGAAATCGATGAGGGACAGGCTGGCGGTGGTGTGTTGGTGGTGGTGAGGGTCAGGCTGGAGGTGGTGTGTTGACGGTGGTGAGGGTCAGGTTGGATGTGGTGTGTTGACGGTGGTGAGGATCAGATTGGGGGTGGTGTGTTGACGGTCGTGAGGGTCAGGCTGGAGGTGATGTGTTAATGGCTGTGAGGGTCAGGCTGGGGGCAGTGTGTGGACGGCAGTGAGGGTCATTCTGGGGGTAGTGCATGGGCAGCAGTGATGGTCAGGCTGGGGACGTTGTGTGGTAGGTGGTGAGGGTCAGGCTTGGAGTGGTGTGTGGACAGTGTAGAGCGACAGGCTGGGGGCGGTGTGTGGGCGGAGGGGAGGGTGAGGCCTTGGGCGGTGTGTGGGTGGCAGTGAGGTTCAGGCCTGGGGTGATGTTGGACGGCGGTGTGGGTCAGGCTGGGGGTGGAGTGTGTTCAGAATGGAGGGTCAGGTTGTGGTTGGTGTTGAGAACGATGGTGGGGGTCAGGCTGGGGGCGTTGTGTCGACAGCAGTGACGGTCAGGCAGATGGTGGTGTTGGATGGCAGTGATGGTCAATTTGTTGTCGGTATGTGGGCAGCGGTGAGGGTCAGGCTTGCTGTGGTGTGTGGTACATGGTGAGGGTCATACTGGGGGCTACATTTGGACGTCAGTCAGAGTCAGGCTGGGGGCGGTGTGTTCGACATCAATGAGGGTCAGTCTGGGGATGGTGTGTGGGCGGTGGTGAGGGTCAGGCTGGGGGCGGTGTGTGGATGGCAGTGAGGGTCAGGCTGGGGGCGGTGTGTGGATGGCAGTGAGGGTCAGTCTGGGGATGGTGTGTGGGCGGTGGTGAGGGTCAGGCGGGGAATGGTGTGTGGATGGCAGTGAGGGTCAGGCTGGGGGTGGTGTGTTGTCGCCATTGAGAGTCAGGCTGGGTGTGGTGAGTGGACGGCAGTGAGGGTCAGGCTTGGGGCGGAGTTTGGAAGGCAATGAGAGTCAGGTTTGTGTCAGTGTTGGACGGCGGTGAGCGTCAGGCTGGGGGCGGTGTGTGGTCGACGGTGAGAGTCAGGCTAGGGGCAGTGTGTGGTCAGTGGTGTGGGTCAGGCTGGGAGCGGTGTGTGGACAGCAGTGGGCGTCAAGCTGGGGATGGTGTGTGGGAGATGGCGAGTGTCAGGCTGGGGGCAGTGTTGAGGGTCAGGCTGTGGCGGTACGGACGGCGGTGAGGGTCGGGCTTGTGGCGGTGTTGGACGGTGGTGCGGGTCCTGCTGGGGGAGGTTGGTGGACGACAGTGGGGGTCACCCTTGTGGCAGTTGATGGACGGCGGTGAGGGCGAGGCTGGGGGCGGTTGGTGGATGGCGGTGACTTTCAGGCTGGGGGCAGTGTGTTCGAAGTCGGTGAGGGTCAGGCTGGGGGTGGTGTATGGATGGTGGTGAGGGTCAGGCTGGAGGTGATGTGTAGATGGCAGTGAGGGTCAGAGCGGGGGCGGTGTGTGGACTACGATGAGGGTCAGGCTTGGGTCAGGGCTGGACGGCAGTGAGCGTCAGGCTGGTGGCGGTGTGTGAGCGGAGTTGAGAGTCAGGCTAGGGGTGGTTTGTGCTCGGCGGTGAGGGTCAGTCTGGGGGCGGTGTGTGGACGCTGGTGAGCATCAGGCTGGGAGTGGTGTGTGGATGACGCTGAGGGTCAGTCTGGGGACAGTGTGTGGGTGAGGGTGAGTGTCAGGCTATAGGCGGTGGTGAGGGTCAGGTTGGGGGCGGTGTGTAGACAGTAGTGAGGGTCAGGATGGGGTGAAATGGACGGTGGTGAGGGTCAGGCTTGTTGCAGTGTTTGACGGAGATGCGGGTCAGGCTGGGGGAGGTTGGTGATGGCGGTGGGGGTCAAGCTGGGGGCAGTTGCTGGACGGTGGTGAGGGTCAGGCTGGGGACGGTGTGTTGATGGTGGTGAGGTCAGGATGGAGGCGTTGCGTGGATAGCGGTGAGCGTCAGGCTGGGTGCTACTTTTGGACATCAGTCAGAGTCAGGTTGGGGGAGCGCTCGACGTCAATGAGTGTCAGTTTGGGGATGGTGTGTGGGAGGTGGTCAGTGTCAGGCTGGGGATAGTGTGTGGGCGATGTTGACTGTCAGGCTGGGGGCGGTGTTTGGGCAGTGGTGAGGGTCAGGCTGGGGGCGGTGTGTGGACGGTGGTGAGGGTCAGGCTGGGGTGGTGAGTGGGCGGTGGTGAGGGTCAGGCTGGGGGCAGTGTGTGGGCAGTGGTGACAGTCAGGCTAGGGGCGGTGTGTGGATGGTGATGATGGTCAGGCTGGGGGTGGTGTTTGGGCAGTGGTGAGGGTCAGGCTGGGGGCGGTGTGTGGACGGTGATGAGGGTCAGGCTGGGGGTGGTGTGTACGGCGGTGAGTGTCAGGCTGGTGGGAGTGTGTGGATGGTAGTGGGAGACATTCGTGGGGTGGTGTGTGGGCTGCGGTGAGGGTCAGGCTGGGAGTGGTGTGTGGATGGTGGAGAATGTCAGGCTGGGGGCGGTGTGTAGACGGCGGTGAGGTTCAGGCTGGGGATTGTGTGTGGACAGCGGTGAGGTTCAGGTTTGGGGCGGTGTGTGGGCAGTGGTGAGGGTCAGCATTGGGATGGTGTGTGGACGGCGACGAGGGTCAGGCTGGTGGCGGTGTGTGAATGGTAGTGAGGGTCTTCCTGAGGGTGGTGTGTGGGCAGCTGAGAGGGTCAGGCTGGAGACGGTGTGAGAGTGGCGGTGAAGGTCAGGCTGGGGGCGGTGTGGCGGCAGTGGTGAGGGTCAGGCTCGGGGCTTTGTGTGGTCTAGGTGATGGTCATGCTGGGGATGGTGTATGGATGGCAGTGAGGATAAGGCTTGGGGCAGTGTGTGGGTGGCGGTGGGGTTCAGGCTGGGGGCAGTTGGTGGACAGCGGTGGGGTAAGGCTTGGGGTGTTTCATGGACGGTGGTGAGGGCCAGGCAGGGGGCGGTGTGTGAACATTGGTGAGGGACAGGCTGGTGGTGGTGTGTGGACAGTGTTGAGGGTCAGTCTGGGACGTAGCTGGATGGCAGTGACAGGCTGGGACAGTGTGTGCATGACAGTGAGAGACATGCTGGGATGGTGTGTGGACGACAGTGAGGGACAGGCTGGGTCTGTGTGTGGATGGCAGTGAGGGACAGGCTGAGACGGTGTGTGGACGACAGTGAGGGACAGGCTGGGTCTGTGTGTGGATGGCAGTGAGGGACAGGCTGCATCTGTGTGTGGATCGGCAGTGAGGGACAGGCTGGGTCTGTGTGTGGACGACAGTGAGGGACAGGCTGGGTCTGTGTGTGGACGGCAGTGAGGGACAGGCTGGGTCTGTGTGTGGATGGCAGTGAGGGACAGGCTGGGTCTGTGTGTGGATGGCAGTGAGGGACAGACTGTGTCTGTGTGTAGACGGCAGTGAGGGACAGGCTGGCACGGTGTGTGGATGATAGTGAGGGACAGGCTGGGAGCGTGTATAGATGACAGTGAGGGACAGGCTGCATCTGTGTGTGGACGGCAGTGAGGGACAGGCTGGGTTTGTGTGTGGACGGCAGTGAGGGACAGGCTGGGTCTGTGTGTGGATGACAGTGAGGGACAGGCTGGGTCTGTGTGTGGATGACAGTAAGGATAAGGCTAGGGTCAGTGAGTGGACGGCGGTGAGGGTCAGGCTGGGGCGGTATTGGACGGCAGTGAGGGTCAGGCTTGTGGCAGTGTTGACAATGGTGGGGGGGTCAGGATGGGGGCGGTTGGTGGACGGCGGTGGAGATCAGGCTGGGGCGGTTGGGTGACCCCAGTTAGGGTCAGGCTGTGGGTAGTGTGTTCGATGTCGATGAGTGTCAGGCTGGGGAGTGTGTGGGTGGTGGTGAGGGTCAGGCTCGGGGCTTTGTGTGGTCTCTGTGAGGGTCATGCTGGGGATGGTGTGTGGACGGCTGTGAGGATAAGGCTGCGGCGGTGGGTGGACAGCGGTGAGTCAGGCTTGTGGCAGTGTTGTACAGTGGTGGGGGTCAGGCTGGGGGCGGTTGGTGGACAGCAGTGAGGTCAGGATGAGGGCGGTTGGTGGACGGCGGTGAGTTGTCAGGCTGGGGGTGGTGTGTCGCTGGAGGTGAAAGAGGATAGGGGCGGTGTGTGGAAAGCGGTGAGGGACAGGCGAGTGGCGGTGTGTGGATGGCGGTGAGGGTCAGGCTGGGGGTAGCATGTGGATGGTGGTGAGGGTCAGGTGGGGGGGCGGTTTGTGGCCGGCGGTGGGGGACAGGCTCGGGACGGTGTTGGACGGCGGTAAGGGTCAGGCTGGTGGCAGTGTGTGGATGGTGGTGAGGGTCAGGCTAGGGGCAGTGTGTGGGCGGCAGTGAGGGTCAGGCTGTGGCAGTGTTTGACGGTGGTGGGGGTCTGTCTGGGGGTGGTTGGTGGACAGCAGTGGGGTCAGACTGGGGGTGGCTGGTGGATGGTGGTGTGGGTCAGGCTGGGGCGGTGCGGGACGGTGGTGAGGGAGAGACTGGTGGTGGTGTGTGGACGGCGGTAAGGGTCAGGCTGGGGTGTAGATGGACAGTGGTGAGAGTCAGGCTGGGATGGTGTGTGTGGATGGCAGTGAGGGTCAGGCTGGGGGTAGTGTGTGAATGGCTGTAATGATAAGTCTAGGGTCAGTGTGTGGGCGGCAGTGACGGTCAGGCTGGGGCGGTATTGGACGGCGGTGAGGGTCAGGCTTGTGACAGTGTTGGACGGTGGTGGGGGTAAAGCTGGGGCAGTTAGTTGTTGACAGTAAGGTTCAGGCTGGGGGTGGTGTGAGGACGGTGGTGAGGGTAAGGCTGGGGGCGTTGTATGGGCAGTGGTGAGGGTCAGCCTTGGGGTGGTGTGTGGACGGCGGTGAGGGTCAGGCTGGTGGCAGTCTGTGGACAGTGGAGAGTGTCAGGCTGGGGGCGGTGTTTGGGTGGTGGTGTGGGTCAGCTTGGGGGTGGTGTGTGGACGGTGGAGAGGGTCAGCCTGAGTGCGGTGTGTGGACGGGGGTGGGGTTTAGGCAGGGTACTGTGTGTGGATGGCGATGAGGGTCAGGCTGGAGACAGTGTGTGGACGGTGGAGAGGGTCAGGCTGGGTGTGGTGTGTAGACAGCAGTGAGAGTCAGGTTGGGTGCGGCCTGTGGATGGCAGTGGGGTTCAGGCTGCGGGCGGTGTGTGGGTGGCATTGAGGGTCAGGCTGGAGATGGTGCGTGGGCAGTGGTGAGGGTCAGCCTTGGGGTGGTGTGTGTACGGCGGTGGGGGTCTGGCTGGGGGTAGTTGGTGGACAGCGGTGGGGTCAGGCTGGGGCGGTGCGGGACGGCGGTGAGGGACAGGCTGGTGGAGGTGTGTGGACGGCAGTGAGGGTCAGGCTGGGGCCGTGCGGGACGGCGGTGAGGGACAGGCTGGTGGCAGTGTATGGACGGCAGTGAGGGTCAGGCTGGGGCAGTGTGGAACGGCGGTGAGAGTCAGGTTGGGGACGGTTTATGGATTGCAGTGAGGGTCAGGCTGGGATTCGTGTGTGGATGGCAGTGAGGGACAGGCTGGTGGTGGTGTGTGGATGGCAGTGAGTGTCAGGCTGGGTCAGTGTGTGGATGGCAGTGAGGGACAGTCTGGGGTCTGTGTCTGGGCAGCGGTGAGGGTCAGGCTGGGGGTGGAGTGTGAACAGCTGTGATGATAAGACTAGGGCAGGTGTGAGGGTGGCAATGAGGGTCAGGCTGGACCGTTTTTGGATGGCGGTGAGGGTCAGGCTAGAGACGGTGTGTGGGTTGCAGTGAGTTTCAGGCTGGGGACGGTGTGTGGGCAGTGCTGAGGGTCAATGTTGGGGTGGTGTGTGGACGGCGGTGAGGGTCAGGCTGGTGGCGGTGTGTGGACGGTACTGAGGGTCATTCTGGGGGCGGTGTGTCTGTGGAGGTGAGGGTCAGACTGCGGGTGGTGTGTGGACGGTGGAGAGTGTCAGGCTGTGGGTGGTGTGTTGACAGCGGTGAGGGCCAGTCTGGGTGCGGTGAGTGGACGGCGGTGGGGTTCAGGCTGGGGGCAGTGTGTGGGCGGCGTTGAGGTCCAGGCTGGGGGCGGTGTTGCGTGGCATTGGGTGTCAGACAGGGGGTGGTGTGTGTTCGGAGGGGATGGTCAGGCTGAAGTCAATGCGTGAATGATGGTGGGGGTCAGGCTGGTGGTGGTCTGTGGAGGGTGGTGAGGGACAGGCTGGTGACGGTGTGCGGATGGTAGGGAGGGTCATTCTGGGGGCGTTGTGTGGGTGGCAGTGTGGGTCAAGCTGGGGATGGTGCGTGGACTGTGGAGAGTGTCAGGTTGGGGGCTGTGTAGACAGCGGTGAGGCTTAGTCTGGGTGCGGTGTGTGGACGGTGGTGAGTTTCAGGCTGAGGGCGGTGTTGGGTGGCGTTGGGTGTCAGGCTGGAGGTGGTGTGTGTTCGGAGGGGACAGTCAGGCTCGTGTCGATGCGTGAGTGATTGTGCGGCTCAAGCTGGGGCCGGTGTGTGGACGGCAGTGAGGGACAGGCTGGTGAAGGTATGTGGACGGAGGTGAGGGTCAGGCTGGGGGTGGTGTGTGGACAGCTGTGAGGGTCAGGCTGGGGGCGGTGTGTGGATGGTGGTGAGCTTAAGGCCGGTGATGGTGTTGGAAGGCGGTGAGGGACAGGCTGGTGGCGGTGTGTGGATGGCAGTGAAGATCAGGCTGGGGGCGATGTGCGGAAATCAATGAGGGTCAGGCTGGGTGCGAAGTGTGGACGGCAGTGAGGTTCAGGTTGGGGACGGTGTGTGGATTGTGGTGAGGGCCAGGCTGGGGGCGGTATGTAGACAACGGTGAGGGTCAGGCTGGCGATGGTCTGGAGATGGCGGTGAGGGTTAGGCTGAAGTGGTGTGTGGACGGCGGTGATGGTCAGGCTGGGGGCGGTTGGTGGACGGTGGTGAGGGTGAGGCTGGGAGTAGTATGTAGACAGCAGTGAGGGTCAGGCTGTGGGTGGTGTGTAAATGGCGGTGAGTGTTAGGCTGGGGGTGGTGTGTGGACGACAGTGACGGTCAGGCTGCGTGCGGTGTGTGGACATCAGGTTGGGTGCAGGGTGTGGACAGCAGTGGTGGTCAGGCTGAGGGCGGTGTGTGCATGGTGATGAGGTTCAGGCTGGGGTAGTGTGAGGATGGCGGTGAGGGTCAGGTTGGGGATGGTGTTGGATGGCAGTGAGGGCCAATTTGGGGTTGGTGTGTGGGCGATGGTGAGGGTCAGGCATGGAGGCGGCAGTGAGCGTCAGGCTGGGGGTGGTCTGTGGATGGCGGTGAGGGTCAGGCTAGGAGCGGTGTTGGATTGTGGTGAGGGCCAATTTGGGGTCGGTGTGTGGGAGGTGGTGAGGGTCAGGCTGGGGCAGCCTTTGGACGGCAGTGAGGGTCAGGCTGGGGCCGATGTGTTCGAAGTCAATGAGGGTCAGGCTGGGGATGGTGTTTGGACGATGTTGACTGTCAGGCTGGGGGCGCTGTGTGGATGGCAGTGAGGGAAATGCTGGGTGTGGTGTGTACACTGCAGTGAGGGTCAGGCTGGATCAGTGTGTGGGCGGCAGTGAGGGTCAGGCTGGGGTGATATTGGACGACGGTGAGGGTCAGGCATGCGACAGTGTTGGACCATGGCGGGGGTCAGGCTGGGGACGGTTGGTGGATGGCAGTGGGGCTCAGGCTGGGGCAGTTGGTTGACGACGGTGAGGGTCGGGCTGGGGGTGGTGTGTGGATGGTGTGAGGGTCAGGCTTGGGTCATTTGTGGACGGCAGTGAGGGTCAGGCTGGAGACTGTGTCTGAGTGGTGGTGAGGGTCAGGCTGGGGGCAGTGTATGGGCAGTGGTGAGGGTCAGCCTTGGGATGGTGTGTAGACGGTGGTGAGGGTCAGCCTTGGAATGGTGTGTAGACGGTGGTGAGGGTCAGGCTGGGGGTGGTGTGTGAACGGAGGTGAGGGTCAGGCTGGGTATGGTGTGTGGACGGCTGTGAGGGTCAGGCTGGGGCGGTGCAGGACGCCGGTGAGAGTCAGCCTGGGGACGGTAAGTGGACGGTAGTGAGGGTCAGGCTGTGGGTGATATGCGGATGGCAGTGAGGGTTAGGCTGGGTGCGATGTGTGGACGGCAGCGAGGGTCAGGCTGGGGGCGGCATGTGGACGACGATGAGGGTCTGACTGGGTGCAGTGTGTGGACTGCGGTGAGGTCAGGCATGTGTCAGTGTTGGACGGCGGTGAGCTTCAGGCTGGGGGAGGTGTGTGGACGATGGTGATGGTCAGGCTCGGGGCATTGTGTGTTCTCGGTGAGGGTCATGCTGTGGGTGGTGTGTGGACGGCAGTAAGAATAAAGCTAGGGGCGGTGTGTGGGCGGCCATGAACCTCAGGCTGGTGGCAGTGTTGGACGGCTGTGAGCGTCAGGCTGGGGGCGTTGTGTGGACTACAGTGAGGGTCAGGCTGGGGATGGTGTGTGGGTGGCTGCAAGGTTCAGGCTGGGGGTGGTGTGGGGTGGCGGTGGGTGTCAGGCAGGGGTTGGTGTGTGTTTGGAAGGGATGATCAGGCTGGTGCTGGCGTGTGAACGACGTTGAGGGTAAGGCTGCGGGCAGTGAGTGGATGGTGATGAGGGTCTGGCTGGGGGCGGTGTGTGTACGACGGTGCAGGTGAGGCTGGGGGCGGTGTGTAGACGGTGGTGAGGTTCAGGCTGGGGGCGGTGTGTGTACGACGGTGCGGGTCAGGCTGGGGGTGTTGTGTGGATGCTGCAGGCTGGGAGCGGTGTGTGGATGTCGGTGAGGGTCAGGCTGGGGGCGGTTGGTGGAGGGTGGTGAGGCTGAGGCTGGGGGCAGTATGTTGACAGTGGTGAGGGTCAGGCTGGGGGTGGTGTGGAGATGGCGGTGAGGGTCAGGCTGGGTGCAGTGTGGGGACATCGATGGGGATCAGGTTGGGCGCAGAGAGTGGACGGCAGTGGTGGTCAGGCTGGGGGCGGTGTGTGGATGGTAGTGAGGTTCAGGCTGGGGGTGGTGTGAGGATGGCGGTGAGGGTCAGGCTGGAGATGGTGTGTGGATGGCGGTGAGGGTCAATTTAGGGTCGGTGTGTGGGCGATGGTGACGGTCAGGCCGGAGGCGGCAGTGAGGGTCAGGCTGGGGGTGTTCTGTGGGTGGTAGTGAGGTTCAGGCTGGGAGCGGTGTTTGGACGGCGGTGAGGGTCAGGCTGGGAGCAGTGTTGGATGGTGGTAAGGGTCAATTTGGGGTCGGTATATGGGAGGTGGTGTGGGTCAGGCTGGGGGCGGCGTTTGGAGATCAATGAGGGTCAGCCTGGGGATGGTGTGTGGGCGATGTTGAGGGTCAGGCTGGTGGCGGTGTGTGGGCGGTGATGAGGGTCAGGCTGGGTGCGGTGTGTGCATGACATTGAGGGTCAGGCTGGGTACGGTGTGTGCACTGCAGGGAGGGCCAGGCTGGGTCGGTGTGTGGATGGCGGTGAGGGACAGGCTGGGGGCTGTGTGTGGACGGCGATGAGGGGCAGGCTGGGGGTGGTGTGTGGACGGTGGTGAGGGTGAGGCTGGGGGCAGTATATAGATAGCGATGAGGGTCAGACTGGGGGCGGTGTGTAAATGGCGGTGAGTGTTTGGCTGGGGGTGGTGTGTGGACAACAGTGAGGGTCAATCTGCGGGCGGTTGGTGGACATCGGTGGGGATCAGGTTGGGTGCAGAGAGTGGACAGCAGTGGTGGTCAGGCTGGGGGTGGTGTGTGCATGGTGATGAGGTTCAAGCTGGGTGTAGTGTGAGGATGGCGGTGAGGGTCAGGCAGGACGGCGGTGTTGGATGGCAGTGAGGGCCAATTTGGGGTCGGTGTGTGGGCGATGATGAGGGTCAGGCATGGAGGCGGCAGTGAGCGTCAGGTTGGGGGTGGTCTGTGGACGGCGGTGAGGGTCAGGCTGGGAGCGGTGTTGGGTGCTGGTGAGTGTCAATATGGGGTCGGTGTGTGGGAGGTGGTGAGGGTCAGGCTGGGGCAGCCTTTGTACTGCAGTGAGGGTCAGGCTGGGGCCAGAGTGTTCGAAGTCAATGAGGATCAGCCTGGGGATGGTGTCTGGGTGATGTTGAGGTTCAGGCTGGGGGCAGTGTTGGGTGGCGGTGGATGTCAGGCTGGGGTTGGTGTGTGTTCGGAGTGGAGGATCAGGTGTTTTAGGCGTGTATATGACGGTGCGGGTCAGGTTGGGGGCGGTGTGTGGATGGCAGTGAGATTCAGGCGGGGGATGTTGGGTGGATGGTGGTGAGGGTCTGGCTGGGGGTGGTCTGTGGACGGCGGTGAGGGTCAGGCTGGGAGCGGTGTTGGGTGCTGGTGAGTGTCAATTTGGGGTCGGTGTGTGGGACGTGGTGAGGGTCAGGCTGGGGCGGCCTTTGGACGGCAGTGAGGGTCAGGCTGGGGCCAGAGTGTTTGACGTCAATGAGGGTCAGCCAGGGGATGGTGTCTGGGCAATGTTTAGGTTCAGCCTGAGGTCAGTGTTGGGTGGCAGTGGGTGTCAGGATGGGGTTGGTGTGTGTTCGGAGTGGAGGATCAGGTGGTTTAGGCGTGTGTACGACGGTGCGGGTCAGGCTGGGGACGTTGCGTGGATGACAGTGAGGTTCAGGCGGGGGATGGTGGGTGGATGACGGTGAGGGTCTGGCTGGGGGTGGTGTGTGGATGGTGGTGAGAGTCAGGCTGGGGATGGTGTGTGGATGGCGGTGAGTGTCAGGCTGGGGATGGTGTGTGGATGGCGGTGAGGGTCAGGTTGGGGGTGGTGTTGCATGGCAGTGAGGGCCAATTTCGGGTTGGTGTGTGGGCAATGGTGAGGGTCAGGCATGGAGGCGGCAGTGAGCGTTAGGCTGGGGGTGGTCCGTGGATGGCGGTGAGGGTCAGGCTGGGAGCGGTGTTGGATTGTGGTGAGGGTCAATTTGGGGTCGGTGTGTGGGAGGTGGTGAGGGTCAGGCTGGGGCGGCCTTTGGGGGCAGTGCGTGGATGTTGCAGGCCGGCGGTGGTGTGTGGACGGCGGTGAGGGTCAAGCTGGGGGCAGTGTGCGTACGACAGTGCAGGTCAGCCTGGGGGTGTTGTGTGGATGCTGCAGGCTGGGGGCGGTGTGTGGATAGTGGTGAGAGTCAGGCTGGCGGCAGTTGGTGGACGTTGGTGAGGCTGAGGCTGGGAGCAGTATGCAGACAGCGGTGAGGGTCAGGCTGGAGGTGGTGTAAAAATGGCGGTGAGGGTCAGGCTGGGTGCGGTGTGGGGACATCGGTGGGGATCAGGTTGGGCGCAGAGAGTGGACGGCCGTGGTGGTCAGGCTGGGGGCGGTGTGTGGATGTTGATGAGGTTCAGGCTGGGGGTGGTGTGAGGATGGCAGTGAGGGTCAGGCTGGACGTGGTGTTGGATGGCGGTGAGGGTCAATTTAGGGTCGGTGTGTGGGCGATGATGTGGGTCAGGCTGGAGGCGGCAGTGAGGGTCAGGCTGGGGGTGGTCTGTGGATGGTAGTGAGGTTCAGTCTGGGGAAGGTGTTTGGACGGCGGTGAGGGTCAGGCTGGGAGCAGTGTTGGATGGTGGTTAGGGTCAATTAGAGGGTCGGTGTGTGGGAGGTGGTGTGGGTCAGGCTGGGAGCGGCGTTTGGATGTCAATGAGGGTCAGCCTGGGGATGGTGTGCGGGTGATGTTGAGGGTCAGGCTGGTGGCAGTTTGTGTGCGGTGATGAGGGTCAGGCTGGGTGCGGTGTGTGCATGACATTGAGGGTCAGGCTGGGTACGGTGTGTGCACTGCAGGGAGGGCCAGGCTGGGTCGGTGTGTGGATGGCGGTGAGGGACAGGCTGGGGGCTGTGTGTGGACGGCGATGAGGGTCAGGCTGGGGGTGGTGTGTGGACAGCTGTGAGGGTCAGGCTGGGGACGGTGTGAGACAGTGGTGAGGGTGAGGCTGAGGGCAGAATATAGATAGCGGTGAGGGTCAGAATGCGGGTGGTGTGTAAATGGCGGTGATTGTTAGGCTAGGGGTGGTGTGTGGACAACAGTGAGGGTCAATCTGGGAGCGGTTGGTGGACATCGGTGGGGATCAGGTTGGGTGCAGAGAGTGGACAGCTTTGGTGGTCAGGCTGGGGGCAGTGTGTGCATGGTGATGAGGTTCAAGCTGGGTGTAGTGTGAGGATGGCGGTGAGGGTCAGACTGGGGGCGGTGTTGAATGGCAGTGAGGGCCAATTTGGGGTCGGTGTGTGGGCGATGATGAGGGTCAGGCATGGAGGTGGCAGTGAGCGTCAGGCTGGGGGTGGTCTGTGGACGGCGGTGAGGGTCAGGCTGGGGCGGCCTTTGGACGGCAGTGAGGGTCAGGCTGGGGCCAGAGTGTTCGAAGTCAATGAGGGTCAGCCTGGGGATAGTGTCTGGGCGATGTTGAGGTTCAGGCTGGGGGCAGTGTTGGGTGGCGGTGGGTGTCAGGCTGGGGTTGGTGTGTGTTCAGAGTGGAGAATCAGGTGTTTTAGGCGTGTGTACGACGGTGCGGGTCAAGTTGGGGGCGGTGTGTGGATGGCAGTGAGGTTCCGGCTGGGGAAGGTGTATGGATGGCGGTGAGGGTCAGGCTGGGGATAGTGTGTGGACGGCGGTGAGGGTCATCCTGGGGATGGTGTGTGGGCGATGTTGAGGGTCAGGCTGGTGACGGTGTGTGGATAGCGGTGAGGGACAGGATGGGGGCGGTGTGTGGACGGCTGTGAGGGTCAGGCTGGGGACGGTGTGTGGACGGTGGTGAGGGTGAGGCGGGTGACGGTGTTCGACGACGGTGAGAGACAGGCTGGGAGTGGCGTGTGGACGGCAGTGAGGGTTAGGCTGGGTGCGATATGTGGTCTGCAGTGAGAGTCAGGCTGGGGACAGTATGTAGACAGCGGTGAGGGTCAGGCTGGGCGTGGTGTGTGGATGGCGGTGAGAGTCAGGCTGGGGAAGGTGTGTGGATGGCGGTGAGGGTCAGGCTGGGGATGGTGTGTGGATGGCGCTGAGGGTCAATTTAGGGTCGGTGTGTGGGCGATGGTGAGGGTCAAGCTGGAGGCGGCAGTGAGGGTCAGGCTGGGGATGGTCTGTGGATGGTAGTGAGGTTCAGGCTGGGGGCGGTGTTTGGACGGCGGTGAGGGTCAGGCTGGGAGCAGTGTTGAATGGTGGTAAGGGTCAATTTGGCGTCGGTGTGTGGGAGGTGGTGTGGGTCAGGCTGGGGCGGCGTTTGGACGTCAATGAGGGTCAGCCTGGGGATGGTGTGTGGGCAATATTGAGGGTCAGGCTGGTGACGGTGTGTCGATGGCGGAGAGGGACAGGATGGGGACGGTGTGTGGACGGCTGTGAGGGTCAGGCTGGGGACGGTGTGTGGACGGTGGTGAGGGTGAGGCGGGTGACGGTGTTCGACGACGGTGAGAGACAGGCTGGGAGTGGCGTGTGGACGGCAGTGAGGGTTAGGCTGGGTGCGATATGTGGTCTGCAGTGAGAGTCAGGCTGGGACAGTATGTAGACAGCGGTGAGGGTCAGGCTGGGCGTGGTGTGTAAATGGCGGTGAATGTTAGACTGGGAGTGGTGTGTGGACAACAGTGAGGGTCAGTCTGGGGGCTGTTGGTGGACATCGGTGGGGATTAGGATGGGTGCAGACAGTGGACAGCAGTTGTGGTCAGGCTGGGGGCGGTGTGTGCATGGTGATGAGGTTCAAGCTGGGTGTAGTGTGAGGATGGCGGTGAGAATCAGACTGGGGGCGGTGTTGGTTGGTGGTGAGGGCCAATTTGGGGTCGGTGTGTGGGCGATGATGAGGGTCAGGCATGGAGGCGGCAGTGAGCGTCAGGTTGGGGGTGGTCTGTGGACGGCGGTGAGGGTCAGGCTGGGAGCGGTGTTGGGTGGCGGTGGGTGTCAGGCTGGGGTTGGTGTGTGTTCAGAGTGGAAGATCAGGTGGTTTAGGCGTGTGTACGATGGTGCGGGTCAGGTTGGGGGCGGTGTGTGGATGGCAGTGAGGTTCAGGCTGGAGATGGTGGGTGGATGGTGGTGAGGGTCTGGCTGGGGGTGGTGTGTGGATGGCGGTGAGAGTCAGGCTGGGGATGGTGTGTGGATGGCGGTGAGTGTCAGGCTGGGGATGGTGTGTGGATGGCGATGAGGTTCAGGCTGGGGGTGGTGTGAGGATGGTGGTGAGGGTCAGGCTGGAGGCGATGTTGAATGGCGGTAAGGGTCAATTTAGTGTCGGTGTTTGGGTGATGGTGAGAGTCAGGCTGGAGGTGGCAGTGAGGGTGAGGCTGGAGGTGGTCTGTGGATGGTAGTGAGGTTCAGATGTATGGACGGCGGTGAGGGTCAGGTTGGGAGCGGTGTTGGATGGTGGTGAGGGTCAATTTGGGGTCGGCGTGTGGGAGGTGTTGTGGGTCAGGCTGGGGGCAGCGTTTGGACGGCAGTGAGGGTCAGGCTGGGGGCGATGTGTTTGACGTCAATGATGGTCAGGCTGGCGATGGTGTGTGGATGGCGGTAAGAATCAGGCTGTGGATGGTGTGTGGATGGCGGTAAGAGTCAGGCTGGGGATGGCGTGTGGATAGTGGTGAGGGTCAGTCTGGGGATGCTGTGTGGATGGCGGTGAGAGTCAGGCTGGCGATGGTGTGTGGATGGCGGTGAGAATCAGGCTGGGGATGGTGTGAGGATGGCAGTGAGGGTCAGGCTGGGGATGGTGTGTGGATGGCAGTGAGGGTCAGGCTGGGGATGGTGTGTGGATGGCAGTGAGGGTCAGGCTGGGGATGGTGTGTGGATGGCGGTGAGGGTCAGGCTGGGGATGGTGTGTGGATGGCGGTGAGGGTCAGGCTGGGGATGGAGTGTGGATGACGGTGAGAGTCAGGCTGGGGATGGTGTATGGAGGGCGGTGATGGTCAGGCTGGGGATGGTGTGTGGATGGCAGTGTGGGTCAGGTTGGGTGTGGTTGGTGAACGGTGGTGTGGGTCAGCCTGGAATGGTGCGGGATGGCGGTGAGGGTCAGGTTGTTGGTGGTGCCTGTACGGCGGTGAGAGTCAGGCTGGGGATGGTATGTGGATGGCAGTGAGGGTCAGGTTGGGTGTGGTTGGTGTATGGTGGTGTGGGTCAGCCTGAAATGGTGCGGGACAGCGGTGAGAGTCAGGTTGGGGACGGTTAGTGGATGGCGATGAAGGTCAGGCTGCAGGCAGTATGTAGACGGTGGTGAGCGTCAGGCTGGGGGCGTTGTGTGGTCTGCGGTGAGGGTCAGGCTGGGAGCGGTGTGTAGGTGGCTGTGAAGTTCAGGCTGGGGGGGTTGTTGGGTGGCAGGCAGGGGTTGGTGTGTGTTCGGAGGGGAGGATCAGGCTGGTGTTGGTGTGTAAACGACGGTGAGGGTCAGTCTGTGGGCAGTGAGTGGACGGCGGTGAGGCTCAGGCTGTGGGGCAGTGTGTGTACGTCGGTGCGGATCAGGCTGGGGGGCGGTTTGTGTACGACGGTGCGGGTCAGGCTGGGGGCGGTGTGTGGTCGGTGATGAGGTTAAGACTGTGGGCAGTGTGGATGGTGGTGAGGGTCAGGCTGGTGGCGCTGTGTTCGACATCAATGAGGGTCAGTCTGGGGATGGTGTGTGGGCGATGTTGAGGGTCCGGCTGGGGTCAGTATGTGGGCGGTGATGAGGGTCAGGCTGGTGGCGGTGTGTGGACTGTGCAGAGTGCCAGGCTGAGGGCGGTGTGTAGACAGCGGTGAGGGTGAGGCTGGGTGCGATGTGTGGACGGCAGTGGGATTCAGGCTGGGGACGGTGTGTGGATGGTGGAGAGTGCCAGGCTGGGGGTGGTGTGTAGACAGCGGTGAGGGTGAGGCTTGGTGCGGTGTGTGGAAGGCAGTAGGATTCAGGCTAGGGGTGGTGTGCGGGCGGCAATTTGGGTCATGCTGGAGATGGTGTATGGGTGACTGTGAGGGTCAGGCTGCTGGCGGTGTGTGGACGGTGGTGAGGGTCAGGCTGTGGCGGTGTTGTACAGTGGTGGGGGTCAGGCTGGAGGCGGTTGGTGGACAGCGGTGGAGTCAGGCTGGGGGGGGTTGGTGGATGGTGGTGTGGGTCAGGCTGGGGCGGTGCAGGATGGTTGTGAGGGACAGGCTGGTGGCGATGTGTGGACGGTGGTGAGAGTCAGGCTGGAGTGCTGCGGGACTGTGGTGAGGGACAGGCTGGTGGCGCTGTGTGGACGGCGGTGAGAGATAGGCTGGGGGGGTGCGGGATGGCAGTGAGAGTCAGTTGGGAACGGTTTGTGGATGGCTGTGAGGGTCAGGCTGGGAGCAGTGTGCGTTTGGCAGTGAGGATTAGGCCGGGGGCAGTGTGTAGATGTCGGTGAATGTCAGGCTGTGTTTCGTGTGTGGATGGCAGTGAGGGTCAGGCAGGCGCCGGTGTGTGGCCGGCGATGACACACTGTGACATTCTCTGACAGACTGTGACATACTCTGACCCGCTCTCAGATGCACTGTGACACTCTCTTAGACACACTGTGACACACTCTGTCTATCTCTGACACTCTGAGACACACTGTGACACTATCTGACACACTGCGACACTCTCCGACACGCTATGGCATTCCCTGCCTCTCTCTGGTACACTGTGACCCTCTCTGAGACAAATGCTGACACTCTCTGACGCTCTCTGACTCACACTGAAATATACTGTAACCTTCTCTGACAGACTGTGACACAATGTGACACTCTCTGAGACAAACGGTTACACTTTCTGGCACTCTCTGACCCTCTGTGACACCCTGTAACACTCTCTGATTCACACTGGGACACTCTCTGGCCCTCTCTGACCCTCTCTGAGATACAGTGTAACACTCTCCGACTCGCTCTGAAACACACTGTGACAATCTCTGATAGACTGTGACATACTGCGACATACTCTGACACTCACTTAGCCACACTGTGACACTTTCTGACTCTCTCTGACACTCTCTGAAACACACTGTCACACTCTCTGACAGACTGTGACACTCTCTGCCCGACTGCGATGCTATCTGACACACTGTGACATTCTGTGAGACACTGTGACACTCTCTGAGACACACTGTGACACTTTCTGTCTCTCTCTGACACTCTCTGAGACAGACCGTGACGCTCTCTGACACTGAAGCACAATGTGACACTCTGACTTCTTCTGTCAATCTCTGAGACACACTGCAACACTCTCTCACGGACTGTGACACTCTCTGACAGTCTCTGAGACACAGTATGACACACTGTGACACTTTCTGACTCTCTCTGATACACTCTGAAACACACTGTAACTTTCTCTGACAGACTGTGACATACTGTGACACTCGCTGAGACACACTGCGACAAATTCTGACTCTCTCCGATGCTCTGAGACAAACTGTGACACTTTCTGACAGTCTATGACACACTGTGACTTTCGCTGACTTTCTCTGACACGCTCTGAGGCACACTGTGACAAACCCTGACAGACTGTGACAAACTGTGACACTCTCTGATTCTCTGAGACACACTATGACAGTCTCTGACTCTCTCTGACACTCTGAGACACACTATGACACTGTTTGACTCACTTCAACACTTTCTGAGACACACTGTGACAGTCTCTGACTTTCTCTGACACTCTCTGAAACACACTGTGACAATCTCTGAGACACACTGTGACACTCTCTGATCGACTGTGACACTGTCTGAAACACGGTGATATTCTCTGAGACACTGTGACTCTCTCTGAGATGTACTGTGACACATTCTGTCTGTCTCTCTCTGACCCTCAGAGACACACTGTGACACTCTCTGAGACACACTGTGACACTCCCTGTCTCTCTCTGAGACACTCGGTCACTCTCTGAGACACAGTGTGACACACTGTGACATTTTCTGACTCTCTCTCACACTCTCTGACATATACTGTAACTCTCTCTGACAGATTGTGACACACTGTGACACTCTCTGACTCACTCTGAGACACACTGTGACACTTTCTGACTCTCTCTGAATGTGACATTCTGTGGGACACTGTGACACTCTGAGACACACTGTGACACTCTCTGACTCTCTGACACTCTCTGAGATATAGTATGACACATTATGACATTCTCAGACTCTACCGGACACACTCTGAAACACACTGTGACACACTACGACACTCTCCATCACACGGTGACATTCTCAGAGACACTGTCACTCTCTGACACTCTCTGAGTCACACTATGACACTCTCTGAATCACTCTCTCACTCTCTGAGACACACTGTAACACTCTCTGACAGACTGTGCCCCTCCCTGAGACAATTGCTGACCCTCTCTGGCACTCTCTGAGACACTCTGTAACACTCTCTGACAGACTGTAACATTCTCTGAGACAAACACTGACACTCTCTGACACTCTCTGAGACACAGTATGACACACTGTGACACTCTCTGACACTCTCTGATTCTCTGAAATACACTGTGACACTCTCTGAGACACACTGTAACACTCTCTGACTCTCTCTGAGACATACTATGACATTCTTTGCCAAGTTGTTACACACTGTGACACACTCTGACCCGCTTTGAGACTGACTGTGACACTCTCTGGCACTCTCTGACACACTCTGTAACACACTGTGACACTCTCTGACAGACTGTGACAAACTGTGACACTCTCTGTCTTTCTCTGACATCTCTGAGGCAGACTGTGACACTCTTTGACAGGCTGTGACACACTGTGACACACTCTGACCCTCTCTGAGACCGACTGTGACACTCTCTGAAACACACTGTGACACTCTCTGACAGACTGTGACAGACTGTGACACTCTATGAGACACACTGTGACACTTTCTGACTCTATCTGACTCTCTGAGACTCTCTCTGACCCTCTCTGAGACAGACTGTGACACTCTCTGACTCTCTCTAACCCTCTCTGAGGCACAGCACAACACACTGTGACACTCTGACAGATTGTGACAAACTGTGACACTTTCTGACACTCTCTGAGGCATGCTGTTACACTCCCTGACAGACTGTTACACAATATGACACTCTCTGACTCGCTCTGATACTCTCAGAGGCACACTGTGACATTCTCTGACTCTCTCTGACACTCTCTGAGACACACTGACTCTCTCTGACAGACTCTGACACACTGAGACACTCTCTGAAAATCTCTGAGACACACTGTGACACTCTCTAGCAGACTGTGACACTATCTGACTCTCACTGACACTGTCTGAGACTCACTGTGACAATCTCTGACACTCTCTGACCGACCGTGAGACACTGTGACAATCTCTGATGCACTGTGACACTCTCTGAGACACACTGTGGCTCTCTCTGACACTCTCTGAAACGTACTATGACACTCTCTGATAGACTGTGACACACTGTGACACATTGTGACTCTCTCTGACTCTCTGACACTCTCTGAAACACACTGTGGCACTCTCAGACTCTCTCTGACACTCTCTGAAACGTACTGTGACACTCTCTGACAGACTGTGACACACTGTGACACATTGTGACTCTCTCTGACACTCTGACACTCTCTGAAACACACTGTGCCACTCTCTGACTCTCTGAGAAACACTGTGACATTCTCTGACAGACTGTGAAACTCTGTGATACTGTTTGACCCTGTATGAAGCACTCTCTGACTCTCTCTCTGACACACTGTGACAATCCCTGACACCCTTGACATCCACTGAGACACTTGACACTTTCTGACACTCTGTGAGACACACTGTGACACTCTCTGACACATTGTGACACTCTCTGCCTCTATCTGACACACTATGACAATCTGTGACATACTATGACACTCTCTAAGACACTGTGACACTTTCTGACACTCTCAGAGACACGCTGTATCCCTCTCTAAGACACTCTGATAATCTCTGATGCTCTCTGAGACGTACTGTGACGCTCTCTATCAGACTGTGACACACTGTGACACTCCCTGACTCTCTCTGACACTCTCTGAGACACACTGTTACACTGTCTGACCCTCTTTGACACTCTCTGTAACACACTGTGACACTCTCTGACTCTCTCTGAGTCCCACTGTGACACTCTCTGTAGCACACTGTGATACTCTCTGACTCTCTCTGACACTCTCTGAGTCCCACTGTGACACTCTCCGACACTGTCTGGGACATACTGTGCAACTCTCTCATACACTTTGACACTCTCTAACTGTCTTTGAGACACACTGTGACATTCTCTGACACACTGCGACACTCTCCGACACGCTATGGCATTCCCTGCCTCTCTCTGGTACACTGTGACACTCTCTGAGACACAATGGGGCACACTGAGACCATCTCCACGACACACCCTGAGACGCTCTCTGTAACACACTGTGACACTCTCTGACTCTCTCTGACACTCTCTGAGTCCCACTGTGACACTCTCCGACACTGTCTGGGACATACTGTGCCACTCTCTGACACACTGCGACACTCTCTGACACGCTATGACATTCCCTGCCTCACTGTGACTCACTGGGAAACTCTCTGAGACACATTGTGACACCCTCTGACTCTCTGAACACACTGTGACTATAATAGAAAATTATCCATTTACTGTGAAATTAATTATCCATTTACTATAAAGTTTAAAGAGAATGCTTTGTTTAAATCAATACTGTGCTGAGCTTTGTAAACGATGCTTTGATGAAGGGTTGCAGTTAGCTTATCTCTGTTTGATTTCTGTAAGCATTCAACTCGCCCTTGCGATAGTCGAACTCAGCGAAAGCTGAATAACTGTTATGTCCAGCACCAGGGGATGAGAGGATAACAACTTGAGTTTCCCCAGTCTCTGCCCTTGAGAGTGTGATAAGGAACGCTATAAGGCAGGTGTCTGTGTAAATGTTTGGGTACTCATTGCATTGAGGCATCTGACTTAGTGTAATGGGTCAATCTTGTAAAATGCTTAATAAAGACCCTTGTTTTCATCTTGCTAATTATTGAGTCAAGTCAATTTAATTTCTATGACAGTAAACTTGGGGGCTCGTCCCGGGACCCCGCGACTGGATGAGATTCTGAAGATTCCCAGGAAGCGCAGGTGCCAGCACCTTGAAGGTCTTTCACTTCATCTCGAGCGCTGAACTGGACCTTTTGCGTGAGAGGACTGGAAATCTGTGGATTGCCCTAGCGCCGGGATTTCAAATCAATTAAGGTTGGGTAATAGTCGTGGTTTACGTAATCCTACATAGAGAGTCATTTTAAGAGAATAAGTACAGCAGGAAAAGGGTTCAGTGAACTCTCACGTGGTATTAGAGTAAAACCCCAAGGGAAGGGGATTGCTGTCTCAAGATTGTTTAAGAGACAGCAAGGTTAAGGCTGGTTTTAGACTTGGAACCACCACTGGCTGAGTTGGACTCGCCTAAGACGTACCAGATACGTGGTTTCTTGGTTTACGAAGACCAAGGCCTTGAGGCGGACGTGCCCAGTGTGAGAGGGGACCTCCAGAGGTAAAAGCAAGTCAAAAGGGAATGGATAACTGTACCACTAGAGCGAGAGACAGAGAGAGAGAGAGAGAGAGAGAGAGAGAGAGCTGAATACTTTTCCAGTTACATTAAAAATGGGTTCTGGCAAGAGCAAACAAAGGGAGAGTCCACACAAAATTTGGAATGGTCAACCAAAAAGTTTTAGTAAAAGACAGCTGGAGATATTAAGGTTGAGGTAGGAGGAGAGAGAGAAGGAGAAAAGGGACGGAAAGATCGAACCTATGAATTGGAGTGCTTCTTGTACGTGGAAGGCTGAGGCTGATATCAGAGAAAGGAAATCTCAAGTAAAGGACAGACCAAATACACGTACAAACACCAGTGCACATGCGGGAAACAACCTAACGAAGCTGTACAGTGTCTTAAATCTGTTTCAGACGCTGACCTTGATGACTGCCCTCCGAGACCTGCCGCCCCCCCTACGAGATCTGCCTGGTGAAAGTTCCATGTCAGCGGCCACCGCCTCAGGGCCTGCTGGATCACCGATAGCACACCATACCCGCAACAGACCGAAGCAAGAAGGCCAAAAGAAGGACGACCACTCCAAGATGGAAAGGCATCCAAGGCCTGTCCGTGATCACCCCCCGACGGATGATGAGTCCGTGAGGATACTGGCGTACGATCATCTAACCAGGTCGTTCTGCAAGCCCCAATGGTTGACGTTGCAGGTCCAGAAGGGCACCCAGTGTTGGCCCACCAGCCATGGACCATGAGGGATCTGCAAGTGCCTGTGGGCAGTTGCCTGACCCACGCGAGGTTGGAGCTAATAAGAAGTGACAAAGTTCTGTACTGAGTTCCGTCCCATGTCACATGAGATGAGACGTCTCCTGGGATGAAAACCAGGTGCCAATGTCACCAAACACAAGTATACCTGGCCAGCTGCAAACGTCCATGCCAGAGCAGCCAACCCACAAGGGGAAGAGAAGGGAGACTTTAATGCTTTTGTTGCAGTGCTGGCAACCGCCTGTAGGGAGGCATTCCCAGTGCGAATGGATATGACCAAAACAGCAATGTGAAAACAATGGGAATGTGAGAGAGTGTCCCAGTACCTTACGCATCTCACTGAAGTCCATAACGCCTACAGTGCACTGAGACGACATGAGGACATAACGACGGCAGAAATCACACTGTATGAGGCACATCTGAGGAACAGCTTCATCAATGGAATGAAGGAAGAAATAGCGAAAAAGGTAAAAGACACATGTATTACCTGGGACACGGGAAAGCTGAATTTGATAGAACAACATGCGATACATGCTGAAATATTGCTTACCCAAGAGAAGGATAAGCGGAAGCTAAAGATGGAACAGCAAACACATAAAGCTCAGCTTACTCTGATGCAAATGGTCACCCAGCTGTTGGAGGGAGGTGCTGCAGGAAGAGAGAGAGGCAGAGGGGGAGGTCGCGGAAGAGGAAGAGGTCGCAAAAAAGGCGCTGATAGAGGTAGATCTGGCGGGTGCTTTGTTTGCAGTGCAATGGACCACTGGATGAGGCAGTGCCCACACAGACAGCCTCACTCGGTTTTGGAGGCGGGACAGCAGGGTGACTGTCAGGGGAAGACTGAGGTGGAGGTGCACAGCCCACAAGGTACAGGTAAGCCTCTTTCCCTTACACTTGACAATGAAAATTCACTTATGCTAATCTCTTCTACTACCCTTTCGCGCACTGCGACATATCACACCTCAATGTTCAGCACTGAGATTTCGAATTGTGGACACAATGTCCAATATCACAATGATGCATATCATTCGATGCCCACCTCTATGTTATATGTGGAAGGTACATCAGTTACCTTTTTGGTAGCTACAGGGGCAACATACTCAGTCCTTAAATTAAGCCAGTTTAGACAATCGACACAAATAAAAATGAGTGAAAGGTTCCTGAATACAATGGATGCATCAGGAGTCATGATGCGGGAGAGATTTTCTGCACCTCTACTATGCAAAACTAGTAACAGGGAAACATTCCAATTTTCCTTCTTGTTATCGGAATTTTGTCCTTTAAATCTGATGTGTCGGGATTTCATAGGGACACTGGGGTTGGATTTGGTCAGTACTCCGACGGGGTTGCAGGTAATTCAAAGGAAGATTGCAGGCTGTAAAATATGACCCACGACCCCTGATGTATGTGTATAAGTGGCGATTAAGCCAGAGAGCGATACGTTCAGTGAGCGATTCACTCACCCTGGAAGCAAGCAACCATGTTAATCCTACTAACACCGATTTTCTTGCTGGAGACATGGTGCACTGCACAGCACACATACACCGTGATGGCCCTGACGAACCATATAAGAAGGATTGGTTCAGGAGATTGGTTAAACCAGATTAGCTGTTATTGTGTGAATTTTATTGGAGTGATCACAGATGTGCAGTCAGTATGAACTTATCCAAAGTATCTGTGACGGTCAACTAGACCCTAGCTTTTTGATGTGGAAGGCTCTGCTCTGACGTGTCACTGGCGAAGGTGTCCAGTAACAGTTGGCAGGATTTGGGAGCATGGGTGCTGAAGGCACAAAGAACAAAAGGTTGGGGCTCCAGGGGCGAAGTGGGTATCTGGTTAAATGCAGATATGCGGACATATAAGAAGAAACTAAGCTGGCTAACTCAGGCAGATAGGACAGTCCAGGTAACCCCCGCTAGCCCTGAGAAGCCAAGGAGTGTAGCCTAACGTTTCCCTAAGTTAGAAGTCACGGACCCAAAATTAAAAATGGTCCCGACTGAGTTTTGGGCAAAGGACAATCATAATGTCGGGCTCATACGGGGCTGTTAACCCATACGGATAACCCCGAAGTCTGAGTATCGTCCTTGCAGAGCACAATACCTGTTAAAACCCCAGGCCATAAAAAGAATTACTCCAGTCTTTGAATCCCTCCTAAAGGCTGGAGTGATAATCCCCTGTGAAAACTCACCGGTGAGAACCCCCATTTGTCCAGTCAAAAAGGCAAACATTCCTGGTGAACTGGAGGAATGGAAATTTGTTCAAGACCTGCAGGCAGAAATAACGCGGTTGTTCCACATGCCCCAAATGTTCCCAACCCCTGTACTGGCTCAAATTCCACCGGACAGGAAATGGTTCTCTGTTGTGTATTTAGCAAATGCCTTCTTTAGCATACCGGTGCACCCAGATAATCAATTGTGGTTCGTTTTTTCATTCAAAGGGTAATGATATACCTTCACGTGAGGTTACTGTGAGTCCCCCACCATATGTAATGGGGCGCTGCGCAGGAGTCTGGAGACTCTTGTTCAAACCCTGGGGTAAGTGTTTCTGCAGTATGTAGATGATTGCTTGATATCGGCACCAACAAAGGAACAATGTGGGAGGAGACCCTTGCGTTGCTCTGCCATCTAGCGCTGGAAGGGCACAAAGCCACTATCGCAAAGCTACAATTTGTGCAACAACAGGTGAAGTTCTTAGGTCACCTAATATCTGAATAAGGGAAGGCTATTGGTCCAGACAGAGTTCAAGCAATCCAGTAAATTCCAAAGCCTCATACGAAGAGACAATTGCTCTCCTTTTTGGGCATGTGCTCCTACTGTAGGATGTTTATCGCACATTATGCAACCCTTGAGGCGCCCCTAAGTGACATAGCCCATGGCAAAGGGTTGCAGAATCAGAGTCCATTACAGTGGGCCCCAGAAGCCGAGAGTGCGTTTGTTGAATTTAAAAGGGCGCTCCAAACTACACCTACGCTGGGAATTCCGAACCCAAACAAGCCTTTTGTACATACGGTAGATGAGAAGCGTGACTGCATGACATCTGTGCTGATGCAGGATCATGGGGGAAGATTGAGGCCGGTAGCATATTTTTCAGCTAAACTAGACCCTGTAGCAGCAGGATTGCCTCAATGCCTGTGAGCTGTGGCTGCAGCTGAAAAGGCTGTTGTAGCTACCAGGGATATAGGCGGCTACGATGAATTAACCCTTCTGGTCCCACGAGCAGTATCCTTACTACTTTCCGAGGAAAAGACCGCACATGTCAGCAGAACGTTGGCTCCGATACAATACTGAGTTATTGGAGATGCCTAACATTAAAATAAAGCGATGTAACGTCCTTAACCCTGCTAACCTTCTCCCCACAGAAGGAGATGGAGACCCACACGGACTGTGTTGCTGTAACTAATGACATTTGCAGCCACAGACCAGATTTGCAGGATTCACCATTTCAGAATCCAGATATGGATTTTTTTGTGCATGGGTCAGCATTCAGGAGCAAGGAGACAGGCCAGAATTGTGTTGGGTATGCTGTAGTGACTATCTATGAGGTAGTAAAAGTGGGATCACTCCCTTCTCATCTGTCAGCGCCAGCAGCGGAGCTGATTGCCTTGACTGAGGCCTGTAAATTGGCTGAGGGAAGGACAGTGAATATTTACCCTGATAGCAGATATGCATTCGGGGTTGTACATGATTTTGGAACCCTGTGAAAACACAGGGGCTTCTTGATCTCCACAGAAAGCACATCACACACCGCGACCTGATTTCCGACCTCCTGGAAGCGGGTCCTGTTGTCTAAATCAATCGCTGTGTGTAAGTGTGAAGCTCACAGAGAAAATAATGATCTTATTTCCCAAGGCAATGCAATGGCAGACTCAGCAGCAAAAGCGGCAGCCCAGCAGCCGCCATCTGAGTGGATTAACATGTGTATGATAAAAATTTGTTCCCAAACAACAGATGTACGGGAGTTACAGTCACAGGCCACACTGGGAGAAAAGCGTGAGTGGACGAAAGCAGGATGCAGTGTGAGGGAAGGAGTATGGTGTGGCTCCAATGGTAAACCCTGTCTACCACCACCATTATTTCCATTTGTGGGATATAAATGAATTAATGTTATTTCTGCAAGTATAAATTCTGATACAGAACAGGAATGAGAAAATACATATTCAGCAAAAAGAATGGATATGTTCGCATGAGACGTGAATACAGAACAATGGTGGATGTATGGGCAAACAGGAAAGCATCTGTTTCCCCCTACTCGGAGACACAGGAACAAATCCTAATCAAAGAGGTCAAAGTGGCCTCTGGATTGAAATAGATGCTGATAGAAGAAAAGATATGCCTAATCAATAATCTACAATAGACTGACGTCAAACACCCTTACGGGAGTCAGAGATACGAGTTTGTCACGGGCAAGACAGGATAAACAGAAGTTGTGGGATAAGTCTTAAGGAAATGAGTGACGTAAGCGAAGCAGGGAACAGACAATGGAATAAGGAAAACATATGGGAAAAAACAGTATAAATTGCAAGGGTTTTTTGGGATATACTGTGCATTTTGTCATTGCCCTACCTGGCAATTAGACAAAGCACCCACCTGCAGGTGTACAAATAAAACGACGCTGCTGTTCAGAAATTTGGTCTCGGACTGAAATTATTAAAGTGAGTGAGCTTTTGTTTCTCACAACTGGGGGCTCGTGTCCGGGATTTTCTTCCATCACCGGGGGCAGTGGCTGGCCTTGGACACTGGGAAGACGCATTCCGTTCCCCATTGAGGAGCGGTCTCGTGTCCCGATTTGGTCTGCTCCCTTGGGTGACTGATGTGAATCCTATAAGAGAGACATCTGAATCAGACAGTGATAGGAGCTCGATAGAAGATACGGTGACAAAAGGGGACACACAATTCTGTGCACAGACCAAGGTAAGAAAAACAGACTTTTAAAAGTATTGCCTTGGTGGCCGGGAAAAGAGGAATTTACTCGCTGAGGTACTAGCGAGGGCCCCGGGAAAATGGGGGGTAGGCAGAGTAGCTGTCACGGAGTAAGGGACGAAAAGGTCCCTGGTAACATTCCTCCTGAAAGTCCGTTGGGGAGGATGTTGCGGGATTGGACAAGTAATACTTGTACAAGGGCAAAAGATAAAAAGAAAATGATTAAATATTGTTGTTTAGTATGGACCAAAGAACCAATCCTTCGTCCATCTGTCTTCTGGCCAAAGTATGGTTCGGACGAGGATTGGGTCTGTCAGTATTTAGGGTTGTATGTGAATGGAAAACAACCTTTTAGTCAAGAGGAGGCGGATTATGCGTCCTGTTGGAAGGGCATTTTTGGAATGATGTTAGTAAAGACAAAGGATTCCCCCTCTGCCCCACCTAGTCCCTGGGATCCTCTTAACTGTTTGCCCCCCCCCCTCCAGGTACCATAAAATCAGGTTAGGTGAACAAGGGGTAGGAGGACAGACAGACAGGGACAGGGAACAGATGATTCACAAGAGGAGGACGAAGGGACAGGGGCTGGGGATGTTGTTGTTCCTGACCCTCAATCCTCAGCAAAAGAAAGGGAAGCTACAGTAGATGTAGAGGAGGCCTCCGGAGAATCTAAATCAAAGTCTAAGGGGGGAAAACAAAAGAAAAAGGGGAAGAACGTAACGACTTATCCCCTTCGGGAGGTACCCATAGGGGACAAAGAGATTGGGTTTGTAAGTGCCCGCCTCACCAGTGGGGAGGTCAGAACATTTAAAAAGGAAATGAAGGTCCTGGTTGAGGATCCGGTGGGGTTGTCTAAACAAATTGATCAATTTTTGGAGCCCAGTCTGTATACCTGGGCTGAATTAATGTCTACTTTGAATATACTATTTACTGGGGAGGAGAGGGGACTTATACGAGGAGCTGCCATTAAAATATGGGACAGGGAACACCCGATTGGAGATGGGGATGCTGGACAGGGAGAGGTGAAGTTTCCCCTCAGAGACCCCCAGTGGGAAAACCAAAACCCGGAGCATAGAGAAGAAATGAGGGAATTGAAAGACCTGATTCTAAAAGGAATAAGAGAGGCAGTTCCGAAGTCACAGAATTTGATTAAAGCCTTTGAAATTAGACAGGAGAAAGATGAGACTCCCTCAGCTTTCTTGCAAAGATTAAGGGACTCAATGCAGAAATACTCTGGAATGAACCCTGAGGACCCAGTGGCACAGGGTCTTTTGAAAGTACATTTTGTGACAAAAGCATGGCCAGACATACAGAGAAAGATGCAAAAGTTCCCCCCACATTTTCCGCCGCAGTTGGACATCACACATCATGTGTGCACAGGCGAGGTACGAGTCGGTCGAGACATTTGGGGGAGCTGAAATTATGTACAGAGATTAAGAATGTTACCGAAACGGAGAAGGGAGGGAACTACTCAGCATTAAAGTTTCCCTGAGCTGATCTGTGGTGGTACTGTGGAGGAAAATATTGAGACCCACCCTACCTCCGGATTGGAAAGGGATATGCACAATTGTACAATTGGCAATTCCATTTACCTTGGCATTTGAGAAGGAGAAGATAGTAAGAAAAAGGGGAAGGAGACTCTCCTCAAAATCCAGAGCACAACTGCCTTGACATTATTGAATACCAAACTAAGGTCTGTATGGACCTGAGAGATGTTCCACTTCATGCAGGGGCTAGACTTCTTATAGACGGGTCATCCCGGGTGATTGAAGGGAAAAGGCATAATGAGTATGCAGTTATAGATGGGACAAAAAGTAGTGTGGTGGAGGCAGGAAGGTTGCCAAATGGGTGGTCAGCTCAGACCTGCGAACTCTATGCATTGGAGAGAGCCCTTAGGACATTATAAAATAAAGAGGGAACAGTATACACTGATTCTAAATATGCATTTGGTATTGTGCACATGTTCGGAAAGATATGGCAGGAAAGAGGATTGATCAATAGCCGGGGGAGGAATTAGTTCATGAAGAATTGATTAAACGGGTCTTGGAATCTTTATTGCTCCCCTGAGAGATAGCCGTAGTGCACGTAAATGGTCATCAGAAAGGAAATGAACCAGAGGTTAGGGGAAATAGATTAGCTGATGAAGTGGCTCGGGAAGCCGCCCTGAATCCACAAGAAGAGGTGATTCATTCCCTAATACCTACTGTCCCAGGTCCTAGGGGAACTCCTATATTTACTGAAAGAGAAGAAAGAGAATTGAGAGATTTAGGGGCTACAAAGACAGCTGACGGGCATTGGAAGTTACCTGATGGAAGGGAAATGTTAAACAAAATGACGATGCGGGAGATTATGGCTATCCTACACCAAGGCAGTCACTGGGGAGTACAAGCAATGTGTGATTTAGTTCTTTGGGAATATGGATGTAAAGGGATATATACCATTGCTAAACAAATATGTGAGGGATGCATAATATGCAGAAAGGTAAATAAAAAAGTTCTGAGAAAACAGGCCCAGGGAGGAAGAGACCCAGGATTGAGACCCTTCCAGAGTATACAAGTAGATTATACTGAACTGCCTAGAGTAGGAAGACTAAAATATATGTTGGTCATAGTAGATCATTTATCTGGTTGGGTTGAAGCATACCCCCTAGCTACCGCCACTGCAAATGGAGTGTCTAAAACAATATTAGAGCACATAATTCCCCCATATGGGTTAGTGAACCATATAGATTCCGACCAAGGAACTCATTTTACCTCTAAAGTGTTACAGGGGGTAATGAAGGGGTTGGGGATTTCCTGGGTGTTCCATACTCCATGGCACCCGCCATCATCAGGAAGAGTCGAGAGAATGAACCAAACACTCAAACGACAGCTCTCTAAATTGATAATAGAAACCAGACTCCCTTGGACCAAATGTTTACCTATAGCTCTCTTGCGAGTATGAACAGCCCCAAGGAAAGATTTGGGACTATCCCCCTATGAAATCTTATTTGGATTACCTTATCTGGGAACGCAGGGAGAATTGCCAATTCCCAAAACTAAAGATTTGTTTTTAAAGAAGTATATACTGGGCTTGTCCTCCTCTTTATCTTTCCTCAGAAAACAGGGTCTATTGGCACAGACTCCGCCCCTTGAATTTGCTGTTCATCCCATCCGGCCAGGAGATTGGGTCTTAATAAAATCATGGACAGAGACTAAGCTGCAGCCAGACTGGGAAGGGCCGTATCAGGCTCTTTTGACTACCGAAACGGCAATAAGGGCGACGGAAAAAGGCTGGACTCATTACACTCGGATCAAAGGGCCAGTGGACCCTCCAGTTGAGGAAGAAGTCTGGACAGCCGAATCAATGCAAGACCCGCTGAAACTCAGACTAAAGAGACTTTGAGTAATTGACTATACAGTGGCGACGCGAGCGCGGGATTATTTCTGTAAGATTGTATATTAAGCCTTTTTGTGTTTTAGCATAATGATTAGAATACTGGGAATGCTTAGAGTTATGATGCTAGCCCTCTTGGTATTAGGATTTTGTCAAATATCATTTTCATATGTATTATTAATGGTTCCTGAGTCTGATAATCCACAAGTAATAGACACTGATGTATGTAGCTTAGTAAATTGTGGGAATGTAGCTAATCAGAGACAATACCGCAACTCAGAGATACATCTTAAGTCCTATGGGGATGGCCTCGGGGATAGTACTTGGTATAATGGTCTCGTCACAATACACCGGGCCCCCTTCCAACCAGCACACGATTGTCCCGATAAAAAGTGTAACCCCATATATTTAACGATAAGGAAAACCACATAGCACGAAGCAGTTTTGGGGGGTGGCACTTATGAGATACAATTAAATGAAACATTTGGGATTGAAATGAAAGCAAATGGGAAGGAGTTTGTGGGCTGTTGTTTTCGAATTAGCATAGGACAAGGAAAACGGGTAGAATTACTGGGTAATGGGATACAACCTTTCATCCCTCCCGATGATCCTAAAGTAGTAAAAATTATAGAGGTAAAGGATTTCAAACAGACCATCGAGATAGAGACTGGGTACGGGGATGCAAATGCCTGGGTTGAATGGGTAAAGTGTACTGCAAAAAGTCTGAACAAAAGAAATTGCTATGCATGTGCCTCCGGTAGGCCAGGGGCCCAGGTGGTTCCCTTTCCGCTCGGGTGGAAGCGAGGCAGGAAGGGCATGAAATATATGATAGCCCTGTACCAGGATGAGACTGCATGGAATGATAGGAATTGTACCTCCCTATCTCTGATGTTC
This sequence comes from Chiloscyllium plagiosum, assembly GCF_037043375.1. Classification (NCBI taxonomy): domain Eukaryota; kingdom Metazoa; phylum Chordata; class Chondrichthyes; order Orectolobiformes; family Hemiscylliidae; genus Chiloscyllium; species Chiloscyllium plagiosum. The sequence goes on from NW_028270171.1 coordinate 50,821,317, forward strand.
CCTCCCTTGGAGGAGAAAGATGCAAAAGTTCCCCCCACATTTTCCGCCGCAGTTGGAAATCACACGTCGTGTGTGCACAGGCGAGGTACGAGTCGATCGAGAGATTTGGGGGAGCTGAAATTATGTACAGAGATTAAGAATGTTACCGAAACGGAGAAGGGAGGGAACTCCTCAGCATTAAAGGTTCCCCGAGCGGATCTGTGGTGGTACTGTGGAGGAAAATATTGAGACCCACCCTACCTCCGGATTGGAAAGGGATATGCGCAATTGTACAATTGGCAATTCCATTTACCTTAGCATTTGAGAAGGAGAAGATAGTAAGAAAAAAGGGGAAGGGGTAAGAGATTACTGTTAGATACTTCTTTTGATGACAGGATTTATCTTGATTCGGTAGGAGTCCCTAGGGGAGTACCTGAAGAATTCAAGGCTCGTAACCAGATTGCAGCAGGCTTTGAGTCAGCTCTCTTTTGGTGGGTAACAATTAGTAAAAATGTAGATTGGATAAATTACATTTTCTATAATCAACAGCGATTTATAAATTATACAAGAGAGGCGGTTAAAGGAATATCAGAACAGCTTGATGCGACGAGTAGGATGGCATGGGAAAACAGAATAGCCCTTGATATGATTTTAGCAGAGAAAGGGGGTGTATGTGTGATGTTAGGAGGAAGCTGTTGTACCTTTATTCCTAATAACACTGCGCCTGATGGTTCAATTACTCGGGCCTTACGGGGATTGACTACCATAGCAGAGGAACTGGCTGAGAATTCAGGAGTAGACACATCTCTCACAGGGTGGCTTGAATCCTGGTTTGGAAAATGGAAGGGGTGGTGGTTTCTATCCTTACTTCCCTGATAGTAGTAGTTGGGGTATTGGTGGCCATTGGCTGTTGTATCATATCCTGTATACGAGGGCTCACCCAGAGGCTGATTGAAACAGCCTTGATGAAACGAATGCCCCTGAGGGGAAATTTGACAGAGGAACTTTATCAACTAAATAATAAGGAGATGAGTGAGACTAAGATGGATGAAATCTCTGAAATGATGCTTGCGAATTTTGGGAACAATGTTTAAAAAAAAAGGAGACAAAAATGCAGAAGATAACAGATAGTAATGAAAAGAAAAAGGGGAAATTGTGGGATATAAATGAATTAATGTTATTTCTGCAACTATAAATTCTGATACAGAACAGGAATCAGAAAATATATATTCAGCAAAAAGAAAGGATATGTTAGCATGAGACGTGATTACAGAACAATGGTGAATGTATGGGCAAACAGGAAAACATCTGTTTCCCCCGCTTGCACGGAGACACAGGAACAAACCCTAATCAAAGAGATCAAAGTGGCCTCTGGATGGAAATAGATGCTGATAGAAGAAAAATTATGCCTAATCAATAACCTACAGTAGACTGACGTCAAACACCCTTATGGGAGTCCGAGATAAGAGTTTGTCACGGACAAGACAGGATAAACAGAAGTGGGATAAGTCTTAAGGAAATGAGTGACGTAAGCGAAGCAGGGAACAAACAATGGAATAAGGAAAACATATGGGAAAAAAACTATATAAATTGCAAGAGTTTTTTTGGAGCTTACTGTGCATTTGTCATTGCCTTACCTGGCAATTAGACAAGGCACCCACCTGCAGATGTACAAATAAAACGACGCTGCTGTTTCAGATATTTGGTCTCGGACTGAAATTATTGATGTGAGTGGGCTTTGTTTCTCACACTACAATGTGTTCTGGGTAATGATGTGCTTAAATGATCTACCAAGAGCATTAAGATGAGCCATTGGCCAGAAAAGAGGAAAAATTTACTTTCTAGTCTTAAAAAGAGAGAGTCGATGTTGTCCTATTGCAGGAGATGCACCTTGATGACAAGGAACATTTGACATTACAGAAGGTCGGGCTTGATCGGGTTTATTTCTCGACTATGAATATTAGGAGGAAGGGAGAAGCCATAATGGATAAAAGGAATCTTCCATTTAACCTACTAGATTGTATTTGACACTCACGGGAGGCTCATAATACCCAAAGTCTTGAACTATAGTAAAGAATATGGTATTTTGAATGTTTATTGCCCCCCGCACCTCACCCCACCCCGCTCCCCCCCCCCCCCCCCGCCCCACTCCTAGCGTACCCTCCAAATTCAGTTATCTTGCATCGTGGCACATTATTGTAGAAGTTTTCAAAAGTCTTATGGACCCCACGGTGGACAGAATGTCGAAAGGTGCCCCAATACCCTCGTTATAATGTAAGCAATTAGTGGATATGTGTGCAGAACGAGAGCTGGTGGATGTCTGGTGGCAGATCCACATCACAATCAGGGATTTTATTTTCTTCTTTAACCGGCATAAATGCCACACGAGGGTTGATTTCTTCCCCATTCCTGCAACAATCTTAGATGCGATGGCATCCGGCACAATTGGGAATATTACCATTTCTGACCATGAAGCAGTATACTTATTGATTAACATTAAGTGCAATATAATAGTTTTGAGACACTAGCGAATGTATCCCTTTATTCTTAAGACTAGTTGGTTAATTGAGTAGTTAGATTAAATTAATTACAGTGTAGAAACATGCCCTTCGGCCCAAAAAGTGCACACCGATCCACCCCCGACATTTGCTCCTTCACCCAACACTACAGGCAATTTAGCATAGCCAACTTACCTAACCTGCACATTTTTGGAGTGTGGGAGCAAACCCACGCAGACACAGAAAGAATGCGTTAATTCCACACAGACAGCCACCCGAGACAGGAATTGAACCGGGGTCTATGGCGCTGTGCGGCAGCAGTGCTAACCATTGTGCCACTGTGCTGACCACTACAATAAATTCAGGTCTTTCTTAGCCATTAATTCAGATTCAACCAATAACTCATCCACTCTATGGGAAGTTGCTGAGGCTTATGCCAAGGGAATAATTATTCCTTATGATGTAGCAGAAGGGGGAGCAGGAACGCTGGTTTGAGGCAAAGCTGAGGGCAGCCGAGAGTGCATACTGTGATTGTCGCTCAGTGACTAAGCTGCAGAGGATTACAACGCTTCGGTCTATAGTGAATTCCACGCTCACACAGATAGCCAAGAAGGAACTTACTTTTGCAAAACAAAGACTGTTTGAACATGGTGATAAGCCAGGCAGGTATTTATTCTATCTTGCCACGAAAAAGAGCGCCCCTCTGAAACCATTACCTCAATTAGGGAAGGTATTGGGATCCTTACCTTCAATTCCAAAAGATTAATGTCTCCTGTCTGAGATTTTTCATCGAATTATTTCAGAATGAACATTTTGAGGATAGATGGATTAAGATGGAGTCATTTTTCAAGAACCTGGGTCTTCCAGGAGTAACCCCTGAAGAAGTGTTGAGCCTTAATGTACCATTGTCAGCACAGGAGGTTGTGAAGCAGCTTCAGAATGTAAAGGCGCACGTTCCTGACGGATTTCCTAGTGAACTTTATAAATAATTTATAAACCTATTGTCAGGGCTGATGCTTAACGTGTTCTGTCACTCATACAGTCAGGAACCCCTCCCGCCATCCTTAATAGAGGCTCATATCTCTCTGACGCTGAAGAAAGGAAGACCCCAGAGGATGGTGCTTCTTACACGCCAAACTCATTTTGAAATGTTGGTCTCAAAATCCTGTCTGAGATCCGTGCATTAAGGTGGAATCTTTGCTGCCTTCCGTTACCAAAGAGGACCAAACCAGCTTTATAAAGGGACGCAGATCTTCCGACAATGTTAAGAATTTACTCAATATGATCCAATAGTATCAACAAGAATCTGTCCAGGGATTATTGATCTCTTTAGATGAGAGAAGTCATTTGATTGGGTTGAGTGGCCATTCGTAGGGATGCCAACATATCTGCCCTAGAGGTGGGATCGAAGTCACGAAAGATTACCTTATATGCAGATTAGGGTCTTATGTTTTTGTCAAATCCCGCAATTTCGGTAGTTCATGTGATGCGATGCATTGATTCGCTTGTTGCCTTTCCGGGCGATAAGATTAATTTAACAAAGTTGGAGGCCATGCCTATGGGAGGTCTTAGGGAAATACCTGATACTGAGGGCAAATCTTGGTTTCCTTTTAAATGGTCACGGGGGTCGTTTCCCTATTTCAGTATCTTCATTACATTTGTCTTTGATCATGTATTTACCGTGAACTATGTCCATTTGTTTGACAAAATTAAGCAAGACCTTCGAAGATGGAGGCATTTCCAATATCCTGGCTCGGGCAGATAGCTGTCATCAAAATGATTGTCCTTCCTCATTTCCTACACCCAGTTCAAATGCTTTCTATGATGTTTCCCAGACAGATATTTCAGAAACATAATGGCTGGTTTAGCTCTTTTATTTGGCACCATAAGCGATTCTTTATCTAGCTAATAAAATTGCAACTGCCCCACAGATTGTGAGGAGTAGATCTCCCCCATTGAAAGCAAGCAATTAAGTTTTTTTTCATCGTATGTTAGTGCCTGGGCCGCTGAGGTCTCGGCATCAATATGGCTAGACATTGAGCCCGCTCAGACAAAGTGAGCCCTTATTAGTCTGTTGTTCTTAGATAAAATGACAACATTTATGGAATATTGTCATAAAATAATGATTATCAATGCTGTTAAAACTTGAAGGACAATGCGTCAGATCGAGGCAATACAGCCAAAGCCATGTTTCTTACCCCTATAATTGATATACCGGGGATAATGTATTCCAGGTTTAAACTGTGGTCAGCGAGGGGTATACCTTGTTTGGGTGATTTAGAATTATAGTATCCCTACAGTGTGGAAACAGGTCCTTGGGCCCAGCAAGTCCACTTCGATCCTCTGAAGAGTAACCCACGCACACCCATTCCCCTACCATCTTATATTTACCCTGATTAATGCCCCAACTTACAGATCCTAGAACACTATGAGCGATTGAGCAATGGCCAAGTCATCTAACATGCACATGTTTGTGACTGTGGGGAGGAAACCTACGCAGTCACAGTTGAGAGTATACTAACTCCACACAGCCAGTCACCCAAGTCTGGAACCAAACCCATGACCCTGGTGCAGTGAATCAGCAGTGCAAACCACCGAGCCACTACGTGTTACTAGAAGGAGAAACAATGATAACGTTTGAACAAGTAACTCGTAAGTATGGGCTACCTAGTAGAGACTTCTTCTGTGTTTTTTTCCAGATTAGACATTTTATTAAAAAACACAATTTTAAAAGACACTTATAGATCCAATACAGAGAAGCAGGTGATTATTGTAAAGAATGCACTCTCTGTCAGTACCTTTACCATTTGTTGGAGAGTGTCCCCGCAGACAAGACTGTGCAGCTTCGTGACGTCTGTGCGAGAGGGTTGGGGATTTAGATCTTTTCGGAAACATGCGAGGATATTTGTGAAAATGCTCGAAGGATTTTGATCTGTAATAAAACCCATTCCATGCAGTTGGAAAATCTTCATAAGTCCTATCTGACCCCAGATTTTCTCTCAAAATTCAAAGTGGGATTATGTTCAGCGTGTCCTAAATACAGAATGGCTACAGACGCTCTTACTCATTGCATGTGGTCCTGCTGCAGGCTTCGTATATATTGGAGCACTGTGTTCGGTGTGGTAGAGTGGGTCTTGGGGACCGAATTGGAGATGGACCCGGCTTTTCTTTTCCTGGGCCTGCCCAGAGTATCTTACGCAGATGCACATGGGAATAAAAAGTATATCCTTACTTTCTATGCTAGGAAAAATATTATATTGTGTTGTAATTCTGAAAACTCCCCGGGTCTGTTGAGACTTTGTAAACTCATCATGGAGAATATCCCTTTGGACTTTCTCACCAGCATGGTGCACCAAAAAATAGAGATTAATATAAGTCAGAGAATCATAGAGTCATGGAGATGTACAGCATGGAAACAGTTCCTTCGGTCCAACCCGTACATGCCGACCAGATATTCCGAACCAATCTAGTCCCACCTGCCAGCACCTGGCCCATATCCCTCCAAACCCTTCTTATTCATTTACCCATCCAAATGCCTCTTAAATGTTTCACTTGTATCAGCCTCCCTGACATCACCTGGCAGTTCATTCCATACACGTACCACTCTCTGTGTGAAATAGTTGCCCCGTAGTTTTTTATTATATCTTTCCCCTCTCACCCTAAACCTATACCCTCTCGTTCTGACTCCCCGACCCCAGGGAAAAGACTTTACCTACTTACCCTATCCATGCCCCTCATAATTTTGTAAACCTCGATAATGTCACCCCTCAGCCTCCGACGCTCCAGGGAAAACAGCCCCAGTCTTTTCAGCCTCTCTCTATAGCTCAAATCCTCCAACGCTGGCAACATCCTTGAAATCTTTTCTGAACCCTTTCAAGTTTCAAAACATATTTCCGATAGGAAGGAGACCAGAATTGCACGCAATATTTCAACACTGGCCTAACCAGTGTCCTGTACAGCCACAACATGATCTTACAACTCCTGTACTCAATACTCTGACCACTAAAGGAAACGCCTTCTTCACTATCCTATCTATCTGCGACTCACCTTTCAAGGAGCTATGAACCTGCACTTCAAGGTCTCTTTGTTCAGCAACACTCCCTGCGACCTTCCCATTAAGTGTATAAGTCCTGCTAAGATTTTCTTTCCCAAAATGCAGCACCTCGCATTTATCTGAATTAAACTCCATCTGTCACTTCTCAGCCCATTGGCCATTTGGTCAATCTGAGGTGACTCTCTTCGCTCTCCACTACACCTCCAGTTTTGGAGTCATCTGCAAACTTACTAATTGTACCTCTTATGCTCGCATCCAAATCATTTATGTCAATGACAAAAATTAGTGAATCCAGCACCGATACTTGTGGCGCTGCACTTGTCACAGGCCTCTAGTTTGAAAAACAACCCTCTACCACCACCCTCTGTCTTTTACCTCTGAGCCAGTTCTGTATCCAAATGGCTAGTTCTCCCTGTATTCCATGAGATCTAACCATGCCATTCAGTCGCCCATGGGGAACCTCATCAAAACCCTTACTGAAATCCGTATAGATCACATTGACCCCTTTGCCCTCATCAATCGTCTTTGTTACTTTCTCAAAAAAAACTCAATCAAGTTTGTGAGACATGAAAAGCAGAGATTTATATAAGGTATGGCACAAATCCATGTTGACTATCCCTAATGAGTCCTTGCCTTTCCAAATACATGCACATCCTGTCTCTCAGGATTCCCTCCAACAATTTGCCCATCACCAAAGTCAGGGTCACTGGTCTATAGTTCCCTGGCTTGTCCTTAACACTCTTCTTATACAATGGCACAACGTTAGCCAACCTCCAGTCTTCCGGCACCTCACCTGTGATTATCCATACTACAAATATCTCAGCAAGAGGCCCAGCAATCACTTCTCTAGTTTCCCACCGAGTTCTAGGGTACACCTGATTAGTTCCTGGAATTTTATCCACCTTTACCCGTTTCAAGACATCCAGCGCTTCCTCCTCTGTAATGTCGACATTTTGCAAGGTGTCACCATCTATTTCCCTACATTTTATATCTTCCATATCCTTTTCCACAGTAAATACTGATGCACAATACTCCTTTAGTATCTTCCCCCATACTTCCTGTGCTCGGAAAAATATTCTGTTGTGTTGGATGTCTGAAAACCCTCCTGGTCTGTTGGATGGTTGTAAGCTCGTCATGGAGAATATCCCTTTGGACATTCTCACCAGTATGGTGCACCGAAAAGCAGAGATTTATATAAGGTATGGCAACCCTTTTTGGATTACCGCGATACAGGCTTATCTGCCACTTTAAAAAGGGCTTTTATATAGCCATGACGATATTGTCTAATGAATGACATATGAAGAATTATGAACGTATGAATGTGTATCAGTTCATGCTCTCGAAGAACGAGAGCTATCACTTTGTTATGCTGAACCGTATTATTTATTTATTATTTATTATTTATTATTTATTTTTGTTTTTCTTCTGTCCGTTTAGAGACTTTAACTTATTTTGTATATACATGTACATGGGTGTAATTTTGTTCAGTTATTTGAGTTGTTTTGTTATTGGTTTAATATAATAATAAAATATCTTATTCAATAAAAAAAATTGTTAAAAAATTAAAATGCTAACATTGATTAATTAGAGTCCCAAAGAACTCTCATTAGAGCGAGACCACTCATGGCGGTTTATGTTGAAGGTCACCACACGGGTGATGGGGTGAGGTTGAGAGAGCATCCCCTTCATGGTAACCTCTGTCAGTGTGGGGAATTGAACCTGCGCTGGTGGCCTCCCTCTGCATCACAAACCAACCATCCAGCCAACTGAGTGGGAGACTGTGTAATTTTGCACACAGAATCAGTCACAAAAAAAGGGCAAGAGAAATTTTAATGACAAGGGAAAAGATGGATTCGAGATAAAAATGTTCCCTGCTAGAAATTATAATATATAATGAGACAAGTGTTTGGAAGCTGCCTTTGGTTGAATACATTGAGGAGAAAGTGAGGACTGCAGATGCTGGAGATCAGAGCTGAAAATGTGTTGCTGCAAAAGCGATGCAGGTCAGGCAGCATCCAGGGAACAGGAGAATCGACGTTTCGGGCATAAGCCCTTCTTCATGAATTTGGTTGAATACAATAAGGTGAGACAAGTAAAATAACCAGAATGACTAATTATGATTGGATATCGATAACCATAAAATAAGTGCATGTTTTTGATTGTCTGTGGAAAGCATGCTGACTGTTGCATGAATTTATAAATCAGATGAAATATATTGTAAGGCGAGTCCGTCCGCATGAGAAATGCCTTCTGAACACATGCTAGAAGAACCCCGTGGTATGAAGTATCTGAGAATCGTCTGCTTGCTAACCTGGGGGTTGAATGACTGGAAGTTCCTGTAAAATGGAGCTGAGAAAACCATCAGAACACCCCCAAACGTATTGAATGTTGGAGCATATTTGAAGTACTGAATAGCTTCATGATGGATTTTAATTGTGTGCGATTTGAAAAAGATACATCTCTACTCCATTCTCTTACGTGTTACGCACTGGGGCACAGCCGTTTTCCTGAAACTGGGAATAAGTTGGAACAATACATGGAACATTCCATAATTGACATTCTGCAGAATATTCTCTAACTATGTGGGGGGCATTAGAAAGGCAAGAGAGAAAGAGAGGGAAGGTGCTGCCTGCAATAGTGAAAGTGGTGGAGCATGATCCTTGTTCGGGGGTCGGTGCTATAACAGATATACAGTGAGTGTGAGGGAGCAGAGGAAATATGGTGACCCTTATCCTGACAGAGTGGGGAAACTTATTGATGCTTGTCCTGTTTAGTTGGACATTTCTTCAGACCCCAGAAACTGCACTGAGCTGGATGGTGAGCTCAGCCCATGCTCGGTGGATCTGGTAGTGTGGCCCCCTCTGGGAAGAGAATGGTCCCCTTTTGTACTAGCACATCCACCAGGACATCCGTGCTGCTGTCGACAAACCGTAATGTAATTTCCCCTTCATTGCCATGCTTGGGGAAAATGTGCAGGGCAGCTCCAAACTGAGAAATCGCAACCGTGTACCCTTTGATCTTTTAAAGATGGCACCAGTGTCAGGGATTACGAAATATCTAGGTGCATCCGGGCGACTGTGAGTACCTCCAGTCTTGATGGGTGGGAGAATCGGGCTGGCATTGTATGAGAGGGACACTATGGAATGGGATGTGTAGTTAATGAGATGAGTTTGGTAAGATAGCACCAGGAAACTAGCTCGGCCTCGTGTAAACAACCCCTCTGTCACACACAATGAAAATGTCACTGAGACAGTTTTTTGTTAGGTTCAGCCCAGTGAGGCGAAGACGCTGCTGTCCTCACTCCCAGTTACAAAGCTGCAGAACAAATGCTCATCCAAAACTCTCCATCGCCTGAACTCACAGCAATATCCCTTTCACTCATAATTCTTCGAAATACTGACCCGTGTTGCATGATACTATCGAAATGTCTTCATTTCAGCATTCTGAACCTGTGAACATATCCTTCCATGATATTTCTTCTCAGTCTCCCCTCCCCCCCACCCACCCTGTCTTCACCCCAAACACACTCATTTACAGTCATATTGCACGAGACTGCCAGTATGACTGGCCATTTGGCCCAGCTGGTCCATGGCAACCAAAATGTCCATCCAGACTCACCCCATTCCCCTGCCCTTGCTCGGTATCCCTCTAATCCTTTCCTATTTGTGTATTTGCCCAATTGCCTTTTCAATGTTGTTATTGTACCCACCTCAATCACTTCCCTTGGCAGCTCCGTCCATATGCGTACCACGCTCTGTGTAAAAACGTTGCCCCTCAGATTCCTTTTTATATTTTTTATCCTTTCCAAACATTAATGCATATCCTCTAGTCCTCCATTCCACAACCTTGGGAACAAATTTTGAAGTATTCACCACAAGCACGCCTCTCATGATTTTATAAGGGCTACACTTATATAAGAACCCCCTCGGTTTTCTACACTGTAAAGAAATAAGTTCGAACCTGTCCAACCTCTGCCTATAACGTAGAGTCTTTAGCCCAGGGAACATCTTTGGAAATTTGTTCTGCGTACTTTCTTGTTCAATAATATCCTTTCTAGAGCAAGGTGAACAAAACTGAACACAATACTCCAATATAGCCTTACCGACATCCTATGCAACTACAACATAACGTCCCAACGTCTATACTCAATGTGCTGACGAAGGCCAATGTGCCAACAGCCTTCTTCACTGTCCTGTGTATCTGTGACTCAAATTTCAGATAACCATGCACTTGATCTCCAACATCCTTTTGTTGCGCTACACGCCTTAAGGCTCTATCATTCGTCGTTAAATTCCTACCTGGATTTGGCTTTTCTAAATGCAAGACACTTATCTATATTAAACTCCATTTGCCATTTCTCAGCCCACTTCCTCAGCTGATCAGGATACTGCTGCAATTTCTGATAATGTTCCTCACTGTAAATGATGTCTCCTAATTTAGTGTCATCTGCAAACCTACTAACGTTGCGTTGTGCACTCTGGTCCAAATCATTGATATAGATAACAATGATTGTCGGAATGGGCCCAGGACCGACCACTGAGGCACTCCACTCGTCACAGGCCTCCAGTCCGACAAGCATACCTCCACCACAGCCATTTGCTTCATAACGTCAAGCCAACTGTGTCGCCAATTTGGCAGTTTACATTGGAGTCCATGTAATCTAACCTTCCTGAGAGGCCGACCATGTGGAACCTTATCAAAGGCCTTACTGAAATCCATATAGAATATGTCTACCACCCTGCCTTCGTCAAGCTTCCTGGTCACTTCCTCAAAAACTCTTTCAAAATTTGTCAGGCATGATCTGCCAGGCACAAAGCTATGCTGACTGCTCCAAGTCAAACTTTATCTTTCCAAATGCATGCATATCTTATATCTCCGTACCTTCTCAAGTGGTTTCCAGAAACAGATGTGAAGCTTACTGGTCTATATTTCCCAGGTTTTTCTTTGCAGCCCTTCTGAATAAGGGCACAACATTTGCTACTGCCCAGTCTTCCGGGACCTTGCCCCTGAACTATCTTCTCTCGCCTCGTGCAGTGCGCTTAGATATATCTGGTCAGGACCAAGAGATGTATCTGACTTTGTGCATTCTAATATGTCCAACAGCACCTCTACTGTGATATGGACTGTGCCAAGATATCGCAACTAACCTCCCAAAGGTCACAGGTCTTCATGTCTTTCTTCATGATAAACACAGAGGGGAAATTGAGGACGTCACCCATCTCTTGAAGTTTTACACATGCGAGCCCATTTTGGATTTTAAGGCGTCGCATTCTCTCTCTAGTTGTTCTTTTTCTTTACTATAGTGAATTTGGATTCACCCTAGTCTGTTCAGCTAAGGCTATCTCATACCCCACTTTAGCCCTGCTGATTTCCTTCTTCAGTAAACTCCTGTATCCCCTGTGTACCTCCAGAGATTCCCTTGGTCCCAGCTACCGGTTCCTGAGCGACACCTCCTTTTTTGCTGGTCAGAGCCTCAATTTCTCTTGTCATCCAGGGTTCTCTCTTCCAGCCTCACTTTCCCTTCACCCTCACAGGAACATATCGACCTTGAACTCGAGCTATCTTACTTTTGAAGCCCTCCCACTTTCCCGGGATCCTTTTACCTGGAAACACACTACTCCAATCAAGCCCTGCAATCCCCTGCCTAATTCCAACAAAATTCGCCTTGCCCCAATTTAGAACTTGAATCTGTGGACCAATTTTGTCTCTACCATACCTATTTTAACATTAATACAGCTCTGGTCACTTTTCCCAAAATGCTCCCCCACTTTACCTCCGTCACCGATCCATCCCTATTTCTCAACAGTAGGTCGAGTTTGTCCCTTCCCGAGTAGGATACTCTATATATTGCTTGTGGAAACTTTCCTGAACACACTTAACAAATTACGTTCCATCTAAGTTCTTAACCCCCTGGAAGTCCCCGTCTATGTTAGGATAATTAAAATCACCTATTATGACAACCCTATTGCTCCTGCAAGTCTCGCCAGTCTTCCTGCATAATTGTTCTTCTAATTCCCATTGATTATTTGGAGGCTTATAGTACAACCACTATAACATTACCATCCCCCTCTTACTTGTTCGCATTATTTACAAAATCTCATCAGATATTATCTCAGTTATTTCATCTTTAAATACTAGAGTGATATGCGCATTAATCAGATCTATTGGTATTTAAATTGTTTCCATTTATATCTCTTCCTCGCAGTGACTTTCACATTCACAGCACCCCTTGTCATTGCACAGTGGAGATATGGAGCTGTAAATGGATGGGAGCTGCACATCCTGTCAGTTCCAAAATTGGCTGCAAGTTTCCGCACACAGAGCTGCGATCTAATACAGTGTTACCGAACAATGCAACAGTCTGGGTTTATATATGAATGAACCAATGCGGACTGCACAGCGCCCCACGCTGGACATTTAGCCCAGGATTATAGATCCAGCATTGGTTTGGGCTGCACAGAGTTTCACTCTGGACATAGCTGGGTTGCATTCAGCAGACACTAGCCGGATCTACACAGTTCTCCATCCTGAATACGTAATAGATGGTCTTGTTATGTGAGTTGGATTGCGAATGTGAGAGAACTAAACATCTGGCAATGCCTTTATTTTGTGTTTTAATTTTTGTGATTGGACTCTTCAAATCCTGACTCATCCGGTTAGACCCATCCCTCTGGATGAGTCATGGTAACTGTTGTTACAGCATTGTGTCGGCAACATGACCAAAAAATGGAGCAGAGGCTGCAGAGAGGACAGTCTCCGTAAAATGGAATGTGGGAATCACCATTAGATCAGCCGTGGTCTTAGTGAATGTTGGGGCAGTGTATTCATATATTTCTGTTTGTTCCAAGCAAACTCTCCTTCTTTCCCAGTGTCGCATTCTGGTGGGGAGTGAGTCACCTCCTCCTGTTCCTGCGTAACAGGATCCTCAGACCTCAGTAGCCTCCAGATTTCCCTGTGCCCCAGTTTTGAGCAGTTGAGTGACTGTCTCCTGTCCCTGTGTCCCAGTTTCAAGCAGTTGAATGATTCCCTCCTGATCACAAGTTTGTGAAAATACATGTCCTCCTCCTGCTCCTGAGGAACAGGTTCAAATAGCTCATGCTCACCTGCTGCTCCTGTGGATTTGAGGTGAGGGACTGAATGGCCTCTTCACATTCTTTACAGCTTTTCTTGACGAAAGGCCTTTCTCCTGTTTCTGTAAAACACCATCAAATTCTGAATAATGTATTTTTGTATTTCACTCTCAGTAATTGAGCAAACAATTGGCAGAATTCAGATGCTGAATAGCCTCCTCCACTTCCCGTGTTATACATTGAATAGACTCTCAGAGATGTACAGCAAGGAAAAAGATCGTTCGGTCTGGTCATCCATACCGCCAAATATCCTAAATCAATGTCGTCCCCCTTGCCAGTAGGTGGCCCATCTCCCTCTACACACTTCCCAAGCATATATCCATCCAAATGATTTTTAAATGGTGTAACTGCACCTGCCTCCACCATCTCTTATGGCTGTTCAATCCATACACACAGCAGTCTCTGTGTGAAAATGTTGTCCCTCATGTCCCTTTTTAAATCTTTCTCCTCTCACCTTAAACCTTTGTCTTCTAATTTTGGACTCGTCTATCCTGGGAAAAGACATTGACTGTTTACCTTATCTATGCCCCTCATGATTTTATAAACCCCTTTAAAGTCTCCCCTCAGCCTCAACACTTGAAAATAGTCCCAACCTATTCAAACTCTCACTGTAACTCTGACCCTCCAACACCTGCAACATTCTTTGAAATCTCTTCTGCACTCTGTTAAGTTTGACAACGCCTTTCCGACAGCAGGGTGACCAGAATTAAAGGCAATATTACAAAAATGGCCAAACCAATGTCCTGTACAGATTTAACATGTAATGCAAACGCATAGACTCAAAGCACGCACCAATAAAGGGAAGATCACCAAATGTCTTCATCACTGCGCTATCTACCTGTGACGGCACTTTCAAGGAACGGAGAACCTACAACACTAGTCTAGCTTTGCTGCCTCACAGGGCAGCGACCTGGGTTTAATTCCATCCTTGAATGACTGGCCGTGTGGAGTTTGAACATTCTCCTCGTGTCTGCGTGACTTTCCTCCGTGTGCGATGTTTTACTCAGACAGTATAAGGATATACAGGTAAAGGTAGCTTGGCCATGCTAAATTGTGCACCGTACCCAGGGATGTGTAGGAGATGGATTAGCCATGGGAAATGCAGGCTCAGATGGATAGAGCAGGTGTTTGTCCAGTAGGATACTGTTTAAAGGTTCGGTGTGGCCTCGATGGGCCGAAAAGCCTGTTTCTTCACTGTAGGGATTCGATAATTTCTATGGAGTTCTCCTTCATTTTCAGCTTTCAACAGGGCACTACCTATATGTCTTGCCTTGATTTGTCTGCCAAAATGCAACACCTCACATGTAACTAAAATATACTCTATCTGCCACTCCTCAGTTCACCTAAACAAGGTCCCATTATAGTCTGAGAGATCATTCTTCACTGTCGACTACACCAACAAATTTGGTATTATCTACACACTTACTGACCATACTTCATATGCTCAAATGCAAATGATTTGTATAAGAGACAAAATGCAGTGGACCCATTATTGATCTTTGCGGCACGCCGCTGGTCACAGGTCTCCACGTTTAATGAACAAATGTCCACTGTCACGCCCTGTCTCCAATATTAAAGAAAATTTTGGATCTAAATGGCAAGTTCTCCCTGGATCCGAGGAAGTCTAACCTTGCTAGCCAGTCTACCACGTAGAACATTTTGGTAATCTTACTGAATTCCATAAAGACAATGGCATGCCTTCATCAAACATCTTCATCACTTCCTCAAAAGATTTCACTGAGTCAGTAAGACGTGATCTTCAATGTACAAAGCCCTCTTCAGTCCTTGTCTTTTCAAATGCATGTACATTCTTTCCAACAAAATCCCCTCCAACAATTTAGTGACCACTGACGTCAGGCTCACTGATCTATAGTTACCTGTTTTTTTTCCCTTACTTTTTAAATAATGACACTATGTTAGAAGCCCTCCAGTCTTTTGACACCTCACCTGTGGAAATCAATGATACAAATATATCAGCAAAATGCTGACCAATCTCTTTCCTAGCTTCCCACAAACATTTGGGATACAACTGATCAGCTGCCACGGATTTGTTCACCTTTATGTGTTTTATAATGTCAAACATCTCCTTGTAATTTAGACAAGTTTCAATGTATCACTATATATTTATTCATTCTCTCGCTCTTGTAACCTCCTCCTCATTAAATACTGAGGAGAAATTTTTGTTTCGTATCCCTCCAATCTCGGGTGGTTCCACACTTATGTCGTCTTACTGATCTTTAAGGGATGGAAATGTGTTGCTGGAAAAGCGCAGCAGGTCAGGCATCATCTAGGGAACAGGAGAATCGACGTTTCGGGCATTAGCCCTTCTTCAGGAATGAGGAAAGTTGGTCCAGCAGGCTAAGATAAAAGATAGGGAGGAGGGACTTGGGGGAGGGGCGTTGGAAATGTGATAGGTGGAAAGAGGTCAAGGTGAGGGTGATAGGTCAGACTGGGGTGGGGGCGGAGAGGTCGGGAAGAAGATTGCAGGTTAGGAAGGCGGTGCTGAATTTGATGGATTTGACTGAGACAGGCTGGGGTGAGAGGAAATGAGGAAACTGGTGAAATCCGAGTTCATCCCTTGTGGTTGGAGGGTTCCTAGGCGGAAGATGAGGCGTTCTTCCTCCAACCGTCGTTTTGCTGTGGTCTGACGATGGAGGAGTCCAAAGACCTGCATATCCTTGGTGGAGTGGGAGGGGGAATTGAAATGTTGAGCTACAGGGTGGTTGGGTTGGTTGGTCCGGGTGTCCCAGAGGTGTTCTCTGAAATGCTCCGCAAGTAGGCGGCCTGTCTCCCCAATATAGAGGAGGCCACATCGGGTGCAAAGGTTGCAATAGATGATATGTGTGGAGGTACAGCTGAATCTGTGGCGGATATGGAAGTTTCCTTTGGGGCCTTGGAGGGAGGTGAGGGGGGAGGTGTGGGCACATGTCTTGCACCTCCTGCGGTTGCAGGGGAAGGTGCCAGGAGTGGAGGTTGGGTTGGTGGGGGGTGTGGATCTGACGAGGGAGTCACGGAGGGAGTGGTCTTTACGGAATGCTGATAGGGGAGGGGAGGGAAATATCCTTGGTGGTGGGGTCCGTTTGGAGGTGGCGGAAATGACGGCGGATGATGCGCTGTATATGGAGGTTAGTGGGGTGGTAGGTGAGGACCAGTGGGGTTCTGTCCTGGTGGCGGTTGGAGGGGCGCTCGAACCTTTAAGGGGCCCTGTTCTCCCCCTAGTTAATCTTTTACCATTAAATGGTTTGTAGAATTTCTTCAATGCCTCGTTAACCCTATTTCTAAAGCCATCTCATGTCCACATTTTTCTGGCCAGATTTCCCCGTTGACTATGCACTTTCTGCCCTTTTTCCACCTCTCGGGATTTACTTGATCTCAGCTCTGTTTACCTGACATATGCCTCCTTCCTTACCTTGACCAGAACATCAATATATCTAGCCATCCAGCACTCCCTGCACCCACCAGCCTTGCCCCTCTCACTAATAGGAACACGTTGGCTCTGGACTCTCTGAAACCAAGTTTTGATGGCTTTGCATTTTCCAACCATCCCTTTACCTGTGAATAGAGTATTCCAATTAGCCTTTCACAGGGCTCGCCTAACACTTTCAACATTGGCCTGACTCAAAGTTAGAACTTTAATGTTTACATCAGGTCTTTCCTATTCCACAATTAATTAAAACTAATATTTATGCGTAACAGAAAGTTAAAGAAACACTTCCTGCCCTTCTGTAACGGGCTTGAGAGGCTGAATGGGCTCCTCGTGGCCCTCTGTAAAATACTGGAAAGGCTGAATGGCCTCCTCCTGTCTTTGTGTAACAGACCCGAGACATTAATTGAGACAGCAGCCCGTGGACGACGAACAGCCGTTAAACTGTATCTGATGGAGGTCCATCCCTTCTCAGTTACAGAAACATAACAACACAATGTATTCCCGGTGCCCACTCAGTAACACCTCATACAGCTGCAGTGGCACATCTCTTTGTTTTGAATGATTCTGTTGGCAAAATGTGCTGAAAAATGTGTTGCTGAAAAAGCACGAAACGTCGATTCTCCTGCTCCTTGGATGCTGCCTGACCTGCTGCCCTTTTCCAGCAACACATTTTTCAGCTCTGATCGCCAGCATCTGCAGTCCTCACTTTCTCCTTGTTGGCAAAATGTGCCAATATTCTAGATTTCCACCTTTTCAAGTAGCAACAGGCTAATATGGGCTGAATGGCCTTCTATTATCCCTCTGTAAGGGGCCCATAGGGACAGAATTGCTTCGGCCTGTTGCTGAGCAGCAGTCTCAATGCTCTGTCTCAAGATTATGAAAGGATTTGGTAGCAGGGCACTTAAAACCAGGAGTAGCCTCACACTGGTCAATAAGGAATCTAGAAACTTGCCCACCCGAGTTTTCTTTATGCAACCGATCTGATATTTTATAACTGCTTCTTTCATAAACAGAGTGGAACATATATAGACCTCTGCAGTGTTCTGTTAATACTCTCATATCCAAGTTTAAAAAAAGATTTAAAGATTTATGGTCCATTCCATTTTTTATTATCCATTACATCCAAACCCAGTAAGTGTTCTCTTTTGTAGTTATATGAAAAGTGATGTGTGGAACTGGTTACTTGAGCCTGTTAGCTCAGTCATGATTTGTAGATGCCGGTGTTGGACTGGGATGTACAAAGTTAAAAGTCACACAACACCAGGTTATAGTCCAACAGGTTTAATTGGAAGCACACTAGCTTTCGGAGCGCCGCTCCTTCAACAGATGATAGTGCAGGACACACTTCTAAGGCACATAATTTATAGCAAAGATTTACAGTGTGATGTAACTGAAATTATACATTGAAAAATACCTTGATTGTCTGTTGGGTCTTTCATCTGCTCGAATACCATGATAGTTTCACTTCTTTCATGTGTAAATCACAAAACACTTTTTAAAAAATGTTGCATTCTCAGGTTAGCTGTAACAGTGAGTTTTAGCGAGACAATATATTGAAGGTGTTATCCCCCTGTGTTCTCTGTCTATGCCATGATGTTGAGATTGATTCTAATCTTAAAAGTGAGACAACAGAGTTTTACATGAAGCCATACAGTTTTTGAGCTCAGAGTTTTACATGAATTCATGCAGTTTTTCAGCAAACTACAATGTAACTCTGCAAGTACAAATTCACCCCACAAAATATATGTGTGCATGTGGGTCTTTGTCAGTTTGTATATGTGTGCTTGTGTCTGTCTGCGTTGGGGGGTTGTGAGTGTGAGAGAGAAGGTATATATTTGTGTAGTGATGTAGAGTGTCTTAAGTCTGTGACGGGGTGCATGTGTGAGTGTGGGAGTGTGTGTGCGTGACTGGGGTGGGGGATTTTGACTATCAGTGTGAGAGAGTGTATATGTGTGTGCATGAATGTAGAGTGGTCTAAATCTCTGAGAGAGTGCTGTGTGAGTGTGGGAGTGTGTGTGAGTCTCAGGGTGTGTGTGAGTGTCTGTGTGCATGTCTGCATATATGTGTGTCCGTATGTATGTGTGTGTATAGGAGTGTCTGTGTGTATGTGTATATTGCAATGGTGGTCACCTGTAATGTGACATGAACCCAAGGTCCCGGTTGAGGCCCTCCCTATGTGTATCAAAATTAGCTATCAGCCTCTGCTCGGCCGCATTTCGCTGCTGCCTGTCCTGAGGTCCGCCGTGGAGGATGGTCACCAGAATGTCCGAGGTTGAATATCCTGGACTACTGAAGTGTTCCCCAACTGGAAGGGAACCCCCCTGTCTGTTGATTATTGTGCGG
This sequence comes from Chiloscyllium plagiosum, assembly GCF_037043375.1. Classification (NCBI taxonomy): domain Eukaryota; kingdom Metazoa; phylum Chordata; class Chondrichthyes; order Orectolobiformes; family Hemiscylliidae; genus Chiloscyllium; species Chiloscyllium plagiosum. The sequence continues at coordinate 50,840,748 of NW_028270171.1, forward strand.
TGTCCATTCATTCATTGTCGTAGCCTTTGCTCAGTTTCCCAGTTTTTGTTCAGTGACTGTGATTAATGCCAATCTCCATGGATTCTAATTATTCTAGTGGAGGGTTTCCATCTTTAAATGATAAATGGGTGCCGTTCAATGTGTTATCCCATAACATGGGCAGGAACATCACTGACAGCACTGACAGGGATCAGCAGATTTGGAGAGAGGGGGAGAAGAGATCTGAATCTGAGAACATTAGATTGGAATGCTCCAACAATGGATCAGAATGTGAGATCATTAGACTGGAATGTTCCAAAAATGTATCATAATCTGGGAATATTAGACTGGAATGTTACAACAATAGACAGGAGTTTATCCATTTATGTTTGGTATCTTTTTGCATTTAATTGGTGGTCATTATCATTGCGAATCTATTACGTTCTTCTCATTGTTCAATATTTTTATTATCCTTTCCTGGCTATCGTCGGTGTTCCTGGTAAGTGTCACTGTCCAGATTTTTCTTTCTATAAACCAGTTATGACTGTATTACTGTTCTTTCATATAGTCTACACTTCTTGTCCCTATTATATTCCTGTTGAAACACTTAATCCATAGATTCACTCTACAGACTACTGCTAACTACATCAATTAATGTGTTCGAGTACTGTCTCCCTCTCTGCTCTGACATTGTTACTCATGGGTCTCTATGTTGACCTACTCAGTTTCAGCGGAGAACTACAATTTATTGTATCATTGCCCTTGTTATTGAAGTATTAACAGCATGGAGATCATTCTCTACTGTTCTGGTTACAAACTCCACTTCTTTCCACTGTTTCCCTCCCATCCCTGGCCAATATCTGCGACTGAAGCAGACAAGTTACAACTGTGGGTGATCCCTTTGACCATGAGCTGATTCATGACACCATATCCTGACCATTTCTAACTTGAAATACTCACCACTCCAGAATATATCTCACTGGCTTATTCCATCCCCTGTTTGAACCTTGAGCTATGAAATACAGTCTTAAGGAAGCCAAAAATCTGCCGCTGACGCTCCGGTTTCAAACCTGCTGAAGCAAATCTGATTCGAATTCACACCAAACTCCCATCCATCTGTAATTCATGTGTATGCCGATGTATATTGCTATTGTCTCTGGCAATGCCTTTATTTTGACATTCTCAAACACTTTATCTCATCTGTCCATGAAACTTCTCTTGTTCTCTCTCTGTCGATTAAGAAAAAGCCTGCCAGGTGTTCTTATTTAAAATAATTTCCTCCATGTGCGTTCCTTCTCACACAATGAGTTTCGCATTCGGCAATGCCTTTATTCAATGTTCTCATTCTTGTAAGTTTTCTGTCGAAGATCTCAATTCTACAGTTAGTCCCACTGCCCTGTCTTTCTCCCCATATTTCCACAACATCTTTTCAGTTAATCAACTGTCTGTTTAATGTGAGTGTTTCTGTCCATCTGTATCTTTCCCTGGCCTTTGCTTTTGGTTCCGTAGTGTATCGAGTGCAATCATTGTGAAGCTGAGAAACAGTGAAATGGTGTGCGTCAGGCTGTTGTTCACTTCCCTGTATGTCCCATGTGATGGACAGGGGTGTTTCAGAAGTTATGAGACACTTCCTTGTAACTTGGTCTGTACCTGTATTTGTCTCTCTCGATGCAACCTTGCGATCAGTAGCACGAGAAAGCCCCTAGAGTAAAGGACCAGACATCTAAATTGTGTGACAATGCTGTCATTTTAAAAAAAGTTATTTTCTCTTTTTTTTAAATAAGAAATCTTAAAGGCCAAACTGCCTACTGAAAACGGCTCAAGTAAATAAATTACGACGCTTTTATTGTTTCTAATAAATAGGAGTAACAACGGCCTAGTAACGTATCTCCAGCTGCTACTCTCTCTGACACCTGACTTGATGCTGATTCCTCCCGGATTGGAGAAGTGTATGCAAGAATGTATGCCTGAATGTACCTTTTTGCCAAGGGGTGTGTTTATGGGATATTAGTATATTGGAACAGTTCGTCTGTTGAAGGTACTGTATCCATTATTCGGTTAAGATTTCCAATACTGAAAATGTGTTGCTGGAAAAGCGCTGCAGGTTAGGCAGCATCCAGGGAACAGGAGAATCAACGTTTCGGGCATAAGCCCTTCTTTTCCTGAAGCTCTGATCTCCAGCCTCTGCAGACCTCACTTTCTCCTCTAAGATTTCCAATAGTTAAATTATTCTAAGTTCCTCGTCATTTTGAATGGATTTTCATTAGAGTGTTTAAATATATTGTGTTTTTCTTAATGGTGAGTAGTTTGACTAGTAACATCACATCTGGAACACCGACTTCACATCTACCTTTAAAATAAGAAAGGTTTGGCATCCAAGCTACCCTCTTAAAATAGTTTGAGGCTGTCTGGTTGGCCTATTGCAAACTGGGGTCTCTTGTCTGGTTCTAAATCAGTAATACCAAATTGGGTTGAGAATTACAATCCCTACAGTGTGCAAACAGACCATTCGACCCAACAAGTCCACACCGACCCTCCGAGGAGTAACCTACCCAGACCCATTCCTTTACCCTATTATTACACATTTTCCCGACTAAGGCTCCTAACACACACATCCCTGAAAACTATGAACAATTTAGCATGGCCAATTTACCTGACATGCACACCTTTGGATTGTGGGAGGAAACCAGAGAATCCAGAATACGGTCATGCAGACACTGGAGATTATGCACCGGGAGACTATTGCGTTCAAAGGTCGTGTATGGTAGCTGTTAGTGTCTTTTGTTGTGGGTGTGAATTCGGTCGGTTTATATAGTGGTTTGTGTATAAAGATTCTTTCAGTCATTAACTGGGTGTGGTGGAAGTGAAGTTGGCGGTTTTACAAAAGGTAATGAAGGCAAAGCTGTAGGAATTGACAGACAAGCTGGAGTTGGGGTTGCGTTTGTCTGTGAGAAAATGAGAGATAATTAAAACTATAGCTCGGCAATTACATTTGGTAGAAATGCCATCAGACTCTTTGGAAACGGCTGGAATTCAATTTCAAATAAGGCACTTTGAACATGAGAAGGAATTGAAACAGTTTGAATTATGATGAAATGTAAAAATTAAAAAAGGAAATGAAGAAGAAAGAGAGAAAAGGACAGAAGAAAAGCAGAGAGTTTCAACTTAAAAAGTTAACAGTTAGAGAGGAAACTTGACATAGAAGGTGGAGATGAAGGCAGACGGTCGGCGGGATGAGGAGGATAGTGAGGTTGAACAACCCTATTGTAACCAATGGTCTAATGGGGTTCTGTTTAAATACACCCAGGCATTATCTACATTCGCTGAGACGGATGGGGAAGCCTTTTGAATTTCATTTGAGAAAGTAGCTAAACAAATGCAGTGACCAGTGACCATGTGGATTTAGTTGATCCAAACAAAGCTGATAGATATTTGCATCCCTATCGGAGGAGGTATCTGGCTAGTATGGGGTGGTGAAGAAAGCCATCTGAAGTGCAAATGAGCTTGGGCCAGAAGCCGACAGACAGCGTTTCAGGAATCTAAAAAAGGGTCCCTGGTTAAACGCACATTGAGTTTGAAAGGAACAAACAAAGTAATTTTGAAAGGTGGGGAAGGGTATTAAAAACAGAGCAAACCTATGACACTCTGAGAGGGATTCTTATTTTGGTGAAGTTCAACAATTCACTTCCTGCAGTCGTGAGAAGTCGTGTGGAAGAGCAGAGAGTTAAAATGGCAAGCTTAGAAATGGCTGATGATGATGATTGGGTTCAGAAATCAAAGATTGGTTTCTTTGAGAGGTTGAGAAGAATGTGTGAGATCTTCTTAAAACATATACCTGTGAGAGTAAGGTTTACTGGCATAGACCAGGAATAGCAGGTAAAGAGGTTAGAGCATTAAGAGGTACAGAAGTATGTAACTCTTTTATGCTGAGACATGAGGAGCTATGTCTTTCAGAAGGACTATTGGAGAGATGAGAAGTGCTCCGTTATGTAACGTGTGGTTGGAGTGTCCAGTGGAAATATCAACAGATTTATTCCACAATGGGGAAGGATGCCTTGAGCTTATTGTTGGTGTTACAACATTTCAGCATTTAAACTGTGAATAACATACATGAGACAAACCTTTATCACTGATCCGCTAAAGTTTTTTCAGAAGTCTAGGGAGAAAAATACCAGTCTGTTTCGATTGAGCTTATTATTGCTGCCATTCAGTTTGAAATTATACAGGTGACAGGGCGAGAAACCCGACGTTTTGACATGTTGTGGAGACTTGGCAGGAATAAAATGCCTGAAATCGAAACTAGTTGTGAACATTTATATACTCACAGTCAATGTAATGTATATGCATTTCAGTCCACTAATAGAGGAAGATTAGGAGATCTAAAATGAATCCACGTTGTATATTGATGGATTATTGTATTAAAGATGGAGTTGTGAGAATTCTATCACTGTAAAAAGGTTATTTTCTCTTGTTTTTTTTTTTGAAGAGAGGTTTTATAGGCAGAGATGCAGAACTTCTGTCTGAAAGCAGCTTAAGTAAATAACTGAGATTTTAGGTTTCATTAAAACGGTGGTAACGATGGAAGGGCAGTGGCCAGCTCTCCCAAACCAGGGTTTCTCATTTTGTTTTTTGCTGCAGCATTCAGAAGCTGCTGGGGATCCCAAAAAGGTTGGAAATTTTAATACACGATTCACAGCTGCTTTTCTCTCTGAGATCTCTGTTGATGTTGTTTCCTCCTGGATTGGAAAACTGCTGTAAGGATCAGTGTTTGAATATATCTTTGTGCCAAGCGGTGTAAATCAAGAAGGTACGGTATCTATTGTTTGTGTAAGTGTTCCAACACATAAGCTATCCCGAAATGTTCTTTTCTTTGATTGTATTTTAACTAAAGCATTTGAATAGATTATATTTTGCTTAATATCGAGTGGTTTGACCAGTCACAACATATCTGTAAGGCACACTTCCCATCTCTATTCAAAATGAGGAAAGGTTTGGGTCTAAGCGGCCTTCTTTCAATATTTTGTGTGGATCTGGTCTGGTCCACAACACTTGTACCGAGGGGTTTCTGACTGACACCTGTAATTGAAAATTTAGTGGAGGGGCTGGGGATGGTTTGCTGGAGGATGTGCTGGGAGCTGCCTCAAACATTCAGGGAGACCTGAGGATTTGGTGACCCAACTCTGGATGGAGCATGGTGACTGTAGTTACAACATCTGAGCCTGCAACATGAACAACAAATGGAGCAGAAGCTGCAGAGAGGGGAAGCTCTGAAACCACGCAGTGAGTGTGTGTGGGGAAAGGGATTGCTCTATCAACCCCGGGTTTTCCAGGACCAGCTTCCCAAGCTTCACTTGACCCAGGAGCAGAGTGTGAGGGGCCCTGACTGAACAAGAAGCTGACCATAGAATGGTGTCACCTCCTTCAACACGACCAGCTTCACAGCAGGGTGAGGATGGTGCTGCCAGTGGCTGTGAGGGTCACTGTTTCATTCAGTTTCTATGATCCAGAACTTTCCAGGCAGGACTAGGTGACATATCCATCATTTCCCAGTATCTCAACATCAATGTTAACCATTCGATGATGGAGGATATATATGATGGATGAGAAGCACTGTTTCTCCCTCAGCAGGGAGCTGCCGGGTGTATTCAGTGTAGTGGGATTCCCGATGGTGTAAATGGCATCTGCAGGGTATCCATGTCAATGGGGAGAGGTAGAGGAACTGTAGGAGTCTCTCTATTAATGTTACAGTGTGCCCATGCACAGTACATCATGTTGGTGAATACCCCCTGTCCTGGCAGCAGTCACGACCTCTTCATTCAGAAGCAGTCAGCCATTCCCATCCTCATCGGGTCTCCACGTAGAAAGAAATGAATATATCTTGGATAATTTACGTCCCCTTGATGCACGTTTCAAAACACCATCCCCACCGCCAATTAACCACATCAAAGTATTCCATGTGTACGGAGAGCAAAAGGGTCACTTGGAGTGTCTGGGAGCTGACGATCAGGGATGGAGCAAAACCTCCCATGTGTGAACGGACCTGAGTGAACCCCCCAGCACACAGTATCATTAAGTCCTGTAATCCCTCTCCATTTCAGTAACATATTGCTTTCTATTATTCCAGTAAATGAAATGACAGTTTATATCATCTTAAATTCCACCTGCCAAACTATTACCTATTGTCTTTACCTCTCTGAATCTATTTGCAGACTCTCCACCCTCTCTTGATAATTTAATCTCTTGCTGACCACAGCGACATCACCAAACTCAGCATCTGTATATCTGTTCCATCCTCCTGATCATTAATATAGTTTGTAAATAGTTGAGAACCCAGCGCTGGTCACTGTGTGACATTACTGGTTACGTTCTCTCTAACTGAGTGAGACTGATTTATCCTGAGTGCCTGCATCTTGTATGATACACATTCCACCCCCATTCCTGTGCAACACAGTAGAAGAGTTGAATAAGAACAAGGAGCATCTTTGAGGAATCCAACTCCTTGATGAGGCTGATGTATACACGGCCTCAGTTCCACTTTCCTGCTATCTCTCCATCCTAAAACTCTAGTCTCTTGTTGTAGATTGCGACACGTGAAAAAAATCCACTCCACATCTACACATTCAATTATTTTTAGCATTTTACAGACCTCAATGAGATCTCTTTTCATTCTTATAAACTCAAGAGTAGAGGCCTAAACTGCTCAATTTCTCTTCATAAGACAAACACATCAAATATGGAATCAATCTAATGAAGCTCTTCTGAATTGCCTCCAATGGAAATACCTCATTCTGCAGGACACCCAAACTGTACTCCAGTTGCAGCCTCACTAATGCCTTGCATAGCTGCACCAACACTCCCTACCTTTCTACTCTATGCTTTTATAAATAAACACTGAAGTTATGCTTGCATTTCTCATTACTTGCAGTACCCGCAGGCATGTTTTCTGTGATATTCAGCAGACACCCAGATCCCTCTGCACCTAGACACTTTGCACTTTCTCTCCATTTAGATAATAATTTGTCTTTCTATTATACTGGCCAACTTGAATAGCCCGTATTTATTCATTTTAGTTTTCCTTGCCAAACGTTGGCCCATTCATCCAAAGTATCCATATAGTTTTAAATCTCTTGCATCATCATGCCGAATTAATTTCCTACCAATGCTAGTGTCATCTGAAAATGTGGCACCGTATTTTCTATCCCATCAACTGAGTACAGTAATACCATCGATTGCAAATGGTTGAGACATGAGAACTGAAATCAATGGCACCCCACAAATTGCATTTGCCAAAAGAAAATGACACAGTTATTCCATCTGACTCCATTTTGTTGGTTAACCAATCCTCCATCCAAGCTAATAAATTACTCCTAAACCCATGTTGTCTGATCTTACCATTTACTCTTTGGAGAAGCGACATATCCGATGCCTTCAGGAAGACCAGATATGTTCCATCTCCAGAATTCCCACGATCCATATTGTTTGTGACATCTTCAAATAACTCAAGCAAACAATTCAAACATGATTTAGCCTTCGTAAAACCATGTTGACTCTGACGAATTGTGGTTTAACTTTGCAAATGTCCTGAACAATGGACTCTAACCATTTTCCTTAAATTACAATAGTTTATTGTTACACTTTAGTCCCTAATGCATACTATTATTATAAGTTATTCCCTTACGAAAGCCTTTGCGTTTTCTTTGAATTCCTATTTAATGGGCAAACGTTTTTATACAGCTCCAAATGCTGTGTAAGAGCCATGTGTGGCTGAATGGAATCATCATCCTGCTGGTATACAAACTCGATTGGCTGACGTCTTTCTGGTGTTCCCATGTTGCCATCTCCAAGGCCAGAATGACCTCCTCCTGTTGATGCTTCAGAGGATTGGGAGATTATGGAATCTTCCTGTTGCTGTCTAACATTTTGAGGAGCTGATGGGTCTTCTCATACTTCTCCATAACAGATGGAAATACTGAACGGTCTCTTCATGCATCCTGAGATGGGACTGAGGGATTGATTGGTCTTCTCTTGTTCCCTACAACAGACACGTGTCTAAATTACCTCTTCTTTTTTCATGAAAGAAGTCTCAGATAGTTTTTATCCTCACCCAATTCCTTTGCAATAGGCTCGGTGAGTCTGATTGGCCTCCTGTTATCCCAGTGTAACAATCTCCAGTCACTGTGTGACCTCTTCCAGTTCCGATGTTACAGACCTGAGGAGGCTGAATGGACTGATCCTGTTGCTGTTTAACAGGATATCGTGCAGCGTGGCCTACTGTTATAGGCTCGAGTGGCTGATTGGCCTCCTTCTGTAAATGTTTATCAGGCTCCAGGGACTGAATAGCCTTGTCCTGTTTTGGTGTAACAGGTTTGAAGGCCTGGATATCTCCTGTTGTTCCTGTGTAATAGGCTGGAGAACGGAATGGATTCCTCCACTATCTGTGTAATTCACTTCACTTGTTGACTCCTTCTGTCATCTATGTTGAAATAAGATCATCCTTTATTTTTGTAAACTCCAATGGCGACTGCGTCAACCTGATCATCCTTTCGTTCTAAGCTAATATCTTCATTGCAGGAATCAGTTGAGGGAACTATCTCTGAGCTGCTTCTAATATAACAACATCCTTGCTTCCTTGAAGAGATTAAATCTGTACACACGACTCCAGATGTGATCTCATGAAGACCCTGTACAGCAGCAGCAACACTTTACCAGCCTGCTGTAAAGTTCCTACCCAGGTTAGAGCTGTCTCAGCTCTTTGGGGGAATACAGAGCATTGTTGGAAGATCATTGTCCTTCTTTACTCCATCAGCATAACGGGAGATCTGGAGAAATTAAAGTTTGAGAAGATCATAAATGATGTGGCAAGATGATCTTTGTCATTAACCTCCCCAGAGCCCACGTCGCTCAGATTCCACAGAATCTAGTAAGGTGGAGTACAAAAACAGCAAGGAGGAGCAAACGTTGATGGGAGTTATATATCAAAGTGAAAGCTGCAGTACAAATGCTGGACATGTTATAAAACAAGGAAATGATATATACATATTTGTGTATCCTTCAGTAATAATGTTCTGTTTAAATTATATCTGAACTGTGTTAACACAATTGAATGCTAATGCTGGGAAAAATGGATCTCATAACCAAATATGAGATGGTTTACATGAACATTATGTCGACCACTGAGCTAGAGATCAGGATATTTAGGAATTGGTGTTGAATGATCAGAAGAGCTAATTGAAACTTTTGCTGGAAAGGACCTTTTGGGAACAGTGACTACAATGTATTGGTTTTCTTTTATGCTGTTTGAGTACACGACAGTTTTTGATTTATTTGAAGTAACTGTTATAAATCTGAGTCATGCAGCCATGAAAGTGTGAGGAGAAAGTGGGGACTACAGATGCTGGAGATCAGAGTCGAAGAATGTGGTGCTGGAAAATCACAGTCAGGCAGCATACTGACTGTGCAGATAAATCGATGTTTCGGGCATAAGCTCTTCATCAGGAATGAAGCTTATGGGCCAAGGGGGCTGAAAGATAAATGAGAAGGGGGTGCGGCAGGAGGGAGGTTAGCAGGGATTGCGATAGGTAGATGAAGGTGGGGTTGAAAATAATAGGTGATGAAGGGAGACAGAACGCCTCATCTACTGCATCCATTAAACCCAATGTGGTCTTCTCTACATTGGCGAGCCAGGAGGTCAACTTGTAGATCATTTCAGAGAACACCTCTAGGACAGCCACATTGAACAATTCCATCGCCTTGTGGCTCAGCACTTTAAATCCCCTTCCCACTCTGCCAAGGACATGAGGGACCTCGGCCTGCTCCATCACAAAATCCGAGCCACCAGAAGCCTGGAGGAAGAAAGCCTCCGCTTCTGCCTTGGGACCCTCCAACCACAGGGGGTCATAGTGGATTTCACCATTTCCCCATTTCTCCTAATCCCACCTTATCTCACTCCAACCTTCCAAGTCAGCACCTCCCTTTTGAATGATCCTATGTGTCCACCTTCCTTCCTATCATGCTGGTCCACCCTGCTCTCCGACTATCACTTTCAACCCCACCTTCATCTAGCTATTAGATGAACGGAGGCAGCTTAGAAAAATGCCAAGTGTTGCAGTAAGCCAGTGGATTCAGTGAAATGTCGGACCCAGCAAAGGATGACCAAGAAACTGAGAAGAAAATCAAAAAGAGAAAAAGCGTGCAAACGAATGAAAAACATAAAGACTGCTAAAAAGCGTCTATCAATGTATGAAAAAAAAGCTAAAAAGAAGGTCAAATGTGGAACAGTTGGTGTGCGTTCAGGATAATTTGTTGCAGAGAACAGAGAAATCGCAGGGAAAAGAAACAGTTTTGTTGCGTCTACCTTCATGGAAGAATGTCTAGAAATTCTTCCAGAAATACCAAGTGACCATGGGACTTGTGTAAGTAAAGTCTAAGTTCATTCTTATCAGTGTTGAGGTTAACTTTGGAAAAAAAACTGGATTGAGTATTTATAAATCTGCCAGACTAGATGTACTGCATACAAGAATTTCAGGAGGAAGCAGCCATAGGCATGTTGATTGCATCGCGGATTTTCACTTTATTTTCCGACACATTCCCGAAAGGCATTTAGCCAATCTGGATAAGGCAAAGGTTATAAATATTATCCAACAGTTTAAGAAAGGATGAATTTGGAGAATGGTGAACTACAGACCAGTTATCTTGTCATCCACAGTCAGGTTTCTGTTGGACTCCATTACAAAGAACATGCTACTAGATATTTAGAAGGTAATAACATAACTGGGGAGTGTGAGAATGTACCGATGAAAGGAAAACCAGAAGAGGCAAACATATATTTTTGGAATGGTTTGAAGATGATTCTTGTGGACATAGGCAATGAAGAACCAATTGATAACTTAAAGTTGGATATTCATGAGCTTTTTTTTTCAAAGAACTCACACAGTAAGCTCATAAGAAAAGTTAAAGCGAGAGGTATTGGGAAAGTATACAAATGGGAAAGTAAAAATTAGGTTTATATTCATGTGAATACAATTGGAATATAGAGGATGTCGTGCACCAGTTGCATCGAGTGTTCATGAGACTACATTTACGAGTATTGTGTATCGTTCGGAGTCCCAATCTAACAAAGAATATACTGAGTACAGAGGAGCTTCAAAATGTATTATCAAGATTAATCCCTAAAATGGCAAGATTGTCTGATGTGGAAACTCAGCCTGTGATCTCAAGTTTCAAAAATTGAGAGGTAATTGCAGTGAAACTTAGAAACATAGAGGGGACTGAAGAACAGAGGGACATGGAGAAGTACAAGTTGGCGAGATCAGGAAGAATCCCACGATATTCTACACAGACAAATAGAACAGAATAATCAGCAAACAGTTAGTGTCCATGAGATACCAAAGGAGCAATCTGTGTGTCAAGCTGGAGAACATTGATGGATTGTTACATGAGACCTTCACATCTGTTTTATTTGGGAGAAGGACGATGCAGGTACAGAATTCAAGAAAATGGACGGGGAAGCTCTTGAACAGATGAATGTAAAATACGAGCAGGGATTTGAGGCTTTGTTCTGTATAAATTTGGACCAATCTCCATGTCTGAATGAGTTGTATCACAGGCGGCTATTGGGGTCAAGCGAGGAAAGACCTTAACTGAATATTTTAATTAGAATCTGACAATGGAGAGGTGCCATAGAACTGGAGAACTGCTAATGCGATTCCTCTTCACGGTAAGGGTGGGAGAGATAGACTAGGGAACTATAGACGAGCGAGAATTAGATCCTGTTAAGGAAACTACTGGAGAAAATAGGAAAGGATAAAATTGAACTCCAATCAGAGTGGCAAGGTTTGATCAGGGATAATCACGATGTCTTTATCAGAAGGAAGTCACATCCAATGCGTTTGATTGAATGAGTTTGAGGAGTTTTTTTTAGGAAGCCCTTTGACAAATTTCCACCTGGGAAACTGAAAAATAAAGTAAAATCTCACAATATGAAGCAAAACTTGACAAGTTACAATGAAAATTGTCTTAGTGGCAGGAGGCAGAGGGTGGTGAGAGAAGGCTGTTTGTGTGACTGGAGACCAGTGTCCCCTGGTGTACCACAGGGATCAGTGCTCTGTCCATTATTGTTTGTGTTATTCATAAAAAATATATAGATGTGAACGTGGAGGGGGCTAGGTGGAGATTGGGGGAGGTGTGATAAGTAAGTGTATGTTTGACATAAAGATTGGCTGGGTGGTTAGCAGTGAGGAGGAAGGCCTAAAGTTACAGGAAGATGCAAATGGAATGGCCAAATGGGCAGATGAATGGTAGATAGAATGTAACCCTGATAAATATGAGGTGATGCACTTTGGGAGAAGGAACCAGGCAGGGGAGGACTCAATGAATGACAGCACACTGGGAGCCTCAAAGTGTGCTTCTCCACACATCCCTAAATGTAGCTGGACAGGTTAATGCACAAGTTAAGAATTGGACCTTGGTAGATTATAAGAACAATACAGGGCTTTGGTTCGGCCAAAATGGAGTACTGTATGTAGCTCCGGGAGCCACATTCCAGGAAGGATGTGATTGTACTGGAGAGGGTGCAGAGGTGATTCACCAGGATGTTCCCTGGGATGGAGCATATCAGCTATGGAGAGAGGCTGGATAAGCTCGGGTTGTTTAGTTTGGAGCAGAGAAAGCTGAGGGGTCCATGATTCAGAAGGATAAGATTATGAGCGACACGGACAGGGTGGATAGATAGCAACTATTTCTTTTAGTCAGAGGGTCAGGAACAAAGGAGCACACTTTTAAAGCGAAAAGTTTGAGGTTCAGAGAGGATATGAACATTTTTTTCACCTGGAGGGTGTTAGGTTCTGGGATTACATCCTGAGAGGGGAATTATCATGGATAATCTCACAAACATTAAAAAGTACTTGGATAAGCAGCTGGAAATGTCAAATCATTCCAGGCTATGGGCATGCTGTAGGAAAGTCAGACTAATATAGATCGTGCTGTACTTCTGTCGGCACAAAGTCTATGCTCCTGTGAGTGAATGGTGTGGGAGGTCAATTATTGAGCAGTTTAAGACAGGAATTGATGAGTTTCTGAAGAGTATATTCACAAGGGTTATAAGAATGAACTGTAATAACTTGTTAAATTATGTCAATGTGAGAAATATGAGAAAACAAGTGCAGTTTCCTGACAGTTTGAAACCAGAGAATGCTGAATGAGGAACAGGGAAATGGCAGAACTATGAAGCCACTACTTCAGTTCTGTCTTCACAGAACTTTCTAACAATACAAGGAAAACCAAGTCTGGTGTGGGAAAATGATAGAGTACATGGAACATAGAACATAGTTAGGAAATGGTTAAGGTGAAATTATTGGGGCTGAAAGAAATGGTCATAGACAACACTAACATAGATTTATGAAATGGGAATTATGTTTGAGAAACCGACTGAGAGACAAATGAAAGAGAAGCAATGGATGTAAAACATGTGGATTTTTAGAAAAACTTTGGTAAAGCTCCAAGCTCAGATTTCAAAATCAAACTGCGGGACATCTGCGTGTGTGGGACATCTCCGACTGGCTTGAAGGGATGTTGGAGCGGGAGGGGGAGGATCAGTTGTTGTGGTCCATGTTGGGACTAACAACATAGGCAAAGCTATGGTGGAGGACCTGTTTGGGGATAATCAATCACGAGGAAGGAATTTGAAGTACAGGTCCTCAAAGGTCATAATCTCCGGATTACTTCCCGAGCCGCGTGCCAATTGGCATAGGGAGAAGAAATTAGGGAAGTAAACACGTGGCTAAGGGATTTGAGTGGGAAAGAGGGATTCCATTTCATGGGGCATTGGCATCAGTTTTAGAACCGGAGGGATCCGTACCTTTGGGACCGTCTCCACCTGAACCGATCAGGTACCAATGTAGGGTGGATAAATAGGGTGGTCAGTAGGAATTTAAACTTCTGAGTTGGGGTGGAAAGGAAAGTGAAAGCGATAGGGATCTTGGAGTTAATGGAAAGATATACAGCAGGATAGCATGTGTGCAGGTGATTTAAGCTTGAGGCAGACTAGGAATACAGCAAAAAGGAAGGATAACTTAGGACATCTTATGACTTCCAATATCTCTAATGATAAGAAAGTTAGTATTAGGGCACTTTACCTGAATGGTTGTAGCATTTGTAACAAAGTAGATGAACTAATGGCACAGATCATCGTGAATGATTATGATGTGGTAGGCATCACAGAGACGTGGTTGCAGGGGTTCAGGACTGGCAGTTGAACATCCAAGGATTTACAACTTATCGAAAAGACAGGGAGGTGGGCAGAGGAGGCGGGTTGCCTTGTTAGTTAAGAATAAAATTAAATCTATGGCACTGAATGACACAGGATCAGATGATGTGGAGTCTGTGTGGGTGGAATTCATGAACCACAAATGCAAAAAATCATAATGGGAGTTATGTACAAACCTCCTAACAGTGGTCAGGACCAGGGGCGCAATATGTACTGGGAAATAGAGAAGGCATTTCAGAAAGGCAAGGTCACGGTGATCGTGGGGGACTTCAATATGCAGGTGGACTGGGTAAATAATGTTGCCAGTGGATCCAAAGAAAGGGAATTCATGGAATGCTTACAGCATAGCTTTTTGGAACAGCTTGTCATGGAGCCTACAATGGAGCAGGCTATTCTGGACCTAGTGCTATGTAATGAACCAGACTTTATAAAAGATCTTAAAGTAAGGAAACACTGAGGAAGCAGTGATCATAATATGGTAGAGGTCAGTCTGCAGTTTGAAAGAGGGAATGCAAAATTGGATGTAATGGTGTTACAGTTAAATAAAGGTAACTATGAGGGCATGAGAGAGGAACTGACGAAAATCGACTAGAAGCAGAGCCTAGCTGGGAAGACAGTCGACCAAAAATGGCAGGGGTTTGTGGGTATAATTGAGGACACAGTACAGAGGTTCATCCCCAACAAAAAAAAAGATAATCCGGGGAGGGATTATACATCCTTGGCTGACTAAGGAAGTGAGGAATGAAAATGTGTTGCTGTAAAAGCGCAGCAGGTCAGGCAGCATCCAAGGAGCAGGAGAAGCGACGTTTCGGGCATGAGCCCTTCTTCAGGAATGAGGAAAGTGTGTACAGCAGGCTAAGATAAAAGGTAGGGAGGAGGGGCTTGGGGGAGGGGCTTTGGAAATGCGATAGGTGGAGGGAGGTCAAGTTGAGGGTGATAGGCCGGAGTGGGGGTGGGGGCGGAGAGGTCAGGAAGAAGATTGCAGGTTAGGAAAGCGGTGCTGAGTTTGACGGATTTGACTGAGACAAGATGGGGGGGAGGGGAAATGAGGAAACTGGAGAAATCTGAGTTCATCCTTTGTGGTTGGAGGGTTCGTAGGCGGAAGATGAAGCGCTCTTCCTCCAGCCATCATGTTGCTATGGTCCGGCGATGGAGGAGTCCAAGGACCTGCATGTCCTTGGTGGAGTGGGAGGGGGAAAATAAAGATAGAAAAAAGGAAGGAAAGGATCAAATATGAAGGTAGGTTAGCCAGTAATGTCAGAAATGATAGGAAAAGTTTCGTTCAATATATAAGAAACAAACGACAGGCAAAGGTAGACATTGGGCCACTTCAAACTGATGCTGAAAGGCGAGTGATGGGAGATAAGGAAATAGCTGGAAAACTTAAAAAGTACTTTGCATCAGTCTTCACAGTGGAAGACATGATGAATATCCTAACAATTAAAGGGAGTCAGGGGGCTGAGTTGAGTATGGTTGCCACGACAAAAGGGAAAGTGCTAGAAAAGCTAAAAGGTCTTAAAATTGATAAATCTCCTGGCCCCGATGGGCTACATCCTAGAGTTCTGAGGGAGGTGGCTGAGGAAATAGCGGAGGCGTTGGTTGAGATCTTTCAAAAGTCACTGGAGTCAGGGAAAGTCCCGGATGATTGGAAGATCGCTGTTGTAACCCCCCCTTGTTCAAGAAAAGATCAAGACAAAAGATGGAAAATTATAGGCCAATTAGCCTAACCTCGGGTGTTGGTAAAATTCGAGAATCCATCCTTAAGGATGAAGTTTCTGAATTCTTGGAAGGGCAGGGTCGGATTAGAAGAAGTCAACATGGATTTAGTAAGAGGAGGTCATGCCTGACCAACCTGTTAGAATTCTTTGAAGAGGTGACAAGTAGGTTAGACCAGGGAAACCCAGTGGATGTGGTCTATCTAGACTTCCAAAAGGTCTTTGATCAGGTGCCACACGGGAGACTGCTGAGCAAGGTGAGGGTCCATGGTGTTCGAGGTGAGCTACTAGTATGGATTGAGGATAGGCTGTCTGACAGAAGGCAGAGAGTTGGGATAAAAGGTTCTTTTTAGGAATGGCAGCCGGTAACAAGTGGTGTCCCGCAGGGTTCAGTTTTGGGGCCGCAGCTGTTCACGTTATATATTAATGATCTGGATGAGGGGACTGGAGCATTCTAGCGAAGTTTGCTGATGATACGAAGTTAGGTGGACAGGCAGGTAGGACTGACGAAGTTGGGAGGCTGCAGAAGGATCTAGACAGTTTGGGACAGTAGTCCAGAAACGGCTAATGGAATTTAATGTGAGTAAATGTGAGGTCTTGCACTTTGAAAAAAAAAGAACATAAGCATGGACAACGTTCTAAACGGTGAGAAAATTCATAAAGCCAAAGGGATCTGGGAGTGCTCATCGAGGATTCTCCAAAGGTAAACATGCAGGTTGAGTCCGTGATTAAGAAAGCGAATGCAATGTCGTTATTTATTTCAAGAGGGTTGGAATATAAAAGCACCGTTGTGCTACTGAGACTTTATAAAGCTCTGGTTAGGCCCCATTTGGAGTACTGTGTCCAGTTTTGGGCCCCATACCTCATGAAGGACATACTGGCACTGGAGCATGTCCAGAGGAGATTCACACGGATGATCCCTGGAATGGTAGGTCCAACATACGAGGAATGGCTAAGGATCCTGCAATTGTATTCATTGGAGTTTAGAAGGTTAAGGGAAGATCTAATAGAAACTTACAAGATAATACATGGCTTGGAAAGGGTGGATGCTAGGAAATTGTTTCCGTTCGGCGAGGAGACTAGGACCCGTGGGCACAGCCTTAGAATTAGAGGGGGTCAATTCAGAACAGAAATGCGGAGACATTTCTTCAGCCAGAGAGTGGTGGGTCTGTGGAATTCATTGCCGCGGAGTGCAGGGGAGGCCGGGACGCTAAATGTCTTCAAGGCAGAGATTGATAAATTCTTGCTGTCACAAGGAATTAAGGGCTCTGGGGAAAATACAGATAAGTGGAGTTGAAATGCCCATCATCCATGATTAAATTGTGGAGTGGACTCGATGGGCCGAATGGCCTAACTACCACTCCTATGTCTTATGGTCTTATGGTGTAAATCTTAGGTGGATTGGGGCTAGTATATGTACATGTTTCTAGAATGGGACAGCTGGCAGGAAACAGTGAATTGAAATAAACAGATTCGTGAAGCAACAGCATGACATTGTCTGTAAGGAATGATTCTGTGAGCATGACTATATCCCACATAGCCCATCACCTTCCGCGGATATCTCCTGTCTCATCAGCAGGACAGACACAGCAGAAGTGGCGGCACAGTGGGATACAGTTGGAAGGGAATTGCTCTGGGAGTCCTCAACAGTGTTTCTGTATCCCATGAAGTCTCATGGCATTAATTTACACATGGGAAAGGAAACCTCCTGCTGATTACCATGTACTAGCCTCTCTCAACTGATGAAAAGGAAGCATTGAGGGTAGCACGGACGCAAGATGCACTCTGGGTGGAGGATTTCAATGTCCTCCTCCAAGATTATCTCAGTTACAGCCTTACTGATCGAGCTGGCCGGGTCCGAAAGGATATAACTGCTAGACTGGTTCTGCGGCAGGTGGTGAAGGAACCAACAAGAGGAATATACATACTTGACCACAGCCTTACTATTCTGCCAGTTGCAGAAATATCTGTCCATGACAGTATCGGTAAGAGCGGCAACCGCATAGTCATTGTGGAGACAAAGTCACATCTTCACATTGAGAATAACCTCCACCATTGTGGGTGCTCCTATCACGGTGCGAAATAGGGCAGACTTCGAACAGATCTTGCAGCTCAAGTCTGGGTGTCCATAAGGTGTTGTGGGACATCAATAGCAGCAGAAGCAGCAGCAGCCACATAACCTCATGGCCTGGCATATCCCCCTCGCAACAATTACCATCAATCCAGAGGATCCACACTGGTTCAGTGGAGTGTACAGGTTAGCAGGTGCAGCACCAGGCATACCTGACAATGGGGTGTCAGCCTGGTGAAGCCACCAAACAGGACTATTGTGTGCCAAACAGCATAAACAGTAAGTGATAGACAGAGCTCAGTGATCCCACAAGCAAAGGATCAGATCTAAGCTCTGCAGTCCTTTCACATCTAATCGAGAAACGTTGGGGACAATTAAACAATTCACTGGAGGACGAGATTCCACAAATAACCCCTTCCTCCATGATGGAAGAGCCCGGCACTTCAGTGTATAAGATAAGGCTGATGCATTCGCAACAATCTTCAGTCAGAAGTGCTGAGTGGGTGATCCATTTCAGCCTCCGCCAGTGGTCCCCAGCGATTTAGTTACCAGTCATCAACCAATTCGATTCAGTCCATGTGTTATCCAGAAACGGTTGGAGATACTGGATACTCCAAAGGGTCCATACTCTGACAACATTTTGGCAATAGTACTGAAAACGTGTGCTCCACAACTTGCCACTCCCCTAGCCAAACTGTTTCAATACAGTTACAATGGCTTTTCCCAAATATTTGGAAAACTACCCCAAGTATCTCCTGTATATAAAAAAAGCAGAACCAATCCAATCTGGCCAATTACCACCCCATAAGTCTACTTTCGATCATTCGTGAAGTGGTGGAAGGTGTCAGTGCTTTTAAGCAGCACTTACTCAGTAATACCCTGGTCAATGATGCCCAGGTTGGGCTCCACCAGGGCCACTCAGCTCCTGACATCATTACCGTGGTTCAAAAATGGACAAAAGAGTTGAATTATAGAGATGGGGCGAGAGTGACAGTCCTTGAAAACAAGGCTTCCTTCGACCAAGTGAAGTATCAAGGGGCTTTAGCAAAACTGGAATCAATGGGTATCGGGGCAAACACCGCACTGGTTAGAATCATACCTGACACGTAGGAAGATGCTCATGGTTGATGAAGGTCAGTCAACTCAGCTCCAGGAATAGTCTGTGGGAGTCCCTCGGGCAGTGGTCTCAGCCAAAAACGTCTTTAGGGCTGCTTCATCAATTACCTTCCCTGCATTTTAAGGTCAGAAATGGGGATTTTCGTCAATGATTGTACAATGTTCTGCAACATTTGTAGCTCCTCAGATACTGAAGCAGTCCATGTTCAAATGCAATAAGATGTGGACAGTATCCAGGCTGACAAGTGGCAAGTAATATACAGGCCACACAAATGCCAGACCGTGACCATCACCAATAAAATACAATCTAACCTGCCCCTTGGCATTCAATGGTGTTACTATCACTGAATCCCCATGTATCAAAATCCTGGTGGGTAATCATTGCTCAGAAACTCACTGGACTCGTCACATAAACACTGTAACTACAAGAGCCAGTCAGAAGCTAGGAATACTGCGGCAAGTAACTCACATCCTGACTTCCAAAAGTCTGTCTATCATCTAAAATGCATAAGTCAGAAGTGCAATGGAAGACTCCCAATTTGCCTGGATGAGTGCAGGCCCAACAATACTCAAGAAGCCTTATACCACCCAGGACAAAGCAGCCAGTTTGACTTTCCCTTTATCCATCATGCTCCACCATCATCGCTCAGCAGCAGTATTTTACTATCTACATGCTGCAATGAAATGATTCACCAAAGATCCTTAGAGACCACCTTCCTAACTCACGACCATGTCGACCTAGAAGGACAAGGGCTGCAGATGTATGGGAATACCATCATCCTCAGGTTCCTTCCAAGCCATTCACCATCCTGATTTGGAAATATATCACCTCTCCTTCACAGTCACTGGGTCAGAATCCTGGGATTCCCTTCCTAATGGCATTGGAGGTCAACCACAGCAGGTGGACTGCAGCGTTCAACAAGGCAGCTCACCACCACCTTCTCAAGGGCAACTAGGGACAAACAATAAATGCTGGCCCAGCCAGTGACTCCGAGATTCACGAAATAAATAAATATAAATTAACAGAGGACAGTTGCTGAGGTGTCGCAGGGATCGGTGCATAGGGCCCAGGTGTTCACAATGCCCTTTAAACATTGGGTTGCTGGAATCAGGTACAATATATCCCAGCCTGCTGACAGCACTAACGGATGTTGGATTGTGAGTGGGTGAGGAGGATGTAAAAAAGCACCGAGAAGACTAAGACAAATGGAGTTAATGGGTAAATACGTGACAGATGGAAAACAATGTGGATAGAGATGATGGTGTGCTCTTTGGTGGAAACGACAAATTGGCAGCCTATCATTTGAAAGGGATTGATTGAAACATGTTGATCTACAAAGGGACGTATGTTCCTTTTTGTTGTTTCCTTCTGCATAAACCTCTGAGGTCCCTGCAGTGCAGTGTGTTCTGTAACCAGAAGTCAATACCGGGCATGGCGTTGGCACGCTGCCCAGTGTACATAGACCAACCAAGCGAGGAGCTGTAATACTGAAAAGGATCTGCATCTCCTTGTACACCAGTCGCTGAAAGCAATATTTCAGAAACAGAAAGCAGTGAGGAAGATAAATGGTGTGTTGACCTTCAAATGTATTTCAGGGGGATGTGAGTCCAGGAGAAAGGGTGTCTTACTGCAGCTGTACAGGGCCTTGGTGAGATATCATCTCGAAAATTGTGTAGTATTGTGTGCAGTTTTGGTATCCTTACTTAATAAAGGACAAACCTGACATTGAGGGAGAGCAGTGAAGGATGACCAGACTGATCTCTGGGATGACGGACTTGTTGTGGGAGCAGAGTTTGGGAGACTGGGCCAGTATTCCATGGGGTTTAGGAAAATGAGTTTCGATCTCAGTGAAATAGACAAAACTCTGACAGGGTGAGACAGATTGGAAGCAGGGATGATAATTCCCCAGGCTGGGACATCTAAAACTAGGGGCCATAGTATAATGTACAGGAAGGTCACTCTGCATTGAGATGAGAATAACTGGCTTCACTCACTGACTCGTGAACCTGGGGAATTCTCTCGCACCTGGAAACCAAGATTACAAATAAGGATTTAGAGACAATAAAGGGATTGTGGGAGAGCAGGAGTACGATGTGGAAATGAAAGGCCAACCATCATTATATTGAATTGGTTAGCAAACTCGATGGACCAAACGTACTACTGCACCGCCTATTTTATCGCTTCCCAAGGTTACTCACCTTAACGGATATGTATATCGTGTGGGGTAAGTGCATTGAGGAGATTTTTCCCATGAACTAGAATGGGGGAGGCTCAATGTGTTGTATGACCTACTCCTTTCCCGATGTTTCTGTGCAGTCTGTGGGAAAGCTCTGTAAATGTTGTCACAAGCTCTCAGGTGTAAGGAAGGAGGCCGCTGCAGGGTCGACAGGACTGTGTTCCCATTCCCTTTTCCGATACTGATGTTGAGACTGGGTCTTCTGTCCTGTTTCATCCTTTCAGACCTCGGTGTAGTTTAATACAAATGAGTGCCTTGCTTGGCTGTTTCAGAGACCATTGAAATGTTAATCACATGTCAGGGTCTTTGGAGTCACTTTTAGGCCAGCCCAGGAAATCACCGGAGATTCACTTCCTAAAAGTACATTGGAGAAGGAAATTCTGTTTACAATCGATATTGGCTTCAAGGTCACTGTTACTGACCCCAGATTTTAGATCTCGATATTTTATTAATTGTCTTTAACTTCCACCCGCTGCCAGAGCGTTAGTCTGGTCTGGATTAGTAACCCAGTGACATTTCCACAACAGCACCATGTCCACATAGGAACCTGTCGGAAACCAGACTGAGCAGGTTATTTCTGTGCTGCTTGACAGCTCTGTCAAAAAGCACTCCCACCAATGTGACTGTCGTGATGGAATTGAGGGGGTGGTAAATGGTCAGATTGTAATTATTCTCGTTTTAGGGGACTGGACTTAGCTGAGTAATTTTCCACATTGCCAGGGAGATGTCAGAGTTGGAGCTGGAATGAAACAGCTTCCCCAGGGACATGGCCTGTTGTGCAGCACAAGTCTTCAGTTCTATTGCACGAATGGTGTCAGGGCCCATTGTCTTTGTCGTATCTACTGTGTCCCGCTGTTTCTTCATGTCACGGGCAGCGAATCAAATTAGTTGAAGACTGGCATCTGTGATTTTGTGGGCATCATAATGAGGATGAAGTGTATCATCGACTCAACACTTCTGGCAAAAGATGGTGCAGATAAAACATCCTTCTCTTTTACACTGATGTGCAGGTCTGTTCCATTATTTTGGATGGGGATATTTGTGGATCCCTTTCCTCCAGTCATTTGTTTAATCGTCCATCACCATTTATAACTGAATGTGACAGGACTGCAGGGCTTCGATCAGATCTGTTGGTCAAGTCTGGTAGCTTTAATGAGTTAGCATCAGGTTAAAGTTCATGTGATTCTGACTCTGATATGTTCACCAACACTCGTCTCTGAGCCACAGATGGTGTTGATGGTAATGACAGACTGAGGTGTTACCCTGGCAAAAAGTTACAGGTTGTAGTTGAATGCAGATTTGCTTCTCCTGATGCTGTGGTCTACAGCACTACATAAATACGCAGTTTCGAGCTGCAATATCTGCAATGCAATTCTGCTGTCTGTTCCCCAATTCTCACTGAGACCCATTCACACATCAGCCCTGCACTCAGTGACCTAACCTGGTTTCTGATGTGGAAATACTTCCATTTTCATACTCTCATTCTGCTGAAGGTCTGTCTCCCCGGGTCTTGCTTCCAATCTGACACATTCCGCAAAAGCATTTAACTGATCTTAATTCAAATGTTTAATTAACCTGAATCTTTTTCCTTGAGAAATACCATCTTCCGTGTTTAAAGTGCATGTATTTCCTCTGTTTCTCTCCCTGACCATGACTAAGAGCTCTGTAGTGTCAGTGATGCCAGCGTTATGTAGTTGCAGAGCCAATGAATTCTCTGGATTCCCAATCATCTTCACCACGTTGTATATTTTCTCTTTTGGTTTGATGCCTTATCACTCATGGCTGCCTTGTTCTCCCATGAGTATGTTTCAAGTTCTTGGGGTTGCGTTTCTGGTATTATGTTCCGAATTATCCCCAGACCCTCCTCCCATTGCTGCTCCATGGTCTTTCCTGCTCCGCTCCCCTTCCAATTAACACTGGCCGGCTACGCCCGCATGTCTTTGTCGTTACATTGCTTCATTATAACCACATTACATCTTGAAGAGAGCATTAGATAACTGAATGAAGGAGTTCTGAGAGATGGGACAGGAAGAATAATTCGTGGATTTCTTAACTAGATACAAAGGGAGAACGAGAGAGAAGATACAGATATGGAGATGTGGAAAATGAGAAAACTACATTATTGAACGAAGTAGATGAACATCCCCCAATGTTTTGGCAATGCCTGTGTGCTGTGGTCCTTTGTACAGTGCATGCACAACAGAGTATTACATTCAAATGCTGAGTCTGATGCCAGAATATTTATCTCCAATAATATGACAACACTAGCTTTGGAAAGAACCCAGCAGGCCAACATATTGAAGTCCCGGTAGAACGGGGATTAACTGAAATAAGTTGGGACACCAGAATCAAGAATTTGGAGCACACATCCTGGTAAGAATGAGAGCTTAGAGTTGGGAATCCCAGAAAAGGAGAGAACGTTGAGAGGATCAAATCATGTTTTAATGTTTTATCAATTTTATACATCATATGCATCATTTTTCGTTAACTGTGTCTCTGTTGTTCATTTACAATTTGTTGTGCACATGTGAAAAATGCGACTTACCTGCACACACACATTGATTCAACAGTGTATATAACATCATTTTTCCGCCATTGAAACTGTCCTGTTGTCGTGTTACGAGGATACATGAACACCAACTGGCCACCAAAAGACATGACGCACTATCACTATGTTCCATACATACAGACAAAGAAGGGCACCAATTTGACTGGGACAAAGCACGCACACATACTAAGACACACAATGACCTTCTTAGAGGAATGGTATTCTAACCAGAAGTCCATCAATAAATGCATCAATTTAGATCCTGTCTACATTCTCTTGTTAAAATAACCGGAAATGACATCACCCACTTTAAGAAACGAAGACCTATAAATAGAGAGGCGGGACATACTACCAGAACTTCAGCAGATTCTCTCACTGATGATGTCACCTAGTCATGGTGACGAAACTTCAAAGTCAGCGAGCTAACTTGCACACATATAAATTGTTATTTTTTGTTTATTAGTGGAATTTAGGAGTTCTCTGTCGCTCACGTTTTATCAGATTATGATGTGAGGTGAGCTTTTCTAGGTGTGTGGTTTTAATTAACAGAGCGGTTCGATATTGATGTCATAACAGTTTGGGGCCTTGCCGAGTGGCACTTGGACCGACTTGAACAGATTTGAGATACAACAGGTCCCAGCAAATTCCAACTCATTGCAATTAGTGACTTTGATCTTCCAATAAGACCAGTGGGAAAATTCGTTTAATTTTGTTACTTGTGGTTGATTAAATGAAAAGTGAGGGAAATGGCTTTTAACATTACTAAAGAGCTTACCAAATTTTCCAAGTTTAAAAAGACAGAAGGAGGACATTTTTTTGAATTAGCAAATAGGTTGAAATTGGGTTTAACCAGGGAGAAAAGAGAAGTTGAAATTGTAATGGAGTTGGTCAAGCACTTTGATGTATCAGAGAAATAGGCAACTGCAGTAGAGTTATAAAAACTTAAATTGCAAATGTGGCAACTGGTGTTAGAAGATAAATAAAGGGACGGAAACAGAGAGAGACGAAAGAGAAAGAGAGGAAAAAGAAAGAGAGAGAGGATTTGAAATTCAAAAGTTGGGAATTTGACAAGAAAGTTAAATTAACAGGATGGAGATGAAGGGAGAATGTAGGGATGTATACAACTAGGTTAGTAACTTGTCATATTTCGGTGAGAAAAATGTCAAAATCGTTTTTATTTCATTTGAAAAAAATGGCTCGGCAGATGACGTGTCCAGTGAACTTGTGGGTAATGCTAGTTCAGACTAAGCTGGTGGGCACAGCTGGTGAGGTATGTGCAGCGCTGTCAGATGAGGGATCAAGAGATTATCAAGATGTCAAATTGGCAATTTTGATTGGTTATGAATTGGTACTAGAAGCATATAGACAGAAGTTCAGAAAAATAGAGACGGATCCAGGTCAGACTTATATTGAATTTGAAAGAATTAACCACAGTCATTTTGACAGGTCTGGCCTTAAAGATGGATAAGACCTGTGGGGCTTGAAGGGAGATTATTCTGCTGGAGAAGTTAAAAGACTTACTTCCAGAGACGGTAAGAATTTATGTGAATGAATAGAAAGTTCAAGAAGTGAGAAGCACGGCAGAAATGGCAGGTAAATATGCATTGTGGCATGTGATGAAATTTAGCTTCTGGCAGGAATTTCATCCTGTGAGGGTTAGAAATTGGGAGAAGGGACGATCACACATTACAAAGCGAACAGTGGCTCACAATAGTTTGCCACAGGTGAAGAAAGAAGCCCAAGGGGGTTGAAAGGTGGTGAAAGGCCTCAGGTGCTCTCACTATAAGGGAGTGGAACACATAAAATTATAGTGCTGGTAGTTTAAGAAGGGCACAGGGAAAAAGTTGTTTTCACTGCAGTAAGCTGGGACACACTGTGCTGGGCGTTAAAGGAAGACACTTTGGGGAAAGATGTGGTAGAAGAGGCTAAGCCCAGTGGCATTAGTGAAACTGGTAAAGGAGACCCCAAGTGGAGCCGAGGAGCTGCAGGAAATTGCACAGCCTAGGCAAGGGCTGGGTATGGAGGCAGTGCCTGATCTCTCTAAAGAATTCACCTCTGTAGATAAAGTTTACTCAGAAAGAACAGGGGGAGTTGGACAAGAAGTTATAATTTTGTGAGATATGGGATCTGCTCAGTCTCTAATAGTTGAGAAGTGAGACGCCGGAAAAGCACAACAGATCAGGCAGCATCCGAACAGCAGGACAATCGAATATCAGGCGGAAACCCATCGTCAGGAACATGGTGAGGGGACAAGGGAGCTGAAAGATAAATACGAGGGTAGGAGCTGGGCTGGTGGGAGGGTCACTGGGAAGGAAATAAGAAGATGTAGGTGGGAGTGATAGTGATATATCGGAGGGTAGGGTGGAGTCGATATGTGGAAAGGAAGATGGCTAATTAGGGCAGTCCAAGAGGGCAGTGCTCGGTTGAATGTTTGGATCTGGGAGAGGTTGGTGGAGGGGAGATTTGGAATTTGGTGAAGTCAATGTTGATGCTACCTAGTTTGAGGGTTCTAGCTGTCCTACCACCAATAGGAGTCCTATTACCCTCCTCTCCGATCTACCACCATCACACCCCACTTCCATCTACCTATCGCCTTCCAAGCTCCCTTCCACCCAGCTCCACCACCACCCTCCCATTTATTTCTCAACCTCCTTCCCCCTCCCTGACCTCCCACTTTCCTTATGAAGCATTTATGCCTGAAACGTCTACGTTCCTGCCCCTCGGATGCTGCCGACGTGCTGTGCTTTTCCAGCCCCACACTTTTCAACTCTCATCTCCAGCATCTGCAGCCCTCACTTTCTCTCACCCTCTAATAGTAAGAGATGAAAGGTTTTTCACTCTTTCTGGCATGTTTATCATTAGCGTGTTAATTTTGTGGAATGGGGACAGAAATTAAGCATTCCCTTGTGTAACATCAGATGGAATGCCAAATCAAGATTAGGGGTGTAACAGTGACAGTGAGTAACAGAGTGTCAGTTCCAGGAATACAGTTTGTTCTTGGGAACGATTTAGCAGGAGGCGAGGTGGGATAGGCACTCCTTGTAGTGGAGAAGCCAAAGGAAGACTAGGGAATTGGTGAGTTAAAAGAAAATTATCCAGGAATTTTTCCAGACTGTGTAGTAACAAGATCCCACTGTCATAAGTTACAGCAGGAAGGAAAAGCGAACGAAAAAGACAAATGGGTTGAAGCTCAGTGAACTGACACCCTGTTTGATGTAACGGTGCAGGAAAAACCTGAACAGGCAGAGGATCGGGCAGAGGTGTTTAGTCCAGAAAGGCGAATGGACTTACAACAGATATATACACCCACATACACACACATACACATGCACACACACAGAAAATGAATCAGAATATATTGTTGAACGTTATTAACTTAAAGATAGAATCATAAAATTAAAATGGAGACCCCGATAGGTTTCTGCAGAAGGGAAATGGCCCGAAGTGCACCAGATTGTGTTAGCAGCAACGTACAGTGCTACGGGTAGCTCATAAACTAACTGCAGGCGGTCACCTAGGTGTACAGAAGACTCAGGTTAAGGTACAGAAGCATTTCTAGTGGCCTAGAATGCACAAGGACACTGTTAATTTTTGTTGTACGTGACATACATACCAAATGGTAGGTAGGTAACAGGCAGTAATAAAACCAGCACTTTTCTTGCCAATTCCTGCATTCGAAGAACCTTGCACGTGGGTTATGATTAATTGTGTAGCTCTCCTTTCTAAAGTAAAAGTGGAAACCAATACTTGCTGACCGTAATGGATGTGTCTACCAGATTTCCAGAGGCAATTCCATTATTGGAGTGTCAAGGCGAAAAGGGAGGTGGAGGAGTTGGTAGCTTTCTTAACTCGCTGTGGACTACCCAGAGAGATTCAGTCAGACCAAGGGTCTTATTTTACCGCTCAGCTGTGTAAGGAAGTCATGGGTAGTTTAGGCATACAGCACTTCAAATCAAGGGCGTCCCATCCTGAATCCCAGCATCAGACGCTGAAGACTATGTTCACAGCGTACTGTCAGGATTGGCCAAATGATTGGGATAAAGGTGCCCCATTAAATTGTTTGCCATTAGAGATGCCCCAAATAAATCTATTCACTTTACTTCCTTTGAGTTAGTATTCGTACTTGAAGTGAGACGTCCTTTGAAATTAATTGAATATAAATTGACAGGACATGAAATACATGTAACCTTTTCTGACAGACTCTGACACACTATGTCACTCTCTGAGACAGACTGTGACACGTTCTGACTCTGACTCTCTGAGACACACTGTGACTCTCTCTTAGACACACTGTGAGTCTCTCTGACACTCTCTTAAACACACTGTGACACTCTCTGACACTCTCTATGGCACACTGTGACACCCTCAAAGACAGACTGTGACTCTCTCTGACTCTCTGAGACACACTGTGATACTCACTGAGACTCACTGTGACACTCTCTGACAGACTGTGACACTATGACTCTTTGAGACTCTCTTAGACACACTGCAACACTCTCTGACTCTCTCTGGCACTCTCCTAGACACACTGTGACACTTTCTGACTCTCTATGATACTTTAAGACTCACTGTGACAGTCTCTGATCCTATCTGACACTCTCTGAAACACAGTGTGACACTCTCTGACTCTCTTTGAAACACACTGTGACACTCTCTAACAGACTGTGACACTCTCTGACAGACTCTGAGGCACACTGTGACTTGCTCTGACAGACTGTGACAGACTGTGTCACTCTCTGACACCTTCTGAGCCACACTGTTACAATTTCTGACTCTCTATGACTCTCTAACACATACTGTGACACTCTCTGAGACACACAGTGCCACTCTCTGATCCTCTCTGCGACAGACTGTAGCACTCTCTCACAGACAGTGACATTCTCTGAGACAAATGCTGACATTCTCTGACCCTCTCTGAGCCACAGTATGACTCACTGTGACACTCTCAGACTCTCTCTGACACACTTGAAAATACACTATAATTATCTCTAACACACTGTGACACATTGTGACATTCTCTGACTTTCTCTGACACTCTGAGGAACACTGTGACACTCTCTGACAGACTATGACACATTGTAACATTCTCTGGCTTTCTCTGACACTCTGAGGAACACTGTGACACTCTCTGACAGACTGTGGCACACTCTAACCCGCTCTGAGACAGACTGTGACACTCTCTGATGCTCTGTGACACTCTCTTAGACAAGCTGTGACACTCTGTGACTCTGTCTGACACGCTGAGACACCCTGTGACACACTCTGACAGACTGTGACAACCTGTGAGACACTCTGACTCTATCTGACTCTCTCTGAGGCACACTGTGAAACTCCCTGACTCACTCTGAGACACACTGTGACACTCGTTGACACACTGTGACACTCTCCGAGACACACTGTGGACTCTCTGACACTCTCTGAGACAGACTGTGACACTCTCTCACTCTCTATGACACTCTCTGACACACTCTGACACACTATGACACTCTGACACATTGTGAAACTCTCTGACACACGGTGACATTCTCTGAGACACTGTGACATTCTCGGAGACACACTGTGACACTTTTGACTCTCTCTGAGACACAGTAACACCCTCTGACAGACTGTGACCCTCTCTGAGACAAATACTGACACTCTCTGACACTCTCTGACTCACACTGAAATATACTGTAACCTTCTCTGACAGACTGTGACACAATGTGACACTCTCTGAGACAGACGGTGACACTTTCTGGCACTCTCTGACCCTCTGAGACACCCTGTGACACTCTCTGGCCCTCTCTGACCCTCTCTGAGATACAGTGTAACACTCTCCGACTCACTCTTAAACACACTGTGACAATCTCTGATAGACTGTGACATACTGCGACATACTCTGACACTCACTTAGACACACTGTGACACTTTCTGACTCTCTCTGACACTCTCTTAAACACACTGTCACACTCTCTGACAGACGGTGACACTCTCTGCCCGACTGCGATGCTATCTGACACACTGTGACATTCTGTGAGACACTGTGACACTCTCTGAGACACACTGTGACACTTTCTGTCTCTCTCTGACACTCTCTGAGACAGACTGTGACGCTCTCTGACACTGAAGCACAATGTGACACTGACTTCTTCTGTCAATCTCTGAGACACACTGCAACACTCTCTCACGGACTGTGACACTCGATGACAGTCTCTGAGACACAGTATGCCATACTGTGACACTTTCTGACTCTCTCTGATACACTCTGAAATACACTGTAACTTTCTCTGACAGACTGTGACATACTGTGACACTCGCTGAGACACACTGCGACAAATTCTGACTCTCTCCGATGCTCTGAGACAAACTGTGACACTTTCTGACAGTCTGTGACACACTGTGACATTCTCTGACTTTCTCTGACACGCTCTAAGGCACACTGTGACAATCCCTGACAGACTGTGACAGAATGTGACACTCTCTGATTGTCTGAGACACACTGTGACAGTCTCTGACTCTCTCTGACAGTCTGAGACACACTATGACACAGTTTGACTCACTTCAACACTTTCTGAGACACACTGTGACAATCTCTGAAACACACTGTGACACTCTCTGAACGACTGTGACACTCTCTGACACACGGTGACATTCTCTGAGACACTGTGACCCTCTCTGAGATGTACTGTGACACATTCTGTCTGTCTCTTTCTGACCCTCAGAGACACAATGTGACACTCTCTGAGACACACTGCGACACTCCCTGTCTCTCTCTGAGACACTCGGTCACTCTCTGAGACACAGTGTGACACCATGTGACATTTTCCGACTTTCTGTCACACTCTCTGACACATACTGTAACTCTCTCTGACAGATTGTGACACACTGTGACACTTTCTGACTCACTCTGAGACACACTGTGACACTTTCTGACTCTGTCTGAATGTGACATTCTGTGGGACACTGTGACACTCTCTGAGACACACTGTGACACTTTCTGACTCTCTCTGATACTCTCTGATACAGAGTGAGACACTCTCTGACTCTCTGACACTCTCTGATCGACTGTGACACTCTCTGACACACGGTGACATTCTCTGAGACACTGTGACCCTCTCTGAGATGTACTGTGACACATTCTGTCTGTCTCTCTCTGACCCTCAGAGACACAATGTGACACTCTCTGAGACACACTGTGACACTCCCTGTCTCTCTCTGAGACACTCGGTCACTCTCTGAGACACAGTGTGACACACTGTGACATTTTCCGACTCTCTCTCACACTCTCTGACACATACTGTAACTCTCTCTGACACATTGTGACACACTGTGACACTCTCTGACACACTCTGAAACACACTGTGACACACTACGACACTCTCTGTCACACGGTGACATTCTCAGAGACACTGTCACTCTCTGAGTCACACTATGACACTCTCTGAATCACTCTGTCACTCTCTGAGACACACTGTAACACTCTCTGACAGACTGTGCCCCTCCCTGAGACAATTGCTGACCCTCTCTGGCACTATCTGAGACACTCTGTAACACTCTCTGACAGAGTGTGACATTCTCTGAGACAAACACTGACACTCTCTGACACTCTCTGAGACACAGTATGACACACTGCGACACTCTCTGACACTCTCTGATACTCTGAAATACACTGTGACACTCTCTGAGACACACTGTAACACTCTCTGACTCTCTCTGACACTCTCTGAGACATACTATGACACTCTTTGACAGGTTGTTACACACTGTGACACACTCTGACCCGCTTTGAGACTGACTGTGACACTCTCTGGCACTCTCTGACATACTCTGTAACACACTGTGACACACTCTGACAGACTGTGACAAACTGTGACACTCTCTGTCTTTCTCTGACATCTCTGAGGCAGACTGTGACACTCTTTGACAGGCTGTGACACACTGTGACACACTCTGACCCTCTCTGAGACCGACTGTGACACTTTCTGACTCTCTGAGACTCTCTCTGACCCTCTCTGAGACAGACTGTGACACTCTCTGACTCTCTCTGAGGCACAGCACAACACACTGTGACACTCTGACAGATTGTGACAAACTGTGACACTTTCTGACACTCTCTGAGGCATGCTGTAACACTCCCTGACAGACTGTTACAAACTATGACACTCTCTGACTCGCTCTGATACTCTCAGAGGCATACTGTGACATTCTCGGACTCTCTCTGACACTCTCTGAGACACACTGACTCTCTCTGACAGACTCTGACACACTGAGACACTCTCTCAAAATCTCTGAAACACACTGTGACACTCTCTGGCAGACTGTGACACTATCTGACTCTCACTGACACTGTCTGAGACTCACTGTGACACTCTCTGACACTCTCTGACCGACCGTGAGACACTGTGACAATCTCTGATGCACTGTGACACTCTCTGAGACACACTCTGACACTCTCTGAAACACACTGTGGCTCTCTCTGACACTCTCTGAAACGTACTATGACACTCTCTGATAGACTGTGACACACTGTGACACATTGTGACTCTCTCTGACTCTCTGACACTCTCTGAATCACACTGTGGCACTCTCAGACTCTCTCTGACACTCTCTGAAACGTACTGTGACACTCTCTGACAGACTGTGACACACTGTGACACATTGCGACTCTCTCTGACTCTCTGACACTCTCTGAAACACACTGTGCCACTCTCTGACTCTCTGAGAAACACTGTGACATTCTCTGACAGACTGTGACACACTGTGATACTGTTTGACCCTGTATGAAGCACTCTCTGACTCTCTCTCTGACACACTGTGACAATCCCTGACACCCTTGACATCCACTGAGACACTTGACACTTTCTGACACTCTGTGAGACACACTGTGACACTCTCTGACACATTTTGACACTCTCTGCCTCTATCTGACACAGTATGACAATCTCTGACATACTATGACACTCTCTAAGACACTGTGACACTTTCTGACACTCTCAGAGACACGCTGTATCCCTCTCTAAGACACTCTGATAATCTCTGATGCTCTCTGAGACATACTGTGACACTCTCTATCAGATTGTGACACACTGTGACACTCCCTGATTCTCTCTGACACTCCCTGAGACACACTGTGACACTCTCTGAGACACACTGTTACACTGTCTGACCCTCTTTGACACTCTCTGTAACACACTGTGACACTTTCTGACTCTCTCTGACACTCTCTGAGTCCCACTGTGACACTCTCCGACACTGTCTGGGACATACTGTGCAACTCTCTGATACACTTTGACACTCTCTAACTGTCTTTGAGACACACTGTGACATTCTCTGACACACTGAGACACTCTCTGACACGCTATGACATTCCCTGCCTCTCTCTGGTACACTGTGACACTCTCTGAGACACAATGGGACACACTGAGACCCTCTCCATGACACACCCTGAGACACTCTGTGTAACACACTGTGACACTCTCTGACTCTCTCTGGCACTCTCTGAGTCCCACTGTGACACTCTCCAACACTGTCTGGGACATACTGTGCCACTCTCTGATACACTTTGACACTCTCTGACTGTCTTTGAGACACACTGTAACACTCTCTGACACGCTATGACATTCCCTGCCTCTCTGTGACTCACTGGGAAACTCTCTGAGACACATTGTGACACCCTCTGACTCTCTAAACACACTGTGACTATAATAGAAAATTATCCATTTACTGTGAAATTAATTATCCATTTACTATAAAGTTTAAAGAGAATGCTTTGTTTAAATCAATACTGTGCTGAGCTTTGTAAACGATGCTTTGATGAAGGGTTGCAGTTAGCTTATCTCTGTTTGATTTCTGGAAGCATTCATCTCGCCCTTGCGATAGTCGAACTCAGCGAAAGCTGAATAACTGTTATGTCCAGCACCAGGGGATGAGAGGATAACAACTTGAGTTTCCCCAGTCTCTGCCCTTGAGAGTGTGATAAGGAACGCTATAAGGCAGGTGTCTGTGTAAATGTTTGGGTACACATTGCATTGAGGCATCTGACTTAGTGTAATGGGTCAATCTTGTAAAATGTTTAATAAAGACCCTTGTTTTCATCTTGCTAATTATTGAGTCAAGTCAATTTAATTTCTATGACAGTAAACTTGGGGGCTCGTCCCAAGACCCCGCGACTGGATGAGATTCTGAAGATTCCCAGGAAGCGCAGGTGCCAGCACCTTGAAGGTCTTTCACTTCATCTCGAGCGCTGAATTGGACCTTTTGCGTGAGAGGACTGGAAATCTGTGGATTGCCCTAGCGCCGGGATTTCAAATCAATTAAGGTTGGGTAATAGTCGTGGTTTACGTAATCCTACATAGAGAGTCATTTTAAGAGAATAAATACAGCAGGAAAAGGGTTCAGTGAACTCTCACGTGGTATTAGAGTAAAACCCCAAGGGAAGGGGATTGCTGTCTCAAGATTGTTTAAGAGACAGCAAGGTTAAGGCTGGTTTTAGACTTGGAACCAACACTGGCTGAGTTGGACTCGCCTAAGACGTACCAGATACGTGGTTTCTTGGTTTACGAAGACCAAGGCCTTGAGGCGGACGTGCCCAGCGTGAGAGGGGACCTCCAGAGGTAAAAGCAAGTCAAAAGGGAATGGATAACTGTACCACTAGAGCGAGAGACAGAGAGAGAGAGAGAGAGAGAGAGAGCTGAATACTTTTCCAGTTACACGAAAAATGGGTTCTGGCAAGAGCAAACAAAGGGAGAGTCCACACAAAATTTGGAATGGTCAACCAAAAAGTTTTAGTAAAAGACAGCTGGAGATATTAAGGTTGAGGTAGGAGGAGAGAGAGAAGGAGAAAAGGGACGGAAAGATCGAACCTCTGAATTGGAGTGCTTCTTGTACGTGGAAGGCTGAGGCTGATATCAGAGAAAGGAAATCTCAAGTAAAGGACAGACCAAATACACGTACAAACACCAGTGCACATGCGGGAAACAACCTAACGAAGCTGTACAGTGTCTTAAATCTGTTTCAGACCCTGACCTTGATGACTGCCCTCCGAGACCTGCCGCCCCCCTGCAAGATCTGCTTGGTGAAAGTTCCACGTCAGCGGCCACCGCCTCAGGGCCTGCTGGATCACCGATAGCACACCATACCCGCAACAGACCGAAGCAAGAAGGCCAAAAGAAGGACGACCACTCCAAGATGGAAAGGCATCCAAGGCCTGTCCGTGATCACCCCCCGACGGATGATGAGTCCGTGAGGATACTGGCGTACGATCATCTAACCAGGTCGTTCTGCAAGCCCCAATGGTTGACGTTGCAGGTCCAGAAGGTAGCCCAGTGTTGGCCCACCAGCCATGGACCATGAGGGATCTGGAAGTGCCTGTGGGCCGTTGCCTGACCCACGCGAGGTTGGAGCTAATAAGAAGTGACAAAGTTCTGTACTGAGTTCCGTCCCATGTCACATGAGATGAGACGTCTCCTGGGATGAAAACCAGGTGCCAATGTCACCAAACACAGGTATACCTGGCCAGCTGCAAACGTCCATGCCAGAGCAGCCAACCCGCAAGGGGAAGAGAAGGGAGACTTTCATGCTTTTGTTGCAGCGCTGGCAACCGCCTGTAGGGAGGCATTCCCAGTGCGAATGGATATGACCAAAACAGCAATGTGAAAACAATGGGAATGTGAGAGAGTGTCCCAGTACCTTACGCACCTCACTGCAGTCCATAACGCCCACAGTGCACTGAGACGACATGAGGACATAACGACGGCAGAAATCACACTGTATGAGGCACATCTGAGGAACAGCTTCATCAATGGAATGAAGGAAGAAATAGCGAAAAAGGTAAAAGACACATGTATTACCTGGGACACGGGAAAGCTGAATTTGATAGAACAACATGCGATACATGCTGAAATATTGCTTACCCAAGCGAAGGATAAGCGGAAGCTAAAGATGGAACAGCAAACACATTAAGCTCAGCTTACTCTGATGCAAATGGTCACCCAGCTGTTGGAGGGAGGTGCTGCAGGAAGAGAGAGAGGCAGAGGGGGAGGTCGCGGAAGAGGAAGAGGTCGCAGAAAAGGCGCTGATAGAGGTAGATCTGGCGGGTGCTTTGTTTGCAGAGCAATGGACCACTGGATGAGGCAGTGCCCACACAGACAGCCTCACTCGGTTTTGGAGGCGGGACAGCAGGGTGACTGTCAGGGGAAGGCTGAGGTGGAGGTGCACAGCCCACAAGGTACAGGTAAGCCTCTTTCCCTTACACTTGACAATGAAGATTCACTTATGCTAATCTCTTCTACTAACCTTTCGCGCACTGCGACATATCACACCTCAATGTTCAGCACTGAGATTTCGAATTGTGGACAGTATGTCCAATATCACAATGATGCATATCATTCGATGCCCACCTCTATGTTATATGTGGAAGGTACATCAGTTACCTTTTTGGTAGCTACAGGGGCAACATACTCAGTCCTTAAATTCAGCCAGTTTCGACAATCGACACAAATAAAGATGAGTGAAAGGTTCCTGAACACAATGGATGCATCAGGAGTCATGATGCGGGAGAGATTTTCTGCACCTCTACTATGCAAAACTAGTAACAGGGAAACATTCCAATTTTCCTTCTTGTTATCGGAATTTTGTCCTTTAAATCTGATGTGTCGGGATTTCATGGGGACACTGGGGTTGGATTTGGTCAGTACTCCGACGGGGTTGCAGGTAATTCAAAGGAAGATTGCAGGCTGTAAAATATGACCCACGACCCCTGATGTATGTGTATAAGTGGCGATTAAGCCAGAGAGCGATACGTTCAGTAAGCCATTCACTCATCCTGGAAGCAAGCAACCATGTTAATCCTACTAACACCAATTTTCTTGCTGGAGACATGGTGGACTGCACAGCACACATACACCGTGATGGCCCTGACGAACCATATGAGAAGGATTGGTTCAGGAGATTGGTTAAAACAAGATTAGCTGTTATTGTGTGAATTTTATTGGAGTGATCACAGATATGCAGTCAGTATGAACTTATCCAAAGTATCTGTGACGGTCAACCTGACCCTAGCTTTTTGATGTGGAAGGCTCTGCTCTGACGTGTCACTGGCGAAGGTGTCCAGTAACAGTTGGCAGGATTTGGGAGCATGGGTGCTAAAGGCACAAAGAACAAAAGGTTGGGGCTCCAGGGACGAAGTGGGTATCTGGTTAAATGCAGATATGCGGACATATAAGAAGAAACTAAGCTGGCTAACTCAGGCAGATAGGACAGTCCAGGTAACCCCCGCTAGCCCTGAGAAGCCAAGGAGTGTAGCCTAACGTTTCCCTAAGTTAGAAGTCACGGACCCAAAATTAAAAATGGTCCCGACTGAGTTTTGGACAAAGGACAATCATATTGTAGGGCTCATACGGGGCTGTTAACCCATACGGATAACCCCGAAGTCTGAGTATCGTCCTTGCAGAGCACAATACCTGTTAAAACACGAGGCCATAAAAGGAATTACTCCAGTCTTTGAATCCCTCCGAAAGGCTGGAAGGATAATCCCCTGTGAAAACTCAGCGGTGAGAACCCCCATTTATCCAGTCAAACAGGCAAACATTCCTGGTGAACCGGAGGAATGGAGATTTGTTCAAGACCTGCAGGCAGAAATAACGCTGTTGTTCCACATGCCCCAAATGTTCCCAACCCCTGTACTGGCTCAAATTCCACCGGACAGGAAATGGTTCTCTGTTGTGTATTTAGCAAATGCCTTCTTTAGCATTCAAAGGGTAATGATATACCTTCACATGAGGTTACTGTGAGTTCCCCACCATTTATAATGGGGCGCTGCGCAGGAGTCTGGAGACTCTTGTTCAAACCCTGGGGTCAGTGTTTCTGCAGTATGTAGATGATTGCTTGATATCGGCACCAACAAAGGAACAATGTGGAAGGAGACCCTTGCGTTGCTCTGCAATTTGGCGCTGGAAGGGCACAAAGCCACTATCGCAAAGCTACAATTTGTGCAACAACAGGTGAAGTTCTTAGGTCACCTAATATCTGAATATGGGAAGGCTATTGGTCCAGACAGAGTTCAAGCAATCCAGCAAATTCCAAAGCCTCATACGAAGAGACAATTGCTCTCCTTTTTGGGCATGTGCTCCTACTGTAGGATGTTTATCGCACATTACACAACCCTTGAGGCGCCCCTAAGTGACATAGCCCATGGCAAAGTGTTGCAGAACCAGAGTCCATTACAGTGGGCCCCAGAAGCCGAGAGTTCCTTTGTTGAATTTTAAAGGGCGCTCCAAACTACACCTACGCTGGGAATTCCGAACCCAAACAAGCCTTTTGTACATACGGTAGATGAGAAGCGTGACTGCATGACATCTGTGCTGATGCAGCATCATGGGGGAAGATTGAGGCTGGTAGCATATTTTTCAGCTAAACTAGACCCTGTTGCAGCAGGATTGCCTCAATGTCTGTGAGCTGTGGCTGCAGCTGAAAAGGCTGTTGTAGCATCCAGGGATATAGGCGGCTACGATGAATTAACCCTTCTGGTCCCACAAGCAGTATCCTTACTACTTTCCGAGAAAAGGACCACACATGTCAGCAGAACGTTGGCTCCGAGACAATACTGTGTTATTGGAGATGCCTAACATTAAAATAAAGCGATGTAACGTTCTTAACCCTGCTAACCTTCTCCCCACAGAAGGAGATGGAGACCCACTCGGACTGTGTTGCTGTAACTAATGACATTTGCAGCCACAGATCAGATTTGCAGGATTCACCATTTCAGAATCCTGATATGGATTTTTTTGTGCATGGGTCAGCATTCAGGAGCAAGGAGACAGGCTAGAATTGTGTTGGGTATGCTGTAGTGACTATCTATGAGGTAGTCAAAGTGGGATCACTCCCTTCTCATCTGTCAGCGCCAGCAGCGGAGCTGATTGCCTTGACTGAGGCCTGTAAATTGGCTGAGGGAAGGACAGTGAATATTTACACCGATAGCAGATATGCATTCGGGGTTGTACATGATTTTGGAACCCTGTGAAAACACAGGGGCTTCTTGATCTCCACGGAAAGTCCATCACACACCGCAACCTGATTTCCGACCTCCTGGAAGTGGGTCCTGTTGTCTAAATCAATCGCTGTGTGTAAGTGTGAAACTCACAGAGAAAATAATGATCTTATTTCCCAAGGCAATGCAAGGGCAGACTCAGCAGCAAATGCGGCAGCCCAGCAGCCGCCATATGAGTAGATTAACATGTATATGATAAAAATTTGTACCCAAACAACAGATGTACGGGAGTTACAGTCACAGGCCACACCGGGAGAAAAGCGTGAGTGGACGAAAGCAGGATGCAGTGTGAGGGAAGGAGTATGGTGTGGCTCCAATGGTAAACCCTGTCTACCACCACCATTATTTCCATTCTATGCCAAACTGACACACGGTAAGGACCATGTGTCAAAAGGGGGGACGTACGACAGTATTTTGGCACACTGGTACACTTTGGGATTTACTCATTACTCCCAGAAATATTGTGAGCCTTGTGTTATCTGTGCTACTATTAATGTGGGGAGGGGAATACAGATGAGTCAGGCAGTACACCCCCAACCCCAAAAACCTTTTGAACATTTACAGATAGATTTCATTGAACTACGCCCAGCGAAGGGAAAATATATTGTCTGGTAATAGTGGATATGTTTTCCAAATGGTTGGAAGCGTTCCCCACGTCTAAACAGGATGCCAGTGCAGTAGCCAAAGTTTTGCTAACTGAGATAATTCCAAGATGGGGCATCCCTGAAAGGCTTAGTAGCGACAATGGGACACCATTGGCCAATAATACCTTACAGCAGATCAGTGATTATTTAGGAATAAATATGAGCCAACACTGTGCCTACCACACAGCAAGTGGTGGGGCAGTAGAAAGAGAAAACGCTACCCTAAAAAATAAATTGACAAAATATTGTGAGAAACTAGGGGTGACATGAACAAAGGCACTCCTCATTGTGCTGATGTATATGAGTTCGAGGAGGAGAGGAAGAGCTAATCTTAGCCCGTTTGAGATTTTGTTTGGTACACCACCCAAGACAGGGATTGGCCCAAGACCTAAGGTAAGACAGATAACAGACCACGGTCAAGATGAGATGTTGTGTTACTGTATAAAACTCTCTACACTTTTGTCTCAAATACAGAATCAAGTGAAAACAACACTATCCCAACTAGTAGAAGGGAAGCTGTACGATCTAGAACCTGGAGACTGGATAGTGGTGAAAGACTTCAGGAGGAAAAACTGGAAGGTGGAGAGGTGGCTCCTCACAAAACAGATAGCTGTTAAGTTCGCCGATGTATAGCTATCTGGCTCTGTCCGTTTTTTAAAATCTGGCTCTTTTTTTGCCCTTGTTGTCATAAAATGGCAAAAAAGGGGGAAATGTAATGGAAAATTAACAAAATTAACATTTACTGTGAAATCTGAAACATTTGCTAAATCTAACACTCGGCTAAAACTAAACCTTTGCTAAAATTTTAAGTAGACAACCTGACTTTGCTGGATTCTGCAAGCAGACAACTTGGCCTTGCAGGGCATGCAAAACAGTCAAACTCAGCAAGAGTCAGAGAAAACATAAACTTCATATCAACAGCCTCATGTTCCCAATTCTTATCCTTGAGCGTGTGATAAGGAAAAGTGAAATGTTTAAAAGGCAAATGTGAAAGCTGTTCAGCACCTCCATGCAGCATTTTGCCAAGTGTATTTACCCCTGTAGAGGTTTCAATAAAGCTTTTTATTTGCTCTTGCTAACATTTGAGACGAGTCGAATTTATTTCCACAACAGTAAGTATGCCTCATTATTGCACGGATATAAACATTAGGAATAAATCGCAAATACCCTGGCCATTTGACATCATGCTGCTGCAACAAATTATCCTGACACAGCACTATGACTGGAATAATGGCAGAGAGACCCGGCTCTCTGCCTTTATTCCTGATGTAGGGCTTTTGCACGAAACGTCGATTTCGAAGCTCCTCGGATGCTCCCTGAATTGCTGTGCTCTTCCAGCACCACTGATCCAGAATCTGGTTTCCAGCATCTGCAGTCATTGTTTTTACCACTATGACTGGAATAATTGATCTCACCCACAATACTGCAATCTCTCAGTGCCACAGGATCGCAGTGGCTCGAGGCAACAAGATACACACCAACAATCTTATGATAACAAATTAAACCATGTTGATACTCAGACTTGGAAGGAATTGTCACGTTAAAAATGTTAAACAAGTAGATTTGGAGGACCATCTTAAAGAGGAGATACAGCTGGGGAAGTGGAGATGTTTAGTGATGAGTCAATCATTTTAACTGAGCTCAAGAGAAACGCATGTTTTTTCTTTAAATCTGATACCATGTGGAACTATCTTTGTCAGCCATTGATGTGGGATATTTACACTCTTCTATAAACTCAGCTTTCTGAAATTGTGTATTAAATTATCCTTGATTGTATTTTAGTTGGTAAAATCTACAGCACCATCTTCATTGACCTGCTCTGACACTAGCTTAATAAACTGACCTTTTTTGTCCATACATGTGTTTTCCATTTGCTTCTCTATTCTAGTTGTTTCTTGTAAATCCAATGTTTCTGAGGAACAAATTATTCTCCCCAAATGGTAGCCTCTGGAAGTATCCTCAATATTTTAGTTATATTATATTGGCTGTTCTTTATTACAGGGTTTGTCTCTTCTCTTATGTAGCGACATGGTAATTGAAAACACTTCAGTCCTCTGACCACACTTCCATATTTATGGAGCATTATATAGTTAAGAATAATCACTTTGCTGTTGTGTCCAAAACTCAGAAACACTCAGACATCCCATCCAGACTGAGCAAATGTATTAATTTACCACGGTATAAAGCAAATTGGTTTGAATGGGGTTAAGTGAACCTGCTCGCTCAGTGATTGTAGTTAATGTCAGTCTCCATGCATCAAATTATTTCACGAACAGGATTACTTCCTATTAATAAGGAGGTCTTACAAAGTTATCACATTGTATCAGTCGGAACTTCACCTTCAGCAATAACCAGGATCAACCGTTCAAGAGTGAGGGAGAGAAGAGATCAGAGTCTGAGAACAATACACTGGAATGTTCCAACAATGGACAAGGATATGAGAACAATAGACTGGAATGTTTATATTTGGGGTTTATATTTGGGTCATTACAATCTTCCTCAAGATTGGGTGCATCTTAAGTCTGCTTTGCTGGTTCAAGCTGATTTCTATCCTCTCCTCACTAAGTCTTTCTATCTGACTATGAATTCAATAAGAACCTTGTTGAACTAACTTACTGTCCCCATAATTTAAATACTGAAAAAAAGGAAGCCGTTGCCATGAATTCTGTCCACAAACTCAATTCCTTCCCAAACAATTTTAATGCCAATATCTGAAGTGGAATCAAACTGCTTATAACTCCAACAATCACTTCGGATCTAAGCTAATATCTATTTCCATATTCTCTCCAGCACCAATCCTGTTCACGACTCACTCCGCAATATCTCAAGTCTCCCATTTTGTCTCAGTCTAGCTGCTGAATAAACCATCATCTGCACCTTTGTTACATCCAGATTCAACTGTTCCTATTCTCTTCCAACCACAAATAATTTGACCAGAAATGTTGAGTGTTCTCCCTGAAAGGTGCTGACTTCAGGAGAGTCAGTGGGATTTTGGTAATATCACTACAATTGCAATCAGAGCCCCAGGCTTTCACCCCAGGCTTCGACTGTTGGTTCAAATACCCTCACTTCACCACCTCCTTCCGCCCCCCCCCCCCCCCACCGACACAAGAACAGCTGGTGGTTTTTGAATTCAATTACAGTCAGTAATAGCAACAACCCGTTGTTGTAGAAATTCCGGTTCATTCAGGCCCTTTTGGGGAAGGATATCTACCATCCTTTCCAAATCTGACATCATGATTCCAGACTCTGACAAAGTCTCTGCCTCTTTATTGTCCACTAGAATCACCAAACACACCATTTAATTCAGGGCTGAGATGTATGGAATAAACAATACGAAGAGTCCTGTCGAGTCTTGTGTACTTTGTGTGAATGTTGTGTATATTTCTGATCACCACACTACCACGAAGACGTGGAGGCTTTGGTTTACCAGGATGTTGGCTCGTTTGGAAGGTATTGGCAATGAGGAGAGATCGGACAAACTTGTGTTTTCACTGGAACACTGATGAATGAGGGGACAACTTGAAAGAAGTTGAAAAAATTCTGAGAGGCATGGACAGAATGGATCGTCAGAGCCTTTTTCCCAGGATACTAATCTCAATTACAATGGGACATACTTTTAACATAAGAAGGGAAAGTTTAAAGGAGATGTGACACAGCTTTTTTCCACACATGTTGATAAGCGCCTGGAATGTGCTTCCTAAGGTAATGGTGGAGGTGGATACAATATAAACTACTTGAATAG
Source organism: Chiloscyllium plagiosum (assembly GCF_037043375.1). Lineage (NCBI taxonomy): Eukaryota > Metazoa > Chordata > Chondrichthyes > Orectolobiformes > Hemiscylliidae > Chiloscyllium > Chiloscyllium plagiosum. The sequence goes on from NW_028270171.1 coordinate 50,884,091, forward strand.
GTAGGGAATCAAGCGATGTAGGCCATGAAAAGATAAAAGGTTTTTCATTTGGAAAGGCATAAAGTGTGAGCACAGTCTTAGTGGGCCGAAGCGCATGTTCCTGTGCTGTGCTGTTCTTTGTTATTTCTTCTCTCTTTCCTCTATATCTGTTAAAATGAGTTGTATTCATCTCCTTGGTACACTGTGCAGTAAGCTGTATGTGCTGAATGCAAGTTCCTATGCAACTCGTTAGAGGGGCTGAATTGTGTATTCCTGTGCCTCAGTAATAGCCTTGAGGAATTCACTGAGAGACGTGTTGTGTGACATTACACGGGAGTTGGCCATTCGGTCCCTGCTACACCATTCAGACAGATCAGCGCTGATCTGACTGTGGCTGAACTCCCTATTCATCTCTGTACCCCAAAAAATATGGGATTGCTTGAACATCAAGGAGCTACTGAGATCAGCCTTGAATATCTTCACTGCTCCTTGCAGATGAGAATTCCACAGATAGCATAGCCCTGAGGACAAAGGAGCATCCTCATCTCAATCTAAAATGGGAGCACCCTTACATTTAAAGTGATTGTCCTTGCACCAAATCACCTCCTATTTGTGACGTGATGCACAACAAATAAGATCAGACGTAGACCATTCAACCCCCTCAAACCCGACCTACATAAGCACTGGCTCTCTAGTTGATCATATATCTATCAAATTCAGCCTTCACTGCTCTCTGGGCAACACATTATCAGATACATCCTTATCTCAGGCTGAAATGGAAGAAGCCACATTTTCAAACATTCTACAGTTCCCCTTGTTCGACACACCCGCACATGGGGAACCATCCACGCTGTCAAGTCCTCTCAGGGTCAGTTATGTCTCAATATGATCATGCCTATTTCTGCTGAACTTCAAAGGTTATACATCCAAACTGCGCAACATTTCCACGTGGGATGAATTCGTCATCCCAGGAAACAACTGAGTGAGTTCTGTCCATACACCTTCTTATGGAATTAAATTCTTTCTGAGGTAAGGAGATAAAAACAGTCTCATACAGTCCTCCAGCTGTGATCTCAGTAAAACTGGGAACAGCTGCAGCAACGCTTCCTTCATGGGTGACTCCTTGCAAGAAACATTAAAATTGAGATTAGAGCTGGAGGGCACTTTTATTTAAATCTGAAATAAGGCAACTTTGATTGGTTACAGAGATGAAGAGATTTTTCTCCTTTTCTCAGACTGCTGTGAGGCATAGAATTGCAGATTAGAATCCTTACAGTGCGCAATTTGTCATGTTGCCCCTCAAGTCTGCATTGACCACAGGCCCAGCACCCCCACCCTATCCCTGCATTTCAAAGAGCCAATCCAATTAACCTGCACAATCCTTGTCACTCTGGTGCAAACGTACCATGGTCAATTATATAACCTGCACATTTTTGGACTGGCGCACAGAGTCGAAACCCATGCAGACACAGGGATAATGTGCAAACTCCACACAAACTGTTGACCCAGACTGGAATCAAGCCCCCGTCCCTGGCACTGTAAGGCAGCAGTACTAACCATTAAGGAACTGTAACCTTAGCTCCAAATTAATGTATAATTTGTTTGCTTGCCTTCCTCACAATTAATGTAGTAATGATATTCATGCTGCTTGATAAAGATTGTGGATTGTCTCCAAGTGATTCCGGTTATATGTGGCTATGGTATTGGTAGATCTCATGGTCGTTATCCTCAACCTGATATTGAGACACATTCTGATTGTTTATTGAGAACACGACAGTTTCCTGTGGAGCATCCCCATGTATAATATCTATGCCATACTGCTTTATATCGGTCGACGGTCCTGTCTGGTTTGCCATCACTTTCACCTTCGATTGATTTGTGGCCATTTGTTGCCTGAAGCTGAAAATTAAATATTGCAGTTAGAAAACTGCTCTGGGAACATCGACTGTGCTGAGCTGTTTAAAGAACATCTTCTGGTATTTTACGCTCCCAGCTCAGTATTGGCTGGATAACGACCCCTGGCTTTGTGATATCACAATCGGCGTTTATTACTCTTGAGTCTGGATCATAATTGAGTTCCTCCAACACATTCTAACTCTGACTTTCCAATTTCCCCTGATTCTGCAGCTCAATGTTTTTATCATCAGACTATATTAATGACCAGCAGAGCCAACAGGAGACCAGTGGAGAGTCTCACAGGGACACCGAAATACAAAGCTGAAGTAAATCCACCTTGCTACTGTTAGTGTTAACAATGTATTCAATATGGAGCCAAATGTTTGTGGTAGGCTATTGGTCTTCGTATCTACATGAATTGTGCTGGAATTGGGATTCATGATGCAGTTTCTCAGTTGCTGCATGGCATTTTTGCCATGACTCTGACAAAGTTCAGGCAACAACTGAAGAAGGTGCTAAAATTTCCCTTCACTGAAATCAATGAATGAATCAATCAAATTCACTTGGTGTGTACTTATTGGGCCGAACGGCCTGTTTCCACACTGTAGGGATTCTATGAGAAGATAGATGTGTCAGTGTTGGACTGGCCAAAGTTAAAAATCACACAACACCTCGTTATAGTCCACCGGGTTTATTTAGAAGCAAAATAGCTTTCGAGAGCTTCATTGGGTAGTTAGTGGGGCAAGATCATGGGACACGGAATTTACTATAAATTCGGTGTCCTGTGATCCTGCCCCACTCGCTACCTGATGGAGGAGCAGCGTCCAGTCAGTCCAGATTTTTCTCATTTTAATTCAAATTCACAGCCATGAAGCAGCCTATCACAATGATAACAGACTGAGGACGGGTGACTGACATGTCAGTGGGGGAGCACTTTGGGGCCAGTGATAAAAGTTTGATTAATTTTAAAGTAGCAATGGTTTTCTGTGTGGGAAATCATGTCATACGAACTTGAGTGATTTTTTTTGAAGAAGTAACAAAGAGGATTGATGAGGGCAGAGCGGTGAACGGGATCTGTATGGACTTTGTGTTTGACAAGGTTCCCCATGGGATACTGGTGCTTGACAACGTTCACCATCGGATACTGGTTAGCAAGCTTGAACATATGGAATACAGGGAGAATTAGCAATTTGAATTGCCTCAATGGCAAGAGGTGGTGGTGTACGGTTGCTTTTCAGACTGGAGGCCTATGCCTAGTGATGTGCTACAAGGATCGGTGTTGAGTCCACTGCTTTTCATGATTCATACAAATGATTTGGATGCAAACATAGGAGGTATAGTTAGTAAGTTTGCAGATGGAAACAAAATTGGAGGTGCAGTGGACAGTGAAGAAGGTTACCTCAGAGTACAATGCGATCTTGACCAGATGGGCAAATGGGCTGAGGAGTGGCAGTAGGAGTTTAATTTAGATAAATACGAGGTGATGCATTTTGGAAAAGCAAATCAAAGCACGTCATATCCACTTAATGGTAATGGTGTGTTGCTGAAAAAAACAGACATTCGAGTGCAGGTTCATAATTCTTTGTAAGTAGAGTTGCAGGCAGACAGGATAGTGAAGAAAGCATTTGGTATTCTATCCTTTAGTGGTCAGAGTATTGAGTATAGGATTTGGGAGGTCATGTTGTGGCTGTACAGGACATTGGTTAGGCCACGTGCAATTCTGGTCTCCTTCCTATCGAAGAATGTTGTGAAACTTGAAAGGGTTCAGAGAAGATTTACAAAGATATTGCCAGGGTGGAAGATTTGTGCTATAGGGAGAAGCTGAAATGGGCTGGGGATGTTTTCCCTGGAGCGTCGGAGGCTTCTCAAGTTTCATAAAATCATGAGGGGCATGGATCGGACAAAGTCTTTTTCCTGGGGTGTGGAGAGTCCCAAATTGGAGGGCATAGGTTTAGAGTGAGAGGGAAAGATATAAAATGGACCTAAGGAGAAAACTTTTTCACATAGAGGATGGTGTGTGTATGGAATGAGCTACCAGAGAACGTGGTGGAGATTGTACAATTACAGCATTTAAAAGGCATCTGGACGGGTATATGAATAGTAAGGTTTATAGGGATATGGGCCAAGTGCTGGAAAATGAGACCAGGTTAGGATATCTGGTTGGCATGAATGAGTTGGACTGAAGGGTTCGTCAGGGCTCCCTCAGTGACAACAAGTGAGTGTTTTCACTGTGGTGATATTTGCACTGTAAATCTACACATCTGTACATGACAAACACCTCAACATACAGAGACCAGGAGGGCAATCTGTCCAGACTTAAATTCTCTGACCGGAGACTGTGAGAACGAGAACATTTCTGTGAGGCATGGTAGATGAATGTAGCATTACAGGTCAAAACACGTGTATCCTTCAGTTCCTTTGTTTTTTTTTTAAAAAAACTTTCTCATTTAAACTGACTAACAGTTCCAGTGTCCACTGTCATTTGTGGAAGAGAGTTTCAAACCTCGCCCATCCTTTGTGTGTAGAAGTGCTTCCTAACATTTCTCCTGAACGCTTTGGCTCTCACTCTCAGACTGTGCCCCCCGTTAGAGAATTGCCAGCCAATGGAAATCATTTATCTTTTTGTGTTAATGTCTTGGAGGACTTCACTCAGATCAACCCTTAACCTTCAAGATCCTTGCGAACACAAGCTTCATTTGTATATTAAAAAAAACAGAAATTGTTCAGCAGGTCTGGCAAGCATCTGTGAGAGAGAAAGTAGAGTAAATGTTTCAAGTCCGGAGACCCTTCTTCAGAACTAAGTTGCATGATCTCTTTCCATATCTTCAGAACATATGAAACCAGAACAGATGACAGAATACTAAAGTCAAGAAATTCTGCAGCAGCAGTGACTTTGGGAGTCTCTGTCAATGGGAAATTGTACGAAGAATGCTGCTCACTGGATTGTTATTACTGTTCTGGGGTCTGGATATGGCTGACCAGTCAATGAAATGGCGACATTGTTGTTCAAAAGGTAAAACCAGAGAGCAGATAAGCAGCGGATTAAACCAAGTCCAAATGTCTTTATGCCACACCAGGAGCATCAATAATAGCAAGGATGGTGTAGAACACCTTCTCCACCTGCTGAGTTGGTCGATGCATTTTTCCATGTGAGGTGATCTGTCCCTTCGGCAGCTGACAAGCTCCTTGTTTGAAACTCTGGGATGATGCATTCCCCGAGATGCTGCCTTCTACTGTTTCAAAGCTCGTTTGGGAGATTGACACGACAGCATTGCTCAGCTTTGTGCCAAAACTCTGATAATGAACAAACTAATTACAATAACAAGTTTAATCCCAATTATGAAGAAGCGTTGCTGTTTAGTATATTATTTTGAAATAACAAAAAACAGAACCTGGAATCTCCCAGCAATAATGCTGCCCTCACAAATACCATGAGCCCCATCACAAGATCACAAATGATTTCAACCAATGCTGCATCGAGCCAGTTTATTCCATGTATGAAAATATATCTCAGAACTGGTCTTCAGTTCTCTAGAGTATGAGCTGCCCTCTTTAAACAAGAGCATTTCACGCACTGATGGATATGTGATTCGTTTTCCACACTGAATGTGTACATTACTGCCGAGGTCAGCATTTATTCCCCATTCCTAATTGCCCAGGTTCAGGAGGCACATTAAGGGCTTTCCTAGAGGAAGGGGACTGAGTGAACAAGATAGGCTTCCAAAAATGGAGGTATCATTGATGTCACTCTTACTGTCATTCTCCATCCTTCCCAAAGGGCAAGTAGGCACGAGTAATATTCGCTGCCCAGCCAGTGATGCCCACACCCCATCAAAGGATAAGAATAAAGTGATAACACTGGGAGTTCCAGCTACCTTATAGCCCCTGGTCTGTATTCATCAGGATTGGGATATGTGCCTTTTCCAAACTACAATCTTAACCACCGGTATCCCAGGATATATCAAGGTGAGTGCAGTTAGGACCACAGCTTGATGGGAGATGAGCCAAATTCATGGAAGACAGGCAATGGGCATTGATGGTATGGCCTGTTCCTTCACGTTTGCTTAAGACTGGTCCCTGTCAATGTCCCCTCTATCTCCACAGTATGTGGGAGGAATATATGATAAGCCATCTAAATATATTTTTATATAATTCCGTTAATTTGAACGTCATCCTAACTTTGTCACTTGGGATCATTGGAATCCCTAACACTGAGAGTGTCCTTGCAGTTGCCATTAAACCAGACCTTGGTGAGCTGCTGTAATTGGGGTGGACCGTGGCTCAGTGGTCAGCATTGCTGACTCACAGCACCAGGGACACGGGTTCATTTCTAGCCTTGGGCTACTGTCTGTGTGGAGATTGCACATTCTCCCCGTGTCTGCACACAGGCCAAATGACCTGCCAGAGGAAGTGCGTGTTAGGTGAATCGGCCACTCTAAATTGTCCATAGTGTCAGGTGCATTGTCAGGGGTAAATATAGGGTAGGGGAATGGGTCTGAGTGGATAGCTCTTCGGAGAGTCGGAGTGAACTTGTTAGGCTGAAGAGCCTGTTTCCGTATTGTAGCGAATGTAATTTAGCTGACAGTGAGAGATATTGTTGTGGGTCTTCTCCTGGAACAAATGTTTACACTGCTTTCCCTTGGCTGGCCTGTCTGAGCTCTTCCCTCATCCTGTTCCTGCAGATACTGCACAGGATGTCCCAGCAGAAATGGTGGTGGGCAACAAAACTGCATTCTGTGCAATACCTACAGCACAGAGACCCAGAGATGGAGACCAGAAGGAAGTCTGTGATTTTTGCTCTTCACCATCTCTGGGACCTTCATTCTCCTGTTGTTCATCTATGTTTTAAGTTTCTTACATTATGTTATGCAAGGAGCCCATCCTGAAGATTATTCGCCTTTCCTGCATAACTTCACAAAACTTGGTTATATGCTGCAGACCAGAAGTTGGTGCACAAACAAATTTATTTACGTAGCAATATATCTCGGTTCAGAGTGAAAATCAGTAGAATCATAGAGATGTACAGCATGGAAAAGGATACTTTGGTCCAACCCGCCCATGTCGATCAGATATCCCAACCCAATCTAGTCCCACCTGACAGCACCCGGCCCACATCCCTCCAAACCCTTCATTTTCATATATCCATCCAAATGCCTCTTAAATGTTGCAATTGTGCCAGCCTCCACCACTTCCTCTGGCAGGTCATTCCACACATGTACTACCCTCTGCATGAAAAAGCTGCCCCTTGGGGTCTCTTTTATATCTTTCTCTTCTCAACCGAAACCTATGGCCTCTCGTTCGAGACTCCCCAAACCCAGGGAAAAGACTTTGCCTATTTACACTATCCATGCCCCTCATAATTTGTTAAACTTCGATAAGGTCACCCCTCAGCCTCTGACTCTCGAGGGAAAACAACCCCAGTCTTTCAGCCTCTCCCTATATTTCAAATCCTCCAACCCTGGCAACATCCTTGTAAATCTTTTCTGAACCCTTGCAAGTTTCACAACATCTTTCCGATAGGAAGGAGACCAGAATTGCACACAATATTCCAACAGTGGCCTAACTAATGACCTGTACAGCCGCTGTTTTGAAGTGAAAAATTGTGGCAGGTGATTACATGATATTATCAGAACCCATCCATCAAACAAATGGCTGGCCTCTATTTTTCAGCATCAAGCTTCCAGTTTCTTTGGGATGCTTATCTATTGCAGTCTCATCAGAAATTTCCTGCCATTGGTTATGACGCAGAGGTCGAACCTCTTTGTTAATTAAACCAAACACCAAGATAGTCTTGGTTCATCCTGTAATCTGTTAAAATATGAGGTACAGAGAACTCCAAAATAACATTATTTAAGGAAAATAATAATTATTTTCTTAACTCTAATAGTGAACACTAAACACATAAGCGGTTCACAAATCCAAGTCCCACGTTTTTAACTACTTAGTATCTGACTCCAACTGCACAAAAATACATTGCTCCATTTATTAAACTGGACACTTATTAAACATTGCATTAAGATAATCTCAAGACCAAACAGGTTCTTCTGTTTTCAATCCTCTGGCTGCTGGTCTCGCTGGGTCGTCTTGTTTCTTTCTTTCACTGTGAGAAATATTTTATTCAAACAAGTACAGTTGGTAGAAATTGATTACTAATTTCATTGAGAGGAAGATGCGAGATGGGCATTTACCTTTCGGACTCAACAGCAGTTGCTCGCTATTCGATGACAGTTACTCTCCCGCATACTTTCAAAATACCGTTTTTACATAACACCCATGACTCATTAAATTTATATAATCAGTTTCAAGGTATCAAAACAATCAAACCAAATGCGGGATATCGATAAGCTGCAGAACTGGGCAGAAAGGTGGCAAATGGAGTTCAATGTAGCTAAGTGTGAGGTGATTCACTTTGGTAAGAGTAACAAAAAGATGGGGTACTGGGCTAATGGTCAGATACTTGGTAGTGTGGATGAGCAGAGGGATCTTGGTGTCCATGTACACAGATCTTTGAAAGTTGCCACCCAGGTAAATAGTGCGGTGAAGAAGGCATACGGCGTACTGGCTTTTATTGGTAGAGGAATTGAGTTCCGGAGTCCTGAGGTCATGTTGCAGTTGTATAAGACTCTGGTGCGGCCGCATCTGGAGTATTGTGTGCAGTTTTGGTCGCCATACTCTTGGAAGTATGTGGAGGCACTGGAACGGGTGCAGAGGAGGTTTACCAGGATGTTGCCTGGTATGGTAGGAAGATCGTATGAGGAAAGGCTGAGGCACTTGTGGTTGGTGAGTTGATAGAGGTGTACAAGATGATTAGGGGTTTAGATAGGGTTGACCGTGAGAACGTTTTTCCACGGATGGAGTCAGCTATTACGAAGGGGCATAGCTTTAAATTAAGGGGTGGTAGGTATAGGACAGATTTTAGGGGTAGGTTCTTTACTCAGCGAGTCGTGAGTTCATGGAATGCCCTGCCAGTAGCAGTGGTGGACTCTACCTCTTTATGGGCATTTAAGCGGTCATTGGACAGGCATATGGAGGATAGTGGGCTCGTGTAGGTTAGGTGGGTTTGGATCGGCGCAACATCGAGGGCCAAAGGGCCTGTACTGCGCTGTATTCTTTTATGTTCTATGTTTTATGTATCTATTTTGGAACAGCTCCTCTCTCAGCTGGCAACCGTTGCTGTACTGTAAATTCAAAAAGCATTTTCTATCCTGCAGTGAGCACACACACTGTTGATATTGGAACATTATAGATTCGTTGGTTACAGTTCCTGATACAGACTGTACCTTCATCTGTACTGTCACCAAAATAACAGATGCATCAACACTGCAACTACCCCTTCCCCGACTAATCCCTACTCAAGACTGCAATCTCCCCCTCCTTGAATAATCCCGTCACAACACTGCAATATCCCCCTCCTTTACTGATCCCTACCCAACACTGCAAACACCCCTTTCCTGACTGATCCCTACCCAACATTGAAATCTCGACTCCCTGACTGATTTCTACCCAACATTGCAAACACCTGCTCCCTGACTGATCCCTACCCAACACTGCAATCTCCCACTCCCTGACTGATCCCCACCCAACACTGCAATCACCCCCTCTCTGACTGATCCCTACCCAACACTGCAATCTCCCACTCCCTGACTGATCCCCACCCAACACTGCAATCACCCCCTCTCTGACTGATCCCAACCCAACACTGCAATCACCCCCGATTGATCCCTAACCAACACTGCAATTCCCCCCCGACTAATTCCTACCCATTACTGCACTCACCCCCTCCCTGACTGATCCCTACCCGACACTGTAATCTCCCCCTCCCTGATTTATCCCTAGCCAACTCAACAATCACCCACTCCCTACCTGATCCCTACCCAAACCTGCAATCACCCCTCCCTGACTGATCTCTACCCAAAACAGCAATCACTCCCTCCCTGGCAGATCCATACCCAACACTGCAATCTCCGCCTCCCTAACTGATCCCTACCAGACACTGTACTCACCCCCTCCCTGACTGATCCCTACCCAACACTGCACACCCCCTCCCAGACTGATCCCTTCCCAAGACTGCAATCTCCCCCTTCCTGACTAATCCCTACCCTACACTGCGCTCTCCCACTCCCTGACTGATCCTTCCCCAACACTGCAATCTCCACAACTCTGACTGATCCGTCCCCAACACTGCAATCCCCCCTCCCTGACCGATCCCTGCTCAACATTGCAATCTCAGCCTCCCTGCCTGATCCCGACCCAAAACTGCAATCAACCCTCCCTAACTGATCCATACCCAACACTGCAATCTCCACAACTCTGATTGATCCCTACCCTAAACTGTAATCTCCCCCTCCCTACTGATCCCTACTCAACACTGCAATCTCCCCCTCCCTGACTAATCCCGGCTCAACATTGCAATATCAGCCTCCCTGACTGATCCCTACACAACACTGCAATCTCCCCCTCCCTGACTAATCCCTCCCCAACATTGCAATGAGACCCTCCCAGACTAATCACTCCCCAATACTGCAATCTGCCCCGCCCTGACTGATCCCTACCCGACACTGTAATAACCCCCTCCCTGACTGACACCTGCACAACATTGCTGCCTCACAGCGCCAGGAATCCGGGTTCTACCCCAGCCTCGCATGACCCTGTGTGTGGAGTTTGCACATTGTCCCTGTGTCTTCGTGGGTTTCCTTTGGGTGCTCCGGTTTCCTCCTACAATTCAAAAATGTGCAGTTCAGATGAATAGGCCGTGCTAAATTGTCCATAGTGCTTGGTGCATTCGTCAAGGGTAAATATTGGGTAGGGATAATGGCTCTGGGCGGGTTATTCTTCGGCAGGTCGGTGTGGACTTGTTGGGCTAAATGTCCTGATTCCATACTGTGGGAAATCTAACCCTAACAGGATCTAACACGCACAGACCATCCTGTAAGGTTGTAATTGAACACAGATCCACAATGCTGTAAGGCAGCAGTGCTAACCACTGAGCCACTGTGCTGCTGAGCTGGTCAGTTCTAGGCGATTGCTGTTTGTTATCTATATCAATGATTTGGACGCGGATGCTTAAGGCATGATTAGAAAGTTTTCAGATTACACTAAAATAAGTGAGGAAGGTTCTCACCAATTGCAACAGGGCCTTGACCAGCTGGGGAATTGGGCTGAGAAATAGCAAATGAAGTTTAATATAGACAAGTTCGAGATCTTGCATTTTGGAAAGTCAAATCAAGACAGGGGTTTCATGGTGAATGGTAGGGCCTGAAGGAGTGTCGTGGAACAGAGGGACCTTGGATTCCAGGTGCGCAGTTCTCTGAACTCAGGTAGACAGGGCAGTGAAGAAGGCTTTTGGCACACTGGGCCATTCATCAGTCAGCGCATTGAATATCGAAGTTGGGAAGTTCTGTTGTAGTTGTGCCCACAGGGCGTTGTGGTTGATTGGTGCGGGTATCCCAGAGATGTTCCCTAAAGCGCTCTGCTAGGAGGCGTCCAGTCTCCCCAATGTAGAGGAGACCGCATCGGGAGCAACGGATACAATAAATGATAATTGTGGATGTGCAGGTAAAACGTTGATGGATGTGGAAGGCTCCTTTTGGGCCTTGGATGGAGGTGAGGCAGGAGGTGTGGGCGCAGGAGGCTTGGGCCCTCTGCTAATTAATCGCTGAATACGAAATAAACTTTAGGGATTTCCACATTGTGTTACAGGAGCTCAGGGATCACAGGCGATGGGTGGGGCTTCCCCGAGAACGGGTGTATGGTCGTAAGATACTGAGCACACAACCTGGACAAGGGGTCAGAATTCAGACAGTGATATCCCAGGAAGCCCACCAGGGAGAATTCCTCAGTAACAAAATTAAAACGGGCTGAGACCAGGAGGGAAGTCTCCTCCCACAGCTTGTCCCACACACACCAGGCTCACATAATAGACTAGTCATTAAACTCACAGGGAATTCCTTGTTCACTAACATTTACCACAAACTGACACTAATCATAACGAATGCATCAGGGATACAGTAACCGGACTGGCGTCCTTCCCTATTAAAATTATTATGGTCCCAACTGACCCACAGGATAATGGGACGAAGGACAGAGAAATATGAGGGAAAACCCAGAACAGCAATTAACAGACGAAAGAAAAAAGAACTCCTTCATGATCTAGCCACGATATACAGGACAGGAGTTTTGCCGGTCAGTACGTTGACTTGGCTAATTTGGAGAATAAACTCAGGATACTGACACAACAACTCTCGAATGAGCCTGAGAAAGACTGAATACAGAAAACGCAGAGGAGACCATGGGACAACCAGTGGAGAATACGGCTAACCATTACTTAGTGAACAAACTGGAGGGTCACGCCAACATGATTAACCAGACCATCCACGGCCCAATCAGAGATGACGGTGAGCAGTAAAGCCACACCCTGTGCAGTATCTACGATAACGGGAAGATGGAACAGCTGATAGAGGAGCTCAGGCAGACCAGCCAAGGGAAAGTCCCATCCCGGGTTAGTGACAAACAGCGTAAACATTTGTTCCAGGAGAACACCCACACCAACATCTCTCACTGTCAGTGACAGCAGCTCACCAAGGGCTGGGTTAATGACAGCTGTAAGGACACTCTCGGTGGGACACTGGGCTTGGTACGAGGGATTCCAAATAACCCAAGTGACAAAGTTAGGATGAAGTCTAAATTATCGGAGTTGTATAAAAAATGGTAGCCCATTTGAATGGGCTACCATGATTTCCTCCCACCTACCGTGGAGACAGATGGAATATTGACAGGGACCATACATACATAAATGCGAAGGAACAGATCATACCATGACATTCCCATAACCTGTTATCCAAGAATTCGGTTCCTCTCATATCGGCCGTGGTACTAAGTGCACTCACCTTGATATATCTCGGGATACCGGTGGTTAGGATTACAGGCTGCGACAGGTGGGTACGATCATGGTGAATAATGGCTGGACACACCCCCAGGGGCTGGAAGGTAGATGGAACTCCCCGGGTGGTCACCTTAGTTTCATTCATTTGCAGTGTTTGAGTGTTGAAACTTTATTGCTGGAACAGCACAGCAGGTCAGGCAGCATCCAGGGAACCGGAGATTCGACGTTTCGGGCACAGGCCCTTCTTCAGGAATGAGCAGAGAGTGTTCAGCAGGACTGAGTGTTTGAGTGTTCCTGGCTGGGCAAGTATTGATTTCCTGCCCATAGTTGCCATTACGACAGATTGGCCATGTTAAATTGTCCATTGTGTCAAGGGATATTCGGGCTAGCTGGAATAGCCATAGGAAATGCAGGGTTTCAGGGATATCATTTGGGGAGTGGGTCTGAGTTGGATTCTCTTCAGAGGGTCATTGTGGAAACATAGAACATAGAACATAGAAGAATACAGCGCAGTACAGGCCCTTGGGCCCTCGATGTTGCGCCGATCCAAGCCCACCTAAACTACACTAACCCACTATCCTCCATATACCTATCCAATGCCCTCTTAAATGCCCATAAAGAGGGAGAGTCCACCACTGTTACTGGCAGGGCATTCCATGAACTAACGACTCGCTGAGTGAAGAACCTACCCCTAACATCAGTCCTATATCTACCCCCCCTTAATTTAAAGCTATGCCCCCTTGTAATACCAGACTCCATACGCGGGAAAAGGTTCATACTGTCGACCCTATCTAACCCCCTAATCATCTTGTACACCTCAATCAAGTCACCCCTAAACCTTCTTTTCTCTAGTGAAAACAGCCCCAAGTGCCTCAGTCTTTCCTCATACGGTTTTCCTTCCATACCAGGCAACATCCTGGTAAACCTCCTCTGCACCCGTTCCAATGCCTCCACATCCTTCCTATAGTATGGCGACCAAAACTGCACACAATATTCCAGATGCGGCCGTACCAGCGTCTTATACAACTGCATCATGACCTCAGGACTCCGGAACTCAATTCCTCTACCAATAAAAGCCAGTACGCCATATGCCTTCCTCACCGCACTATTTACCTGGGTGGCAACTTTCAGAGATCTGTGTACATGGACACCAAGATCCCTCTGCTCATCCACACTACCAAGTATCCGACCATTAGCCCAGTACCCCATCTTTTTGTTATTCTTCCCAAAGTGAATCACCTCGCACTTAGCTACATTGAATTCCATCTGCCACCTTTCTGCCCAGCTCTGCAGCTTCTCTATATCCTGCTGTAACCTGCCACATGCTTCCTCACTGTCAACAACTCCTCCGACTTTCGTATCATCCGCAAACTTGCTCACCCAACCTTCTAACCCCTCTTCCAGGTCATTTATAAAAATGACAAACAGCAATGGTCCCAAAACAGATCCTTGCGGAACACCGCTAGTGACGGCACTCCATGAAGAAACTTTGCCATCAACTACTACCCTCTGTCTTCTTCCATCCAGCCAATTCCTAATCCAAACCTCTAACTCACCCTCAATGCCATATCTCCGTATTTTCTGCAGTAGCCTACCATGGGGAACCTTATCAAACGCCTTACTAAAATCCATATATACCACATCTACCGCTTTCCCCTCATCAACCTCCTTCGTCACCTTTTCAAAGAATTCAATAAGGTTTGTGAGGCACGACTTGCCCTTCACAAAACCATGCTGACTATCCTTGATCACATTATTCCTATCGAGATGTGCATAAATCCTATCCCTTACAATTCTCTCTATGACTTTGCCCACAACAGAAGTGAGACTCACCGGCCTATAGTTACTAGGGCTATCCCTACTCCCCTTTTTGAACAAGGGAACCACATTTGCTATCCTCCAGTCTTCTGGGACTACTCCTGTAGACAAAGAGGACATAAAAATCAAGGCCAATGGCTCTGCAATCTCCTCCCTTGCTTCCCAGAGAATCCTAGGATAAATGCCATCAGGCCCAGGGGACTTATCTATTTTCACCTTTTCCAGGATTTCCAACACCTCTTCTCTACATACCTCAAAGCCATCCATTCTACTTATTTGTGCCTCAGTATTCTCATCGACAACAATGCCCTGTTCCTGAGTGAATACTGAAGAAAAGTATTCATTCAGTGTCTCCCCAATCTCTTCCGCCTCCACACGCAACTTCCCCCTACTATCCTTGACTGGACCTATTCCTACCCTAGTCATTCTTTTATTCCTAACATACCTATAGAAAGCCTTAGGGTTTTCCCTAATCCTATCTACTAAGGACCTTTCATGTCCCCTCCTTGCTGCTTTTAGCTCTCTCTTCAGGTCCTTCCTGGCTACCCTATAACTCTCAATCGCCCCAATTGAACCTTCACGTCTCATCTTGAGATAGGCCGCCCTCTTCCATTTAACAAGGGATTCCAATTCCTTATTAAACCACGGCTCCCTCGCACGACCCTTTCCTTCCTGCCTGACAGGTACATAATTATCAAGGACACTCAATAGTTGCCCCTTGAACAAGTTCCACATATCAGTTACACTCTTGCCTTGGAGTCTACTTTTCCAAGCCACACATCCTAATTCATGCCTCACCGCATCATAATTTCCCTTACCCCAGCTATAATTCTTGCCCTGTAGTACACACTTATCCCTCTCCATCAGGCCGAACGGCCTGATTCTGTTCTGTCAAGATTTTATGATATCACTTATCAGCTATAAGACCATGGGTTTGACCAATGTACACAATGGCTTTTGCACAGACAGCTGGCTACTCTGACAACAAACATAACAAACTTTTAAAATTAGGTTTGTAATTTATTGCATTAGCTTCTTTTCGTTGCATTCAAGTGGATGAGTTGGGGAGATGTCACAACCTCCTGGCTAAATCACAGATAGAGAGCCAAGGTTTACTGGCCAAGTAAGTCTCCCAAATCACAAAACCCACACACCAGGCACAGTACAAACACAGCGGCTAAATGGTAATGTCATCAGCATAATGTACAAGGCAACAGTTATTCTGGACAGACGTATCCAGCAAACAAAGGAGAACCTAGACAGGAAGGCACCGGGTTCTGCTAAGCAAAGAAACTAATAGTAACAAGCCATCCAAATGATTGGCAATGCTTCAAACGATTAACTGATTCTCCTAATTGGCCAGAACGATAGAAAGTTCTAGAAACCCATCCAGAAATGAACGAAAACAGGGTTCATCTGCAGACTGATTTTTTGAATCTCTGGAGGCCTTCTGAGGAGACCAGCATGGCAAGTGACAGAGACGATCTGACCATCCAGAGAGAGAGAGGAAGAGAGAAAACAGTTTCGTTGATCCAGAGGCAGAACTAGAGAGAGAGAGAGAGAGAGACTGAAGCAAAACCCAGGAGCATGGCAGAGAGGGAACGTGAAAAACCAGCGCGAGAGAGAGAGTTGGAACCAACTGGAATAACAAGTGTCACCCCTTCAGTCTGTCCATGTTTTCACTCCTGTTTGTCTCAGTCTGACCTCCCCCTTGTCTCCCTCCCTCTGTCCTCTTTCTCTCTCTTTCGTTCTGTCTCTCTCTCTCTCTCTCTCACTCTGCCTTTCTCTCACTCTTTCCCTCTCCCTGTCTCTCTCTGCCTATCTTTCTCCCATCCCCCTTCTCTGTCCCTACTCTCGCGATCTCGCTGTCTCTTTTTTCTCACCCTCCCTTTCTGTTTGTCGCTATTTCAGACCTGAATGATCTCACCCAAATTTGTACCCTCTCATTTTCACTCTCTTCCCAAATATATCCCCTTTCCCAAATATCTTCCCTCCCAAATAATTGCCTCACCAAATATTTTGCTGCCCCCAACATTTCTGTGAGCCCCATTCCGTGGGGGAGAGGGAAATGAGGAGAAAAGTGTGGAGCTGGAAAAGCCCAGCAGGTCAGTCATGAACTATTGACTCTTCTGGCTGACCTGCTGTGCTTTCCCAGCTCCACACTTTGTAACTCTGTCTCTCCAGCATCTGCAGTCCTCACTTTCGCACCCACGTAAACGAGTCTGGGTTGACTGACTGGCCTGTGGCTGTTGTAATACACAGCAAGATCCCAGTCCCAGAATTACAGAAGGATTGTATCACAGATGGAGTTCTTTATTTCCAACATCCCCCCTCCCCATTAAATGATCATTGTCCTGTTCAGGATCCTCAGGATTGGCCCCGGAATGGCCTTATTGACTATCCTTTCTATGCAGACCTCTTCTCCGTCCTGTCTCAGACTTTGCGTCTCATGCTATCCCTCCCTCAATCTGTCTCTCTCTCTGACGACAGCGCCTCCTTTCTCCACCAACCCGAAAACCCCATCAAACACTCCCCCTGACTCTGGCTGTCCCACCCCCTCCTTGTCTCCCACTCTCCCCCTTCCCATGTAGACCCACAGCTCCTGGGCTGGAGGACGTGGTGCAGAGACTAACACACCTTTTGACTAACTGCTGTCATGCACAACAAGATCCCACTCTGCAACCATTCCCCAGCCACACACACTGTCCTTCTCCCTCCATATGTGTCCTTATTCCTCTCCCTGTCTCTCTCACTCTGTCCTTCTCTCACTCTCTCCGTCTCCCTGTCTCTCACTGCCCATCTCTCTCTCCTCACTTTCTCCATTCCCACTCTCCCCATGTCTCTCTCTCTCTCTTTTTGTCACCCCCCTTCTCTTGATTTCAGACTCAATGAGAAAAGTACTTTTATGTCCCTTACATTCATCCCCTTCCCACAGTGGAGGTAAAACGCGGGAGAGAACAGGAAAAGGTTGATCCCCCCGCATTAAGTGTACAGCATCCAGCGACAAACTCTTCCCAATGTCCCTTCCCCAGTCACTGGGACAGAGCAGAGGTGTCCAGGGAGAAAGAGGAAGAGACGTTACAAGAGAGAAAGAGAGATGGACGGACAGACAGTGATTGGGAGGGAGAGAACAAGAGAAAGACCGGCAGACAGAGGGAGGGAAATAAAGTGAGAAGAACTGAAAGAGAGCAGGAGAGAGGCAGAGAGAAATAGAAAGAGAGAGAGAGTAAAACCCCAGGAAGAGAAATACAATGTCAGACAGATAGAGAGAGGAAGAGAGAAAAAGTGAAGGCAAAGACAGGGAGAGAAGGTCAGACAGACAGCAAGAGAGAAATCCCACAGAGAGGGAGAGGAGTTGCAACAGCAGAGAGATAGAGCTGAGAGAGTTGGGTGTTGGTGGTGGTGGGGTGCTGCTGCGATGCAGCTATAATGATGTACAGACAAGAATAGCAAGATCCCGCAGAGCTGAGAGATAGATGCAGAGAGATGAGCAAGGTGTTGGTTTTGGGAAAGATTCAATGATTAAGCATTCCTGAAAAACATGGTGGGGTGACAAAGGGGCAGAGTGTTGCAGGAAGGGAATCCACAGGGAAATGTCAACAAGGCAGAGATGTGAAGGATGTTGAGAGATAAAAATTGAAGGAAAGATGTGGGAGAGACTGCTGGGAACACAGAAATAGACATGAGAGCTGCAGTGAGAGATGGAAGCAGTGAGATCGGTGGGATCAGAGTATGCAGATGCCCCCTCTCTCGCATGTTGCACCGTAGTCTCTGCTCAGTGTAGAGCTCGCCCCCTTGTGGTAATGTTAGCGCAGGCAGCCTGAATCCCACAGTTCGTGTGTGCGTCTGTGGGTGCATCGGTGTGTGTCTGTGTGTGTGTGTGTGTGTGTGTTTGTGCGCATGTCTGTGTGTGTGTGCTTGTATGTGTGTGTGTGCGTGTGTGTCTGTGTATGTTTGTGCGTGTGTCTGTGTGTGTGTGTGTTTGTGCGTGTGTGTGTTCACTGTCTCTGGATCCATCTCCTGTCTGATGATTCCTCATGGCAGAATAATTTGATTCTCTCTGTCTTTGTACTGTCCTGGTTTCATCTCCCAAATCAAATGCTAAATCATTCACCATCCTATTGAATAGCAGAGAAGGCTCAAAGGGCTGGATGGTCTCCTCCTGTTCCTATTTCGGATGGTCTTAATGCTACCTCCCAGCTCTTGGCCCCCACACTGGAGGTTATGACTACACAAGGGCCTGATCTGTAGAGTGCTGCACTCTTCCGTGAGTCTCGGAGGGAACCAGCCTGATTTGGATTGGAGTTGGGGAAGGTTTACTGGATGACTGAACAGCACTCTCTTTTCCTCAGTTACGTCACCCTTCCAGCTTTTGAGTCTTTGGAGACACAAGGACCAATTCACCTGAAACAGCAGCTAGATTTTATATTCATGGGCACCCAATAAGATTGGCTAGTTCACACACGCTCTCACACACACACATACACACACAGACATCCGCTCCCTCACACAGACACACTCCCACAGGCACACTCTCACACATACATGCACACAGGCACAAACCTGTCTCACACACACATACACACACAGAAACACGCTCCCTCAAACACACACAGACACACTCTCAGACACACATACACACAGGCACACCTCTCTCTCTCACACACTTACACACAGACACACACTCTCTCTCTCACACGCACACACACAGACACACACTCTCTCTCACACACACACAGACACAATATCTCTCTCTCACACACACACACACGTACAGACGCACACTCTCTCTCACACACGAATACGGACACACTCTCTCTCACACACAGATACTCTCTCTCACACTCTCTCTCTCACACACACAGACACACTGTCTCTCATATATACACACAGACACACTCCCGCACACGCAGACACACTCTCAGACACACACAGACGCACTCTCTCTCACACACACACACATAGACACACACGCACTCACACTCACACACACAGACACACTCTCTCACACACAGGCACACTCTCTCTCACACACACACAGACACACTCTCACACACACATACACACTCTTTCACACACACTTTCACTCTCTCTCACACACTCTCTCTCTCACACACATACAGACACTCTCTCTTACATACACACAGGCACACTCTCTCTCACACATGGACACACATACTCTCACACACTCGCACACAGACGCACTCACTCTCTCTCACACACAGACATTCCCTCTCTCACACACACAGACACACTCTCTCTCACATACAAACATGGACACACACTCTCTCACTCACACACAGACACACTCACTCTCTCTCTCTCATACAGACACACTCTCTATCACACACTCTCACACACTCACTCACACACTCTCACCCGCACAGTCTCTTACACACAGAAACACACACTCTCTCACACACACTCTCACACACTCACTCACACACTCTCACCCGCACAGTCTATTACACACAGACATGCACACTCTCTCACACACACTCTCTCACACACACTCTCTCTCACACAGTCTCTTACACACAGACACACTCACTCTTTCACACACATACACACACTCTCTCACACACACATACACACTCCTTCTCACACACAGACACACTGTCTCACACACACACATAGACACACAAACACAATCTCTCACAAAGATCTTTCTCGCACACACACACATAGACAAGGTATATAAGGTCGTCGCCAAAAACGGATACCCGCGCAACTTCATCAACAGATGCCTAAGAGAAAGACTGCGGAACGAGGACATACCACAATCAAAAGGAGGAGCCACTCTACCATACATCAGGAGCATCTCAGAACTGACAGCCAGACTACTGCGACCCCTAGCTCTCATAACGGCACACAAACCAACAGCCACGCTCAGACAACTAATCACCAGAACGAAGGACCCGATTCCCAACATGAGCAAAACTAATGTAGTGTACAAAATACCATGCAAGGACTGCACAAAACACTATGTAGGACAAACAGGAAGACAGCAAACAATCTGCATACATGAACATCAAATAGCCACGAAACGACACGACCAGCTATCCTTAGTAGCCACACACGCAGACAACAAGCAACATGAATTCGACTGGGACAACACTACAATCATAGGGCAAGCCAGAGAACAGCCAGGGAATTCCTAAAGGCATGGCATTCATCCACAAACTCCATCAACAAACACATCGACCTGGAACCAACATACCAACCACTACAGTGGACAGCTGAAACTGACAACTGGAAGCGGCAGGGACAGACCACTGTAAACACCGGAGGAAACATCAAAGAAGCGCTTCGCAGGAGGCTCCCAAGCACTGATGATGTCGCCTAGCCAGGGGACGAAACGTTTGAAACAAAAACTTCCAGCTCGGGGAACAGAACCACAACATCTCAGAAAGTGCTCCCTCAACACCTCAGAAAGTGCTCCCTCAATACTACAGAAAGTGCTCCCTCAATACCTCAAAAAGTGATCATTCAATCGCTCAGAAAGTGCTCCCACAGTACCTCAGAAAGTGCTCCCACGATACCTCAGAAAGTGGTCCCTCAGTCCCTCAGAAAGTGCTCCTTCAATACCTCAGACAGTGCTCCCTCAGTACATCAGAAAGTACTCCCTCAATACATCAGAAAGTGCTCCCTCAGTACCTCAGAAAGTGCTCCCTCAATATCTCAGAAAGTGCTCGCTTTAGCACCTCAGAAAGTGCTACCTCAATACCTCAGAAAGTGCTCCATCAATACCTCAGAAAGTGCTCCCTCAGTACCTCAGAAAGTACTGCGTCAATACCTCAGAATTTGCGCCCCAATACCTCAGAAACTGCTCCCTCGGTACCTCACAAATTGTCCCTTCAATACCTCACAAGGTGCTCCCCCAATATCTCCGAAAGTGGTCCCTTTATACCTCAGAAAGTGCTCCCTCAGTACCTTAGAAAGTGCTCCCTCAATATCTCAGTGAGTGCTCCTCGATAGCTCAGACATTGCTAACTCAGTACCTCAGAATGTGCTCCCTCAATATCGCAGAAATTGCTCCCTCAATATCTCAGAAAGTGCTCCCTGAATACCTCAGAAAGTACTCCCACAATATCTCAGAAAGTGCACTATCACTATCTCAGGAAGTGCTCCATCAGTACCTCAGAAAGCGCTCCCTCAATATCACAGAAAGTGCTCCCTCAATATCTCAGAATGTGCTCCCTCCATATCTCAGAAAGTGCTCCTCAACATCTCAGAAGGTGCTCCCTCAATACCTCAGATGGTGCTCGCTCAACATCTCAGAAAGTGCTCCCTCAATAACTCAGAAAGTGTTTCCGCAAAACATCAGAAAGTGCTCTCTCAATACTTCAGAAAGAGCTCCCTCAATACCTCAGAAAGTGCTCCATCCGTACCTCAGAAAGTGCTCCCTCAATACTTCAGAAATTACTCCCTCAATACCTCAGAAAAAGCTCCCTCAATACCTCAGAAAGTACTCCTGCAGTACCTCAGAAACTGCTCCCTCAATACCTCAGAAAGTGCTCCATCAGTACCTCAGAAAGTGCTCCCTCAATACCTCAGACATTCCTCCATCAGTACCTCAAAAAGTGCTCCCTCAATATCTCAGAAAGTGCTCGCTCAGGACCTCAGAAAGTGCTCCCTCAATACCTCAGAAAGTGCTCCATCAATACCTCAGAAAGTGCTCCCACAAGACCTCAGAATGTGCGCCCTCAGTACCACAGAAATTTCGCCCTCAATATCTCACAAAGTACTCCCTCAACATCTCAGAAAATGCTCACTCAATACCTCAGATAGTGCTCCCTCAATATCTCAGAAAGTGCTCCCTCAATCCCTCAGACTGTGCTCCCACAATACCTCAGAAACTGCTCCCTCAATACCTCAGAAAGTACTCCATCAGTACCTCAGAAAGTGCTCCCTCAATACCTCAGACATTACTCCATCAGTACCTCAAAAAGTGCTCCCTCAATATCTCAGAAAGTGCTCGCTCAGTACCTCAGAAAGTGCTCCCTCAATACCTCAGAAAGTGCTCCCTCAGTACCTCAGAAAGTACTGCGTCAATACCACAGAATTTGCGCCCCAATACCTCAGAAACTGCTCCCTCGGTACCTCACAAAGTGTCCCCTCAATACCTCACAAGGTGATCCCCCAATATCTCAGAAAGTGGTCCCTCTATACCTCAGAAAGTGCTCCCTCAGTACCTCAGAAAGTGCACCTCAGTACCTCAGAAACTGCTCCCTCAATATCTCAGTGAGTGCTCCTCAATAGCTCAGACATTGCTCCCTCAGTACCTCAGAATGTGCTCCCTCAATAACGCAGAAATTGCTCCCTCAATATGTCAGAAAGTGCTCCCTCAATACCTCAGAAAGTGCTCCCACAATATCTCAGAAAGTGCTCTATCAATATCTCAGGAAGTGCTCCATCAGTACCTCAGAAAGCGCTCCCTCAATATGTCAGAAAGTGCTCCCTCAATACCTCAGAAAGTGCTCCCACAATATCTCAGAAAGTGCTCTATCAATATCTCAGGAAGTGCTCCATCAGTACCTCAGAAAGCGCTCCCTCAATATCTCAGAAAGTGCTCCCTCAATAGCTCAGAAAGTGCTCCCTCCATATCTCAGAAAGTGCTCCTCAACATCTCAGAAAGTGCTCCCTCAATACCTCAGATGGTGCTCCCTCAGTACCTCCGAAAGACTCTCCCTAAATAACTCAGAAAGCGTTCCCGCAAAACATCAGAAAGTGCTCTCTCAATACTTCAGAAAGAGCTCCCTCAATACCTCAGAAAGTGCTCCATCCGTACCTCAGAAAGTGCTCCCTCAATACCTCAGAAATTACTCCCTCAATACCTCAGAAAATGCTCCCACAATACACCAGAACGTGCTGCCTCAATACTTCAGAAAGTGCTCACTCAATACCTCTGAAAGTGCTCCCTCAGTATCACAGAAAGTTCTTCCTCAATACATCAGAAAGAGCTCCCTAAATACCTCAGAAAGTGCTCCCTGAGTACCTCAGAAACTGCTCCCAAAATACCTCAGAAAGTGCTCCCACAAGACCTCAGAATGTGCGCCCTCAGTGCCACAGAAAGTTCGCCCTCAATATCTCACAAAGTACTCCCTCAACATCTCAGAAAATGCTCACTCAATACCTCAGATAGTGCTCCCTCAATATCTCAGAAAGTGCTCCCTCAATCCCTCAGACTGTGCTCCCGCAATACCTCAGAAAGTGCTACCTCAATACCTCAGAAAGAGCTCTCTCAATACCTCTGAAAGTGCTCCCTCAGTACCTCAGAAAGTGCCCCCTCAATACCTCAGAACGTCCTCCCTCAAGACCTCAGAAAGTGCTCCTTCAATACCTCAGAAGGTGCTCCGTCAATAGCTCAGAAAATGTTTCCTCAATACCTCAGAAAGTGCTTCCTCAATACCTGAGAAATGCTCCCCAATACCTCAGAAAGTGCTCCCACAATACATTAGAAAGTGCCCTCTCAGTACCTCAGAAAGTGCTCCCTCAAAACCTCAGAAAGTGCTCCCTCAGTACCTCAGAAATTGCTGCCTCAATTCCTCAGAGAGTGCTCTAACAAAAGCTCAGAATGTGCTCCCTCAATATCTCAGAATCTGCTCCAGCAATACCTCAGAAAGTGCTCCCTCAGTACCTCAGAACGCGCTCCCTCAATACCTCAGAAAGTACTCCCTCAGTACCTCAGAAAGTGCTCCCTCAACACCTCAGAAAATGCTCCACAATATCCCAGAAAGTGCTCCCTCAATATCTCAGAAAGTACTCCACAACATCTCAGAAAATGTTCCCTCAATATCTCAGATAATGCTCACTCAACATCTCAGGAAGTGCTCCCTCAATACCTAAGAAAGAGCCCCCTCAATACCTCAGAAAGTACTCCTGCCGTACGTCAGAAAGTGCTCCCTCAATACCTCAGAAAGTGCTCCCTGAGTTCCTCAGAAAGTGCTCCCACAATACCTCAGAAAGTGCTCCCTCAGTATCTCAGAAAGTTCTCCCTCAATATCTCAGAATGCGCTCCCTCAACATCTCAGAAATTGCTCACGCAATATCTCAGATAGTGCTCCCTCAATATCTCAGAAAGTGCTCCCTCAATCCCGCAGACCGTGCTCCCGCAATACCTCGGAAGGTGCACCCTCTATATACCTCAGAAGGATCTCCCACAATACCTCAGAAAGTGCTCACTCAATACCTCAGAAAGTGCTCCAACAATATCTCAGAAAGTGCTCACTCAATACCTCAGAAAGTGCTCCAACAAAACCCCAGAAGCTGCTCCCTCATTATCTCAGATATTGCTCACATAAAACCTCGGAATGTGCTCCCTCAGTACCTCAGAAAGTTCTGCCTGAATAGCTCGGAAAATTCTCCCACACTACCTCAGAAAGTGAGCCGTCAATTCCTCAGTAAGAACTCCCTCAATACCTCAGAAAGTGCTCCCTCAGTACCGCAGAACGATGATCCCGAAATACCTCAGAAAGTGCTCACTCAGTACATCAGAATGTGCTCCATCAATGTCTCAGAAACTGTTCCCTCAGTACCTCAGAAAGTGCTCCCTCAATACCTCAGAGAGTGCTACCACAATATCTCAGAAAGTGCTCCCTCAATATCTCAGAAAGTGCTCCTCAACATCTCAGAAAGTGCTCCCTCAATACTTCAGATAGTGCTCCCTCAACATCTCAGAAAGTGCTCCCTCAATACCTCAGACAGTGCTCCCACAAAACCTCAGAAAATGCTCCCTCAATACCTCAGAAAATGCTCCCTCAATACCTCAGAAAGTACTCCTGCAGTCCCTCAGAAACTGCTCCCTCAATCCCTAGAAAGTGCTCCATCAGTACCTCAGAAAGTGCTCCCTCAATACCTCAGAAATTACTCCCTCAATACCTCAGAAAATTCTCCCAAAATACATCAGAATGCGCTCCCTCAATACTTAAGAAAATGCTCCCTCATTAGCTCAGAAGGTGCAACCTCAATAACTCTGAAAGTGCTCCCTCAGTACCTCAGAAAGTGCTTCCTCAATACATCTGAAAGAGCTCACTCAATACCTCAGAAAGTGCTCCCTGAGTACCTCAGAAAGTGCTTCCACAGTACCTCAGAAAGTGCTTCCTCAAGACCAGAGAATGTGCTCCCTCAGTACCTCAGAAGGTTCACCCTCAATATCTCAGAAAGTGCGCTGTCAACATCTCAGGAAGTGCTGACTCAATATCTCAGAAAGTGCTCCCTCAATCCCGGAGACTGTGCTCCCGCAATAACTCAGAATGTGCTCTCGCATTACCTCAGAAAGAGCTCCCTCAATACCTCAGAAAGTGCTGCCTCAGTATCTCAGAAAGTGCTCCCTCAATAACTCAGAAAGTGCTCCATCAATATCTCAGAAAGTGCTTCCTCAATATCTCTGAAAGTGCTCCCTCAATAACTCAGGAAGTGCTCCATCAATATCTCAGAAAGTGTTCCCTCAGTACCTCAGAAAGTGCTCCTTCTATACCTCACAAAGTGCTCCCTTAAGACCTCAGAAAGTGCTCCCTCAATACCTCAGAAATTGCTCCAACAATATCTCAGAACGTCCTCCCTCAGTACCTCAGAAAGTGCTCCATCAATACCTCACAAAATGTTCCCTCAAGACCACAGAAAGTGCTCCAAAGAAACCTCAGAAAGTGCTCCCTAAGTACCTCATAAAGTCCTAAATCAATACCTCAGAAAGTGCTCCAACAAAACCACAGAAGGTGCTCCATCACTATCTCAGGAATTGCTCCCTCAATACCTCAGAATGTGCTCCCTCAATATCTCAGAAGGTTCCCCATCAATAGCTGAGAAAGTACCCCCTCACTACCTCAGAAAGTGCGCCGTCATTACCTCAGAAAGTGCTCCCTCAATACCTCAGAAAGTGCTCCCTCAGTACCTCAGAAACATCGTCCCTAAATACCTCAGAAAGTGCTCACCCAGAACTTCATAACGTGCTCCCTCAATGTCTCAGAAAGTGCTTCCTCAGTACCGCAGAAATTGCACCCTCAGTACCTCAGATAGTGCTCCCACAATACCTCAGAACGTGCTCTCTCAGTACCTAAGAAAGTGCTCCCACAATACCTCAGAAGACGCTCCCTCAGTTCCTCAGAAAGTGCTCCCTCAATACCTCAGACAGTGCTCCCACAATATCTCAGAAAGTGCTCCCTCAATATCTCAGAAACTGCTCCTCAACATCTCAGAAAGTGCTCCCTCAATACTTCAGATAGTGCTCCCTCAACAGCTCAGAACGGACTCCCTCAATACCTCAGACAGTGCACCAACAAAACCTCAGAAAATGTTCCCTCAATACCTCAGAAAATGCTCCCTCAATATCTCAGAAAGTACTCCTGCAGTACCTCAGAAACTGCTCCCTCAATACCTCAGAAAGTGCTCCATCAGTACCTCAGGAAGTGCTCCCTCAATACCTCAGAAATTACTCCCTCAATACCTCAGAAAATTCTCCCAGAATAGCTCAGAATGCGCTCCCTCAATACTTCAGAAAATGCTCCCTCATTAGCTCAGAAAGTGCTTACTCAATACCTCTGAAAGTGCTCCCTCAGTTTCTCAGAAAGTGCTTCCTCAATACATCAGAAACAGCTCACTCAATACCTCAGAAAGTGCTCCCACAATACCTCAGAAAGTGCTCCCATAGTACCTCAGAAAGTGCTCCCTCAAGACCACAGAATGTGCTCCCTCTGTACCTCAGAAGGTTCTCCGTCAATATCTCAGAAAGTGCGCCCTCAACATCTCAGAAAGTGCTCACTCAATATCTCAGAAAGTGCTCCCTCAATCCCTAAGACTGTGCTCTCACAATACCTCAGATCGTGCTCCCTCAGTAACTCAGAAAGTGCTCCCTCAATAACTCAGAACGTGCTCCATCAATATCTCAGAAGGTCCTCCCTCAGTACCACAGAAAGTGCTCCCTCAATGCCTCACAATGTGCTCCCTCAAGACCTCAGAAAGTGCTCCCTCAGTAACACAGAAAGTGCACCCTCAATAACTCAGAATGTGCTCCATTAATATCTCAGAAAGTCCTGCCTCAGTACCTCAGAAAGTGCTCCCTCAGTACCTAAGAAAGTGCTCCCTCAATACCTCAGAAAGTGCTCCCTCTGTACCTCAGAAAGTGCTCCCTCAATACCTCAGAAAGTTCTCCCTCAGTACGTCCGCAAGTGCTCCCTCAATACCTCAGAAAGTGATCCATCAATACCTTGGAAAGTGCTCCCACAGTACCTCACAAAGTCCTCCCTCAAGACTCCCTCAATATCTCTGAAAGTGCTCCCTCAATAGCTCAGAAAGTGCTCCCTCGAAACCACAGAAAGTGCTCCGTCAGTACCTCAGACAGTACTCCCTCAATACCTCAGAAAGTGCTTCCTCAATACCTGAGAACGTTCTCCCTCAATTCCTCAGTAAGTGCTCCCTCAATACTTCAGAAGGTGCTCCCTCAACATCTCAGAAAGTGCTCCCACAATACCTCAGATAGTGCTCCCTCAGTACCACAGAAATTGATCCCTCAATACCTCATATAGTGCTCCCGCAATACCTCAGAAAGTGCTCCAACAATACCTCAGAAAGAGCTCGATCAATCCCACAGAAAGTGCTCTCTCAGTACCTCAGTAAGTGCTCCCTCAATACATCAGAAAGTGCTCCCTCAATATCTCAGAAAGTGCTCCCTCAGTACCTCAGACATTGCTCCCTGAATACCTCAGAAAGCGCTCCCTCAATATGTCAGAAAGTGCTCTCTCAATAGCACAGAATGTGCTCCCTCAATACCTCGGAAAGTGCTCCCTCAATTCGTCAGAAATTGTTCCCTCAATACCTCAGAACGTGCTCCCAAACTACCACAGTAAGGGCTCCCTCAGTACCTAAGAAAGCGCTCCATCAATATCTCAGAAAGTGCTCTCTCAATAGCACAGAATGTGCTCCCTCAATACCTCGGAAGATGCTCCCTCAATTCGTCAGAAAGTGTTCCCTCAATACCTGAGGAAGTGCCCCATCAATACCTCTGAAAGTGCTCCCTCAATACCTCAGAAGGTGCTCCCTGAGTACCACAGAAAGTGCTCCCTTAATACATCAGAAAGTCCTCCCTCAATACCTCAGAAAGTGCTCCATCAATATCTCAGAAAGTGCTCCCTCAATACCTGAGAAAGTGCTCCGTCACTACCACAGAAAGGGCTCGCTCAATACCTCAGAATATGCTCCCTCAATACCTCAGAAAGTGCTCCCTCAATACCTCAGAAAGTGCTCCCTCAGTACCTCAGAGAGTGCTCCCTCAATACCTCAGATCGTGCTCCCACAATATCTCAAAAAGTGCTCCCTCAATATCTCAGAAAGTGCTCCTCAACATCTCAGAAAGTGCTCCCTCAATACTTCAGATAGTGCTCCCTCAAAATCTCAGAAAGTGCTCCCTCAATACTTCAGACAGTGCTCCCACAAAACCTCAGAAAATGCTCCCTCAATACCTCAGAAAAAGCTCCCTCAATACCTCAGAATTTACTCCTGCAGTACCTCAGAAACTGCTCCCTCAATACCTCAGAAAGTACTCCATCAGTACCTCAGAAAGTGCTCCCTCAATACCTCAGAAATTTCTCCCTCAATACCTCAGAAAATTCTCCCACAATACCTTAGAATGCGCTCCCTCAATACTTCAGTAAATGCTCCCTCACTAGCTCAGAAAGTGCTCCCTCAATACCTCTGAAAGTGCTCCCTCAGTACCTCAGAATGTGCTTCCTCAATACATCAGAAAGAGCTCACTCAATACCTCAGAAAGTGCTCTCTGAGTACCTCAGAACGTGCTCCCTCAAGACCACAGAATGTGCTCCCTCAGTACATCAGAAGGTTCTCCCTCAATATCTCAGAAAGTGCGCCCTCAACATCTCAGGAAGTGCTCACTCAATATCTCAGAAAGTGCTCCCTCAATCCCTCAGACTGTGCTCCCGCAATACCTCAGAAAGTGCTCCCTCATTACCTCAGAAAGAGCTCCCTCATTACCTCAGAAAGTGCTCCCTCAATAACTCAGAAAGTGCTCCATCAATATCTCACATTTTGCACCCTCAATACCTCATAAAGTGCTCCCTCAAGACCTCAGAACGTTCTCCCTCAATATCTCAGAAAGTGCTCCCTCACTAAATCAGAAAGAGCTCCCTCAATTCCTCAGAAAGTGCTCCCTCAATACCTCAGAAGGTGCTCCGTCAACATCTCAGAAAGTGCTCCCACAATACCTCAGATAGTGCTCCCTCAATACCTCGGAAAGTGCTCCCTCAATTCGTCAGAAAGTGCTCCCTCAGTACCTCAGACATTGCTCCCTGAATACCTCAGAAAGCGCTCCCTCAATATGTCAGAAAGTGCTCTCTCAATAGCACAGAATGTGCTCCCTCAATACCTCGGAAAGTGCTCCCTCAATTCGTCAGAAATTGTTCCCTCAATACCTCAGAACGTGCTCCCAAACTACCACAGTAAGGGCTCCCTCAGTACCTAAGAAAGCGCTCCCTCAATATCTCAGAAAGTGCTCTCTCAATAGCACAGAATGTGCTCCCTCAATACCTCGGAAGGTGCTCCCTCAATTCGTCAGAAAGTGTTCCCTCAATACCTGAGGAAGTGCCCCATCAATACCTCTGAAAGTGCTCCCTCAATACCTTAGAAGGTGCTCCCTGAGTACCACAGAAAGTGCTCCCTTATACATCAGAAAGTCCTCCCTCAATACCTCAGAAAGTGCTCCATCAATATCTCAGAAAGTGCTCCCTCAATACCTGAGAAAGTGCTCCATCACTACCACAGAAAGGGCTCGCTCAATACCTCAGAATATGCTCCCTCAATACCTCAGAAAGTGCTCCCTCAATACCTCAGAAAGTGCTCCCTCAGTACCTCAGAGAGTGCTCCCTCAATACCTCAGATCGTGCTCCCACAATATCTCAAAAAGTGCTCCCTCAATATCTCAGAAAGTGCTCCTCAACATCTCAGAAAGTGCTCCCTCAATACTTCAGATAGTGCTCCCTCAAAATCTCAGAAAGTGCTCCCTCAATACTTCAGACAGTGCTCCCACAAAACCTCAGAAAATGCTCCCTCAATACCTCAGAAAAAGCTCCCTCAATACCTCAGAAAGTACTCCTGCAGTACCTCAGAAAGTGCTCCCTCAATACCTCAGAAATTTCTCCCTCAATACCTCAGAAAATTCTCCCACAATACCTTAGAATGCGCTCCCTCAATACTTCAGTAAATGCTCCCTCACTAGCTCAGAAAGTGCTCCCTCAATACCTCTGAAAGTGCTCCCTCAGTACCTCAGAATGTGCTTCCTCAATACATCAGAAAGAGCTCACTCAATACCTCAGAAAGTGCTCCCTGAGTACCTCAGAACGTGCTCCCTCAAGACCACAGAATGTGCTCCCTCAGTACATCAGAAGGTTCTCCCTCAATATCTCAGAAAGTGCGCCCTCAACATCTCAGGAAGTGCTCACTCAATATCTCAGAAAGTGCTCCCTCAATCCCTCAGACTGTGC
The DNA here is from genome assembly GCF_037043375.1 of Chiloscyllium plagiosum. Classification (NCBI taxonomy): domain Eukaryota; kingdom Metazoa; phylum Chordata; class Chondrichthyes; order Orectolobiformes; family Hemiscylliidae; genus Chiloscyllium; species Chiloscyllium plagiosum. Next base: position 50,915,156 of record NW_028270171.1, read on the forward strand.
TCCCGCAATACCTCAGAAAGTGCTCCCTCATTACCTCAGAAAGAGCTCCCTCATTACCTCAGAAAGTGCTCCCTCAATAACTCAGAAAGTGCTCCATCAATATCTCACATTTTGCACCCTCAATACCTCATAAAGTGCTCCCTCAAGACCTCAGAACGTTCTCCCTCAATATCTCAGAAAGTGCTCCCTCACTAAATCAGAAAGAGCTCCCTCAATTCCTCAGAAAGTGCTCCCTCAATACCTCAGAAGGTGCTCCGTCAACATCTCAGAAAGTGCTCCCACAATACCTCAGATAGTGCTCCCTCAATACCTCGGAAAGTGCTCCCTCAATTCGTCAGAAAGTGTTCCCTCAATACCTGAGAAAGTGCTCCATCAATACCTCAGAAAGTGCTCCCTCAATACCTCAGAAGCTGCTCTCTGAGTACCACAGAAAGTGCTCCCTTAATACGTCAGAAAGTCCTCCCTCAATACCTCAGAAAGTGCTCCATCAATATCTCAGAAAGTGCTCCCTCAATACCTTAGAAAGTGCTCCATCACTACCACAGAAAGGGCTCGCTCAATACCTCAGAATGTGCTCCCTCAATACCTCAGAAAGTGATCCCACACTACCACAGAAAGGGCTCCGTCAATACCTCAGAATGTGTTCCCTCAATACCTCAGAAAGTGCTCCCTCAATACCTCAGAAAGTGCTCCCTCAGTACCTCAGAGATTGCTCCCTCAATACCTCAGATAGTGCTTCCACAGTATCTCAGAAAGTGCTCCCTCAATATCTCAGAAAGTGCTCCTCAACATCTCAGAAAGTACTCCCTCAATACTTCAGATAGTGCTCCCTCAACATCTCAGAACGTGCTCCCTCAATACCTCAGATAGTGCTCCCACAAAACGTCAGAAAGTGCTCCCGCAATACCTCAGAAAAAGCTCCCTCAATACCTCAGAAATTACTCCTGCAGTACCTCAGGAAGTGCTCCCTCAATACCTCAGACATTTCTCCCTCAATACCTCAGAAAATTCTCCCACAATACCTTAGAATGCGCTCCCTCAATACTTCAGAAAATGCTCCCTCACTAGCTCAGAAAGTGCTCCCTCAATACCTCTGAAAGTGCTCCCACAGTACCTCAGAATGTGCTTCCTCAATACATCAGAAAGAGCTCACTCAATACCTCAGAAAGTACTCCCTGAGTACTTCAGAAAGTGCTCCACAATACCTCAGAAAGTGCTCCCACAGTACCTCAGAACGTGCTCCCTCAAGACCACAGAATGTGCTCCCTCAGTGCATCAGAAGGTTCTCCCTCAATATCTCAGAAAGTGCGCCCTCAACACCTCAGAATGTGCTCTCTCAATACCTCGGAAAGTGCTCCCTCAGTACCTCAGAAAGTGCTCCCTCAATTCGTCAGAAAGTGTTCCCTCAATACCTGAGAAAGTGCTCCATCAATACCTCAGAAAGTGCTCCCTCAATACATCAGAATGTGATCCCTGAGTACCACAGAAAGTGCTCCCTTAATACGTCAGAAAGTCGTCCCTCAATACCTCAGAAAGTGCTCCATCCATATCTCAGAAAGTGCTTCTTAAATATCTCAGAAATTGCTCCCTCAGTACCTCAGAAAGTGCTCCCTCAATACCTCACAAAGTACTCCCTCAAGACCTCAGAAAGTGCTCCAACAAAACCTCAGAAAGTGCTCCCTCAGTACCTCAGAAAGTGCTCCATCAATATCTCAGAAGTGCTCCAACAAAACCTCAGAAGATGCTCCATCAATATCTCAGGAATTGCTCCCTCAATATTTCAGAAAGTGCTCCCTCAATACATCAGAAGACTCTCCATCAATAGCTCAGAAAGTGCTCCCTCACTACCACAGAAAGTGCGCCGTCAATACCTCAGAAAGTGCTCCCTCAATACCTCAGAAAGTGCTCCCTCAGTACCTCAGAAAGATAGTCCCTAAATATCTCAGATAGTGCTCACCTTGTGCCTCATAACGTGCTCCCTCAATGTCTCAGTAAGTACTTCCTCAGTACCACAGAAATTGCTCCCTCAGTACCTCAGATAGTGCTCCCACAATACCTCAGAAAGTGCTCCCTCATTATCTCAGAAAGTGCCCCACAACATGTCAGAAAGTGCTCCCTCAATACTTCAGATCGTGCTCCCTCAACATCTCAGAAAGTGCTCCCTCAATATCTCACACAGTGCTCCCACAAAACCTCAGAAAATGCTCCTCAATACCTCAGAAAAAGCTCCCTCAATACCTCAGAAAGTACTCCTGCAGCACCTCAGAAACTGCTCCCTCAATACCTCAGAAAGTGCTCCATCAGTACCTCAGAAAGTCCTCACACAATACCTAAGATAGTGCTCCCACAGTACCTCAGAATGTGCTTCCTCAATACATCATAAAGAGCTCACTCAATACCTCAGAAGGTGCTCCCTGAGTACCTCAGAAAGTGCTCCCACAATACCTCAGAAAGTGCTCCCACAATACCTCAGAACGTGCTCCCTCAAGACCACAGAATGTGCTCCCTCAGTATCTCAGAAGGTTCTCCCTCAATATCTCAGAAAGTGCGCCCTCAACATCTCAGAAAGTGCTCACTCAATAACTCAGAAAGTGCTCCATCAATATCGCAGCAAGTCCTCCCTCAGTACCTCAGAAAGTGTTCTCTCAATACCTCACAAAGTGCTCCCTCAAGACCTCAGAAGGTGCTCCAACAAAACCTCAGAAAGTGCTCCCTCAGTACCTCAGAAAGTGCTCCATCAATACCTCAGAAAGTGCTCCCTCAATACCTCAGAAGATTCTCCATCAATAGCTCAGAAAGTGCTCCCTCACTACCTCAGAAAGTGCGCCGTCAAGACCTCAGAAAGATCTCCCTCAATACCTCAGAAAGTGCTCCCTCAGTACCTCAGAAAGATAGTCCCTAAATACCTCAGAAAGTGCTCACCCAGTGCCTCATAACGTGCTCCCTCAATATCTCAGTAAGTACTTCTTCAATACATCAGAAATTGCTCCCTCAGTACCTCAGATAGTGCTCCCACAATACCTCAGAAAGTGCTTACTCAGTACCTCAGAAAGTGCTCCCACAATACCACAGAAAGTGCTCCCTCAGTACCTCAGAAAGTGCTCCCCCAATACCTCAGAAAGTGCTGCCTCAGTACCTCAGAAAGTGTTCCCACAATACCTGAGAAGGTGCTCGCTCAGTACATCAGAAAGTGCTCCCTCAATACCTCAGAAAATGCTCTCTCCACACCTCAAAATGTGCTCCCTCAATAGCTGAGAAAGTGCTCCCTCAATACCTCAGAAAGTGCTCCCACAATACCACAAAAAGGGCTCCCACAGTACGGCCGCAAGTGCTCCCTCAATACCTCAGAAAGTGATCTCTCAATACCTCAGAAAGGGCTCCCACAGTACCTCACAAAGTCCTCCCTCAAGACCTCAGAAAGTGCTCCCTCAATACCTCAGAAAGTGCTCCCTCAATAGTTCAGAAAGTGCTCGCTCGAAACCACAGAAAGTGCTTCCTCAATACCTGAGAACGTGCTCCCCAACACCTCAGAAAGTGCTCCGTCAATACCACAGAAAGTGCCACCTCAGAAAGTGCTCCCTCAATACCTGAGAAAGTGCTCCCCAATACCTCAGAAAGTGCTCCCTCAATACTTCAGAAAGTGCCACCTCAGTACCTCAGAAAGTGCTCCTTCAACACCTCAGAAAGTGCTCCGACAAAACCACAGAATGTGCTCCCTCAATATCCTAGAAATTGCTCCCTCTTTACCTCAGAAAGTGCTCCCTCAATACCTCAGAACGTGCTCCCTCAATACCTGAGAAAGTGCTCGCTCAGTACCTCAGGAAGTGCTCCCACAATACCTCAGATCGTGCTCCCTCAGTACCTCAGAAAGTGCACCCTCAATACCTCATATAGTGCTACCGCAATATCTCAGAAGGTGCAACAACAATACCTCAGAAAGAGCTCGCGAAATCCCTCAGAAAATGCTCCCTCAGTACCTCAGTAAGTGCTCCCTCAATACATCAGAAAATGCTTCCTCAATATCTCAGAAAGTGCTCCCTCAGTACCTCAGAAATTGCTCCCTGAACACCTCAGAAAGTGCTCCCTCAATACCTCAGAAATTGCTACCTGAATACCTCAGAAAGTGCTCCCTCAGTACCTCAGAAAGTGCTCTCTCAATAGCACAGAATGGGCTCCATCAATACCTCAGAAACAACACCCTCAATTCTTCAGAAGGTGCTCCCTGGGTACCACAGAAAGTGCTTCCTTAATACATCAGAAATTGTTCCCTCAGTACCTCAGAAAGTCCTCCCTCAATACCACAGAAAGTGCTCCATCAATATCTCAGAAAGTGCTCCTTGAGTATCTCAGAAAATGCTCCCTGAATACCTTAGAAAGTGCTTCCACAATACCTCAGAACGTTCTCCCTCAATAGCTCAGAAAGTGCTCCCTCACTACCACAGAAAGTGCTCCCTCAATGCCTGAGAATGTACCCCCTCAATACCTCAGAAAGTGCTCCCTCAATGCCTCATAAATTGCTCCCTCTGTACCTCAGAAAGTGCTCCCTCAATATCTCAGAAAATGCTCCCTCAGTACCTCAGAAAATGCTCACACAGTACCGCAGAAAGTGCTCCCTCAACAACTCAGAAAGTGATCCCTCAGTACCTCAGAAAGTGCTCCCTCAATACCTCAGAAAGTGTTCACTCTGTAGCTCAGAAAGTGCTTCGTCAATACCTCAGAAAATGCTCCCTCAGTAGCTCAGAAGGTGCTCCCTCAATACCTCAGAAATTGCTCCCTCAGTACCTCAGAAAGTGCAACATCAATATCTCAGAAATTGCTCCCTCAGAACCTCAGAAAGTGCTCCCTCAGTACCACCGAAAGTGCTCCCTCAATACCACAGCAATTGATCCCTCAGTACCTCAGAAAGTGCTCCGTCAAAACCTCAGAAAGTGCTCCCACAGTACCTCAGAAAGTGCTCCCTCATTACCTCAGAATGTGCTCCCTCAATACCTCAGAATGTGCTCCCTCAATATCTCAGAAAGTGCTCCGTCAATACCTGCGAAGGTGCTCCCTCAATATCTCCGAAAGTTCTCCCTGAATAGCTCAGAAAATGCTCCCTCAGTACCTCAGCAAGTGCCTACTCAATACCTCAGGAAGTGCTCCCTCAATATCGCAGAAAGTGCTCCGTCAATATCTTAGAAACTGCCCCAACAATACCTCAGATAGTGCTCCCTCAATATCTCACCAAGTGCTCCCTCAATACCTCAGATAGTGCTTCCTCAATACATCAGAAAGTGCTCCCTCTATACCTCAGAAAGTGCACCCTCAGTACCTCAGTAAGTGCTCCGTCAATACCTCAGAAATTGCACTCTTTATACTTCAGAAAGTGCTCCCTCAGTACCTCAGAATGTGCTCCCCCAATACCTCAGAAAGTGCTGCCTCAGTACCGCAGAAAGCATTCCCACAGTACCTGAGAAGGTGCTCTCTCAGTACATCAGAAAGTGCTCCCTCAATACCTCAGAAAGTGCTCTCTCAACACCTCAAAAAGTGCTCCCTCAATAGCTCAGATAGTGCTCCCTGAATAGCTCAGAAAGTGCTCCCTCAGTACCTCAGAAATTGCTCCCTGAATACCTCAGAAAGTGTTCCCTCAATACCTCAGAAATTGCTCCCTGAATACCTCAGAAAGTGCTCTCTCAGTACCTCAGAAATTGCTCCCTGAATACCTCAGAAAGTGCTCCCGCAATACCTCAGAAAGTGCTCTCTCAATAGCATAGAATGTGCTCCATCAATACCTCAGAAACAACACCCTCAATTCTTCAGAAGGTGCTCCCTGGGTACCACAGAAAGTGCTTCCTTAATACATCAGAAAGTGTTCCCTCAGTACCTCAGAAAGTCCTCCCTCAATACCACAGAAAGTGCTCCATCAATATCTCAGAAAGTGCTCCTTGAGTATCTCAGAAAATGCTCCCTGAATACCTTAGAAAGTGCTTCCACAATACCTCAGAACGTTCTCGCTCAATAGGTCAGAACGTGCTCCCTCACTACCACAGAAATTGCTCCCTCAATGCCTGAGAATGTACCCCCTCAATACCTCAGAAAGTGCTCCCTCAATGCCTCAGAAATTGCTCCCTCTGTACCTCAGAAAGTGCTCCCTCAATATCTCAGAAAATGCTCCCTCAGTACTTCAGAAAATGCTCACACAGTACCGCAGAAAGTGCTCCCTCAACAACTCAGAAAGTGATCCCTCTGTACCTCAGAAAGTGCTCCCTCAATACCTCAGAAAGTGTTCACTCTGTAGCTCAGAAAGTGCTTCGTCAATACCTCAGAAAATGCTCCCTCAGTAGCTCAGAAGGTGCTCCCTCAATACCTCAGAAATTGCTCCCTCAGTACCTCAGAAAGTGCAACATCAATATCTCAGAAATTGCTCCCTCAGTACCTCAGAAAGTGCTCCCTCAGTACCTCAGCCATTGATCACTCAGTACCTCAGAAAGTGCTCCGTCAAAACCTCATAAAGTGCTCCCTCATTACCTCAGAATGTGCTCCTCAATACCTCAGAATGTGCTCCCTCAATATCTCAGAAAGTGCTCCCTCAATACCTGCGAAGGTGCTCCCTCAATATCTCCGAAAGTGCTTGCTGAATAGCTCAGAAAGTGCTCCCTCAGTACCTCAGAAAGTGCCTACTCAATACCTCAGGAAGTGCTCCCTCAATATCGCAGAAAGTGCTCCGTCAATATCTCAGAAACTGCCCCAACAATACCTCAGATAGTGCTCCCTCAATATCTCACCAAGTGCTCCCTCAATACCTCAGATAGTGCTTCCTCAATACATCAGAAAATGCTCCCTCTATACCTCAGAAAGTGCACCCTCAGTACCTCAGTAAGTGCTCCGTCAATACCTCAGAAATTGCACTCTCTATACTTCAGAAAGTGCTCCCTCAGTACCTCAGAAAGTGCTCCCCCAATACCTCAGAGTGTGCTGCCTCAGTACCGCAGAAAGCATTCCCACAATACCTGAGAAGGTGCTCTCTCAGTACATCAGAAAGTGCTCCCTCATTACCTCAGAAAGTGCTCTCTCAACACCTCAAAAAGTGCTCCCTCAATAGCTCAGATAGTGCTCCCTGAATAGCTCAGAAAGTGCTCCCTCAGTACCTCAGAAAGTGCCTACTCAATACCTCAGGAAGTGCTCCCTCAATATCGCAGAAAGTGCTCCGTCAATATCTCAGAAACTGCTCCAACAATCCCTCAGATAGTGTTCCCTCAATATCTCACCAAGTGCTCCCTCAATACCTCAGATAGTGCTTCCTCAATACATCAGAAAGTGCTCCCTCTATACATCAGAAAGTGCACCCTCAGTACCTCAGTAAGTGCTCCGTCAATACCTCAGAAATTGCACTCTCTATACTTCAGAAAGTGCTCCCTCAGTACCTCAGAAAGTGCTCCCCCAATACCTCAGAAAGTGCTGCCTCAGTACCTCAGAAAGTGCACCATCAATACCTCATATAATGCTACCGCAATATCTCAGAAGGTGCTGCAACAATACCTCAGAAAGAGCTCGCGAAATCCCTCAGAAAGTGCTCCCTCAGTACCTCAGTAAGTGCTCCCTCAATACATCAGAAAATGCTTCCTCAATATCTCAGAAAGTGCTCCCTCAGTACCTCAGAAATTGCTCCCTGAATACCTCAGAAAGTATTCCCACAATACCTCAGAAATTGCTCCCTGAATACCTCAGAAAGTGCTCCCTCAGTACCACAGAAATTGCTCCCTGATTACCTCAGAAAGTGCTCCCGCAATACCTCAGAAAGTGCTCTCTCAATAGCACAGAATGTGCTCCATCAATACCTCAGAAACAACACCCTCAATTCTTCAGAAGGTGCTCCCTGGGTACCACAGAAAGTGCTTCCTTAATACATCAGAAAGTGTTCCCTCAGTACCTCAGAAAGTCCTCCCTCAATACCACAGAAAGTGCTCCATCAATATCTCAGAAAGTGCTCCTTGAGTATCTCAGAAAATGCTCCCTGAATACCTTAGAAAGTGCTTCCACAATACGTCAGAACGTTCTCCCTCAATAGCTCAGAAAGTGCTCCCTCACTACCACAGAAAGTGCTCCCTCAATGCCTGAGAATGTACCCCCTCAATACCTCAGAAAGTGCTCCCTCAATGCCTCAGAAATTGCTCCCTCTGCACCTCAGAAAGTGCTCCCTCAATATCTCAGAAAATGCTCCCTCAGTACTTCAGAAAATGCTCACACAGTACTGCAGAAAGTGCTCCCTCAGCAACTCAGAAAGTGATCCCTCTGTACCTCAGAAAGTGCTCCCTCAATACCTCAGAAAGTGTTCACTCTGTAGCTCAGAAAGTGCTTCGTCAATACCTCAGAAAATGCTCCCTCAGTAGCTCAGAAGGTGCTCCCTCAATACCTCAGAAATTGCTCCCTCAGTACCTCAGAAAGTGCAACATCAATATCTCAGAAATTGCTCCCTCAGTACCTCAGAAAGTGCTCCCTCAGTACCACCGAAAGTGCTCCCTCAATACCTCAGCCATTGATCCCTCAGTACCTCATAAAGTGCTCCGTCAAAACCTCAGAAAGTGCTCCCTCATTACCTCAGAATGTGCTACTGAATACCTCAGAATGTGCTCCCTCAATATCTCAGAAAGTGCTCCCTCAATACCTGCGAAGGTGCACCCTCAATATCTCCGAAAGTGCTTGCTGTATAGCTCAGAAAGTGCTCCCTTAGTACATCAGAAAGTGTTCCCTCAGTACCTCAGAAAGTCCTTCCTCAATACCTCAGAAAGTGCCCATCAATATCTCAGAAAGTGCTCCTTAAGCATCTCAGAAAGTGCTCCCTGAATACCATAGAAAGTGCTCCCACAATACCTCAGAACGTTCTCTCTCAATAGCTCAGAAAGTGCTCCCTCACTACCACAGAAAGGGCACCCTCAATACCTCAGAATGTGCTCTCTCAATACCTCAGAAAGTGCTCCCTCAATGCCTCAGAAATTGCTCCCCCTGTACCTCAGTAAGTGCTCCCTCAATATCTCAGAAAATGCTCCCTCAGTACCTCAGACATTGCTCACACAGTAGCGCAGAAAGTGCTGCCTCAACAACTCAGAAAGTGATCCCTCAATACCTCAGAACGTGTTCCCTCTGTACGTCAGAAAGTGCTTCGTCAATACCTCAGAAAATGCTCCCTCAGTAGCTCTGAAGGTGCTCCCTCAATACCTCAGACATTGCTCCCTCAGTACCTCAGAAAGTGCACCCTCAGTACCTCAGAAAGTGCTCCCTCAGTACCTCAGAAAGTGCTCCCTCAGTACCACCGAAAGTGCTCCCTCAATACCTCAGCCATTGATACCTCAGTACCTCAGAAAGTGCTCCGTCAAAACCTCAGAAAGTGCTCCCTCATTACCTCAGAATGTGCTGCTCAATACCTCAGAATGTGCTCCCTCAATATCTCAGAAAGTGCTCCCTCAATACCTGCGAAGGTGCTCCCTCAATATCTCCGAAAGTGCTTGCTGAATAGCTCAGAAAGTGCTCCCTCAGTACCTCAGAAAGTGCCTACTCAATACCTCAGGAAGTGCTCCCTCAATATCGCAGAAAGTGCTCCGTCAATATCTCAGAAACTGCCCCAACAATACCTCAGATAGTGCTCCCTCAATATCTCACCAAGTGCTCCCTCAGTACCTCAGATAGTGCTTCCTCAATATATCAGAAAGTGCTCCTTCTATACCTCAGAAAGTGCACCCTCAGTACCTCAGTAAGTGCTCCTTCAATACCTCAGAAATTGCACTCTCTATACTTCAGAAAGCGCTCCCTCAGTACCTCAGAAAGTGCGCCCCCAATACCTCAGAGAGTGCTGCCTCAGTACCGCAGAAAGCATTCCCGCAATACCTGAGAAGGTGCTCTCTCAGTACATCAGAAAGTGCTCCCTCAATACCTCAAAAAGTGCTCTCTCAACACCTCAAAAAGTGCTCCCTCAATACCTCAGATAGTGCTCCCTGAATAGCTCAGAAAGTGCTCCCTCGGTACCTCAGAAAGTGCCTACTCAATACCTCAGGAAGTGCTCCCTCAATATCGCAGAAAGTGCTCCGTCAATATCTCAGAAACTGCTCCAACAATACCTCAGATAGTGCTCCCTCAATATCTCACCAAGTGCTCCCTCAATACCTCAGATAGTGCTTCCTCAATACATCAGAAAATGCTCCCTCCATACCACAGAAAGTGCACCCTCAGTACCTCAGAAAGTGCTCCGTCAATACCTCAGAAATTGCACTCTCTATACTTCAGAAAGTGCTCCCTCAGTACCTCAGAAAGTGCTCCCCCAATATCTCAGAAAGTGCTGTCTCAGTACCGCAGAAAGTGTTCCCACAATACCTGAGAACGTGCTCTCTCAGTACATCAGAAAGTGCTCCCTCAATACCTCAGAAAGTGCTCCCTCAATATCTCACCAAGTGCTCCCTCAATACCTCAGATAGTGCATAATCAATACATCAGAAAGTGCTCCCTCTATACCTCAGAAAGTGCACCCTCAGTACCTCAGAAAGTGCTCCGTCAATACCTCAGAAATTGCTCCCTCAGTACCTCAGAAAGTGCAACATCAATATCTCAGAAATTGCTCCCTCATTACCTCAGAAAGTGCTCCCTCAGTACCTCAGAAAGTGCAACATCAATATCTCAGAAATTGCTCCCTCATTACCTCAGAAAGTGCTCCCTCAGTACCACCGAAAGTGCTCCCTCAATACCACAGCAATTGATCCCTCAGTACCTCAGAAAGTGCTCCGTCAAAACCTCAGAAAGTGCTCCCACAGTACCTCAGAAAGTGCTCCCTCATTCCCTCAGAATGTGCTCCCTCAATACCTCAGAATGTGCTCCCTCAATATCTCAGAAAGTGCTCCGTCAATACCTGCGAAGGTGCTCCCTCAATATCTCCGAAAGTTCTCCCTGAATAGCTCAGAAAGTGCTCCCTCAGTACCTCAGCAAGTGCCTACTCAATACCTCAGGAAGTGCTCCCTCAATATCGCCGAAAGTGCTCCGTCAATATCTCAGAAACTGCCCCAACAATACCTCAGATAGTGCTCCCTCAATATCTCACCAAGTGCTCCCTCAATACCTTAGATAGTGCTTCCTCAATACATCAGAAAGTGCTCCCTCTATACCTCAGAAAGAGCACCCTCAGTACCTCAGTAAGTGCTCCGTCAATACCTCAGAAATTGCACTCTCTATACTTCAGAAAGTGCTCCCTCAGTACCTCAGAAAGTGCTCCCCCAATACCTCAGAATGTGCTGCCTCAGTACCTCAGAAAGTGCACCATCAATACCTCATATAGTGCTACCGCAATATCTCAGAAGGTGCTGCAACAATACCTCAGAAAGAGCTCGCGAAATCCCTCAGAAAGTGCTCCCTCAGTACCTCAGTAAGTGCTCCCTCAACACATCAGAAAATGCTTCCTCAATATCTCAGAAAGTGCTCCCTCAGTACCTCAGAAATTGCTCCCTGAATACCTCAGAAAGTGTTCCCTCAATACCTCAGAAATTGCTCCCTGAATACCTCAGAAAGTGCTCCTGCAATACCTCAGAAAGTGCTCTCACAATAGCACAGAATGTGCTCCATCAATACCTCAGAAACAACACCCTCAATTCTTCAGAAGGTGCTCCCTGGGTACCACAGAAAGTGCTTCCTTAATACATCAGAAAGTGTTCCCTCAGTACCTCAGAAAGTCCTCCCTCAATACCACAGAACGTGCTCCATCACTATCTCTGAAAGTGCTCCTTGAGTATCTCAGAAAATGCTCCCTGAATATCTTAGAAAGTGCTTCCACAATACCTCAGAACGTTCTCGCTCAATGGCTCAGAAAGTGCTAATCACTACCACAGAAAGTGCTCCCTCAATGCCTGAGAATGTACCCCCTCAATACCTCAGAAAGTGCTCCCTCAATGCCTCAGAAATTGCTCCCTCTGTACCTCAGACAGTGCTCCCTCAATATCTCAGGAAATGCTCCCTCAGTACTTCAGAAAATGCTCACACAGTACCGCAGGAAGTGCTCCCTCAACAACTCAGAAAGTGATCCCTCTGTACCTCAGAAAGTGCTCCCTCAATACCTCAGAAAGTGTTCACTCTGTAGCTCAGTAAGTGCTTCGTCAATACCTCAGAAAATGCTCCCTCAGTAGCTCAGAAGGTGCTCCCTCAATACCTCAGAAATTGCTCCCTCAGTACCTCAGAAAGTGCAACATCAATATCTCAGAAATTGCTCCCTCAGTACCTCAGAAAGTGCTCCCTCAGTACCACCGAAAGTGCTCCCTCAATACCTCAGCCATTGATCCCTCAGTACCTCAGAAAGTGCTCCGTCAAAACCTCATAAAGTGCTCCCTCATTACCTCAGAATGTGCTCCTGAATACCTCAGAAAGTGCTCCCTCAATACCTCAGAAAGTGCTCTCTCAACACCTCAAAAAGTGCTCCCTCAATAGCTCAGATAGTGCTCCCTGAATAGCTCAGAAAGTTCTCCCTCAGTACCTCAGAAAGTGCCTACTCAATACCTCAGGAAGTGCTCCCTCAATATCGCAGAAAGTGCTCCGTCAATATCTCAGAAACTGCTCCAACAATACCTCAGATAGTGCTCCCTCAATATCTCACCAAGTGCTCCCTCAATACCTCAGATAGTGCTTCCTCAATACATCAGAAAGTGCTCCCTCTATGCCTCAGAAAGTGCACCCTCAGTACCTCAGAAAGTGCTCCGTCAATACCTCAGAAATTGCACTCTCTATACTTCAGAAAGTGCTCCCTCAGTACCTCAGAAAGTGCTCCCCCAATACCTCAGAAAGTGCTGCCTCAGTACCGCAGAAAGTGTTCCCACAATACCTGAGAAGGTGCTCTCTCAGTACATCAGAAAGTGCTCCCTCAATACCTCAGAAAGTGCTCTCTCAACACCTCAAAATGTGCTCCCTCAATAGCTCAGAAAGTGCTCCCTCAATACCTCAGAAAGTGCTCCCTCAGTACCTCAGAAAGTGACTACTCAATACCTCAGGAAGTGCGCCCTCAATATCGCAGAAAGTGCTCCGTCAATATCTCAGAAACTGCTCCAACAATACCTCAGATAGTGGTCCCTCAATATCTCACCAAGTGCTCCCTCAATACCTCAGATAGTGCATAATCAATACATCAGAAAGTGCTCCCTCTCTACCTCAGAAAGTGCACCCTCAGTACCTCAGAAAGTGCTCCGTCAATACCTCAGAAAATGCACTCTCTATACTTCAGAAAGTGCTCCCTCAGTACCTCAGAAAGTGCTCCCCCAATACCTCAGAAGGTGCTGCCTCAGTACCGCAGAAAGTGTTCCCACAATACCTGAGAAGGTGCTCTCTCAGTACATCAGAAAGTGCTCCCTCAATACCTCAGAAAGTGCTCTCTCAACACCTCAAAAAGTGCTCCCTCAATAGCTCAGAAAGTGCTCCCTCAATACCTCAGAAAGTGCTCCCACAATACCACAAAAAGTGTTCCTTCAGTACGGCCGCAAGTGCTCCCTCAATACCTCAGAAAGTGATCCATCAATACCTCAGAAAGTGCTCCCACAGGACCTCACAAAGTCCTCCCTCAAGACATAAGGAATTGCTCCCTCAATACCTCAGAAAGTGCTCCCTCAATAGCTCAGAAAGTGCTCCCTTGAAACTACAGAAAGTGCTCCCTCAGTACCTCAGATAGTGCTCCCTCATGACCTCAGAAAGTGCTTCCTCAATACCTCAGAAAGTGCCACCTCAGTACCTCAGAAAGTGCTCCCTCAAGACCTCAGAAAGTGCTCCCTCCGTACCTCAGAAAGTGCTCCTTCAACACCTCAGAAAGTGCTCCGACAAAACCTCAGAAAGTGCTCCCTCAATAACCCAATAATTACTCCCTCACACGTCAGAAAGTACTCCCTCAATACCTCGGAAAGTACACCCTCAGTACCTCAGCAAGTGCTCCCTCAATACATCAGAAAGTGCTCCCTCAATATCTCAGAAAGTGCTCCCTCAGTACCTCAGAAATTGCTCCCTGAATACCTCAGAAAGTGCTCCCTCAATACCTCAGAAAGTGCTCTCTCAATAGCACAGAATGTGTTCCATCAATACCTCAGAAACAACACCCTCAATTCTTCAGAAGGTGCTCCCTGGGTACCACAGAAAGTGCTCCCTCAGTACCTCAGAAAGCCCTCCCTCAATACCACAGAAAGTGCTCCATCAATATCTCAGAAAGTGCTCCTTAAGTATCTCAGAAAATGCTGCCTGAATACCTTAGAAAGTGCTCCCACAATACCTCAGAACGTTCTCCCTCAATAGCTCAGAAAGTGCTCCCTCACTACCACAGAAAGGGCTCCCTCAATACCTCAGAATGTGCCGCCTCAATACCTCAGAAAGTGCACCCTCAATGCCTCAGAAATTGCCCCCTCTGTACCTCAGAAAGTGCTCCCTCAATATCTCAGAAAATGCTCCCTCAGTACCTCAGAAAATGCTCACACAGTACCGCAGAAATGCTCCCTCAACAACTCAGAAAGTGATCCCTCAGTACCTCAGAAAGTGCTCCCTCAATACCTCAGAAAGTGTTCCCTCTGTAGCTCAGAAAGTGCTCCCTCAATACCTCAGAAAGTGCTCCCCCAATACCTCAGAAAGTGCTCCCTCAGTACCTCAGAAAGTGCTCCCCCAATACCTCAGAAAGTGCTGCCTCAGTACCGCAGAAAGTGTTCCCACAATACCTGAGAAGGAGCTCTCTCAGTACATCAAAACGTGCTCCCTCAATACCTCAGAAAGTGCTCTCTCAACACCTCAAAAAGTGCTCCCTCAATAGCTCAGAAAGTGCTCCCTCAATACCTCAGAAAGTGCTCCCTCAGTACCTCAGAAAGTGCCTACTCAATACCTCAGGAAGTGCTCCCTCAATATCGCAGAAAGTGCTCCGTCAATATCTCAGAAACTGCTCCAACAATACCTCAGATAGTGCTCCCTCAATATCTCACCAAGTGCTCCCTCAATACCTCAGATAGTGCTTCCTCAATACATCAGAAAGTGCTCCCTCTATACCTCAGAAAGTGCACCCTCAGTACCTCAGAAAGTGCTCCGTCAATACCTCAGAAATTGCACTCTCTATACTTCAGAAAGTGCTCCCTCAGTACCTCAGAAAGTGCTCCCCCAATATCTCAGAAAGTGCTGCCTCAGTACCGCAGAAAGTGTTCCCACAATACCTGAGAAGGTGCTCTCTCAGTACATCAGAAAGTGCTCCCTCAATACCTCAGAAAGTGCTCTCTCAACACCTCAAAAAGTGCTCCCTCAATAGCTCAGAAAGTGCTCCCTCAATACCTCAGAAAGTGCTCCCACAATACCACAAAAAGTATTCCTTCAGTACGGCCGCAAGTGCTCCCTCAATACCTCAGAAAGTGATCCATCAATACCTCAGAAAGTGCTCCCACAGTACCTCACAAAGTCCTCCCTCAAGACATAAGGAATTGCTCCCTCAATAGCTCAGAAAGTGCTCCCTTGAAACTACAGAAAGTGCTCCCTCAGTACCTCAGATAGTGCTCCCTCATGACCTCAGAAAGTGCTTCCTCAATACCTCAGAAAGTGCCACCTCAGTACCTCAGAAAGTGCTCCCTCAAGACCTCAGAAAGTGCTCCCTCCGTACCTCAGAAAGTGCTCCTTCAACACCTCAGAAAGTGCTCCGACAAAACCTCAGAAAGTGCTCCCTCAATAACCCAAAAATTACTCCCTCACACGTCAGAAAGTACTCCCTCAATACCTCGGAAAGTACACCCTCAGTACCTCAGCAAGTGCTCCCTCAATACATCAGAAAGTGCTCCCTCAATATCTCAGAAAGTGCTCCCTCAGTACCTCAGAAATTGCTCCCTGAATACCTCAGAAAGTGCTCCCTCAATACCTCAGAAAGTGCTCTCTCAATAGCACAGAATGTGTCCCATCAATACCTCAGAAACAACACCCTCAATTCTTCAGAAGGTGCTCCCTGGGTACCACAGAAAGTGCTCCCTTAATACATCAGAAAGTGTTCCCTCAGTACCTCAGAAAGTCCTCCCTCAATACCACAGAAAGTGCTCCATCAATATCTCAGAAAGTGCTCCTTAAGTATCTCAGAAAATGCTGCCTGAATACCTTAGAAAGTGCTCCCACAATACCTCAGAACGTTCTCCCTCAATAGCTCAGAAAGTGCTCCCTCACTACCACAGAAAGGGCTCCCTCAATACCTCAGAATGTGCCGCCTCAATACCTCAGAAAGTGCACCCTCAATGCCTCAGAAATTGCCCCCTCTGTACCTCAGAAAGTGCTCCCTCAATATCTCAGAAAATGCTCCCTCAGTACCTCAGAAAATGCTCACACAGTACCGCAGAAAGTGCTCCCTCAACAACTCAGAAAGTGATCCCTCTGTACCTCAGAAAGTGCTCCCTCAATACCTCAGAAAGTGTTCCCTCTGTAGCTCAGAAAGTGCTCCCTCAATACCTCAGAAAGTGCTCCCCCAATACCTCAGAAAGTGCTCCCTCAGTACCTCAGAAAGTGCTCCCCCAATACCTCAGAAAGTGCTGCCTCAGTACCGCAGAAAGTGTTCCCACAATACCTGAGAAGGAGCTCTCTCAGTACATCAAAACGTGCTCCCTCAATACCTCAGAAAGTGCTCTCTCAACACCTCAAAAAGTGCTCCCTCAATAGCTCAGAAAGTGCTCCCTCAATACCTCAGAAAGTGCTCCCTCAGTACCTCAGAAAGTGCCTACTCAATACCTCAGGAAGTGCTCCCTCAATATCGCAGAAAGTGCTCCGTCAATATCTCAGAAACTGCTCCAACAATACCTCAGATAGTGCTCCCTCAATATCTCACCAAGTGCTCCCTCAATACCTCAGATAGTGCTTCCTCAATACATCAGAAAGTGCTCCCTCTATACCTCAGAAAGTGCACCCTCAGTACCTCAGAAAGTGCTCCGTCAATACCTCAGAAATTGCACTCTCTATACTTCAGAAAGTGCTCCCTCAGTACCTCAGAAAGTGCTCCCCCAATACCTCAGAAAGTGCTGCCTCAGTACCGCAGAAAGTGTTCCCACAATACCTGAGAAGGTGCTCTCTCAGTACATCAGAAAGTGCTCCCTCAATACCTCAGAAAGTGCTCTCTCAACACCTCAAAAAGTGCTCCCTCAATAGCTCAGAAAGTGCTCCCTCAATACCTCAGAAAGTGCTCCCACAATACCACAAAAAGTGTTCCTTCAGTACGGCCGCAAGTGCTCCCTCAATACCTCAGAAAGTGATCCATCAATACCTCAGAAAGTGCTCCCACAGTACCTCACAAAGTCCTCCCTCAAGACATAAGGAATTGCTCCCTCAATACCTCAGAAAGTGCTCCCTCAATAGCTCAGAAAGTGCTCCCTTGAAACTACAGAAAGTGCTCCCTCAGTACCTCAGATAGTGCTCCCTCATGACCTCAGAAAGTGCTTCCTCAATACCTCAGAAAGTGCCACCTCAGTACCTCAGAAAGTGCTCCCTCAAGACCTCAGAAAGTGCTCCCTCCGTACCTCAGAAAGTGCTCCTTCAACACCTCAGAAAGTGCTCCGACAAAACCTCAGAAAGTGCTCCCTCAATAACCCAAAAATTACTCCCTCACACGTCAGAAAGTACTCCCTCAATACCTCGGAAAGTACACCCTCAGTACCTCAGCAAGTGCTCCCTCAATACATCAGAAAGTGCTCCCTCAATATCTCAGAAAGTGCTCCCTCAGTACCTCAGAAATTGCTCCCTGAATACCTCAGAAAGTGCTCCCTCAATACCTCAGAAAGTGCTCTCTCAATAGCACAGAATGTGTTCCATCAATACCTCAGAAACAACACCCTCAATTCTTCAGAAGGTGCTCCCTGGGTACCACAGAAAGTGCTCCCTTAATACATCAGAAAGTGTTCCCTCAGTACCTCAGAAAGTCCTCCCTCAATACCACAGAAAGTGCTCCATCAATATCTCAGAAAGTGCTCCTTAAGTATCTCAGAAAATGCTGCCTGAATACCTTAGAAAGTGCTCCCACAATACCTCAGAACGTTCTCCCTCAATAGCTCAGAAAGTGCTCCCTCACTACCACAGAAAGGGCTCCCTCAATACCTCAGAATGTGCCGCCTCAATACCTCAGAAAGTGCACCCTCAATGCCTCAGAAATTGCCCCCTCTGTACCTCAGAAAGTGCTCCCTCAATATCTCAGAAAATGCTCCCTCAGTACCTCAGAAAATGCTCACACAGTACCGCAGAAAGTTCTCCCTCAACAACTCAGAAAGTGATCCCTCAGTACCTCAGAAAGTGCTCCCTCAATACCTCAGAAAGTGTTCCCTCTGTAGCTCAGAAAGTGCTCCCTCAATACCTCAGAAAGTGCTCCCCCAATACCTCAGAAAGTGCTCCCTCAGTACCTCAGAAAGTGCTCCCCCAATACCTCAGAAAGTGCTGCCTCAGTACCGCAGAAAGTGTTCCCACAATACCTGAGAAGGAGCTCTCTCAGTACATCAAAACGTGCTCCCTCAATACCTCAGAAAGTGCTCTCTCAACACCTCAAAAAGTGCTCCCTCAATAGCTCAGAAAGTGCTCCCTCAATACCTCAGAAAGTGCTCCCTCAGTACCTCAGAAAGTGCCTACTCAATACCTCAGGAAGTGCTCCCTCAATATCGCAGAAAGTGCTCCGTCAATATCTCAGAAACTGCTCCAACAATACCTCAGATAGTGCTCCCTCAATATCTCACCAAGTGCTCCCTCAATACCTCAGATAGTGCTTCCTCAATACATCAGAAAGTGCTCCCTCTATACCTCAGAAAGTGCACCCTCAGTACCTCAGAAAGTGCTCCGTCAATACCTCAGAAATTGCACTCTCTATACTTCAGAAAGTGCTCCCTCAGTACCTCAGAAAGTGCTCCCCCAATACCTCAGAAAGTGCTGCCTCAGTACCGCAGAAAGTGTTCCCACAATACCTGAGAAGGTGCTCTCTCAGTACATCAGAAAGTGCTCCCTCAATATCTCAGAAAGTGCTCCCACAATACCACAAAAAGTGCTCCTTCAGTACGGCCGCAGGTGCTCCCTCAATACCTCAGAAAGTGATCCATCAATACCTCAGAAAGTGCTCCCACAGTACCTCACAAAGTCCTCCCTCAAGACCTAAGGAATTGCTCCCTCAATGCCTCAGAAAGTGATCCAAAATAGCTCAGAAAGTGCTCCCTCGAAACTACAGAAAGTGCTCCCTCAGTACCTCAGATAGTGCTCCCTCAATACCTCAGAAAGTGCTTCCTCAATACCTCAGAAAGTGCTCCCTCAAGACCTCAGAAAGTGCTCACTCCGTACCTCAGAAAGTGCTCCTTCAACTCCTCAGAAAGTGCTCCGACAAAACCTCAGAAAGTGCTCTCTCAATATCCCAGAAATTGCTCCCTCAATACCTCCGAAAGTGCTCCCTCAATACCTCAGAATGTTCTCCCTCAATATCACAGAAAGTGCTCCCTCACTAAATCAGAAAGTGCTCCCTCAATACCGGAGGAAGTGCTCCCTCAGTACCTAAGAAAGTGCTCCCACAATACCTCAGATAGTGCTCCCTCAGTACCTCAAAAAGTGCACCCTCAATACCTCATATAGTGCTACCGCATTATCTCAGAAAGTGATTAGATTAGATTAGATTAGATTACTTACAGTGTGGAAACAGGCCCTTCGGCCCAACAAGTCCACACCGACCCGCCGAAGCGCAACCCACCCATACGTTTCCCCCTAACCTAACACTACGGGCAATTTAGCATAGCCAATTCACCTGACCTGCACATCTTTGGACTGTGGGAGGAAACCGGAGCACCCGGAGGAAACCCACGCAGACACGGGGAGAACGTGCAAACTCCACACAGTTAGTCGCCTGAGGCGGGAATTGAACCCGGGTCTCTGGCGCTGTGAGGCAGCAATGCTAACCACTGTGCCACCGTGCCGCCCCAGTGCTCCAACAATACCTCAGAAAGTGCTCGCGAAATCCCTCAGAAAGTGCTCCCTCAGTACCTCAGTAAGTGCTCCCTCAATACATCAGAAAAGGCTCCTTAAGTATCTCAGAAAGTGCTCCCTGAATACCATAGAAAGTGCTCCCACAATACCTCAGAACGTTCTCTCTCAATAGCTCAGAAAGTGCTCCCTCACTATCACAGAAAGGGCACCCTCAATACCTCAGAATGTGCTCCCTCAATACCTCAGAAAGTGCTCCCTCAATGCCTCAGAAATTGCTCCCTCTGTACCTCAGTAAGTGCTCCCTCAATATATCAGAAAATGCTCCCTCAGTACCTCAGAAATTGCTCACACAGTAGCGCAGAAAGTGCTCCCTCAACAACTCAGAAAGTGATACCTCAGTACCTCAGAAAGTGATCCCTCAATACCTCAGAAAGTGTTCCCTCTGTACCTCAGAAAGTGCTTCGTCAATACCTCAGAAAATGCTCCCTCAGTCGCTCTGAAGGTGCTCCCACAATACCTCAGAAATAGCTCCCTCAGTACCTCAGAAAGTGCTCCATCAATATCTCAGAAATTGCTCCCTCAGTACCTCAGAAAGTGCTCCCTCAGTACCTCAGAAGGTGCTCCTTCCGTACCTCAGTAATTGGTCCCTCAGTACCTCAGAAAGTGCTCCGTCAAAACCTCAGAAAGTGCTCCCTCAATATCCCAGACATTGCTCCCTCAATACCTCAGCAAGTGCCTACTCAATACCTCAGAACGTTCTCCCTCAATTCCTCAGAAAGTGCTCCCTCAATACCGGAGAAAGTGCTCCCTCAGTACCTAAGAAAGTGCTCCCTCAGTACCTTAGAAAGTGCACCCTCAATACCTCATATATTGCGACCGCATTATCTCAGAAAGTGCTCCAACAATACCTCAGAAAGAGCTCGCGAAATCCCTCAGAAAGTGCTCCCTCAGTACCTCAGTAAGTGCTCCCTCAATACATCAGAAAATGCTCCCTCAATATCTCAGTAAGTGCTCCCTCAGTACCTCAGAAATTGCTCCATGAATACCTCAGAAAGTGCTCCCTCAATACCTCAGAAAGTGCTCTCTCAATAGCACAGAATGTGCACCATCAATACCTCAGAACGTGCTCCCTCAATACCTCAGAAGGTTTCCCTGGGTACCACAGAAAGTGCTCCCTTAATACATCAGAAAGTGTTCCCTCAGTACCTCAGAAAGTCCTTCCTCAATACCTCAGAAAGTGCCCATCAATATCTCAGAAAGTGCTCCTTAAGTATCTCAGAAAGTGCTCCCTGAATACCATAGAAAGTGCTCCCACAATACCTCAGAACGTTCTCTCTCAATAGCTCAGAATGTGCTCCCTCAATACCTCAGAAAGTGCTCCCTCAATGCCTCAGAAATTACTCCCTCTGTACCTCAGTAAGTGCTCCCTCAATATCTCAGAAAATGCTCCCTCAGTACCTCAGAAATTGCTCACACAGTAGTGCAGAAAGTGCTCCCTCAACAACTCAGAAAGTGATCCCTCAATACCTCAGAACGTGTTCCCTCTGTACCTCAGAAAGTGCTCCCTCAATACCTCAGAAATTGCTCCCTCAGTACCCCAGAAAGTGCTCCATCAATATCTCAGAAATTGCTCCCTCAGTACCTCAGAAAGTGCTCCCTCAGTACCTCAGAAAGTGCTCCCTCAATACCTCAGAATGTGCTCCCTCAATACCTCAGAATGTGCTCCCTCAATATCTCAGAAAGTGCTCCCTCAATACCTGCGAAGGTGCTCCTTCAAAATCTCCGAAAGTGATCCCTGAATAGCTCAGAGAGTGCTCCCTCAGTACCTGAGCAAGTGCCTACTCAATACCTCAGGAAGTGCTCCCTCAATATCGCAGAAAGTGCTCCCACAATATATCAGAAAGTGCTCCCTGAATACCTCAGAAAATGCTCCCTCATTATCTCACAAAGTGCTCCCTCAATATCTCAGAAAGTGCTCCTCAGCACCTCAGAAAGTGCTCCCTCAATACCTCAGATAGTGCTCCATCAGTACCTCAGATTGAGCTCCCTCAATATCTCAGAAAGTGCTCCCTCAATATCTCAGAAAGTGCTCCCTCAACATCTCAGAAAGTGCTCCCTCTGTACCTCAGATAGTGCTCCCTCAACATCTCAGAAAGTGCTCCCTCAATACCTCAGAAAGAGCTCCCTTAATACCTCAGAAAGTACTCCTCAGTACCTCAGAAAGTGCTCCCTCAATACCTAAGAAAGTGCTCCCACAATATATCAGAAAGTGCTCCCTGAATACCTCAGAAAATGCTCCCTCAATATCTCACAAAGTGCTCCCTCAATATCTCAGGAAGTGCTCCCTCAGTACCTCAGATAGTGCTCCATTAGTACCTCAGATTGAGCTCCCTCAATATCTCAGAAAGTGCTCCCTCAATATCTCAGAAAGTGCTCCCTCAACATCACAGAAAGTGCTCCCTCTATACCTCAGATAGTGCTCCCTCAACATCTCAGAAAGTGCTCCCTCAATACCTCAGAAAGAGCTCCCTTAATACCTCAGAAAGTACTCCTCAGTACCTCAGAAAGTGCTCCCTCAATACCTAAGAAAGTGCACCCACAGTACCTCAGAATGTGCTGCCTCAGTACCTCAGAAAATACTCCCTCAATACCTCAGAAAATCCCCCCTCATTCGCTCAGAAAGTGCTCCCTCAATACCTCTGAAAGTGCTCCCTCAATACCTCTGAATGTGCTCCCTCAGTACCTCAGAAAATGCTTCACAATACATCAGAAAGTGCTCCCTAAATGCCTGAGGAAGTGCTCCAACAATACCTCAGCAAGTGCTCACTCAATCCCTCATAAGGTGCTCCCTCAGTACCTCAGAAAGTGCTCCCTCAGTACCTCAGAAAGTGCTCCCTCAGTACCTCAGAAAGTCTCCCTCAATATCTCAGAATGTGCTCCCTCAATGTCTCAGACAGTGCTCCCGCAATACCTCGGAAAGTGTTCCTTCAATACCTCAGAAACTGCTCCCTAAATACCTCAGAAAGTGTTCCCTCAGAACCTCCAGAAAGAGCTCCCTCAATACCTCAGAAAGTGCTCCATCAGTACCTCAGAAGGTCCTCCCTCAGTACCTCAGAAAGTGCTCCCTCAATACCTCACAAGGTGCTCCCTCAAGACCTCAGAAAGTGCTCCCTCAGTACCTCAGAAAATGCTCCCTCACTCGCTCAGAAAGTGCTTCCTCATTACCTCAGAAAGTGCTCCCTCAATACCTCAGAAAGTGCCCCCTCAATACCTCAGAAAGTGCTCCCTCAATCCCTCAGAAAGTGCTCCTCAGTACCTCAGAAAGTGCTCCCTCAATACCTCAGAAAATGCTCCCTCACTCGCTCAGAAAGTGCTTCCTCATTACCTCAGAAAATACTCCCTCAATACCTCAGAAAATCCCCCCTCATTCGCTCAGAAAGTGCTCCCTCAATACCTCTGAAAGTGCTCCCTCAATACCTCTGAATGTGCTCCCTCAGTACCTCAGAAAATGCTTCACAATACATCAGAAAGTGCTCCCTAAATGCCTGAGGAAGTGCTCCAACAATACCTCAGCAAGTGCTCACTCAATCCCTCATAAGGTGCTCCCTCAGTACCTCAGAAAGTGCTCCCTCAGTACCTAAGAAAGTGCTCCCTCAGTACCTCAGAAAGTCTCCCTCAACATCTCAGAAAGTGCTCCCTCTATACCTCAGATAGTGCTCCCTCAACATCTCAGAAAGTGCTCCCTCAATACCTCAGAAAGAGCTCCCTTAATACCTCAGAAAGTACTCCTCAGTACCTCAGAAAGTGCTCCCTCAGTACCTCAGAAAGTCTCCCTCAATGTCTCAGAATGTGATCCCTCAATGTCTCAGACAGTGCTCCCCCAATACCTCGGAAAGTGCTCCTTCAATACCTCAGAAACTGCTCCCTAAATACCTCAGAAAGTGTTCCCTCAGAACCTCCAGAAAGTGCTCCCTCAATACCTCAGAAAGTGCTCCATCAGTACCTCAGAAGGTCCTCCCTCAGTACCTCAGAAAGTGCTCCCTCAATACCTCACAAGGTGCTCCCTCAAGACCTCAGAAAGTGCTCCCTCAATACCTCAGAAAATGCTCCCTCACTCGCTCAGAAAGTGCTTCCTCATTACCTCAGAAAGTGCTCCCTCAATACCTCAGAAAGTGCCCCCTCAATACCTCAGAAAGTGCTCCCTCAATCCCTCAGAAATTGCTCCCTCAATACCTCAGAAAATGCTCCCTCAATACCTCAGAAGGTTCTCCCTCAGTAGCTCAGAAAGTGCTCCCTCAGTACCTCAGTATGTGCTCCCTCAAGACCTCAGAAAATGCTCCCTCAATACCTCAGAAAGTGCTCCCTCAATCCCTCTGAAAGTGCTCCCTCAATTCCTCAGAAAGTGCTCCATCAGTACCTCAGAAGGTCCTCCCTCAGTACCTCAGAAAGTGCACCCTCAGTACCTCACAAGGTGCTCCCTCAAGACCTCAGAAAGTGCTCCCTCAATACCTCAGAAAATGCTCCCTCACTCGCTCAGAAAGTGCTTCCTCATTACCTCAGAAAGTGCTCCCTCAATACCTCAGAAAGTGCCCCCTCGATACCTCAGAAAGTGCTCCCTCAATCCCTCAGCAAGTGCTCCCTCAATACCTCAGAAAGTGCTCCAACATAACCTCAGAAGTTGCTCCCTCAATATCTCAGAAATTGCTCCCTCAATACCTCAGAAAATGCTCCCTCAATACCTCAGAAAGTTCTCCCTCAATAGCTCAGAAAGTGCTCCCTCAGTACCTCAGTATGTGCTCCCTCAATACCTCAGAAAGTGCTCCCTCAATACCTCAGAAAGTGCTCCCTCAATATCTCAGAAAGTGCTCCCTTAATACCGAAGAAAGCTCCACTTTGTTGTGTTACACCCCGAAGTCTCTCACACAGTAGCTCCACAAAACATTCACATCCTCAACACTTCAGGATGCAGCCCAGTTCTCCATCTCAGACTGCATTCAAACCCCTTCAGACAGTAATGACCCACATCCACCCCTGTCCAAGATTGGAGCCCAGGTCGCCAGAACATTTCTTGTCTCTCTGGATTAATTTTAGAATTCGTACAATGCAGAAACAAACCATCCTGTCCATCGGCTCCACACCGACTGAACAGCATCCCACCCAGACTCACATCCTCTACTCTATCCCTGTAATTCTGCATTTTCCATGGCATCTTTGGACTGTGGGAGGAATCTGGAGTACCCGGAGGGAACCCACACAGATACAAAATGAATGTGTAAACTCCACACAGTCACCGGGATTAGAATCAAACCACTGAGGCACCGTGCTGTTCTCTCTCCCTGGATGTCATGTCATCTAACTTTTTACTAAGCCGTCTCCCATATGAAACCTTCTCATCTATCTTCTTGGTCATCCCTTCAAAAGCTCTTTCAAGTTGGACACACCATTTCCACAAACAAAGCCAAGCTTACTATCCCTGATCAATTCTTGCTTTTCCAAATGCATTTAAATTGTCTCTCAAAATGCCCTCCAACAGCTTACCCACCACTTACATCAAGCTCACAGCTCCATAGTTCAATGGCTGTTCCTTGCAGCCTTTCTTCAATAACGGCACATCATTAATCACTCTCCAGTCTTCAGCACCTCACCCGTTGTCACTGATCAGTCCATCTGACAAGGCCATCTCCATCCTTCTGTAACCTAAGGCTATCCTCCTCAGTATTTATCACCCCACCAATGTTCATATCATTCATGAACCCACTGATTAAGCCTCCACCATTCAAATCTAAATCTTTTCTACCAGTCACATCAGCGAGACCACCAACAGTAACTTCTGTGAGACAGGAATGGACAGAAATTTCTAATTGGGCCATCACTGTCTGCTTCCTGCCATTCAGCATTCTATGCCAAATTCCTTTGATCTTGAGTTTTTACGTTCACCATCAGTTTCCAATATGGGATCTAATAAAAGCCTTACTGACCTCCAAGCAGACGACAGGAAAGCATTGCCCACTTTTACACACCCGGTCACCTGCTTGAAAAATGTAATCTCATTGGTCAGACCTGACCTCTCCTTTACAGAACCATTCTGACTGTTCTTCATGAACTCCAGTCTCTTTAAATGCTGATTAATTCTTTCTCACAAAATTGCTTCCAACAGATGCCCCACCAGTGATATTAGCCTGACAGGCCTGTGGTTGCCTCTTTTATCCCATGCTCCTTCTTGAATAACGGGACCACATGGTCAGTCCGCAAACACCTCTCTTGTGGCCAGAGAGGATTTGAAAAATATTGCAAGTGAACCTGCTGTTTCCTCCATTGACTCACTCAGTAAACTGAGACACTGTCTTTGGAGATTTATCGGGTTTTAAGAAGGCCAGACCACTCAGAAACTCCTCTCTCTCTCTCTCTCTATGCTAATTCATTTAATTGTATCACAGAACATCTCCAAGATTTCATATCAAACCTGTCCCGATGAGCACCGACAAAATTCACTATCGCCTCTGGGTCCATGCGCAAATTCTGACTGTGTTCTCTCATTATCAATTCAAACTTAATGTCACTGTAAGGTACTTTCAGATTTATATTTCCCCTCTTCGCACTCCTCTCTCCCAGGCAATTAGTCTGCAATGCGATTTGGAAGAGTGTGGGATGTCAGTCTGGATGTGGATTAGCATAGGGAAGCTCAGAAATAATGAACACACGACTCTACTGAGTGTGGGGCAGTGGGATTCATTCGGGATGAGCACACGGAAGCTGACTCATGCACTGACAGTGCAGCGTTCCCTCAGTAATGACCCTCTGACAGTGTAGCATGGCCCCATATTGACAGTCAGACATTGCAGCAATGAGGTAAAAACAATGACTGCAGATGCTGGAAACCAGATTCTGGATCAGTGGTGCTGGAAGAGCACAGCAATTCAGGCAGCATCCGAGGACAGGCAAAATCGACGTTTCGGGCAAAAGCCCTTCATCAGGAATAAAGGCAGAGAGCCTGAAGCATGGAGAGATAAGCTAGAGGAGGGGGGGGGGTGGGAGAGAGTGGCATAGAGTACAATAGGTCAGTGGGGAAGGAGATGAAGGTGATAGGTCAGGGAGGAGAGGGTGGAGTGGATAGGTGGAAAAGGAGCTGGGCAGGTCGGACAAGTCCGGACAGGTCAGGGGATCGAGTTTCTGGAGGTTAGAAGCTAGGATGAGGTGGGGGAAGGGGAAATGAGGAAACTGTTAAAATCCACATTGATGCCCTGGGGTTGAAGTGTTCCGAGGCGGAAGATGAGGCGTTCTTCCTCCAGGCGTCTGGTGGTGAGGGAGCGGCGGTGGAGGAGGCCCAGCACCTCCATATCCTCGGCAGAGTGGGAGGGGGAGTTGAAATGTTGAGCCACTGGGCGATGTGGTTGATTGGTGCGGGTGTCTCGGAGATGTTCCCTGAAGCGTTCTGCTAGGAGGCGTCCAGTCTCCCCAATGTAGAGGAGACCGCATCGGGAGCAACGGATACAATAGATGATATTAGTGGATGTGCAGGTAAAACTTTGATGGATGTGGAAAGCTCCTTTGGGGCCTTGGACGGAGGTGAGGGAGGAGGTGTGGGCGCAGGTTTTACAGTTCCTGCGGTGGCAGGGGAAAGTGCCAGGATGGGAGGGTGGGTCGTAGGGGGGCGTGGACCTGACCAGGTAGTCACGGAGGGAACGGTTGCTACGTAGAGCAGTTGATCTTCCGTAATTACACCGGCACCACTCCCCACCTCTTCCTCCGCTACATTGATGACTGCATTGGCGCCACCACGTGCTCCCGCGAGGAGGTTGAGCAATTCATCAACTTCACCAACACATTCCACCCTGACCTTAAATTTACCTGGACCATCTCTGACACCTCCCTCCCCTTCCTGGACCTCTCCATCTCCATCAGTGACGACCGACTTGACACTGACATCTTCTACAAACCCACCGACTCCCACAGCTACCTGGATTACACCTCTTCCCACCCTACCTCTTGCAAAAATGCCATCCCGTATTCCCAATTCCTCCGCCTCCGCCGTATCTGCTCCCAGGAGGAGCGGTTCCACCATAGAACACTCCAGATGGCCTCCTTCTTTAGAGACCGCAATTTCCCTTCCCACGTGGTTAAAGATGCCCTCCAACGCATCTCATCCACATCCCGCACCTCCGCCCTCAGACCCAACCCCTCCAACCGCAACAAGGACAGAACGCCCCTGGTGCTCACCTTCCACCCTACCAACCTTCGCATAAACCAAATCATCCGCCGACATTTCCGCCGCCTCCAAACAGACCCCACCACCAGGGATATATTTCCCTCCCCACCCCTCTCCGCCTTCCGCAAAGACCGTTCCCTCCGTGACTACCTGGTCAGGTCCACGCCCCCCTACGACCCACCCTCCCATCCTGGCACTTTCCCCTGCCACCGCAGGAACTGTAAAACCTGCGCCCACACCTCCTCCCTCACCTCCATCCAAGGCCCCAAAGGAGCTTTCCACATCCATCAAAGTTTTACCTGCACATCCACTAATATCATCTATTGTATCCGTTGCTCCCGATGCGGTCTCCTCTACATTGGGGAGACTGGACGCCTCCTAGCAGTGCGCTTCAGGGAACATCTCCGAGACACCCGCACCAATCAACCACATCGCCCAGTGGCTCAACATTTCAACTCCCCCTCCCACTCTGCCGAGGATATGGAGGTGCTGGGCCTCCTCCACCGCCGCTCCCTCACCACCAGACGCCTGGAGGAAGAACGCCTCATCTTCCGCCTCGGAACACTTCAACCCCAGGGCATCAATGTGGATTTTAACAGTTTCCTCATTTCCCCTTCCCCCACCTCATCCTAGCTTCTAACCTCCAGAAACTCGATCCCCTGACCTGTCCGGACTTGTCCGACCTGCCCAGCTCCTTTTCCACCTATCCACTCCACCCTCTCCTCCCTGACCTATCACCTTCATCTCCTTCCCCACTGACCTATTGTACTCTATGCCACTCTCTCCCACCCCCCACCCCCTCCTCTAGCTTATCTCTCCATGCTTCAGGGTCTCTGCCTTTATTCCTGATGAAGGGCTTTTGCCCGAAACGTCGATTTTGCCTGTCCTCGGATGCTGCCTGAATTGCTGTGCTCTTCCAGGACCACTGATCCAGACATTGCAGCAATCCCTCATTACAAATCCCCTGTCAGCACACCACTCCCTCAGACAGTGCTGCGGTCCCTCAGTACTGACCCTCTGATAGTGCAGCACTTCCTCATTAATGATGACTTGACAGCGCAGCACTCCCTTAGTTCTGAACCTCTGCCAGTGCAGCATACCCTCAGTACTGATCCTCCGACAGTGCGGCCCTCCCGCAGTGCTGGCTCTCTCACAGAGCAGATGTCACTCAGTACTGGCCTTGTGACAGTGAAACCCTCCCTCAGGCTGACCCTCTGACAGTGAAGCACTCCCTCAGTAGTGACCTTCTGACAGTGCGACACTACCACCGTACTGACCCTCTGACAGTGCAGCACCTCCTCAGTACTGACCCTCTGCCAATCCAGCACTCCCTCAGTACTGACTCTCTGATAGTGCGGCAATCCCTCAGTACTGACACTCTGCCAGTCCAGCACTCACTCCATATTGATCCACTGACAGTGCAGCACCCCCTCAGTACTGAACCTCTGACAGTGCAACGCTATCGCAGAAATGACCCACTGACAATGCAACACTCCCTCAGTACTAACCCTCTGATAGTGCAGCACTCCCGCAGTACTGACGCTCTAACATTGCAGCACTCCCTCAGTACTGATCCTTTGACAATGCAGCACTCCCTCAGTACTGACCGTCTGACAGTGCGATAGTCCCTCAGGAGTCACCCTCTGACAGTGCAGTGCTTCCTCCATCTTGAACCTCAGACAATGCTGACTTCCCTCCATACAGATCCACTGGCAGTGCTGCACTTCCTCAATTCTGACATTCTGACAGAGCAGACGTCACTCAGTACTGACCCTCAGATAGTGCGACACTCCCTCAGCACTGACTCTCTGACAGTGTGGCACTCCCTCAGTGCTGACCCTCTGAGAGTCCAGCACTCCTTCAGTACTTGAATCTCTGACATTGCGACACTCCCGCAGTACTGACCATCTGAAAGTGCGGCACTCCCTCAGTACTGGTCCTCTGACACTGCAGCACTCCGTCAATACTGACACTCTGAAAGTGCCGCACTCCTTCAGTACTCACCCTCTGAGACTGCAGCAATCCATCAGTACTGACCCTCTGACAGTGCAGAAATCCTTCAATACTGATTATCTGACTGTGCAGTACTCCCTCAGTACTGACTCTCTGACAGTGCTACTCTCCCTCAGTACTGACCCTCTGACACTGCAGCACTCCCTCAGCTCTGACCCTCTGACCCTGCAGCACTCACTCAGTACTGACTACCTGACAGTGCAACACTCCCTCACTACTCACCCTCTGACAGTGCAGCACTCCATCAGCACTGACACTCTGACCCTGCAGCACGTTCTCAGTACTGACCCTCTGTCAGTGCAACACTCCCTCAGTACTGAGACTCGACAGTGCAGCACTACGTCAGTACTGACACTCTGACAGTTCAGAGTCCCTCAGTACTGACCCTCCGATAGTGCAGCACTCCCTCAATACTGATCGTCTGACAGTGTATCAATCCCACTGTACTGACCCTCTCACAGTGCAGTGCTTCCTCCATCTTGACCCTCAGACAATGCAGACTTCCCTCAATACAGATCCACTGGCAGTGCTGCACTCCCTCAGTTCTGATATTCTGACAGAGCAGACGTCACTCAGTACTGACCCTCAGATAGTGCGACACTCCCTCAGCACTGACTCTCTGGCAGTGTGGCACTCCCTCAGTGCTGACCCTCTGAGAATCCAGCACTCCTTCAGTACTTGAATCTCTGACATTGCGACACTCCCGCAGTCCTGTCCCTCTGAAAGTGCGGCACTCCCTCAGTACTGACCCTCTGACACTGCAGCACTCCCTCAATACTGACACTCTGAAAGTGCCGCACTCCTTCAGTACTGACCCTCTGAGACTGCAGCACTCCATCAGTACTGACCCTCTGACAGTGCAGAAATCCTTCAGTACTGATTATCTGACAGTGCAGTACTCCCTCAGTACTGACTCTCTGACAGTGCTACTCTCCCTCAGTACTGACCCTCTGACACTGCAGCACTCCCTCAGCACTGACCCTACAGCACTCACTCAGTACTGACCACCTGACCGTGCAACACTCCCTCAGTACTCACCCTCTGTCAGTGCAACACTCCCTCAGTACTGACACTCGACAGTGCAGCACTCCGTCAGTACTGACACTCTGACAGTGCAGAGTCCCTCAGTACTGACCCTCCGATACTGCAGCACTCCCATAGTGCTGATCGTCTGACAGTGTATCAATCCCTCTGTACTGACCCTCTGACAGTGCAGCATTCCCTCAGTACTGAACCTCCGACAGTGCAGCACACCCTCAGTCGTGCCCCTCTGACAGTGCAGCACTCCCTCAGTCCTGACCCTTTGATAGTGCAGCACTCCCTCAGTACTGACTCTCTGATAGTGTAGCACTCCCTCAGTACTGACACTCTGCCAGTCCAGCACTCCTTCAGTACTGACTCTCTGATAGTGCGGCACTCCCTCAGTACTGACTCTCTGACAGTGCTACTCTCCCTCAGTACTGGTCCTCTGACACTGCAGCATTCCCTCAATACTGACACTCTGAAAGTGCCGCACTCCTTCAGTACTGACCCTCTGAGACTGCAGCACTCCATCAATACTGACCCTCAGATAGTGCAGTACTCCCTCAGTACTGGCTCTCTGACAGTGCTACTCTCCCTCAGTACTGACCCTCTGCCAGTCCAGCACTCCCTCAGTACTGACTCTCTGATAGTGCAGTACTCCCTCAGTACTGACACTCTGCCAGTTCAGCACTCACTCCATATTGATCCACTGACAGTGCTGCACTCCTTCAGTTCTGACCTTCTGACAGTGCAGCACCTCCGCAGTACTGACCCTCTGACAGTGAAGCTCTCCCTCAGACTGACCCTCTGACAGAGAAGCACTCAGTAATGACCCTCTGCCAGTGCAACACTCCCTCAGTACTCACCCTCTGACAGTGCGGCACTCCCTCAGTACTGACACTCTGCCAGTGCAACACTCCCTCAGTACTGACTCTCTGACAGTGCGGCACTGCCTCTGTACTGACTCTTTGACAGTGCGGCACTCCCTCTGTACTGACCCTCTGCCAGTCCAGCACTCCCTCATTACTGACTCTCTGACAGCGCGACACTCCCACAGTACTGACCTTCAGACAGTGCGGCACTCCCTCATTACTAACACTCTGCCAGCCCAGCACTCACTCCATATTGATCCACTGACAGTACTGCACTCCCTCAGTTCTGACATTCTGACAGTGCAGCACCCCCTCAGTATTGAACCTCTGACAGTGCGACACTACCGCAGAAATGACACTCTGACAGTGCAGCACTCTCTCAGTACTAACCCTCTGACAATGCAGCACTCCCTCAGTACTGACGCTCTGACGGTGCAGCACTCCTCAGTACTGTCCGTCTGACAGTGCAGCACTCCCTCAGTACTGACCCTCTAACATTGCAGCACTCCCTCAGAAATGACCCTTTGACAGTACAGCTCTCCCTCAGTACTGACCCGCTGACAGTGCGATAGCCCCTCAGCACTGACCCTCTGACAGTCCAGTGCTTCCTCCATCTTCACCCTCAGAGAATGTGGCCCTCCTTCCATACTGATCCACATTCAGTGCTGCACTTCCCCAGTTCTGACATTCTGAGAGAGCAGACGTCACTCAGCACTGACCCACAGATAGTGCGACACTCCCTCAGCACTGATCTCTGTCAGTGTGGCACACCCTCAGTACTGACCCTCTGAAAGTGCGGCGCTCCCTCAGTACTGACCCTCTGACACTGCAGTACTCCCTCAGTACTGACCCTCTGACAGTGCAGCATCCCCTGTATTAATCCTCTAACAGTGCAGCACTCCCTCAGTACTGACCCTCTGACAGTGCAGCACTCCTTCAGTACTGACCCTCTTTTTTTCTACTTCTTAGATTCTTGTGGAAATTTGGAGACATGGGGTTTGCAGATTCTGAGGAAGCATGAGAGAGACACACAAACCAAGCCCCGTCTGAAACTCTCTGCAATAGACTATGCAGAGGCTCAGAGTCACAGAAATGCACAGCATGGAACCAGATCTTCCTGTTCAACTCGTCCATGCCAACCAGATATTCGCATCTAATTTCATTCCATTTGCTAGCACTTGGCTGATATCCCTCTGAACCCTTCCTATTCACATACTCACCCTAATGCCTTTTAAACGTCGCAATTGTACAAGACCCCATCACTTCCTCTCGCAGCTAACTGCATACCCTTGAATAAGTGCTCAAACATTCATACTGTCAATGCAAACTCTAATAAAGACCAACCTACGAAATGCTATCATTGTCATTTTCAACCCACCCTTTGATTCTTCATTATGCTGATTTCAACACAGGGAAAGAAACAGTCTTAGTGACTGTCCACCGTGACCCTGTAATAAAACTTATTTTCAAATGTGGCTTGCATGTGATTACCACACCCTCTAATAGTTGACTGGAAGGTGGGGGTGAGCTGTACTCTCCTGCTGCAGTCCTTGGGTGTCCCACAGTGATGTTAGGGAGGGAACACCAGGATTCTGACCTGAACCATGTAAAGAGCTCTCTTACTGGAGTGTCCCTTTATTGTTGGGAAGTTAATATAGACTAGGAGGACCCTAGAGCTGCTGTCTTGTCAGAGGGAGAGGACTGTTGGGTCACACACCTCAGGTGAGGGGTGAGGTTGAGAAGCTGGGGCCTGCATGGTCATTTCAGACATGATAGAGATTGAGCCAACAGTGTTGGCATCACGAACCAGTTCGCTGAGGTAACTGACCCCCTTTATGGCGGAGGGATTCAATACTTTTAATAGAGCAAGCTTGAGAATTCAACGCAAAAATCAACTTGTACAGACGCGCTGGAGACCTGAAACATCAATACAGAGATTGCTGAAGAAGCTGAGCATGTCCGGCAGCATCTCTGAAGGGAGAGGGAGAAAGAGACAGAGAGGAAGTTCACCTTTCAAGTCCAGTGATTTCTGTGGGAAAGTTTCTTCGGAACAGACGTTTTGAGGAAGGGTCACTTGAAATGCGAATTGTTCCTCCCTGTCTTCCCGGATGCTGCCTGATCTGCTGAATTTCTCCAGCCATCTGTTTGCATGAGACTTTGATCTGACCTGATCCAAGCGTCACTGAGTAATTCAGTCTGTGTTCAATGCACTGGGGCTGCTTCTGCTGAAAGTTAACAAATAGGTTTAAGGCTTTGTAAGGTATTGTATTCGGAGGGCGGGCTACATGGGAGAACAGATACAGAACACAGGCACTTCACAAAGATCCTTATCAATTTAACTTCGTGATGTTAATTCAGAAGGAACATCTCAAACCTAACTTTTCAGTTAATCAGACAAGAGGAGTATATATGTCATGACAAAGACTTGTTGTAAAGACTGTGCATAACCGAACGTTAGTGACTATGTTTGTACGTAAAGTTTTTGTTATGAATAAAGTCTCTTTTTGAAATTGATATAAATATTTTTCGAGGGGGATGAAGTATCTTGAGCTTGTGGATGCATTGCTCTTTTCCCTAATCTTTCTTAGATAAACGCTAGAGAAGTTAGATACTCCTCGGGTCATCAAACGGTCATCAACGTGGAGGAGATGGTGCGATTGTCACGGGGGCTTAGTATTGCCTCACCCCACCCGGGGTTCGATTCCAGCCTCGGGCGACTGTCTGTGTGGAGTTGGCACATTCTCCCCCTGTCAGCCTCCGGGTGCTCCAGTTCCGTCCCACTGGCCAAAGATGTGCAGGCTAGGTGGATTAGCCAGAGGGAATGAAAGTATCCAGGAATAGAGAAGGTGGGTGGGATGCTCTGCCGAGTGTCAGTGTCAACCTGATAGGCCGAATGACCTGCTTCCACATCTTAGAGATTATATGATCAATCCAGAAACCCAAATGTTCTGGGCCCTTGGATCCAATCTTGGGAGTGGCTGTGGGCCATCACAGTGAGAACAGATTTGGGAATGAACACGGTCCAAGGGGGCAACAGGTTTGCTTTCTGAGGTGTTGAGGGCATGAATGTTCTGTCGAGATGCTTTGGGGATAAACATACTGAGGGGATGGTTTCTAAGGTATTGAGGGAGCACTATCTGTCAGTACAGGGTGCAGATGGTCCAAAGGTACAGATACACTTCATAGAACATAGATCATAGAAGTCTACAGCACAGGACAGGCCCTTCAGCCCACGATGTTGTGCCGACCATTGACCCTCATGTAAGGTAAACCTAATGTACGAACCCTCAAAAGTCTGTGACCATATGCATGTCGATCAATCTCTTAAATATCCCCAATGACCTGGCTTCCACAACCGCTGTTGGCAACGAATTCCATGCTCTCACAACTCTCTGCGTAAAGAACCCGCCTCTAACATCCCCTTTATACTTTCCGCCAAACAGCTTAAAACTATGACCCTCGTGTTAACAATTTCTGCCCTGGGAGAAAGTATCTGGCTATCAACCCTATCTATGCCCCTCATTATCTTGTACACCTCAATTAGGTCCCCTCTCTTCCTTCTTTTTCCCAACGAAAAAAGTCCGAGCTCAGTCAAACTCTCTTCGTTAGATAAGCCCTCCATTCCAGGCAGCATCCTGATAAAGCTTCTCTGAACCCTCTCCAAAGCTTCCACATCTTTCCTATAATAGGGCGATCAGAACTGGACACAGTATTCCAAGTGCGGTCTAACCAAAGTTTTATACAGCTGCAACAAGATCTCACGGCTCTTAAACTCAATCCCCCGGTTAATAAAAGTCAAAACAACATATGCTTTCTTAACAACCCTGCCCACTTGGGTGGCAATTTTAAGGGATCTATGTACCTGCACACCATGATCCCTCTGTTCCTCCACACTGCCACGAATCCTGTCTTTAATCCTGTACTCAGCTTTCAAGTTCGACCTTCCAAAATGCATCTCTTTACATTTATCCAGCTTGAACTCCATCTGCCACCATTCAGCCCATCTCTGCATCCTGTCAATGTCACGCTACAGCCTGCAACAGTCCTCTATACTGTCAACGACACCTCCAATATGTGTGTCGTCTGCAAACTTGCTAACCAATCCTTCAATTTTCACATCAAAGTCATTAAAATAAATTACAAAGAGTGGATGCCAAAGAACAGAGCCCTGTGGAACACCACTCACCACTGACTTCCAGGCAGAATACTTTCCTTCCACTACCATTCGCTGTCTTCTGTCGACAAGCCAATTCTGTATGCAGACAGCTAAATTTCCCTGTATCCCCTTCCTCCTGGCTTTCTGAACGAGCCTACCATGGGGAACCTTCTCAAATGCCTTGGTGAAGTCATATACATCACATCCACCGCTCGACCCTCATCAACTTGTCTAGTAACATCCTCAAAGAACTCAACAAGATTTGTGAGGCATGATCTGCCCCTCAAAATGCCGTGCTGTCTGCATTTAATAAAGCTCTGCTCTTCCAGATGGTCATAAATCCTATCCCTCAGAATCCTTTCTATCACCTTGCAGATGACAGACGTGATACTGACTAGTCTGTAATTGCCGGGGATTTCCCTATTTCCTTTCTTGAAGAGTGGAATTACATTTGCCGCCCTCCAGTCCTCAGGTACGAATCCGGTGGAGAGCGAGGTCTTTGTAAGTGGCGAAGCAATCACATTTCTAGCTTCCCTCAGCAGCCGAGGACAAATCTGGTCCGGCGCTGGCGACTTGTCAATCTTAATGTTTGTCAAAATGTTCAGCACATCAGCTTCCTCAATCTCTATCCGATCCAGCATGCTTACCTGCTCCTCAATGGTTTCATTCACTACAAAGTCCTTTTCTTTAGTAAAGACAGAAGGAAAAAACTCATTTAGGGTTTCCCCTACCTCCTCAGACTCGATACACAAGTTCCCTATGCTATCCCTGATCGGCCCGACTCTTTCTTTGATCATTCTCTTATTCCTCACATATGTGTAAAATGCCTTTGGATTCTCCCTAATCCTTCCTGCCAAGCCTTTTTCGTGCCCTCTCCTGGATCTCCTCAGATCATTTTTGAGCTCCTTCCTCGCCTCCCTGTAGTCCTCTAGAGCTGAGCAAGATCCTACCTTCCTCCATCTTACATAAGCTGCCTTCTTTCTTTTGACAAGAAGCTCCACCGCTCTCGTCATCCAATGTTCCTTTATCTTACCCCTTCTTGCCTGTCTCAGAGGAACACATTAATGCATCACTCGCAATAACTGTTCGTTAAACAGTCTCCATATGTCTATAGTGTTCTTTCCATGGAACAATTGCAAGTTCATGCTTCCCAACTCACGTCTGATAGTATCATAGTTTACTTTTCCCCTATTAAATATCCTCCCACTGTGTCTGATTCTCTCCTTCGCCATGGCTATGTAGAATGTGAGGCAGTTGTAGTCACTATCACCAAAATGCTCTCCCACCGCAATTTCTGACACCTGCCCCGGCTCATTGCCAAGCACCAAATCCAAAATAGCCTCTCCCCTCGTCGGCCTGTCAACGTTACTGCGTTAGGAAACCCTCCTGAACACACCTCACAAAAACAGCTCCTTCCAAACCATCTGCTCGAAGGAGGTTCCAATCAATATTGGGAAAGTTAAAGTCACCCATTACAACAACCCTACGACATTCACACTTTTCCAGGATTAGGTGCATTAATCAGGGGTAAATGTAGGGGAATTGGTCGAGTTGGGTTCATCTTCGGAAGGTCGGTGTGGACTTGTTAGGCCGAAGGGCCTGTTTCCACACTGTAGGGAATCTAAGGATCTATCCTTGGTCCCTCCTGTATCTCCCCTACATACTGCCACGAGGTGACATTGCTCGAAAGCAATGTGTTAGGTTTCACATATGCAGTGACAATGCCCAGCTCTACCTCCCGATCATCCCACTCCACTGTTACTCTGTTATCAAACTGCTAACCATGCTCCCACTACTCGATTAGCTGCAATTTCCTCCAATGAAACACTGCAATGGGTAAACCCTTTACCTTCAGTTGCTGTTAAAAATTCCTTTCCTTTACTTCTGAGTCCCTCCCTCTCACTGGGAACTATCTGAGGCAGAACTACACACTTCACAATATTGCTGTTACACGTGACCCTAAGGTGACCTTCTGATCAGACATCAACACAATGACAAACACCAGGAATTCCAATCTCTAAAATGTTGGCTTGTCTCCCCCTCACCCCAGCTCCATTGCTACTGAAACCCTTTACCCGTGTTGGTGTTGCCTGAAACTTGACAAATCTGAAATAGAACCGTTGATTCCGTGACTGACACAGAATCTGCGAGCTTTCTGTGTTTCCTGCATAATTGCCTCCTGGTCCTTTGTGGTGCAGCTTTCTACAGTTTCCACTATTTAAATAATATTCTGTTCTTTTATTATCTCTTCCAAAATGACCAATTTCCCATTTTCCCAAATTATACCCCATCTGGCAACTTCTGGTCCACTTCTCCTGTGCATCTCTCTCTTCACAATCCTCTTAGAACTTTACAGTGATGCCTTTTCTGACAAATTCCACCCCCCACCCCCCCACCCCCTCCATTCTTCTACATGTTTACTGGGAGTCCTTGGCAGTGGGAAGCATGTTCTGTTGCTATCCTTTTAGGAATACTCTATGGAATGACTGGGAGGAGCTTGCTGCCCATTGGTCAGAATGGAGACAACTTACTCATCAAGCTGCATGAGCCTTTCACCCCCCCATGTCTTATTGATGAGGCACAGCGGCAGCACGGAAGGAAAGAAAAGGAAGCAAATCCTACTCTCCACATCTCGCTGACTCTTGGAACATTCTGTCCCAATGTTTCAAAGATCTGCCCTGTTCAGTCACATGAAGGCCCAAGGTGGAAACTCATAGAAACCCACATAAGTTTCCCCCTGAATTGACTGCTGACCTCCACAAGGGGTAACGTATACAGTCATCCTGGGCCAGGAGGAGGGAATGGTGAGAGTTTCTGACCCGAACTGACACTGACGATTTTATAAACTTGTATTACAGGATATTACAGGTGGGCATTCAGATGGTAATCTCAGTAGCTGTAACGCCAAACTCTGACAGAATTATTCAATTCATCAGGACCTGGATATTCGCACTGTGTGTGAGTATTGTGTTCCAGCTTATTCCCATTTTCTGCATAAAAGTTCTCCTTTGAATCACCCCATTCTCGCAATAGATCTCCCCAAACGTTCAATGTGTCCTGTAATCCTTGTATAATTAGCTGATGTGTGTAAGGTTTATTATTATAACGTGTAACTTTTGTAAACCCCTTTGTCACAGCTCACCCTCAATTTCCTTTGCTCAAAGAAGAACTATCTTAGTTTCCCCAAACCCCTGATTCCCCAATGTCTGTTTGCTCTCTATAAGGTACACATGAGGATTGTGTTGGAAAATTATCCACTTACCTGCATCAGTTGCAGCCCCAACAATATTAAAGAAAGTGAACATTCTCCAGGGCAAAGCACTGTGCCTGAGTGGAGTCCGATCCACCACCTTCAGCATTCCCCCTCCCCACCCTCGAGGCACAATGACAGCACTGTGTAAAAGGTAAAGACAGCATTGTCCTACCAGACCATAGGGATGCTCTCTCATTTGGGAGAGATGGCTGGTGGTGGTTTAACCTGAAGGTTACTACAGCCCAAGCAAGGGGAGTGGGAGAGAAGGAGAGTCCATCTGTTGTAGATCGATATTCTCTATGTAGCTGCAACACCAATATCATAAAAATGAATAGCGTAAAAAAAAATCCAAAACACACTACTAAAATCTCTCATTCCTTGAACCATCCTGGTAAATCTCCTGTGCCCTCTCTCAGGGACCCTGCCATCCTTCCCAATGTGTGGGCGATCTCTGGTTTGCAGAGACTCAGCTGCTTTGTGTTCCTGTGGGTGATGTCATCACCGAGCAACAGTTGCACTAAACCTCACTGTCTGTAAGGGTAGGAGACGCAGAAATCCCAACAGCATTTTTGACATATTTAAGTCTATGCTTGCGATAGCAAGACAGATAACGCAATGGACCGTGTATTGGAAAATGGATTAGGATAGTTCTGTGATAGTTTTCTTTACTGGCACAGACTCAATGGCCCACAGAGCCTTTTTCTGTGCTGTCAACCTCGAGGTACTTAATATAGGGATATGACAGGCCACATTTGAAACCAGGTCAGAAAAGGTGATATTAAAATAGATGACACATGATTGGTCAATGTGTTTGAGAGGAACATGAGACGGAGAGATTTAGGAGGAAATTCTGGAGCTCGGCGCAGGAATCTGAAAGGGCCGTCATCAAATGAGAAATAAAAATGGGGAATCCACAAGGCTGGAAATAAAGAAAGACACATACTGCAGAGCATTGAGAGACTGGAGGGGATTAGAGTTAGGGAGGGTTCTGAGGCTGTGGAGGAATTATTAGAGATAGGGAAGAGTTGTGAAGCTGGATGAGGTGACAGTTAGGGAGAGAT
Source organism: Chiloscyllium plagiosum (assembly GCF_037043375.1). Classification (NCBI taxonomy): domain Eukaryota; kingdom Metazoa; phylum Chordata; class Chondrichthyes; order Orectolobiformes; family Hemiscylliidae; genus Chiloscyllium; species Chiloscyllium plagiosum. The sequence goes on from NW_028270171.1 coordinate 50,955,657, forward strand.
GTGAAGATGGAGGAATTTAGAGATAGCAAGAATTAGAGTCGTAATGTTAGATAGTACAGAAACAGACCCTGCGGTCCGGTCAATCCGGGTCAACCATAGTTCCAAACCGATTTAATCTCACCTGCCTCCCCTTGGTCCACATGCATCCAAATATTTCCTATTAGGTGCCTGTTCAAATGACTTTCTCGTAGAATCACTGCTGGGCGGAAACAGGCCATTTGTCCAACAATCCACCTGGACCCATTCCCCTACATTTACCACTCACTATTGCACCCAACGTACACATCCCTTAACAGTATGGGCAATTTAGCATGGCCAGTTTACTAGTGGGAGGAAACCCACACAGACACGGGGAGAATGTGCAAAGTCCACACGGACAGTCGCTGGAGGCTGGAATTGAACCCAAATCCCTGGTGCCATGAGGCAGCAGTGCTAACCACTGAGCCACCGTGCTGCCTAGCCTTTGCATTTATAGCTACCTGGAAGTTCATTCAACATATACACTAACTGGGTGTAAAAAAATATTTTAAAATCTCTAATGTCTTTTTAAATCCATTTCTCCCCTCACATGTAAAATTATGCAGCCCATTCTTGAATCACCCCTCCTTCTGGAAGGGGCACCTGCTATTCACATTACCGAGACGACTCATGATTTTATAAACCTCTAATAAGGTCACCCCTCAACCTCCTACACTCCAGTGAAAATAAGTCCCAGCCTCTCCTTATAACTGAAACCATCCATTACCATCACCATTCTGGGAAATCTCTTCTGGGCCCGCTCCAATTTAATGATATCCTTCCTATAACAGCACAACCAGAACTGAGCGCAGTATTGCAAAAGAGGCCTCCCCAACATCCTAGACAGCCTCAACATAACGTCCCAACTCCTGCACTCAAAGGTCTGAGCAATGAAGGCAAATGTGTTAAAGACCTTCTTAACCACCCTGTCTACATGTGAAACAAACTTCAAAGACTTGAACCCTTAGGTCTCTTTGTTCTATATCACTTCTCAAGGCCTGACCTTTAATGAATGTAAGTCCTGCCCTTGTTTATTTTATGAAAATGTAATACCTTGCATTTATTCAGATTAAACACCATCTGCCACTCTTCAGCCATCCACCCAATTGATCAAGATCTCTTTGGAATCGTACATAACCTTTGTTGCTGTCTACTTTAACATCATTTTTAGTGTCACCCGCAAACTTACAAACCAAACTTTCCATATTCTCATCGAAATCATTCATATGAATGGCAAACAAAAGTGGACCCAACACTGATCCCTGTGGAACACCGCTGGTCACAGGCCTTCACTCTGAAAAACAACCCTCCAATATTACTCTCTCGCCGACTGTTTCAATGCTGATTATCACTAATTATTCCATATCTCTCCAAGTACATGTAAATCCTATCCTTCAGAATCACCTGCAGCAACTTACCCAACACTGAAGTCAGACTCACAGGCCTGCCGTTCCCAGGCTTCTACTTATATCCCTTCACAGACAAAGGTGCAACATTAGCCACTCTCCAGTCATCACACCTTCACCGTCCTCCAAACACTGCCCCCGGCCTGACCCTCACCTGCATCCACACACCGCCCCCATCCTGACCTTCACCACCATCCATACACCGCCTCCAGCCTGACCCTCACCGGCATCCATACACTGCCACCAGCCTGACATTCACTGCCTTCCATTGTCGCCCACAGCTTTAACCTCACCGCCGCCCATACACCGCCTCCAGCATCACCCTCACCGCCGTCCAAATGCCGCCCTCAGTCTGACCCATACCCACCCAGTCTGACCCTCACCACCCGCCACACATTGCAAGCCGCCTGACCCTCACCGCCATCCACACACGGACCACAGCCTGAATCTCACTGCCATCCACATACCAACCACAGCCTGACCCTAACCGCCAGCCACACACCGACCACAGCCTGAACCTCACTGTCATCCACATACCAACCACAGCCTGACCCTCACCGCCATCTACATACCGTCCACAGCCTCATCCTCACTGCCCTCCACACACCACCCCCAACCTGACCCTCACCGGCATCCACACACCACCACCAGCCTGACACTCACTGTGTTCTATTATCGCCAACATCCTGAACCACACCGCCGCCCACTCACCGCCTCTAGCATCACCCTCACTGCCGTCCACACACTGTCCCAGTCTGACCCTCACCGCCGTTCAATATCGACCCAGCCTAACCCTCACCACAGTCCACACATCAGCCCCAACCTGACCCTCACTGCCGTCCAAACACCACCCCCAGCCTGACCCAGACTGCTGCCCACACACCGCTCCCAGCCTGACATTCACTGCCATCCAATCACCGCCCCCAGCCTGGACCTCACTTCTGCCCACACACCGCCCCCAACCTGACCCTCATTTCCTTCCACACACCACCCCCAGCCTGACCCTCACCGCCGTCCACACACCACCCCCAGCCTGAACCCAGCACCGTTCAACACAGCCCCCAACCTGACCCTGATCGACCTTTGACACCATTCAATTTGACCTTCACCGCCATCCATACACTGCCCCCAGCCTGATCCTCACCGTCCCCAGCATGACCATTGCTGCCATCCACACACACACACACCACCCAGAATGACCCTGACTGCCATTCAACATCGACCCTCACCACTGTACAAATACCACCACCAGCCTGACCTTCACCCCGGTCCACACAACGCCGACAGTCTGACTCATACGGCTATGCACACACCGCCCCTATCTGACCCTCACCGCCTTCCACACACCGCCCGCCGCCTGACCCTCACTGCCATCCACACACCACCCCTTCCTGTCACTCACCGCCATCCACACACCGCCCACAGCGTGACCCTCACCGCCATCTACACACCATCCACAGACTGACCCTCACTGCCCTCCACACACCACTCCCAGACTGACCCTCACCTGCAAATAAATCCCCGCCTCCAACAAGACCCTCGCTGCCATTCCCACACCGCTCCCAGCCTGACTCTCATTGCCGTTCAATTTCACCCCAAGTTTGAACCTCACTGCCATCCACACACCGCCACCAGCCTGACCCTCACTGCCGTCCACACACCGCCCCCACCTGACCCTCACCCCTGTCCACACACTGCCCCCAGCCTGACCCTCACTGCCGTCCACACACCGCCCCCAGCCGGACCATCACCGCAGTCCACAAACCGCCCCCAGCCTAACTCTCACCGCTGCCCACAAACCACTTCCAGCCTGACTCTCACTGCTGCCTACACACCGCCCCAAACCTGACCCTCACTGCCGTTCAACTTCGCCACTAGCCTGACCCTCACTGCCGTCCACACCGCCCCCCGCCGAACACACACCATCATCCACACACCGCCCTCAGCCTGACCCCCACCGCCGTCCACTCAATGACCCCAGACTGACCCGCACTGCCGTCCACACACCGCCATCAGCCTGACCCCCACCGCCGTCCACTCAGTGCCCCCAGCCTGACCCTCACTGCAGTCGAACACCGCCACCAGCCTATCTCTCACCGGTGCACACACACCGCTCAGCCTAACCGTCATCGCTGTCCACAAACCGCTCCCTGTCTGACCTTCACCACAGTCCACACACCGCCACCAGCCTGACCCTCACCACAGTCCACAAACCGCCCCCAGCCTGACCCTCACCGCTATGAAACACCACTCCAGCCTTACCGTCACCGCTGTCCACAAACCGCTCCCTGCCTGACCTTCACCACAGTTCACACATGGACCCCCAGCCTTAACCTCACTGCAGTCCACACCGCCCCAAACCTGACCCTCACTGCCGTTCAACTTCGCCACTAGCCTGACCCTCACTGCCGTCCACACCATCCCCAGCCGAACACACACCATCATCCACACACCGCCCTCATCCTGACCCCCACCGTCGTCCACTCAATGCCCCCAGCCTGACCCTCACTGCAGTCGAACACCGCCACCAGCCTATCTCTCACCGGTGCACACACACCGCTCCCAGACTGACCCTGACCGCCGTCCACCCATAGCCCCCAGCCTGAACATCACCAGTGCAGACACACCGTCCCCAGACTGACGCTCACTGCTCTCAAACACCGCCCCCAGCCTAACCCGCACTGCCGTCCTCACACCGCCCCCATACTACCACACACTGCCATCAACACACCGCCCCTAGCCTGAACTTCACCGGCATTCAATGTCACCCCCAGCCTGACCCTCACTGTCATCCACACACCGCCCCCAGCCTGACCCTCAACACTGTGAAACACCACCCCAGCCTAACCGTCACCGCTGTCAACAAACCGCTCCCTGCCTGACCTTCACCACAGTCCACACACCGCCACCAGCCTGACCCTTCACCTCAGTCCACAAACCGCCCCCAGCCTGACCCTCACCGCTATGAAACACCACCCCAGCCTTACCGTCACCGCTGTCCACAAACCGCTCCCTGCCTGACCTTCACCACAGTTCACACATGGACCCCCAGCCTGAACCTCACTGCAGTCCACACACCGCCACCAGACTGACCCTCAGCGCCGTCCAACACTGCCCCCAGCCTGACCCTCACTGCCATCGACTCAGTTCCCCCAGCCTGACCCTCACCGCCGTCGAACACCGTACCCAGCAGAACTCTCACTGGTGCCCACACACCGCTTCCAGACTGATCCTCACCGCCGTCCACCCACAGCCCCCAGCCTGAACCTCACCGCTGCTGACATACTGCCCCCAGACTGACCCTCACTGCTGTCAAAAACCGCCCGCAGCTTAAACCTCATTACCATCCACTCACCGCCCCCAGCCTACCACACACTGCAATCCACACACCGCCCCTAGCCGGACCTTCACAAAATGTTCAACGTCAACCCCAGCCTGACCCTCACTGTCCTCCACACTCTGCCCCCTGCATGACAACCACCGCCGTCCACACACCGCCTCCAGCCTGATCCACACCACCGTCCACTCAATGCCCACACCTGACCCTCTCCACTGTCGAACACCACCTCCAGTCTGATCCTCACCGCTGCCCACGCACCGCCCACAGCCTGACCCTCACCACTGTCAAACACCACCCCAGCCTAACCATCTGTGCTGCTCACAAACCGCGCCCAGCCTGACCCTCACCACAGCCCACACACCGCCACCAGCCTGACTCTCGCCACAGTCCACAAACCGGCCGCAGCCTGACCCTCACTACAGTCCACATTACACCACCAGCCTGACCCTTACCACAGTCCACACACGGCCCCCCAGCCTGAACCTCACTCCGGTCCAAATCCCGCCACCAGCCTGAACCTCAGTGCCGTCCAACACTGCCCCCAGCCTGACCCTCACTGCCGTCCACACACCACACAAAGCCTGTCCGCCATCCACACACCGCCCCGAGCCTGACACTCACCACAGTCCACAAACCGCCCCCAGCCTGACCCCCACCACGGTTAAATACCTCCCCCAGCCTGACTCACAGTGCCCCAATGCACTTTTCACAGCCTGATCCTCACCGCCATCCACACACCACCCTAATCCTGACCTTCACCGCCGTCCGCACACCACCACCAGCCTGACCCTCTCCACCATCCGCACACCGCCCCCAGCCTAACCCTCACCGCCATCCACGCACCGGCACCAGCCTGACCCTCACCGCCGTACACAAACCTCCCGTAGCCTGACCCTCACCGCCCTCCAACACGGCCCCCAGCCTCACCCTCACTGCAGTCCACACACCACACACATACTGATCCTCACTGCCCACAGACTGACACTCATCGCCGTCCATACACTGCCCCCGGCCTGACCCTCACTGCTGACCATGCACTGTCCCCTGCCTGACGCTCACTGCCATCCACACACCGCCCCCAGCCTGACCCTCACTGCCGAACCTCACACCGCCCCTAGCCAGACACTCATCGCCATTCAATATTGACCCCAACCTGACCCTCACTGCCGTCCACTCACTGGCCCCAGCCTGACCCTCACTGTCGTCCACACACCGCCCCCATACTGAACCTCATCGCTGCCCATACACCGCCCACAACCTGACCATAAACGCCGTCCACACAACGCCCCTCGCCTGACCCTAACCACCATTCAACATCAACCACATCCTTCCCCTCACCGCTGTCCATGCACCGCTCACAGTCTCACCATCACTGTGGTCCACACACTGACCCCAGCCTGACGCTCACTGTCATCCACACACCGCCCCCAGCCTGACCCTCACTGCCGTCCTCACACCGCGCCTAGCCAGACACTCATCGCCATTCAATATTAACCCCAACCTGACCCTCACTGCCGTCCACTCTCTGACCCCAGCCTGACCCTCACTGTCGTCCACACACCGCCCCCATACTGAACCTCATCACTGCCCATACACCGCCCACAACCTGACCATAAACGCCGTCCACACAACGCCCCTCGCCTGACCCTAACCACCATTCAACATCAACCACATCATTCCCCTCACCGCTGTCCAGACACCGCTCACAGCCTCACCATGACTGTGGTCCACACACTGACCCCAGCCTGACGCTCACTGCCATCCACACACCGCCCCCAGCCTGACCCTGACTGCCGTCCACACACCGCCCCTAGCCAGACACTCATCGCCATTCAATATTGACCCGAACCTGATCCTCACTGCCGTCCACTCACTAACCCCAGCATGACCCTCACTGTCGTCCACACATCGCCCCACACTGAAACTCATCGCTGCCCATACACCGCCCACAGCCTGACCAGCAATGCCATCCTCACACCGTCCCCCGCCTGACCCTAACCACTATTCAACATCAACCACATCCTTCCCATCACCGCTGTCCACACACCGACCCCAGCCTCACCATCACTATGGTCCACACACTGACCCCCGCCTGACACTCAACACCATCCAACATCGCCCCAGCCTGACCCTAACTACCGTCCACAGCCTGCCCCCAGCCTGACCCACACCACTGTGCACACACTGCCCCCAGCCTGAACCTCACCACCGTTCACACACACGGCCCTCAGCCTGACTCTCACCACTGTCCACACACCGCCACAAGCCTGACCCTCACCGCCGTCCACACACCACCCCCAGTCTGACCCTAGCCGCTGTTCACACACTGCTCTCAGTCTGACCCACATCACCATCCACACACCGCCTACAACCTGACCCTCAATGCCTTCCATTACTGCACCCGGCCTGACTCTCACCACTGTCCACACACCACCACCAGCCTGACCCTCACTTCCATCCACATACTGCCGTCCACGAACCGCCCCCAGCCTGATCCCCACCGCAGTTCAACATCGCCCCCAGCCTGACCCTCATTGGTATCCACACACAAGCCCCAGCTTGACCCTCACTGCCGTCCAACACTGACCGCAGCCTGCCTCTCAACACCCCCCAACACCACCCCCAGCCTGATCATCACTGCCGTTCACACACTACCCCAGCCTGACACTCACTGCCGTCCAACAACACCCCCAGCGTGACCCACAACACCTTGCACACACCACCCACAGCCTGACCCTCACCGCCGTCCACACATCGCCCCCAGCCTCACCCTCACTGCCTTCCACACACCACCCACAGCCTGACCCTCACTGCCCCCAGACTGACACTCTCCGCCGTTCACACATTGCCCTGGCCTGACCCTCACTGCTGACTACACACCATCCACTGCTTGACGCTCACTGCCGTCCACACACCGCCCCCAGCCAGACACTCATCGACATTCAATATCGACCCCAAACTGAACCTCACTACCGTCCACTCACTGACCCCAGCCTGACCCTCTCTGTCTTCCACACACCGTCCCCAAACTGAACATTACCGCTGCCCACACTCCGCCCCCAGCCTGACCCTAACCACCATTCAAATTCAACCACAGCCTTCCCCTCACCGCTCTCCACACACCGCCCACAGCTTCACCACCACTGAGGTCCACACACCGACCCCAGCCTGACCCTGAACGCCGTCCAACACTGACCCCAGCCTGAAACTCACCACCATCCAACACCTTCCCCAGCCTGACCCTAACTACCGTCCACACGCTGCCCCCAGCCTGACCCACACTACTGTGCACACACCGCCCCCTGCCTGAACCTCTCTCTCGCCTCCTGAACACCTTTGAGGAAGAAGAACCTCTAGATGTTTCCTTTTACTGTTTCCCACCAGTCCGCTGGGAACTTAAAGAGGGGCTTCACGTTTCTCCAACCTGCGTAGTCCCTCCTGAGCTCCTTAATTGCCAAGTGAAGATCTGAATCCCCAGGAGGGACCTCTTGGTTTCGCGATCAGTCAAAAGAATCGCAAGCAGTACGGTCTGTTTAAAGCAAGGTTACCAATTTCATAAAATAAGGCAGCCAGGTGCAGATTTGTCCAGCAACTCACCACCGTTCGCACACACTGCCCTCAGCTTGACTCTCACCACTGTCCGCACACCGCCCCCAGCCTGACCCTCACTGCCATGCACATACCAACCCCAGTCTGACCCTCACCACTGTTCACACACTGCTCTTAGTCTGACCCACATCGCCATCCACACACCGCCTACAACCTGACTCTCAATGTCTTCTATTACTGCACCCGGCTTGACTCTCACCACTGTCCACAAACCGCCCCCAGCCTGACCCTCACTTCCATCCACATACCGCTGTCCACACAACGCCCCTAGCCTGATCCTCACCGCAGTTAAACATCGCCCCCAGCCTGACCCTCACTGGCATCCACACACAAGCCCCAGCCTGACCCTCACTGTCGTCCAACACTGACCGCAGCCTAACTCTCACCACAGTCCAACACCACCCCTAGCCTGATCGTCACTGCCGTCCACACTGTACCCCAGCCTGAACCTCACTGCCGTCCACAGACCGTCCCCAGCCTGACCCTAACCGCCGTCCAACACCGACACCAGCCTGATACTCTCCGCCATCCAAAACTACCCCCAGCTTGACGCTTACTTCCGTCCACATCCTGCCCCCAGCCTGAACCTCACTGCCATCCAACAACGCCCCCAGCCTGACCCACACCACCTTGCACACACTGCCCCCAGCCTGACCCTCACCACCATTCACACAAACTGCCCTCTGCCTGACCTTCACCACTGTCCACACGCCGCCACCAGCCTGACCCTCACTGCCATCCACATGCCGCAGTCCACACACCACCCCCATTCTGACCCTCACCCCCGTCCACACACCGCCCCCAGCCTGACCCTCAATGCCTTCCATTTCCGCCCCCAGCCTAACACTCACCGCTGTCCGCACACCACCCCCAGCCTTATCCTCACCGCAGTTCAACATCGCCCCCAGCCTGACCCTCACCGGCATCCACACAGGAGCCCCAGCCTGACCCTCACCGCCGTCCAACACCGACCTCAGCCTGACTCTCACCGCCGTCCAATACCACCCCAAGCCTGATCGTCACTGTCGTCCACACACCGCCCCCAGCCTGACATGAACCACCGTCCAACACCGCCCAAAGCCTGACCCACATGACCGTCCACACACCGCCCACAGCCTGACCCTCACTGCCATCCACACACCGCCCTCAGCCTCATCCTCACTGCCATCCACACAACCCAGAGCCTGATCCTCACCGCCGTCCACACACCGCCCCCATCCTGAACCTCAGTGCTGACCACACACCAGATCCCTTCCTGTCACTCACTGCCATCCGCACCCCGCCCCTAGCCAGGCACTCACTGCCGTTCAACCTCGCCCCCAGCCTGAACCTCATTGTCGTCCAAACACTGACCCCAACCTGAACCTCACTGCTGTTGAACATCGCCTCCAGCCTGACCCTCACCACTGCACACACCCCCCCACAGCCTGAACCGCACTGACATCCACAAACCACACCCAGCATGACCCTCATCACCGCCCACACACACCATCCCGCAGCCTGACCCACACCGATTCCCACACACCACCCCAACCTCACCCTCAGTGCAGTTCAACACCGCCTCCAATTTGACCCTCACCGTCGTTGAACATCGCCCCCAGTCTGACACAAACTGCCATTCACAATCCGCCCTCAGCCTGACCCTCACCACCGTCCACACACTGCCCCCATCCTGACCCTCTCTGCCATCCACACACCACTCCCAACCTGACCCGCACTGCCGTACATACACCGCCCCCAACCTGACTCTCACCGTCGTTCAACACCGCCCCCAGCCTGACGCATATAGCCATCTACAATCCGCCCCCAGCCTGACCCTGTCCACATCCACACACCGCCCCCAGCCTGACCTTCACTGCTACATCTTCACCCCAAGCCTGACCCACACCACCGACGACACACTGCTCCCAGCCTGACCCTCTCCGCCGTCCTCATACCGCCCCAGACTGACCCACACTGCCGACCACACACCGCCCCATCCTGAAACACACCGTCGTCGACACATCACCCTCACCTGACCCTCACCGCCGTCCACATACCGCCTCCATCCTGACACACACTACCATCCACATACCGCCCCCATCCTGACACAAACTGCCGTCCACGCACCGCCCCCACCTGACCCTCACTGCCGTCCACACACCGCCCCCACCTGACCCTCACCACCGTCCACACACCGCCCCCATCCTGGCCTTTACCGCCCTCCACATACCGCCCCCAGCCTGACCCACACTGCCGACCACACCCGGCCCCCATCCTGACCCACTCCACCATCATCCACACACCGCCCTCAGCCTGACCCTCACCACCGTCCACACACCGCCCACACCTGACACATACAGCTGTCCATAAGCCGCCCCCAGCCTGACCCTCTCTGCCATACACACACCGCCTCCAGCCTGACCCTCACCGCTGTCCACGCACCGCCCCCAACCTGACCCTCACTGCCGTACATACACCGCCCCCAGCCTGACTATCAGGGCCGATCAACAACGCCCCAGCCTGACACATACAGCCGTCCACAATCCGCCCCAGCCTGACACTCTCCGCCATCCACACACCGACCCCAGCCTGACCTTCACTGCCATCCACACACCGTCGCCAACCTGGCCCTCACCACCGTACATACACCGCCCCCAGCCTGACTCTCATCTCCGTTCAACACCGCCCCATGCCTGACACATACTGCCATGCACAATCCACCGCCAGCCTGACCCTCTCCGCCATCCACATACCGATCCCAGCCTGACCCACACTGCGGACCACATACCGCCCCATCCTGACCCACACTGCCGTCCACATACCGCCCCCAACTGACACCCTCCTCCATCCAACGCCGCCCCCAGCCTGACCCACACCACTGTTCACACACACTGCCCTCAGCCTGACGCTCACCTCTGTCCACACACCGCCCCAGCCTGACCCTCACCGCCGTCCACACACCGCCCCCAGCTGACCCTCACCGCTCTCCACACACTGCCTAAATCCTAACCCTCAATGCCTTCCATTACTGCCCCCAACCTGACACTCACCACTGTACACAACTGCCCTCAGCCTGACGCTCACCACTGTCCACACATTGACCCCAGCCTGAACCTCACTTTCGTCCACACACTGCCCCCAGCCTGACCCTCACCGGTGCCCACACACCGCCCCAGCCTTAACCTCACTGCTGCACACACATCACCCCCAGACTAACCATCACTGCCGTCCACGCACCGCCCCCATCCTGAACCACACCATCGTCCACACACTGCTCCCAGCCTGAACCTCACCGCTGCCCTCACACCACCCCAACCTGATCTTTACTGCCGTTCAACTTCACCCCAAGTCTGACCCTCACTGCCGTCCACACACCACCCCCAGACTGACCCACACTGCCGTCCACACACTGCCCCCAACCTGACCCTCACTGCCATCAACACACCACCCCCAGACTGACCTACACTGCCGTCCTCACACTGCCCCCAGCCTGACGCTCAAGCCGTCCACACACGGCCGCCAACTTGACCCTCACTGCCATCCACACACTGCCCCCAGCCTAAACCTCATGCCTTCCACACACTGCCCTCAGCCTAACCCTCACCGCCATTCAACATCGACCCCAGCCTGATCCTCACCAGCATCCACACACAACCCCCAACGTGACCCTCACCACCATCCATACACTGTCCACGGCCTGACCCTCACTGCCGTCCACACACTGTCCACGGCCTGACCCTCACTGCCGTCCACACACTGTCCACAGCCTGACCCTCACTGCCGTCCACACACAACCACAGCCTAACCCTCACCGCTGTCCCCATAATGCCCCCAGCCTGACCTTCACCGCCGTCGGACACCGCCCCCGTCTGACCCTCACCACCGTCCACACGCCGATCCCAGCCTGACCCTCACTCCCGTCCACTTAAAGCCCCCAGCCTGACCCTCACCACTGACAAGCACCACCCTCAGCTTAGCCCTCACTGCTGCCCACACATCGCTCCCAGCCTGAACCTACCACTGCCAACACACAGCCCCCAGACTGACCCACACAGCCCCCAAACACTGCTCTCAGCCTGACCCTCACCGCCGTCCACACACTGCCCCAGCCATATCCTTACCGCCATATAACACCGCCCCCAGCTTGACCCTCACTGCTGTTCATACTGCACCCAGTCTGACCCTCACCACCGTTCAACATCATCCCCAGCCTGACCCTCAGAGCCACCCCAACCCCGTCCAACACTGCCCCCTCCCCAACACCATCCAACACCGCCCCCTCCCCAACCCTGTGCAACACTGCCGACTTCCCCAACCCCGTGCAACATCACCCCATCCCCAGCCCCATCTAAAACTGACCCCTCCCCAAACCTGTGCAACACCGCCCCATCCCCTCAACCCTGTCCAACAACGCCCCATTCCCCAACCACGTCCAACCCCGCCTGCTCCCCTCAACTCTGTCCAACACCGCCTGCTCCCTCTCCCCGTCCAACACCGCCCCTCCACCCAACCATGTCCAACACTGCAACTCCCCCAACCCCACACAACAACGCCCCCTCCCCAACCCCGTCCAACACCGCCCCTCCCCAACGCCATCCAACTTCGCCCCCTCACAGCAGCCCCATCTAACACCGCCCCCTCCCCCAACTCGGTCCAACACCGCTCCTCCCCAACCCCATCCAACTCCGCCCCCTCACAGCAGCCCCATCTAACACCGCCCCTGTAGAACACCGACCCTGTAGAACACCTCCACTCCCCAACCCATTTCTCACCAGCCATGACCCGCCCCTCTCTCTCTCGACCCCCTCTCTCTCTCGACCCTCTGTCTCGGTTCTCTCTCTCTCCACTCTCTCTCACGCCCCTCCCTCGCTCATCTCTCTCTTTCTCGCGCCTCACTCTCCGGCACGTCCCTCTCTCACCCTCTCTCTCTCGCCTCCTCCCTCTCGCCCCTCTCTCTGTCACCCCTCTCTCTCATCCCCCTCTTTCTCTTGTCACCCATTCTCTCGCCCCTCTCTCTCGTCCCCACTCTCTCTCTTGCCCCCTTCTCTCTCTTTCACCCCTCGATCTCGCCGTCTCTCTCTCGTCCCCCTCTCTCTCGCCCATCTCGCTCGCCCCCACTCTCTCTCTCTCACCCCTCTTTCTTGCCGCCTCTCTCACTCGCCCCCTCTCCCTCTCTCGCCCCCTATCTTTCGCCTGCCCTCTCTCGTCCCCTCTCTCGCTCTCGGCCCCTCGCTCTCTCGCCCCCTCGCCCTCTCTCGCACCCTCTCTTTCTCTCGCCTCTTCTCTCTTGCCCCTCTCTCTCGCCCCCCTCTGTCTCTCGCCCCCCTCTCTCGCCCCCTCTCTCTCGCCCCCTCTCTCTTGCCCCCCTCTGTCTCTCGCCCCCCTCTCTCGCCCCCTCTCTCTCGTCCCCTCTCTCTCTCGACCCCCCTCTCACCACCCCTCTCTCAGCCGTTCACTCTCACGCTCCCTCCCTCTCTCGCCCCTCTCTCTCTCTCGCCCCTCTCTCTCTCTCGCCCCTCTCTCTCTCACGCGCTCTCTCTCTCGTCTCCCTCTCTCTCGCCCATCTCTCTCTCGCCTCCTCTCTCTCTCTTGCTGCTCTTTCTTGCCCCCTCTCTCTCGCCCCCTCTCTCTATTGCCCCTTCACTTTCTCTTTCCCCCTCTCTCTCGTCCCTTCTCTCACTCTCGCCTCCTCTCTCTCTCTTCCCCTCTCTCTCTCGCCCTCTCTCTCTCGCCCCTATCACTCGCCCCCGCTCTCTCTACCCACCTCTCACTCGCCACCCTCTCTCTCGCCCCCTCTCTCTCTCGACCCCATTCTGACTCTTTCCCTCGCTTGCCCCTTCTCTCTCTCTCTCGCCCCTCTCTCTCGCGTGCCCTCTCTCTCTCGCCCCGTCTCTCTTGTCCACTCTCTCTCTCGCCCCCTCTCTCACCGACCCTCTCTCACCCATTCACTCTCTCGCCCACTCTCTCTCTCGCCCCCTCTCTCTCTTGTCCCCTCTCTCTCTCTCGCCCCTCTCTCACCGCCCTCTCTCACCCCCATTCTCTCTCGCGCCCTCTCTCTCTCTCGCCTCTCTCTCTCTCACCCGTTCACTCTCTCGCCCCCTCTCTCTCGCCCCTCTCTCTCTCCCCTCTCTCTCGCCCCCTCGCTCTCTCGCCCCCCTGTCTCACTCCCTCTCTCTCACGCGCCCCCCTCTCTATCTCACCCCTCTGTCTCTTGCGACCCTCTCTCTCTCGCGCGCCCTCTCTCTGGTGCCCCTCTCTCTCTCGCCCCCTTCTCTCTTGCCCCTCTCTTTCTCGCTGCCTCTCTCTCTCATCGCCCTCTCTCTGTCTCACCCCGCTCTCTCCGCTCTCCCTCTCGCCACTTTCTCTCTCTCTCTCGCCCCCTCTCTTTCGCCTCCTCTCTCTCTCTCGCTCTCGCCCTCTCTCTCACACCTCTCTCTCACCCTGCTCTCTCTCTCTCTCTCGCCCTCCCCCTCTCTCTCGCCCCCTCTCTCTCGCCCTCTCTCTCTCTCGCCTCTCTCGTCCCTTTCTCACTCTCTCTCGCCCCCTCTCTCTCTCGCCCGCTCTCTCTCTTGACCCCTCTCTCGCCCCCTCTCCCTCTCGACCCCTTTCTCTCTCCCCCTCTCTCTCTCACCCGTCTCTCTCTTGCCCCACTCTCGTCATCTCTCGCCCTCCCCTCTCTCTCGCCCCTCTCTCTCTCTCGCTCCCTCTCTCGCCCCTTTCTCTCTCTCTCGCCCCCTCTGTCTCTCTTGCCTCCTCTCTCTCGCCCTCCTCTCTCTCACCCTCCCGCCTCTCTCTCGCCCCCTCTCTCTCACCCTCTCTCTCTCATCCCTTTCTCTCTCTCTCTCGCTTTCTCTCTCTCTCGCCCCGTCTCTCTCTCTCACCCTCTCTCTCTCTCATCCCTTTCACTCTCTCTCTCTCGCTTTCTCTCTCTCTCTCGCCCCGTCTCTCTCTCACACCCTCTCTCTCTCGCCCCCCCTCACCCCACCTCTCTCTCTGACCACCTGGCTGTCTCTTGCCCCTCTCTCTCTCTCTCTCTCGCCCTCTCTCTCTTGCACCCCTTCTCTCTCTCGCCTCTCTCTCTCGCCACGCTCTCTCTCGCCTCTCTCTCTCTCGCCCCTTTCTTTTTCTCTCTCGCCCCTCTCTCTCTGTCTCTCGCCCGTTTCTCGCGCTCTGTCTCTCGTCCCTTTCTTTCTCTCTTGCCCCTTTCTCTCCCTCTCTTGGCCCGTCTCTCTCGTCCCGGTTGTCTCTCTCGCCCCCTCTCTCACTCACCCCATCTCTCTCTCTCTCGCCACCTCTCTCTCTCGCCCTCACTTTTTCTTTCGCCCTTTCTCTCTCTTGTCTCTCTCTCGTTCCTTTCTCTCTCTCTCTCTCGCCCCACTCTCTCTCGCCCCCTCTCTCTCACTCTCTCTCTCTCACCCCTTTCTCTCTCTCTCGTCCCTTCTGTCTTTCTTGCCCCGCTCTCTCTCTCGTAAGCTCTCTCTCT
This sequence comes from Chiloscyllium plagiosum, assembly GCF_037043375.1. Classification (NCBI taxonomy): domain Eukaryota; kingdom Metazoa; phylum Chordata; class Chondrichthyes; order Orectolobiformes; family Hemiscylliidae; genus Chiloscyllium; species Chiloscyllium plagiosum. Next base: position 50,971,495 of record NW_028270171.1, read on the forward strand.
CTCTCACCCCCCCTCTCTCGCCCTCCCCACTCTCTCTTGCTCCTTCTCTCGCTCACTCCCCCTCTCTCTCGCCCCCTCTCTCTCGCCCTCTCTCTCTCTCGCCTCTCTCGTCCCTTTCTCACTCTCTCTCGCCCCCTCTCTCTCTCGCCCGCTCTCTCTCTTGACCCCTCTCTCGCCCCCTCTCCCTCTCGACCCCTTTCTCTCTCCACCTCTCTCTCTCACCCGTCTCTCTCTTGCCCCACTCTCTTCCTCTCTCGCCCTCCCTCTCTCTCGCCCCTCTCTCTCTCTCGCTCCCTCTCTCGCCCCTTTTTCTCTCTCTCGCCCCCTCTGTCTCTCTTGCCTCCTCTCTCTCGCCCTCCTCTCTCTCACCCTCCCGCCTCTCTCTCGCCCCCTCTCTCTCACCCTCTCTCTCTCATCCCTTTCTCTCTCTCTCTCTCGCTTTCTCTCTCTCTCTCGCCCCGTCTCTCTCTCACACCCTCTCTCTCTCGCCCCCCCTCATCCCACCTCTCTCTCTGACCACCTGGCTGTCTCTTGCCCCTCTCTCTCTCTCTCTCTCGCCCTCTCTCTCTTGCACCCCTTCTCTCTCTCGCCTCTCTCTCTCGCCACGCTCTCTCTCGCCTCTCTCTCTCTCTCGCCCCTTTCTTTTTCTCTCTCGCCCCTTTCTCTCTGTCTCTCGCCCGTTTCTCGCGCTCTGTCTCTCGTCCCTTTCTTTCTCTCTCTTGCCCCTTTCTCTCCCTCTCTTGGCCCGTCTCTCTCGTCCTGGTTGTCTCTCTCGCCCCCTCTCTCACTCACCCCATCTCTCTCTCTCTCGCCTCTCTCTCTCTCACCCCACTCCATCCCTCTCTCGCCCTCCCCCTCTCTCTCGCCACCTCTCTCTCTCGCCCTCGCTTTTTCTTTCGCCCTTTCGCCCTTTCTCTCTCTTGCCTCTCTCTCGTTCCTTTCTCTCTCTCTCTCGCCCCACTCTCTCTCGCCCCCTCTCTCTCACTCTCTCTCTCTCACCCCTTTCTCTCTCTCTCGTCCCTTCTGTCTTTCTTGCCCCGCTCTCTCTCGTAAGCTCTCTCTCTCACCCCCCCCCTCTCTCGCCCTCCCCACTCTCTCTTGCTCCTTCTCTCGCTCACACCCCTCTCGCTCGCCCCCCTCACACTCGCCCCCCCTCTCTCTCGCTCCCGTCTCTCTCTCACTTCTCTATTTCGGGACCCCCTCTCTCTCTCTCTCGCCTCTCTCTCGCTCCTTTCTCTCTCTCTCGCCCCTTTCTCTCTCTCTGACTCTCGCCCCGTCTTTCTCTCACCCGGTCTCTCTCTCTCGCCCAATCTATATGTGTATGTCTCTCTCTCTGGATCCATCCCCCACTTGCTCACTCTCTCTCGAGGTACTGTTGCCTCATCTCCCTTTCTCTTCCCCCTCCCTCTCTCTCTCTCACCCCCTCACTCTCTTGCCCCCTCTCTCACTCTCTCGCCACTTTCTCTCTCTCTCGTCCCTTTTTCTCTCTCTCGTCCCTTTCTCTCTCTGACTCTCGCCCCGTCTCTCTCTCGCCCCGTCTCTATCTCTCGCCCCGTCTGTCTCTCTCGCCCCTTCTTTCTCTCTCGCCCCGTCTCTCTTGCCCCCCTCTCTCTCTCGCTCCCTCTCTCTCCCCACCTTTCTCTCTCGCCCCCTCCCACTCTCTCTCGTCTGCCTCTTTCTCTCTCTCCTCTCTCTCCTCTCTCTCTCTCTCGTCCCCTTTCACTCTCTCGCCCCCTCTCTCTCGCCCCCTCTCTCTTTTGCCCCCCCTCTCTCTCGCCCCTCTTTCTCTTTCCCACCCGCTCTCTCTCCCTTTCTCATTTTTCTCTCTCTCGCCCTTTACCTGTCTCTCGCCCCTCTCTCTCTCTCTGCTCCTTTACTCTTCCTCCACATTCTTTCTCACTCACCCACTCTCGCTCTGTCGCACTCTCCCCACCATCTATATGTGTATGTCTCTCTCTCTGGACCCATACCCCATTTGCTCTCTCTCTCTCTCGAGTCACTGTCGCCTCATCTCCCTTTCTCTTCCCTCTCTCTCTCTCGTTTTCGCCCCGTCTCTTTCTCTCTCTATTGCCTCCATCTCCCTCCTTGTCTTACCCTTCTCTCGTTCCCTCTCTCGACCCCATCCCTCTCTCCTCCCTCTCTCTTTTGCTCAGCTCCTCTCTTTCTCTCGCTCTGTCTGTCTGTCTCTCTCTCTCTCCCCTGCTCGCCCTCTGTCTCTCTCTCCCCTACTCGCCCTCTGTCTCTCTCTCTCTCTCCACGCCTGTCTTTCTCGCTATCTCTATCTCTCACCCCGTCTCTCTCGCCCCACTCTTTCACTCCCTCGCTGTCATCCTCTCTCTCCCGCCACCCCCTTTGTCCTCACTCTCTCTCTCGCGCTCTCTCGACAACCGTCTCACGCACCATTGTCTCCTTCTCACCCTTCCTCTCTTTCCTCTCTCTCTCACCATCTCTCCATCTCTCTCTCTCACTCGCCCTGCATCTCTCTCCTTGTCTCTCTCTCTTTTTCACACACGCGTCCCCACCTATCTCTCTCTCTCTATTTTGCTCTCGCCGACTCTTTTCTGTCCCCTTATTCTCTCTCTCGTTTCTTTTCTCCCTCCCTCTCACTCTGTCTCTCTCTATTTCTGTCTCGCCCTCTCTTGCCCCTGCGCTCTCGCTGTCACCCTCCCATTCTCCCGCCCCCGCTCTGTCAAACACCCTCGCACAGAACCCTCTCTCCTTCTTAGCCTTCCTCTCAGTCTCTCGTCTCTCTCACCATTTGTCTCTCTCTCTCGCTGCCCATCACACACTCTCTTTCTTGCCCTCGCTCTCTTTCTTTACCTCGATCTCTCTCTCTCATCCTCTTTCTGTCCTCTCTCGCACCCCCTCTATCTCTCTTTTGCCTCCCTCGCGCTCTCTAATTCAGTTTCTCTCTCCTTGCTCCTTCTGTCTCTCTTGCTCCATCCGCCTCATCCCCCCTCAATCATTCTTGCCACTTCTCTCTCGCCCCCTGTCTCTCTCGTCCCTCTCCCTGTCGTCCCCTATCTCTCGCCCACTCTCTCTCTCGCCCCTCTTTCTCTCTCTCGCCCTCTTTCTCTCTCTCTCGCTCCTCTTTCTCTCTCTCGCCCCTCTTTCTCTCGCCACCTCTCTCTCTTTGCCCCCCCCTCTCTCGCCCCTCTTTCTCTTTCCCGCCCCTCTCTTTTTCCCATTCTCACTTTTTTCTCTCTCGCCCCTCTCTCTCGCCCCCTCTCTCTCTCACCCCTCTCTCTCTTGCCCTTCTCTCTGTTGTCCCCCTCTCTCTCGCCCCCCCTCTCTCACGCCCCCCTCTCTCTCTCTCGGCCCCCCTCTCTCTCGCTCCTCTCTCTCTCGCCCCCCCTCTCGCCTTTCTCTCTATCGCCCCCTCTCTTTCTCTCGCCCCCTCTGTCTCTCGTCCCCTCTCTCGCTCTCACACCAACTCTCTCTCGCCCCCTCTCTATCTCGCCTCCTCTCTCTCTCTCGCTCTCACTCGACAACCCTCCCACTCACCCTTCTCACCTTCACACCCTTCCTCTCTTTCCTCTCTCTCACCATCTATCCATCTCTCTCTCACTCACCCTGCCTCTCTCCTTGTCTCTCTCTCTCTCTTTCACACACGCGCCCCCCCCCCCCACCTATCTCTCTCTCTATTTTGCTCTCGGCAACTGTCTTCTGTTCCCTTATTCTCTCTCTCGTTTCTTTTCTCCCTCCCTCTCACTCTGTCTCTTTCTCTTTCTGTCTCGCCCTCTCTTGCCCCTGCGCTCTCGCTATTACCCTCTCTTTCTCCCGCCCCCTCTCTGTCAAACCCCCTCTCACAGAACCCTCTCTCCATCTTGGCCTTCCTCTCTGTCTCGTCTCTCTCACCAGTTGTCTCTCTCTCGCTGCCCATCACACACTTTCTTTCTTGCCCACGCTCTCTTTCTTGCCCTCGATCTCTCTCTCATCCCTTTTCTCTCTCCCTCGTCCCGTCTCTTTCGACCCCTCTCTCTCACCCTCTCCATCTCTCTTTTGCCTCGCTCGCTCTCTCGAACCCTGTTTCTCTCTCCTTGCTCCTTCTGTCACTTTTGCTCCCTCCCCTCTCATTTTCCCTCAATCTCTCATGCCTCTTCTCTCTCTCTCTCGCCCCTCTCTCTCGCCCCTCGCGCTCCCGCCCCCTCTCTCTCGTCGCTCTCTCTCGCTCCCCGCTCTCTCGCCCCTCTCTCTATTGCCCCCCTCTCTCTCTCACCCACTCTCACTCTCTCGTCCCCTCTCCCTCTCGCCCCCCTCTCTCTATCGCCTCCTCTCTTTCTCTCGCCCCCTCTCTCTCTCGTCTCCTCACTCTCTGTCGCCCCCTCTCTCTCTCGCTCCCTCTCAATCTCGCCCCCTCTCTCTCTCGCCCCCCTCTCTCTCTCTCGCCCCCTCTCCCTCTCTCGTCCCCCCTCTCTCTCGCCCCCACTCCCTTTCGCCCTCTCTCTCTCTCGCACTTCTCTCTCTCTCGCCCCTTATCTATCTTGCCCCCTCTCTCTCTCGCCCCCTCTCACTCTCTCGCCCCCTCTCTCTCTTGCCCCCACTCTCTTTCGCCCCCTCTCACTCTCCCGCTTCTCTCTCGCTCGCCCCCTCTCTCGCTCTAGACCCCTTTCTCTCTCTCGCCCCCTTTCCCTCTCCCGCGCCCCCTCTCTCTCCCCCCCACTCTCTTTCGCCCCCTCTCTCTCTCTCACGCTTCTGTCTCTCTCTAGCCCTCTCTCTCGCTATCGCCCCCTCTCTCTCTCAGGCCCTCTCTCTCTCGCCCCCTCTTTCTCTCGCTCCCTCTCTCTGTCGCTCCCTCTCTCTCACCCCTCTCTCTCTCGTCCCCTCTCCCTCTCTCCCGCCCTCTCGTGCTCTCGCCCCCTCTCTCTCTCGACCCCACTCTCACTCGCCCCCACTCTCACTCGCCCCTTCTCTCTCTCGCCACTCTCTCTCTCTCTTGCCCCCTCTCTCTCTCGGCCACCTCTCTCTCTCGCCGCCTATTTTGCTCCCCTCTCACGCCCCATTTCTCTCTCTCGCTCCCTCTCTTTCTCTCTCTCTCTCGCCACCCTTTGTCTAAACCCCCTCTCTCGCCTCTCTCTCTCTCGCCCCTTTTTCTCTAGACCCCTCTGTCCCTCTCGCCCCCTCTCTCTCTCTGGTCCCCTCTCTCTCTCGCCCCCTCTTTCTCTCGCCCCTCCTCTCTCTCGTCCCCTCTCTCTCTCTCTCACCCCCACTCTCGCTCGCCCTTTCTCTCTCTCGCCCCTATTTATCGCTTGCCCCCCTCTCTCTCAGCCCCCCTCTCGCCGCCTATTTTGCCCCCCTCTCTCGCCCTCTCACTCTCTCGCCCCCTCTCTTTCTCTCTCTCGCCCCCCTCTCTCTCACCCTCTCTCTAACCCCTCTCTCTCGCCCCTCTCTCTCTCTCTCGCCCCCTCTCTCTCGCCCCCTCTCTTGCCCCTCTCGCTTCACCCCCTCTCTCTCTCGCCACTCTCTCTCTCTCACCCCCTCTCTCTCGCCCCTCTCTCTCGCTCGCCCTCTCTCTCTCTTGCGACCCTCTCTCTCTCACACCCTTTCCCTCTCTCGGCTCTCTCTCTCTCTCGCCTCCTCTCTCTCTCTCGCACTCTCCCTCTCACCCCTCTCTATCTCACCCCACTCTCTCCCTCTCTCGCCCTCTCCCTCTCTCTCTCGCTCCCTCTCACTCTCTCCCGCCCCCTCTCATGCACTCCCTCTCTCTCTCTCGCCTCTCTCTCTCTCTCGCCCCACTCTCTCCCTCTCTCGCCCTCCCTCTCTCATTCGCCCTCTCTCTCTCGCTCGCCCTCTCTCTCTCTCCCCTCTCTCTCACCCCACACTCTCCCTCTCTCGCCCTCTCCCTCTCTCTCTCGCTCCCTCTCACTCTCTCCCGCCCCCTCTCATGCACCCCCTCTCTCTCTCGCCTCTCTCTCTCTCTCTCTCGCCGCCCTCTCTCTCTCACCCCTCTCTCTATCGCCACCTCTCTCTCGCCCCCTCTCTTGCCCACCTCTCTCTCTCTCGCCCCTCTCTCTCTCACCCCTTCTCTCTCACCCCCTCTCTCGCCCCTCTCTCTCTTGCCCCCGCTCTTTACCCCCTCTCTCGCCCCTCTCTCTCTTCTCGCCCCCTCTCTCTCTCCCCTCTCTCTCTCTCTCGCCCCCTCTCTGTCACCCAACTCTTTCCCTCCGCCCACCCACTCGACACCTCTCTATTGCCCTCTCTCTCTTTCGCCTCTCTCTTTCTTCTCTTTCTCTCTCTCTCTCGCCCCCGCTCTCTCTCGCTACCTCTCTGTCTCTCGCCCCCCTCTCTCGCCCCCTCTCTCTCTCTCGCCCCCTCTCTCTCGTCCCCATCTCTCTCGCACCCTCTCTCTCACCCGTCTTTCTCTCTCTCACCCCTCTTTCTCTCTCTCGCCCCCTCTCTCTCGCCCCCCCTCTCGCCCCTCTTTCTCTCTCTCGCCCCTCTTTCTCACCTCCTCTTTCTCTTTTGCCCCCCTCTCTCGCCCCTCTTTCTCTTTCCCGCCCCCTCTCTCTCTCCCTTTCTCACTTTTTCTCTCTCTCGCCGCTTTCTCTCTCTCGCCCCTTTACCTCTCTCCCACCCCTCTCTCTTTCTCTCACCCTCCTCTCTCTATCTCTCCCCCCCTCTCCCTGCTCCTTTGCTCTTGCTCCACATTCTTTCTCACTCACCCACTCTCGCTCTGTCGCACTCTCCCCACCATCTATATGTGTATGTCTCTCTCTCTCTCTGGACCCATCCCCCACTTGCTAACTCTCTCTCGAATCACTGTCGCCTCATCTCACTTTCTCTCCCCTCTCTCTATCGTTCTTGCCCCCGTCTCTCTCTCTCTCTCTCTATTGCCTCCATCTCCCCCCTTGTCTTGAACCTCTCTCCTTCCCTCTCTGGATCCCATCCCTCTCTCCTCCCTCTCTCTTTTGCTCAGCTCCACTCTTTCTCTTGCTCTGTCTCTCTCTCTCTCTCCCTCCCATGCTCATCCTCTGTCTCTCTCCCTTTCCCCTACTCGCCTGCTGTCTCTCTCTCTCTCCTCGCCTGTCTCTCTCGCCATCTCTCTCTCTCTCACCCCGTCTCTCTCGCCCCACTCTTACACTCCCTCGCTCTCATCCTCTCTCTCTCCCGCCACCCCCTTTGTCCTCTCTCTCTCTCTCGCTGTCATTCGACAACCCTCTCACGCACCCTTCTCTCCTTCTCACCCTTCCTCTCTTTCCTCTCTCTCTCTCACCATCTATCCATCTCTCTCTCACTCGCCCCGCCTCTCGCTCCTTGTCTCTCTCTCTCTTTCACACACGCGCCCCCCCACCCCCTCACTATCTCTCTCTCTCTATTTTGCACTCGGCGACTCTCTTCTGTCCCCTTATTCTCTCTCTCGTTTCTTTTCTCCCTCCCTCTCACTCTGTCTCTCTCTCTTTCTGTCTCGCCCTCTCTTGCCCCTGCGCTCTCGCTGTCACCCTCTCTTTCTCCCGCCCCCTCTCTGTCAAACCCCCTCTCACAGAACCCTCTCTCCTTCTTGGCCTTCCTCTCTGTCTCTCGTCTCTCTCACCATTTGTCTCTCTCTCGCTGCCCATCACAATCTCTCTTCCTTTGCCTCGCTCTCTCTTTCTCATTCCTTTACTCTCTCCCTCGCTCCTCTCATCTCCCCTCAATGTCTCTTGCCCCTTCTCTTTCTCTCGCCCATCTTCCTCGCCCCCCCCTCTCTCTTGCCCCTCTCTCTCGCCCATCTATCTCGTCCCCCTCTCTCTCGTCGCCCCTCTCTCTCTCGCTCCCTCTCTCTCTCGCACCTCTCTCGCTCGCCCCTCTCTCTCGATCGCCTCCTGTCTTTCTCTCGCGCCCTCTCTCATCCCACCTCTCGCTCGCGGCCCCTTCTCTCTCGCCCCCACTCTATCTCACCCCCTCTCTCTCTCTCCCCCTCTATCTCTCTCGCCCCCTCTTCTTCTCTCACCCCCACTCCTTTCACCCCCTCTCTCTCGCCCCTCTCTCTCTCGCCCCCTCTCTCTCTCTAGCTCCCTTTCTCAATCGCCCCCTCTCTTTCTCTCTCCCCCTATCTCTCTCATCCCCTCTCTCGCTCTCGCCTCCCCCTCTCTATCGCCCCCTCTCTCTCCCGCCCCCTCTTTCTCTCGCCCCTCTCTCTCTCTCACCCCCTCTCTCTCACACCCCTCTCTCGCCCCGCTCTCTCTCGCCTCCTCTCTTTACCCCGTCTCTCGCCCCTCTCTTTCTTCTCGCCCCCTCTCTCTCGCCCCTCTCTCTCTCTCGCCCAACACTTTCCCTCCGCCCACACACTCGACACCTCTCTATTGTCCTCTCTCTCTTTCGCCTCTCTCTTTCTTCCCTTTCTCTCTCTCTCGCCCCCCCTCTCTCGCCCCCTCTCTCTCTCTCGCCCCCTCTCTCTCGTCCCCATCTCTCTCGCACCCTCTCTCTCACCCGTCTTTCTCTCTCTCACCGCTCTTTCTCTCTCTCGCCCCTCTTTCTCTCTCTCGCCCCTCTTTCTCTCTCTCGCCCGTCTTTCTCACCTCCTCTTTCTCTTTTGCCCCCTCTCTCTCTCGCCCCTCTTTCTCTTTCCCGCCCCCTCTCTCTCTCCCTTTCTCACTTTATCTCTCTCTCGCCGCTTTCTCTCTCTCGCCCCTTTACCTCTCTCTCACCCCTCTCTCTTTCTCTCACCCTCCTCTCTCTATCTCGCCCCCCTCTCCCTGCTCCTTTGCTCTTGATCCACATTCTTTCTCACTCACCCACTCTCGCTCTGTCGCACTCTCCCCACCATCTATATGTGTATGTCTCTCTCTCTCTGGACCCATTCCCCACTTGCTCACTCTGTCTCGAATCACTGTCGCCTCATCTCCCTTTCTCTCCCCTCTCTCTCGTTCTCGCCCCCGTCTCTCTCTATTGCCTCCATCTCCACCCTTGTCTTGAACCTCTCTCGTTCCCTCTCTGGACCCCATCCCTCTCTCCTCCCTCTCTCTTTTGCTCAGCTCCTCTCTTTCTCTCGCTCTGTCTCTCTCTCTCTCCCCCCCCCCCGCCCCATGCTCGTCCTCTGTCTCTCTCCCTCTCCCCTACTCGCCTGCTGTTTCTCTCTCTCTCCTCGCCTGTCTCTCTCGCTATCTCTCTCTCTCACACCCCGTCTCTCTCGCCCCACTCTTTCACTCCCTCGCTCTCATTCTCTCTCTCTCCCGCCACCCCCTTTGTCCTCTCTCTCTCTCTCGCTGTCATTCGACAACCCTCTCACGCACCATTCTCTCCTTCTCACCCTTCCTCTCTTTCCTCTCTCTCTCACCATCTATCCATCTCTCTCTCACTCGCTCTGCCTCTCTCTCCTTGTCTCTCTCTCTCTTTCACACACGCGCCCCCCCCCCCCCCCCTCACTATCTCTCTCTCTATTTTGCTCTCGGCGACTCTCTTCTGTCCCCTTATTCTCTCTCTCGTTTCTTTTCTCCCTCCCTCTCACTCTGTCTCTCTCTCTTTCTGTCTCGCCCTCTCTTGCCCCTGTGCTCTCGCTGTCACCCTCTCTTTCTCCCGCCCCCTCTCTGTCAAACCCCCTCTCACAGAACCCTCTCTCCTTCTTGGCCTTCCTCTCTGTCTCTCGTCTCTCTCACCATTTGTCTCTCTCTCGCTGCCCATCACACTCTCTCTTCCTTTGCCTCGCTCTCTCTTTCTCATTCCTTTTCTCTCTCCCTCGCCCCTCTCATCTCCCCTCAATGTCTCTTGCCCCTTCTCTTTCTCTCGCCCATCTTCCTCGCCCCCCCTCTTGTCCCTCTCTCTCTCTCTCGCCCATCTATCTCGTCCCCCTCTCTCTCGTTCCCCCTCTCTCTCTCGCTCCCTCCCTCTCTCGCTCGCCCCTCTCTCTCGATCACCTCCTGTCATACTCTCGCCCCCTCTCTCTCTCGTCCCACCTCTCGCTCGCGCCCCCCTCTCTCTCGCCCCCACTCTATCTCACCTCCTCTCTCTCTCGCCCCCTCTATCTCTCTCGCCCCTTCCTCTCTCACCCCCACTCTCTTTCACCCCCTCTCTCTCTCGCCCCTCTCTCTCTCGCCCCCCTCTCTCTCTCTAGCTCCCTTTCTCAATCGCCCCCTCTCTTTCTCTCGCCCCCTATCTCTCTGATGCTCTCTCTCGCTCTCGCCTCCCCCTCTCTCTCGCCCCCTCTCTCTCTCGCCCCCTCTCTCTCTCGTCCCCTCTCTCTCGCCCCCTGGTGCTCTCGCCCCCTCTCTCTCTCGCGCCTTCTCTCTCTCGTCCCTCTCTCTCTCTCGCCCCCCTCTCACTCACCCCAAACTCTCCCTCTCTCGCCCTCCCCCTCTCTCTTGCCCCCCTCTCTCACACACACTCCCGCCTCTCTCTCGCCCCCTCTCTCTCACCCTCTCTCTCTCGCCTCTCTCTCGTCGCTTTCTCCCTCTCTCTCTCGCGACCTCTCTCTCTCTGGCTCCCTATCTCTTTCTTTCCCCTCTCTCGCACTCTTTCTTCTCGGCCCCCTCTCTCTTGCCTTCTCTATCTCTCTCTTGCCATCCCGTTCTTTTTTGCACTCCCATATCTCTCACCCCTGTCTCTCTCTCTCGCCCCCTCACTCTCTAAACCCCTCATTTTCTCTCTCTCTTCCCTCTCTCCTCTTCTCTCTCTCTCTCGCCTCCCCATCTCTCTCGACCCCCTTCTCTCTCCTTGTTCCTCTTTCTCTCTAAGACTTGCCCCATTCTCTCTCGCCCCCTCGCTCGCACCTCTCTCAGTCTCACTCTGTCTCTCGTCTCTGTCTGGCATTATCTCTCTCCCTCCCTTACCTTATCTCTTCCTTGTTCCCCTCTCTCTCTCTCCCCGCTCCTTCTCTCTCTCCATCTTTTCTCACTCTCGTGCCGTCTCCCTCGGTATCTCTCTCTCACTCCCCCCACCTCCCTCCGTTTCTCTTTGACTGAATCTCTCTCTCTCCTCTACCTCCCTCCCTGCCTCTCTCTCTGGCAACCTCTGTCTCTCTCTGATCCTTTCCTCTCCCTCTGACCCAGAGACTGAGAGAGGGGTGGTGGTGTGGCTGCTTGTGGGGGGTGGGGGTGAGAGAATAGAGAGATGTGGGAGGTAGGAGGAAGAGAAAATGGGGTAAAGACGGAATTGCGGGAGGGAGACAGAGATCGCAGAGTCAGGGTTAGGGGAGAAGGAAGAGTGAAGGCAGGTGGAGAAACAGGGGTTGGGTGTGTGTGTGAGAGAGGGGGAGTGAAAGGGAGATGTTGTGAGAATCAGTTAGTATGCAGAAAGAGAGAGGGGGAGAGAAGTGATGAGAAAGAGTAGGCGAGAGGAAATGGGGAGGCCTGGCTGCAGTGGGGGGACAGAGGGTGTAAACCCAGCTCCTGAGCTCAGGGCACGGTATCCTCCCCTTCCGTGAGGACCAGGACTTGGGGCTGAGTCTGTCTCTCTCCAGCTCAGCTTCTCCAACGCAAAGACACACAACAACATCGGTCACTCTGCTGCTCGGCACGCTTTAATCAACACTTTTATTGTTTACAAATAGAAGTGATGGACACAGTCAGTTGTGAGAAACATTGTAATGTGTCTCTGTACTCCCCCTGTGGGATTAGGATGGACAAACCAGCGCTACCCTCAGTCTGTTTCCATAGAGACAGTCTGCTCCATCACTGAAACACTGGACTGAAATGAGAAAATCCAGGATGGTTTGATAAATGAGGGAATTTAATTGATGGATGGATTTGGGCGAAGGGATATTTCAGCACATTCTTCAGCTGTTGCCTGAACTTAGTCTGGGTCACGGCATAAATCGCGGTGTTTGTGCAGCAACTAAGGAGCTGCAGCATGAAGCCCAATTCCTGCACAAAGTAATCGAGATACACTGACTTATACCCAATCCGCCACATCCGGTTCCATATAGAATACAGCATTATTATTGACCATAACAGGATGAAATTGGCCGAGATCACAAACAGTAAAATGATGGATTTTTTTCGGTTTCGCATTTCTGTGTCAGACTGAGCGTCCCCATTGGTGTGAGCGCGGAGTCTCCTGCGTGCTCTGCTGGTCACTAAAATGTGTCTGACGGTGAGAACATTGAGCAGCAGAATCAGGAGAAATGGGACACACGGGGTTAGAATGTGGTGGAGGAACTCGATTGTGCCCCAGATGCTGGAGAATAGAACAGCATCTGTTACTTCACAAAACCAGGGGTAGTTCGACAACCAATACCGAGCCGTGAGCATAAAATACCAGAAAACATTCTTTAAACAGCTCAGCACAGTCACTGCTCCCAGAACCACAGCCGCCGTTTTCTCACTGCAATATTTACTTTTCAGCTTCTGGCAACAAATGGCCACAAACCGATCAAAGGTGAAAGTGACGGTGAACCAGACAGAGCAGTCAGTGGCTGCATAAAGCAGGACGGCGTGGATATTACACACGGGGACGGAGTACTTCAGGAAATAAAACTGTTCCTGATAAACAATGGGAATGTGTCTCAGTATCAGGTCGAGGATAATGACCAGGAGATCCGCCGCTGCCATGGCTCCCAGGTAACGTCTGACACATGGAGACAATCCACAATCTTTATAAAGCAGGACGTAGATGGTCACTACGTTAACTGTGAGAAAGGAAAACAAACACATTATCCAACAGCCTGGGGGCAAAGGGATCGGTTTGATTGGGGACGCAGTGAGATTTTCAAATGTGTCTCTGTATTCAGGGATTTATTAAAATAATCGGAGCTGAAATAACAAATGGGAAGTTCGGAATTGCTGACAAAAATGTGACATAAACCACAAGAAACCCTCCCTGCCAAACACACAGAGACACATCCACAAGGACAGATGGTTTCTGGAACATTCCCACACACTCGATTTTGGTTTGTTACCCGTGCCACGTGATAGAGATTCGAGGAATAGGGAGAGAGAACAATTAAATGCGTGGCTTCAGGGATGGTGCAGGAGGGAGGGGTTCCAGTTTTTGGATAACTGGGGTTCTTTCTGGGGACGGTGGGACCTCTATAAACAGGATGGTCTACACCTGAACCTGAGGGGAACCAGTATCCTTGGGGGGAGGTTTGCTAGTGCTCTTGGGGGGGGGTTTAAACTAACTCGGCAGGGGCATGGGAACCCAGATTGTAGCTTCAGGGTGCAGGGCCTGGAGTGTAGGGAGGTGAGGAACATGGCATCAATTTCCAAGGAGGGTGCCTGTAAACAGGGAAGTGGCTTGAAGTGTGTATACTTCAATGCAAGAAGTATACGAAATAAGGTAGGTGAACTTGCAGCGTTGGTTGGTACCTGGGACTTCGATGTTGTGGCTATTACGGAGACATGGCTAGAACAGGGACAGGATTGGCTGTTGCAGGTTCCGGGATTTAAATGTTTTAGTAGGGTCAGAGGTGGGGGTAAAAGAGGGGGAGGTGTGGCATTGCTTGTTAAAGATAGTATTACAGCGGTGGAAAGGACGATGGATGAGGACTTGCCATCTGAGGTAGTTTGGGCTGAGGTTAGGAATAGGAAAGGTGAGGTCACCCTGTTAGGAGTCTTTTACAGGCCTCCTAATAGTCCTAGAATCATTGAAGAAAGGATTGGGAAGGTGATTCAGGAGATGAGTGACAGTAATAGGGTGGTTGTTATGGGCGACTTTAACTTTCCTGATATTGATTGGGAAAGCTATAGCTCAAGTTCGTTAGATGGGTCAGTGTTTGTTCAATGTGTGCAGGAGAGTTTCCTGACACAATATGTAGACAGGCCAACAAGAGGTGAGGCCATACTGGATTTGGTTCTGGGTAACGAACCAGGCCAGGTGTTAGAATTAGAGGTAGGTGAGCACTTTGGGGATAGTGACCATAATTCGGTGATTTTTACACTCGTGATGGAGAGGGATAAGTGTGTACTACAGGGCAAGAATTATAGCTGGGGTAAGGGAAATTATGATGCGGTGAGGCATGACTTAGGATGTGTGGCTTGGAAAAGTAGACTCCAAGGCAAGAGTGTAAATGATATGTGGAACTTGTTCAAGGGGCAACTATTGAGTGTCCTTGATAATTATGTACCTGTCAGGCAGGAAGGAAAGGGTCGTGCGAGGGAGCCGTGGTTTAATAAGGAATTGGAATCCCTTGTTAAATGGAAGAGGGCGGCCTATCTCAAGATGAGACGTGAAGGTTCAATTGGGGCGATTGAGAGTTATAGGGTAGCCAGGAAGGACCTGAAGAGAGAGCTAAAAGCAGCAAGGAGGGGACATGAAAGGTCCTTAGTAGATAGGATTAGGGAAAACCCTAAGGCTTTCTATAGGTATGTTAGGAATAAAAGATTGACTAGGGTAGGAATAGGTCCAGTTAAGGATAGTAGGGGGAAGTTGCGTGTGGAGGCGGAAGAGATTGGGGAGACACTGAATGAATACTTTTCTTCAGTATTCACTCAGGAACAGGGCATTGTTGTCGATGAGAATACTGAGGCACAAATAAGTAGAATGGATGGCTTTGAGGTATGTAGAGAAGAGGTGTTGGAAATCCTGGAAAAGGTGAAAATAGATAAGTCCCCTGGGCCTGATGGCATTTATCCTAGGATTCTCTGGAAAGCAAGGGAGGAGATTGCAGAGCCATTGGCCTTGATTTTTATGTCCTCTTTGTCTACAGGAGTAGTCCCAGAAGACTGGAGGATAGCAAATGTGGTTCCCTTGTTCAAAAAGGGGAGTAGGGATAGCCCTAGTAACTATAGGCCAGTGAGTCTCACTTCTGTTGTGGGCAAAGTCTTAGAGAGAATTGTAAGGGATAGGATTTATGCACATCTGGATAGGAATAATGTGATCAAGGATAGTCAGCATGGTTTTGTGAAGGGCAAGTCGTGCCTCACAAACTTTATTGAATTCTTTGAAAAGGTGACGAAGGAGGTTGATGAGGGGAAAGCGGTAGATGTGGTATATATGGATTTTAGTAAGGCGTTTGATAAGGTTCCCCATGGTAGGCTACTGCAGAAAATACGGAGATATGGCATTGAGGGTGAGTTGGAGGTTTGGATTAGAAATTGGCTGGATGGAAGAAGACAGAGGGTAGTAGTTGATGGCAAAGTTTCTTCATGGAGTGCCGTCACTAGCGGTGTTCCGCAAGGATCTGTTTTGGGACCATTGCTGTTTGTCATTTTTATAAATGACCTGGAAGAGGGGTTAGAAGGTTGGGTGAGCAAGTTTGCGGATGATACGAAAGTCGGAGGAGTTGTTGACAGTGAGGAAGCATGTGGCAGGTTACAGCAGGATATAGAGAAGCTGCAGAGCTGGGCAGAAAGGTGGCAGATGGAATTCAATGTAGCTAAGTGCGAGGTGATTCACTTTGGGAAGAATAACAAAAAGATGGGGTACTGGGCTAATGGTCGGATACTTGGTAGTGTGGATGAGCAGAGGGATCTTGGTGTCCATGTACACAGATCTCTGAAAGTTGCCACCCAGGTAAATAGTGCGGTGAGGAAGGCATATGGCGTACTGGCTTTTATTGGTAGAGGAATTGAGTTCCGGAGTCCTGAGGTCATGATGCAGTTGTATAAGACTCTGGTACGGCCGCATCTGGAATATTGTGTGCAGTTTTGGTCGCCATACTATAGGAAGGATGTGGAGGCATTGGAACGGGTGCAGAGGAGGTTTACCAGGATGTTGCCTGGTATGGAAGGAAAATCGTATGAGGAAAGACTGAGGCACTTGGGGCTGTTTTCACTAGAGAAAAGAAGGTTTAGGGGTGACTTGATTGAGGTGTACAAGATGATTAGGGGGTTAGATAGGGTCGACAGTATGAACCTTTTCCCGCGTATTGAGTCGGGTATTACAAGGGGGCATAGCTTTAAATTAAGGGGGGTGGTAGATATAGGACTGATGTTAGGGGTAGGTTCTTCACTCAGCGAGTCGTTAGTTCATGGAATGCCCTGCCAGTAACAGTGGTGGACTCTCCCTCTTTATGGGCATTTAAGAGGGCATTGGATAGGTATATGGAGGATAGTGGGTTAGTGTAGTTTAGGTGGGCTTGGATCGGCGCAACATCGAGGGCCCAAGGGCCTGTACTGCGCTGTATTCTTCTATGTTCTATGTTCTATGTTCTATGATCACTTGAGACCAGACACAGGTCATTCCTTCCCAGTTCCTAATACGGAGGGTGGCGACGTTGCTGTCCTGAAGGACTCTCTCACAGTTTCCTGAAGACAAACGGATTTTGGGAATTTCTGTATTTTGGTCTAAGTTGTGGTCGATCCTGTGTCGTATAGAAATATAAATGCAGGGAAAATGAATTCACCCCTTTAACTGGCTGAGGGGCCCTCGGAACAGTGTTTCCTTCTCCCTGTAACGGGATCTCTTCCCTCGCGATCTTATCGTTTGTTTAATTCACTGACGTCCGGCCGTTCACAAACAATGTCAGGGACAGAACTTTCCATTGAATGTCATTTATAGAATGTCGGGGACAGAACGATCCGGGGAATGACAGTTATAGAATGTTGGGAACAGAATGTTCAGGCGAATGTCAGTTATAGAATGTTGGGATACAGTCAGGGAAGGAGTTACCCTGCAATTCCCCAACAATGATTCCAGAACCCGGGAAGGCTCATGATAACAGGTCACAGATGGTCAAGGAAATCACCTGATGATGTACATTTCCTGGCCCTCACCCGTGCCCTCGGTGATAACTCAGTTTCCTTCGATGTTGAAGGAAGCTCTGAGGGTGATAAGGACACAGACCGTCCTCTGGGTGTGGAAATTCAATGTCCATCACCAAGAGTGTCCCCACAGGCCTCCCACTGCCTGAGCAGGGAGATGCCTCACATCCACAGCAGCCACTGGGGGAAGTGATGGGGTAACCAAAAAGAGGGAAACATTCTCACCAAACCTCTTGTCCCAGAGGGATCTGTCCCTAACAGTATCTGTAGGGGCAGCAAGCACACAGTCCTGGTGGAGGAACAGTCTCACCCTCATATTGAAGACACTGCCCACTGTGTTAAGTGGCACTCCCTCTTGTGAAGTAGGACATACTTCTAAAGGACCGAGCACATGGAAGCTGGCCATCCATGAAGCACTGTGGGCTAGTAACAGCTGCAGCATCAATGGCCTTCCCTCCACCATGAAGTCAGAAGTGAGATGTTCACTGATGGTTCCAAAATGTTCTGCACCATTCCCAACTAGACCTGTACTGAAGCAGGCTATTCAGCCCTTCAAGAGTTTTAAACAGGAAAAGAATGAGGCCATTCGGCCATTGGAGGCTGTTACTCAGCAGCTGGAGCAGATATTTAATCTGTCATAACTGTTACACAGGAAATGGAGGGAAGATACAGCCTTTCAAAACTGTTACACAGGAATACGGAGAGGACGGGTTACTGAGCCAGGAGCAGGGATAAATTAGGGAGAAATCAGTCTCTATCAGTTAAACACAAATGAACGATTGCAGTGACACAGTGGCCAATGCTGGGACCTCAACTATTTGCAAACTATATAAATGGTTTCCAGAAATGGAACAAACATGTTCTAACTAAATTTAAACTGACGCTAAAGATCGAGAGGAGCTGAGGTTATCAAGGGGAGGTAGAGAATCTGTAAATGGATAAGTAACAGACAACAACTTGGTAGATCGAATACAATGTGGGTAACTGTGAACCTGTGATTTTGTTTTTCCAGAGGGAATACCAGGCTGTGTATGACATAGATGGAGAGGGATTACAGGACTTAGTGATACCGTGTGTGCAGTAGGTTTCACTCTGACCTGTCCAGACATGGGAAGTGTGGCCACATCTCTCTGATGGTCTGCTCCCTGTTGTTCCCAGTGGCCCTATTAAGCTCAGTACACACCAGATATTTTGATGTGGTTGGTTTGTGGTGGGACTTCGTGAGGGAGAAGATGCTTTTAGTCCTGTACCAACGGGACAGCCTTTATCTGAGCCATGTAGACCTGAGGACGATGAGAATGGCTGCCTGTTTTTGAATGAAGAGGCTGTGGCTGCTGGCAGGACAGTGGCCATTCACCAACATGATGTACTGTGTATGGGCACACTGTAACATTAATGGAGTGAGAGACGGAGGGTCCAGTCACAAGAATAGGAACTAAAGGCATTGCCAGATCAGCTGAAATGGTTAGATATACCACATTCTCAATCTACCTCACTGAACTATCCCAGAAGTGATATCTGTTAACCGTGGAACACTGTGTAGAACAGGCCAGTGTACTGCTCAGCACAACCCAGCAATTTGTCCAGAGTGGAACACTGCGCAGATCAGATCTGAACATTTGTCTTTAAACCTGGACTAGACATCTCTCCAGTGTGGAAAGCTGGGATCGAGAAGAAAAGCTGAGATGCTGGAATCCAAAAGTAGACAGACAGGAAGCTGGGAGAACACAGCAAACCAGGCAGCAGCAGGAAGTGGGAAAGTCGACTTTTCAGGTGTAACCCTCCTGAAGGAGGGCTTCACAGAAATGTTAAATTCTGTATCACCTGATGTTGCCTGGATTGCTGTGTTCCTCCAGCAAGTATTCAGCATGGGAAGCAGTGCAGACCACACCAGTGCATTTATCTGTAAACCCGGACTAGTTATCGGTCCATCACCGGGAGCTGTGCAGACCACAGCAGTGCATTGATCTATAAACCCGGACTAGATATCGGTCCAGAAAGGGAGCGGTGCAGACCACAGCAGTGCGTTGATCTATAATCCCGGACTGGATATCTGTCCAGCACGGGGAGCTGTGCAGACCAGACCCATGCATTGATCTATAAACCCCGACTAGATATATGTCCAGGACGGGGAGCTGTGCAGACCACATCAGGGCATTGATCTACAAACCCAGACTAGATATCTGTCCAGCACCGGGAGCTGTGCAGTGATCACCAATTTGTAACCTGGAAAAGTCACTCTCCCAGCATGTAGGACTGTGTACCCCACCCCAGTGCATTGATCTGTAAACCAGGAGCAGTTACCCACCCAGCATGTAGGACTGTGTACCCCACCCCAGTGAATTGATGTGTAAAACAGGAGCAGTTACTCTCCCAGCATGTAGGACTGTGTACCCCACCCCAGTGCATTGATGTGTAAAACAGGAGCAGTTACCCACCCAGCATGTAGGACTGTGTACACCACCCCAGTGCATTGATCTGTAAATCAGGAGCAGTTACCCTCCCAGGATGTAGGACTGTGTATACCACCCCAGTGTATTGATCTGTAATCTAGGAGCAGTTACCCTCCCAGGATGTAGGACTTTGTACCCCACCCCAGTGAATTGATCTGTAAACCAGGAGCAGTTACCCTCCCAGCATGTAGAATCGTGTACCCCACCCCAGTGCATTGCTCAATAACACTGTGTTAGATCCCTGCCCAGTGTGGGGAAACTTGCAGCGCATGCTGGAAGTGACAGGATGTGCAGCTCCCATCCATTTACAGCTCCATATCTCCATTGTACCATGACAAGGGTGTGCTGTGGGTGTGAAAAGCAATGCCAGAGAGTGATGGCGGGGGAATCAGTTTAAACATCATTACATGGAAGGGGTTTGGGCTTTGACAGTGAGGGAGAGACTGAGCGACAGTGTCATGGAAGGATGTGCTCCCAGGTACCAGAATGCTGAAATGGAAACACTTCAACAGTATCCTGCAACATGAGCCAGTGTTTCCAGGAATGCTGGGTGAATGCGATATTAGCGTGAGTTCAGATGATGGAGAGCATTGGATGAGCATTGGTTATTTAGCTTTGTAACTGGGAATAGGGTCTGCAGAGTCTTTGGCTCATTGGTCTGAATCTAACAATAATTTGTCTCAGTGACATTTTCATTGAGTGTGACAGAAGGATTGTCTGTACGAGGCTGAGCTAGTTTCCTGGTGCTATCTTATTGGACTCACCTCATTAACTACCCACCCCACCCCACGGTGTCTCTCTCATTCAATGCCAGCCCGATTCTCCCACCCATCATGGCTGGAGGTACTCACCATCGCCCGGGTACTCCAGGATATTCTGTGATCCCTGACACTGTGCCATCTTTAACAGGCTAATGGGCACACGGTTGAGCTTTCTCCATTAGAAGCTGCCCTGCACAGTTTACCCCTATCATGGCAGATAAGGGGCAATTACACCACGGTTTGTCGACAGGGGCACGGAAGCCCTGGTGGGTGAGCTACTACAGAGGGGGGGCATTCTCTTTCCAGAGGGGGCCACACCATCAGACCCACCGAGCATGGTCTGAGCTCCCCACCCAGCTCAGTGCAGTATCTGAGGTCTGAAGAAATGTCCAGCAACACAGGACAAGCATCAATAACCTTCCCACCTCTGTCAGGATATGTGTCACTGTATTCTCTCTGCTCCCTTACATCACTGTACATCTCTTATAGCACCGACCCCCGAACAAGGCTCATGCTCCACCATACTCACTACTGCATGCAGCATCTTCCCTCTCTCTGTCTCGGTCTCTCTCTCTCTCTCTCTCTCCCTTTCTCTCCCCCTCTCCCTCCACTTCACTCCCCACACTAATAACACTGCATGGATACAACACTGTGGACTGACTCCCTCTGGACACCTCACGATATCTCACCCCAACTCCACCTACACCAGCACTTACTGCAGGGCTACCCACTCCCATTCTCACTTCCTCCCTTTCTTCCATTCCTGGAGAAACAGCCTGGAATAGGACAGAAAGGGCCAAGCCGGGTGGTGGAGTGCCCGATATCCATTCCTTCACACACCCCTCCCCCCGCCATGTGTGACGACCCTGGTACAACTCGGAGAGGACCGGGACGCCTCTTGTGGAGATTCTGAAACATGCACGTCCCACCGACCGAGTAAGGAACAATGTTCAGTGAAGGGCAATTCTCACTTTAAACCCACTGGCGGCTCCGTTTCCCCCCGGCACAACGTGGAATTCGTGTCCTGATGCCATCTCCCTTTTTTGTCGAGCTGGTACAAATGGAATCCCCACGTTCTCGGTGGGCAGGTGGGTGGGCTCACAACACATGGTCACCACCACCTCCCAGGAAGGGAGCACAGAGACTCCCTCCTGCACCTCCCCCTGTAAATAGCTCAGATACTGAAACTAATCTGTGATAGTAACAGCCCTCCCCACTTGTTCTGATATCTTCAACAATCTGTGCTCATATACAAGCAGTGCTCTCTGTTCCTGCAGCCCCTTTATAATGGAGCAGCCAGTTTTAAACTGTCATTCATTGTCTTTCCTACCAAAGTGCATCACCTCACACTGCTCTGCACTGATCCCCATCTGCCATAAACCTGAACACTACACCAACATGTGATTGTCCTGTTAGAGTTCCACACTGTCCTCCATAGACTTCAGAGTTCTTCAATGTTTGGTGTCATCTACAAACATTGAGATTGTCTTGGCATCACAGTCCCAAGAAACAACTGAAATCCTGCCCCATACACACGAGTGTGAGCAAGTGAAATACTGCTATATTCCCACGGACCGAATCGAATAATGACATGCTGTCAATGGAGCAACAAAAATCCTTACACACACGAGACAGATTAGATGAAATATTGATAAACCACAGAGCAAGAGAAATCGGACAGGTTCCACTTCTCTATATTCATCAGGGTATAATGTGATGAAGTTGAAAGTGTGGACTGTACCTTTAAGAGAGAGGGAATGCTGTTCTGAACTGAGAGCATCCAATCACCTGTGATATGAGAGGATGGCAGATCCAGAAACAATATATTTCTGTAGAGCTGGAGTCGGGTAATACGCAGTTAAGAGAAAGAAGATCTCAGAGTTGTGAATAGTTGATGTAAAATGTTCACTTTCAGTGTTAAAAAATAAAGTAATTTGCTTTTAAAAAATACATTGTTTTTATTTAAACAGTCGAATTTGGCAGTTTTGTCACTCATATTTTAACAATTTACGAGGCGAATTGAGCATTTCTTTATGTTTAGTTTAAATTACCAGATGAGCCTCACGCCGTGCCTTAACAATTGCTTTGTGTGTAACTGTGTGTCTCTGTGCGGGCAGGTCTGGCAGTCTCTATGGTACTTAAAGTTATGCAATGCTACCCTCTGCTGGCTTCCCCACGTCACCGCACAGGCATTGGCAGAGGGTGAAAACCAACAGGGATTCATTCAGAGAGGGGGAGGGCGAGGGCAGCTACTCCCAGCACCATCCAAACAGATATCTTATTCTTGTACTGATCAAAATGTCCTTTAAACATTGTTACTGTCCCTACTTTCAACACTTGCTCTGCAAGTTCATTCCATGCACAAGCCAGATTCTGTCTAAAATAATCACTTCTCATGACATTTGTAAATCTTTTTTCCTCACATCTTAAAATATCCCTCCGTTTTGAATCCACAACTCTAGGAAAAATACATCAGCCCTTCTGTATCCCTCATGATTTTATAAAGCTCTGGAAAGTTACCCCTTAATCTCATACTCTCCAGTGAAAAGAGTCCCAGTCTATCCAACTTCTCCGGATACCTCACTCCCTCCATTCCCAACAACATCCAGGTTAATCTGTTCTCAATCCTTCACAGTTTAATAATATCAAGGTCAGTAACATCAAAGTGAATAGTCAAGTTATATTCGAAGGGTAGGGGAGACCAAAACTAGATGGTACAGGTTTAAGGGGAGAGACGAAACATTTAAAAGTGACCTAAGGGGCAGATGTTTCACCCAGAGGGTGGTGTGCCTATGGAATGAGTGGGCAGGATGACCAGACTGGGCACAGTATTCCAGAAGAGGTCTCACCAATGTCCTGTACAACCTCAACATGACGTCCCAATTCCGATCCTCAAAGGTCTGACCAATAAGGAAAGTGTGCTAAATACCTCCTTAACCACACTATCTATATGAGATGCAAATTTTAAAGAATTGTACCTGACGGTCTCTGTTCTACAACACTGCCAAATGCCCTGCTTTTAATTGTATAGAACCTGCTCTTGTTTGATTTACGAAATCCAACACCTCACATTAATTCAAACTAAACTCCATCTGCCACCCCTCAGCCCAGTGTGTGATATTGCCAACTCCTCACTCTCCCCCTTCAAAACTCCCTCCACCTCTCCAGAAGGCCTGCACATTTAGGCCTTGATTTTCACAAAGTCTCTGAGCTTGGTTTGCCTTGTGTGGTTAGGGGGAGGAGGGACAGATTGCAGACACAGTCAGTGAGGAGGAGACTCTGGACAGTAATCAGTGGCCGATATTTCATGGTTTTAGGAAGAGGGCAGTCACACGTGAGAATTAGGTAGTACTACTCGGTATTGTGGGGCCAGAAATTATGCTTTATCTTCGGCTGTGGTGTTCAGTGAATAAAATCTATTCGAGATCTTTCATTGAGCCGAGTGTGTCTGCAGGATTTCTTTCCCTAATATTGTAGACCACAGATAATAGCCATTAAAGACGTTCATAGTTAATTTCGATGGCACACTCAACAGCCTACAGTTGAGGCAAATATCTTGCATTTGTTTAACAATACAAAGTGTTTTGTGTAGTTTAGTAATGGTAACCTGATTATAATAAATCCACACTGAGCTGAAAGCTTGCACTTAAAATATGAACCAAAGTCTGGGTATGGTAATGTAGTGGGTTGTGTCCCTGCCTCTGAGCCAGTGCTCTGGATTTGATTCCAATTCCTGAACTTGTGTTGTCGTGTTCCTCGCTCTGGACTAATAGGACTGGATTCAAGTTCTGCCACAGCGTCTCAGAACAGGCTGATGAACAAACACACAGGAGAATACTGTTACAGTTTTATGGGTATTGCCGAGTGGTGCTAGTGTCCCTACCTTCGGGCACAAAGGTCTGGGTGTAAATCCCTCAGAAGTGTTTCTTAATACATCTGAACAAAATGATTAAAATGGTTTTAGAATTGTGACCTGACGGAGAAAGAAGAGGTGCCAGTATTGGATTTCACAATTTAGGACCGGGATGACTGAAAGTACAGCCATTTGTGTTGATTTGAGTCACATTTCACAGCAGTAAAGGTTTATAAAATCAGAATGGTCATGGATCGGGTGAGTTATCAGGGTTTTTCCCCAGGGTAGGGGCGTCCAAAACTAGAGGGCATTGGATGAAAGTGAGAGGGGAAATGTTTTGAACAGGCCTAAGATGCACCTTTTCACGCAGAGGGTGGTGTGTGTATGGAATGAGCTGCCGGAGGAAGAGGTGGAGGCTGGTACAACTACAACATGTAAAAGGCATCTGGATGCTGACAAACCTGCCGAGCATTTCCAGCATTTTCTGTATTTGTTAAAAAAAATGCATCCATTTTAACACAGGTGTTCTGAATACATTAAATATTTTATTTTTAATGCAGGGATATATAAACATATCTTCAAATCGACCGAGACCATTTTCTGCTAAGGGTATGGCTCTGTGCATGACAGCAGCAATGATGCACCAACATGGAGCAGGGAATGTGATGGAGACATGGTTGGTCAATGTACAAGGAGACCTCACATGATCCAGTTTGGAAGAGGATGAAATTACAGTGTGATTCAACTCAGAGACGGAGAAAATGTAATCTGCCCGAAAAGGACTGGCCTATTGAACTCTCTCTCCTTCATTGTTACTCATCACAGCAACGTGTGCGAGCTAAAAAAAAAACACCTCTACGGTGATCATTGCCATTCTCATTTTTAAAGAATTCATGCAGTGTGAAAACAGGCCCTTCGGCCCAACAAGTCCACACCAAACTTCCAAAAAGTAACCTTCCCAGGCCCGTTACACAAGATTTCCCCTGTTTAATGCACCTAACCTAGAAATCCCTGAACACTACGGACAATTTAGCAAGACCAATCCACCTAACATACACAGTTTGAGGAAACTGGAGCACTCATGAGAAGCTCACGCAGACAAAGGGAGAATGTGAAAACCCCACACAGATTGTCGCCCGAGGCTGGAATCAAGCCCACTTTCCTGGTGCTGTGAGGCAGCAATGCTAACCACTGAGTCAAAGTGCCACCCTTTGGGTGATCCCTGACCAGAGTTCATCGGAATCTCCTCACTGCCTAATGCAAAAGGAATTCAGCCAAATTCAACTGTTCCAGGATGAAATCCCATTGCTAGTAACTTGTGTGAGTAGAATATCTTCAGAAGCAGAATACCATTTTGGACAATCTCTCAATTTTTCCTTTTGTCATGAGGTACACTAATATCTGGACAAAGTTCTTTCAACTTCAAATTGCAGAGATTTTGTTTATCGTGTGTGTGGGTGTGCGTGCGTGCGCGCAAACACACGCCAGTGTTTTTAGAAAGGGAAATAGCGATTCTTATTTGCAATACCTAAACAGTTTGCCATTCATCATCCCATCATAGTTTGAGTCACATTTCTCTGAATCATAAACGTGCGATTTTAGCAGATTAAAGAAACTAGCCTGACTTTTTCCTAAAACTGCCCTTGACCCAGTCTGAGACCGATATCATCGGCCATATCACCAGCCTGGTTACATTTAACATTTGTTGTGAGTAGTGGATTAGTGGGACTACAAAAGGAAACAGTGAGCCAAAAACCGGGGAACTATAGACCGTTGAGCCTGATGTCAGTGGTGTGTAAGTTGTTGGAGGGGATTCTGAGGGATAGCATTTACATACATTTGGGAAGGTAAGGGCTGATCGGTGTAGACAACGTGACTTTCTGCATGGGAAATCGTGTCTCATTAATTTGAGTGAGTTTTATGAAGAGTTGACAAGGAAGATTGATGAAGGCAGTTTGGTAGACATTATCTATATGGACCTCAGCAAGGTGTTCATAACATTCCGATTGGTAGGCTGGAGGCTTGTGAGCTGCAGTGTGCTGTTAGAATTAGTACTGAGTTCACTGCATTTCATCATTTATTTCAAGAATTTAGATGTGAATATTGGTATCATAGTTAGTAAGTTTACAGATGACATCAGAAAGGTGGTGTAGTAGATTTTCTCAGAATAATACGAATCCAAAGTTAGATGGGTCAAAGGGGCAAGGAGTGACAGATAAACTTAATTTGGATAATTATGTGGTTTTGTATTTTGGAATGGCTAATCAGGGTAGATATTATACACTTAATTGAAACGTTCGAAGGAGTGTTGTGGAACAAAGGGACCTAGGATTGCATGTGCATTGTTTTTTGAAAGTGGAGTCGCAGGTAGACAGAGTGGAGCAGAACACATTTGGCCCATTTGCCTGAATCAGTCAGAGCATTGAGTATAGGAGCTGTGATGGGATGTTGCATTTGTACAGGATGTTGGTGAAGCCACCAGGATGTTGGTGAAGAATACTACGTACAATTTGGTTGTTTGCAGAAAGGATGTCTCAGCACTGGAGGTTTGAGCTGTAGGTAGAGGTTGATTAGGTTGAGGTGTTTCCCCCACGAGTGTCAGAGGATGAGGAGCGACATGATAGAGGTTTATAAAACCATCAGGGGCATGGATATTCTGAACAGCCACGTTCTGCTCCCCAGCATATGGGAGTCCAGAACAAGAGGGCATAGGTTGAAGGCGAGGGGGGAATGGTTTAGAACGGAACTGAAGGTAAATGTTACATACAGAGAGGGGTGAGTGTATAGAAAGTGCTGTCAGAGGAAGTGGTGAAGGCGGTTACAATCACACATTTTAAAAATATCTGAAAGAGGAGGGATATTGGTCAAATGCTGGCAAATGGGACTAGATCAGATTTGACATCTGATTGGATTGAACAGATTGGTTTTACGGTTCTGTTACCACGCTGCATGACTCTCTGATTCTCCAAGAGGGACGACAAAAAATTTTGACGGTACCTTTCAAGTCAGAATTCTCTTCACTGGAAGTTTACCCAGCCTCTATGTTCACATTGATTGAAAGCTGCGCTCATTAAATATTTGACATAGAAATGATTCATGGGTAATGGGACGCAGGCAGGAAAATGGAACTGAGACTCCAACCTGATCAGACACAATCTTAGTGCCTGGTGGAGGAGTGTCAAAGTCTCTAATGACCCACTCCTGATCCTCAGTCCCATATTTCTGCGTTCCATTCAGCCCCTCAAACCTGCGAGAAGGGAGTAATTGGAGGCTACTTGCTGCTATAACCTGGTGCACAGAAACAGAGGAGATCATTCGGCCCTTCAAGTCTGTCCCACACGGTTTGAGGTGATTTGGGAAATGTAATTGGAAAATCCAGGCACGGGTATGAAAGAGGCCCCTCATCTCTCTTTACATAGCTTCCCTTCTCTGCAACTTGTGCCACATTTGTTGGTCATATTGTAGACCCAAATTCACTGAGAATACAACTCCCATACCTCACCCAGAGATGGTTCACAAAATTCTCTGGTCTCCCTGACTGCAACGTTCAATAACAGAACATTCATGAAAATAACACCCACTAATTTTTCAACAACAGAATGTGAGAACATCAGAAACAGGGGCATTCGTTCACTCCCCAAGCCTGCCTTGCCCTTCACTAAGATCATGACTGATCTGCTCTTGGTCTAAAATCCTCTTTCATACGCAATTCTTCATCACCCTCAACTGTCTGATATGTCAATATCCATCTACCTCCTCTTCAAATACTTTCAGTCATCTAGCTCCCCATACACACTTGAGAAGAGAACTCCTGACATTCAATTCCACCTGTTTGAAGAAAACACTTGCTGTTCCTATGCCATGGCCTCTTGATATGAACAAAAGACTTTGACTCAAGGGTTCAAGTAAAAATGACTGGCCCTGATATCAAGGCAGTGGTTGACTTCTATTGACATCAAGGAGCTTAACAAAACTGGACTTAATGGGAATCAGAGTAACCTCTCCAGTGTTTGGAGTCAAACATGGCACAAAGGAACATGTTCATCATCTCAGTCCTGGGTCACCACTGTGGGAGATCCTCAGGGTAGCTTCTTCTTCACAAACATCTTCAACTGCTTCATCGATGTCTCCCCATCCCCACCCTCCTCACCATAAGATCAGAAGTGGGGATAGAAACGGGAGATTCCACAATGTTCAGAACATTTTGTACCCCCCGTCAGCTCTTGAACTGGTCTGTGTCCATGTGCAGCAAGACCCAGACTCCATTGAGACTTGTGCTGTTAAAGGGTCCATAACATTCATGTAATAGCATTGCCTGACTCTGCACATTGCCATAGTAAAATAAGAGTAAAATAAGAGTATTTGGTTGGTTTCACAGGAAAACGAGGAAGTCATTCAGCCCATTGACTCTATTGGAGAAGATCAGGGACAGCCCATTCAGTGCCTCCAGCCTATTACTCAGGAAAAGAAGGAGTCTAGTGTGATGGGCTACAACAGAGCACCTCAAAAATATTTGAAGGCAGTCGCCGAGATTCTAATGTTTTCTTCTTTTAAAGGAAATGTAAAGTGTCCGTTCCAGATAAATGCGACTGGTCAAACTACTCGGTGTGAAGTAAAACACCATTTATATAAACACGAAAGATAAAATGAAACCAAAGAAAGAGGAATTTAGAATAACTTAATTCTATTGGAAAAGTTAACAGAATAATAGATCGTAGAGCTATTTCTAATGAACTGTTCTGACATACGAAAATACCATAAGCACAGCCCTTGGCAAAACTGAATATTCAGTCACAGATTGCCACAAACATTTCTCCAATCCAGGAGTTAAAAACAGCAGCAAGAGAAAATTCAGAGAGAGTAGCAGCCAGGAGACACACACTGAAGCTTCCAACTCTGTTGAGACGCCAATAGTTTCTGATGTTGCTGAGAAACCAAAACCCAAAGATCCTAATCTGTGAGAGCTGGCCACATCCATTCAGGCTGCATTTAAATAAACCCAAGGCATCCCTCGCTGTTTACTCAAGTAGTCTTAACTAGCCAGCTTGGTAATGATCATTCAAGCTCTCTCTTAAAAGAAACCAGGACAAAATAACCTCTTAAAGCTACAGCATCATCACACTTGTCAGTACATCGACTTGTCAAACAGGAACCAGAGGTAACCAGTCAGGCCCTTGGCCCTGTCCAATTGGACAAGGAAAAAGTCATTCAATCCCTTGAGTCAATTACACAGAAACAGAATGAGGCCATTCAGCCCCTTGAGTCACTTACACATGAACAATAGGAGGCCATTCAGCCAGTTGACCCACTTATACAGGAAAATTAGGAGGCCATTCCCACCACAATGCACTTACACATGGGTTGAATGAAGTAATTGATGCTTATCCTGATGAATAGCTTATGCCCGTAACGTCGATTCTCCTGCTGTGCTTTTCCAGCCAACCACTGTCTACTCTGATCTCCAACATTGGCAGTCCTCACAGTCTCCTACATCATGCTTTAACATGATGAACAATTGGAGTAGAGGCTGCACAGACAGACTGCTTCACGTTGTTCCTCGTGGCTCCATCACACATGATACACACGTGGGACTTTAACGTGGTTTACTCGCGGTGAGGAGGGAAGCCACATGTCTTGTGTGAAGTCTCAAGAAGGTATCCTTCATTTCCCAGAAGACAGCCTGCTGCTCTCTGTGTCGGGTGGAAGCCGGTGGGAATGGCTACCTGTTTTTGATGCTGCTGCTGGGGATTGTGAGCAACATGACGTTTAGTACGGGTTCACACGCCAACTGCACAATAACGTGGGGAGAGTTAATAAAGGCATATAAACTATTAGGAAAGTCACGTTAGAGTGATGAATGGACTCTCTAAGTTCAAATAATGCTGATCTTGTCCATTCCTGAAGAAGGGCCTGTGCCCGAAACGTCGAATCTCCTGTTCCCTGGATGCTGCCTGACCTGCTGTGCTGTTCCAGCAATAAAGTTTCAACTCTGATCTCCAGCATCTGCAGACCTCACTTTCTCCTCTGATCTTGTCCATGTTGATCTTGTCTCGTGCACGTCCTGTTCGTGCACGTCATGTATGCCTTACTCTATCCAAGCTTATTTCCACCCTATGATCTGTCTGGCCATGCTTACTATGATCTGCCTCCACTGCTCATAAATAAGGTGTTTCCCTGTACTGAGGTACACGTGGCAATAAATCAAACCAATCAATCCTGGGTAAAGTATGGAATTTCTCACCCCATCAATGTATATTTTGGAAATAAGTGATCGCTGCCACTCCTCGTGTTTCAGCATTGCCATTTCTTCGTCTCTCACAGCTCTACCGATTAAACACTCAGCTTCTTCACTCTATCCTCATGTTACAATCACCCGTGTCTGTAGTAAGGAGACCATTCCTTACAAAGGAGATCAAATCTGTACAGACTGCCCCAAATGCTCTCTCAGCAAGCCTCTACAACTGCAGGAAGATGGCTTTATTTATGTACTCGAATCATTATAAAGTGAAGGACAGCATACCATTGACTGCACCCCTTACACATGGTTTGATTCGGAGCAGTCAGCATAGATTTGTGAGTGGGAGATCATGCTTCTCAAATTTGTTAGAGTTCTTTGATGAAGTGACTCGGAAGTTTGACGCGGACAGAGCGGTAAACGTAGTCTCTATCGATTTCAGTAAGGCCTTTGATTAGGTTCCACACGGCAGACTGCACTGGAAGGTGACATCACGTGGAATGCTGGGGGAATTGGCCAATTTGATACACAATTGGCTTGATGGTTGGAAGCTGAGAGTTGAGTGGAAGGATGCTTGTCAGACTGGAGGCTGGGTCCATTGCTGTTTGTTATCTATGATTTGGTTGGGAATGTACAAGGCAGGATCAGTAAGTTTGCAGATGACACTAAAGTAACTGGGAGCATGATCAGTGAGGAAGTTTATCAGAAATTGCAGCAGGACCTTAATCAGGTGGGGAAGTGGGCCAATAAATGACAAATGGAATTTAATATAGATGTGTGAGGTCTTGGATTTTGGGAACACAAATCAAGGGAGGCGTTTCATGGTGCATGGGAGGATCTTAAGGGGTGCAGTGGGCAGAGAGACCTTGGTGTTCAGGTGCACGGTTCCCTGAGAGTGGCGTCACAGTTAGACAGGGCAGTGAGGAAGGCTTTTGGCACATTGGCCTTCATCAGGCAGGATATTGAGTATAGAAGTTGGGAATTTATGTTGCAGTTACACAGGACTTTGATAAGGCCGCATTTGGAGTATTGTGTTCAGTTTTGTCACCTTGTTATAGGGAGAATGTTATTAAATTAGAAAGAGTGCAAACGAAATTTAACAAGACGTTCCCAGGACCCAATGGTCTGAGTTATAGGGAGAGGTTAGACAATCTAGGACGTTTTCTTTAGTGTGTAGGAGACTGAGGGACCCCTTATAGAGCTGTATAAGATCACGAGGGGTATGGATAGGGTTAATGCTCTCAGTCTTTTTCCAAGATTTAGAGAATTGAGGATTAGAGAGGATCAGTTAAAGGTTAAAGGGGAAGGAATAAAAGGGAACCTGGGGAGGGGGGGGGGCACTTCTTTGCACAGAGGGCTGGTACGTGAATGAGCTGCCAGCAGATGTGATTGACGGGGATACATTAACAACACTTCAACAGCATTTGGATAAATATGTGGATAGGAAAGGGCCAACTGCAGGAAAATGGGGTTAGCGTGGATGGACATTTACAAGGTGGAGTCGAACCCTTCTGTTAATTAAAACCTAACACCCAGACAAGATCGCCAAACCTCATAATCTGTTAAAATATGAGCGACACAGATCTCCTACATTCCACTATTTAAAAAAAGTTAACAAGTTAGATTCTTAACTTTAATAGTGAACACTAAACAACAACTATTCACAAATACAAGCCCCTCTTCTCTTAGCTACTTACTATCTGACTCCAACTCTATAAAAATATTCTGTTCCAACAACCCACATATTAAACATTACAATCTCAAGACCACACAGTCTCCATCTTCCCCGCTGTGTTCACTCTTTCAGCTGCTGATCTCCCTGGGTCATGTTTTTTTTTTACTGCAAGAAGGTTTACATGAACATGAATCTTTGATAGAGAGTGTTTGAGATGGCCAGTTAGCACTCCTGCTCTACAGCAGTTACTCTGCTGTTGGATGGCAGTGGCTCTCCCTCTAGTGTTCAAATGCTGGGTTTATATACTCCCCATGATATAATAATTCTCATAATTTGATTGCTTTCCAGGTGTCCAAACAATATTGTTCAAATTCCGTTGGCCTCTGGTATCCTGAGCATTATTTAAACTCTTTGGTTGTATTTGAATTGTTGTCAAAACAGCAACCAAAATTTTGGTATCCATTTCCCAGCTAATTGTAACATATAGAACAGCCTGACGTTTAGCTGGCATCCGTGGCTGTACTTTCTCTTCAGCAAAACCCGTTCTGTCTTAGAGTGACCAGACATGCTTTCGGCTTCATAACACCTTCCCCCTTCAGAAAAGAAAATGAACCATCAGAATGAAAAGATGTCATCATTCCTTTTCCTCATATTAATTCGTAATCCCATTATTATGAAATACAGAAGTATTAATCTCAGTTACACCATTCATATTAATTCTGCACATCTATATAACACTGGAATAAGTCAAATCTTATCTAAACGTTTTCCTTTAAATCCGCGATAACACATCTGCTCTCACATTTTAGGACCCACAGCATGTACATTTTGTATGTTTAAAGTGGGTGTGATAAAACTCCAATGAAATAGTCTCATATTCTGGTCTTTACATATTCCAAAAAACGCGAGAGGTTTGTCACTGTCCATAACCATCTCCGACAATTTGTTTGTCATATCAACATTAAAATATTGTCAGTCCAGTGCAAAAATTAATCATTATTTTTCAATAATGAAGATGTTGTATTTTTCTTTCTGGTGGATATTGAGTTTTTTCGACAAGTAGCCAATTGGCCATTCAATTCCATCATCATCTTTCTGAATCAATACATCTCCAAATCCTATATCCCTAGCAGCAAATACAATTTTCAAAGGGTTTCAAAATATTTGGTGTAGCTAAAACTGGTGTGGTGATTAGTCCTGCTTTAACGTTCTCAAATGCCTCCTGACATTGTTCTGTCCACCACAATTCTGTATTCTTCTTTAATAAATTTATCAGTGGTGCCAATACGCTGTTGAAGGTTGGAACAAACTTCCGATAGAATCCACTCAGTTCCAAAAATAGAACCAACTCTTTCTTCGAGGATGGTCGTGGAAATTCCTCAAAGCTCTTCGTCTATGTGTTCCATCGGGTCAACCTTCCAAGTCCAATGTAATGTCCCAAGAACATCACCTCTAATTTCGCGAATTCTGTTTTCTTTAAGTTTATTACCAAGTTTACTTCTTGTAATCGTTCAACGTGCTCTGCCAAGCCTAACAAGCGAAATTTAAATCGCTTGCTAAAAGTCACTTGGTGGACGGCACGGTGGTTAGCACTGCTCCGTCACAGCGCCAGAGACCCGGGTTCAATTCCCACCTCAGGCGACTCTGTGTGAAGTTTGGACATTCGCCCCGTGTCTGCGCGGGTTTCTGCCAGGTGCTCCAGTTTCCTCCCACAATCCAAAAATGTGCAGGTTAGGTGTATTGGTCATGCCAAATTGCCTGTAGTGTTATGGGGGTGGGTTGCGCTTCGACGGGTCGGTGTGGACTTGTTGGGCCGAAGGGCCTGTTTCCACACTGTAAGTAATCTAACCTCGGTCACTACATCATACAGATAAACTGCACAATTTGTTCATCTGACCATAACTCTGTTCCTTAGTCACTAAACCTGGCTTTGAAGGGAATTCCTACCACTGGTGGCAATGCTAATATGTCATCCCCACGGGAAATCGTCAAAATTTCAGTTTTTTCTATCGGCCACGTGCTTTATTCTATGATGTGACCTGCAGGTGCTGTTTAGCTAACTCACCTCACATACATAATTCAAATGTGAGATCTCTAACTTCGGTCCTCTCAATTTATAATTAATTAATTCCAAAGGACCTCTCACTTCATGTACGAATATTAACTCAAAGGAAGTAAACTGAGTAGATTTATTTGGGGCAAACAGTTTTTGTCTAATGGCAAGCATTTTAATGAGACGACTTTATTCCAATCATTCGGGTAATCCTGACAGTGCGCTATCTCACTGCGGAGCCCACAGTGAGTAAAGAAAGCTGCCAATTCCTCCACCTCCCTTGTTACCTTAACACTCCATAATACAATTGCCTCTGGAAATCTGGTAGACACATCCATTATGGCTAGGAAATATTGGTTTCCACTTTTATTTTAGAAAGGGGAGCTTCACAACTAATCATAACCCAAGTGAAATGTTCTTCGAATGCAGGAATTGGCAAAAGGTGCTGGTTTTAGTACTGCCTGTGACTAACCTACCATTTGGAATGTTTGACATGTACAACAAAAAATAACCATGTCCGTGTGCATTCCAGGCCATGGGAAATGTCTCTGTACCTTAGCCTGAGGCTTCAGTACACCTAGGTGATACCCTGCAGTTAGTTTATGTGCTACCCGTAACACTGTATGTTACCTCTAACACAATCTGGTGCACTTCGGCCCATTTCCCTTCTGCACGAGCCTATCGGGGTCTCCATTTTAATTTTAGGATTCAATCTTTAAGTTAATAACGTTCGACAATATATTCTGCTTCCTTTTCTGTGTGTGTGCATGTGTCTATATATCTGTTCTAAGTCCATTTGCCTTTCTGGACTAAACACCTCTGACTGACCTTCTGCCTGTTCAGGTTTTTCCTGCACCGTGACATCAAACAGGGTGTCAGTGAAATGAACATCAGCTCCTTTGGCTTTTTATTTTGTTTTTCGTTCCTGCTGAAACTTTTGACAGTGGGATCTTGTTACTACACTGTCTGGAAAATTTCCTGGGTATTTTTCTTTAAACTCGCCAGTTCCCTAGTTTTCCTTTGCCTTGTCCAACACAAGGGGTGCCACTCCCACCTTGGATCCTGTTAAATCGTTCACAAGAACAAACTGTATTCCTGGAACTAAAACTCTGTCATTCACTCTCACTGTTACTTCCCCAACCTTGATGTGGCACTCCAAACTGATGTTACACAAGGGAATACTTGATTTCTATCCCCATTCCACAAATTATCACGATCTTGATTAATACGTCAGAAAGAGTGAAAATACTTTCATCTCTCACTATTAGAGGCCGAGAGAAAGTGAGGGCTGCAGAATCTGGAGATGAGAGTTGAAAAGTGTGGGCCTCGAAAAGCATAGCCAACCAGGCAGCATGCGAATGGCAGGAGAGTTGACGTTTCAGGCATAAATCCTTCATCAGGAAAGTGGGAGGTGGACTAAGCGAGGGGGAAGGGGCTGAGAAATTAATAGGAAGGTGGGGGTGGAGCTGGGTGGAAGGTAGCTTGGAATGTGATAGGTCGATGCAGGTGGATGTGATGGTGATAGGTCGGAGAGGAGGGTGAAGTGGATAGGTCGTAGGACAGATGGAACCCTCAAACTATACATCATCAACGTTGATTTCACCAAATTCAAAATCTCCCCTCCCCCAATCTCTCCCAGATCCAACCGTTCAACCTATCACTGCCCTCTTGAACTTTCCTAATTGTCCATCTTCCTTCCCACCTATCGACTCCACCCTCCCATCCGACATATCACTATCACTCCCACCGATATCTTCTTATCGCCTTTCCAGTGACCCTCCCACCAGCCCAGCTCCTACCCTCCAATTTATCTTTCAGCCCCCTTGTCCCTCCACCAGATTCTTGACGATGGGTTTATGCCTGATATGTCGATTATCCTGCGCTTCGGATGTTGCCTGATCTGTTGCGCCTTTCCGGCTCCTTACTTCTCAACTATTAGGGAATAAGCAGATCCCGTATCTCACAAAATTATAACTTCTTGTCCTTCTCCCCTGTTCTTTCTTAGTAAACTTTATCTACAAAGGCGAATTTTCTATAGAGATCAGGCACTGCCTCCATACCCAGCCCCTGCCTAGGCTGTGCATTCTCGTGCAGCTCCTCGGCTCCACTTGGGTTCTCCTTTACCAGGTTCACTAATGCCACTGGCTTAGCCTTTTCGACCACATCTTTTCCCAAAGTGCCTTCCTTCAATGCCCAGCACAGTGTGTCCCAGCTTACTGCTTACAGCAGTAAAAACACGTTTTCCCTGTGCCATTCTTAAACCATCAGCACTGTAATTTTATGTGTTCCACATCCTTACAGTGAGAACACTTGAGGCCTTTCACCTCCTTTCAGTCCCTTTGGGCTTCTTTTTTCACCTGTGGTAAACTATTGCGTGCTACTGTTCGCTTTGTAGTGTGTGATCTTCCCTTCTCCCAATTTCTATCCCTCACCGGATGAAAATCCTCCCGGAAGCTAAATTTCATCTCATGAACCAATGCATATTTATCTGCGTTTCTCGCTTCTTGAACTTTTTGTTTATTCACCTGAATTCTTACCATCTCTGGAAGTGAGTCTTTAAACTTCTCCAGCAGAATAATCTCCCCTCGAGCCTCACAAGTCTTTTCTATTTTTAAGGCTAGCACCCATCTATCAAAATGACTGTGGTTAATTCTTTCAAACTTAACATAAGTCTAACCTGGTTTCGTCTCTTTTTTCATGAACCTCTGTCTGTATGCTTCTGGTACCAATTCATAGCCAATCAAAATAGCCAATCTGACATCTTCATAATCTTTTGACCCCTCATCTGACAGCGCTGCACATACCTCACCAGCTGTGCCCACCAGCTTAGTCTGAACTTGGATTACCCGCAAGTTCATCGGACACACCATCTGCCGAGCCATTTTTTCAAATGAAATAAAAAAGGTTTTGACATTTTTCTCACCGAAATATGGCAAGGTATTGTATAGATCCCTACGTTTTCCCTCATCTCCATCCTGTTAATTTAACTTTCTTGTCTAATTCCCAACTTCTGAATTTCAAATTCTCTCTCTTTCTTTTACCTCTCTTTCTCTTTCTTCTCTCTCTGTTTCCATCTCTTTCTTTATCTTCTAACTTCAGTCGCCATATTTGCAATTTAAGTTTTTTCTAACTCTACTGCACTTGTCTGTTTCTCTGATACATCAAAGTGCTTGACCAACGCCACTACAATTTCAGTTTTCCTTTTGTCCCTGGTTAAACCCAATTCCAACCTATTTGCTAATTCTAAAAAATGTCGTACTTCTGTCTTTCAAAATTTTCTTGGCAAATTTGGGAACCTCTTTAGTCATGTTAAAAGCCATTTGTCTCACTTTTAATTTAACCAACCACAAGTAAACTAAATTAAACAAATTTTCCCACCGGTTTTATTTGAAGATCTAGGTCACTTATTGCAGCGTGTTGGAATTTGCTGGGACATTTTGTACCCGAAATCTTATCAAATCTGTCCAAATCCCATACGGCAGGGCCCCAAAGTGTTAAGACATCAAGGTCTAGCCCCTCTGTTAATTAAAACCACACACCCAGAAAAGCTCACCTCACCGCGCAATCTGTTAATACATGAGTGACAAAGAACTCCTAAATTCCACGATAAAAGAAAAATAACAGTTTGTATGTATGCAAGTAATATCGCTGTGCTTGAAGGTTTGTTTTCAGACGTTTCGACACTATGACTAGGTAACATAATCAGTGAGAGTCTCTGCTGAATCGATGTTGGTATGTCGCGCCTCTCTATTTTTTGGTCTTGGTTTCTTAAGATGGGTGATGTAATTTCCAATTCTTTTGTTTAAAAAGAGAAGGTAGATAGGATCTAAATTGCTGTGTTTATTGATGGACTTCTGGTCAGAATGCCAGTCCTCTAAGAACGTCCTTGCTTGTCTTAGTATGTGTGTGCGTTGTCCCAATCAAAGTGGTGCCCTTCTTTGTCTGTATGTATGGGACATAGTGATAATTGGTCGTGTCTTTTGGTGGCCAGTTGGTGTTCATGTATCCTGCTAACACGGCAACAGGACCATAGGCGGCACGGTGGCACAGTGGTTGGCACTGCTGCCTCATAACCAGCCGGGGAACTGGTGGAGGAAGCAAGGATTTCAATCCTTGGATCACTGGGGTATGTTTTGTGGTAAGCATAAATTATACAAGAGAGACGGTTTGCACCGTAATAGGTTAGGGACCAGCATTCTGGCAGGCAGGTTTGCTACTGCAACACAGCTACGTTTAAACTAAGTAGCGGGGGGGGGGGGGGGGGCGAGGGTACAAACTGGATGTTTAAGAAGGAAATTGAAGGGAAACTTAGAACAAGGGAAGTCAAGAAAGACAACTCTATCAATAAGGCAGAAAACTCAGAAAGGGATTATGCTGTCAGGTTGAGTGAAATAGGAGTTGATGGAAAGGGTGAGGGCAGTAAAAAATTAAAAATACTATACATCAATGCACGAAGCATTAGAAATAAGATGGATGAGCTTGAGGCTCTATTGGAAATTGGCAGATACGATATTGTGGGGATAACTTGAGACGTGGCTTCAAGTGGACAGGGCCTGGGAAATGAATATTCAAGACTACACGTGCTATCGTAAGGACAGACTGACGGGCAGAGGGGGTGGGGTGACCATCTTGGTAAGGGATGATATTCAGTCCATTGCTTGGGGGACCTAGAATCAGGGGATGTAGAGTCAATGTGGATCGAGCTGAGAAATTCTAAGAGTAAAAAGACCCTCTTGGGTGTTATCTACAGGCCCCCAAACAGTAGTCTGCATGTCGGATGTAAGTTGAATCAGGAGCTGAAATTGGCCTGTAGGAAAGATGCCACTACAGTTGTTATCGGGGTTTTCAACATGCAGGTAGACTAGGAGAATCAGGATGGTATTGGACCTCACGAAAGAGACTTTGTGGAGTGCCTCCGAGATGGATTCTTAGAACAGCTAGTGCTGGAGCCGACGAGGGAGAAGACAATTCAGGATCTGGTATTGTGCAACGACCCAGAATTGATCAGGGACCTCGAAGTGAAGGAGCCATTGGGAAATAGTGATCATAATACAATAAGCTTCAATCTGCAATTTGAGAGGGAGAGGGTACAATCGGAAGTGACAATATTTCTGTTGAATTAAGGGAACTATGGAGCTATGAGGGAGGAGCTGGCCAAAGTTCAATGGTGCAATACCTTAGCAGGGATGACAGTGGAGGAACAATGGCGGATATTTCTGTGTATAATGCAGAAGATGCAGGATCTGTTCATTCCAAAAAGGAAGAAAGATCCTAGGAGGAGGCATGGGTGGCCGTGGCTGACGAGGGAAGTTAAGAAAAATATAAAGTTAAAAGAGAAAAAGTATAACTTAGCAAAGATATGTGGGAAAACGGAGGACTGGGAAGCTTTTAAAGAACAACAGAGGATTACTAAGAAGGAAATACGCAGAGAAAAACTGAGATACGAAGGTAAACTGGCCAAAAATATAAAGGAGGATAGTAAAAGCTTTTTTAGTTATGTGAAATGCAAAAAAAAGGTTAAGACTAAAACTGGGCCCTTGAAGAAAGAAACAGGGGAATATATTATGGGGAATAAAGAAATGGCAGAAAAATTGACTTGTTACTTCAGATCTGTGTTCACTGGAGAAGACAAAAGTAATCTCCTTGAGGTTACAGTGGCTGAAGTACCTGCACTTAAGGGAATTTATATTTGCCAGGAATTGGTGTTGGAGAGACTGTTAGGTCTGAAGTTTGATAAGTCCCCAGGCCCTGATGGTCTACATCCCAGGGTACTGATGGAGGTGGCGTTGGTGATTATTTTCCAGAGTTCGCTAGATTCGGGATCAGTTCCTGCGGATTGGATGGTGGCTAATGTTGTACCACTTTTTTTTAAGAAAGGAGGGAGAGAGAAAGCAGGAAATTATAGACCAGTTAGTCTGACCTCAGTGGTGGGAAAGATGCTGGAGTCTATTATAAAGGATGAAATTACGACACATCTGGATAATAGAAACAGGATAGGTCAGTGTCAGCATGGATTTATGAAGGGGAGATCAAGTTTGACTAATCGTCTGGAATTTTTTGAGGACGTACCTCTGAAGATGGACGAGGGAGATCCAATAGATGTCGTGTACCTGGACTTTCAGAAAGCTTTTGATAAAGTCCCACATAGGAGGTTAGTGAGCAAAATTAGGGCGCATGGTATTGGGGACAAAGTACTAACTTGGATTGAAAGTTGGTTGGCTGATAGGAAACAAAGAGTAGCGATAAATGGCTCCATTTAGGAATGGCAGGCAGTGACCAGTGGGGTAGCGCAGGGATCAGTGCTGGGACCTCAGCTTTTTACAATATATGCTAATAATATAGAAGATAGTATTAGTAATAACAATAGCAAATTTTCTGATGATAATAAGCTGGGTGGCAGGGTGAAATGTGAGATGGAAGTTAGGAGATTACAGGGTGACCTGGACAGGTTAGGTGAGTGGTCAGATGCATGGCAGATGCAGTTTAATGTGGATAAATGTATGGTTATCCACTTTGGTGGCAAGAACAGGAAGGTAGGTTACAACCTAAATGGAATCACTTTAGGTAAAGGGGCTGTACAAAGAGATCTGGGTGTTCTTGTACACCAGTCAATGAAGGTAAGCATGCAGGTACAGCAGATAGTAAAGAAGGCGAATAGCATGCTCGCCTTCATAACAAGAGGGATTGAGTACAGAAGCGAAGAGGTTCTTCTGCAGCAGTACAGGACCCTGGTGAGACCACACCTGGAGTACTGTGTGCAGTTCTAGTCTCCAAATTTGAGGAAAGACATTCTGGCTATTGAGGGAGTGCAGCGTAGGTTCACGAGGTCAATTCCTGGAATGGAGGGACTACCTTACGCTGAAAGACTGGAGCGACTGGGCTTGTATACCCTTGAATTTAGAAGACTGAGAGGGGATATGATTGAGACATATAAGATTATTAAAGGATTGGAAACTCTGGTGGCAGGAAACATATTTCCGCTGATGGGTGAGTGCCGAACCAGAGGACACAGCTTAAAATTTTGGAGCAGATCATTTCGGACAGAGATGAGGAGAAACTTCTTCACCCAGAGAGTGGTGGTTGTGTGGAATGCTGTACCCCAGAGGGCAGTGGAGGCCCAGTCTCTGGATTCATTTAAGAAAGAGTTGGATGGAGCTCTCAAGGATAGTGGAATCAAGGGTTATGGAGATAAGGCAGGAACAGGATACTGATTAAGCATGATCAGCCGTGATTATATTGAATGGTGGTGCAGGCTCGAAAGGCAGAATGGCCGACTCCTGCACATATTGTCTATTGTCATAACGCCAGAGACCCGGGTTTATTTCCTGCCTCAGGCGACTGACTGTGTGGAGTTTGCACATTCTCCCCGTGTCTGCATGGGTTTCCTTCGGGTGCTCCGGTTTCTTCCCACAGTCCAAAAATGTGCAGGTTAGGTGAATTGGCCATGCTAAATTGCCCATAGTGTTAGGAGAAGGGATAAATGTAGGAGAATGGGTCTGGGTGGGTTGCGGTTCGGCGGGTCGGTGTGGAGTTGTTGGGCTGAAGGGTCTGTTTCCACACTGTAAGTAATCTAATCTAATTTCAATTGTGGAAAAATGATTTATATACAGTGTTTAATTAATGTGTGTGTGCAGAAATGTAACATTTTTCATATGTGCACAACACATTCTAAATGAACAACGGAGATACAGTTAACGAAAAGTGATGCATATGATGTATAAAACTTATAAAACATTAAAACATAATTTGATCCTCATCTAAAGTGATATGTTCCCCTTCTCTCAACGTTTCCTCCTTTTCTGGAATTCTCTACTCCAATCTCTCATTCTTATCAGGATATGTGTTATAAATTCCTGCTTCAGGTGTCCCAACGTATTTCAGTTAGTCCCCTTTCTTCCAGAATTAAATATATTGGCCTGTTGGGTTCTTTTCAAAGCTAGTGTCTGTCATATTATTCGAGATAAAAATTCTGGCATCAGACCCAGCTTTTGAACACATTACTCTGTTGTACATGCACTGTACAAAGGACCACAGCACACAGGAATTGCCAAAACATTGAGGGATGTACATCTACTTCTTTCGATGCTCTAGTTTTCTCATTTTTCACATTTTCTCATCTATGTTGTCTCTCTCTTTCTCACTTTGTATCTAGTTAAGAAATTTACCATTTATTCTTTGCGTCCCTTCTCTCAAAACTCGTTCTTTCGGTTTATATCTATTGCTCGCTTCTTGATGCAATGTGATTATAATTGAGTAACATAAGTACAAAGACATGCGGGAGGAGCTGGCCAGAGTTAATTGGGAGGGGAGCCGAGCAGGGAAGACCATGGAACAGCAAAGGCAGGAATTTCTGTGGATAATTTGGAAGATATCAGAAATTCATCCCAAAAAAGATGAAACATACTCATGGGAGGACAAGGCAACCATGAGTGATAAGGCATCAAACCAAAAGAGAAAACAATGAATGTGGTGAAGATGATTGGGAATCCAGAGAATTCATTGGCTCTGAAACTACATAAGGCTGGCATCACTGACACGACAGAACTCTTAATCATGGTCAGGGAGAGAAACAGAGGGAAATACATTCACTTTAAACACAAG
The DNA here is from genome assembly GCF_037043375.1 of Chiloscyllium plagiosum. NCBI lineage: Eukaryota > Metazoa > Chordata > Chondrichthyes > Orectolobiformes > Hemiscylliidae > Chiloscyllium > Chiloscyllium plagiosum. The sequence goes on from NW_028270171.1 coordinate 51,013,682, forward strand.
ATGATATTACTCAAAAAAAAATTAGGTGAATTAAACAATTGCATTAAAATCAGTTAATTGGTTTTGCAGAATGTATCAGATTGGAAGCATGACCCGGGGAGAGACTATCAGCAGAATGAGAGTACCACATCAGAAACCAAAGTATGTCATTGAGTACATGACTGATGGGTGAATGGGTCTCGATGTGAACTCAGGGACAGAGAGCAGAATTGCACTGCAGATATTGCAGCTGAATACTGCATATTTATGTAGTGCTATGGACCACAGCAGCAGGAGAAGCAGAACAGCATTCAACCACAACCTGCAACATTTTCCCTAGGTCTGCCATTCCCATCAATACGATCTGTGTTTCAGTAATGACTGTGGGTGAACATGTCAGGGTCAGAACCATGTGAACGTAAACCTGATGCTGACCAATTAAAGCTACCACACTTGACCAACAGATGTTATCGAAGCTCCGCAGTCTTGCCACATTCTGATAGGACAATTAAACAAACGACTGGAGCAAATGAATCCACAAATATCCCCATCCTAAGTAATCGAACAGCTCTGCAGATCAGTATAAAAGACCAGGATGTGGTATCTGCACTATCCTCAGCCAGAAGTGTTAAGTTGATGATCCACATCACCCTCGTCATGATACGCACAGAATCACAGATGCAAGTCTTCAAACAATTCAATTCGCTGCACGTGACATAAAGAAACAGCTGAACACAATAGATACGACAAAGGCAATGGGCCCTGACACCATTCCTATAATAGGACTGAAGACGTGTGCTGCACAACAAGCTGTGTCCCTGGGGAAGCTGTTTCATTCCAGCTCCAACTCTGGCAATGTGGAAAAATACTCAGCTATGTCCAGTTCCTAAGAGGAGTATAATTACATTCTGACCAATTACCACCCCTCAGTCCCACCACGACAGTCACATTGATGGGAGTTCTTTTTGACAGAGCTGTAAAGCAGCACAGAAATAACCTGCTCAGTGTGGTTTTTGATAGGTCCCCATGTCGAGATGATGCTGCTGTGGAAATGTCACTGGACTACTAATCCAAACCAGGGTAATGCTCGGGCAGCTGGTGGAAGTTAAAAGCAATTGACAAAATATTAAGATGCAAAATCTGGTGTCCATAATAGTGACCTTCAAGCCAATGTCGATTGTACACACCAATTTGCTTCGCAAATGTACTTTCAGGAAGTGAATCTCCCGTGCTTTCCTGGTCTGGCCTAAACGTGACTGCAGACACACAGACATCTGATAAACTTTTCAATGATCATGAATCCGCCGACCAAGACATTCTATTGCATCAAACTGTTTCATGGTCTAAAGGATAAAACCAGACAGAACACCCAGCCCCAGCCTCAGTATCGGAAAAGGGAATGAGAAACACAGTCCTGTTGACCTTGCAGAGACCTCTTTCCTAACATCTGAGAGCTTGTGACAACATTTACAGACTGCACAGAAACATCGGGAATGGAGTCGGCCATAGAACACATTAAGCCTTCCCCATTCCAGTTCATGTTCAAATATCTCCTCAATGTACTTTCCCCACACACTGTACACATCCCTTAATGTGATTAACCTTGGGATATAAAATAGGAAGTGCAGTAGTACGTTTGGTCTGTCGAGTTTGCAATCAATTCAATATAATGATACCTGGCCCTTTATATCCACATCGCTCTCCTGCTCTCCCACCATCCCTTTACTGTCTCTAAATACTTATTTATATTCAGTGTCTTGGCTTCCAGGTTCGAGTGCATTCCCCAGGTTCACCAGTCGTTGAGTGCAGACATTTATTCTCATCTCATTGCAGAATGGTCGGTTTGTACCTGTTACTGTGGCCCCTTGTTTTAGACACTGCAGTCTGGGGAATTATCATCCCTGCTTCCAATCTGTCTCACCCTGTCAGAGTTTTATATATCTCACTGAGATCTCCACTCATTTTCCTAAAGCCCATGGAATGCAGGCCTAGTCGCTCCAAACATTGCTCCCACACGCCGGTCATCACAAAGATCGGTCTGGTCATCCTTCGCTGCTCTCCCTCAATGTCAGGTTTGTCCTTTATGAGGTATGGAGACCAAACCTGCACACAATACTGCACAATGTTTGAGATGGGGTCTCACCAAGTCCCTGTACAGATGCGGTAAGGCACGCCTACTACTGGACCCAAATCTCCTTGAAATGAAGGTCAGCACAACATTGATCTTCCTAACTGCTTTCTTTCCTGCAATATTGCTGTCAGTGACTGGGGTACAGGGAGATCAAGATCCTTTGCAATGTTACAGCTCCCCACTTGGTGGGTCTATGTACACTGGTCAGCGTCACAATACCATTCCCAGTACTGATTTCTGGGTTCAGACCTCACTGTGCTGCAGGGACCTCGCAGGGCTGCGCAGAAGGAAACAACAAAAAGGAGCATGCGTCCCTTTGTAGATTAACATGTTTCAAACAATCCCTTTTCTAACGATAGGCTTCCAGTCTATTGTTCCCACCAAAGGGCACACCATTACCACTACCCACATTGCTCTCCATCTGCCTCGTATTTGCCCATTCACTCCACTTGCCTTAGTCACCTTGAAGCTATTTTACAATCTCCTCACCCACTCACAATCTAACATCCTTTACTGCTGTCAGTAGGTTGCGATATATTGTATATGATTCCCACAACCCAATGTTTAATGGGTATTGTGAACAGCTGGGGCCTGAGCACCGATCCCTGTGATACTTCAGCAACCTTCCTCTGTTAAAAGAAATGTCTTTTTTTTTGTCAATTTATTTATGTCATGAATCTGGGTGTGACTGGCTGGGGCCAGCATTTATTGCCTGTCCCTGGTTTCCACTTGAGAAGGTGGTGGTGAGCTGCCATGTTGAACCGCTGCAGTCCACTGTGGATTCAGTGCTGATAACACCATTGAATGCCAAGGGGCCGTGTTTAGATGGTATTTTAGTGGTGATAGTCACGGTCTGGCATTTGTGTGGCCTGAATATTACTTGCCACTTGTCAGCCTGGACACTGTCCAGTTCTTGTCGCATTTAGACATGGACTGCTTCAGTATCTGAGGAGCCACTAATGTTGCTGAACATTGTGCAATCATTGGCGAACATCCCCATTTCTTACCTTAAAATGGAGGGAAGGTCATTGATGAAGCACCCTGAAGATGTTTGGGCCTAGGCCACTGCCCGAGGGACTCCTACAGACTTGTCCTGGAGCTGAGGTGACTGAACTTTATCAACCATAACCATCTTCCCACGTGTCCAGTATGATTCTAACCAGCGGGATGTTTGCCCCTGATACCCATTGATTCCAGTATTGCTAAGGTCCCTTGATGCTACACTTGGTCGAAGGCAGCCTTGTTTTAAAAGGCTGTCACTCTCACCCCACCTCTAGAATTCAGCTCTTTTGTCCATGTTTGAATCAAGGTAATGAGATCAGGAGCTGAATGGCCCTGGCAGAGCCCAAATTGGGCGTCATTGATCAGGTTATTGCTGAGCAGGTGCTGATTGAAAGCACTGACACCTTCCATCACTTTACTGATGATCGAGAGTAGACTGATGGGGTGGTAATTGGCCGGATTGGATTTGTTCTGATTTTCCATGTAATCGGGGAAATGTTGTTGTTGTAACTGTACTGGAACAGCTTCGCTCGGGCAGTGACAAGTTCTGCAGCACAACGTTTCAGTACTATTGCCAGAATGTTGTCAGGGTATGTACCCTCTGGGGTATCCAGTGTCTCCAACTGAATCTGGATATCACGTGGAGTGAATCAAATTGTCTGATGACTGGTGACTGATTTGCTGAGGACGACTGGAGGAGGCTGAGGTGGATCATCCACTCAGCATTTCTGACTTAAGATTATTGCGAATGCATGAACGTTATCTTTCGCACTGCTGGACTCTTCCATCATTAAGGATGAGGATACTTGTGGAATCTCCTCCTCCAATGACTTGTCTAATTGTCCATAATTATTCTCAACGAGAAGTAGAAGGACTGCAGAGCTCAGATCTGATCCGTTGCTTATGGGATGAATTAGCTCTGTCTATGACTGACAGCTTTTGCTTTTTGGTGCACAAGCAGTCCTGTTTGGTGGCTTCACCAGGCTGACACCTCATTTTCCGATATGCCCGGTGCTGCCCCTGCCATCCTGCACACTCCATTGAACCAAGGTTGATCCTCTGTCTTGATGGTAATTGTTGTGAGGGGGATATGCCAGGCCATGAGGTTGTGCTGGAGTACAATTCTGCTGCTATTTATGACCCACAACACGTTATGGACACCCAGATTTGAGCTGCTAGATCTGTTCGAAGTCTGTCCTATTTAGGACGGTGATAGTGCCACCTAAAATTGTGGAGGTTATTCTCAATGTGAAGGTGTGACTTTGTCTCCACAATGACTATGCAGTGGTCAATCTTTCCCGACACTGTCATGGACAGATACTTATGCAACTGGCAGATTATTAAGGCTGTGGTCAATTATGGCTTTTCCCTCTTGTTGGTTCCTTCACCACCTGCGGCAGACCGAGTCGAGAAGTTATATCCTTTAGGACCCAACCAGCTGAGTCAGTAATGCTGCTGCTCAATTCTTAACTCGTCCATTACCCTGTTCAGTTGCATTCAGGGATGTGTGGAGAAGCACCCTCAAAGCTTCCAAGTGTGCTGCCAATCATTATGTACACCCCATGTCTGGTTCCTCCTTCCAAAGTACATCAACTCATATTTATTAGGATCACATTCATCTGCCATTGATCTGCCCATCTGATTATTCCACTTGTATTTTCCTGTAAAATCAGACCTTCCTCCTCACTGTCAACCACCCGGCTAATTTTTGTGTCAAACACAAACTTACTTATCACAACTCCCATCCCTCCATCCCACCCCCTCCAGATTCACACCTATACCATTTATGAATGCTACAAACAATAAGGGACACAGCACTGATCCTTATGGTTCACCAGGGGATCCTCGTCTCCAGTCACACAAACAGCCTTCTCCCGCCACCCTCTGCCTCCTGACACTAAGAAAGTTTTCGTTGTAACTTTTCAAGTTATCCTTGATAATGTGAGATTTTACTTTTTTTTCAAATTCCCATGTGGAACTTTGTCAAAGGCCTTGCTGCAAAATTAAATAAGCGACCTCCTCAAACTAATTCAATCAAATCCATTCGATGTGACTTCCCTCTGATAAATGCATGATGATTATCCCTGATCAAGCCTTGCCGTTCTGATTGGAGTTCAATTTTCTCCTTCCCTATTTTCTCCAGTAGATTCCCGAACAGTGATCTAATACTCGCTCGAGTATAGTGACCTGGTCTATCTCTACCACCCTTTCTGTGAAGTGGAATCGTATTAGCTGTTCTCCAGTCCTCTCTATGTTCCTAAGTTCCTGAGTTTCACTACAATCACCTCTCATCTTTTGAAACTCAAGATCACAGGCTGAGTTTCCTTTATGGATTAATCTGGAGAATACCTTTTGCAGTTCCCATGTCGTCAGTATATTCTATCTTAGATTGGGACTCCAAACGGTACACGATACTCTAAGTTTAGTCTCAGCAACACTCTATGCAGCTGGCGCACGATATCTTCTATATTGTAATTACATTCACATGAATGTAAACCTAATTTTTAGTTTCCTATTTGCATGTGTTCTTCCCAATTCCTTTCAGTTTAACTTTTCCTATGATATTAGTGTGAGAGTTCTTAAAAAAAATCCACCTGAATATCCAACTATACGTTATCCATTAGCTCCCCTTTGCCTATGTGCACAAGAATCATCTTCAAACCGTTCCAGAAAATGTTTGCCACTTAAGGTTTTTGTTTCATCGATGCGTTATCATCCTCCCCAGTTTTGTCATTACCTACTACATATCCAGTAACACGTTCTTTGGAATCGAGCCCAACAGATACCCAACCGTGGATGACAAGTTACTGGTCTGTAGTTCACCACTCTCCATCTTCATCCTTTCTTAAACTGTTGGATAATATTTATAACCTTTGCCTTATCCAGTTTGGCTAAATATCTTTCGGGAATGTATTGGAAAATAACGTGAAAATCTGCGATACACTTAATATGTCTATTGCTGCTTCCTCTGAAATTCTTGTATGAATTACATCTGATCTGTCAGATTTCTCAATACTCAATCCAGCTTTCTTTTCAAAGATGACCTCAACACTGATATGAATGATCTTAGACTTTACTTACACAAGTCCCATGGTATTTCAGGGAGAATTTCTGGATATTCTGCCTTGGAAATAGACACAAAGAAACTGTTTCTTTCCCCTGTGATTTCTCTGTCCTTTGCAATAAATTGCCCTGTCCGCACACCTACTGTTCCACATTTGACCTTGTTTTACTTTTGTTTCATACAGTGATGTACTTTTTTGTAGCAGTCTTCATGTTTTTTTTTTTGTTTGCATGCTTTTTCTCTTTTTGATTTTCTTCACAGTTTCTTGGTCATTCGCTGCTGGGTCCTACATTTCTCCGAATCCACTGGCTTACTACAACACTTGGCATTTTTCTAAGCTGCTTCCTTTGATCTAATAGGTAGTAGAAGGTGAGGCTGAAAGGGTTAGCTCGGAGAGGAGTGTGGATCAGATTGATGGGGAGGAAGATGAACACATCGGACGTTCAAAAGTTGGGAAGGTGCTGAGTTGGCAGATTGGACTGTGATAAGGTGGAGTTAGGGGAAATGGGGAAACTGGTGAAATCTACATTAATCCCCTGTGGTTGGAGGGTCCCAAGGCAGAAGAGGAGCCTTTCTTCATCTAAGCTTCCGATGGTTAGGGTTTGGCGATGGAGGAGTCCCAGGACTCTCATGTCATTGGCAGAGTAGAAAGGGGAGTTAAAGTGTTCAGCCACAAGGCGGTGGACTTGGTCAATGTGGCTGTCCCAGATATGTTTTCTGAAATGATCCACCTGTCGCACCAATGTAGAAAATGTCACACTGGGTTTAATGGATGCAGTAGATGAGGAGTTTTGTCTCCCTTCATCACCAATCGCTTTCAACCCCACCTTTATCTACCTATCGCATTCCGAGCTACCTCCCTCCTGCCACCCCTCCTTCTCATTTATCTCTCAGCCCCCTTGACCCATAATCCTCATTTCTGATGAAGGGTTTATGCCCGAAACATCAATTCTACTGGTCCCAGTATGCTGTGCATTTCCAGCACCATACTCTTTGACTCTGATCTCCTGCATCTGTAGTCCTCACTTTCTCCTCACACATTCAGGGCTTGCATGATTCAGATTTATAACGGTTACTTCAAGTAAAACAAAAATAATTGTATACTCAAACAGCATAAAATAAACCCAATGCATTGTGGTCACTGTTCCCAGAAGGTCCTTTCCAGCAAAGTTTTCAATTAGCTCTTCTGATCATCCAACACCAATTCTTAAATAACCTGAGCTCTAGCTAAGTGCTCGACAAAATGTTAATGCAAGCCATCTAACACATGCTCATGAAATCCATTTTTTCCAGCATTTGCATTGAGTTGGGTTAACACAGTTTAGACATAATGTGAACAGTACATTATTACTGCAGTAGCCACACATGTGTATATCTCATTTTCCTGTTTTATAACATGCCCAACATTTGTATTGCAGCTTTCACTTTGACATATAACTCCCATTAATGTTTCCTTCTCCTTGCTATTTTTATTCTCCACCTTACAAGATTCTGTAGAATCTGAGTGACGTTGGGTTGGGGAGATCAATGGTAGAGATCATCTCGCCACATCATTTATGATCTTCTTAAGCATCATTGTGGTATTTTCTCCAGGTCTTCCGTTATGCTAGTGGAGTAGAGTAGGACAATGATCTTTCAACAATGCTCTGTATTACCCCCAGAGAGCTGAGACTGCCGGAACCTCGGTGCAAACCTTACAGCAGGCTGGTAAAGCATTTCTGCTGCTGTATGGAATCTTAGTGAGATCACATCTAGAGTAGTGTGTACAGATTTAATCTCTTCAATGAAGAAAGCATGTTGTTATATTGGAAGCAGCTCAGAGATGGTCCCCTCAACTGACTCCTGCAATGAAGACGCTAACTTATAATGAAAGGATGGTCTGGTTGGTCCAATAACCATTGGAGTTTACAAAAATGAAAGACGATCATATTTCAACCGAGATGACAGGAAGGAGTCCACAAATGAAGCGAATTACATCGATAATGGAGGAATCCATTCCGTTCTCCAGCCTGTTACACAGGAACAACGGAAGGATTTTCAGACCTGCGACCCTGTTACACCAGAATAAGACGAGGCTGTTCAGCCCCTGTATCCTGATGTATATTTACAGGACCAGCCCAATCAGCCCGTCGAATCTATAACACTGGACCCAGAGTAGGCCATGCGGCACCAGAATCCTATTCCACAGCAACAGGATCAGTCCATTCAACCACTTCAAGTCCATAACACAGGTAATGGAAGCGGTCACACAGTGACTGGAGATTTGTTACACTAGGGTAACAGGAGCCCATTCAGACTCACCAAGCCTGTTGCAAGGGAATTGTATAAGGATAAAAACTGTCTGTGACTTATATCTTGAGAAAGGGGAAGGTAATTCAGACACGTGTCTGTTGTATGGGAACAAGAGAAGACCAATCGCTCGATTGGTCTCATCTCTGGGATCCATGAGGAGACCGTTCAGTATCTCTACCTATTATGGAGGAATATGAGAAGACCCATCAGCCCCTCAAAATGTTACACGGCAACGGGAAGATTCCATAATACCCCACCCCTCTAACGCATCAACAGGAGGAGGTCATTCTGGCCTTGGAGACGACAACATGGGAATACCAGCCGATCGAGTTAGTTTGTACACCAGCAGGATGATGAGTCCATTCAGCCACACATGGCTCTTCCACAGCAATTGGGGCAGATCTCTTAAAACCTTTTGCCCATTAAACAGGAATTCAAAGAAAACGCAAAGGTTTTCGAAAGGGAAGAACTTATAATAACTGACTACATTAGGGAGTAAAGTGTAACAATAAAGTATTGTAATTTAAGGCAAATTATTAGAATCCATTGTTGAGGACATTTGCAAGCTTAAACCACAATCCATCGGAGTCAACATAGTTTTACAAAGGATAAATGAAGTTTGAAGTGTTTTCTTGAGTTATTTAAAGATGTGACAAACAAGGTGGATAGTGGGAGTCCTGGAGATGGAATATATATAGTCTTCGTGAAGGATTCAGATATGTCGCTTCTTCAAAGAGTAAGTGGTAAGATCAGACAGCATCGGTTTCGGAGTAATTTATTATCTTGGATGCAGAATTGGTTAACCAAAAAAATGCAGTTGGATGGAATAAATGTTTCTTTGGGAAAATGCAATTTTGGGGTGCCATAGAGTTCAGTTCTCATGCCTCAAACATTTGTGATCGATATTATTACTCGGTTGATGGGATAGATAATACTATAGCTGCATTTTCAGATGACACTAACGTTGTTGGGAAATTACTTCGGAATGATGATACAAGAGATTTAAAAACTATATGGATAGGTTGTGTGAATAGGCCAACATTTGGCAATGAAATTTGAAGTGGATAAATATGGGGTTATTCAAGTTGGCCAGCGTAATTGAAAGGCAAATTATTATCTAAATGGAGAGAAACCTCAAAGTGCTTAAGTGCAGAGGGATCTGGGTTACTTCTTGCATATCACAGAAAACTTGCATGCGGGTACATCAATTAATGAGAAATGCAAGCATAACTTCGGCGTTTATTTGTAAAAGGATACAGTAGAAAGGTAGGGAGTGTTGGTGTAGCTATGCAAGGCATTAGTGAGGCTGCAACTGGAGTACAGTTTGGGTGTCCTGCAGAATGAGGTATTTGCATTGGAGGCAATTCAGAAGAGCTTCATTAGATTGATTCCATATTTGAAGTGTTTGTGTTGTGAAGAGAAATTGAGCAGTTCAGACCTATACTCTCAAGTTAATAAGAACGATAGGAGCGCTCATTGAGGTCTGTAAAATGCTAAACGTAATCGAAAGTGTAGATGTGGAGTGGATATTTTTTCATGAGTCACAATCTACAACAAGAGACTAGAGTTTGAGAATGGAGAGTTGGCAGGGATGTGGAACAAAGGCCACGATGACATCATCCATGATTGTATTCAATGGCGGAGCAGGTTCGAGGGGTTGGATTCCTGACTGATTCTCCTCGTTCATATTCAGCTTTTCGACTGTGTGACACAGTAATGGGGGAGGACTGTGTGTCAAACAGGAAGCGGGCACTCCGGATAAATCAATCTTAATCAGTTTGACAAAATGTCACCAGTGGAGTCAAACAGTGAACAGTGCTGAGTCCTCAACTATTTACAATCCATATTAATGATCAGGAGGATGGAACATATATACAGATACTGAGTTTGGTGATGTCGCTGTGGTAAGCCAGAGATTAAATTATCAAGAGAGGGTGGAGTGTCTACAGATAGATACAGAGAGTTAAAGGCAATGGATAATAATTTGGCAGCTACAATATAACCTGTCATTTCATTTACAGGAATAATGGAAGGCAGTATGTTATTGAAATGGAGAGGGATTACAGGGATTAATGATACTGTGTACTGGGGGTTCACTCAGACCCGTTCAGACATGGGAGGTTTTGCTCCATCCCTGATCGTTTGCTCCTTGACGCTCCAAGTGACCCCATTGCTCTCCCTACATATGGAATGTTTTGAAATGTTTGGTTGGTGATGGGGATGCTGTTTTCAAACATGTATCAAGAGGATAGCCGTTATCCAAGATACATTCATTCCTTTCTTCATGGAGACCCGAAGACGATGGGACTGGCTGCCTGCTTGTGAATGAAGAGGCTGTAGCTTCTGTCAGGACAGGGGTATTCACCAACATGGTGTACTGTGATGGGCATGCTGTAACATTAATAGAGAGAGAGCTCCTTCAGTTCCTCTACCTCTCCCCATTGACATGGGTACTCTGCAGATGCAATGTACACCATCGGGAATCCCACTATACTGGATACAACCGGCAGCTCCCTGCTGAGGGAGAAACAATATATTTACCTCATCCACCATATATATCCTCCATCACTGAATGGTTACATTGATGGCAACATACTGGGAGATGATGGATATGTCACCCAGTCCTGTTTGGAAAGTTCCGGAACATAGAAGCTGAATGAAACTGTGACCCGAAAAGTCACTGGCAGCACTGTCCTCCCCCTGGTGTGAAGCTGCAGGACGTGTTAAAGGAAGTGCCGCCACTCTGTGACCAGTTCCTTGTTCAATCAGTGTCCCCTCACACTCTGCTCCTGGGTTAAGTGTAGCTTTGGAAGCTGTTCCTGGAAAACTCGGGGTGGTACCGCAGATCCTATTCCCCACACACACTCACTGCGTGGTTTCAGAGCTTCCCCTCTCTACAGTCTCTGCTCCATTTGTTGTTCATGTTGCAGACCCAGATGCTGTAACTACAGTCCCTATGCTCCATGCAGAGTTGGGTCACCAAATCCTCAGGTCTCCCTGAATGTCTGAGGCAGTTCACAGCACAACCTCCAGCAAACCATCCCCAGCCCCTCCACTAACTTTTCAAAAACAGGAGTCAGTCAGAAACCCCTCTGTTATAAGTGTGGTGGATCAGAACAGATCCCCACAAAATATTTTAAGAAAGCCGTTTGGACCCACACCTTTCCTTACTTTGAATAAAGATGTGAAGTGTGCGTTCCAGATATGTTGTGACTGGTCAAACTACGCGACATTAAGCAAAATATAATCTATTAAAAAGCTTTAGTTAATATACAATCAAACAAAAGATCATTTTGGGATAGCTTATATGTTGGAACACTTGCACAAACAATAGATACCGTACCTTCTTGGTTTACACCATTTTGCACAAAGATATATTCGAATACAGATCCTGACTGCAGTTTTCCAATCCAGGAGGAAATACCATCAACAGAGATCTCAGAGAAAAGCAGCTCGGGATCATGTATTGAAACTTCCAACCCTTTTGGGATCCCCAGCAGTTTCTGAATGCTGCAGCTAAAAACAGAACGAGGAAACCTGGTCTGGGAGAGCTGGCCACTGCCTGGCCACTGCCCTTCCATTGTTACCACCGATTTAATGAAATCTAAAGGCTTTCTCAGTTATTTACTTAAACTGTTTTCAGGCAGCAGTTCTGCACCTCTGCCTTTAAAACCTCTCCTTAAAATAAACGAAGAGAAAGTAACCTTTTTAGTGATAGTATCCGCACGACTCTATCTTTAGTAAAATTATTCATCAATATACAAAGGTGGATTCATTTTAGACCTCCTAATCGTTCTTTCGTAGTAGACTGAAATGCATACACTTTACATTGACTCTGAGCATACAAATGCTCACAACTAGTTTCGATTTCAGTCATTTTACTCCTGCCACAGAATACATTTGTCTTTCTTCATCCAAGTCTCCACAACATGTCAAAACCTGGGTTTTCTCGCCCTGTCACCTGTAAAATTTCAACTTGAATGGCAGAAATAATAAGCACAATCAAAACAGTCTGGCATTTTTCTCCATAAACTTCTCCAAAAACTTTAGGGGGTCACGATCAGTGATAAAGATTTGTTTCATGTATGTTATTCGCAATTTAAATGCTGAAATTTTGTAGCACCAACACCAAGCTCAAGGCCTCCTTCCCTATTGTAGAACAGTTGATGTTTCCACCGGACACTCCAACCACACGTTACATAACGGAGCACTCCTCATCTTTCGAATAGTCCTTCTAAAAGACATAGCTCCTCATGTCTCAGCATAAAAGAATGACATACTTTTGGTCCTCTTAATGCTCTAACCTCTTTACGTGCTACTCCTGGCCTATGCCAGTAAACCTTACTCTCACAGGTAAATGTTTTAAGAAGATCTCGCACATTCTTCTCAATCTTTCACAGAAACCAAACTTTGATTTCTGAACCCAATCATCATCATCAGCCATTTCAGCTTCTAACCTTGCCATTGCTACTCTCTGCTCTTCCACACGAGTTCTCACGACTGCAGGAAGTGAATTGTTGAACTTCTCCAAAATAAGAATCTCTCTAAGAGTGTCATAGGTTTGCTCTGTTCTTAATACCCGTACCCACCTTTCAAATTTACTTTGTTTGATCCTTTCAAACTCAATGTGCGTTTAACCAGGGACCCTTTTTTAGATTCCTGAAATGCTGTCTGTCAGCTTCTGGCACAGGCTCATATGCACTTCAGATGGCTTTCTTCACCACCCCATACTGGCCGGATCCCTCCTCTGATAGAGAAGCAAATACCTAACAGCTTTATTTGGATCAACTAAATCCACATGGTCACTGGTCGCTGCATTTGTGTAACCACTTTCTCAAATTAAATTCAAAAGGCTTCCCCATCCTTCTCATCAAAATTAGATAATGTCTGGATGTATTTAAACAGAACCCCATTCGGCCATTGGCTACTATAGAGTTGCTCATCCTCACTATCCTCCTCATCCCGCCGACCATCTACCTTCATCTCCGCCTTATATGTCAACTTTCCCCACTAATTGCTAACTTTTTAAGTTGAAACTCTTTGCTTTTCTTCTGTCCTTTTCTCTCTTTCTTCTTCATTTCCCTTTCTTTTATTTCTACTTTTAATCATAAGTCAAACTGTTTCAATTCCTTCTCATATTCAAAGTGCCTCATTTGAAATTGAATTCCAGCCATTTCCAAAGAATCTGATGGCAGTTCCACCAAATGTAATTGCCGGGCTATAGCTGTAATTATCTCTCATTTTCTTACAGACAAACGCAACCCCAACTCCAGCTTGTCTTTCAATTCCTATAGCTTTGCCTTCATTACATTTTGTAAAAGCCCAATTTCACTTTTCCACACCAAGGGAACTCTTAGTGACTGAATCTTTGTACACAAAACACTGTTTAAACCAACTGAATTCAACATCCGGAAAAAAAGACACTAACAACTGCCATATGCGACCTTTGAATCCAATAGCCTCCCGGTGCATATTTTCCAGTGTCTGTATGAGCTTATTCTGGATGCTTTGGTTTCCTCTCACAATCCAAAGTTGTGCATGTCAGGTATATTGGCCATGATAAATTGTTCATAGTTTTCAGGGATGTGTGGGTTATTTGCCTTCGTCGGGGTAAATGTGTAATAATAGGGTCGAGGAATGGGTCTGGGTAGGTTGCTCCTCGGAGGGTCGGTGTGGACTTGTTGGGTCGTATGGCCTTTTTGCAAATTCTAAACCCAATTTGGTATAATCGATTTAGAACCGGACAAGAGTCCCCAGTTTGCTATAGACGAACCAGACTGCCTCAAACTATTTTAAGAAGGTAGCTTGGATGTCAACCTTCTCTTATTTTAAAGGTAGATGTGAGTTGGGAGTTCCAGATATGATGCTACTAGTCAAACCACTTACCAGTAAGCAAAATACAGTATATTTCAACACTCTAATGAAAATCCATACAAAATGAAGAGGAATTTAGAATAACTGAACTGTTGGAAATCTTAACTGAATAATGGATACAGTACCTTCCATTAATGAACTGTTCCAATATACCTAAAATCACTTAAACACATCCTTGGCAAAAATGAACATTCAGACATGCATTAAGACATGCATTCTTGCATACAGTTCTCCAGTCCAGGAGGAAACAGCATCACGTGAGATTCCAGAGAGAATAGCAGCTAGGGATAATTTACTAAAACGTACAGCACTTCTGGGACCCCAAGCACCTGACGATTGTTATAGCCACAATAAAAAAAAACTAGAGAGCCTGGTCTGTGCCATCTGGCCATTGTTACTACTATTTATTAAAAACCTTAAAAGCCCCGTAAGTTATTTACTTGAGCCGTTTTCAGTAGGCAGTTAGGCCTTTAAGATCTCTTACTAAAAAAAGGAGAAAATAACCTTTTATATAAAAATAGTGACAGCATTGTCAGGCAATTTAGATGCCTGGTAGTTTGCTCAGTGGGCTTCTTCATGTTACTGATCGCAAGATCACCTGAGAGGGACAGCCACAGGTACAGACCAAGTTACAAGGATGTTTCTCATAACTTCTGAAACTCACCTGTCCATGGACCATCACATGGGACATACCGGGAAATGAACAACAGCTTGGGACACGCCATTTCATTATTTATGAGCTACGCAATGCCAGCACTCGATACACTAGGGAGCCAAAACCCAAGGCCAGGGAAAGATACAAAGGGAGAGAGAGATTCAAATTAAAGACAGAAACAGACAGTTAATTAACTGAAAAGATGCTGTGGAAATATGTGGAAAAAGTCAGGGCAGTGGGATTAACTGGAGAAGTGAGATCTTCGTGAGTAAAATTACAAGAATGAGAACATTGAATAAAGGCATTGTCAGCTGAGCTGAAATGGTTTATTACATCAAATTCTGAATCTGCTTCACGGAACACCACAAACAACAGAAACTGGGACAAGATGACAGTCCAGTATGGAGAGCTGTGCCGACCATGCTTGTGTGTTGCTCAGTAAAATGCGCTATCTGGAGAGTATTGCAAACTTTATTATCATATGCTAACTACTCGCATCAGATTACTGCCTCCAATGGGAAGGTTTGCTCTCTCTGCGCGCATGTGTGTGTATGTGTTCATCAGAGACTGAGAGAGAGTGCTTGTGTGTGCGCGCGATTGGAGTGGTTGAATGTGAAACTTATTGTTTGAGAAGGAATGCACATGGAGAAAACAATTTTAAATACGAACAACTGGCAGGCGTTTTGTTAATCAACAGAGAGAAAGAGGGAAGTTTCATAGACAGATAAGGTAAAGTGTTTGAGAATGTTAAAATAAAGGCATTGCCAGAAAAAAAAAACAGCAATATACATCGGTGTGCACATGAATGACAGATGGATGGGAGTTTGGTGTGAGTTCGAATCAGATTTGCTTGGGCAGGTTTGAAGCCGGGAGTGTCAGCAGCAGATTATAGGCTTCAGAAAGACTGTACTTCATAGCTCAAGATTCAAACAGCCGATGGACTAAGCCAGTGACGTATATTCTGGAGTGGCGCGTATTTCAAGTCAGAAATGGTCAGGTAATGGTGTCAAGAATCAGCTCATAGTCAAAGGGATCTCCCACAGTTGTGACTTGTCTACTTCAGCTGCAGATATTTACCAGGGATGGGATGGAAACAGTGGAAGGAAGTGGAGTTTGTAACCAGAACACTAGACAGTGACCTCCATGCTCTTAACAGCAAAGGCATTGATACAATTCATTGTGGTTCTCCGCTGAAATTGAATAGGTCAACATAGAGACCGGTGAGTAACATTGCCAGAGCAGTGAGCGAGGCAGTATTTGAACACCTTCATTGATGCAGTTAGTAGTGGTCTGTAGAGTGAATATCTGGATTGAGAGATTCAACAGGAACAATAATAGTGGCAAGAAGTGTAGACGATATGAAATAACAATAATAAAGTCATAACTGGTTTATAGAAAACAAAATCAGGACAGTGACACTCACCAGGAACACCAACGATAGCCAGGAATGGAAAATAAAAGTATTGAATACTAAGAAGAGCGTAATAGATCTACGATGATAATGATAACCAATCAAATGCAGAAAGATACCAAACATAATCAGATAAGCGCCTGTCTATTGGTAGAATATTTCAGTCTAATGTTCTCAGATTCTGATCCATTGTTGGAACATTCCAGTCTAATGTTCTCAGATTCTGACCTTTCCTCCCCCTCTCTCTGGATCTGCTGATCCCTGTCAGTGCTGTCGGTGATGCTCCCGCTCATGTTATGGATTGACTCATTGAACGGAGTCCATTTATCATTAAAAGATGGAAACCCTCCACTGAAATAATTAGAATCCATGGATATTGGCATTCATCGCAGTCACTGAACAAATAGTGTCAGTTAACCAGTTCAACACATCATTTTTCATTTACTGGTTTTGGATGGAATGGATGAGGGTTGCTGAGCGATGGACCATAAATCTTTCAATCTTTTAAATCTTTTTTTCCTTGTACATGAGAGTCTCAACAGAACACTGCAGCGGTCTATATCCATTCCACTCTCTTTATAAAAGGAGGCAGTTATAAAATAACAAATCGGCTGCATAAAAAAAAAAGTCGGGTGGGCAAGTTTCTAGATAGCTGAACACATAGTGCGGTTCAAATTGACCAGTGTGAGGCTACTCATGGTTTTAATGCCCTGTTGTCAAATCCTTTCATAACCTTGAGACAGAGCATTGCTACTGCTGCTCAGGAACAGGCCGAAGCAATTCTGTCCCTATGAACCTCTTAGACAGGGATAAGAGAAGACCATTCAGCCCATATTAGCCTGTTGCTACTTGAAAAGGTGGAAAGCTGGAATATTGGCACATTTTGCCAACAGAATCATTCAAAACAAAGAGATGTGTCGCTGCAGCAGTATGAAGTGTTACTGAGAGGGCACCTGGAGTACATTGTGTTGTCTGTGTTTCTGTAACTGAGAAGGGACGGACCTCCATTAGATACAGTTTAATGGCTGCTCGTAATCCACGGGTTGCTGTGTCATTTGATGCCTCGGGTCTGTTACACAGGGACAGGAGGAGGCAATGAAGCCTCTTGAGTCTATTTCCGAGTGACAGGAGGAGGTAATTCAGCCTCTCAAGTCTATTACAGAGGGACAGGAGGAGCCTATTCAGCCTCTCAAGTCTGTTGCAGAGGGGCAGGAAATGTTTATTTAACTTTCAAGTCTGTTATACATAAATAAAGTTTTAAACTAGTTGTGGAATAGGAAAGACCTGATGTAAACATTGAAGTTCTAACTTTGAACAAGGCCAATTTTGAAAGTGTTAGGCGAACCCTGAGAAAGGCTGATTGGGATACTCTATTCGCAGGTAAAGGGATGGTTGGAAAATGCAAGGACATCAACACTTGGTTTCAGAGAGTCCAGAGCCAACGTGTTCCTATTAGTGAAATGGGCAAGGCTGGTGAGTGCAGCCAGTGCTGGATGGCTAGATATATTGATGCTCTGGTCAAGGTAAGGAAGGAGGCATATGTCAGGTAAACAGAGCTGAGATCAAGTGAATCCCGAGAGGAGCATAAGGGCAGTAAGTGTATAATCAACGAGGAACTCTGGCCAGAAAGATATGGACATGAGATGGTATTAGAAATAGGGTTAATGAGGCATTGAAACAACTCTACACGTCCTTTAATGGCAATATATTAACTAGGGAGAGAATAGGGCACATTAAAGGTCAGTAAGGCTCCTTATGTGCGGAACCACAGGAGATGGAACGGATACTAAACAAGTATTTCTCCTCAGTATTTAATGTAGAGGAGGTTACAAGAGCGAGAGAATGGAGAAATGTATAGTGATATCTTGAAAATTATCTATTACAAGGAGATGTTGGACATTTTAAAAGGTGAACAAATCTCTGGGATCTGATCAGTTGTATCCCAGAAGTTTGTGGGAAGCTAGGAAACAGATTGCTCAGCCTTTTGTTGATATATCTGTATCATTGATTTCCACAGGTGAAGCGTCAAAAGACTGGAGGGCTGCTAACATAGTGTCATTATTTAAGAAAGTAAGGAAAAACCAGGTAAGTATAGATCGGCGAGCCTGACGTCAATGGTGACTAAATTTTTGGGGGGGTTTTGAGGGAAAGGATGTATATGCATTTGGAAAGACAAAGACTGAAGAAGACTTTGTACATTGGAGATCGCGTCTCACTGACACGGTGGAATTTTTTGAGGAAGTGATGAAGATGATTGATGACAGCAGGACAGTGATGTTGTCTTTATGCAATTCAGTATGAAAACCAAAATGTTCTATATGGTAGACTGGTTAGCAAGGTTAGACTGCCTGGGATCAAGGGAGATCCAGGACCTTGGAGCTACAGGAAGAGTTTGAATAGGCTGGAACTATGTTCAAATGTTGAGGCTGGGGGGTGTGGGGGGGGGGATACCTTAAAGAGGTTTATAAAATCATGAGGGGCATAGATAAGGTAAACAGTCAACGTATTTTCCCAGGATAGATGAGTACAAATATAGAAGACAAAGGTTTAAGGTGAGGGAAGAAAGATTTAAAAAGGGACACAAGGGACAACATTTTCACACAGAGACTTCTGCCTGTATGGATTGAACAGCCAAAAAAGGTAGTGGAGGCAGGTACACTTACACCTTTTAAAAGACATTTGGATGGATACATGCATGGGAAGTGTTTCGAGGGAGATGGGCCAACTGCTGGCAAGGGGGACTAGATTAATGTAGGATATTTGGTCGGTATAGATGATCAGACCGAAGGATCTTTTTCCGTGCTGTACATCTCTGAGAGTCTATTGACTCTTGAGTGTTTAACATGGGAACAGGAGAAAGCTATTCAGCTTCTGAATTCTGTCAGTCAGCTTGTTTGCTCAATAACGGACAGTCAAATTAAAAAACAAATCATTCAGATATTGATGGTGTTTTACAGAAACAGGAGAAAGGCTTTTAGTCAAGAAAAGTTGTAAATAATGTGAAAAGGCCATTCAGTCCCTCCAGTCCATTCCACAGGAGCAGCAGTTGAGCACAGAACTATTGGAGCCTGTTACTCTGGAGAAGGTGGAGGACATCTAATTTCACAAAATTTCGATTAGGAGGCAGTCACCCAGCTGCTGAAGACTGGAACACAGGAACAGGAGGCAGTCATTCAACTGCTCGAGGCTGGGACACAGGAACAGGAGGCAGTCACTCAACTGCTTGGGATTGGGACACAGGAACAGGAGGAAGTCATTCAACTTTTCGAGACTGGGACACAGGAACAGGAGGCAATCACTCAACTGCTAGAAACTGGGACACAGGGAAATCCGGAGGCTAGTGAGGCCTGAGGATGCTGTCACGCAGGAACAGGAGGAGGTGACTCACTCTCCACCAGTATGGGACACTGGGAGAGAAGGGGAGTTTGCTTTGAACAAACAGAAATATATGAATAAGTTGCATTCGTGGTCCATTCAATCCTGCCCCACCATTCACTAAGGCCACGGCTGATCTGATTGTGATTCCCTCATTCCATTTTACGGAGACTCCCCTCTCTGCAGCCGCTTGTACATTTGTTGGTCATGTTTCACACTCAGATGCTGTAACAACAGTCACCATGACTTATCCAGAAGGATGGGTCTAACCGGATGAGTCAGGATTGGAAGGGTCCAATCACAAGAATGAAAGCAAAAAATAAAGGTATTGCCAGATGTTTAGTTCTCTCACATTCTCAATCCAACTCACATAACCACCCCATACATGATACTTTCAGGATGGAGCACTGTGTAGATCCGGCTTCCGTACTGCTGAATGCAACCCAGCAATATCCAGAATGGAACTCTGTGCAGCAAACCAATGCCTGATCTATAATCATGGGCTAAATAACCAACGTGGGGAGCTGTGCCGACCGCACTGGTTCATTCATATATAAACCCAGATTATTGCATTGTTCGGTAACACTGTGTTAGATCGCTGCCCAGTGTGGGGAAAGTTGCAGCCAATGTTGAAAGTGACAGGATATGCAGCTCCCATCCATTTACAGCTCCGTATCTCCACTGTGCCTTGACAAGGGGTGCCGTGGATGTGAAAATCACTGCGATGGAGAGATGTAAATGGAAACAGTTTAAATACCAATAGTTCTAATTAAGGCGAGTACCACACCAGTATTTAAAGTTGAAATAACTGAGATAATATCCAATGAGGTTTTGTGAATGGTGCAAAGTAATTAGAGGGGGATGGTAATGTTATTGTGGTTGCACTATAAGCCTCCAAATTTACAATGGGAATTCGTGGAAGAACTTCTCCCCAAAATGCTCCCCCACTTTATCTCCTTCACTTTCCTGAACACACTTAACAAATTACGTTCCTTCTAAGTTCTTAATCATCTGGAAGTCCCAGTCTATGTTAGAAAAATTAAAATCACCTATTCCAGATGATTAAGAACTTAGAAGGAACGTAATTTGTTAAGTGTGTTCAGGAAAGTTTCCACAAGCAATATATAGAGTATCCTACTCGGGAAGGGACACATTCGACCTACTGTTGGGAAATAGGGCAGGATAGGTGAAGGAGATAAAGTGGGGGAGCATTCTGGGAAAAGTGATTCGAGTTGTATTAATTTTTAAATAGTTATGGGAGGACAAAATTGTTTCCACAGATTCAAGTTCTACATTGGGGCAAGGCATATGTTGTTGGAATTAGACAGGGGATTGCAGGGATGATTGGAATAGTTTGTTTCGAGATAAAAGGATCTCTGGCAAATGGGAGGGCTTTAAAAGTGAGATAGCTCGAGTTCAAGGTTTCCATTTTCCTGTGAGGGTTAAGGTAAAGTGAGACTGGAAGAGAGAACCCTGGATGTCAAGAGATATTGAGGCACTGACCAGAAAAAACGAAGGCGTGGCTCAGGTTCAGGCAGCTCACATCAAGGGAATCCCTGGAGGTATACAGGGGATAGAGGAGTTTACTGAAGAAGGAAATTAACAAGGCGAAAAGGGGGTATGAGATAGCCTTGGCTAAGAAGATTAGGGTGAGTCCAAATTCAGAATAGTAAAGAAAAAGAACAACTAGAGAGAGAATAGGATGCCTTAAAATCCAAAATAGGCATGCAAGTGTAAAACCTGAAAAGATGGGTAAGGTCCTCAATTTCCTCTCTGTTTTTACCATGAAGAAAGACATGAAGATCTGTGAACTTTGGGAGGTTAGTTGTCATATCTTGGTACTGTCCATATCACAGTAGAGGTGCTGTTGGACATATTAGAATGCACAAAGCCAGACAAATCTCTCGGTCCTGACCAGTTATATATCGAAGAGCACTGCAAGAGGCCAAAGATAAAGTTTTGGAGCCAAGGTCCCAGAAGACTGGGCGGAAGCAAATGTTGTGCCCTTATTCAAGAAGGGCTGCAAAGAAAAGCCGAGGAAATATAGACCAGTAAGCTTCACACCTGTTTTCACTAAACCACTTGAGAAGTTTCTGTGAGATAAGATGTGCATGCATTTGGAAAGAACGAGTTTGACTTGGAGTAGTCAGCATGGCTTTGCACGTGACGGATCATGCATTACAAATTTTGTTAGAGATTTTTGAGGAAGTGACCAGGAAGGTTGACGAGAGCAGGGTGGTGGACATAGTCTATATAGATTTCAGTAAGGCCTTTAATAAGGCCTAGAGCCACATACTGGGCCGCTCGAGGAGGTTAATCGCATGGAATCCCAAGGTGAACTGGCAAATTGGCGACACAATTGGCTTGACGTTACGAAGCAAATGGCTATGGTGGTGGTATGCGTGTCGGACTGGAGGCCTGTGACCAGTGGAGTGCCTCAGGGGTCGGTGCTGGGCCCATTGCTGTTTGTTATCTAGATCAATGATTTGGACCAGAGTGCACAACGCAAGGTTAGTAAGTTTGCAGATGACACTAAAATAGGAGGCATCGTTTTACAGGAAGGAACGTTATCACAAATTGCAGCAGTACCTTGATCAGCTTGGGAAGTGGGCTGAGAATTAACAAATGGAGTCTAATATAGATAAGTGTGACGTCTTTCATTTTGGAAAGTCAAATCCAGGTAGGATTTTAATGATGAATGAAAGGGTCTTAAGGAGTGTAGTGGAAAGAAAAGGACTTTGGAGATCAGGTGCACGGTTGTCTGATATTTGTGTTACAGAAACACAGGACAGTGAAGAAAGCTTTTGGCACACTGGCCTTCATCAGAACATTGAATATAGACGTTGGGAAATTATGTTACAGTTGCACAGGATGTTGGTAAGGCTGATGTTGGAGTATTGTGTTCAGTTTTGTTCACCTTGCTCTAGAAAGGATATTATTGAACAATAAAGAGTGTAGAAGAAATTTACAAACATGTTTCCTGGGCAAAAGGGTCTGAGTTATAGGGAGAAGTTGGACTGGTTAAAACTTATTTCTTTACAGAGTAGGAAACTGAGGGTGTTCTTCTGGAAGCTTCGATCCTATCAAATCATGAGAAGCATGCATAGGGGTGAATACTTCAATTTTTTTTGCAAGGTTGGGGAATCGAAGACTGGAGGACATCTGTTAATGTTGGGAGAGGGAAAAAATAAAAAGGAACCTGAGGGTCAATGTTTTTCCACAGTGTGTTGTACGCATATGGACTGAGCTTCCAGTGGAAGTGGTTGAAGTGGATACAATAACAACATTGGAAAGTCATTTGGATAAATACACAGATAGGAAAGGATTAGATGGATACAGAATAAAGGCCAGGAAACGGCAGATTGGCAGATACGGGGCAATTGCAACATGGTTTGTTGACAGACCATGGTGGCGTAATGGATGGGCTAGTACAGAAGTGGACCATTCCCTTCCCAGAGGGAGCCACACCAACAGACCCACCGAGCATGGTCTGAGTTCACCACCCAGCTCAGTGCAGTATCTGAGGTCTGAAGAAATGTCCAGCAGTACAGGACAAGCATCAATAACCTTCCCTGCTTTGTTACGATAAGGTTCACCGTATTCTCTTTGCTCCCTCACACTCACTATATATCTGTTATAGCACTGACCCCCGAACAAGACTCATGGTCCCCCATTCTCACGACTGCATGCAACACCTTCTCTCTCTTTCTCTCTCTATCTGTCACCTTTCCAATACCTCCCACACAGTTATAGAATATTCTGGAGAATGCCGGTTATGGAATGTTCCAGATAATGTTCCAAATAATTCCCAGTTTCAGGAAAATGGCAGTGTCCCAGTGTGTAACACGTAAGAGGAAGGAGTATACATGTACGTTTTTCAAATCACACACAAATCAAATCATGCTGTGGCCATCCAGCTCTTCAAATGTGCTCTAGCATTTAATAAAGTTCCTATTGATCTGATGGTTTTCTCAGCTCCATGTTACATGACATTTCAGTCATTCAACGCCCTTGGTTCCTGTCACTGAGGCATTCAGGCACTTTTACCCCGGTTTTTTCAAGCGTCTATTTGAGGGCATTTCCCATGGGGACGGACACTCCTAACAACATATTCCATCATCTTTATACTTTCATGCAACGGTCAGCATGCTTTACGCAGACCAAACAAAAATATACACTTATTTTATGGTTATAGATATCCAATCACACTTAGTAATTCTGGTTATTTCATTTGACTCACCTTAATTATATTAAACCAAAAACAGCTTCTAAACACGTCTTGTTATAAAATGCAATTTCAAGCAGAGAACGTTTTTACCCTCAGGCGTTATCTTGACCGTTATCTGAATTGTACCACTTTCCTTGGATGAATGTTTCTCTTACCCTTTGTCTGTGACTGATTCTGTCTGTAACAGTTACACTGTCTCCCACTCAATGGGCTGGACAGATGGTTTGTGATGTAGAAGGATGCCAGCAGCGCAGGTTCAGTTCCTCACACTGACAGAGGTTACCATGAAGGCGACGCTCTCTCAACCTCACCCCATCACCCGAGATGTGATGATCCTCAGGATAAACCACCATGAGTGGTCTCTCTAATGAGAGTACTTTGTGACTCTATTCTGTCAATGTTAGCGTTTTAATTTAAAAAAATATTGAAAAATAGATTTTTAATATTATAATAAACCAATAACAACACATCTCAAATAACTGAATAAAATTACATCCAATTGCATGCACATACAAAACAAGTTGAAACACTACACCGACAGAAGAAAAACAAAACTAAATAATAAATGATGAATAAATAATACAGCTCAGCATTACAAAACGATAGCTCTCGTTCATCAAGAGCATTAACTGATACACATTTTTATGTTCATAGTTCTTCATCTCTGGATATTAGATTGATTAGACAATATCGTCATGGCTATATAAAAGCCCTTCTTAGAGTGGCAGATAAGCCTGTATCGCGGTAATCCAAAAAGGGCTGCCATGTCTTATATAAATCCCTGTTTTTTGGTGCACCATACTGGTGAGAAAGTCGAAAGGATTATTCTCCATGAAGACCTTACGACGTTCCAACAGACACGGGGGTCTTTCAGACATCGAACACAACAAAATATTTTTCCTAGCACAGAAAGTAAGTATATTTTTTTTTCCAATGTGCATCTCTGTAAAGTACCCTGGGCAGGCCCAGGAAAAGAGAAACCAGGTCCATCTCCAATTCAGTCCCCAAGACCCACTCTATCACACTTAACACAGTGCTCCAATATATATGAAGCCTCCAGCAGAACCACAAGCAATGTAGTCATTCTGTATTTAGGACATACTGAAGATGATCCCACTTTGCATTTTGAGAGACAATCTGGGGTCAGATAGACCCTATGAAGAATTTTCAACTGCATGGAATGGGTCCTATTACAGATCAAAATACTGCGAGCATTTTCACAAATATACTCCCATCTCTCTGAAGTGTTCTGAACCCCCAACACTCTCTCGCCGACATCACAAAGCTGCACATCTCTTCTGAGGGGACACTCTCCAACTAATGAAAAAGGGTACTGACAGAGAGTGTATTCTAAGCAATACGCACCCTCTTCCCTCTTCTCTCTATCAGATCTGTAAGAGTCTGTTAAAAGTGTTTTTTAAAATATAAATTAAATCTCCGATCTGGAAAAAAACTGCAGAAGAGGTCTCTACCAGGTAGTCCATAGGTACGAGTTATTTGATCAAATGATATCATTGTTTCTCCATCAAATAACACTTGGTGGCTCATTGGTGAGCATTGCTGCCTCACAGCACCAGATTCCCGGCTTTGGTTCCGGCCTTGGGTGACTATCTGTGAGGAGTTAACATTCTTGCTATGTCTGTGTCGGTTTCCTCCCACAGTCCAAAGATGTGCAGGTTAGATAAATCAGCCATTGATAAATTACCCATAGTGTTCAGGGATGTGTAGGTTTGGGCATTAGTCAGGGTAAATATAGGATGGTAGGGGAGTGTGTCTGGGTGGGCTACTCTTCAGAGGGTAGAAGTGGACTTGCTGGGCCTAAGGTCTTGTATCCACACTGTAGGGATTCTACTAATTCTAAATCACTCAAGCAAGGCACACCCCTGGCTGCCCACAGTTTAAACCTGGAATCCATTAACCCCGGTTGACAACCCAGTATACCTATTATAGAGGTAAGAAACATGGTTTTGCCCTCAATCTGATGCTGTGTCATTCATGCGTTAACAGTATTGATAATTATTGGGTTGTGACAATACACCATAAATGTTGTCATTTTGTCTATGATCAACAGACTAATAAGGGTTCACTTTGTCTGAGAGGGTTCAATATCTAACCCTATTGACGCCGAGCCCTCAGCAGCCCAGTCACTAACATAGGATAAAAAACGAGCTGAATTCATAGCTTTTAATCTGGGAGATCTACTCCGCACAATCTGTGGGGTAGTTGCAATTTGGTTAGCTTGATAAAGAGTTGCTTATGGTGCCAAATAAAAGAGCTAAACCAGCCATAACGTCTCCTAAATGTCTGTTTGGGAAACATCAAAAGAACAGGGTACAGTAAATGAGGAAGGACATTCATTTTAATAACAGGTATCCGACCTAGACAGGATATTGGAAGTTCCTCCGACTTTTGAAGGTTTTGTTTAATTTTGTCAAACAAGTGGACATAGTCCATGTTAAATAAGTTATCAAAGAATAATGTAATGAATATACTGAAATAGAGAACGCCCATCCCCTCCCCCCCGCCCACCGTGACCATTTAAAAGGAAACCAGAATGTGCCCTCAACATCAGGTATTTCCCCAAGGCCTCCCATAGGCATGGCGTCCAACTTTGTAAAATTAATCTTAAAGCCCGAAAAGGAGACAAGCGAATTAATGCATTGCATCATGTGAGCTACCGAAATTGCGGGATTTGACAAAAATATAAGACCTTCATCTGCATACAACATAGTCGTATGTGACTTCTATCCCACTTCTGGTCAGGTATGTTGGGGTAAGATTCCCAATTGTGCAGGATGCCACCGAATCTAAGATTGTTGCAGGGATGGGGAAGAGATCAACCCTCGCCATTTCTGCGGGTTAAAGAAGAAAATAAAATCCCTACTTGTGAAGTAGATCTGCCTCCAGACATCCACCACTTCTAGTTCTACACACAAATCCACTAATTACTTACATTAGAACGAGTGTATTTGGGGACCTTTGGACATTCTGTTCACCGTGGGGCCATAGGACAGTTGAAATCTCCTTCAACAATAATGCGCCAAGATGCAAGATACATTAATTTGGGAAATGCATCTTACCAGGATTTTAAAAGGGTGTGCTGGGTGGCAATAAACATTCAAAATACTGCATTATTTCCCATAGTTCAAGGCTTTGAGGATTATGATCCTTCCGTGAATGTTTAATACAATCTAGTTATTTAAATGGAAGATTCTTCCTGTCCAGTATGGCTTCTCCCCAACTCCTAGCATTAAAAGACGAGAAATAAACCCGATCATCACGGTGCATCTCCTGCAATAGGGCAACATCCACCCTCTCTTTACTAAGACGAGAAATTACATTTTTCCTCTTGTCTGGCAGATGGCTCCCCTTAATGTTTCAGGTGCACAATTTAAGCACATCATTATCCATAATACACTGTAGCAACATTTGAACTCGAGAGTGTTTCACATCGAATTGCACATCACTGAGCATTAATGACAAAAGACTAATCGAGTCTAACAACTTTTCAAACTAAAACTACTACAACTAATAAGGTCTCAATACTTTCCAAAGCTAAACACATAAAAAAACAAAGAACGAAACAAAATCCAAAGTGCCAGTGACAATTTATAGGGGATATACCCCCTTCACCCCCCAACACCCCCTCCCCCCGCCCAATGGAGACGCTTACATATCCCAAAACTTTATTTTCTGTCCGCTACTAGTATGATATCCAGGGCAATTAATAACAAAAATCGTGCTTCCACTGCCGTTAGGTCTGCACTTAATCATCACAACCACATTTGTAACTCACTCCAGCTTGAGCCACACCCTAGACACAAGCAAAGAAAGAGAAACCAAGTAGTAATACTAATGAACAAGTTAAAAGTGTGTACTCTACTTAAACCGGCTATAATTTTACACTGGTTAATACCAGAA
Organism: Chiloscyllium plagiosum; assembly: GCF_037043375.1. Taxonomy (NCBI): domain Eukaryota; kingdom Metazoa; phylum Chordata; class Chondrichthyes; order Orectolobiformes; family Hemiscylliidae; genus Chiloscyllium; species Chiloscyllium plagiosum. The sequence goes on from NW_028270171.1 coordinate 51,041,614, forward strand.
AAATCCAACAAAATTTCTTCAAGAGAGGAACATGATTATCTAAATATCCAGTTTACTAGAAAATGTCCACAAACATTTTCGCTTTCTCTGGAGAGCCAGACGAGTTCATTGATCCATTCAAAGCAATACAGAGCACCGCTGGGATCTGTAAGGAATACTGAACCCCCAGTTCCCTTACTGTTCTCTTGATATCATCAAACGATTTTCTTTCCTGAACCACCTCTGCTGAAAAGTCCTGAAATAACATAATCCTGGAACTCTCGTGATTTAAAGCCACCGGAAACACTGAGCTTCCATCAGTCTTTGTTTATCTCTGTAACTATGTAACTGCACAAGGACAGGGCGAAGGCGTTGGTCTGAATCTAACGTCCGCGCCGTAACCCAATGAACTGTCTTGGTCTTCACCCGTCCCTCTTCAGCTTCGAAGTGAAGGAATCACAGCAGCCACATCTCGAAAAAAACTCACTGGCTGACCACCTGCCGTCTGGTCCAGCAGACCGACGATGTGAACATTCTTCATCCTGTCCCTGTTGTCGAGGTCGTCATCTTGTTCAGCAAAGGTATGGACCTGTATTTTAAGAGCGAGGATCCTCTCCTGAGAGGAATCGATCGCAACCTTTGTCAATGCAGTTCGGCGCTTGACATTGTCTGTTCTGTTTCCAAGGCTGTCAAGTCGCTACTCATGTTTTTGGAGCACAGCTGAGAGCAGCTCTAACCACAGCTGAACTTTTGTTCAATCATGCCTTCAATCATTTCACATAACTTGGTGAACTCAGTGACCAAGGCCTGGTGAGTAACTGGGTCTATCGAACGAGCAGGGTGGGTTGCAGTAGCGGCCTCGGCCATGCTCGATGCTTCTGACTGGTGCATCGCGTGTTGGGACTGACTCGATCCATTCCCGTGTTTTGTCATTTCCACTTGACTAAACGGGATTAGTAAACATTCTATCGCTCTTTTTAGTGTTCAATTTTAAGTAAGTGGCTGGGATGGGGTGGGTTAGAGAACCGCTTTGCCCGTGCTGTGGTGCAGAGCCCAAGAAAACAGATCTTCCAGATCGCCGCCATTTTGGATTCCCCATTAGCATTTTATCGATATTATTATTTTGTTTTGAATTATATTCCTGGATGTTCTCGACCGTGTCATTTGGTACCACTGTCTACATTTTCCCCCACACCGCACATTCCTGCCAATCCCCGATAATCCTCGACTCTGTCGTTATTTATGAAACTTCTTTCTGTGCCTCAAAAATATTCAATATCTCTGCCTCCAATGCTCTGTGGGGAAGAAAGTTACAAAGGCCCACAACACTGAGAAAACAAAAATAAAACACAAGCTCTGAGTGTGAGATTAATTTTTCTTTGTCTCCTTATCCGAGAAAGAATATAATTACATTGGAAGCAGTTAGGAGATGTTTCACTTCATGTATTCCAGGAATGAGTACCTTATATAATGAAGGCTTTAACATGTCATTCTTAGAAAGAGAGGTGATCTTATTGCAACATGCAAGACCTAGACGAGAGTGGATCAGATAGATACCTACTGGATATAGCCCAAATGTGCTGTCATTTTCACAGAATCTCTACAGTGTGGAAGCAGGATATTCCGTCCATCAAGTCCACACTGACCCTCCAAACAGCATTCCCCCCAGACCTGCCTCCTACCCTATCTATCTACCCCTGCATTTCCCATAACGAACCGACTTACCCTACACAACCCTGGGTACTATGAGCAATTTAGCATGGACAATCCACTCAAAGCTGCGTATCTTTGGACTGTGGGAGGAAATTGGAGCATTTGTGAGGAAACCCACACTGATACCTGCATAGAGAATGCTCAAACTCCACACAGAGCGTCGCCATTGGTACTGAAGGCAGCTCCTTGGGGATGCAAGGTAGCAGTGCTAACCACAGAACCACCATGCACATCCGTTAGTTCTAATAGTTACTCGTGTCTGACTAAAGAAATCTGTCTGACTTGTTCCTGTCACTGAACCTGACCCAGTCTGAGACCTTTATGATCGGCCATATCACCAACCTGGTTACTTTTACAAGTTGTTGTGAGCAGTGGAGGAGTGGGGCTAGAAAATGAAACAGTGACACCCTCCAACCTGAGTCAGAGCAGGAATTAGGAAAATTCACCAAGTGGGTATTCATCCCAGTGGGAATTCTCTTTCCCAGAAGTTTGGGAGGGCTGAATCTTTATATTATATCGAGGCTGGCTTCATCTGATTGTCCATAGACAGGTGGATCAGGGATAATGGTGCAGGGAGAGCAAAGTGCAGCTGGGAACACAATAAGATGAGTCATGACCTTATTTACTGGTGGAGTAGTGTCAAAGGATCGAATGGCCCACTCGTGTCCCTCAGCCCTGTGTTCTGATGTTCCATTCAGCCCTTCGGACCTGCTACACAGGGACAGATCGAGGTCACTCCGATGGCTAGGTGTAGTTTTGTAAATGTTCTTGGAAAATCCAAGCTGGGTCAGTAACCGACCGCCACCCCCAAGCTCTCTTTCCAGGCTTCCCCTGTCTTTAACCTCTGCTCTAGATGTGGGTTATGTTACAGAGCTAGATACGCTGGGAATACAGCCCCCATACCCCACCCATGGTTAACCCAAACAAATCATCTGCTGTCCCTGGATGCAACATTGTGCAACACGACTTCCAGGAAAATAACCAGTTAATTTCCAAAAGCATAACATGTGAAATTAATAAATAGGAACAGAAGTAGGTCATTCGGCCCCTCAAGCTAGCCCTGTCATTTATTAAGAACATGGCTGATCTACTCCAGGGCGCATCTCCACCTTTTGCCGACTCCTGTATCCCTCCACATCTCTCTGGTCCAGATATTCACTACATTCTGAGAGAAGACATCACTTTGCATCTCAGATTGAAATCGATGTTCCTTATTCGGTATCTATATCCTCGAGTTCGACACTCTGCGCACGAATGGAAATAACTTCTCAACATCTACCTTCTCAAGCTCGCTCTATATCTTGTATGTTGCAGCAGTATAACTCTTCATTCATTTAAACCCCAATGAATAGTCACCTCACCGCTATAGAGATTCTGTATAACTCAACCCTTTCATCTCTGGAAGCCGGCTAATGATTCAACCTAAATACTTGCTGCATCCGCATGCTGACTTTATGTTTCATACACTGGAAGACTCCAATCCCTTTGTACTGCTCCTTTTCTGGAAGTCCTCTCCATTAAATAACAGCCTGCCTTTTGGTTCTCAGTGTCTTCCACAAACTCGGATGTATATTGCACTCAGCTCCCTCCTTTAGGTTATCAGTATAGATTGTAAATAACTGATGCCATCGGACTGATATGTGTGGTACTCCAGCAGATACACCTTTATCATAAGGATCAGTTAATACTGATTCTCAGATTTCTTTGTGTTAACCAATCATCATCGCATGTTAATACATTATCCGTCATCCTACGAGCTTCTGGCTTGAGGAAGATCTTTTATTTCGTAATACACGGTAGAAAATCTCTGGAAAGCCTCTTGTCTACCAGATCCCCTTTATCAAGTCCTCTTGTTACATTCTCAGGCATCTCCAGAAAAACTTTGCATGATCTTACAGGGCAAAATATAATTTCCCTTTCACAAAACCCACACTGACTCTGCGTGAAGCTTTCCTCAATGTCCATGCTGGCCAAGGTTTCCAAAGTAAACTAGCCCCATCTGCTTTCATTTGGGCCATATGCCTCTAAATATGTCCCATTTATGTTTGTCCAAACGAGTTTTAAATGTTGCAGCTGTGCATGGATCTACCACTCTTCCTCTGGCAGCTCATTCCATACTCACACCACCTTCTGTGTAAAAACGTTGCCCATTCGTCCGTTTTAAATCTTCCTCCTTTCACCTTAAACCTAAGCGAAATATTGATTGGAAGCTCTTTAGATCAAGTAGATTGGATGGGGCTGTGTTTGTGCAGTGTGTCCAGGAAGATTTTCTAACTCAGTGTGTAGATTGTCCGACCAGAGGGGAGGCTATATTCGATTTGGTACTTGGTAACGAACCGGGACAAGTGATGGGATTGTTCGTGGGTGAACATTTTGGTGATGGTGACCACAATTCTGTGACTTTCACCTTGGTTATGGAGAGAGATAGGTGCGTGCAACAGGGTAGGTTTTACAATTGGGGGAAGGGTAAATACGATGCTGTAAGACAGGATCTGTGGAGCATAAGTTGGAAGCATAGGCTGTCAGGGAAGGATGTCGTGGAAATGTGGAACTTTTTCAAGGAACAGATACGACGTGTCCTTGATATGTATGTACCCGTCAGGCAGGAAAGAGATGGTCGTGTGAGGGAACCTTGGTTGACGAGGGAGGTTGAATGTCTTGTAAAGAGGAATAAGGAGGCTTGCGTAAGGTTGAGGAAACAAGGTTCAGAAAGAGCATTGGAGGGATACAGGATAGCCAGAAGGGAGCTGAAGAAAGGGATTAGGAGAGCTAAGAGAGGGCATGAAAAATCTTTGGCGGATAGGATCAAGGATAACCCCAAGGCACTTTATGCGGATGTGAGAAACATGAGAATGACGAGAACGATGGTAGGTCCGATTAAGGACAGTAGTGGGAGACTGTGTATTGAGTCAGAAGAGATAGGAGAGGTCTTAAATGAATACTTTTCTTCAGTATTTACAAACGAGAGGGACCGTATTGTTGAAGAGGAGAGTGTGAAACGGACTGGTAAGCGAGAAGAGATACTTGTTAGGAAGGAAGATGTGTTGGACATTTTGAACAACTTGAGGATAGACAAGTCCCCCGGGCCTGACGAGATATATCCTAGAATTATGTGGGAAGCAAGAGAGGAAATTTCAGAACGGTTGCCAATGATCTTTTCGTCTTCACTGTCAACGGAGGTGGTACCAGAGGACAGGAAAGTAGCGAATGTTGTGCCCCTGTTCAAAAAAAGGGAATAGGGATAACCCCGGGAATTACAGGCCAGTTAGTCTTACTTCGGTGGTAGGAAAAGTAATGGAAAAGGTACTGTGGGTTAGGATTTATGAGTATCTGGAAAGACACTGCTTGATTAGGGACAGCCAGCACGGATTTGTGAAGGGTAGGTCTTGCCTTACAAATCTTATTGAGTTCTTTGAGGAGGTGACCGAGCATATGAATGAGGGAAGAGCAGTGGATGTAGTGTACATGGATTTTAGTAAGGCATTTGATAAGGTTCCCCATGGTAGGCTTATGCGGAAAGTCAGGAGGCATGGGATAGAGGGAAATGTGGCCAATTGGAAAGAAAACTGGCTAAACTGTCGAAGTCAGAGAGTGGTGGTAGATGGTAAATATTCAGCCTGGAGCTCAGTTACAAGTGGAGTTCCGCAGGGATCAGTTCTCGGTCCTCTGCTGTTTGTATTTTTTATTAATGACTTGGAAGAGGGAGTCGAAGAGTGGGTCAGTAAATTTGCAGATGATACGAAGAGTGGTGGAGTTGTGGATAGTGAGGAGGGCTGTTGTCGGCTGCAAAGGGACTTAGATATGATGCAGGGCTGGGCTGAGGAGTGACAGATGGAGTTCAACTCTGCCAAGTGTGAGGTTGTCCATTTTGGAAGGACAAATAAGACTGCAGAACACAGGGTTAATGATAGGGTTCTTAGTAAAGTGGAGGAGCAGAGGGATCTTGGGGTCTATGTTCATAGAACTTTGAAAGTTGTCACCCAGGTGGATAGTGCTTGTAAGAAGGCCTATGGTGTATTAGCGTTCATTAGCAGAGGGATTGAATTCAAGAGTCGTGAAGTGATGTTGCAGCTGTACAGGACCATGGTTAGGCCACAGTTGGAGTACTGTGTGTTGTTCTGGTCGCCTCACTTTAGGTAAGATGTGGAATCTTTGGAGAGTGTGCAGAGAAGATTTACCAGGATGTTGCCTGGAATGGAAAATAGGTCGTACCAGGTTGTACGAGGCTAGGCCTTTTCTCATTGGAACGGCGAAGGATGAGGGGTGACTTGATAGATGTTAATAACATGATCAGAGGAATAGATAGAGTAGACAGTCAGAAACATTTTCCCCGGGAACAACAGAGTGTTACAAGGGGACATAAATTTAATGTGAAGGGTGGAAGGTATAGGGGGATGTCAGGTGTTGGTTCTTTACCCAGAGAGTGGTGGGGGCATGGAATGCGCTGCCTGTGGGAGTGGCAGAGTCAGAATCATTGGCGACCTTTAAGCGCAATTAGATAGGTACATGGATGGGTGCTTAAGCTAGGACAAATGTTCAGCACAACATCTTGTGCCGAAGGGCCTGTTCTGTGCTGTATTGTTCTATGTTCCATGTTCTATGTTCTATGCCTTTTATGGTTGAGCTCTCCCATGCTGTAGAAAAAATCTTGGCTATTCACCCTATCCATACCTCTCATGATTTTATAAACTACTATAATGTCAGCCGGCAACCTCCTACACGCCATCTGGTACTAACTTCAAGAACCAACATTTAAAGATAAGTACTGCAAATTTGAAAGTAAATTAAACATGACAGTAAAACAATACTCAGCCCAAACTTCATATTGTTATTTGTTTTTCTCCTTATTACAATACTGAGGTAGCATGAAACGCTTACTTAGTGCCAATAAGAAGTCAAGCACCTGAATTCCTTTGTCTAAAGGGAGTGATGATCTCGACAATGAAAACTTATCTGTGGCCAGATCTATATAATACCATATATTCAACATTCCCCCTCCTGGCCTCCATATGAACTTGTGTCCTTGTGAATTCCTTATCTTGTACTCAATAGAGAGAACCCCTTTGCCCCAGTCACATCTTAATTTAAACCCATTTTACATAATCTTCTTTTATCTTTTGCCACACCCTCTTTTCCCTGTCACCTCTTCCCCATCTCTGCCAAGGGATTAAAAGGCCATTTTCCAATCATTTTCAGTATTGACGAAGTGTCACACTAGATTTGAAGCACTAATTCTGTTTCTCTGTCTCTGCAGGTGCTGACAGAACTGCTGAGTTTCTCCAGAAATGAATAGGGGCACAGAACAAATTTTCAAATAAACTAATAACAGTCGATACTGGAAATAAAAATACCAAAATTGCTGGAGAAACTGGGAGCTTTGTAGAAGGTTCACTGGACCTTAAAGTTTAACTCTGCATTCAGTCCAGAAAATGCTGCAACATCTTCAGTAATTTAGATTACTACCTTAAATTGATTGAGTTAAAGTAACGAATTGGAGGCTTGACACAAGGAAAGAATTTCAGCAGAATGAGAATATGAACACTGAACTGTTACCGCATCAGAAACCAGAGTATGTCGCTGAATACAGGGCTGTTGGGTGAATGGGTCTCGGTGTGAAAAGGGGGACGGTCAGTGGAGTTGAATTGTTGATATTGCAGCTTAAACTGTGTTATCATCTGATGCTGTAGATCACAGCAGCAGCAGAACACAATTGTATTCAATGACAATCTGTAACCATTCTCTGAGGTTAGTCCCACAGTCCACCATGACCATCAAGCCGACCTGTGGTTCAGTGACGAGTGTGGGTGAACATGCCAGGGTCAGTACCATGTGTACCTTTACCTGATGACAACCCATTAAAGCTACCGCACTTGACTGGTTACTTTTGAAACAGCAGAACTAACATTTGGTACTGAGGCAGAAATTATCCCACGACTAACAAATCAGATCTAAGCTCTTTCATCCTGCTAAATCCAAGCTTTAACGTCGATGGACCATTAAACAACTTACTGGAGTAGGGGACTCCACAAATATCCCCATCCTAAATAATGGAACAGTCCTGTACATCAGTGTAAAAGTCAAGTATGTGTTGTGTGCACTATCCTCAGCCAGACGTGTTGAGTGGATGATCCACATCACGTTATCATGATGCCACAGAATCGCAGATTTCAGTCTTCAACCAATTCAATTTTCTGCCCGTGACATGAAGAAACAGCTGAACACAGGAGATACGACAAAGGCAATGGGCCCTAACGCCATTCCTGCAATAGGACTGAAGACTTGTGCTGCACAACAAGCCGTGTCCCTGGGGAAGCTGTTTCATTCCAGTTCCAACTCTGAAATCTCCCTGGCAATGTGGAAAATTATTCAGCTATGTCCAGTTCCATAAGAAGAGAATAACTACAATCTGACCAATTACCACCCCTTCAGCCCCATCACAACAGTCAAATTGGTGGGATTTCTTTTTAACAGAACTGTCAAGCAGCACAGAGGTAACCAACTCAGTGTGGTTTCAGATAGGTCCCCATATCGAAATCGTGCTGTCGTGGAATTGTCATTGGATTACTAATACAGATCAGGATAATGCTTGGGCAGCTGGTGCAAGTTAAAAACAATTGTTAACATATCGAGATCTAAAATCTGGTGTCAGTAACAGTGATCTTGAGTCCAATGTTGATTGTAAACATCGATCTCCTTCCCCAATGTACGTTCAGTAAGTGAATCTCCCACGCATTCCAGGTGTGGCCCAAAAGTGACTCCAGACACACAGACATGTGATAAACTCTTCAATGGTCTCTGAAACGGCCAAGCAAGGCACTCAATTGTATCAAACTATTCCGAGTTCTTAAAGGATATACCCGGAGAGAGCACCCGGCCTCAACCTCGGTATCGGAAAAGGGAACAGGAAACATAGTCCTGTTGACCCTGCAGAGACCTCCTTCCTAACATCTGAGGATTTGTGGCAACATTTACAGAGCTTTCCCACACACTGCACAGAAACATCGGGGAAGGGGTACGTCTTTCCCTGTGGTAGTTAATGGCCGAACATGTCCATGATGCAGATTTCCCCATACAATATTCAGATCCCTTAATATGTTTAAACATTGTGAAATATAAAATGAGAACTGCTGAAGGGGCTACCTTCAGCCCATCAATTTTGCTCCTCCATTCAATATACAGGCAGTTATCTGATAACGCTTGTTGATTAAATACAATTTGGCTGCAATGTGATTCGTGAACCTTTTTCCATAAAGTGAACTCCTGTTCACTGTGGCGCAATTCCTTGCCGGGAATCAGCTGAACAGCAAAACCCCGCCTCAGGATCCTCTGTCTGCAAAATGTACAATCAATGTGTTCAGCTAAAACCGGAATGCAATCCGCTCTGGAAGCGATGAAACAGCCTGAAATGGGGAATTGTAGTCTACATTTAGAAAGAATTTCATTTCAAACTGTGGGGAGAATATTGAGTAGAAATTGAATTTCCCATCGGTATCAGGTGGTCAGTGAGCCCCACGCGCTTTCTGGTGAAGAGTGGTGGAAGATACAACTGATGGAGTCAGTGATTGTATTTTGAAAGTGTTACATTTACAGGACAGTTTCATTATAATATCTGATTTAAAGATGTATTTAGACTGTGCTAGTGTGTGCGTTAGACTAAATTTAATGTTTGGTTTGACTGATTTTTTTTTTAGATTACATTACAGTGTGGAAACAGGCCCTTCGGCCCAACAATTCCACACCGACCCGCCGAAGCGCAACCCACCCATACCCCTACATTTACCCCTTACCTAACACTACGGGCAATTTAACATGGCCAATTCACCTGACCTGCACATCTTTGGACTGTGGGAGGAAACCGGCGCACCCGGAGGAAACCCACGCAGACACGGGGAGAACGTGCAAACTCCACACAGTCAGTCGCCTGAGGCGGGAATTGAACCCGGGTCTCAGGCGCTGTGAGGCAGCAGTGCTAACCACTGTGCCACCGTGCCGCCCACCGGGGGCACATCCCTTACCCTTTTTTTCCCATACCCCATTATTAATATTGCACGATTTTCTACAGCACGGTGATGCACAGGAACACAGCTACTGCATTTTTGGAGAAAAACCTGGACTGACAGCTGATCTTCTATCTTCACACGATACTCCTGCTCTCTCCCTATCCCTTTAATTTCCAGAAATCCTTATTTATATTCAGCGCTTTGGTTTCCACAGACTGATCTGGGAGAGAGTACCCCTGATTCGCCAGTCTCTGAGTGAAGACATTTATTCTCATCTCAATGCAAAGTCGCCTGTCTGTACCTAACACTGTGGTCCCTTGTTTTAGATGTTCAAGCCAGGGAATTACCATCCCTGCTTACAATCTGTCTCGCCCTGTCAGAGTTTTATATATTTCATTGTGATCACCACTCATTTTCCTAAACTGCATGGAATACAAGCCCAGTCGCCCCCATAACAAGTCTGTCATCTCAGATATCAGTCTGGTTATCCTTCACTGCTCTCCCTAAATGTCCTTTATTGGGTAAGGAGACCAAAACTGCGCACAATACTGTACAATGTTCGAGATGGGGTCTCATCAAGGCCCTGAACAGCTGCAGTTAGATACTCTTACACCTGTACTAAATTCCCCTGAATTTAGGTGAGTACACCATTTCTCTGCCTACCTGCTTTCTGCTCCTGCAATATTGCTTTCAGTGACTGGTGTACAGGGAGATCCAGATTCCTTTCAATATTACAGTTCCAGACTAGCTGGGTCTATATACACTGGTCAGCGAGCCAATGCCATTCTCAGTATTGACTTCTGGCTTCTGAACTCACTGCCCTACATGTACTCAGAGGGCTGCGCAGAAATAAACAAAAATGCAACTTAAGTTCCTTTAGAGAGCAGCATTTTCCAACCACTCCCTTTTCAAATGAGAGGCTGCCATTCTATTGTTCCCATCAAAGTACACAGTAACTCATCTCATTCATTGCTCTCCATCTGCCACGTATTTTCCCAGTAATTTCACTTGTCTAAATCACTTTGGAGTATTTTTACATTCCCCTCACCCACTCACATGCTGACATCGTTTAGTGCTGTCAGCAGACTTGGGAATATTGCATTTGAGCCCCTCAACCAAATGTATTATGTGTATTGGGATTAACTGGGGCCCAAGCCACGATCCATGCTATATCTTCCTAGCCTTCCATTAAAATAAAAACATTGCTTTATTCCTACTCAGTGTTTCCTGCCAGCTCTCCCATTCTAAAACCATGACCATATATTAGCCTCAGTTCCATAGTATTCGAATTCGTACAATAGGCTTGGGGCTTTATCAAAAATCTTTCTGAGATTCCACTCGTATTGCATTGACAGCTTCTCCACAATTTTGCTAAAAGCCACTTTCTCAAACATGACTCCCATTTCATAAATCTCTGTTGACTTTATCTATGCCCATTAATGTCAGTCCGATACTTTCTCTAAACTGTTTAGTTGCTAATTTCATTATATTCCCTTTCTCTCACCAGACTAAAGATCCCGAGTATTGCTAGGAAGTTTTCTTTTTTTGTTTTGTTTTCCTCTGTGAAAGCATAACTGAAGCATTTGCTCCATAGTTCTGCTATTTCCAGGTCCTCAGTTATCTGGCATCAAACTGTAAGAAAGCTGCACATTTCTTTCTCTTAATTTTGCCATTGACATATTTTCAGAAAATATCTCAAGTTCTGTCTTATAAACATTTTTAAGAAATTCTTCAGAAACCTATCAATTCTTATTTTAAGGTTCTCAGTGATTGGCGTTCCACAACCATACAATCACAGAAGCAAAGACTCTGTACTATCAGAAATACAGCACGGTCTACTTTAGGCCCATTTTCCGACACAATACCCGTAGCCGTGAATCTTATGACATTTCAAGTGCACAACCGTGTGTTTTCTAATGGTTTTGAGTTTGCCCTGACAACTCCCCTCTCAAGAAGTGCATTTCAGACCCCAACACACTCTGGGTGAAAAGCAATCCTCAAATCCTCACTAAACCGCAAACGCTTCACTTTGAAAGTGTGCCCCTTTGACTAAAAGGAACAGCTGCTGTCCATCCACCCTGTCCATGCTCCTCGTAATCCTATCCTTCTGGATAACGTCCCCCTCGGCTTCCTCTCCTCCAAACTAAACAGCATCTCCCCATAGCTGATATGCTCCATCCCAGGGAACATCCCGGTGAATCTCCGCTGCATCCTCTCCAGTGCAGTCTCATCCTTCCTGTAATATGGTTCCCAGAACTACACACAGTATTCCATCTTGCCCTCATCAAAGTTCCGCATAGCTCTTATAATCTGTGCCTCAATGAATCAAGGTTATGCTTACAGTCCCCTATGCTTTCCCAAATTGTGTATTAACCTATCCATCACATTCGTGTGGAGAATGTATGAAGAAGCGCCCTCTGACCTTCCTAGTGTGCTGCCATTCATTGAGTCCTCTCCTGTCTGGTTCCTTCTTCCAAAGTGTATCAGCTCATATTTATCAGGGTTACATTCCATCTGCCATTGATCTTCCCAGCTGACCATTCCATCTGTATCTTCCCGTAATTTAGGCCTTCCTCCTCACTGCCAACCAACCAGCCAATCTGCGAATCAAACACAAACTTACTTATCACACTCCCCACCCCTCGACCATATTCACAGCTACATCATTTATCATCACCACAAATATTAAATTTGAAAATCATACAACATCAGGTTAGAGTCCAACAGGTTTATTCGGAGGCACTAGCTTTCGAAGCGCTACTTCTTTATCAGGTGATTGTGTGCTTTGATGAAGAAGCAGAACTTTGAAAGCTCGTGCCGCCGAATAAACCTGTTGGAGTATAATCTGGTGTTATGCGATTTATACCATTGTCCACCCAGTCCAACACCAGCACCTCTGAATCACAAATAATAAGGGACACAGCACTGATCCCTGTGGTATACCATTGGACACTGGCCTCCAGTCACGCAAGCAGCTGTCTACCACCACCTTCTGTCTCCAACCACAAAAGTTAATTTGGATGCAACTTGGCAAGTCACTAATGAGTCCGACCTGTTCCCTGCTCATTCTGTTCCGCTGGACACACTTGTAGAATATCTGGGAATTCTCCCTAATCTTGCCTTGCCACCAGGTTTCCATGCCCCTGTGTTAGTTAGTCCCCGACGCGTGTAGAGTTTCCTCCTTATTGCAGCCTTCAATGGTCTGTCCTTTGTCCTGCCATTATTTGCCTTGAATGTGGATTAGGCAGCTGGAGAAACATCCTGTTACTTTCCAACTTGTCACATGTTTTGTGGGAATTTTATATATTCAAAGTGACACATCTCTTATTCTTTGAAACTCGAGAGAACACGGGCCCAGTTTCCTCATCACGAAACCTCGCCAACCGAGGGATTAATCTGGAGAATGTCCATTGAACTTCCTCTGTGGTCAGTATATTCTTTCTCAGGTTTGGTCACTTAAACTGTACTCAATATTCCAGGTACAGTACTCACCAACACGCTGCTAAACTGCTTCAACATGTCTTTTCATCTATATTGTGACTCCCTTCAAGGAAGGCAATCCAAACTTTAATTTACCACATGCATATATTCCTCCGAATACCCTTCACATTCATTGCATTTACGAACTCATTGTGTGAGTTCTTATAGAAAACCTTTTGATAATCTAAAATATGCCAATTCTACTGGTTCCCCATTATCTCTGCTGTAAGAATCAACTTCAAACAATTAATTCCAAAGCTTGTCACGTATGATTTATCTTTCAGCAATACATACTGATTCTTTCCAATGTTGCTGTTAATTTCTACATAACGAATATCACATCCTATACAACAGATTCCTACAGATTCCCCGCAAATGTCAAGTTAATTGTTCTGCAGTTCTCCACACGATCTCTTCTTTCCTTTGCAGATGCTTGGAGCCCTACAGTTCATCTATAGTGTTTGGATCACGTTTACCCATGTCCATCTATCTACAACGGCTTCCAGACGATGCAGAATGCACTGGAAAATAGAACATAGTCATCGACATTGCAAATAAACCTCCTATTAGTGGTTTATTTCTGGAGATTTTGGTATGAAGTACATCTGGTTTGTCAAGCTTAGCAATGCTCAATCCAGCTGCATGTTCAAGTAAAGCCTTGTTACTGTTATAACTTGACTTTATGTCTTTCGATCCACAAGTCCTATATGATCACTTCGTATTTCTGGGTGATTTTCTGGATCTTACTCCATGAAGACAGATGCAAAGTAACTGGTTATTTGCTTGGCCATTTCCCTGTTATCCATAATAAACTCGACTCTCCTGATTGCAGATTTCCACATTTGACTACGCTCTTTTTTTCCTTTGAAGCATAGATCATGGATTTATGCAGTTTTTGTGTTCCTGTTAATTTGCATGCATGTTCGCCTTTTGATTTCCTTACCAGTTTCATGGCCCTCCTTTTCTGGATCGTCAATTTCTGAGAATTCTCAGGATTCCACAACGTCTGGAATTCTTCTGAAGTCACTTCCTGAGATTAGTGTAATCCTTAATTTACTGTGCTTATCATTGTTAACTCATTTTCTCACTCTTGGGTGTTTTACCTGAAATAAATAGACATATTTTTCAGACTTTGCAGTATTTCTCTAAATCTCCTGGTGCTTACCAGATATATTCAGGAACACTGTAGGAGGACAGAAAAGAAATAGTGGGGGCTTGGTTGGTACTTTTGTATCATTGGTAGCCAACGGGTGAGGTCCTGGAGGACTGGAGGGTAGCGAATGCAGTGCCCTTATTCAGGAAGAGCTACAAATAAAAACCTGGGAACTATAGACCAGTAAACCTAACATCTCTAGCAGGTAAGTTTCTTGAGAAGATTCTGAGAGAGACGATATACATGCATTTGGAAAAGCAGGGTGTGATTATGAGCGGTCAGCACGACTTGTGCGTGGGGAATCATGGCTCACGTATTTGTGAGAGTGCTTCGATGAAATGACCAGCAACTTTGACAAGGACATGGTGGTACAGTCTATATGGATTTCAGTAAGGCCTTCAGTAAGGTTCCACATGGTACGCTGCTCTGGAAATTTAGATCACATGGAGCTGGCAAATTAGATTCAAAATTTGCTTGATGGTAGGAAACATAGGGTAATAGTGGAAGGACTCTTGTGGGCGTGGAGGCCTGTGACGAGTGGAATGCATCCGGGGTCGGTTCTGGGACCATTAATGTTTGTTTTATGCATGTATATAACATATATACATATTACACATATCTATGATTTAGATGAGAATGTACAGGTATGATTTGGAAGTTTCAAGTTGACACTAAAATAGGTGGTATCGTGGAGAGTGAGGAAGATTATCAGAAATTTCAGAAATTACAGCAGTGCCTTGATCAGGTGAGGAAGTGGGCCGAGAAATGGCAAATAGAGTTTAATACAAATAAGTGTAAGTTCTTCTATGTTAGAAAATCAAATCAAGGTAAGAGATTCATGGTGAATGGCAGGGCCTTAAGGAGTGTAGTGGAACACAGGGACATTGGAATTCAGGTTTCTCTGAAGACAGTGAAAAAGACATTTGGCACACTGGCCTTCATCAGTCAGAGCAATGAGTATTGAAATTAGGGAATTATGTTGCAGTTATACAGGATGCTGGTGAGGCCATACTGTTAGAGTTATGTTCAGTGTTGTTCACTTTGCGATAGGAAGGATGTTATTAAATTGGAAATAGTGCAGAAGAAATTTACAAGGATGTTGCCCGGACTCAATGGTCTGAGTTATAGGGAGAGGTTGGGCAAGCTAGGAGTTTTTAATTTACAGTGTATGAGACTGAGGGGCATCTGATATATGTGTATACGATCATGGGAGGCATGGATAGAGTGAATGCACTCAGTCTTTTTGCCCAGGATTGGGCAACCACGGACTCGGGGAAATCAATTTAAGATCCGAGGGGAAAGAGTAAAAGTGAACCTGAGGGGCAAATTCTTTTACGCACAGGGTGGTATACACATGGAATGAGCTGCCAGCAGAAGTGGTTGAGGCCGGTACACTTACAAAATTAAACATGCATTTGGACAAATACACGGATAGGAAAGAATAATAAGATTACGTGGCAAGGGCAGGGGAATGAGGTTAGTGTGAATGGACATTTTGTTCGGAATTGACCAGTTTGGGCTGAAGGGCCATTCTCCGTGCTGTGGGAGAGTGGCTCTCACAAACATTGCTTCTCCCACTGAATGTTATATTGTCCTTCCCCAATTCACTGCAGCATACATGATCCTCCAGCCTCCGGGCTTCCATCATGTTTGACCAGAATGTTCAAACATTCGATGTTGTTTTCAGACGCCGTGGATAATGCAACATATTTATGTCACTATTCCTCCAAAGTTGCTTCAGAGCAAGGTTAGTAGTTAGTCCTCCTGACAATACAACACCAAATCTGAAATAATCTGCTCTCTAGTTTGGTTCGCAACATTATCTTCAACCTACTTGATATACACTTATGGAATTTATTCTTCACAGCATTAGTAGTCACTGCAGTTTCGGTGCAACTTGAGACCATCCATTATTACTGCAGCACCCACGATTATTTGTTACTCCTTCACAGGATGAAGGCGTCGCTGGATAACCAGTATTTATTGCCCATGCCAGAGAGCAGTTAAGAGACAACAGCGTTGCCTTGGGTCTGGAGTCACATGCAGGCCAGACCAGGTAAGGACAGCAGTATCCTTCCCTCAAGGACATCAGCGAATCAGATGAGTTTTTCCAACAATCGACAATGCATTCCTGGTCATCATAAACTCTTGATTCCAGATACTTATTGAATTCACATTACACCATCTGCCATGGCAGGATTTGAATGCATGTCCCCAGAATATTAGGTTGGTATCTGGGTTAAGAACCTAGCAATAATATCACTATGTCATTGCTTCCCCTTGCATATACTTACATACTTAATTTCCAGAGAATATGATACAAAATACTTGCGCGACAGTTTTGGTTTAGATATATAGCACACCAATGTTTGCTTCACCTTGCTATTTGTAAGTTCCACCCAAACTGATTCTGTGGAGTGCGAGGGACAGGGTTTGTGGCATTATTAGTGATAGACATGGACAAGGCGTTCAGGGAGGCTCACCCCAACGCTGAGATGATCTGAAGAATTGGTCAGCAGTACAGGACATGCATCAATCTTCTTTCCCCCCACTTAGCCAGGATAAGTGTCACCATATTCTTCAGATCTCTCACACTCACTGTATATCTGTTATAGCACCTACCCCCGAACATGGCTCACATTCGGTCTCCAAATAAGGCTCACACTCACTGTTGAATTCAGCACCTTCCGTCCCTCACTTTTTCAGTCACTGACGCAATAGCCCCGCACACTAATATCACTGCATGAATACAACACTGTGGTCAGACTCCCTGTGACACCTCACCCTTCCCCCTTCACCTACACCAGCATTAACTGCAGGAGCACACACTCCCACCCTCACTCCATCTCTCCTCTTCTCCCATTCCAGGAGAAATAGGCAGGAAAAGGGCATAAAGGGCCAAGCCAGGTGTTAGAGTGCCCGATATCCGTTCCCTCACCCTCTACCTCGACATGTGGGGAGGATCTTGGAAAGAGCCGGAAAGGACCAGGACGCCTTGTGTGGAGATTCTGAAATATCCACGTCCCACCAACCAAGTAAGCATCAATGTTCAGTAAAGAGCAATTCTCAATTTAAACTCACTGGCAGTTCCAATGTTATCTCTCTCACTCGAAAAAGAACAGATATCCCATTGCACAGAGATACAGTCATTAAATTACACAAGAGAATTGATAAATACCCTAATATGCACAATGCATACAAGGGGATAGACATACACACACATAGAAGCACACAAAGACATATCCAGTGACACACAAAAAGACATAAACACAGATAGAAAGTCCGATACACAGATAGGCAGGCATAGTCACACAAATACACAGATAACAAGCTCATGAAGAAGGGTTTATGCCCGAAACGTCGATTCTCCTGCTCCTTTGATGCTGCCTAACATGCTGCACTTTTCCAGCCACACCTTTTTCAGCTTTGATCTCCAACATCTGCAGTCCTCACTTTCTCCTACATGGTCAAACACACACATTTTCCTAGACACATAGACACAAACATTAAGACACAAATAAACAAGTTTTTGATTTATAAGGAGATCAAGAGTTCGAGGAAGAAGGTAGGAGAATGATGTTGAGGAACATATAAGAAATTATAGAATGGCATATCAGGCTCGATGGGCCTAATGGCCTAATTCTGATCCTTTTTTAATGTTCGTGTGGTGTTATGCTATTCAGGCATTCTCTTTCTGAGACAGCGGCAGAGGCTGGGTTTGATACATATTTGATTGGAAAGACTGAGTGGGATTGTGGGACAGAGTTTAAGGGCGGAATGGTTTATGTCTATTCCTAGTTATTTTATCCTTACATCTAAAAAGGGCAGCGATTTGATGTGAGGTTAACACAGTTTTAAAATAATGAGTCCCAAAATGAAATAAGGATGTCCCTTTCTTTTTAGTGTTGTGCTATCTGTGGTGTCCTCATCCTCAGGGAGCAGTGAAGACTCGATTATTGAAGATATTCAAGGCTGACCTCGACTGATCTTTGCTGGCCAGGAGAGTCAATGTTTATTGGGAACAGACTGGAGACGGATGGTCAGACACAAACGGATGAACCATGAGCATTCTGAATGGGGGCGCCGAATGGTCAACTGCTATCCCCACCCCTTGTATTGTTCCCTCAATCCACCCCTCAATGCGATTACAGGGTAGAGGTCCATCCCATTCAACCAGACTGGATCGTTACAATGAGATGGGAGGAGACCACTCTGGCCCCCGAAGGAGTTACACAGGAATATAGAAGGAAGTAATTCAGCTCTTTGAGTACATTACACAGCCCAGGATGTGGCCATTGAAACTGCCTGAATTGCTGCACAGGAACAGGGATGCTGTCGCTAACAGGAAATAGATAGTAGAGGTAAATTAGTATTTTTACAAAACTGTAACTAGTTTTGCCTCAGAAATCACTGTAGGGTCATCAATGATCAATAATCTATGTCAAATATCTGGATGAAGAGACTGAGTGAATCAAAACTGAATTACTTTGTACACCAAGATGATCATACAACATGTTTTCAAATGGAGGTAGTGAATCTGCATTGTGATATAGACAGGGAAGGTTAGTGCGCAAACCTTCAGCAGAAATAATATAACGTGAATTGTCTATTGTGGTGGGGAGGATATAACAGCAGGAAACAATTTAAATGGAGAGAGATCGCAGAACTCTGTAATGCAGATGTTTTTCACATTCCTGGTACATGAATCATATGATGTCTGTCTGCAGATGCAGCAAGTGATTTGGAAGGTAAGAGGAATGATGCTGTTTGTGGCAGCGGGTATTGGGTTTAATCAGGAATGGTTTACTGCATCTGCACGGACATTGCTGATACCAGATCTGATACGTGCAGGTTTGATCCTCTAATTTAAAAATAAAAGATATAACTCCGTTTGAATATTTTTAAATATGCTTCCTTTTACGCATTCATGAAATGAAGACCTTTTCTTATTGGAGTTATCTGTTTAGGTCTTAGAAGAGAAATCTTATTGAACCACGATTTTCAGAAAAGTGTATTAGCTGGATACATATTTTATCTTGTTAAGGAGACTAAAGCGAGAGAATAATTTTTATGAATGATATTGATTATTGATATTAACACAAATATTCTGAAGATATCAACCCATTTTATAAAAAAAAAATACGCAGACACGTCATCAAATTATAAAACGGGCACATTTATTTTTGCTAATGAAAGGCACTGTGCATAACAACACCAATGATGCACCTGCATACAGTTCATTATCATCCATTCCAGAAAGTGGTCATGGAGATCGCACATGGTCCAGTTTGGTGTTCAGTTGACAATATTGTATTTTTCCACACAGAGAGGGAGAAAAATATTACTTGCCTCTTTCTTGGTCTCTCTTTCTGTCTTTGTTTTGCCTGAAAACAAGGTGTAAGAGCAGAAAATCCCTGAGTCATCTTTACCTCTCGTGGAGGATTGCCGGAGTGGGAGCATTCGGCGCAGCCATTTTGGCGCGTGCGATTTGGCGCGACCTGTTTGGCACAGCCCATTTTGCCACAGACACATTTAGGCGCAGAACTATTTCGGCACAGCTCATACTTATTCCTTTTCAGGCTTAGTTAAAAGCAGTAATGAAAGTACTAAAAATAAAAATCATGTTTATCCTCTTCAGTAAATATATTAAAAATAAAAAAAAGAAATAAGTTAATTGCAAAAATTTCTAAAATATAAGGTTTATTCCAAATTTTGGGCAATCCCTCATAAATACTCACCATCATTTCTCTCACTAAATCTTCTTACGAGTGTTTGTATTCTAGCATCTACTTCTTTAATTTCAACGGAATATCGTGCCCTGCTATGAGATACTCATAATAAGTGTCCCTTCCTCTCTGAACTTTTCATAAACTTTCAATAAATTTCCAAATAACTGGATGTTCCACTCTAAGTTCGCATTGTCATCTCCTGTGGGCAGCTTCTGCACGATTGTTTGTTCTGTCCTCATGGTTTAAAGTTCTTTCATATAAATTCCACATTCTAACTGGAAAAAGCGGTGAACGCCGACCATTTCTTCAGCGTAATCTTTTACTTACATAGTTATCCTCGAACCAGTCCAGCAGCGGGTGCAGTTCATGTGGATGTGCATCAGACAGATGTTCAATAGCTGCATGAATGTTTTCAATGTGAATAAATGCAAGGCCAATTATCATTTTAGCTCTGAAAGAAAACTCTGAGTCAGTGTTATACTTACTCAAGTGTCTTTTTAACATTTGTACTAAAGAGAATAAATATTATTTCTGTTTTTATTGCTTTGATTAATGCTTTTATCTAAGCCTGAAAAGGAATAAATATAAGCTGCGCTGAAATAGCTCTGTGCCTATAAGGGTCTGCGGCAAAATGGGCTGCACCAAACAGGCCGCTCCAAACAGAATGAAGTACTCAGTAAATTACACTGCACAGGAGGATGCCATATAACCATCCCAGGCTGTTATGTAGAAGCAGAGGCGCCCTGGGTAGCTGTCAGGAAATACAGAGTATAGATCATTACTCATAGTGTGTTTGGAAAGCTGTAACGAGTGGAATTCTTCAGGGATCTGTGTGAGCTCATCAAGAAATTACAATCTATACCAATGAACCGAATGAAGCGGGTGGAGCTCCGTTTGCTCATGCACCACGATAGCCATTCAATAAGATGTCAAATGGAGACAGAGCGTCTCCAATGGGATACAGACAGGGGGAGGACAGAGCGTCTGCAATGGAATACAGACAGGGGGAGGGCAGAGCGTCTGCAAGAGGAGACAAACAGGGAAGGGCAGAGCATCTGCAATGGGATCCAGACGGGGGAGGGAGCAATGTTTGTAATGGAATACAGACGGGGGGAGGGCATAACATCTGCAATGGGATACAGACGGCGGAGAACAGGGCATCTGCAATGGGATACAGATAGGGGGAGGGCAGAGCGTCTGCAATGGGATAGAGACGGCGGAGGGCAGGGCATCTACAATAGGATACAGACGGGGGAGGGTAGAACATCTGCAATGGGATACATTCGGGGGAGAGAAGACTGTCTGCAATTGGATACAGACAGGGAGAGGGCAGAACATCTGCAATGAGATACAGACAGGGAGAGGGCAGAACATCTGCAAAGTGATACAGACGGGGGATGGTAGAGCGTCTGCAATAGGAGACAGACAGGGGAGGGCAGAGCATCTGCAATGGGATACAGACGAGGAGGGCAGAGCGCCTGCAATGGGATACAGACAGAGGGAGGGCAGTGCGTCTGCAATGGGATACAGATAGGGGAGACAGAGCGTCTGCAATAGGATACAGACGGGGGAGGGCAGAGCATCTGCAATGGGATACAGACAGGAGAGGGGAGAGCATCTACAATGTGATATAGACAGGGGGATGGCAGAGCATCTACAATGGGATACAGATAGGGGAGGGCAGAGTATCTGCAGTGGGATACAGAAAGGGAAGGGGAGAGCATCTACAATGGGATACAGACAGGGGGAAGACAGAGCATCTGTAATGGGATACAGACAGGGGGAGGGCAGTGCGTCTGCAATGGGATACAGACAGGGGAGGCATAACATCTGCAGTGTGATCAGACGGGGAGGGCAGAGCATCTGCAACCCGTACAGACTGGAGGATGGCAGAGTATCTGCAATGGAATACAAACATAGATAGGGCAGAGCATCTGCAATGGGATACAGACAGTGGAAGGGCAGAGTATCTGCAATGGGATACAGACGGGGGAGGGGAGAGCATCTACAATAGGATACAGACAGGGGGATGGCCGTGCGTCGGCATTGGGATACAGCCAAGGGAAGGCAAAGCGTCTGCAATGGGATGCAGACAGGGGAGGCATAGCATCTGCAGTATGATACAGTCAGGGAGGGCAGAGTGTCTGCAATGGGAAAGAGACGGGGGAGGGCAGAGTGTCTGCAATTGGACACTGACAGGTATAGGGCAGAGCATCTGCAATGGGATACAGACAGGGGAGGCGCATAATGTCTGCAATGGTATACAGACGGGAGGGGAGAGCACCTAAAATGGGATACAGACAGTGGGAGTGCAGAACGTCTGCAATGGGACACAGACTGGGGGAGGGCACAGGAACAAGCAATGGCTTACAGACAGAGGATGGCTGTGAGCAAAGCTTCAGCAGAAAAAAGCAGTACAATATTTATGTGATGGAAGTTTTCTGTTTTGGGGAAAAGGTAAAATAGCAGAAATTTATTTAAATGCAAGGAGAATGCAGGATTCAGTGGTACACAGGGATTTGTGTGTCTTAGTACATGAATCACATCAAATTAACCTGAAGATGTTGCAAGTGATTTGGAAGGTAAATGTAGTGATTCTGTTTCGTGCAAGGGGTGTTGGGTATGATTGTAGCGATGTTTTCTGCATCAGTATAGGGCATTGCTAAGATTACATCTGTTGTATTATGTGTAGTTATAATTGTCTAAACTGAAAATGAAAAGAAAATTGCTTTCGAAACGTTTCAAAGGCGTCTCTCTTTACTCATTCTTGGGATGAAGGCATTACGTTATGAAGAATTAACAGTTCAGCCTGAGAATGAGGGATGTTTTATTGACCATATGAGATCTTGAGAAGAGTGTAGTTGGTGAATACCGGATGGATATTTCTTCTTGTGTGGGAGAATAAAACTGGGGAAATACTTTAAGAATAAATCAGTTTTAAAGGAAAGGTCATTGTCAGAAAAATTGAACTCTAAATTATCTTCCTACATGCTGACAGACAGGCTGAGCTTTTTAAGCAATTACTGTACATGTTTATGAATATTCATTTTAACACAGATATTATGAAGACATGAAATGCTTATTTTTACATTATGCAAGCACATATTAACACATCTTCAAAACAATAGGACCATTTATTGTTAATGAATTGATTCTGCAATATTGCACTGACCTGGATTCGAGAATGTGACGGAGTCATATAGTTCGGACAATGTTCAAGAAAAGCTCACAGAGTCCACTGTGGGACTGATAACGTTACTGATTTAACTTACAGAAATGGAAAATGAAGCCTATCTGCGGAACGAACAGTCTATTGCTCCCTCTGTTTCCCTGTCGCTCATCACAGTAATGTTGGGATTGAAAAAAAAAAGCCCAGTCATCTTTCCCACTAATGGAGGATTACTGTTGAGGATTAATTGGAATCTCCCATTGCCTGAAGCAAAACAATTCAGCCAAATTCAACTGTTTCAGGAAGAAATCCCATTGTCGGAAGATTGTGCGAGCAGAATAACTACAGAAGTAATTATGCAACTCGATAGTGAAGGGCACAGACAGGAGATTCTGTGGCTGCAAATGGGAATCCAGAATGGTGTGTAGCCTCCCACATGCCAGGGTCCAGGAAGTCTCAGAGCGGCTGCAGAACGTTCTCAGCGGGGATGGGGGTGGTGGTGGGTGGGAGGGGTGGGGTCAAAGCAGAAGCTTTATTGCTGGAACAGCACAGCAGGTCAGGCAGCATCCAGGGAACAGGAGATTCGACGTTTCGGGCACAGGCCCTTCTTCAGGAACCAAAGCAGCCAGATGTCATTATGCACATTGGTACAAATGACAGAGTAACACAGGTAGACATCGTACAGAGTGATTGTTGAGAGCTAAGGAAAAGGATAAAAGAGAGGACCATGACAGTGGTAATATCCAGTTTACTTCCAGCGCTCCGTGCTAGTGAGGGTAAGAACAGGAGGAGATGGCAGATGAAGGGGTGGCTAAAGAATTGGTCCGGGGGCAGAGATTTGTGGATTACTGGGATCTTTTGTGGGGCAGAGGTGACGTGCTCAGGAAGAACGGGTTGTACCTGAACTGGAAAGGGACCAATATCCTAACAGGCAAGTTTGCTACTGGGGCAAGGGAGTGGTTCAAGTAGATTGGTTAGGGTTGGGGAGGGGTGGGACCCTCAACAGCAGGGAGGCAAGTGCGAGGCTCGAAGGAGATGGGAATCAGAAACAGTAATCAGAAACAGTAAAGTGAAGAGACAGGTCAGCCTGGAACACGACAGGGAGCAAGGAATGCCTGTTGGATTAAATTGCAACTGTTTCAATGCAAGTTGGGTGACAGGTAAGGCCGATGAACTCAGGGCATGGATAGATACGTGGGACTGGGATATTTTAGCCATTACATATACATGGCTAAGAGAGGGACAGCACTGACAACTCAATGTATCAGGGTATAGGTGTTTTTATGCGGGACAGAGATGGAGAAAGGAGGGGACGGAGTGTTTCATTTTTGATTAAGGCGAGTATCACAGCAGTAATTAGAGATAAAATAACTGATGGATCATCCTGTGAGGATTTGTCGGGGGAGCTAAGGAATAAGAAGGGAATGGTGATAATATTTGGATTGTTCTACAGGCCCCCAAATAGTAAACGAGGAATTAGATTAGATTTCAGATTACATTACAGTGTGGAAACAGGACCTTCGGCCCAACAAGTCCACACCGACCCGCCAAAGCGAAACCCACCCATACCCCTACATTTACCCATTACCTAACACTACGGGCAATTTAGCATGGCCAATTCACCTGACCCTGCACATCTTTTGGACTGTGGGAGGAAACCGGAGCACCCGGAGGAAACCCACGCAGACACGGGGAGAACGTGCAAACTCCAATTAGGGGAACAAAAATATGTGGACAGACTGGGGAGACTTGCAGAGCCATAGGATTGCATTAGTAGGAGATTTTAATTTTCCGAACATAGACTGGGAATGACATAGAGTTAAGGACTGAGATGGGGTGTACCTATTAAGTGTGTTCAGAATAGTTTCCTCAAGCAGTAAGTAGAGGTTGCAACTCGGGAAGGACGAAACGTGACCTACACTAAGAACTTGGGAAGAACAGGTGACTGAGGTGACACCGGGGGAGCACGCTGGGACCCGTGACATAGTTATGGGACCCGTGACATAGTTATGGGACCCGTTAAATAGTTATGGAGAAGGACAAAACTGGTCCACATGTTCAAGTTCAAAATTGGGGCAAGGCGAATTTTGATGGAATTAGACTGGAGCTTGTAGGGGTTGGTTGGAGGAGTGTGTTTGCAGGCAAAGGGACCTCCTGCAAGTGGGACGACTTTAAAAGTGAAATGTCTACCGTTCAAGATCTATATGTTCCTGTGAGGGTAAAAGGCAAGGTTAGCAGCAAGAGGGAATCATGGATGTCAGGAGATATTGCGACTTTGACAAGCAAAAAGGAGGCCTGGCTAAGATCCAGGCAGCTGGGATCAAGGGAATCCTGGCGGGAAACACGGGGTACAGTAGTTTACTGAAGAAGAAAATCAGGAGGGCGAAAATAGGGCACAAGATAGCCTTGGCTAAGAAGATTAGGATGAATCCAAAGATGTTATTTAAGTATATTAAAGTAAAAAGAATAACAAAATGAGAATATGACCCCTTATGGTCCAAAGTGGACATGCATGTCTAGAACCGTAGGGGATTTGCGAGATTCTCAATGAATATTTCTCGTCTGTCTTTACCGTGGAGAAATGCATGAAGACTTGGGAGGTTAACAAAAGTCGTAGTGTTATCTTGGGGTGGGTCACCACCACAGAAGAAGGCGTGTGGGTTGCATTATAATGTATGTTTGTGGATAAATCTCCTGGCCTTAAACAGATGCATCCAAGAACACTGCAAGAGGCTACAGAAGAAACTACGGGGACCCTGGCTGATAGTTTTGCATCATCGTTAACCGTAGGTTAGGGTCCAGAATACTGGAGATTAGCAAATGTTGTGCCATTATTCAAGAAGGGAAGCAAAGAAAAACCTGGAATCTATAGACCACAAAATATAACATCTGTGGTAGGTAGGTTACTTGAGAAGACTCTGAGGGATGAGATATACGTGCATTTGGAAAGATAGGGTTGGTTTAGAAATAGTTGTTTTCAGATTCCTTACAGTATGGAGACAGGCTATTTGGCCCAACAACACCACACCGACCCTTCAAACAGTAACCCACCCAGTCCCATTCCCCTACCTTATATTTACCCCTGACGAATGCACATAACACTATGGGTAACTTAGCATGGCCAATTCACCTGACCTATACATCTTTGGATTGTAGGAGGAAAATGGAGCACACAGAGGAAACACGTGCAAACACAGTGAGAATGTGCAAACTTCACAGCGAGTCACCCGAAGCTGGAACCAAATGCGGATCCATGGCATTATGAGGCAGCAGTACTAAATATTGAACCACCATGCCACCCTTGCTTTTTTAACACAGTTCAATGATACAGGTACAAAAACTATTCTTCCCTTCACCCATGATGCACGTTCCAATATCACACACCAGTTATTCTCCACTGAAAATGTCATCCTTTTATTATTTATTAGTTTGTTATTATTAATTTTAATAATTATTATTAATGGTTGTTTTTAGACTGGAAAGATTGCATGGCGTTGTGAGTGGGAGGTCATGCCTCTCAAATTTGTTTGAGTTCATTGATGAAGTAACCAGGAATGTTGATGAGGGCAGGGCGGTAGACGTGGTCTGTATGGTTTTCAGGCCTTTGGCAAGGTTACCATTGATAGGCTGGTCTGGAAGGTTAGAATCGCATGGAAACCGGAGGGAGCTGGCAAATTGGACACACAATTGGCTTGATGGTAGCAAGCAGAGGGTAATAGTGGAAGGATGCTCTCGGACTGGAGGCCTGTGACACATGAAGTGCCTCAGGGGTCGCTGCTGCGCCTATTGCTATTTGTTATCTATAACAATGATATTCTTGCGAATGTACCAGGCATGATTAGAAAACTTGAAGATGACACTAAAATAGGTGGTATCGTGGACAGTGAGGAAGTATATCAGAAATTGCAGCAGGAACTTGATCAAACCGGAGAAGTGGGCCGAGGAATATTTTGGCAACGTTAGATCAAGGTAGGAGTTTCATGATGATTGGTAGGACCTTAATAACTGTAGTTCAGCAGAGGGACCATGGAGTTTAGGTCCACCGTTCTTTGAAATTGCGGTCATAGTTAGACATGGCAGTGAAGAAGGCTTTTGCCATACTAGCATGCATCGGTAAGGACATGGAGGAGAGCAGTTGGGAAGTTATGTTGCAGTTATACAGGATGTTGGTGAGGCTGCACTTGTAGTGTTGTGTTCAGTTTTAGTCACATTGCGATCGGAAGGATGTTTTTACATTGGAACGTGTGCAGACGGATTTTACAAAAATGTTGCCAGGACTCAACAGTATGAATTATAGGGAGAGATTGGACAAGCGAGGACTTTTTTCTTTAGAGCACAGGAGACTGAGAGGGATCTTATAGAAGTTTACATGGATAGGGTGAATGGACCCAGCCTTTTTTTCCTGGAGTTGGGGAATTGAGGAGGAGAGGGCATCAGTTTAAGGTGAGAGGGGAATGAATAATAGGGAAAGTGAGAGAAACTGTTTTACACAGAGAGTGGTACATAAAGGGAATGAGCTGCCAATGGAAGTGGTTGAAGCATTTATATTAACGATATTTAACCGGCATTTGGGCAAGTACATGGACAGGAAAGGACGAGAATGCTATGGGCCAAGTGCTGGGAAATAAGGTTAGTGTGGTTGGATATTTGGGTCAGCATGGACGAGTTTGGGCCAAACGGCCTCCCTACCTCTCTCCATGCTGTGGGACTTGATGACTCTACAAATAGAACAGCATTTGGGTCAAACTCTCATTTTTCCTTTGGTCATGAGTTCGAACTATATTTGGACAATGTTCTTTCAAATTAACATTGCAGATATATTGCTTTTCAGTTTGTTTTCGACAATACGTGTGTGTGTGTGTGTGTGTGTTTGTGTCTCTGTGTGTGTGTGTGCCTGTGTGTGTGTGTGTATGTTTCTCAGTATATTTCAAAGGGAAATATCAATGTATATATTTGCAATATCCTCTCGTCATTCCTCTTTCCATCATAGTTTGAGTACCTTTGTTTTGGTCATAAATGTGTTGTTTTAGTAAAGTAAAGGAATCTGCCTAACTTGTTGCTAACACTGACCCTGACACACTCTGAGAACTATATCATTAGCCATATCACCAACCTAGTTATAATTATTTTTTGTGGGCAGTAGAGGAGTGGGGCAAGAAAAGGGAGCAATAAGCCAAAAAACCTGAATTATCGACTCAATCAGCCAACGTTAGTGTGTAGGAATTCGTTGGAGGGGATTATGTGGGAAAGGATTTACATCTATTTAGAAATACAGGGAGTGATTAGGGATAGTCAATATGGCTTTGTGTGATGCAAATCATGTCTCATTAATGTGACTAAGTATTATGAAGAGGTGACAAAGAAGATTGAAGAAGACACATTGGTGTACATTGTTTACACAGACTTCTGCAAGGCATTTAATAAGGTTCCCCATCGTAGACAGATTAGTAAAATGAGGTTATATGTAATCTAGGAAAAGCTAACCAATTCGATACAAAATTGCATTGAAGGTAATGGATTGTTTTCCAGACTGGAGGCCTGTGGTCAGCGGTGTGCTGAAAGAATCAGTGCTGAGCTCACTGCTTTTCATCACGGATATAAACAACTTTGATGTGATAATCGGAGGCATGGTTAGTAAGTTTACAGATAACATCACCAAAGTGATGCAGTGGACAGTGAAGAAGATTATCTCAGAATATAACGGGATCCATGACCATCAATGAGCCAAGGACTGGCAGATGGTGTTTAATTTAGAAATTTGTGAAGTTTTGCATTTTGGTAAGTTAAAGCAGGTTAGTGCCCTGTGGACTGTTGCTGAACAAAGAGACCTACGGGTGAAGATTCATAGTTCCTTGAAAATGATGTTTAGGTCGGGAGAGTGGTGAGGAACGTAGTTGGCATGCTTGCCTTAATCGGTCAGAATATTGAGAATAAGAATTGGGGTAGCGTGTTGCGCTTGTAAGGACGTAGGTGAGGCAACTTTAAGAATACTGCATACATGTCAGTTGACTCTGCTAAAGGATGGATGTTATTAAGCTTGAAAGGGTGCAGAAAAGATTTACAAGGATTTTCTGGAAACTGAGGATTTGAGAGACAGGGAGATGGTGAGCAGGTTGAGGCTTTTTCCCTTGGACTGTGAGAGACTGAATAGTAGAGGTTTTAAAAAGTCCTGAGACAGTCCATGACAGAGGTTTTATAAAGTCCTGAGGGGCATGGATAGTCTGAATGGGCAAGATCTTTTTTTTCCAGTGTAGGGCCGTCCGGACCTAAATGGCATAGGGTGAAGGTGACAGGGCAAAGACTTAGAAGGGACCTGAGGGGAAACTTTTTCATACAGAGGCTGGTGGGCGTACTGTCAGAGGAAGTAGAGAAAGCGGGTACAATTACACGTTTAAAATGTAACTGGATAGGTACATAAATAGGAATGGATCAGAGGGATATGGGCCAAATGCTGACAAGTGGGACGAGATCTGATTAAGATGCCTGATTGCCATGGATAAATTGGACAAAAGGATCTGTTTCCACGCTGTATGACTCTTATTCTCACAGCGGGATGAGGAAGAATTCTAAAAGGGACATTCGAATGGGAATTGTCTTCCCCAGAAGTTTGTGGTTCCTTTCTGATTACAAGTATTCACAGCTGAGTTAGTTAAATATTTGACAGAGAAGTGAGTCATGGATAATGGGACACAGACAGGAAAGTGAGGCTGAGACCACAATCTGATCAGCCACAATCTTAATGCCTGATGGAGAAGACTCAAATTCTCTAATGACCAACTTCTGCTCCTCAGTCCCATGTTTCTATGTTCGATTCAACCCATCAAATCTGCTAGACAGGAGCAGTTGGAGTCGACTTTCTGTTGTAGCATGGTGCACAGAAACAGAGGAGACCATTTCGTCCCTCAAGACTGTCCCACACGGTTTGGGAGATTTGGAAAATGTAATTGGAAGACCCAGGCTGGATATGAAAGAGGCATTTCATCTCTCTTTACAGAGCTTCCCCTCTCTGTAACTTGTGCTTCATTTGTTGATCATGCTGTAGACCCAGATTCACTGTGAATACAGCCCCAAAATCTCATCCAGCGATGGCTCAGAAAATCCGCTGGTCCGCTGCAGTGACCGGTATATTGGGTCCAGGTCAGCTGGAACTGACAACCAGAAGCGGCAGAGACAAACCACTATAAATGCCGGAGGAAACATCACAGAAGCGCTTCACAGGAGGCTCCCAAGCACTGAGGATGTCACCTAGACAGGGGACGAAACGTCTGCAACACAAATTCCCAGGTCGGCGAACAGAACCACAACAACGAGCACCCGAGCTACAAATCTTCTCACAAACTTTGAAATTGATTGTCTGTTACGCCTTTCATCTGTTAGAATACCATGATAGTTTCACCTCTTTCTTGTGTAAATCACAAAACCTTTTTTTAAAGTTGCATTCTCAGGTTAGCTGTTAATAATGGTGATAGCTAGACAATATGTTGAAGGTGTTGGCCCCCTGTGTTCTCTGTCTATGGCATGCTGTTTAGATTGATTTTAATCTAAAAAGTGAGATAACTGAGTTGTACATGAATTCTATGCAGTTTTTGTGCTCAGAGTTCTACATGAATGCATGCAGTTAGGACCTTCTGCCCTCGACGTTGTGCCGTTTCTTCTACTCTAAGATCAGACTAACCTACATGCTTCCGTTCACTTTGTTCCATGTGCCTATTCAAGAGTCTCTTAAGTTTTGACTCTACTACCACCACGGGCAGTGCATTCGACACACCTACCACTCTCTGTGTAAAGAATCTACCTCTGATATCTCCCCAAACCTTCCTCTAATTACCTTAAAATTATGTCACCAAGTGGTAGACATTTCTGCCCTTGGAAAATGTTTCTGGCTATTCACTATGTCTATGCCTCTTATCATCTTGTATACTTCTATCAAGTCAACTCTCATCTATTTTTCCTCCAGTGAGAAAAACCCTCGCTCCCTGACGGTTTCTTCATAATACCAACCCTCCAGTCCAGGCAGCATCCTGGTAAATCTCCTCTTTTACCTCTCTAAACCTTCCTTAGCCTTCCTATAATGAGGAGACCAGAACTGAACACAATATTCCATGTGCGGTATGAGCAGGGCTCCATCGAGCTGCAGCATAAACCCGTGGCTCTTAACCTCAATCCCCCTGCGACTGATAGCCAACACATCATACACCTTCTTAACAACCCGATCAACTTGTTAGCAACTTTGAGGGATCTGTGGACACGGAACCCAAGATCCCTCTGTACCTGCACACTGCCAAGAATCCTCCCTTTAGCCATGTACTGGACATTCACATTCGAGCTTGCAAGGTGAATCACTTTAGTTTGAACTCCATCTGCCACTTCTCAACCCAGGTCTGCATCCTGTCAATGTCCCATTGCAACCTACAATAGCCTTCCACATTCTGTACCACTCCAACCACCTTTGCGTCATCGCCAGACTTACTAGCCCACTCTTCAACACCCACATCCAAGTCATTTATAAAAGTAACAAAGAGCAGAGGTCCCAGAACTGATCCCTGCGGGACACCACTAGTCACTCTCAATGATCTAGCTCCCCTAACTCTCTGTGTAAGAGAGTTCCTGACATTCACTACCCTCTGTTTGAAGAAAATGTTCTCTGCTTCTGCACCATGACCTATTGACATGAACAAAAGAGGTAACGCAGGGGCTCAGGTAAGAGAGACTGGCCCTGAACTCAAGGCAGTATTTGACTGAGGATGACATCAAGGAGCCTGAAAAAAATCGTATTGATGATGATTCATTGTGACTTCTACACTGTTTGGAGTCATTCCCGGCACAAGGGAAGATGATTATCATTGGTGGGCATCAATCATCTCAGCCGTGGGACACATCTGTAGGAGATCCTCAGCAGAGCTTCCTCAGACCAGGCATCTCCAGTTTGTCATCATAGAATCCCTACAGTGTGGAAGGAGGCTATTCAGCCCATTGAGTTCATATTGAGCAGATTAGATTCCATTCAGTGTGGAATCAGGCCCTTCGGCCCAACCAGCCCACACCGATCCTCTGAAGTGTAACCCACCCAGACACATTTCCGTCTCACTAATGCACCTGACATAATGGACAATTTAGCATGGACCAATCACCTGGCCTGCACATCTATGGACTGTGGGAGAAAACCGGAGCACCCGGAGGAAACTCATGCAGACAAGTGGGGAATGTGCAACCTCCACACAGACAGTTGCCCAAGGCTGGAATCGAACTTTGGACCCTGGTGCTGTGAGGCAGCAGTGTTAGCTACTGAGCCACCGTTCCAGCAGAAGCTGGGGCATTCACTGAAGTTTACAAAATTTTCAGGACAAGTTGCCCCTCTTCAGCTCTTGAAACAGTCTGTGACCATGTGCAGCAAGACGTGGACAACATTCAAGATCGTGCTGTTAAAATCTGGGTAACATTTATGTAACAGCACAGCACATTTCAACAGTAAAAGGAGGAGTTCATTCAGCACCTCAACCTGGTTCCACAAGAATGTGGGGAAGCCATTCATCCCATCAAAACTACTGGGCAAGAAGAAGGATAGACCATTCAGTCCCTCCTGCCTGTAGCACAGGAAATCGGGGAGTCTGCTCTCTCCCACATGTAACGTACATGGGAACAGAAAGAAACATTTCACACCCGAAGTCACTTACAAAGGAACAGGAAGAGGTTATTCAGTTTGTCAAGCCACTAACACAGGAACAGGAAAGTGTCAGAGATGTTTCAACATCACAAACAAATGGTGCAGGGGCTGCACAGACAGACTGATCCAAATTGATCCACATGGCTAATTACTCATGGTACATATGTGTTACTTTAACATGGTTTTCTGGAAGTCGGAATGAAGCCAACATTTTTTTTAGCCATTCTACAAGTTACCTTCCATCTCCAAGAAGACAGTCCCATGGTCTCCGTGGAGGTCAGAAACTGGTGGGGAATAACTAACTTTTCAGAATGAAGGCATTTTGCCTGCTGACAGGATTGTGTACAAAGTGACATTCAATGCAGTGTCACACAGGAACTGTGCATTAAAGTGTTCAGAGTTCATTCAGAGCCTGTACCTCTCTGTCAATCAACATGGGGGCTCTGCAGATGCATGTAAACTGTCGTGAATCAAACATCCAATGAAAAGTATGAAATTTTCACACTAGTTATCTGTATGGAACATAATGGATTTCTGTCCATACCCATCAAGCTTCAACTTCTTATTCTCTCACAGCTCTTCAGATTAAACACATAGTTACGGCACTCTCTCCTCATGGTAACATCATGCCAGTGTTTAGTCTGGTGAAACTACTTTGCACTCTCCTAGTGACAAAGGGATCGGTGTTTATAAAGCAAAGCAAACCTTTACACAATGCTCCAAATACTCTCTCAATAAAACACGATCAGCGGGAAAGATATTCTAACTTTTGTACTTCAATCATTTTGCTTGAAGAGCCGCATATCATTTACTTCCTGCCCCCGTATGAATTGTGTCAGTGACTTATAACCAAGGACATCCAGGTCCTTTTCAACAAAAGCACTCGCCAACCTCTCTACAATTTAATAAATATAAATGTACATGATGAGATTTGTTGTTCACATCTGAATCATTTTTACACCTTGTGAACAACTATTGGCCAAACACTGATCCTGCTGCCACCCATCAATCATTCAGTCCAGAGAAAAACAGTATTCTTCTCGCATTGCCAGTATCCAATTTTTAATCCATGTGGTATATATTCCATCCCTACCTACCCATGGACTCTAACATTCACCATTCACCTGTATTCAAACATGTCAAGTGTCTTCTAACAATACAAGTACTCCACTCCCATTGGTTCTCAACTGTCAATGTCACAACGAATAATCTCCACAAACAGGTTTATCAAAGATCATTTCCCTTTCCTGAATCTAGGCCGAATGTACCAAATTATATCATTATTCTCCAAGTATCGAGTTGTCAATTTCCTTATAAAATGTTCCAATATCTTTTCTCACAACTGAAATCAAGCTATTTAGCTTTCTGTTTCCCATCTCCATCCTGTTTTCAATATTTAAGTTTACAGTAGTTGTTTTCCAGTCTGCGGCATCCTTTCCAGAATCTAACTAGCTTTGAAGAATGATCAATAATTCTTTCCTTAGCTGTGTTCTCATCTCAATCACTCTGGAATGTAACTCATCAGATGCAGGCAACTTATGAAACTTCAACTCAATTAGATTTTCAGTAACATACACTTCATTAATTCTTATTTCCTGCAGTTTCCCATTTTTACCAATCACTCTGTTCCCTAATATTCCTGGAAGTTAGTTTCTGTACCTTCCCCTTTGGAGATGGAACCAATGCATTCCTCTCAGCAGGCAGGTCGTTTCTGACCGCTTGTGAATACATTGGAGGACTGCACTTCAGCGAAGGTGGATATTTTACCCATTGCAGCCTGCAAGGTTTCAGAGGTAAAATCAATGACTGCAGATGCTGGAAACCAGATTCTGGATTAGTGGTGCTGGAAGAGCACAGCAGTTCAGGTACAACGTTTCAGAATCAATCCAGTTTAATTCATCGTGAGTGTCAGCACAGCCTTGTCTCTGGTGTGAGACTACAGGTTATACTGAAGGAGGGGATACAGCTCAGTGACCACCTCAATTTTAAGACAAGCTGGTTTTGCAGTTTACACCTGAATGAGTGCAGCTTAGACAAATGTTCCTGGAAATCCCAGGGAGTATAGTACAGTGCCCTGTTCCTCAAAGTTTACAAAGCTTCCCTTCTTTGTAGTCTCAGCTCCATTTGTTTACCATGGACCCAGACACACTGTAAATGCAGTATTCAGAGTGGGGTCCCCAGACCCTCGGGCCTCCCGGAATGAACCCAGTAGTTTGCATCACAATCCAAAGAACACCATCCACAGAGCCACCACTGACTTTCTAGATGACAGCAGCAAGTCAATTCCCCACACCCATAGTGCATCCATTCAGTGTTGAAAATGCCTCGGTCTCCTCAGTTTCTCTTCCTGGCTGAGAAAGCTGTTACATCTCCACACAGTCGCACAGTAACAGTTACTCTCTCCAAAGAAACAGTTGACAATCGAACATTACGTTTCTCTATATCTCAGCGACTATAATTATTGCTGATGGAGTTGATCACCACACTCAGAGATGAAAGACAGAGAGAACATAACTCACAGTAAGCATGGACATCCCCTAATAAATATGATATTCAGGAATATGTGAAATGGGGAAATGTTAGAATAACTTTCCATTCTGTTTTCCTTCCAGTCCATCATCAACAATCCTTTTGCTTTCTTTTCCTTTCTCTCTCTCTCGCTGAAACCTCCCACTCATCCTTCCAACCATCCTTGATATAATGATATTATTTCTCAGTGCATTCAGTTTTGATAGGTTCACTGAACTCGAAACGTTATTTGTGTTTCTTCCGACAGACTGCCATAACTGCTGAGATTCTCCAACATTCTTTCAGACGGTGGAGAACTTTATTTCAGATCGTCAGCATCCACATTTCCTTGGTTATTTCACCTTTAATGTTGTTGTTTCGAGGTATGCCTGCATCACAGGCAAGGGCAGCATTTGTTGTCCATCCTAACTGCCCTTGACCACGCGGCCAATTATCAAGGCAATATGGAGGCAGCCATATTGTTGTGGATCTGAGGTAACACTTCGTTCAGACAGGGCAAAAATGTTAGGTTTCTTTACCAAAGGTTATCAATGTTAGAAACAAGTTTCATAAAATTTAGACGAGACCACCAAAACTGCAAACAAGACAATTTATTCTATGATCTTGCAAGAAAGGCCATCAAATGCAGAAGCAATTGAGCAATGAACATTCAAACTAGTACACGGTTATACTTTTGAGCTGCGTGAGGTTACCTCTCCTGACTCTTACTTTACCCAATCTTTCTTATTGTAAGCTACCACCACCCAGCCGCGCTCCGCCCTTATTGGCCCATTTTCTCCAAGTTGGCGAACTTTCCCTCTGTAAGTGCTGACATAAGGCGAAACTTGTATCTTGATGTTCTTTTACTTTGCTTGTAACATCTTCTGTGGTTCCTAGGTACATTCCATTCTTGAACATATGTTTTAACAACGTACCTTTTCATGCTTGGTTTATGCGTTTTAGTTGTTTAACTATTTTGCTGAAATTGTTATTTAAAAGAATTATTTACTTTAATAATTGTGCACTAAAGTTAGTATTTAATTATCCACAATTATTCATTAAAGATAAAGATATATTTCCGCAATACTTGCCTAGCTGCTAATTTCCCTGTACCCCTTTTGTTTTGAATATACGCCCTCTTGCTTTTCTATTTCTGCAAAACAACACACTTCCCTATTTCTTACAATTCCCCATTTCGGTTCTTTAACCATTTGTTGTTTTTGCACTTTATATTTTCTGCCCTCTTTTCACCCTATGGTGGTAAGGTTCACAAGCTAGTCATTTCTGTCCTTCTAAGCCTGTCTTTTTTCAAACTCTAGTAGTAATCTGTTCCTCTCACTTTCTTGCGCTTGTGTTATTGTCATGACCATTATTGATTGTTGTCCTCCCAAAGACATTACCAACATGGTCATTATCCACATTAATACATTACACCCTATCGGTAAACCTACAATTATTAGTAACACATAAATGCCTAAATTAGCTAGCCATTTTCCCCACCCGGTCAATCTCCAGTTACCCCATCCCCATCCTTCATCTTTTTAGAGTTCATCCCCAATTTCTCTTTTATTGCTTTTATTTTTCTTTACTATTTCTGCCTTATCTTCTACTATGGAAGAGGTGTCTGGGATGAAAGTGCATCATTCCTCACCAATCAGAGCACAGGTTCCCCCTTTTTTGGCCAAGAGATAGTCCAAAGCCCTTCGATTCTGTAAAGCTGTTGATCATGTAGCAATCATTTCGGTGGTTATGCCCACTATTTGGGACTGAGTTTCTCCCATTGCGTTGGCGGTACCATAAATTAGCTTCTCAAGGGCAGCCGCCAGTTTGGGAATAGTGTCCACAACAGACGGTCTCCTTCAGAGACCTCTCGGGTCTTACATCTTCTTCCCTCCTCCTTTCTCAGGTTGTGCTCATGTTTTTCTTCATCGGAGGTGAGGAACTATATAACCGAGGTAACAGCAGCCACTCCAGCCTTTCTGGTTTTGAGGCAGTGCTTCATCAACATCATAACATGCATGCATTCCTATCCATTCGGTCACACGAATGTATTTTTCTCCGGAATAAATGGATAGGCCTCAAGGCCGCATACCCAATATTTTCCGTTTAATGTTCGGGGAATGGTCGTGGCAGTGGCTTGGCTGGTGTAGACACAAGATGATTTTCATAATTGAAAGGGTGCATTATCATTCTGATTACAGAAACAGGTGATATTTACTGCTCCTTTAGGTGGGGAAACTCTAAGGCCATAGATAGCACCCAGAGTTTTCGGGGCTGGTCTAGGGAACCATTCCACAAAGTTATATTTACCCCTGTCAGATCTCCACTTTGTATCATTTGAGCCCGAGTCAAATTGTTATATATTGTACACTTCTCTTTTGGTGAGTGGTATTACCGAGGTGGGGATCCCAGATTCGCCCATGGTGTGGGACCTCTGCACAGACCCAACAGTCGGCAAGTCGCTCTTGTTCAGCATAATTTTGGCATAGTGTAGTGAAGTCATTTTTCCTGACTCCTTGAACAGTTAATACTACTAACGTTACAATACTATACCAGTACCCACCCATCTCTGACCCCTGCCTACCTTCCTGTCTATCTCTCTTAATCTTTTAGGCGCCAGGGAGAGGGGAGGCCACACAACCCTTACAATTAATAACAATAGCTATCATCAAACGTTAAAAGATTCTTTTGTCTCAGTTCACTCCTTCTTCCTTCGCATAATTTTCAGAGGGTTGTCTGTAGGATGAGCATACCACTCCGCCAATGGGGCATTCACAGGACCTTTGACGCGAGTGTGATGACTCCACCCTTTCTCAGCAGTCCGGATAGCTGTCTCAGTAGTCAGGAGGACTAGGAATGGTCCCTCCCAGCTCGGGTGCAGTTTGGTATCTTTCCAGGTCTTGATCAGGACCCAGTCACCCGGTTGTCGAACTCATTTGGAGGTGTCTGGGTCAACAGACCCTTCTTCCTAAGGACAGATAAAGAAGAGCCGAGCGCCACAATATAGCTTTTTAAAAACTTACCATTGAACTCTACAGTTGTTAATTCCCCTCTTCCACCCAAGAAAGATAATCCAAACATCATCTCATAAAGAGACAGGCCTATATCACGTCTAGGCGCAGTCCGAATGCATAGCAACGCGATAAGTAAACATTTTTTCCATGGTAATCGAGTCTCTTGGACTAGATTAGACAATTGTTTCTTTAAGGTTTGATTCATTCGTTCCAGTTGCCCAGAGGAAGGCGGGTGTCAAGGAGTGTGGAATTCTCAAGAGATTTCTAATCCCACCATTACTTCTTGTAGGGTCTTAGAGGTAAAATGGCTACCTTTGTCTGAATCTATACTTTCCACACTCCATATCGAGGAATTGCATGTTCTAAAAGAGTTTTCACGTCTCCCTTCGAGGTAGCTGAGGTCATTCGAAATG
This sequence comes from Chiloscyllium plagiosum, assembly GCF_037043375.1. NCBI lineage: Eukaryota > Metazoa > Chordata > Chondrichthyes > Orectolobiformes > Hemiscylliidae > Chiloscyllium > Chiloscyllium plagiosum. The sequence goes on from NW_028270171.1 coordinate 51,080,436, forward strand.
CCTCCACTCACCCAGCTAGGTGATCCATTCGGACTAATAAGTACTTTTGTTTCCCTACTGTGGGTAATCCTGTGTAGACTACCGACCCAACCACCACTCCCGGCACCTTCCCTTGCAACCGCAGGAGGTGCAACACTTGCGCCCACACCTCCCCCCTCACTTCTCTCCAAGGCCCCAAGGGAAACTTCCATATCCGCCACAGATTCACCTGCACCTCCACCCACATCATCTACTGCATCCGCTGCAGCCGGTGTGGCCTCCTCTATATTGGGGAGACAGGCCGCCTACTTGCGGAGCGATTCAGGGAGCACCTCTGGGCCACCCGGACGAACCAACCCAACCAACCTGTGGCACAGCATTTCAACTCCCCCTCCCACTCCACCGAGGATATGCAGGTCATTGGACTCATCCACCGCCAAACCACAACAACCCGACGGTCGGAGGAGGAGCGTCTTATCTTCCGACTGGGAACCCTCCAACCGCAGGGGATGAACTTGGACTTCACCAGTTTCTTCATCCCCCCTCCCCCCACCTTGTCTCAGCCGGATCCTTCCAGCCCGGCACCGCCTTCCTGACCTGCAGTCTTCTTCTTGACCTCTCCGCCTCCACCCTACTCCGACCTATCACCCTCACCTTGACCTCTTTCCACCTATCACATTTCCAACTCCCCTCCTCCAAGTCCCTCCTCCCTACCTTTTATCTTCTCCTGCTGAACACTCTCTGCTCATTCCTGAAGAAGGGCCTGTGCCCGAAACGTCGAATCTCCTGTTCCCTGGATGCTGCCTGACCTGCTGTGCTGTTCCAGCAATAAAGTTTCAACTTTGATCTTCAGCATCTGCAGACCTCACTTTCTCCTCGAAGATTTCAACCTACTGCGAATCCTCTTACAAGGATGCCTTCCTTGAAGAAGCTCTCTGCCTCTCTCTACAAAGATCTCAGTGAGTCCCTCTCTCACTGCACACCCCAGGTCATCTCCTCTGCACAGAAGCTCTTCAGCCATATTCTGAAGCAGACTCGTTACCACAGCCATGTCTCCTTCCTCAGCACCTGCCTACGGAACCGACTGATCCCCCATGGACTCCAGATCACCTTCCGACCAACACAATTTGGACCCAACCAGGACTACCAGTACCTGCAACAAATCCGCAGCCTCCAGCAACGGACCTCCCTCCGGATCCTCCGCTCCACGCTTGCAGCCATGCGCCGGTACCTACATTCCCTGCAGCTCGACCTACCCCAGCTCAGGACAACTCTCTCACAGACCTGTAAAGGACCTCTACTGTTCTTCATTTACAGAAGAATCCATAGACTGAACAAACAGTTCTTTCTAGCCATTTCGGAAATTAAAGGCAGTAAGTACCAAAAACTTTCATGCACTTACCCCCAAACTCCGGATTCCTCAACTGTTCCAGAAACTTCCATCGGCCTCCGAAACCAGTCCGGCGCCATTACACACGCGGCCGCTACAGCGCCCGCGGCAATAGCCGCAGACGCCGCCGACGATGACGTCACTTCCGCCCCCACCGACCTCGCAACCTTCATGATCGCGGCCCAAACAACCGCCTCCGGAATCGCCGCACAGACAACCTGCTCTGCGATCGTCATGAAGACAATCACCAACAGATTGGCGACCTCCGCGGCTACGGGGAAGAACTCTGTCTCCGTGGTCGCCGCAGCTACTTCCGCCCCCAGTGACGTCAGCAATCTGCGTTTGGACCACATCGCCGCATGTGTCTCCGCCCCCCCGCCGCGTTCCGTAACCACGCCTGACCCCGCCCCCCCGCCGCGTTCCGCCACCACGCCTAACTCCGCCCCCCGACGGAGTTCCGTCACCGCGCCTAACCCCGCCCCCAAGCCGCGTTCCGCCACCACGCCTAACTCCGCACCCCGGCCGAGTTCCGTCACCGCGCCTAACCCCGCCCCCACGCCGCGTTCCGTCACCGCGCCTAACTCCGCCCCCCGGCCGAGTTCCGTCACCGCGACTAACCCCGCCCCCCCGCCGGTCTCTATCACCATGTCCAACTCCGCCCCCAAGCCGACCTCTGTCCCCGCCCCCAGGCCTAACCCCGCCCCCACATCCAGCTCCAGCCCCACACCAGGTCCTAGCTCCCAGCCCTGCCGTGTGTTCACCATCCCTCCGGACCTGCCCCTCTCTGAGGATGAGAGATCAGTCCTCAGCAGAGGTCTCACCTTCGTTCCCACACGTTCTCGGGTCAATGAATTCAATACACGGAGTGACACCGAACAATTCTTCCGCCGCCTTCGCCTCCGTGCCTTCTTCTTCAATCAAGACTCTCGCCCACCCTCTGACGACCCCTTCTCCCACCTCCAACACACCCCGTCCACCTGGACACCCCGTGCTGGCCTCCTACCTGCCCTCGACCTCTTCATAGCAAACTGCCGCCGCGATATTAACCGCTACCTGAACTCCCACACTCCCCCCACCCACTCCAACCTCTCACCCTCGGAACGCGCAGCCCTCCACTCCCTCCGTTCCAACCCCAACCTCACCATCAAACCAGCTGACAAGGGAGGCGCAGTAGTAGTTTGGCGCACTGACCTTTACACCGCTGAGGCCAAACGCCAGCTCGCAGATACCTCCTCCTACCGTCCCCTTGACCATGACCCCACCCCCCACCACCAAACCATCATCTCCCAGACCGTCCATAACCTCATCACCTCAGGGGACCTCCCATCCACCGCCTCCAACCTCATAGTCCCACAACCCCGAACCGCCCGTTTCTACCTCCTGCCCAAAATCCACAAACCTGACTGCCCCGGACGACCCATCGTCTCAGCCTGCTCCTGCCCAACCGAACTCATCTCGGCATACCTCGACACGGTCCTGTCCCCATTAGTCCAAGAACTCCCCACCTACGTTCGTGACACCACCCACGCCCTCCACCTCCTCCAGGATTTCCGCTTCCCCGGTCCCCAACGCCTCATCTTCACCATGGACATCCAGTCCCTGTACACCTCCATCCCCCATCACGAAGGACTCAAAGAACTCCGCTTCTTCCTTTCCCGCCGTACCACCCAGTACCCTTCCACCGACACCCTCCTTCGACTGACCGAACTGGTCCTCACCCTGAACAACTTTTCTTTCCAATCCTCCCACTTTCTCCAAACAAAAGGAGTAGCCATGGGCACCCGCATGGGCCCCACCTATGCCTGCCTCTTCGTAGGGTATGTGGAACAATCCATCTTCCGCAACTACACTGGCCCCACCCCCCATCTTTTTCTTCGCTACATTGATGACTGTATCGGCGCTACCTCGTGCTCCCACGAGGAGGTTGAACAGTTCATCCACTACACCAACACCTTCCACCCCGACCTCAAATTCACCTGGACAGTCTCGGACTCCTCCCTCCCCTTCCTAGACCTTTCTGTTTCTATCTCAGGCGACCGAATCAACACGGACATCTACTACAAACCTACCGACTCCCACAGCTACCTGGACTACACCTCCTCCCATCCTGCCCCCTGCAAAAACGCCATCCCATTCTCCCAATTCCTTCGTCTCCGCCGCATCTGCTCCCAGGAGGACCAGTTCAAAATACGTACAACACAGATGGCCTCCTTCTTCAAGGACCGCAATTTCCCCCCCGACGTGGTCGACGGTGCCCTCCACCGCATCTCCTCCACTTCCCGCTCCTTCGCCCTTGAGCCCCGCCCCTCCAACCGCCACCAGGACAGAACCCCACTGGTCCTCACCTACCACCCCACCAATCTCCATGTACAGCGCATCATCCGCCGTCACTTCCGCCACCTCCAAACAGACCCCAGCACCAAGGATATATTTCCCTCCCCTCCCCTATCAGCTTTCCGTAGAGACCACTCCCTCCGCGACTCCCTTGTCAGATCCACACCCCCCACCGACCCAACCACCACTCCCGGCACCTTCCCTTGCAACCGCAGGAGGTGCAACACTTGCGCCCACACCTCCCCCCTCACTTCTCTCCAAGGCCCCAAGGGAAACTTCCATATCCGCCACAGATTCACCTGCACCTCCACCCACATCATCTACTGCATCCGCTGCAGCCGGTGTGGCCTCCTCTATATTGGGGAGACAGGCCGCCTACTTGCGGAGCGATTCAGGGAGCACCTCTGGGCCACCCGGACGAACCAACCCAACCAACCTGTGGCACAGCATTTCAACTCCCCCTCCCACTCCACCGAGGATATGCAGGTCATTGGACTCATCCACCGCCAAACCACAACAACCCGACGGTCGGAGGAGGAGCGTCTTATCTTCCGACTGGGAACCCTCCAACCGCAGGGGATGAACTTGGACTTCACCAGTTTCTTCATCCCCCCTCCCCCCACCTTGTCTCAGCCGGATCCTTCCAGCCCGGCACCGCCTTCCTGACCTGCAGTCTTCTTCTTGACCTCTCCGCCTCCACCCTACTCCGACCTATCACCCTCACCTTGACCTCTTTCCACCTATCACATTTCCAACTCCCCTCCTCCAAGTCCCTCCTCCCTACCTTTTATCTTCTCCTGCTGAACACTCTCTGCTCATTCCTGAAGAAGGGCCTGTGCCCGAAACGTCGAATCTCCTGTTCCCTGGATGCTGCCTGACCTGATGTGCTGTTCCAGCAATAAAGTTTCAACTTTGATCTTCAGCATCTGCAGACCTCACTTTCTCCTCGAAGATTTCAACCTACTGCGAATCCTCTTACAAGGATGCCTTCCTTGAAGAAGCTCTCTGCCTCTCTCTACAAAGATCTCAGTGAGTCCCTCTCTCACTGCACACCCCAGGTCATCTCCTCTGCACAGAAGCTCTTCAGCCATATTCTGAAGCAGACTCGTTACCACAGCCATGTCTCCTTCCTCAGCACCTGCCTACGGAACCGACTGATCCCCCATGGACTCCAGATCACCTTCCGACCAACACAATTTGGACCCAACCAGGACTACCAGTACCTGCAACAAATCCGCAGCCTCCAGCAACGGACCTCCCTCCGGATCCTCCGCTCCACGCTTGCAGCCATGCGCCGGTACCTACATTCCCTGCAGCTCGACCTACCCCAGCTCAGGACAACTCTCTCACAGACCTGTAAAGGACCTCTACTGTTCTTCATTTACAGAAGAATCCATAGACTGAACAAACAGTTCTTTCTAGCCATTTCGGAAATTAAAGGCAGTAAGTACCAAAAACTTTCATGCACTTACCCCCAAACTCCGGATTCCTCAACTGTTCCAGAAACTTCCATCGGCCTCCGAAACCAGTCCGGCGCCATTACACACGCGGCCGCTACAGCGCCCGCGGCAATAGCCGCAGACGCCGCCGACGATGACGTCACTTCCGCCCCCACCGACCTCGCAACCTTCATGATCGCGGCCCAAACAACCGCCTCCGGAATCGCCGCACAGACAACCTGCTCTGCGATCGTCATGAAGACAATCACCAACAGATTGGCGACCTCCGCGGCTACGGGGAAGAACTCTGTCTCCGTGGTCGCCGCAGCTACTTCCGCCCCCAGTGACGTCAGCAATCTACGTTTGGACCACATCGCCGCATGTGTCTCCGCCCCCCCGCCGCGTTCCGTAACCACGCCTGACCCCGCCCCCCCGCCGCGTTCCGCCACCACGCCTAACTCCGCCCCCCGACGGAGTTCCGTCACCGCGCCTAACCCCGCCCCCAAGCCGCGTTCCGCCACCACGCCTAACTCCGCACCCCGGCCGAGTTCCGTCACCGCGCCTAACCCCGCCCCCACGCCGCGTTCCGTCACCGCGCCTAACTCCGCCCCCCGGCCGAGTTCCGTCACCGCGACTAACCCCGCCCCCCCGCCGGTCTCTATCACCATGTCCAACTCCGCCCCCAAGCCGACCTCTGTCCCCGCCCCCAGGCCTAACCCCGCCCCCACATCCAGCTCCAGCCCCACACCAGGTCCTAGCTCCCAGCCCTGCCGTGTGTTCACCATCCCTCCGGACCTGCCCCTCTCTGAGGATAAGAGATCAGTCCTCAGCAGAGGTCTCACCTTCGTTCCCACACGTTCTCGGGTCAATGAATTCAATACACGGAGTGTATTGAATCTCCGTGTTCCCTGGATGCTGCCTGACCTGCTGTGCTGTTCCAGCAATAAAGTTTCAACCTAGACTACCTGCATTCTTTGAAAAGGTCCTACCCTAGGGTTTCTTCCACCTCTTCCCCCACCTCCCCCCCACCCCCCCCCCCCCCCCCAACCTCTTACGTTCTTATTAATCTTTGGGCAAGTCGGGCATCCTGCGCATACCTGCTTGGCTAAGGTATATATCCCGTTACATCCGTACTTCCTTAACACTATGTCACACATAGCTTTCGCTCCGCAGTGACTCCCCTGATGTAGGACAACCATAATCTCTTAACATCCAGCGCCCATCTGCGGTCTTTGCAGCTCCTAAATCTTTCAGTCTTTTTTCCTCCTTTGCAGTGCACGGTGCACCCTGAAGATCTGAAATTGTAGGTATTAGGGAGTATATCACTGCTCCTTGTGGATTCAGAGTCGCTTCTTTAACTACCTCATCGGCCAGTCTATTTCCTCTTACTTCCGGTTCATTCCCCTTCTGATGTAACTATCGCTATTTCTCTCGGGAGTAACAGGGATTCCAGCACTTGTTTTATCAATTTCTCATTAGCTAGTTCTTTTCCTCTGCTATTTATCAGTACTCTTTCTTGCCAATGTTTTCTGAAGGTATGTACCACTCCAAACGCATACTTGGAGTCTGTATATATCGTTCCTTTTTGTTTTCTAAGCTACTGAGAGCTCTTTCTAGGTCATAGAGTTCACAAGTTTGGGCTGACCAGCCATTGGACAGTCTTTCAGCAGCGATAATGCTTCCCTCTATCCCGTCCACTACAGCATATCCATTGTCCCTTTTACCCACAATCATCCGGGAGGACCCGTCGATAAACAACCGAGCTCCCGTATGCAACAGTACGTCTCTTAAGACCATTCACACTTTAGTCTGGTATTCAATAATATCAAGGCAGCCGTGTTCTGGATTGCCAAAGGGCCACCCACTCTCCCCGCCACAGAAATGCAGCTGGATTCAAGCAACGTTCTGTGACGAACACAAGATCATCCTTAAGACTGTCTCATATTTCAAGATCCCAGAGTCTGTGAGCCATCGTCCTGCTTTCTGTTTTAGTATGATCCATATCTGATGTGGGGTGCTGACTATTAAGGCTCCCCCAAAAGTAAGTTTCCGACTTTCTTCTATCAATAAGACTGTTGCTGCCACTGCCTGCACACACTCTGGTCAGTAATGTAGCTTCCCATTCTTTAATTAACAATGAATTAATGCAGTCACGTTTTGAATTAACCATGAATCAATATGACAGGTCACTGAGAATGTGTGAGGGAATCCTGCCAACTAATATTGATTAAGACTAACACAATTCATTTATTATAATTATTAAATATTAATTATATATATTAGATAATTCAGGGTGGAAACGCAACAAGTGACTAAAACATTTTAACAGCTGTAATCGCGCAGTTTTGTTTGTTTACCAGTCACCTGTGACTTCTCATTCTGTTTCTGTAATTGTTTTACTCGAGCACATTCATTTTTAAGAATCTCAACAGATTCTATAGCACCATTTGCAGTTAATTCAATCCACAATTTGGTGGGAATATCTCGTCATGAGCGCAAAACTGATTCTTGGTGCCTCTCATCACAAAACTATTGCCATAGTCCAATTAACTTTTTCGTTCCCACTCCCTTGGGCTGAAAATTTAAGGATGACCTTGCTGCCCCCGTATCGACTAGGAAAACTACGTCTTCTTTGTTTGTCCCACCTTTAAATTTATCAAGGATTCCTGGTGGGTCCCGGGAGCAGGAACCCCTAACACCCCTATTTTTCATCAAGATTCATAAACGGCACTGCCTTTACTTCCTTTTTCAGATCTGGACACTCTCTCTTAAAGTGACCTGTCTTTTAACAGTAAAAATCATCCCGCCTGTGGGGATTTCCACTTTGATCTTTGTTCCTGTCTACCAGAGCCCTAAACATCTCCTCCCCGATCCCTTCTCCTCCCTTTATGTTCAACATTCTGCCCGCTGCCATTCTGGTTTCCTTCTCCTTTTAGTTTTGTCCTTTTCTTTATTACCTCATCAACCGCGGCTTCTCATTACTTTTGCCTTCTGTTTCTGCTTCTCATGTTACGTTGCCAGATCAATTGCTGAGCCGATTTAAACAACTGAACAGCTTTAGGTCCACCTCATAGCCATTCCTCATACCCAATATTTTGTTTAGACCTTGATTTTTTTAAAAAAAGAAATGTTGTAATATTTCTTGCTCCCTGTAATCTCAAATACAATTTATCAATTTATGCCTGCTTTTATTTAAAGCCTGTTTCTAACTATACAATTTGGAATCTTACTTGTAAATATATATTTATATCTATAATAAATTCATTAATCCAGTGATTAATATTCAAAAGGCAAAATGCACTCAGTTCCCAACTCTGAAATCCACCACAATCACCCGGTTCCAGTCCCCCGATTCAAATCCAAAACGAGTCCTCCCAAGTAGTCCTGACCAGTCATTGCTCAATTACAATGCTATAGGTCGTGAAATAACCAGAGCTGCCTTAAAAAGGATTTGTCTATTCAAGTTAAAACTTCAACTGTTCTCCATAAATCGCTTTTATATAAGGATAAAAGCGATTAGTTAGAAACTGATAGTAAGGCAGTCATGACCTGTAAAAAGAGCAGGACTTAACATTTTATTTCATAATCTGTAAAATCCTTAACCTTAAAAGAAATCATGTTAAAATTTCCATAATAGAACTCAGATTCAAAACAGTCCCCGATCTCAAGCTCCAGGGAACAAAGCACAAACGTTCAATCACCAACAAACACATTTGCATTCAAACCGAATCACAAAGGGTTAAACTTTCTGTTAGATGTTCAGCTTTCTCTCTCTCTTTCTCTCTCACACACACACACACAGACACCGTATCGAACAGACACTTTGACCTTCCCGCAATGACTCCTCTAGCTTTTGAAAATTTTTCTGGATGTCTGGCGATAAGTTAGATACGAAGTGTACCCTCAGTAGCCCTTCAGCTACTAGCCCTTCTGGCACGAAGCATAATCTGATTCCTCCTGACTGTAAGGCTGTTTTTCAGTGACATTTTATCATTTTTTTTATCCTTTCCTCGCGTCCGAGGATTGTCCTTCCAGTCTCTTGACATTTTTCCTAAAGGACTGTCTGTTGGGATGTGGTCCTCGGACGTCCCTCCAATGTCTCCTTCTAAATTAAATCACTATTTTTATTCCACAATTCAATTCTCGGCCATTTCTTTATGTACTTTAGCTACCCTTACTGAGGTCTGGTGTCACCTTCTTCCACACCCACTTCAAGGTCCTGACCTTCGCGTGGGAGATTTCCCCTCTTAACAACCGGTCTAAGGCTGGGTGACCGAATCAGGTAGATACCATACTCATCAGATTAATCTAGCCAATTAAACACTATTTTAAAAGTTGCCAAATTCCCGTAATTCTCGTACATCCCCGACTACCAGGGCAATACTTAAAGGTCCATTTTCTTACCTTGGTCTGTACACAAGAGTTACCTGGTTTAATCAACGCGCCCTATCCCGCGGCAATACCTGGCAACCACTACCGTTGCCTATCCCGGTCGCTCGGCCGAACTTCCCGCCGCATGTCAGCGCGCCCTGTCCCGCAGCAATTCCCCGGATATATCCGCCTGGGAAGAGTATCAACGGCTACATACCCTGTTTGGCCGGATTCGCCTAATCCAGTCGCCCAGAACCCCGGTTCCCCGTATCCCTGGATATATCTGACGTGCAGCAAGTATCGCTACCTACTCCGGTTCCCCGGATAAATCTTTTAAGACCTTTCTTACCCGGGTCTTGAGCACACAAGAGTCACCCGACCGAACCCGCCGGTCTGCCCATCTTGTTTCCAGGGTCTCCCAGTCCGGATCACGCTCGCCCAAGCCGCTGCGGCATGGAGGGAAACTAGAGACCGCTGAAATCAGCGAGTTGCACCTTCTCCGTTTTCCCAAAAATGCCGAACGACCAGAGCTTGGGATCCCGGAACGAGCCCCCAAATCTGTTAAAACAAGTTTAATAAAATTTAGACGAGACCACCAAAACTGGAAACAAGACAATTTATTTGACGATCTTGCAAGAAAGGGCATCAAATGCAGAAGCAATTGAGCAGTGAACATTCAAACTAGTACACGGTTATACTTTTGAGCTGATTGAGGTCACCTCTCCTGACTCTTCCATTACCCAATCTTTCTTATTGTATTCTACCACCAACCAGCCGCGCTCCGCCCCTATTGCCCCATTTTCTCCAAGTTGGCAACCTTTCCCTCTGTAAGTGCTGACATCAGGCGAAATTTGTATCTTGATGTTCTTTTACTTTGCTTGTATCATCTTCCATTGTTCTTAAGTACATTCCATTCCTGAGTATACATTTAACAATGCATCCTTTCATGTTTGTTTTATGCGTTTAGCTGTTTCAGCTATTTTGCTGAAATTATTATTTAAAAGGATTATTTACTTTAATAATTGTGCACTAAAGTTAGTATTTAATTATCCACAATTATTCATTAAAGATAAAGATATATTTCCCCAATACTTGCCTAAATGCTATTTTCCCTGTACCCCTTTTTCTGCGAATACACCCTCTTGCTTTTCTATTTCTGCAAAAACAACACACTTCCCTATTTCTTACATCAATAAAATAAGAAAATTAATCCTGATGGTTTATGATTGCCATGAGTGAAATTAGGTTTCATTCCAATTTTTGTCATTGGAATTTAAATTTAGTCGTCGACTGTGGTAGGATTTCAGACAAAACTTTTAGAGTCATAACCTGAATTACACAGTCAGTGACATCATTACTCTGTTTAAGAGTTCCTCTTGAGAAGTTACTGTAGAGACAAGAACATGTTTGTGGTAAAACTATGTGTAACTGGAAGAGAGGTCCGAAGAGAACTGAAGCCATAAAATCTGTCGTCAATGAAGGGGTAGATGATGGCGAAGTCAGCAACAGAACTCAGGCAGAGCTGGAGATTCGGGATATTATGAAGGTGGGTGTCAGCAAGTTTGATCACAGAGAGAATATGGAGACATAAAACAGTTCACGGTAAAAAGAAGACTCAAGGTTCGAAACAGTCTTGTTCCTTCTCAGATGTTTATGAGTATGTAGTTTAGAAATTCATGAGAAGGAAGTGGCGTTTGTGACTGAAAGTTTATGTATTTGTTAAATATAATCAACCAGAATAGCAATAACAATCAGCATCATTTATAGAATTGACAGAGATAGACTTACCAGGAACACCAATAATAGCGAGGATGGGATAGTACCCAGCTTGAATAATCATCAGTAGGGCTCGTATCCTCAACACTAACCATGGCCAATCCTGAGAAAGCCAGTAAAGACCCGAGGTTAAACTCCTGTTCATTGTTGGAAGATTCCAGTTTAATGTTCTCAGATTCTGATCCAGTGTTGTAACATTCCAATCTAATGTTCTCAAATTCTGATCCATTGTTGGAACATTCCAGTCTAATATTCTCAAATTCAAATCCATTGTTGGGACATTCTAATGTTCTCAGATTCTGATCTCTCTCTCTTTCTCTGTAGCTGCTGATCCCAATCTTGTTGAGGTTGACTCTGCACCGAATACTATGGCATAACAAGTTGAAAGAAGTCCCTAATTATGTAAGAGGGAAATCCTCCAGTGACCCAGTTAGGTCCAGGAAGACTGATATTAATCACAGTCACTGAACAAACAGCTCCAGTTAACCCATTTCACGGCAACTCTAATATATCAATATAATACTTGGTGTTGGTGTGATTTTGATATCGCTGATTATTGGGCTAATGGCACATCTCCAATTGTAAACATAGAGGTGAGGGGGAGAGATAATGCTTTCTTTTCACAAGATCCATGATTCTGCTGCGTTTTGGCAATGTACGAATTGCTGGGCTCCCGAAGCCGTCTGTGTCTGATCACCAGGCTTACTGCATCTTTTAATTTTATTTATTTATGTTTAACTTTGACATTTATCTGTCCAGCATTAAACAACTTAGGTGGGTTTAGGCATTTTTAGAGACACCTACAGAGCCATAGACGGTTAGATACAGTCCATTCTTTGTGTTCTTGCCGCTGCGGCCTGGTCCTGTGGAGTGATGGTCAAACTCTCACAGAACCAGAATCCTTAGTTTTATCTTTCGCCAGTTATTGCTGGGGTCTCAGCAGGGTTGGAAGGCAGGAAATCTCTCCCGGGTGCTACACACTCTCTCTGAGATTTCTCTCAGAACTGTCTCTTGATGTTCTTTCCTCCTGGGTTGGAGAACTCCATGTGAGACAATCAGTTTCCTGCATTTGACTTTTGACATTTGTGTGCTTATTGCATAATACCAGATTGGAGCAGTTACTGTATACTAGTTAAATAAATTATTATTCTGCTAAGTTTTCCAACAGAATGACGTTATTGCAAGTTCCTCTTCCTTTTGTTGTATTTTATCGACAGTATTCGAATAAATTGTGTTTTGCTTAATGTCGAATATTTTGACCAAGGAAATTCTACCTGAAAAACAGCACCTTACATTTACTATCGGAATGAGCCGAGATGGAGGAGTGATAATCATGTCAGGAATTATATCAGAAACTCAATCCACCTCACAGGTCCAGCCCGGCCATGTATAAGCCCAGATGGGATACCTGCTCACCATGAAGCCCTGCGTAGACCAGGCTAGTGCACTGCTCAGCAATCAGTCCAGGATCGAACACTGTTTAGAGCTCAACAGTTTTCTACCTATCTGTTCAACAGTGCACTGATCTATTAAATTGGACTAGATAATATGTTCATCACAGGGCGCTGTGCAGAACACACAAAGGCATTGGTGTGAGCTGGATATCTGTACAGCATGGGAGCTGTGCAATGAATATCAGTGAATTTATCCATTAATCTGGAGCAGTTACCTTCCCAGTATACACAGCTGTGTACACTAATCACTGCATTGCTGAGTAACACTGTGTTAGATCATTCCCCTACGTGGGGAAACTTGCAGCCATGCTGGAAATGACAGGATGTGCAGCTCCCCTCCATTTACAGATCCATATCACCATGGTGGTATGATACAGGGGTGCTGTGGGTGTGAAACGCACTGCCAGAGAGAAATGGTAGGGAAATCAGTTTAAATACCAACAAATGGGAGGAGTTTTGTTAAAAGGGAGGGGGAGATTGAGAGAGAATTTCAGAGAAGGATCTGATGGTATGTTTAAAAATTGTGAAATGAAACCATTTCGATAGCATCTTGCAATATAGGCCACTGTTTACAGGAATGATGGGTGAGCAGGATATTGGTGCAAGTTAAGATGATGGAGAGTTTTGAATAAGCATTTGTCCTGCAGCTTTGTAACTGGGAGTAGGCTCAGAACAGTCTTCGACTCATTGGGCTGAATCTGACAATAATTTGTCTCAGTGCCATTTTCATTGAGTGTGACAGAAGGATTCTCTGCACTGGGCAGAGCTAGTTTTCTGGTGTTATCTTATCGAACTCAGCTCAGTAACTATCCAGCCCACCCAATGGTGTCCCTCTCATTCAATGCCAGCCAGATTCTCCAACCCATCATGGCTGGAGGTACTCACCATCGTCCGGGTACCCCTGGATATTCTGTGACCACTGCCACTGGTGCCATCATTAAAAGGCCAATGGGCACACGGTTGAGCTTTCTCAGTTTGGAGTTGTCCTGCGTAGATTACTCGAGCATGGCAGATAAAGGGAAGTTACACCACAGCTTGTCGACAGGGGCACGGAGGTCCTGGTGAATAGTCTAGTACAGAGGGGGACCATTCTCTTCCCAGAGGGAACCGCACCGCCAGACGCACCGAGCATGGTCTGAGCTCACCACCCAGCTCGGTGCAGTATCTGCCCTCTGAAGAAATGTCCAGCAATACAGGAAAAGCATCAATAACCTTCCCCGCTCTGTCAGAATAAGAGTCACTGGTTTAGATTAGATTACTTACAGTGTGGAAACAGGCCCTTCGGCCCAACAAGTCGAAACCAACGCTCCAAAGAGCAACCCATCCAGAATCATTCCCCAACACCTAACACTACAAGCAATTCAGCATGGCCCACTCAGCTGACATGCACATCTTTGGACTGTGGGAGGAAACCGGAGCACCCGGAGGATACCCACACAGACACGGGGAGAATGTGTAAACTTCACACAGTTAGTCGCCTGAGTGAGGAATTGCGCTGTGAGGCAGCAGTGCTAACTACTGTGCCACCGTGCCGTACACTACTCACTCTACTCTCTCACACTCACTGTATATCTGTTAGCGCCTTTCCTATAATAAGGTTCTATCGCTCTCACCATTGCAATGCAGCACCTTCTCTCTCTCTCTCTCTCTCGCTCTCTCGCTCTCTCTCTCTCTCTCTCTCTCTCTCTCTCACACCTACACAATATTCCCATATGGTTATAAAATGTTCTTATGAGTGCTATTTCTAGAATTTTCTGGATGATGTCGTTTGTACAATGTTCCAGATAATTTTCAAAATAATTCAACTTTCGCAAAATGTTCATTCCCCGAGTATGTAATGCAACAGAGGAAGGAGCAGAGTTTTACTTTTTTTTAAATGAAATTGCATCATGAGGTCAGGATGAAATTGCATCATGAGGTCATTAAGCCTCTCAAATATGCCCCACTATTCAGACAAATAGAGAACCTAAACATTTGAAGACTCACTCTCTTCTTGAAGAAAGGCGCCACATTGGAGCTTCTCCAGTTTCACTGGAATACTCCTGTAATCTCGAGAGTTATGTGTATTTCACACAGTGCCACCAGTCACTCTGTAACCATTTCTGTTGAGACAAGCTAATAATTGCTGATGAGCTGTTTACCCTAGATATTTTCTGTTTGAGAAAAACATTCTTCGTTTTGTTAGAGACAATGCAAAACTTTCATCTGACTACAATTTTGTTTATAATATTAAAACTCTTCGTGCCTTCCCCTGTGAGGAACGATGTAAAATACTGTTTTAAATTCTCTGCCTATGCCCTGAAACCAAATCTGCAGGTGTCCCACATATACTTTCTTGCCTTTCTTCCAAGGGTTGCACACACATCATGAACGTTTTTTATTTGATATGGGAAAACTCTTGCGGTTAGATATTTTTTTCATATTTCTTGCCAGTTTTGGTATATTATTCTTTGTATTTTGTTTTATACAATCTGCTTCTGGGTCCAAAAATAAACTTCCCAAATGTGGCCAACGCGAGTGCTCGCCAATCTCAATTCTATAGTTTGTGATTGATTAGTTTCCGTCACAGCCTTTGTGCATCATGGGGGTTAATCTTCACATCTGGTTTTGTGAAAGTCAGATCGTGCCTCACAAACCTTATTGAATTCTTTGAGAAGGTGACTATGGAGGTGGACGGGGGTAAAGCGGTAGATGTGGTGTATATGGATTTTAGTAAGGCGTTTGGTAAGGTTCCCCATGGTAGGCTACTGCACAAAATACGGAGGTATGGCATTGAGGGTGAGTTGGAGGTTTGGATTAGGAATTGGTAGGCTGGAAGAAGACAGAGGGTAGTAGTTGATGGTAAAGGTTCATCTTGGAGTGCAGTTACTTGCGGTGTTCCGCAAGGATCTGTTTTGGGACCATTGCTGTTGGTCATTTTTACAAATGACCTGGAAGAGGGGCTAGAAGGTTGGGTGAGCAAGTTTGCGGATGATACGAAAGTCGGTTGAGTTGTTGATAGTGAGGAAGGATGTGTCAGGTTTCAGGGGGATATAGATAAGCTGCAGAGCTGGGCAGGAAGGTGGCAAATGGAGTTCAATGTGGGTGATTCACTTTGGTGTGAGTAACAAAAAGATGGGGTAGTGGGCTAATGGTCGGATACTTGGTAGTGTGGATGAGCAGAGGGATCTTGGTGTCCATGTACACAGATCTTTGAAAGTTGCCACCCAGGTAAATAGTGCAGTGATGAAGGCATATGGCGTACTGGCTTTTATTGGTAGAGGAATTGAGTTCCGGAGTCCTGAGGTCATGTTGCAGTTGTATAAGACTTTGGTGCGGCCGCATCTGGAGTATTGTGTGCAGTTTTGGTCGCCATACTGTATTAAGGATGTGGAGGCACTGGGAAGGGTGCAGAGGATGTTTACCAGGATGTTGCCTGGTATGGTAGGAAGATCGTATGAGGAAAGGCTGAGGCACTTAGGACTGTTTTCATTGGAGAAAAGAAGGTTTGGGTTGTCTTGATAGAGGTGTACAAGATGATTAGGGGTTTAGATAGGGTTGACCATGAGAACCTTTTTCCACGTATGGAGTCAGCTATTACGAGGGGGCATAGCTTTAAATTTAGGGGTGGTAGATGTAAGATAGATGTTAGGGGTAGATTCTTTACTCAGCGAGTCGTGAGTTCATGGAATGCCCTGCCAGTAGCAGTGGTGGACTCTCCCACTTTATGGGCATTTAAACGGGCATTGGGTAGGCATATGGAGGATAGTGGGCTAGTGTCGGTTAGCTGAACTTGGATCGGCCAAACATCGAGTGCCAAAGGGCCTGTACTGCGCCGTATTCTTCTATGTTCTATCTTCATATCATCTTCTTTTTGACCAGAATCAATCATTGCTGAGCGTTACTAAGCAGTACCTGCTTAAATGTCTCCCCCACACATCTGCTGACCTTCACCTATGTGTAGTTTCACACTCCGTATTTGACCAGATATATGACATAAATCTGTATTTGAAATGATTGGCTCTTGTCAGTCATTCAGGTAGAAACTGCGTTTGTGGCTGAACACATGATCAACTGAGAGTGACTCCATTCTCCCAGTTTTTTTTGGCTTTGTCATTTCTGTTCGATGATGTCACATTCCTTTGGGAAGCTTCCTACATGTCATCATTTTCTCTCAATCGAGAACTCCCCTCACTCTGATGGACTGAGCCTTCAGCTGTGACTGTTCTGTCTCCCTCACTTCTGCCCTCACTCCGTCCCCTCCTTCCCAGAACAATGATAGATCTCCCCTTGTCCTCGCTTCCTATTGCACTAGAATCTGCATTCACAGAATCATCCGCCACTACTTTCACCACCCCAAGCAGGACAGCACCATCAAACACATCTTTCCCTCCCGTCCATTGTCAGTATTCCACAGGCACTATTCCTTCTGTGGCACCCTCCATCAACCCGAACACTTCCCCACACCCCCATGGCACCTTCCCATGTAAATGCAAAAGCTGCAACATTTGCCCATTCACTTCTTCTCTCCTCACTGTCCAAGGCCCAAAACACACCTTCCAGGTGAAGCAGCATTTCACTTGTACTTTTTCAATCCAGTCTCCTGTCATTGCTGCTCACAATACAGTCTCCTTTACATTAGTGAGCCAAACAGAAATAGCTTGGAGGAACATCTCCACTCTGGCTATAGGAATGATCCTGACCTTATGATTGCTCCCCATTTCAATAACTTGCCTTGCTCTCAAGATAATGAGAATTCATTGAGGACGTAATGACGGGTTGGTCCAGAGAGAGTGACCTTTTTGAACTTCCAGAAGGCCTCTGATATGGTACCGCACAGGAGGCTGCAGAGTAAGATAAGAACCCATGGTGTCAGAGGCCAGGGACGAGCATGGATAAAAGGTTGGCTCTCTGGCAGGATGCAGAGTGAGGATAAAATTGTCCCTCTCAGGACGGCAGCTGGTGACTAGTAGTGTTCCACAAGAGTCAATGTTCGGACTACAACATTTCACTTTATAGGTTAATGATCTGTGTTGCGGGGCAGAAGGCATTCTGCCTATGTTTGCAGATAATGCAAAGATAGGTGGAGGGGCATGTAGTATTGAGGAGGCAGGGAGCCTGCCGAAAGATTTCGACAGTTTAGGAGAGTGGGAAAAGGAGTAGCAGATGGAATACAATGTGGGAGAGTGTGAGGTCATGCACTTTGGTATGAAGCATACAGGCATGCACTATTACTAAATGGGGAATAAAGATCAGAAATCTGAGCAACAAAGGGACATTGGATTCCAAACCCAGGATTCGCCTTAGATAAACTTGCTGGTTGTGTCAGTAGTTAAGAAGGCAGATACAATGTTGTATTCGTCTCGAGAGGAGTAGGGTATAATGGTGGGGATTCTGAGTTTTTCTAAGGCTCTGGGCAGACCACTTTTCAAGGGTCGGGGCGGCACGGTGGCACAGTGGTGAGCACTGCTGCCTCACAGCGCCAGAGACCCGGGTTCAATTCCCACCTCAGGGAACTGTCTGTGTGAAGTTTGCAAATTTTGCCCGTGGGATCACAACTGCCTACATGTAGCATAGTCTGGGAGACTATGCTCTCGATACACTAGGGAGCCAAATGGGACCCACACCAAGGACGTACAGGAGAGCACGAGCCATACGTTTTCCACATTGTTTCTGAGTTTCATAATGATTTCCCCGGGATTCCAGGGATATGACCACCAACGGCCAGGTTAAGTTACAGAAGGACGGATGTTACAATTGGATGATTACTTGTTCGTCAAGTTCAGTAAATGTGGCTCTTCTCAGACAAATGGGATTAACTGGATGAGTAGTACTGTCGTAGGTCCAAGAACAAAAATAAGAATATAAAGTAAATGTGCTGACAAATCAGCTGAAATCCACGTCACAGAATCAGACACCATAATCCAGATGATCTATCTGTGCAGCATGTAGCAGTGTTCAGACCAGGCTAGTGTACTGCTTAATACAACCAGCAATCTGTGCAACCACACCAGTCCATGAACTACCTCTCCAGCACTGAGAGCTATGCAGGGAACAGCAGTGAATTGCTGTGTAAACCAGGAGCATTTACTCTCTCACCGTGTAGAGCAGTGTACGCCACCCCCGAGCATAGGTCTGTAAACCAGGAGCAGTTACCCTCCCAGCATGTAGAGCTGTGTACACCACCCCAGTGCATTGAACTGTGAACCAGGAGCAGTTACCCTCCCAGCATGCACTGACCCAGTGCATTGTTCAGTGACACTGTGTTAGATCACTGCTAAGCGTGGAGAAACTTGCAGCCAGTGCTGGAATTGACAGGATGTGCAGCTCCCATCCATTTGCAGCTCCATATCTACATTGTATCAATGGATGTAGAGTATCTCAATAGGACGGAGGAAGATGACTTAGGGTTAAGTAGGCAAGGATCAGACAGGGCTCTGGAGGGTTACAAGGTAGCCAGGAAGAAAGTGAAGAATAATCTCAGGAGAGCAAGAAGCGGGCATGAAAAAAGACTTGGTGAGTAGGATTAAGGTAAAGCCTAAGACGTTCTATACTTTGTGAGAAACAAGATGATGGCCTGACTGAGGGTAGGGCTCATCAGGATAGTGGAGGGAACTTGCGCCAGGAGTCGGAGGAGGTAGGGGAACATAGAACATAGAACAGTACAGGTCCTTCGGCCCTCGATGTTGCGCCGACCACTCATACCCTCTGAAGGCTATCTAACTTACACGAGTCCATGTACGTCCATATGCTTGGCCAATGACGACTTAAATGTACTTAAAGTTGTCGAATCTACTACTGTTGCAGGCAAAGCATTCCACATCTTTACTACTCTCTGAGTTAAAAACTACCTCTGACATCTGTCCTGTATCTATCACCCCTCAATTTAAAGCTATGCCCCCTCGTGCTCACCGTCACCATTCTTGGAAAAAAGGTTCTCCCTGTCCATCCTGATCATCTTATATGTCTCTAATAAGTCACGTCTCAACCTTCTTCTTTCTAACGAAAACAGCCTCAAGTCCTTCAGCCTTTCCTCGTAAGAGCTTCCCTCCATACCAGGCAACATCCTTGTAAATCTCCTCTGCATCCTTTCCAAAGCTTCCACATCCTTCTTATAATGCGGTGACCAGATCTGTACACAATACTCCAAGTGCGGCCGCACCAGAGTTTTGGACAGCTGCAGCATAACCTCATGGTTCAGGAACTCGATCCCTCTCTTAATAAAAGCTGGAAAATAGAAAACTGTAAGCCTTCTCAACAACCCTGTCAACCTGGGTGGCAACTTTCAAGGATCTGTGTACCTGGACAACGAGATTTCTCTGCTCATATACACTACTAAGAAACTTAGCATTAGCCCAGTACTTTGCATTTCAGTTACTCCGACCAAAGTGAATCACCTCACACTAGTCCGTATAAAACTCCATTTGCCACCTCTCAGCCCAGTCCTGCAGTTTATCTATGTCTTTCTGTAACCTACAACATCTTTCATCACTGTCCACAAATCCACCGACCTGAGTGTCGTCTGAAAATTTACTAACCAACATTCTACGCCCTCATCCAGATCGTTTATAAAAATGACGAACAGCAGTGGACCCACCACCGACTCTTGCAGTACACCACTGGTAACTGGACACCAGGATGAAAATTTCCCATCAACCACCACCCTCTGTCTTCTTTCAGCAAGCCAATTACTGATCCAAACTGCTATATCTCTCACAATCCGATTCCTCCGCATTTTCTACAATAGCCTACTGTGGGGAACCTTATCGAACGCCTTGCTGAAATCCATATACATGACATCAACCAGTTTACTCTCATCTACCTGTTTGGTCACCTTCTCAAAGAACTCAACAAGGTTTGTGAGGCAAGACCTACCCATCACTAATTCGTGCTGACAATCCCGAATCAAATTATTCTTTTCTAGATGATTAAAAATCCTAGCCCTTATAACATTTTCCAACACTTTACCAACAAGTGGAGTAAGGCTCACTGGTCTATAATTACCAGGGTTGTCTCTACTCCCCTTCTTGAACAGGCGAACCACATTTGCTATCCTCCAGTCTTCTGGCACTATCCCTGTAGAAAATGACGCTTTAAAGACCAATGCCACAGGCTTAGCAATCTCCTCCCTGGATTCCCAGAGGATCCTAGGAAAAATCATATCCAGCCCAGGGGACTTATCTGTTTTCACTCTGCAGGATTTCTAATACCTCTTCCTTGTGAACCTCAATCCCACCTAATCTAATAGCCTGTATCTCAGTATTCTCCTCGACAACATTGTTATTTTCTCGAGTGAATACTGTTGAAAAATATTCATTAAGTGTTTCTCCTATCTCCTCTGACTCCACACACAACTTCCCACTACTGTCCTTGATTAGCACTAATTTTACTCTCGTCGTTCTTGTATTCCTTAAATACCTATAGAAAGCCTAAGAGTTTACCCTGATCCTATCGGCCAACAACGTCTCATGTCTCCTCCTGGCTCTTCTGAATTCTCTCTTTAGGTCTTTCCTGGCTACCTTGTAACCCTCAAGCGCCCTAACTGAACTTCACATCTCATCATAACATAAGCCGCCTTCTTCCTCTTAACCAGAGATTCCACTTCAATCGTAAACCACGGCTCCCGCGCTCCACAGCTTCCTCCCTGCCTGACAGGTACATACTTATCTAGGACATACTTGTCCTTGAATAAGCTCCAAATTTCTAATGTGCCTATCCCCTGCACTTTCCTTCCCCATCATATGCTTCCTAAATCTTGCCTAATTGCATTGTAATTGCCTTCTCCCAGCTGTAACCCTTGCCCAGTGGTATACACCTATCCAGTTCTATCACGAAAGTAAACATAACAGAATTATGATCGCTATCACCAAAGTGCTCACCTACTTCCATGTCTAACACCTGAGCGGGCTCATTGCCCAGTACCAAATCTAATATGGCTTCGTCCCTTGTTGGCCTGTCTATATACTGTGTCAGGAAGCCCTCCTGCACAACTGGATAAAAACTGAACCATCTATAGTACTCGTACTGTAGTGTTCCCGTTCAATATTTCGAACGTTGAAGTTCCCCATTAAAACTACCCTGTCTCTGTCACTCCTATCGAGAATCATCTTTGTTATCCTTTCCTCTACATCTCTGGAACTATTCGGAGGCCTTCAGAAAATTCCCAACGGGGTGACCTCTCCTTTCCTATTTCTAACTTCAGCCCATACTACCTCAGTTGACGAGTCCCCAAACATCCTTTCTGCAACTGTAATACTGTCCTTGACCAACAATGCTATACCTCCCCCTCTTTTACTATCTTCTCTGTTCTTACTGAAACATCTAAATCCTGGAACCTGCTACAACCATTCCTGTCCCTGCTCTAACCATGTCTCCGAAATGGCCACAACATTGAAGTCCCAGCAACCAATCCATGCTTATGCCGGGTGTTCCTGGCGTTGAGGTGGACACACTTCAAACCGACCTCTTGCTTGCCGGTGCCATCTTGCGTCCCTGAAACTTGATTTTGGACCTCCCTACTCTCAACCTTTTCTATACTCGAACTACAATTTTGGTTCCCATCCCCCTGCTGGATTAGTTTAAACCCACCCCAACAGCCTTAGCGAATTTCCCATCCAAGGACATTGGCACCTTCCGGTTCAGATGAAGACCACCCTGCTTGTAGAGGTCCCACCTACACCCGAAAGAGCCCCAATTATCCAAGAATCCAAAACCCTCTCTCCTGCACAATCGCTGTAGCCACGTGTTTACCTTCTCTCTCTCCGTATTCCTCGCCTCACTAGCACGTAACACGGGCAACAAACCAGAGCCAACAACCCTGTTCGTCCTAGGTCTAAGCTTCCATCCTCGCTCCCTGGATTTCTGCCTTAAATCCCCAACTTTCTTCCTACCTATGTGGTTCGTGCCTATGTGGACTATGACTTGGAGCTGCTCCCTCTCCCTCTTAAGGATCCCAAAAACACGATCAGAGACATCACGAACTCTGGCACCTGGGAAGCAACACACCAACCGTGAGTGTCTCTCGTCCCCACAGAACCTCCTAGCTGTCCCCCTAACTATGGAGTCCCCATTGACTGCTGCTCTGTTCCTCTTCCCCTTTGCCTTCTGAGCAGCAGGAACAGACTCTGTGCCAGAGCCCTCTACCCCACTGCTTTCCCCTGGTAAGTCGCCCCCCAAACAATATCCAAAACGGTATACTTATTGTTGAGGTGAATGGCCACAGGGGATCCCTGCACTGCCTGCCGGTTCCCTTTCCGTCCCCTGACTGTAACCCATTTGCCTTTTCCTTGTACCTTAGGAGTGACTACCTCCCTGTAACTCCTCTCAATAACCCCCTCTGCCACTCGAATGATCCGAAGTTCATCCAGCTCCAGCTCCAGTTCACTAATGCGGTTTTCAAGGAGCTGGAGTTGGGTGCACTTCCCGCAGATGTAGTCAGCAGGGACACTGGTGGTGACCTTTGCCTCCCACATTCTGCAGGAGGAACATTCAACTGCTCTAACCTCCATTCCCACTATTCTAAATTCCCAAAGAGAATGTTGAAAAAAATAAGGAATAATAAAACTCATTACCTCACCAATCTGGCGCACAGGTCCTTTGTTTTTGGTTAGAGGAGGAGGATGGGTGGGAGACACTACCCGAGTAGTGTTTCGGATAACACAACCACACAAATATATGACTTCCCAGAAGGCCTTCACTCCTTCCTCTTACTTCTCGGCAAATGGAGGTCTGACTCACGAGGTAAATCCCTTTTAATGCGGGAAAACTCACCCTTCCCGGCAGCCCTCGCTTCACCTCTCCTTCTCTCCTCGCCGCTCTGGGAGGTCCTTAATAAATGCCTTGCTTCAGTATTCAGTACTGAGAGGGACCTTCACTTTTTGGGGGACAGCGTGAAACAGGCAGATATGCTAGAACAGGAAGATGTGCTGAAAATGTTGAGAATCACAAGGAGAGACAAATCTTCTTGGCCAGATGGGAAAACACCTACAATACTATCGGAAAACACCTACAATACTATCGGAAAACACCTACAATACTGTCGGAAAACACCTACAATACTATCGGAAAACACCTACAATACTATCGCAAAACACCTACAATACTATTGGAAAACACCTACAACACTGTCGGAAAACACCTCCAATACTATCGGAAAACACCTACAATACTGTCGGAAAACACCTCCAATACTATCGGAAAACACCTACAATACTGTCAGAAAACACCTACAATACTATCGGAAAACACCTACAATACGATTGGAAGCGAGAGAAAGGATTGCTGTGTGTTTTGCGATGATCTTTGTGCCATCACCGTCCACTGGATTCGTTGCAGATGACAGGAAGTTGGCAAATGTTATTCCATTGTTCAATAAAGGGAATAGGGATAATCCTGGGAATTAGACGCTAATCATTCTTACACCAGTGAAGGGAAAGTATTGGAGAGGATTTGAGAGACACGATTTATGATTACTTGGAAAACTATAGTTTTTGATTAGAGGTAGTCAGCATGCCTTTCTGAGGAGCAGGTCATGCCTCATGAGTCTTATTGAACTTTTTGAGGATGTGAAAATCACATTGATGAAGGTAGAGCAGTGGGTGTGGTGTATTTGGATTTTAGCAAGTCATTTGATAAAGTTACCAATTGTAGGTTCATTCAGAAATTAAGGAGGCATGGGATACCGGGAAATCTGGCTGTCTCGATACAGCATTAGTTGGCCCATTAAAGACAGATGATAGTGGTAGATCGAAAGTACTCAGCCTGGAGCTCGTTGACAAGGGGTGTTCTGCAGGGATCTTTTCTGGGAACTCTGCTCTTTGTGATTTTTATAAGGGAGTTGAATAGGGAATTGGGAGGGTGGGTTAGTAAGCTTGCTGACGGAGGTTGGTGGAGTTGTGGATCGTGTGGAAGGTTGTTGCACATTGCAACGAGACATTGACAGAACTGAGCTGATGAGTGGCAGGTCGAGTTAAACCTGAAAAAGTGTGAAATCATTCACTTTGGAAGGTGAAATTTGCATGCAGAGTGCAGGGTTAAAGGCAGGATACTTGGCATTGTGGAGGAATAGAGGGATCTTGGGTTCCAATGTCCACAGATCCACAACGTTGCCACCCAGTTTGATGTGGTTGTTGAGAAGGCGCAAGGTGTGTTGGCTTTCACAAGCCGGAGAACTGAGTTTCATAGCTGTGAGGTTATGCTGCAGCTCTATGAGGTTGAGTGCTGTTCTGCATTGAGAACTTGTAAGCACCTGTCATATGACTAGCTAGCAGTCTGAGAATGGCGTGGAAAATTGAAAATATGTAATATTTGGCTGTTAAAAGATACCTTGAGTTTCGGTTGTTCTTTGGACAACTTTTCATATTTAATGAATCTGTTTAAACTATGCCCCGGAATAATAAACCCAACAGATTTTGAATTTACTGTTTTGCCAACATTGAACCAGAGATGATTTGATGTTGAGGGGCTAAAGAGGTAGTCATTATAAAACTTAGACAGAGATTAAACTGCCATCTACAGAGACTGCCATGCAAAACACTCTATTAAATTTATGGGTTTTTTTTGCATGAAACACCCTTGCAGTAAAAGACAGAAGACGACCCTAGGAGATCCATAGCTGAAAGAAGGTGGACATTGGAGATGACAGCCACTGTCTAGTTTTGAAATTAAATGATGTAATTTTAATTTATTTTTTTAAAGGCAATAGTATATTGTTATAAAGGTGGAGGCAGATAACAAGCAGTTCAGAGAAAGGGAGCTGTGAATAGTTGTTGTTCAATGTTCAGTTTTAGAGTTAAGGAATAAATTGATATTATCTTTCTTTAAATAATGGAATTTTCGAGTTCTCTGTCACTCGTGCTTTAACAGGTTATAAGGCAAGGAGAGCTTTTCTAGGTGTTTGGTTTAATTAACAAACGGGTTCATTGCTGTGTCGTAACAGCACACATGGAACATTGTGTTCAGTTCTGGTCGCCTTGTTATAGGAAATATGTAGAAGCTATAGTGAGGGTGCAGAGGAATCCTTACGGATCAACAGAAATATTGATACACACCACACGATCGAATGAAATGCTGAGGAAGTCACCACGCGAAAAATAAATACTGGCAGATTATCCATGTCTGTATAAATATTAGTGTGTCAGTGTTTGTGGTGTATCTGTTCTGATGCCTATATATCTGTGTGTGCACGTGCATCAGTGTATCGGCATTTGTCTCTGTGTGTCTGCTTTAGTATCTGTGTGACCGCACCAGTCTCTATGTCTGCCTGTGTATCTATATTCATATCTGCGTGTATCTGCGTTTCTATATGCGTATCCGTATGCACAGCGAATCTGCCAGCCTCTGTGGTGTTTAAAGTGAGACAATGTTCGCCTCTGCTGGCCTTCACACTCTACTGCATTGATGGCAGTGAGGGAGAAAACCATAAGGGATTCATTCCAGGAGGTGGGGAAAGGAAGGTAGATTATCGCACCATCGAAACTGACAGCACCATATGCACACACACACACACACACACACACACACACACACACACACACACACACACACACACACACACACACACACACACACACACACACACAGTTGGGTAATGGGAGGATCATAATTGTACTGAGGAGTAATATCTGTGCTCGCACCGCTTTGTGGAAGTGATTTGTCTTTGAAGAACATTCGTTACACAGATTGTACACCTTAAAGAGTATTTCCAATGCAACTGCATCCAAGCAACTCTGACCAAACCATTTGTAGTGGTGCGATGAATTTATTACACGTTCTTTAAATTGAATTATTTTCTAATTCATCCCTACAAGGTGTAAGTGAGAAAGAATCGAAAAGACCTGAAACTGACCCCAGTGGTGGTGGTAATATATCTAGGTATCAGATAAAACTGTTCTGTGCTTCCAGAGATATTTGCTAAATCAAACAGCCGTGCAATGTGAGAGATTCACAGTATCTGATGTCCTCTGACAGAGAGAAAAAAAAAAACTGATACTTGTGCAGTGGCATGGGGAGACCCGCAGAGGGTGACTATAAGCTTAACAGGGACAGACGTAGAGATGGAGTAGGGGAGTAGGGGTTTATCTCAATTTCAATGGATTTACCGCCAAAACCATAGAGCCATCATTTCACAGGGATGCACACAAGCATACATAGACACATTAAACACACAACACATATGCATGCCGATATGGACACTTACACACAAACACATGCACACGCCCGTACACATACACAGTGTTTTCTTTAAGATAGAGATAATACGTTTTTCATGAATAAGGGAATCAATGGTCAGTTGGTGAAGGCAGGAGAATGTGGTTGAGAAACATTTTAGCCGTGATCAAACGTCACAGCAGATCCAAGGGGCTAAATCGCCTAATTCTGTTCCAATTTCCTATTTTGTGAAGGGATTCATTTTGGAAGTCGAATTTGAATGCAGGCTACTAGGTCAAATGTAGGATTCGTAGCAGTGTGGAGGAACAAACGGATCTTGGGGTCCATGTCTGTCGGTCTCTCAGTTGCCACCTATGTTGATAGGGTTGTTAAGAAGGCGTATGGTGTGTTGGTTTTCATTAGCAGCGGGACTGAGTTTAAGAGCCGCGAGATAATGCTGCAGGTCTATAAAGCCCCTGGTGAGACCACATTTGAAATGTTCTGGTCGCCTCATTATAGAAAGTGGAAGCCTTAGAGCTGGTGCAGAGGAGATTTACAACGATGTTGCCTGGACTAGAGGGTTTGTCTTATGAAGAATGGTTGAGGGAGCTATGGCTTTTCTCATTGGAGTAAAGAAGGATGAGAGGTAACTTGATAGAGCTGAACAAGATGGTGAGAGTTACAGACAGAATAAATAGCCAGAGACATCTTCTGAGGGTGGAAATGGTTGTCACGAGGTGAGCATAATTTTAAGGTGATTGGAGAAAAGTTTTGGGAGATGTAAAAGGCAGCTTTTTTATACAGAGAATGGTGGGTGCGTGCAATGCACTGCCAGCGGTGGTAGTAGAATCACATACATTAGGGACAGTCAAGTAACTCTTGGACAGGCACATGGAAGATAGTAAATTTATGTGTATGTCGGTTAGTTTTAACTTAAAGTAGGCTAAAGGCATGGCACAACATTGAGGGCTGAAAGGATGTACTGTGCTGTAGTGTTCTATGTTCTCATTTCGTACACTCTTGTGAAGTTATAGTATCTGTAATTCCTTTACCTTCAGTGGAGGCTACATTTGGTAGGCATGTGATTGAAGAGATTTAATGGAAATGTGGACAGATTTGAGGGACTGAATGGTCTGTATCTGTTCCCAATTGTTGTGTCCTTGTGTTTCAAAAGAGTTGTGATTGGTTTGAGGGGAACACATTTTGAGACTAAGGACCTTCCCATTTCAGACTGAGACGGGGATGTTACTTTCTCTTTCGGATTGTGTGCTCTGTGGTGTTCTAATCCCCAGGGAGCAATGAAGGCTAGGTTCCTGAAAACACTCAAGGCTGAGTTCCATCGCCCTTTGATGAACAAGAGAATCCACGTTTTTTGGAAACAGACAGGAAGGGAATGTATAGTTACAATCACGTCAACAATGCACATTCCGAATGGTACAGCAGCCTCGAGGGGCTGAGTGGCCAACTGCTGCTGCTTCCCCATCTGTTGTTCTCTCATTCAACCCCTCGAGGCTGTCATAGAGAGAGGAAGATCCCATTCAGCCAGTCAGGATCAGTACAATGAGACACGAGGAGACCTTTCTGCCCCCTAAGGATTTATAAAGGGAGAGGATGAAGTCATTCGGCCGTTTGAGTACAATACACAGCACAGGAGGAGGCCATTCAACTTTTCTAGGCTGTTACACAGGAACGTGAAGCCCTGATTAACTATCAGGAAATTGACATAAGGGATAAATTTTTATTTTCAGGTTGGAAAACTTTAACTTAGAGTTGTACCTCAGAGATCAGTGCAAGATCAACAACTATTTCGAACCTGTCAATGATTTGGATATGGGGACTGATTGTATTGGAGCTCAATTAGCTCAGCCCCCAAAACAGTCATTCAATAAGATGTCAAGTGGAGGTAGATAGTCTGTAATGGGATATCGACAGGAGATTTTAGTGTGCAAATCTTCAGCAGAAACAGTATAAGCTGGGCTACCGAGGTTTATACTGTGAAAGAAAGGCAAAACAACAGTAAACTGTTTAAATGGCGCGAGGTCGCAAAATTCAGTGTACAGAGGGATTTATGAATCCTGGTACAGACATCAAACAAAGTTATTATGCAAAAAGTAGCAAGTGATTAGGAAGATATATGGATGACTCTACTTTATACAAAGGCTGTTAGGACATTTTACTGCATCTGCACAGGGCATGCCTGAGACCACATTAGATGCATTGTATGTAGCTATGATTTCCTAAACTGAATCGTAAACAAACTGGGTGGCACAGTGATTAGCACTGCTGCCTCACAGCGCCAGCAAACCCGGGTTCAATTCCTACCTCAGGCAACGGTCTGTGTGGAGTTTGCGCATTCTCCCTGTGTCTGTGTGGGTTTCCTCTCACAGTCCAAAAACATGCAGGTTCGGTGAATTGGCCATGCTAAATTGCCTGTAGAGGTAGGTGAGGGAGTAAATGTAGGGGGATGGGTGGTGGGTTGGTGTGGACTTGTTGGGCCGAAAGGCCTGTTTCCACACTGTAAGTAATCTAATCTGTACTCAGTTGCTTTCGAGTCTACGTAAAAATGTTTCACTTTAATTTTTTTCTCCTGGAATGAAGGCCTTATGCTGTCATACACCATGGAAACAGAAACATTAGTACAACTCGTCGATGCTGACTGGATGTCCTAAATCAATCTAGTCCCATTTGCCAGCATTTGACCCATATCCCACTGAACACTGCTTATTCATGCACCAAACTAAATGGGCTTTCTCTACTGTAATTTTCCCAGATTCCAACACCTCTTCTGACAGTTCATTCCATATACTCCATGAAATTGTTACCACTTTTGTCTCTTTTAAATCTTTCCCCTCTCGCCTTAAATTTATGTGATCTAGTTTTGGAATTCCCCAATCAAGGAAATGTCACCATTTCCTTAACCCTCGTGATTTTATAAACCTCTACAGGGCCAGAGTATTTCAGGATTGAGAAGAGTGATGTTTATACTGAACCATATAAGATCTTGAGGACAGTGTATCAGTTGCGTAGCTGATGGACATTTCCTATGGTTATGTGAGACTAGATCTAAGGATTCAAATTTAAGAGAACGATGTACTCATTTTAAATAGATACTTTGAAGACATGAATTTATTGGACAAAAATTATGAGGACATGAGCAAACGTATCTTCAAATTATACTTTATAAATTGCTCCTTCTGGGAGCAGGTTACAGGGATGGAGTCACACAGTCCCGGGAATGTTCAAGGAGGCTTCACATGATACAGTATGGTGGTCAGATAACATTATGACATATTTCAGCTAAAACATCGAGAGAATGCAACCTGCTTGAGAAGCCACAGCTTATTACTCCCTCTCTTTCCTTCTTCCTTCTCACAGCAACGTATGAGAGGTGAAAACCTGTCAGTCATCTTTACCATTCATGAAGAATTCCTGTTGAGGATTCATTGGAATCTCCACATTGCGTGAAGCAAAGGGAATTCAGCTAACTCCAAATGTCACAGGAAGGAATCCGATTTTCAACAGCTTATGTGAGCAGAATAACCTCAGATGCAGAATACCATTTATTTTGTTTTTCCTTTTTGTCTTGACTTTAACTATTTCTTGTAAAGCTCTTTCGAGCTGGTATTCGGCAGAGTTTTTTTTCTGTTTGTCTTCAGGCATGCATATGGGTGTGTCTGTGTACACCTGTGTATGTGTCTGTGTGTATACACAAAGTGTGTTGTTGTATGCATTGAAAGATAAATATTAATGTACATATCTGTCCAAACTGCTTATCATGTATCTTTCCATCTTACTTTGAATATGTTTGATTTGGTGAATTATTTTTGAAAATGTAAAATATCAAACTGACTTGTCCCTCACAAAGTACGTGACCTAATCTGAGACCTATACCATTGGCCATAACACCAATCTAGTTACATTTAAAATTTATAATGACCATTGGAGGAGCGGCACTAGAAAATAAAACAGTGACCCGTCTAACGGCAGTCTGAGCATGGATGAGGAGAAACTCACAAAGGGCTGTTTGAATGGAAATGCTCTTCTTCGCAAGTTTGTGGTGCATGTGTGTTTGCGTTTAGTCAAAGCTGTTAGTTAGATATCGGACTGTAAAGGACAATGAACTACAGATAGGAAATTGGGGCTGAGACCACAAAGTGATCAGCCACAATCTTACTGTCTGCTGGAGAAGGCTCAAAGTGTCTAATTACCCACTCCTGCTCCTCAGTCCAACGTCCCTATGTTCCATTCAGCTCCTCAAACCTGCCAGACAAGAGCATTTGGAGGTAATTTACTTCGATAAGCTGGTACTCAGAAACAGAGCAGACCATTCAGGGCCTGAAGGCTCGAGCGTGTAGTGCTGGAAAAGCACAGAAGTTCAGACAGCATTCAAGGAGCAGGAGAATCAACGTTTTGGGCATAAACTGTTCATCAGGATTCCTGACAAAGGACTTATGCCCGAAATTTCGATTCTCTTGCTCCTCGGATGCTGCCTTGCCTGCTGTGCTTTTGCAGCACTACATTCTCGACTCTGATCTACAGCAATCTGCAGTCCTCACTTTTTCTTTGCGCCTGAAGACTGTCACACACAGTTTGGAATGGTGTTGAAAATATTATTGGGAAAAGAACGAGTCGGTGGCAGTGTGAAACATCCTACTCTTCTCTCTTTACAGAACTGTGTTCATTTGTTGGTTATGTTGCAGACCCCGATTCATTATGTGTCAAGCTCCCATACCTCACCAAGAGGTGGCTCACAAAATCATCTGGTCTCCCTGATTGCAATCTTCAATCACAGATTTCCAGGAAACTAACTTTCCAATTACCGAATGCGAGAATAACAGAAACATAAATAAGTCATTCAGCCCTTAAATCTGTCTTTCCCTTCAATAAGATCATGACTGATCTGCTCAATGCTGCTACTCCTCTTTTGTGCCCAATTCCTGAAGCCTTCAACTCTCTGATGCATCAAATATCCATTGTGCACCGCACCCCCCCCCCCCCCAAAAACTTCTCAGTGATCTATCTCCTTTAACCCTCTGGATTAGAGAAGTCCCGATAGTCACTAGTCTCTGTGAGGAACACTCCGCGCACACACTCCTTGACATATTGATATGAATCAAAATATGAACACAAGGTAAGATTGACAGACCTTGATATCAAAGCAGGATTTAACTGAGGATGGTATCAAAGAACACGAACAGAATTGAATGTAGTGGGAATGACGTGCAAATTCCCCACTGGCTAGACGCTATTCAGAGCACAAGGGAAGATGTATGTGTTTGGTGAGGACCAGCCATCTCAGTCACAGGACATCTCTGTAGGCATCCTCTAGGTAGTTTTCTTCAGCTGCTTCAACATCTTTCCCAGGGCATACAGTCAGAAGTACGAGATGTTCTCTGAAGATGGCATAATGTTCAGAATAAGTTGTCACTTCTCTGCCGCTGAAGCAGTCTTTGTCCATGTGCAGTAAGACCTGGATAGCATTTAAACGGTGCTGTAGGTAACATTCATGTAACAGTCCTGCTAGACATTGCTCATCTCCACAGTTAAATATGAGGAGCTCATTCAGCACCTCAAGCTGGCTTCAACGGAATATAAGGACTCCATTCAACCCATTGAAATTATTGGATAAGCTCATTCAGTCCTTTCTACCAATAACACAATTAGGGAAAGAGTGTTGTCAGAACATCGAGGTGTTAAAGAGGAATCAGGAGTCGCTAAGTCAGGTCCTTGAGCCACTTCCATATGACCAAGAAGAGGCATTGCAGCCTGTCAAGCTACTTACTCAGAAATAGGAGCATGTTACTGATGCCCCACAGATCGACTGCTGCAAGTTGTTCATTCTGGCTCTATTGCTCTTGGTAGACACATGTCACTTTAATGTGGTTTGCTGCAGGTGAGGATGGAAGATGGATGGTTTGTGCAAAGTCTCAAGAAAATACCTTCTATCTCTGAGAAGACACACTGGCGTTCCTGTGGAGGTCAGAAGCTGGTGGGGATGGCTAACTCTTTCAGGAATAAAGCATTGTGACAGATTTATGAACATTGCAGAGGCGCACACAACTGCACACTGAGACGGTGAGAGTTCATTTAGAGCTTTAAGCTCCTTTTCTACCAACATGGGGATTCGACACAGATACACGAAATATTGGGAAAAACGTAACATGTGGAAAATGCAATTTCTCACAAAATCACCCACTTTTTCTCGACATAATGAGTCTTAGTCCATAATCCTCAAGTTTAAATGTAATCGCCTGCTATTCTGTCGCAGTGCTACAGATTAAACACTCATTTCCTTTATACTCTCTTTATCATCCACGAATTAGTCTAGTGAAACTCCTTTGCACTCTCGATCGCAACAAAATCGTTCCTTCCAAAGGAGAGAAAATCTGACAACAGTGCCCCAAATACTGTCCCAGCAACACTCTACAACTGCAGGAAGATGTCGTTACTCCTTTACAAGAATAATTTTATAATTAAGGACAACATACCATTCACTGTCCTGATTACTTGCCTTTTAACAACTGCAGTTCCCAACCTCTCATCTTCTAACCAACACAAAATGGAGAGGACTGCATTTGTTGCTTACATTCGAATTATTTCTTTGCCTTTTGAACAGCTGTGCTCCAAGCACTGATACATTTGATAACCTATTAGCAATGACCTTCAGTTCATAGCAGGACCTTACTGTCTGTATTCTCCCCATTATCCAATTCTCAATCCATTTATTATATTCACCCCTTACAGAAGGACTCTAACGTTCTTCGCTCACCTATCAAATGTCTTCACCATTCCCATTGGTTCTCATTTGTCAATGTCACAATCTGCATCCTCCAAAATCCCCTACTAGTTTTTCAAGAACGATTCTCCCTTTCCTGGATCTAGGCTGACTCTGCAAATCATATCATTATTCTCCAAAGATCTAGTTGTTATTAATGACTAAATGATTCTAATATTTTCCTCATAACTGACATCAATTTATCCATCAGTTGATATTCTCTTGTTCCCCCCCCCCCCCCCCTGTTTTAAATATTTGCGTTAACAATAGCTACTTTCAAGTCTGCAGGATCCTTTCCATAATATAAAGCGCTTTGACCAACTTTGACCTCTCTTATAGAGTTATGGAATTGACAGGACAGAAGGAGACCACTGACCCGTTGTGTCCATTCCTGCTCCGGATAGATCTATCCAGAAAACGCTATTTGTGACCTTCTCAATTCATCACTCAACTGGTCCAAAAACTTACCAAGCTTCAATACAATGAGTTTTCCCCCCAGTATTTCCACTATAATAATTCTAATTTCTTGCGGTTCCTCATTTTCCGCAGTGAATCTGCTCCTTAATATTTCAGGAGGATATTTGGTTGCTTCTCGGTGGAGAAGCTAAACCAGCATATTTAGCTCACCATAGCCTCTGTCACCTCGTGAATACACGAGAGGATGGCACTCTGGCATAATGGGTATGTCACCCACTCCTGACTGGAATGTTTCTGAACAAAATCTTTGTTGGAGATTTTGAGTACAGTTCTCTCCCTGGTGTGAGACTATTGGATATGCTGAAGGAGGGTTCAAAGCTCTGTGTCATCCACATTGTTGAAATAAACTTGCTTCACACTTTGCATCTGGAAAAGTATATCATTGCGAAATATTTGTCGAAATTTCAGAAAAGATAGTGCAGTGTCCTGTTCCTCCATGTAGACCCAGACACTCTATAAATGCTAGTGCCCATACCTTGTCCAGAGTGAGAATACTAGACACTCGAATCTCCCAGAATGATCGCACCAGCTGACACCACAAATCTGAGAAAATCATCAGAGAACCTCTACTGACTTTCCACGACAGGAACAAGTCAAAATGCTGGAGACAGGCACATCCATTCAATGTTAAAAAAATGCTTTTCGGTTCAGTTTCTATTCTGGGCTGAAAATCCATAGAATCTCTGCATAGTCGCTGCCACCTGAATTATTAATAGCTTTGTTCTGTATGGAAATACTTGACAATGTAACTGCACAATTTCTGTTACCTCAGTCATGATAATAGCAACACTGCTATTGCTGATGGAGTTGCTGGGGAGGTGATGGTCTCGTGTTATTTTCTCCAGACTATAAATCCAGGGACCCAGGTAATGACCCAAACCCGGCCTTCAATTCCCCAACAGCAGATGGTAGAATTGAATTTAATAAATATTTAAAATAGTAATTTAATGAAACATTGATGGTTGTTAAAACTAAAAACCCTTGGCTCACTAGCGTCCCTCAGGGAAGGAAACTTGCTACTTTCACTGTTACTCCAGACCCTCAGCAATGGCAGATTCTCAAATGTCCTTTGAAATGGCCAAGCCAACCATTCAGTTATAACACTACAAGATCTCAAAGAAGTTAAACCAGATAGACCTGAGCACTGGCAGCCGACAGCACATCGAAGTACAGTGGTTCAGAAAGGCAGTTCCCCAACAGCTTCTCAAGAGCAAATAGGAAAGAGAAATAAACTCTGGCCCAGCCAACATCAAACATGTCCCACTCATAAAGGAAAGAAGATGGCCAAACTGAGGAAAGAGATAAAGGGGATAGAACTCACTTCAAACAGGGACGTGAATATATGCCCACACATGCATGAAACTCAACATATGGGAGGAGGTGAAAAATAAATTAAAATAATGTCGCATTTTATTTCCATCCCAGCTGATTATCAATAATCCCTTTGTTTATGCATTCTATCTCTCTATTTTCCCGTACATGAATCTCACCCCACCAACAGACATTAGACTAATTCAAACCTGCTTTCAGATCTGATACATGGTCAGCGGACGCAAAAGGTTAACTCTGTTTTTCTCTCGACACAGGCTGCCAAACCTGCTCCATTTCCCCTGCACTCTGTTTCTTTTTCGTTCAGGCTTCCAGTATCTTCCATTGTTTGATTTAACACTTATTTCCTTATTTTATGGGACATAGGTCCTTCGAATCCACACTGACCCTCTGAAAAGCATTGCACCCAAATCCACCTCATGCCCGACACCTGTATTTCCCATGGATAAGCCAACTACTAATCTATCACTGCATCTCACATAGCTAATACACCTCGCTGCACACGATTGGTAATTTAGAATGGTCAATCGACTGAACCTGTTTGGACTGTGGGAGGAACCTGGAGCACATGGAGTAAACACTTGCAGACACCACCGGGGAGAATGCAAAAATTCAACACAAAAAGTCCTGAGGGAGGAAGCAAACCTGGCCCCTGGTACTGTGAGACAGCCGTAATAACCACTGAGTCACCATGCCCCCTTCCCGTCCCCCCCCATATTGGGTCCCTGGTACTGTGAGATATTTGTGCTAACCACTGAGATACCATGCCCCCTCTCCCTTCCCCCAAAACGGATCTTTGGTACTGCGAGACAGCCGTGCTAAGCACTGAGACAACATGCGCTCCTCCCCCTCCCATCATACCGGGTCCCTGGTACTGTGAGACAGTCGTGCTAACCACTGAGACACCATGCCCCCCTCTGCCTTATACCGGATCCCTGGTACTGTGAGACAGCTGTGCTTACCACTGACACACCAGGCCCCTCCCCTCCCCCCAAAATGGGTCCCTGGTACTGTGAGACAGCTGTGCTAACCACTGAGATACCATGCCTCCTCCCCCCCCCCTCAAGCCGGGTCCCTGGTACTGTGAGACAGCTGTGCTAACCACTGAGATACCATGCCTCCTCCCCCCCCCTCAAACCGGGTCCGTGGCACTGTGAGACAGCCGTGCTAACCACTGAGACACCATGCTCCCTCCCCCTCCCCCTACCCCCCAACCCGGGTATCTGGTACTCTGAAACAGCCATGCTAACCACTGACACAACATGCCCCCTAATCCTCCCCCCAAAATGGGTCCCTGGTACGGTGAGACAGCCGTGCTAACCACTGATATACCATGCCCCCCCTCCCACTCCCCCATTGCCGGGTCCGTGATGCTGTTTGACAGTTGTGCTAAACACTGAGACACCATGCCCCCTCCCCACAAACCGGGTCCCTGGTACTGTGAGACAGCCATGCTAACCACTGAGACACCATGCCCCCTCCCCACAAACCGGGTCCCTGGTACTGTGAGACAGCCATGCTAACCACTGAGACACCATGCCCCCTCCCCACAAACCGGGTCCCGGGGACTGTGAGACAGCCATGCTAACCACTGAGTCACCATGCTCCCCTCCCCCCCACACCCTATACCGGGTCCCTGGTACTGTGAAACAGCCTTACTAACCACTGAGACAACATGACCCTCCCCCTCCCCCCCAAACCGTGTCCTCGGTACTGTGAGACAGCCGTGGTAACCACTGAGACACCATGCCCCCTCCCCATCCCCCCAAACCGGGTCCCTGGTACTGTGAAACAGCCCTGCTAACCTCTGAGATACCATGCTCCCCTCCCCCTCATACCGGATCCCTGGTACTGTGAGACAGCCGTGCTAACCACTGAGACACCATGCCCCTCTTCCCCTCCCACCCAAACCGTGTCACTGGTACGGTGAGACAGTGCTGCTAACCACTGAGACAACAAGCGCTCCTCCCCCTCCCTCTCATACCGGGTCCCTGATACTGTGAGACAGCCGTGCTAACCTCTGAGATACCATGCCCCCTCCTCCTCCCCCCAAAATGGGTCCCTGGTACTGTGAGACAGCCGTGGTAACCACTGAGACAACAAGCGCTCCTCCCCCTCCCCCTCATACTGGGTCCCTGATACTGTGAGACAGCCGTGCTAACCTCTGAGATACCATGCCCCCTCTCCCTTCCCCCAAACGAGGTCTCTGTTACTGCGAGACAGCCGTGCCAACCACTGAGATACCATGCCCCCTCCCACTCATACCGGGTCCCTGGTACTGTGAGATATTTGTGCTAACCACTGAGATACCATGCTCCCTCTCCCTTCCCCCAAAACGGGTCTCTGGCACTGCGAGACAGCCGTGCTAAGCACTGAGACAACATGCGCTCCTCCCCATCATACCAGGTCCCTGGCACTGTGAGTCAGTCGTGCTAACCACTGAGACATCATGCTCCCCTCTGCCTCATACCGTGTCCCTGGTACTGTGAGACAGCCGTGGTAACCACTGAGATACCATGCCTCCTCCGCCTCCCCCCCCCCCCTCCAAACCGGGTCCCTGGTACTGTGAGACAGCTGTGCTAACCACTGAGACACCAGCCCCCTCCCCTCCCCCAAAATGGGTCCCTGGTACTGTGAGAGAGCCGTGCTAACCATTGAGATACCATGCCTCCTCTCCTCCCCCCAAACCGGGTCCGTGGCACTGTGAGACAGCCGTGCTAACAATAAGACACCATGCCCCCTCCCCCTCCCCATACCCACCAACCCGGGTCCCTGGTACTCTGAAACAGCCGTGCTAACCACTGAGACACCATGCCCCCTCCTCCTCCGCCCAAAATGGGTCCCCAATGCTGTGAGACAGCCGTGGTAACCACTGAGACACCATGCCCCCTCCTCCTCCCCCCAAAATGGGTCCCTGGTACTGTGAGACAGCTGTGCTAACCACTAAGATACCATAGTCACCCTCCTCATCCCCACTAACCGGGTCCCTGGTGGTGTGAGACAGCCGTGCTAACCACTGAGACACCATGCTTCCTCCCCCCAAACCGAGTCCCTGGTCCTGTGAGATAGCCGTGCTAACCACTGAGACACCGTGTCCCCTCCCCTTCCCCCCAAACCGGGTCCCTGGTACTGTGAGACAGACGTGCTCACCACTGAGACACCATGCCCCTCTCCCCCCCAAATCGGGTCCCTGTTACTGTGAGTCAGCCTTGGTAACTACTGAGACACCATGCCCCATCCACCCCCCCCCCCCCCCCCGCCACCCAATCAGGGTCCCTGGTACTGTGAGACAGCCGTTGAGTTCAACTGGAACAACACTACTATTATAAGACAAGCCAAACAGACAACAGCCAGGGAATTCCTAGAGGCATGGCACTCATCCACAGATTCAATCAATAAGCCCATCGACCTGGACCCAATATATCGGCCACTGCAGCAGACAGCTGGAACTGACAACCGGAAGCAGCAGATACAAATCACTATAAATGCCAGTGAAAACATCTCAGAAGCGCTTCACAGGAGGCTCCCAAGCACTGAGGATGTCACCTAGACAGGTGACGAAACGTCTGCAACACAATTTCCTAGCTCGGCGAACAGAACCGCAATAAGGAGCAAAATACAAAACACTGTTTGTTTGAACAATGTCCTCACAATATTCAAAAGAAAATTGATGCATAGTCTTCCTTAATGCATTGCTTCAACATGACATCACTTTTTAAACCATGTTCAAATGGTGGGTGTTTGTTCTTTTAATTCGCTTCCAATTCAACGTGGAAATGAGAACGTGAATTGATCTTCTATAGTGTGTTTATGATCCAGAATTTAAATCAATCTCTTATCATCATTGCTTTAGCTCTTTCAAACAAAATTAATGAATGAGCCTGTGTCCATCCGACAAATGAAAAAGATTTTTCAGCTCTGACTACTGCATCGAATATTGTAAAGAATAAGCTCCAGGCCCACATCAAATGGAAATGTTGCAGGGCACGGTGCCAATAGCTAGTCCAAGGTTAATTATTTCCATGCCTTATGAATAATACATGCGGAGGGGCGGGGTATGAAAGCAGAATTCAGCTCCATGCCGAAAATACTATTTGTGGCTCCGTCACAAAATATCACAACGGATTCACGTTGTACATTCACCAAAATAGGAAAAACAAGAGACTGGGATTCCGAATTCTGCAACAACACATGTAGACAGGAAGAAAATCAAGGTTTGATTCTGAAATTCATAAATGTTGATGATAAGAATGTGGGAGATGGTGGGGATATTGGAGGATGGTAAACAATGTTATAGATGACACAATGATTAACTGGGTGGATCACAGTGAGCAGGAACGTGTTAGCGTACATGGGGTACAAACGGATTGTTCAGATGGCCAGATCAGTGGCTGATAAAAGGTAACACTGAAATATGTGAAATGCTGCACTTTGGAAGATGTAACAAGACAAGAGAGAACTCAATCCATAAAGATAGGCGAGATTTGCTTTTGGAGCAGAGAAGGGTGAGGGGTGAACCTAACAGAGGTGTATAAGAGCATGAGAGGTATGGGCAGAGTGAACAGACAGCAGCTGTTCCCTTTCGTCAAAGGATCAAAAACCAGGAAAATACGTTTGAAATGGAAGAGAAGATACGAAGAGAGGATTTGTGGAATCTGTTTTGAACTCAGAGGATGGTATGTGTCAAGAATGCATTGCCTGGGAGGATGGTTTAGGAATGCAACCTCACAAACTTTATAAACCACTTGTATCAGCACTGGATGGTGCAGACTCGATGGGCCTTGTCTTTATTGCATGATTCCATGTGGTGGCAACGATGAAAGCTTTGATATATTGTGAAGTACGAGCCAATGGGATTTATTGGTTTGTTCCAACGAACTGTGCTCAGTAAGTGGCGAGATTACAAACCAGCATCAACCCATGGAGTATCAGCACTTACTCAACCTAGGACAGCCCAGCCATCTCTGAAAACATCCAAGATAATTCACATGTTCAGTGCAAACATCGTCCAACAAAAGTACTAACGTTATTCCAGCTGTTTGACACCACTATTTTAAGGAAACCAATAACATCGAAACAGACTTCCCTTCATTATTACACAGACTTGTATCTGTAAGGTTGCTATTTCTCTGAAATATAGTAAATTTCATCCCATACGTTCGCTTTGACAATGAGTCAGTTTTCCTGTGTTTTCCTGCGAGCTGTTCATCACAGCATGGTGGCTTGTTTAACACTCCATCCACCACCAGTAATATTTACTCCCAGCTAAAGCAGCACATAAGATGCATAGCTGGCACTCCCTCTCAACAGTCACTTGGATGGACCATCACCAACTGGACTGGAACGTCTCAAGGGAAATTAATGCTGGTCAAGCTCCGTTAAAATCCCAAAATGAATTGAAAAGACAATCCGACTTTCTAATAATTATTAAACAATGTAGACATTATATTGGTCTGATGGGTTTTTCGCTGCCTTTGAAATGAAACCATTTCGTACATATATTGAAAGAATAAAAAAGCTCAAGTCATTGATATTATAAGATGACGCAGCATTAAAACACAAATACCAGGGCAATGTAGTAGCAGTTTATTGATCTTCAGGTATCTGGGATTAATGTAGGTTGGTGTTTTCTGGCTGGCGTCGAAGTATTGGGCTGAATGGCCTGTTTGCATGCTGTGTGACTCTATAAATTAAATTGTTGAAAACAGAGAATGTAGTATCACTATTTCCATAGATTGTGAGCATCAAATGTTGAAGAATACAATCTCCAAGGTCACACAGCACATCAACTTGAATCATTCTCCCTTCACTATCAAATGGTTCAGAACACCGTTTCTCTCTTTGTAAACCTGTTCGTGTGCCTGCACCATGAAAAACCCTGGGGTTTATCACCATATTCTGAATAGAAATTAGACATTGTCCATAGAATGCCGGCCTTGCTAACGAAACTCAACTCCCAAGAATAACTGAAAGGAATCTGTTCTATTAAAGACATCCATTCGTCCCAATCTCGTTTCTAAAGCAGTTTCAAGGGAGGCTTTCACTTCGCTCGATGCTCCTGATCTTTCTCCAAAACCATGAAACCTTCCTGAGTGCTTTTTCCAGGGCTGTTTAAAAGTCACATGTGGAAAGTTGTGCCTAATTACCTGAAATGAGAAGTCTGCATGTTCATGAGAATTGTCTCATAATTATTCAGTATCCAAAAAAACAACAGCAATGACGAAACTAGCATCAGGAGTAAGTCACCAATACAGCTCCGTCATGCGGTAAGGTCGTGGATGATCTGATTGTGGCCTCAACCTCACATTCCTCCTTTGCCCTTACGACTTTAGTACGTCACTCTTAGTCAAGAATCTACCTGCCTCTGCCTTAGGAATATTCAATGTCTTATCCTTCATTGCTATCTAGGAAGAGAGTTCACAAATACACAAAACTTTGTGTGTAAAAACAAACATCTTCGTTATTCAGATATTTTTCTGTTTTATTGTCCATCCACTCCTAGCAATCTCTCTCACAAGCTGAAATATTGTTTCAGAGTTCAATTTGAAAAGACTACTTGGAATATACTGTGGTTACCAAGATCACATGTTGTTCGCCTAAATTCCACCATATCCAGACTCAGTCAGCTTAAAATTTCCTACTGAAATCAACTTCCTCACGGGAGTTAGTTGAGCGAATCCTCTCTGAACGGATTTCCATGTCGTTATGGCCATCACTCTCTCGATGTGGACTCGCCATCATCCTGCAAAACTGTGGAAAATCTTACCTAATTGTGAATGTATTCTGTTTGAGCAAGTTTCTACATTTATTTTACATCCCTCAAAACTTTATGTACACCTAAAGGTTTTATTTTGTAATTCAAGTGCCCGGTTCCTCTGTGCCTCAACCCAATCTCTCAATTGAAATAATACACTGCCTTTCAATTCTACCCGCCAACATCTTTGAGCGCACATTTTTGCTTACGATGCTGCATACAACAATATTTGTCTGTTCACTTGACCTACCTTAATCTATTTACAGACTCATGTCCTCTTCATACCTTGCTTTTCGAACAGTTTCAAATGTCTGCATTTTTCCCTAATACAGACGGAATGTTTGGCCAAATAAATAGATTGTGGCCAATGGAATTGACAATTTTATATTATTATTCAATGTCTAAACTATGAAATTGTGACAATGCTAAAATGTTTTATA
Source organism: Chiloscyllium plagiosum (assembly GCF_037043375.1). Classification (NCBI taxonomy): domain Eukaryota; kingdom Metazoa; phylum Chordata; class Chondrichthyes; order Orectolobiformes; family Hemiscylliidae; genus Chiloscyllium; species Chiloscyllium plagiosum. The sequence goes on from NW_028270171.1 coordinate 51,123,081, forward strand.
TTCCCATCACTCAGTTCCCAAAAATCAAAGTTGGGACAGATTGTGTCGAATCTGTGTGGTTACAATTGAGGAACGGAAAAGGTGAAAAACCATACTTGGAGTTATGTACAGGCCTACGAATAGTAGTCAGGAGTTGGGGCGGAGGAGACATCAGGAGATAGAAAAGACGTATAGGAAAGGCAAAGTTACAGTGATTGGGGGAATTTCAATATGCAGGTGGATTGGAAAAATCAGGTTGGTAGTGGTTTGCAAGAAATGGAATTTGTGGAATGTCTATGGGATGGCTTTTTGGAGCAGCTTATGGTGCAGGCAACGAGGGAAGGGGCAATACTGGATTTAGAGTTGTGCAATGAGGCTGACTTGATAAGGGATCTTAAGATAAAGAAAGCTTTATGATGCAGTGAGCATAATATCATTGAACCTACTCTTCAATTTGAGAGGGTGAAGGTAGAATCAGAGTTAACAATATTACCACTGAATAAAAAACAACTACAAAGGCATGAGCGAGGAACTGGGTTGAATTGACTGGGAGACTAGGCTAGCAGGAAAGACAGTGGAACAGTAATGGGGGGAGTTTCTGGGAGTAAGTAAGGAGACACCGCAGAAATTCATCCCAAGATAAAAGAGGCATGATCTAGGGAAGATGACAGGGGAAATGGATGACAGGGGAAATCAGAGTTAGCGTAAAAGCAAAAGAGAAATCAGATAACATGGCAAATGCCAGTGGGAAACCAGAGTATTTGGAAGCTTACAAATACCAATAGAGGGCAACAAAATAAGAAATAGAGGAAGAAGATTAAATATGAGGGTAAGCTAGCCAGTAATATAAAAGAAAACTGTAAGAGTTTCTTTAGATATACGAAGGGCAGAAGAGAGGCAGAAATGGACATTGGGACGCGGAAAGCGACGCTGGAGATATAGTAATGGGGAATAAATAATGGCCGAGGAACTGAACAATTATTTCACGTCAGTTTTCACAGTGAAAAACACGAATAGTATCCCACAAATTCAAGATAGCATGGGGTCGGAGCTTATTAGGAGAAATTGCTCGAAAAACTAAATGGGTAAATAAACTGGACCAGATGGATGATATCGCAGACTGCCAAGGGAGATAGCTGAAGAAATAATGGAGACATTTGTGGTGATCTTTAATGGATTTCTAGAGGCTCAGAAGACTAGAAAGTTGATAACGTGACACCCTCTTTAAAAAGGCAATAAGGCAAAATGCAGAAAGTGACAGACCAATTAGCACAACCTCAATCCTGATCCACAACAAGACCCTGGAATCCATTGTGAAGGATGAGATTTCTGAACACTTGCAAGTAAATTGTAAAATTGGGTAAAGTCGGTATGGTTTCATCGAGTGGACGTCATGCCTCTAAAGAGTTATTTGAGGATGTGACAAACAAGTGAGACAAAGGAAAGTCAGTGCTTGTTATCCACCTGGACTTCAAGACTTCCTTTGACAAGATGTCACACAGGAGACTGCTGAGTACAATAAGGTCCCGTTTTGTTAGAGGCAAGGTGCTAGTATATGCAGAAAGTTGGCTGTCTGGCAGAAAGTAGAGAGTGGGGATAAAAGAGTCCTTCTCAGAATACCAACCGATGACAACTGGTGTTCCACAAGGCTCAGTGTTGGGACCACAACTTTTTACTTTGTACATTAAAGATCTATATTAAGGAACTGAGGGCATTCTGGACAGGCTTTTAGATGAAACAAAGGTAGGTAGAGGGACATTTAGCATTGAGGAGGCAGGGAGGTTGCAAATGGATTTAAATAGAATAGGAGAGTGGGCAAAGAAGTGGCAGATGGAGTACATCTTAGGAAAGGGTGAGGTGATGTACTTTGTGAGGAGGAAGAGAGGCATGGACTATTTCATAAATGAAAAGAAAATTCAGAAGTCTGAAGTGCAAACGGAGTTGGGAGTTCTTGCACAGGAATGTCTCAAGGTAAACTTGCAAGTTGAGTGAACAGTTAGGAAGGCGTTGTATCTGCCACACCGTGAGTTTAAAATCTTTTATTCAGCAAAAGAACTGTGAGTGAACTCTTACAAACAATAATATTTGTTTATTGAGCATAGTCAATGTTAGTACAATAAAATTTACTATAAAGTCAAGAAAAATACTGCAAACTGTCTTATGCTTTTACTTAACTTTGGCTGATCGTGTACCACCACACTTGAACTTGGCCAGGCTCCACTTGGTGATGCCTTCTTATTGTTCCGATGGTCTTGGAGTTGTCTTCTTTCTCAGTGGTTATTCTCCAGTTACCGCACTCTGTGGGGTTTTGAGGTGATTCTTATCCTTCCAAGTCTTCAAGCCCTTGGGAGGGTATGGAGGATCTGCCAATGGAATGATCAGGTTCATTTACCCTGGTCAATCAGACTCAACCAGACGTTGGCATATTGATGACCCAAGGGCGACTTTCCAATTTCTCATTAATGTCCATCTTCAGGAGGGTATTGCAGGGTCAGTACTGTAGTTGTCAGGATTGTTTGCAAACCGTCTGTAGGGAGCTGCTGCCTTCTGGATTCTGCAGCATGTGGATTAGCACAGAGACTTTCGACAAGGCTGGGATCCATTTGCCAGCATGCTTTATTCACTGATCATTTTTGTAACTCCTTGATAAGTTTATTAATGTCCATCATACGTTCATCGTTTCGGGTGGCCTATCCGGTCAGAAAGACAAATACAATGATGGCATTTATTTTGAGAGGACTTGAATATTAAAGCAGGGATGGATTTCTGAGTCTTTATAAGGCTCTGGTCGGAGCATATTTGTGTTAGCATCATTTAAGATTTATCTAGACAGATACACGAATGGGCAGGAAGCAGAGGGATACAGATCCTTAGGAAATAGGCGGCAAGTTTAGACAGAGGATCTGGATTGGCGCAGGCTTGAAGGGCCTGCTCCTATGCTGGAATTTTCTTTGTTCTTCATTCTTTATTATTCATTCTTAAAATTGCAAGTTTTCAACTTACTGTATGCTACAATTTAATAACATAAAACTTTTATTTATTTGACAGCGCATGTTAAATTATTGTCATTTCTAAAATGGAGTCACAGAATCATAGATACGTATAGCATCTGCGACTCTACTTTCAAGGAACAAAGAAACTGCACTCCAAGGTCTCTTTGTTCAGCCACACTCCCTAGAATCTCGCCATTAAGAGTATAACTCCTGCTAAGAGTTGCTTTCCCAAAATGCAGCACCTCACATTTATGTAAATTAAACTCCATCTGCCACTCCTAAGCCCATTGGTCCATGTGATCAAGATCGTGGTACAATCCGAGGTAACCTTCTTCACTGTCCACTACACCTCCAATTTTGGTGTCATCTGCAAACTTACTAACTGTACCTCTAATGCTCACATTTAAATCATTTATATAATAATGAAAAGTAATGGATTCATCACTGATCCTTATGGCACTCCACTGGTCAAAGGCCTCCAGTCTGAAAAAGAACCCTCCATCACCACCCTCTGTCTTCTACCTTTGAGCCAATTCTGTATCCAAATGGCTAGTTCTCCCTGTATTCCATGACATCTAAGCTGGCTAATCAGTCTCCCATGGGGAACCTTGTCGAACGTCTAATGGAAGTTGAAATAAATCACATCCACCGCTCTGCCCTCATCAATCCTCTTTGTTACTTCTGCAAATATCTCAACCAAGTTTGTGAGACATGATTTTCCACTCACAAAGCAATGTTGACTATCCCTAATCAGTCCTCGCCTTTCCAAATACATGTACATCCTGTCCCTCAGGGTTCCCTCCAAGAACTTGCCCACCACCGCTGTCAGGTTCACTGGTCTATAGTTCCCTGGCTTGTCCTTACCACCCTTCTTAAACAGTGGCACCACATTCGCCAACCTCCAGTCCTCTGGCACCTCACCTGTGACTATCAATGATACAAATATCTCAGTAACAGGCCCAGCCATTATTTCCCTGGCTTCCCACAGAGTTCTCGTGTACACTTGATCAGGTCCGGTGAATTAGCCACTTTTATGCGTTTAAAGACACCCAGCACAGCCTCCTCTGTAATATAAACATTTTGAAGATGTCACAATTTATTTCCTTACATTCTATATCTTCCACGTTATTTCCCACAGTAAACACTGATGCAAAATGGTCATTTATTATGTCCCCTAGCTCCTGCGGTTGCACACAAAGGCCTCCTTTCTGATCTTTGAGGGGACCCGATTCTCTCCCTATTTACTCTATTTTCCTTAATGTCTTTGTAAAGTCCTTTTGGATTCTCCTTAATTCTATTTGCCAATGTTATCTCATGTCCCCTTTTTGCCCTCCTGATTTCCCTCTTAAGTATACTCATACTGCCTTTGTACTCTAAGGAACCACTCGATCTAGTCATACAAAATGTTCTTTTTCTGTACAAAACAAAATGTGCACTCTTTACTTTTGTATCATAAAATGTTGTTAGGTGTGTATACTTTAGTTCCAACAATATAGAATCAACTTAATTGTTTTCAGAGATGATGCAACTATTGTTCAGTTGAATAATTGTAGTTAATATTTCATCATTGCTCAATTCACAAACATGGCAAACACCTAATTATTGTTCAGGTATGTAAACCCACCACGTTGCTATCGTGACCGACAATAAAAATGGATTCAAAAGGCTTCAATTCAGGCACAGTGCTACTGGACCTCATAGCTACTTGCGGTACTCAGTGAGACACTGACCTGGTCCCGAATCTGTCTAGATAATTTCCAACCTAGGTCAGGGCAGTCATTCAAACATTCCTTCAAAGTAAATCATTTGGATTCCACCTTGGGCAGGAGGAAACAAGCCAACAGACTATCACTGTTATCAGTGTAGTTACAAATACTGTCTAAATTAGATACCAATGATTGATCAGGAACTAGGTCTTACAATGTCATCCCCAGTCAAATCCAGACCCAGAGAACAGTTGTATCCACATGGAGTGTCAGAATCACATGATGTTGCTTATGGGGCTGACACCTGGCATGTCCCCCGTACTCCATACATCTGCTCCCTGGACCAGACACTGGGTGAAAATGTTCACAATTGACAGTATATTGCAGCATCTTGTGTCGCACAGTGAATCAGCTGAAATTATATCCAATAAATGTACCTTCACATTTACCAGTATCAAAATAAATTTGTACATGTCTGTGGATGGTCACATATTAATACATGGGTCACCCAACAGAATGGTATCTGAAGAAACCAGGAGCTAACGGCAATCAAAAATCAGTTTAATAATTGAACTTTGTGGATTTTGTCTGGTCTACATAATCGCACATATTGTGCTGACACTCAGGTGAATGTAACCATGCACACCATAACTGGAAGTCTTGGTCTAACGTCCCTCCCCAGCTTCCTGACCTCACACACCTTCACCAACTGATGAGAATCCACAAACTGAGTGAAACCTGGAATATAGAACAGTACAGCACTGTAAGAGCCCTTCAGCCCTCAATGTTTTATCGGCCTTTTATCCGACTCTAAGATCAGACTACCCTACATAACCTTCAATGTACTAACTTCCATGTGCCTATCCAAGGGTCTTCTTAATCATCCCTAATTTGTCTGACTCTACTACCATCACTGGCGGTGCACTCTGCCCCCACCACTCTGTGGAAAGAACATACCTCTGAAATCCCCCCGAAACCAATCACCTGAAAATTACGCCCCTTGTTGAAAAGACTCTGGCTATCCAATCTTTGTCTCTCAACATCTTGTACACCTCTATCAAGTCATCTGTCGTTCTTCTTCACTCCAGAGAGAAAAGCCCTAGCTCCCTCAAACTTTCTTCCGAAGACATGTCCCCATTCCTGGCAGTATCCTGGTAAATCTCCTCTGCACACTTTGAGGCTTCCACATGTTTCCTGTAATGAGGCAACCAGAACTGAACACAATATTCTAAGTGTGGTTGAACCACAGCTTTATGGAGCAAAGAATTAACCTCGCCGCTCTTAAACTCAATCCCCCTGTTAATGAAAGCCAACAGACCATCACCTTCTTAAAACTCCTATCAACTTGGGTGGCAAATTTGTGAGATCTATTGACATGGACCCCAAGAGACCTCTGTTCCTCCACGTTGCCAAGAATTCTGCCTTTGCCCCTATATTCTGTATGCAAATGCAGCCTTCCAAAATAAATCACTTCACACCTTTTAAGTTTGAACTCTATCTGCCACTTATCAGCCCTGCTCTGCATCCTGTCAAAGTCCTGTTGTAACCTACAGCGGCCCTCCACACAATTCACAACTCCATCAATCTTCATGTCATCGGCAAACTTACTAACCCACCATTCCACCTCCTCATCAAAGTCATTTATAAAAATCACAAAGAACACAGTTTCCAGAGCCGATCCCTGTGGAACACCATTGGTCACTGAGCTCCAGGCTGAATACTTTCCATCTGCTACCAACCTCTGTCTTGTATGGGCCAGCCACGCCTGTATCCAGACAGCCAAATTTCCCTGCATCCCATGCCTCTTTACCTTCTGAATGAGCCTGCAATGGGAAATCTTATCAAATGCCATTCTAAAATTCTTGTTCACCACATCTACTGGTCTACCTTCATCAATGTATTTTTTCACATTTTGAAAGAATTCAATAAGGTTTGTTAGGCATGACCTGCTCCTCAAAAGACCGTGCTGACTATCTTTAATCAAACTATCGTTTTCTAAGTAATTGTAAATCTGTCTCTCAAAATTGTCTCCAATACTTTGCCCACCACTGGTGTAAGACTGACTGTTCTATCATTCCCAGGGTTATCCCTATTCCATTCCCTGAACAAGGAAATAACATTTGCCACTCTCCAATCATCTTGCACTACTCCAGTGGACAGCGAGGATGCAAAGATTATCACTAAAGGCGCGCCAATCTCTTCCATCATTTCCTGGAGTAACGTAGGGTATACCCCATCTGACCCAGTCGATTTATTTATCCTTATGTTTGTACTTTCATCAGTCTGTACTTCCCCTCAACTTGTCTACACGCTGTCCAATCAACTGATTGAATGCTTTCGATTTCAATGCTATATACAGTGCTGCCTTCCTGAGCAAGTACGGTTCCCAAAGTCCTGCGAATCACGGAATCAAAGAAAAGGAATGCACAACTCCCTTCCTGATAAAGAGCTCATGCTCGAACCGTCGAATCTCCTGCTCCTGGGATGCTGCCTGATCTGCTGTGCATTTCCAGGACCACACTTTTCGACTCTGATCTCCATCAAGTGAAGTCCTCTGTTTCTCCATTACTAAGAGCTGTCCCCTCTGCACACAGAGGGGGAATTAACCGTCAGAAACCCATTGTATGCGGAGCTGACTGCTCAGTTCTGGAAAGTTGTACTTGATGAATACATTTTTTTTAAACAAAGAAGTTACAATTCAACAAATATTCATTCAGTCCCCGAGTTACAATTTTGGTTCATGGTTTGGGCAGCCTGATAACAAATAGTGAATGATTGAAGAACTCTGAGGCACAGAGTATTCCAGGTGTTATATTCCAGCTTACGTTAACGCTGGCAGTATTATCAGACAGACTGATGTGATAATGGCATGAGTTTACATGTGGAGGTGGAACGTTTTTACCATCACAGAGACGTGTTTGACGGGTCAGGGCTAATAACTCAATATTTTGTTGTACTGCAACTATACGCAGGACAGGAGAGAGTGTTAAAGAGGAGGTGGTGTTGCATTATTAATTAAGGAACAGTTACTGCAGTAAGGAGGGAAGATATCTTGGACGTGTCTTCAAATAAGGCTTCATGGGTCGAGGTTAGGGTCCAAACGGTGACAGACACACTGCTGGGGATATTTTATAGAGCCCCAGAAAGATGAAAATGCAGGATCAAATATATAACCAATTCACTGAGGTGTGTAAAAATCAATTCACTGAGGTGTGAAGGAAAGCAAGTCCGAAGATGTTACAGAGATAGGAAAGCAGGCTCTAAATTTTACAGGGATAGGAAAGCAAGGCAGGAGATATTACAGAGATAGGAAAGCAAGGTTGCAGAAGGTACAGAAAGAGAGGAAAGCAAGGCTGGAGATGTTACAGAGATAGAGGAAAGCAAGCCTTGAGATGTTTCAGAGATATGAATGCAGGGCTGGTGATGTTACAGGGATAGGGAAGCAAGGCTGGAGATGTTATAGAGAGATGTAAGCAAGGCGAGAGTTGTAACAGAGGTAGGAAAGAAAGACTAGACATGTTGCAGAGATAGGATAGAAAGGATGGAAATGTTACAGAGAGAGAGGAAAGCAAGGCTGGAGATGTTATACTGATAGGAAAACAAGGCTGGAAATGTAACAGAGATAGGAAAGCAAGGTGCTAGATGTTACAGAGATAGGAAAGCAAGACTGGAAGTATTACAGAAATAGTGTGTACATGTTAGAATAGGTTAGTGAGATATTTTTGAACTCATTCACAGGATATGGGGAGAGGTGAAGTAGCTGGAGTATAGAGAGATAGGGAGGGGTGTAGAGGCTGGCAGAGTTTACAGTGGTAGATGGGGCAGAGTGTACAGTGGTAATATGATATAAAGGTTGAAGTGATATGGAGGGTTACTGAGATACAGAAGGATGTAGCGGCTGGACGAGATGACAGGGAAAGATACAGAGATACACGTAGATAGTTTAAAATGGAATTGTGCAATGTGTTAGTCGAGAGAATATTGTAGAAATCTGTGGAATATGGGAGAGGCGTCCTACAGACTCCTTAAGCAACAATGTCACATAACGAAGCCTCACGTGTCAGATCAAACACTGACATGGAAACCTCCTGCTGACTCCCTTCCCTCAGCTGATTGATCAGTGTCCCTCTACACTGAACAATTGGAGAACGCACTGACAGAGTGAATGAGCTGGAGAATGTATACTGGGTGGGCTATTTCAAAATGACCACCAAGTGCTGCTCAGCAGCAACATTCCTGATCGAGATGGTCGTGTCCAAAAGAACATAGCTGTGAGACGTGGTCTGCACCGAGTCAGGAGGGAACGACTGACAAGGCGAATCATACTTGACCTCATCTTCAACACGGCTGCAAAGACATTGATCGATGACCAAATTGGGAACAATGACTACCGCACACAGTATTTCTGGAGACAAAGACCTATTGTGAATAGTGTGTGTGTGTACACGCATGAGCACACATGTGAGAGATACTATCACCATGCTAAACGAAGAGATCTAGAACGCAGCACCGGCCTGTGTGAGGTAATTTGGGTCATTAACAACAACAGCAGACTTGTACTACAGTACAATTTTCACTGTCACTGCCTGGCATATGCTCCACTTTACCCTGACCATCAGGCCAGGGGATAAACCTTTGTTCAATGGAAAATACAGGAGGGCTGGCCAAGAGCAGCACCAGGTACATCACAAAATAAGATGACGTTACCAAACAGGACACTTATCAAATAGCATAAACAGCTAGTGATAGGCAGATCTAACCAACAAATCTGACCTAATCTCCGCGATCCTGTCACATGCAGCCAGGTTGAATGGTGGTGTAAATCAAACAACTCACTGGAGGAGGAGGGTCCCCACATATCACCTTCTTCAATGATGGAAGAGCCCAACACAACAATAGAAAAGCTAAGGATGAAACGACCACAACGTTGTTTCGACAGAAGTATCGATAGGATGATCTATTTTAGTCTCCTCCTGATGGAAGTCTTCAGCTAATTCAATTCACTGTGTGTGGTAAATCCAAACGGCTGGAGGGATGGGGAATGCAAAGGCTGTGGGCCCTAATAACATTCCATTCAAGCTGTTCCTGCTGGGATACAGTACTGGCATCGACCTGTCAATGTGGGAAACGATCCGGGTGTGTCCTGCAAACACAGACAAAACAACCAATCAATGACTGCCCCATTGCTCTCATCTCTATCATTAATAAAGGAATGGAAGATGTCACCCACAGTGGGATCAAGGAGCACTTCCTCAGCACCAACCTGCTCACCGAAGCTCAGTTTGGGCTCTCATCCCTTGGGCTCATTGAAGCCTTGGTTTAACGATGTACAACAAGAGACCACGCAGCTGAATTCTAGAGGTGAGGTGACAGTGACTGCACTTAACATCATCATAACTGCATTTGACCAAGTGTCATATCCAGGATTTATGGCAAAACTGGAGCAAATAGGAATCGTTTGCATTGGCTGAATTTACACCTGGGACAAAGGAAGGTGGCTGGGGTTGGAGGAGAGCAGCCATCTCAGCTCCAGGAAAGCTCCGCAGCAGTTACCCTGTGCGGGTGTTTGAGTAAGCCTGTAGGTCAGAAATGGAAAAGTAAGGCACCATACTCCTACGGGTTGGTACGGCTGCTCTCTCCTTAGACAGGACTACTGGTTGTACTTTAACTGGACAGTCATCATGCCTCAAGTGAGGGAGAGGTTGAATAGGACAGCCCTTTTCAGTCACCTCAGTCAGTGTAGAAGTGAACCCACACTGTTAGTATTAAACTGCATTACAAACTAGCCGTCCAACAGATTGAGCTAACCAAGTTCTCGCTCATCTCCTTGGGTTAGATACTGTAATATTATTCCATTCAGTATGTTGTTAGACACCTCTGGAGCATTTGGAACTAGAAGCCAGCTTCCGAGCTCAGAGAGAGGGACAGCATCAGTGAGCTATAAGAGTGCTCTCTGCCCTAGGCCTTCAGCTGCTTTATAAATGACTGTAAAATCACAATAGACAATAGACAATAGGTGCAGGAGTAGGCCATTCAGCCCTTCGAGCCTGCACCACCATTCAATATAATCATGGCTGATCATTCCTAATCAGTATCCTGTTCCTGCCTTATCTCCATAACCCTTGATTCCACTATCTTTGAGAGCTCTGTCCAACTCCTTAAATGAATCCAGAGAGTAGGCCTCGAATGCCCCCTGTGGCAGAGCATTCCACACAGCCACCACTCTCTGGGTGAAGAAGTTTCTCCTGAGCTCTGTCCTAAATGGTCTACCCCGTATTTTTAAGCTGTGTCCTCTGGTTCGGCACTCACCCATCAGTGGAAATATGTTTCCTACTGCCAGAGTGTCAAATCCTTTCATAATCTTATACGTCTCAATCAGATCCCCTCTCAATCTTCGAAACTCAAGAGTATACAAGCCCAGTCGCTTCAGTCTTTCAGTGTAAGGTAATCCAAGAATTGCCATTCCAAGAATTGACCTCGTGAACCTACGCTGCACCCCCTCAATAGCCAGAATGTCTTTTCTCAAATTTGGAGACCAGAACTGCACACAGTACTCCAGGTGTGGTCTCACCAGGGCCCTGTACAGCTGAAGAAGCACCTCTTTGTTTCTATACTCAATTCCTCTTGTTATGAAGGCCAGCATGCTGTTAGCCTTCTTCACTACCTGCTGTACCTGCATGCTTGCCTTCATTGACTGGTGTACAAGAACACCCAGTTCTCTCTGTACTGCCCCTTAACATAAATTGATTCAATTTAGGTAGTAATCTGCCTTCCTGTTCTTGCTACCAAAGTGGATAACCATACATTTATCCACATTAAACTGCATCTGCCATGCATCTGCCCACTCACCTAACTTGTCCAGCTCACCCTGTAATCTCTTAACATCCTCATCACATTTCACCCTGCCACCCAGCTTTGTATCATCAGCAAATTTGCTAATGTTATTGCTGATACCATCTTCTATATCATTAACATATATTGTAAAAAGCTGTGGTCCCAGCACGGATCCCGGCGGTACCCCGCTGGTCACTGCCTGCCATTCCGAAATGGAGCCGTTTATCACTACCCTTTGTTTCCTATTAGCCAACCAATTTTCAATCCAATCTAGTACTTTGCTCCCAATACCATGCACCCTAATTTTACTCACTAACCTCCTGTGTGGGACTTTATCAAAAGCTTTTTGAAAGTCCAGGTACACTACATCTACTGGATTTCCCTCGTCCAACTTCATAGTTACATCCTCAAAAAATTCAAGAAGATTAGTCAAGCATGATTTCTCTTTCATAAATCCATGCTGACTCTGTCCTATCCTGTTACTACTATACAGATGTGACGTAATTTCATCCTTTATAATAGACTCCAGCATCTTTCCCACCACTGAGGTCAGACTAACTGGTCTATAATTACCTGCTTTCTCTCGCCCACCTTTCTTAAAAAGTGGTATAATATTTGCCACCCTCCAATCCTCAGGAACCGATCCCGAATCTATTGAACTCTGGAAAATAATCACCAACGTATCCACGATTTCCCGAGCCACCTCCTTCAGTACCCTGGGATGCAGACCATCAGGCCCCGGAGACTTATCAACCTTCAGACGTAACAGCTTCTCCAACACCAAATCCTGGCAAATATAAATTGCCATAAGTTCAGGTCCTACAGCCACTGTTATCTCAGGGAGATTGCTTGTGTCTTCCCAAGTGAACACAGATCTGAAGTACCCATTTAATGCCTCTGCCATTTCTTTGTTCCAAGTGATATATTCCCCTGTTTCTGTCTTCAAGGGCCCAATTTTTGTCCTAACCATTTTTTTGCCTTGCACATACCTAAAAAATCTTTTACTATCCTCCTTAATATTCTTGGCCAGTTTACCTTCGTACCTCATTTTTCCTCTGCGTATTTCCTTGTTAGTAATCCTCTGTTGCTCTTTAAAAGCTTCCCAGTCCTCAGTTTTCCCACTTATCTTAGCTATGTTATACTTTTTCTCTTTTAACTTTATATGTTTCTTTACTTCCCTCGTCAGCCACGGCCGCCCATTCCTCCTCCTGGGATCTTTCTTCCTTTTAGGATTGAACTGATCCTGCAACTTCTGCATTATACACAGAAATATCCTCCATTGTTCCTCCACGGTCATCCCTGCTAAGGTATTGCACCATTTAATTTGGCCAGCTCCTCCCTCATAGTTCCATAATTCCCTTTATTCAACAGAAGTACTGTCACTTCCGACTGTACCCTCTCCCTCTCAAATTGCAGATTGAAGCTTATTGTAGTATGGTCACTACTTCCCAATGGCTCCTTCAGTTCGAGGTCTCTGATCATTTCTGGTTCGTTACACAATACCAGATCCAGAATTGCCTTCTCCCTGGTCGGCTCCAGCACCAGCTGCTCTAAGAATCCATCTCTGAGGCACTCCACAAAGTCTCTTTTTTGTGGCCCAATACTATTCTGATTCTCCCAGTCTACCTGCATGTTAAAATCCCCCATTACAACTGTAGTGACATCTTTGCGACAGACCAATTTCAGCTCCTGATTTAACTTATATCCGCCATCCAGACTACTGTTTGGGGGCCTGTAGATGACTCCCAAGAGGGTCTTTTTACCCTTGGTATTTCGAAGCTCTATCCACACTGACTCTACATCTCCTGACTCTCGGTCCCCCCGCGCAAGGGACTGAATTTCATCCCTTACTAACAAGGCCACCCCACCCCCTCTGCCCGTCAGTCTGTCCTTAGGATAACACGTGTATCCTTGAATATTCATTTTCCAGGCCCTGCCCACCTGAAGCCAAGTCTCAGTTATCCCCACAATATCGTATCTGCCAATTTCCAAAAGAGCCTCAAGCTCATCCATCTTATGTCTAATGCTTCGTGCATTCATGTATAGTATTTTTAATTTGTTACTGCTCTCACCCTTCCCATCAACCCTTGTTTCACTCAACCTTACAGCATGATGCCTTTCCGAGTTTTCTGCCTCATTAATATAGTTGTCTTTCTTGACTTCTCTTGTTCTAACTTTCCCTTCAATTTCCTTTTTAAACTTCCAGCTTGTCCCCCCCCCCCCTTAGTTTAAATATAGCGGTGTTGCAGTAGAAAACCTGCCTGCCAGAATACTGGTCCCGAACCTATTTAGGTGCAAGCTGTCTCTCTTGTAGAATTTATGTTTACCACAGAATATACCCCAGTGATCCAAGAACTTGAATCCTTGCTTCCTGCACCACTTCCCCAACCACACGTTCAAGTCCATTATCTCCCTGTTTCTGGCCACACTAGCCCGAGAAACTGGAAGCAAACCGGAGATAACCACCTTGGACGTCCTGCTTTTCAGCCTTCTTCCTAGTTCTCCGAAGTCTCGCTGTAGTATGTTCCTCCTCTTCTTCCCGACATCATTTGTGCCGACAGTTACCACCACCTCTGGCTCTTCACCCTCATCCTTGAGGATTTCCTGCACTCTGTCCGCGACGTCTTTCACTCTCGCACCAGGAAAGCAACACACCATCCTAAAATCCCGTCTGCTGCCATAAAAACCCCAGTCAGTTCCTCTCACGATGGAGTCCCCTATTACCACGGCTCTGTGCGATGTCCGACTCTTCCGCTCTGCCTCTGCGGCAACTTTTGATTGACAAACGTGGCCGCCTTGCGAACTGGCAGTGTCATCAGTCTCTGCTTCCAAAAGCTTCAACACACCCACTCTTATAGTAATCACTTACCTTCCCGACCGGCTTTGCGCTCCGTCTGAACTTCCGCCCAACTCCCGCCGCTCTCTGATGCGAAAAGACCGTTGGCGTCGAGGTAAGTTTTTTACATAGTAATCACTTACCTTCCCGACCGGATTTGCGCTCCGTCTGAACTTCCGCCCAGCTCCCGCCGCTCTCTGTTGCGAAAAGACCGTTGGCGTCGAGGTAAGTTCTTTCTATAGTAATCACTTACCTTCCCGACCGGCTTTGCGCTCCGTCTGAACTTCCGCCCAGCTCCCGCCGCTCTCTGTTGCGAAAAGACAACAATTGGGGATGTTTGCCAATGATTGGACAATGTTCAATACCATTCGTGATTTACTCAGATACTGAAGCAGTCCTTGTCCAAATGCAACAAGGACCTGGAAATATGCAAGTGTGTGCTTACCATTGACAATATCATTTCCATTACACATGTGCAAGACAACGATTACTTCTAACAATGGAAAATCGAACCACATCCTCTAACGTTCAATGTCACCACCATAACTGAACACACACCAAGCAACATCGCGGGGATTATCGTTAAATTGAACTGAACTGACCATATGATTTCATTACCCATTCCTGTGAAGGGCTTATGTTAAAACGTTGACTCTCCTGTACCTCAGATGCTCCCTGACCTGTTTTGCTTTTCCAGCGCCACTTTTTGACGCATATAAATTCATTGGCTACAAGAATATGTCAGGGGATAGAAATTCTGCAGGAATAACTCACCTCAAAATTTCTGAAAGCCTGTCACCTATTGCTAAGACACATGTTGAATGTGTGTGTGATTAAATACTTCCATTTACCTGTGTGAGTGCAGCTTCACCCCTCTTCCACTGACGCTCAGTAGCAGCAATACCTGCCATCTGCAGGGTGCTCCGCAGAAATTTACCAAGGCTCCTTACAACGGACCTCTGAACCCCCGACCATCAAGAAGGACAAGTGAAAAAGATACACGGGACCATGTTCGCGTTCTGTTCCAAGTCATCTACCATCCTGATTGGGAAGTATATTACCGTTCCTTCAGTGTCACTGTTTCAAGTTCCCTATCGATCAATAAATCCCAATCAAATTTCATGAATAAATTAACATAAAAAAATTGTCTAGACCTGTACAATGCTGGACACTGTGTTTTGGGTTTTGTGAGCTTAGGCTGGTTGGACCAGGCAGTTCCTTGCTTGTTGTGAACAGCTGAAGGGAAATGCTGTTTGAAACAATCTGTCAGTCTCTCCGAGGCATGGCCTACACACTGAGCATCTCACATACTGGCATTCTCATTCCACATTACTGGGCTCTGAGATAGACAGAAGCAACTGAAAACGTACTCATATCTGACTGGAACATGTCTAAACACACAGTGACATTGTTGCCACGAAAATGATTATTAATGAATATTAGCCAGGAGAAAGTGAGGACTGCAGATGCTGGAGATCAGAGTCAAAAAGTGTGGTTCTGAAAAAATCTCAGACGTTCAGACATCATCTGAGGAGCAGGAGAATCGACTATTAGTTAACAATATTAATACAAGGGAAAACAATTGCATATTTTCAAAATTCCTGTACTTAATAATAATTTGGTCATGGGTGTGGCAATGAGACTCATAATTTCAATGCTACTTACTGTGAGCTTTCATCATATTGTTGTTATAACAGGCTGAATAAATGGGTGATTTTGTGCTTATTGGACAATCTAAAGGTTGGTATTATGAAAGGATATCGGACATTCAGTAAAGAGACTTTGCTTAATGGCTGTTAATGGTAGAACAATGCTGCAAACATTTACACAGAAATTTCCAGCTCAAGTCACACACAAGGTCGTTGGGCTGGAATCACGCTGGCCGTCAATGGAGCTGTACAATTCTGTTTGGATACTGACATTGTGGGGCTAACATACACTGGATACGGTTTATGAGAGATTCAATGTAAGGTGCTATGTGCTGCAGGAGCCCATCATCTTTATAACATCTCCATTCAGGATCGGGTCCATGGTTCAGAATTACAGAGTTTAGGTGGAACATAGAAGAGATATACTTGCAAGACATGGCTGTTTACAGTTCGTTGTTATAAATATTGAACTGGATCTGGACCAGCGCCATGTGCTAGTCCATTGACCAGTCTGCCCCCCACACATCTCCCTGTTGTTCAGGTATGTCTCGAACCAGTCCATTGTGAGGGATTGTGAGAGTAACTGGGAGCTCTCTGGACAGATTTTGGAGATGGCCTGTGTTTTGGAGGTCATGGTGAGGCCCAATAACATGTGTCTGAATTCAGGCTTTTCCTCAAAGTCATTTTCAACAACTTTGCTGTCTGAAAGATGGTGTGTTCACTGATCCGAAAATGAATTGGCTGTTTACTACAGTCACTGAATTGTATAATAGTTAGCTGTGCGCTCTGGTAATTCAATTATTGTTCACTTTAATAGTTTTCAACTGAAAAACCATGATGTTTCGTTTATTTTAAAATATGTAAGAAACAAAGTGATATTAACTCTCCATTACAGAAAATGTGAAAGTGACCTGGTATATATTTCCCATGGACGAATCAAGCAACAGTCAGATATTGTCTGTAAAGCAGGATTCTGTGAACAGGACTATGTCCCAGGCAACATCACCACCCTCTCTGTTAGGTTCTGTCCCAGTCACAGGGCAAAACCAGGCAGGGGCGGACAGCTCCTTGTATATAGTCAATATAGGGTGGCATGATGGCTCAGTGGTTAGCACTGCTGCCTTATAGCACCAGGGTCCCAGGTTTGATTCCAGTCTCAGGCAACTGCCTGTGTGGAGTTTGCATATTCTCCCTGTATTTGCGTGTGTTTCATCCCACAATCCAAAGATGTGCAGCTCAGGTGAATTGGGCATGGTAAACTGCCCATAGTGTTAGGTGCATTAGCCAGAGAGGAGAAAGTGAGGACTGCAGATGCTGGAGATCAGAGCTGAAAATCTAATTCCTGAAGAAGGGCTTATGCACGAAACGTCGATTTTCCACTTCCTTGGATGCCGCCTGACCTGCTGCGCTTTTCCAGCAACACATTTTCAGCATTAGTCAGAGAGGCTTGTGTTGCTCTTCGGAGGGTCGGTGTGGACTGATTGGGCCGAAAGGCCAGTTCCCATTCTGTAGGGGATCCAATCTAATGATAGTGCTCAGCATTGATGCTGGATCCTGTGGCTGTGAGACTGCTTTGTGGCAGGTTATGGTGGAATCAATAAAAGGGAAACATATAATTGACCACATCGTCACCGATCTGCCTGCTGCAGATACACCTCTCCATTTCAAAGATCAGTAAGAACGGTCACTGCACAATAGGGAGCAAGGGCTACCTTCACATTCCGCAGACAATCCTCACCTTGATGTGTAGCCCCTTGAGTACTAATTGGAACAGACTTTAAACAGATTGAATAATTAATGATGATGCAGCCATGAGGTGCAGAGGGCCATCGGCAGCAGCAGATTCATACTCTGTACAGCTCATACAGTCTGCAAACTCACGGCCAGACAAACCGCCCACTGTACAGTAACCATCACGGCCCGATATCTCTCCCACTGTACAGTAACCATCACGGCCCGACATACCTCCCATTGTACAGTAGCCATCAGGGCCCGACATACCTTCCACTGTACAGTCGCCCTCACGGCCTGACACATCTCCCACCGTACAGCAAGCATCATGGCCCTACATACGTCCCACTGTACAGTCACCCTCACGGCCTGACATACCTCCCACTGTACAGTAACCATCAGCGCCCGACATACCTCCCACTGTTCAGTAACCATCACGCCCAACATACTTTCTGGGTTCTTCCTGGGGAAGGTGGGACCTCTATAAACAAGATGGTCTACACCTGAACCTGAGGGGCACCAGTATCCTTGGGGGGAGGTTTGCTAGTGCGCTTGGGGGGGATTTAAACTAACTCTGCAGGGGCATGGGAACCGAGACTGTAGCTTTAGGGTGCAGGGCCTGGCGTGGAGCGAGGTGAGGAACATTTCATCAATTTCAAAGGAGGGTGCCTGTAAACAGGAAAGTGTCTTGAAATGTGTATACTTCAATTCAAGAAGTATACGAAATAAGGTAGGTGAACTTGCAGCGTGGGTTGGTACCTGGGATTTCGATGTTGTGGCTATTACGGAGACATGGGTAGAACAGGGACAGGATTGGCTGTTGCAGGTTACAGGGTTTAACCGTTTTAGTATGGTCAGAGGTGAGGATAAAAGAGGGTGAGGTGTGACATTGCTTGTCAAAGATAGTCTTACAGCGGCAGAAAGGACGGTGGATGAAGACTCGACATCTGAGGTAGTTTGGGCTGAGGTTAGGAATAGGAAAGATGAGTTCACCCTGTTAGGAGTTTTTTTACAGGCCTCCTAATAGTCCTAGAGACGTAGAAGAAAGGATTACGAGGATGATTCAGGAGAAGAGTGAAAGTAATAGGGCAGTTTTTATGGGGGACTTTAACTTTTCAGATATTGACTGGGAAAGATATAGCTCAAGTTAGTTAGATGGGTCGGTGTTTGTCCAATATATGCAGGAGGGTTTCCTGACACAATATTTAGACAGGCCAACAAGAGGTGAGGCCATACTGGATTTGGCTCGGGTTACGAACCAGGTCAGGTGTTAGAATTGGAGGTAGGTGAGCACTTTGGGGACAGTGACCACAATTCGGTGACTTTCACTCTCGTGATGGAGAGGGATAAGTGTGCACTGCAGGGCAAGAGTTATAGCTGGGGGCAGGGAAATTAAGATGCGGTGAGGCACGACTTAGGATGCGTGGCTTGGAAAAGTAGGCTTCAAGGCATGGGCACAATTGATATGTGGAGCTTGTTAAAGGAGCAATCTATTGAGTGTCATTGATAAGTATGTACCTGTCAGGTAGGGAGGAAAGTGTCGTGAGAGGGAGCCGTGGTTTAATAATGAATTGGAATCCCTTGTTAAATGGAAGAGGGCAGCCTATGTAAAGATGAGGCATGAAGGTTCAATTCGGGCGATTGAGAGTCATAAGGTAGCCAGGAATGATCTGAAGAGAGAGCTAAGAGCAGAAAGAGGGATATGTAAAGTCCTTAGTTGGTAGGATTAGGGAAAACCCTAAGGCTTTCTATAGGTATGTCAGGAATAAAAGAATGACTAGGGTAGGAATAGGTCCAGTCAAGGATAGTAGTGGGGAGTTGCGTGTGGAGGCTGAAGAGATTGGGGAGACACTGAATGAATATCTTTTGGTCAGTATTCACTCAGGAACAGGACATTGATGCCGATGTGAATATTGAGTCACAATTAATTAGAATGGACAGCTTTGAGTTATGTAGGGAAGAGGTGTTGGAAATTCTGGAAAGGGTGAAAATAGATAAGGCCCCTGGGCCTGATAGCATTTATCCTAGGACTCTCTGGGAAGCAAGGGAGGTGATTGCAGAGCCATTGGCCTTGATTTTTATGTCCTCGTTGTCTACAGGAATAGTGCCAGAAG
Organism: Chiloscyllium plagiosum; assembly: GCF_037043375.1. Taxonomy (NCBI): domain Eukaryota; kingdom Metazoa; phylum Chordata; class Chondrichthyes; order Orectolobiformes; family Hemiscylliidae; genus Chiloscyllium; species Chiloscyllium plagiosum. Next base: position 51,142,923 of record NW_028270171.1, read on the forward strand.
ACTGCAGGATAGCAACTGAGGTTCCCTTGTTCAAGAAGGGGAGTAGGGATAACCCTAGTAACTATAGGCCGGTGAGTCTCACTTCTGTTGTGGGCAAAGACTTAGAGAGAATGGTAAGGGATAGGATTTATGAACATCTGGACAGGAATAATGTGATCAAGGCTAGTCAGCATGGTTTTGTGAAGGGCAGGTCGTGCCTCACAAACCTTATTGAATTCTTTGAGAAGGTGACTAAGGAGGTAGACGAGGGTAAAGCGGTAGATGTGGTGTATATGGATTTTAGTAAGGCATTTGATAAGTTTCCCCATGGTAGGCTACTGGAAAAAATACGGAGGTATGGCATTGAGGGTGAGTTGGAGGTTTGGATTAGGAATTGGCTGGCTGGAAGAAGACAGAGGGTAATAGTTGATGGTAAAGGTTCATCTTGGAGTGCAGTTACTAGCGGTGTTCCGCAAGGAACTGCTTTGGGACCATTGCTGTTTGTCATTTTTATAATTTACCTGGAAGAGGGGCTAGAAGGTTGGGTGAGCACGTTTGCGGATGATACGAAAGTCGGAAGAGTTGTAGACAGTGAGGAAGGGTGTGTCAGGTTACAGCGGGATATAGATAAGTTGCAGAGCTGGGCAGAAAGATGGCAAATGGAGTTCAATTTAGCTAAGTGTGAGGTGATTCACTTTGGTAAGAGTAACAAAAAGATGGGGTAGTGGGCTAATGGTCGGATACTTGGTAGTGTGGATGAGCAGAGGGATCTTGGTGTTCATGTACACAGATCTCTGAAAGTTGCCACCCAGGTAAATAGTGCGGTAAGGAAGGCATATGGCGTACTGGCTTTTATTGGTAGAGGAATTGAGTTCCGGAGCCCTGATGTCAAGTTGCAGTTGTATACGACTCTGGTGCGGCCGCATCTGGAGTATTGTGTGCAGTTTTGGTCGCCTTACTATAGGACGGATGTGGAGGCACTAGAACGGGTGCAGAGGAGGTTTACCAGGATGTTGCCTGGTATGGTAGGAAGATCGTTTGAGGAAAGGCTGAGGCACTTGGAGAAAAGAAGGTTTAAGGGGTGACTTGATAGAGGTGTACAAGATGATTAGGGGTTTAGATAGGGTTGACTATGAGAACCTTTTTCCACGTATGGAGTCAGCTATTACGAGGGGGGCATAGCTTTAAATTAAGGGCTGGTAGGTATAGGACACATGTTAGGGGCAGATTCTTTACTCAGCGAGTCGTGAGTTCATGGAATGCCCTGCCAATAGCAGTGGTGGACTCTCCCTCTTTATGGGCATTTAAACGGGCATTGGATAGGCATATGGAGGATAGTTAGCTAGTGTAGGTTAGGTAGGCTTGGATCGGCGCAACATCGAGGGCCAAAGGGCCTGTATTGCGCTGTATTTTTCTATGTTCTATGTTCTATGTGTCAGCCATATTGCTGTGGGTCTGGAGTCACATATAGATCACACCAGGTTAGAATGTCAGATGTTCTTCCCTAACGGAGGTACGTGAACCAGATGAGTTCTTCCTACTGATCAGTAATGCTTTTCCGGTGACCTCACCAGTGTCTTGTACAGATACAACATGGTAAAAGCGAGGGCTGCAGATGCTGGTAACCAGAGTCTAGATTATAGTGGTGATGGAAAAGCACAGCAGGTCAGGCAGCATCATGACATCCCAACTCTTACTCTCAATGCTCTGCCCAATGAAGATAACCATCCCAAACGCCTGCTTCACCAGCCTGTCTACCTGTGACACCACTTTCAAAGAACTGTGCACCTGCATCCCTGGGTTTCTGACTGACAACACTACCCAGTGCCCGAACATTTACTGTACAAGTCCCGCCCTGGTTTGTTTCACCAAAATGGAACACTTCACATTTATCTAATTAAACTCCATCTGCTATTTTTCAGCCCACTATCCCAGCAGTACTGTTCATCCTCTTGTATTATAGATAACCTTCTTCACTGTACACTTTACCACCAATTTCAGTATCACCCAAAAATCTTACTTACCAGGAAACCAATACTTCCATCAGAACAATTTATCCAAATGACAAACAGAAATGGACCCACTACACCGCTGGTCACATGCCTCCAGTCAGAAAAACGATACGTCTCCCATCACCCTTTGTCTCCGACCATCAAGCCAATTTTGTGTCCAGTTGCGGAGCTCCTCCTGAATGCCATATGCTTTTACATTGATCTAAGCTTATTACCCAGTTTACCATGCAGAACGTAGACAACAGAACAATACAGCACAAGACACTTCGGCCATGATGCCATGCCAACATTTTACCCGACTGCAAGATCAAACCAACCTACACACCCTTCATTTTATTATCATCCATGTGCCTATCCAAGAGTCTATTAAATGTCCCATTCCACCCATCCACTACTCTCTGTGTAAAGAACCTACATCTGAAATCTTCCCATGCCCATCCTCCGGTCACCTTAAAATTATGCCCTTTTGTAATAGCCATGCATGTCATGGGATAAAGAGGTCTCTCACTATTCAATCTATCTATGGCTCACACTATCTTGCTCACCTCTACCATGTCGCCCCTCACCCTTCTTCATTCCAATGAGAAAAGCCTTAGCTCCCTCAACTTTTCTTCATAAGTCATGCACTCCAGTCCAGGCAGTATCCTGGTAAATCTCCTCTTTACCCTCTCGAAAGCTTTCATATCCTTCCTGTAATGAGGGGATCCGAACTGAACACAATATTCTAAGTGGGTTCTAAACAGGGCTCTCTCGAGCTGCAGCATAACCTCACGGCTTCAAAACTCAATCCCCCAGCTCATGAAAGCCAATACAACATATTCCTTCTTAACAACATTATCAGCTTGGGTGTCAAATTTGACGGATCTCAGGGAATGAAATCCAAGATCCATCTGTTCCTCCACATTATCCAGTATTCTACCTTTCGTGCTGTATTCTGCATTCACGTCTGACCTTCCAAAATGAATCACTTCATACTTTTGCAGATTTGACTCCATCTACCACTTCTCAGCCCAGCTCTACATCCTGTCAATGTCCCGTTGCAACTTCCAAATGACCTCTACACTATTCACCACTCCACCAACCTTCGTGTCATTGGCAAACTTACTTACCCATCCAAGTCAGTCATCCAAGTCATTCATAAAATCACCAAGAGCAGAGGTCCTGTAACCTCTCCCTGCAGAAAACCACTGGTCACCAAGCTCCAGGCTGAATGCTTTCCATCTGTCATCACCCTATGTCTTCTATGGGCCAGGAATTTTGTATCCAGACAGGAAGGTTTCCATGTATCCCATGCTCTGTATTTTCTCAATGAGCCATAAATGTGTTTTGTCACATTCTCAAAGGATTCAATAAGATTTGTCAGGCATGACCTGTCCCTTCCAAAGCCATGCTGACTGTCTCTAATCAAACTATGGTTTTTCAAGGAATCAGAAATCCTGTCTCTCAGAGTCCTCTTCGATAATCTGCACATCACAGACAGAAGACTGACATTTCTGTCGTTCACAGGATTATCTCCATTCCCTATCTGGAACAACGTATGGCTGATTCACCTTCCCTGCTCATCTTTGGACTGTGGTAGGAAACCAGAGCACCCGGAGGCAACCCATGCAGACACGGGGAGAATGTGCAAACTCCACACAGACAGTCGCCTGAGCCTCGAATGGAAATCCTGTCCCTGGTGCTGTGAGGCAACAGTGCTAACCACTGAGCCACCGAGCTGGCCCATGTAACTCTCTAGAGCCTTGCTTCTGATCCTTGGTTCCTCAACCTTAGGTTTGCTTCCTTCTTCCTCTTGACTTGGAACCTTGTCAAATGCTTTGCTGAAGTTCATGTAGACAACGTTGTCTGCTCTGCCTTTACCTATTTCTTGGCCAACTCCTCAAAGAGTCAATCCGGTTTGTGAAATACGGTTTTCCACTCACAAAGCCATGCTGACTCTCTCTAATCAGCCATTGCCTTTCCAAATATATGTAGCTCCTTTCTCTCAGAATCTCTTCCAACAACTTACCCAGCACTTGGCTCATAGGGTTGTAATTTCCTGGCTTTTCCCTGCAGGCTGTAAGTGATGGAATAGCATTAGCCACCCTCCTGTCTGCCGGTAACTCATTTAGTCTGTTGATAATATAATGATCTTTGTTGGGGACACTGCAATCTCTTCCCAAGCTTCCCATAATATTCTAGGATAGACATAATGAGCTACTGAGGATTGATCGACCTTTATTTGTTTTAAAATTCCAGCACTTTCTCTTATCTGTTGAGGATTCTTTCAAAGACATGACTATTTATTTCTCCAAGTTTCTGAACTTCCATATCTTTCTCCACAGTAGCTTCTGGCAACACTATTTTGTCTAATATCTCAGTCACTTCCTGATAGTTAAGGTGCCCTATTCTCTACCAAGTTACTCCTTAGCACTTATTGAAACTTATGTAAAGGTTTCCGAAAATTTAAATAAACCGTATCCTCGCTACAACCACTCCTACACCCGCATCTAGACTGCCATTTATACTCACACCAATAAAAATAAAATCCAACTGGTTCAAAAGCACATTCTCTTTTTATTAAATACGTTTCTAAGAGTCCAGTTGTTGTTTATTGACATATCCTTTCAAACACATTCAAGCTCCCGACCTACAGTCACGCTAACACTGCTTGGTTTCAGACTGGCAGCAGAAAGGGTTGTGGATGTTCTTGTTTATCAATCTGAAAAAGGTAGCTTGCAGGTTTAACAGGGAATAGAGGCTTTGGAAATAGGGACGGTCGTGGGGACTGAAGGACGTTATGGAAATAGAGAGTGATGTGGGGACTGTATGAGATTATGGACATAGAGAGTGCAGTGGTGACTGAAGAACATTATAGAGAGAGGGAGCGCTGTGGGGCCTGAAAGAGGCCAAAGATATATGGAGGGCTGCTGGGACTGAAGGATGTTGCACAGATCAGGAGGATTAGATTACTTACAGTGTGGAAACAGGTCCTTCAGCCCAACAAGTCCACACCGATCCGCCGAAGCACACCCACCCAGATTCTTCCCCCTACGTTTACCTCTGCACCTAACACCATGGGCAACTTAGCATGGCCAATTCACCTAACCTGCACATTTTTGGACTGTGGGAGGAAACCACAGCACCCGGAGGAAACCCACGCAGACATGGGAAGAATGTGCAAACTCCACACAGGCAGTCACCTGAGGCGGGAAATGAACCCGGGTCTCTGGCGCTGTGAGGCAGCAGTGCTAACCACTGTGCCACCGTGCCGCCCAATAAGAGTGAAGGAGGTTAATCTGAATGGGAGTGTAGTCGGGTTTGGATAAGATTATGGAGATAGGGAGGGTCGTGGGGAATTTTGGAGGTTATGGAGTTAGGGGAGTTTGTGGGGAATATTCAGGTTACATGAATAGGAAGAGTCATGGAGACTGAAGGAATTTTTGGAGATAGGGAGGACTGTGGGGACTGAAGGGACTTACAAAATTGGGATGACTGTGGGGACTAAATAAGGTTATGGAGATATTAAGTTTATAGAGAAGCACAGGAAAGAAGAGCAGGTATAGACCATTTGATCACAGAGTCGGTCCCACTATTCGATATGATCACGACTGATCATCTAACCCAGTACAGTACTCCTGCTTTCACATCTTACCCTGATATTATAGTTACGACTGGCATTTAGTGATGCAGCGGGCTGTAGTAACTGGGAAGGCGGGGGGGGGGGGGGGGGGGTGGGGTGTCTTACAGAGATAGGGAGGGTTGTAGAAGCTGAAACAGGTTACAGATACAGGGAAGGTTTTAGGAATGGGAGGACTTTACACGGATTTGGAGGAATGCAGGGATGGGACGTGGTAACAATGACAGGGAGGATTTTGGGAGCTCGATCTGAGACAGGTACAGCTGAGAACACAAGTGAGTCAAACGGTGAGGGTAGGCAGGGACAAGGTAGGACTAATAAATTAAACTGCATTTATTTCAATGCAAGGGGCCTAACAGGAATGGCAGATGAAGTCAGGGCATGGTTAGGAACATGGGACTGGGATATCATAGCAATTACGGAAAAATGACTCATGGATGGGCAGGACTGGCAGCTTAATATTCCAGGATACAAATGCTATCGAAAGGATAGAAAGGCAGGCAGGAGAGGAGGGGGAGTGGCATTTTTGATAAGGGATAGCATTACAGCTGTGCTGAGGGAGGATATTCCCAGAAATACATCCAGGGAAGTTATTTGGGTGGAACTGAGAAATATGAAAGGGGTGATCACCTTATTGGGATTGTATTATAGACCCGCAATAGTCAGAGGGAAATTGAGAAACAAACTTGTAAGGAGATCCCAGCTATCTGTAAGAATAATAGAGCAGTTATGGTAGGGGATTTCAACTTTCCAAACATTGACTGCGACTGTCATAGTGTTGAAGGTTTAGATGGAGATGAATATCTCACGTGCATACAAGCCAATTTTCTGATTCAGTATGTGGATGTACCTACTAGAGAAGCTACAAACTTGACCTACTCTTGGGAAATAAGGCAGGGCAGGTGACTGAGGTTCAGTGGGGGAACTATAATTCTGTTCGTTTAAAAATAGTTATGGAAAAGGATAGACCAGATCTAAAAGTTGAAGTTCTAAATTGGAGAAAGTCCAATTTTAACGGTATTAGGCAAGAAATTTCGAAAGTTGATTGGAGACAGATGTTCACAGGTAAAGGGACGGCTGGAAAATGGGAAGCCTTCAGAAATGAGATGATTTTCCCTTGACCGTCGGAGGCTGAGGGGTGACCTTAAAGAGGTTTACAAAATTATGAGGGGCATGGATAGAATAAATAGACAAAACGTTTTCCCTTTGGTCGGGGAGTCCAGAACTAGAGGGCATAGGATTAGGGTGAGAGGGGAAAGATATAAAAGAGACCTAAGGGGTAAGTTTTTCACACAGAGGGTGGTACGTGTATGGAATGAGCTACCAGATGATGTGGTGCAGGCTGGTACAATTGCAACATTAAAGAAGCATGTGGATGGGTATATGAATATAAATGGTTTGGAGGGATATGGGCCGGGTGCTGGCAGGCGGGACGAGATTGGCTTGGGATATCTGGTCGGCATGGACAGGTTGGACCGAAGGGTCTGTTTCCATATTGCACATCTCTATGACTCTATGACTCATGAAGGTTATAGAAATAAACTGTGTGGTCGCGCCTGGAGGAGGTTAAAGGCAGAAAGATTTGTCGTTACTGAAGGAAATTACATTAATCGGGACCAGCAGAGTTTACAGAGACTGAGTGTGTTTCAGAGACAGGAAGAGTTCATAGTCATCGTTAGAAATGCAGAAACTAATTTATGAGAGAAGCAGGATCACTCTGCACTGTGTCCAGAGACAAGGAGGTGTGTAACAGCTGGAGGAGGTTACTAAGGTACACAACTTTTTTGTTGTCGTGACGGGGAAGGTTACAGAGATCATGAAGGTAGTAGGCGTTTGAAAAAGTCACAAAGACAGGAACATTTTTCAGGTCTGGAAAGGACTACACTGACAGGGATGGCTTATGGGACTGAAGAGTTGATTTTCACAGATAAGGAGAGATGTGACAGAACCCAGGATTAAAGGCAAAGGCAGAGACATGGAGAATTGTACTGGTAGGAGGAGCTTACAGGGGTAGGCAGGATTGTCGGGGCTAATAGAGATAGGGGAAGTGGTATCTATGAAACAGATAGTGGAGAAAATGACAGACATAGGGAGGGTTCTGTGGAACAGATGTATTTACAGACAAGATGGTGATAATGAAGCTTGAGATTTGTCTCATGTTCCTTGCCCAGCATTGTTCCTACATCATGCCCTCAGGGTCTGAATTAAAGCCATGAACTCCTCCCTGTGCTGTTTACTGTGAGTGATCTTACTAGTTGCAGGATTGACTGAAGCCTCCAGATCTCACTCTCCATCTCTCTGGGTGACCAACCGTCTTCAATTTGGTGATGTAAAAGCCAGAGATTGGGACTTCTGCTGCATCAGGGACATCGGGAATACCTACAGGAGACAGAGAAATAGACAGAATGGGAACTTAGACTGATGCAATGAAGGTTACACAATGAAGGAGAATGGCACCGAGTCCCACAGACATCTGGAAAATCCCAGTCTCCATCCATGGCCTGTGCTGTTGCGTCCCTCTGGAGTGGAGAATTCACTTGGCTCAGGGTCTGGAGTAGCTGCAAGAATGAGAGGCACTGACAGAGGCAGCAATTAGACCCAAACAGTGAGAGATATCACATGGAGAGCGAATGAGTGAAATTAGCAGTGTGCTGGAAGGTGTCAGGATCACACAATGGTATCATCAGAAGTGGTTCTGACCAGTGAGCACTTCTATCAGTACTCAGGGAGAACTGAGCTATTTTATTGGGTTAGGCTCCTCTGGTACCAGGATTATGCAGTGTGGTATAGGCAGACACAGATGAGGAGGGGGACAGGTCTCAGGTGAATGGAAATTCCCAAGTCCAAAGAGAAAGGTTGAAATACTGGAAAACCATGGAGATGTGGATGAAGACCAACAGAAAGAAACAGTAAGGGACTGAGTTTAAATAAAATAATACATTGTCAAATAGATTTGTGACAGGAAATTGTTGGGTAAAATAAAGTGAATGTCATTTCGGCCCCTCAAAATTCCTCATACATCACAAGTGACATCAATTCCGCCCCTCACATCATCGCTGATGTCACACGCTCAGTGACTGCCACACCTCCCCTGCTGCCGTGTTTGCCACCACTTCCGCCGCCACCAACGCCACTCACCTGAATTCTGCTGACACCCCCACCCCCACAGTTCCCACTGTCACAATCCCTGCCCCCAGAACCCTGAGCAGAATACCACCCTTGCTCATGACTCCACCCCAATTCCCCTAACACCACACCCACTCCAGTTACAGTCTCCATCCCCTCCCCCCAGCTCCACAACTACGCCTCCGAGCTTACTTTCCTGATGAAGGGCTTTTGCCCGAAACGTCGATTTTCCTGTTCCTTGGATGCTGCCTGATCTGCCGTGCTTTTCCAGCACCACTCTAATCGAGACTCTGTTTTCCAGCATCTGCAGTAATTGTTTTTACCTTATTGGAGGCGGAGAGTACCGAGATAAGGCATGTTGTAGTCACTGAAGCAAGTTACAGCGATAGGGATGGTAGTCTGGAATGCAGTACATTTCAAATAGGTGGAGGGGCTATTGGGAAGCGAGGGGTTTACAGAGATAGGAACTGTTATAGGATTTAAAAAATATTGAAGACACTGGTCCACAAGACATGCCACAGATACAGTGTTGCAGAGTAGTACGTCTTTGTACAACAGAACTTACATTAGGGGTGGTGATTGAGCCTCGGGTGTGTGTGTGTACTGTGCTCCCCCTCCAGCACTGTATCTATGTCATGTTGTGTTAACAGATGATTGGAGTCCTCTCATTGTTCTTTGCTCTGTGCACTGCGGGTGATCTCACCTCACTACAGGATTTATTGAAGGCTCCACATCTCCTTTCCCTCTGTCTCTCTCTGGCTGACCAACTGTGTTCGATGTCGTGATGGACGTTCCACCCCGCAGCTGGGAAGGCTATTGAGTCAGGAACTTCCTGAGTACCTACAGGAGACAGAGAAATAGACAGAATGGGAAATTAGACTGATGCAGTGATGGTTACACATGGAGAATGGCACTGAGTCCCACAAAGATCAGTAAAATGGAGCGATATTAAGTAATAGTCCCAGATTGCTGGAAGATGTCAGGATCACACAGTCATGTTGGAAGAATGGATTTAGCTTCATGATGCCATGGTATCAGTGCCCAGGGATGAGCGTCCAGTGAGCAGGTGAAGTGATGGCTGGGTGGCATTATTGCGAGAGAATGTATCCAAAACATCAGCTAATGTTCAGGGGAGGCAGGTTTGAATCCCACCATCTGAAATGGAGACATTTAAAATCAATAATTTTCAAAATAACAATTAAGTATGAGACCATCGCTGATGTACAAAATATCCAAACACTTGTCCTTTCAAGAAGGACATCTGCCCATCCTCACGTGGTCTGCACTTCATACCCACAGCAAAGTGTTTGCCTCTCAATTACACTCTGAAATGGCCGAGCAAGTTATTCAGTTCGGGGGAAGCTAGGGCTGAGCAAGAAAGGCTGGTCAGCCAGAGACACCCACATCCCAAACTTGATTTAATAAATAATCCTTTCCGATGGCCCCACTGGAAGCGTGATGGGACAAGGATCCTGGCCGAGCATGTCGGTAGGTTTATGGACATGACTTTAAACAGGCAAAGAGGGTGCAGGGTCAGGGCTCAGGTGAAAGGAGCTTTCCAAATCCAAAGAGAAAAGGTGAAGCAATGGAACAGCATGGGAATGTGGCTGAAGTCAAGCAGAAAGGAACAGGAAGGGACAAAGTTTAACTAAAATTGTACATCAGCGAATACATTTGTGACAGGAAACTGTGGGAAAGAGTAAGTTATGTCTTTTTGAATGGACAACGTCTCATCAATAAGGTAGATGGATTTGTGACACAGAGATAAAAGACATTTCAACAGCAGGGAGACATGGATACAGGGTGAAAAAAAATATTCAGTGGTTCACAATCTTTTGCAAACTCGAGCAAAATGGGTAACACGAACACTAATGGATTCCAAAGGCATTACAGAGAAAGCATTTGGCCGCAGATCATGAAGTAGAGACAGTCAGATTGTAAATACTGGCTACGACTGGCCAAGGTCACAAGCAACAGAACAGTTTTAGCCACCGAACAGCATTTCATTGCTCATCACTGTATTAAACAGGAATTCATTGGATTTTTTTAGCAAAGGCTTTGTGATAATTTTGGAAAACTTCAATGTTCGTATAATCTAGGACAATCATACGGACAGCATTGACATTGGAAGAGGAGTTCGGTTATTTTTTTTTCAGTGTTTCTTTGAAAAACACGTTGTGCAACTGGCTAGGGACATAACTATCGCAGAGCGACCTTGTGATGAAAACTTAGTGAATGAGTAATGTCACCTGGACAGGTCCTTCGGGAAATTGTGATAAAGTGCGGTTTAAATAAATATAAAGTTTTAAAATGAATCACAGAAAGGACAAGCTACAACTAGAAACAAAAATAGTCAATTCCTGAGTTTGAGAGGAGAACTGACCAAGGTAAGCAGGCTAAACAGACTGAAGCATGTGTCTGCAAATGGACAGTGGAAAACATTTGAAGGAACAGTATAAAACACCCAACAAAAGGACATTCCATTTCAACAGTAAAAACCTCAGCAAGAAATCCCCACTGGTCCCTCACTCACGACAAAAGGGATCATACTAGATTATGAGGCTGAGAGGATCACAACAAAATACTTACAATCCTGAAGTGAGAGAGTGCTTTTGGAGTGAATGTTAAATGGATTGCAAACGGTCTGCTAGCAGATCGAGTGCTGTGGGAGGGGGAATCATTGTCAGTGTTTAATGACACAATAGGAACAGGGAGAGGTGAAGGTGCTGGAGGTGGGGAGAGTGTTGCAAAGAGTAGTCAGGGCCTGAGTGGTGTTACAAAGCCAGCACGGATTGCTGCAGCTGGAGTTTTCTGCAGAGTTATGGAGGGACAGAGGTACTTTTATTTATTCATTTATGGGATGTGGGTGCCACTGTCTGGACTAACATTCTTTGACGCCACTGCTAATTATCCAGAGGACAGCTCAGAGTCAGCCATGTTGCTGTGGGTCTGGAGTCACATGTCGGCCAGACCAGGTTAGAATGTCAGATGTCTTTCCCTAAAGGAGGTAAGTGTACCAGATGAGTTCTTCCTACTGAACAACAATGTTTTTTATGATAGCCTCATCAATGTATTTTACGCCATGACATGTGAACTCCTACTCTCAATGGTCTCCTAAATGAAGGTAAACATCCAAAACGCCTGCTTCACCAGCCTGTCTACCTGTGACACCACATTCAAAGAACTGTGCACCTGCATCCCTGGATCACTGACTGACAACACTACCCAGGACTCGTACATTAATTGTACAAGTCCCGTCCTGGATTGTTTCACCAAAATGGAACACTTTACCTTTATCTAATTACACTCCATCTGCTTTTTTCAGCTCACTATCCCAGCAATACTGCTCGTCTTATTGTATCATACGCAATCTTCTCCACTAACCACTTTACCACCAATGCCAGTGACATCCAAGAAGCTTACTTACCAGGAAATCAATACTCCCATCTAAATCATTTATCCAAATTGCAAACAACAGTGGACCTACGACACGGCTGGTCACATGCCTGCAGTCAGAAAAGCAAAATGTCTCTCATCACCCTCTGTCTCCTACCATCAAGCCAATTTTGTGTCCAGTTCACTAGCTCCTCCTGAATGCCAAAGGCCTTTTTACACTGATCTGAGTTTAACACCCAGTTTTCCAGACAGAACATAGAACGCAGAACAGTTCAGCCCAAGACACTTCGGCCATGACCTCATGCCAACCTTTTATCCAACTGTAAGATCAAACTAATCTACATACCCCTTATTGTACTATTATTCATGTATCTGTCCAAGAGTCTATTAAATGTCCCGAATGTGTCGAATTTTACCACCACCATTCTCTATCCTCTGATCCATCCTCCAATCAAATTAAAATTATGCGGCCTTGTAATAGCCATTTATTGCATTAGAGGAAAAGTCTCTGACTATTGACTCTGTGTGCCTCTCATTATCTTGTTGACCACTACAGGGTGGCCCCGCCCCCCTCTTCACTCCACTGAGAGAAGCCTTAGATCCCTCAACCTGGTAAATCTCCTGCGTACACTCTGTAAAACTTGCACATCCTTCCTGTAAACAGGGGACCAGAACTGAACACAATATTCCAAGTGTGTTCACACCAAGACACCATAAAGATGCAGTAAAACATCACGGCTCTTAAAATCAATCCCATTGCTAAGGAAAGCCAACACAACATATGCCTTTTTAACAACCCGATCAACGTGCACCTTGAGGGATCTATGACATGGACCCCATGGCCTCTCTGTTCCTCCACACTGCCAAGTATCCTCCTTTTCACCTTGTATTCTGTATTCAAATTCGACCTTCCAGAATGAATCACTTCACACTTTTAGAGATTGAACTCCATCTGCCACTTCCAGCCCAGCTCTGCGACCTGTCAATATCCCATTGCAACCTACAACAGCCCTCCACATTACTCACCACTTCACCAACCTTCATGTGATTGGCAAACTTACTAACCCACTCTCCAACATCCACATCCAAGTCATTTATAAAATTCACAAAGAACAGAGTCCCAGAGCCGATTGTTACAGTACACCACTCGTCACTGAGCCCCAGGCTCAATACTGTCGATCTGCTGCCATTCTCTGCCTTCTCTACGCCATCCAATACTGTATCCAGACAGATAGATTTCCCTGTATCCCAATCATCTTTCTTTTCTGAATGAGCCATCAACGTATTCTCTCATATCCTCAAAGAATTCAATAAAGTTTGTGAGGCATGACCTGCCCCTCACAAACCCATGCTGACTTTCTAAAATTTAACTATGGTTTTCCAAGTAGTCATAAATCCTGTCTTTAGAGTCTTCGCCAATAATCTGCACACAATAAACATTAGACTAAATCCGTAATTCCCAGGATTCTACGTCTGAAACATGGCCCAGAATCTACAAATGTTCTCTCCTCTGCCATGTTCCGCAAAAGGGCATTGGAGGGTGGTGAGAGTTACAGAGTTAGGGAGGAAAGTCAGGACAAGAGGGTTTTGCAGACATTAGGAGGTTTGCAGTGCCAAAACAGAGGCTTCAATAATTGTAAGGTTTCATGGTGATGACGGAATTTGAGGAGGGATGAAGGGAGGATTGTAAGGAAATGACAGGTTTCACTGTTTAGGTGTTTTGTTAGGGCTGCAAGTGGTTATACAAATGGGAAGAGTTGTCAGAGGTGGAGGTGTTTGCAGAGGCATTAATGGTCTGATCTGGAGCAGAGGACCCAGATTCGGAGGGATGTTGGGATGACAGGTGGATTTACAGGGAGGGAGGTCCATGGAGCCTCAAGAGGTTACAGAAATGTGGAGAGCTTTAGGGCCTGCAGGAGTTCATGGAGTTGGGGAGGAGGGAGGGATGGAACAGTTTACAGGGATAAGGAAGTTGGTAGGAAAGTTCTGATCACAGACAGGGACTATTTAGGGAATGGAGCGGATTACCGAGTTAATGTAGGTTATATACTCTGTAAGAAAAGCACACATATGGAGGGCAGTCGGAACTGAACACGTTTAGAGATATCGAAAGGCTTAGGTTCTGGGGTTTTTAGACATGGAGGGTGTGGAATCGGACATATTTTCCTGGAGATAAGAACAGCAATTTTGGTTGGAGTAAGTTACACAGATAAAGGAGCATTAATAATATCTTCCACTTTGGCCTAAGTGGGAAAGTGTTGTAGAAGAGGTTGTTGTTAACACAGTTTGGGGTGTAAGAGCTGGAAAAGTTTATGCAGATGAGTAGAGAGATGGAAATACTGGAAGAGCTTACATTGGCAGGGTGGGTGATAGTAATGAGAGCATGTAACACAGATCACGGTTCCTTTAGGCACTGGATTGGGACAGTCAAAGGGACTGGAGTGGGTTCGACAGATCGGAGTGTGATAAAGGCCTGAGAAGATTATAGGGTCTCCACAGATTGATTGTGTCTTTAGGGCTGGAAGAGGTTAGGTAGATGCTCAAACCTTAAACCCAATGTATGCCATGTTGTGGTCACCAGCCCCGAAGTGTTCTCCGACTGACACTTCAGTCACTTCCTGACCTTGTTTTCTCAGGTGAGGTCCAATGTTGCGCCCACCTGAGTAGAGTAGGACCGCCTTATTTGTCAAGGAAGCTTTCTTGGACCCATTTGACAAATTCAAACCCATACGGGCCTTTTATTCTCTGAGTGCACAAGTCAATCCAGGGGAAATTAAATTCTCCAATCAATAATACTCTCTTATTCCTACAGCTATCTACAATCTCTCTACACATCTGCTCTTCTCATACCCGCTAGCTATTTGCGAGTCTGTAATACAGTCCCAACAAAGTGACCATCCCCTTCTTCTTTCTAACTTCTAACCATATGGCCTCTTTTGATGACTCTTTCGGAGTATTCTCTCCGACCACTATTGTTATGTTCTCCCTTATCAAAAGCGCAACTCCTCCTCCTCTCTTACTTGTCCTTCTGTCACACCTGTATCTTTCTGTATTGTGGAACACTGAGCAGCCAGTCCTGCCTTCTCTCAGCCATGTTGCTGTTATGGCTATAATATTCAAGTCCCCAGAACTAATCCATGCTCTGAGCTCGTCTGCCTCACCAGTCAGGTCTCATGAAATAAATGCCCTTTAAACCAGTAGTCTTTTCCCTCCCTTGACTGTGCCCCTGGATATCCTGAATAGGAACCTTGCTCTCGGTGGCTGATGTATTTTCGTCTGACTGGCCAATTGTCTCTCTCTTTTTCGGAATCCCAATCCCCAGGCAAATTTGATTAAGCGCTCCCAGGTAACATTAGCAAACCTCCCTCTCGCGGTTGCTAGTACACCTCTGGTTCAAGTCTAACCCGTCCCCCTTGCCGTGGTAACCTCTACTGCAGAAGAGATCCCAATGATCCAAGACGTAAAAACCCTTCCCCCTCCACCAGATCCTCAGGCACTCATCCATCCGGCTTATCTTTCTATTTCCATATTACTGGTGAGCGGCACTGGGAGTAATCTGGGGCTCACTACCATTGTAGCTCTGCTTTTTAACTTCTTACCTAACTCCCAATACTCACTTGACCAGAACCTATCCAACTGTATCTATGTCAAGTGTACTGATGTTCACAATTACCACTGGTTGTTTGCCCTCCCCCTGGAGAAAGGGGCAAACCCTGACCTCCCTTTTGGGAACAATGTTGGGAAAAGGACTGAGGTGTTAGTTGGGGAGCACTTTGACAAAGTGACCACAACTGTATTAGTTAGAAAATAGTTATGGAAAAGGATAGGCCTGATCCACAGGTGAAATATCAAAATTGGCCTACTCCAATCCAGAAGGTATTGGTCAACAGCTCTGAACAGTTGATTTTGGAGTCTATTTGCAGGTAAATGGATCTCAGGCAGGTGGGAAGCTTTCAAAAGAGAGATAAAATGAGAGTTCAGCGTGAGGATATTTCTGTTCGTGTGAATGACAATGCTGATTACAAGTAGAAAATTCTGAATGATTGGAGGTATTGAGGTTCTGGTCAAGAAAAAGGCAGTCCATATCATATATGACCAGCTGGATTCCTCGAGGAACATTGTGCGTACAGAAATACACTGAAGAGGGAAAGCAGTAGGGCAAATAGGGGACCTGGGAAAACTATTGCTGAGGAAAATCCAAAGGAATTCGACATGAATACTCACGACAGAAGATTAACTGGAGACAGAATGTGCCACCTTAAAGATCAATGGGATAATCCATGTGTGGAACCACAGGAGCTGGGTGAGATCCTTGACGAAAATTTCACATCAGTACTTAAAGACTGGGGACGTCAGGGAAATAAAGTCTTCAGAAGAATACGCATAACAAGACAGGAGGTGCTAGAGTTTTTAAAATGCATAAAAAATAGACAAATCCCTGCAGCTAATCATGTATATCCCCGAGGACAATGGGAGAAACTCAGGAAGAAGTGCCCTTAAAGAGGTATTTATATCAGTGACAGCCACGGGTGATGAGCTGAAAGCTTGCAGGGTGGTTAACGTTGTGCCAGTATTTAAAACTGCTGCGAGGGAAAGCCAGGGACCGAAATACCAATTGGCTTGATGCTTGTGGTGCTTACGATGTTGGAGGGGGCTCTGAGTGGCAGGGGTTACATGCCTTTCGAAAGGCAAGGGTTGATTAGGGACAGTTGACGCAAAGTACACAAGTAGTGTCTTACAAACATGCCTGAGTTTGTTGAAGACGTGACTAAGAAGATAGAAGAAGACAGAACAGCAGACTTTGTCTATACTAACCACAGCAAGGCCGAGGAAAGAGTTTAGCATGGAACACTGGGTAGTAATGTTAGATCACATGGGAGCACGGAGAGCTACATAACTGGATACAAAATTGGCTTGACAGTAGGCGACAGAGCGTGGTAGGAGAGGGCTGTTGTGTGGACTGGAGGCCTATGACCAGCATTGTGCCAGATGGAACAGTGCTAGATCCACTTTTATGCATCATTCACAGAAAATATTTCTGTAAGAGCATAAGGAGTCGTTGTCAGTAAGTTTGTTGATAAAAGTCCGGATAGAACATAGGTTATAGTGGGCAGGGAATACAGTTATCGAAAAGGATCTCGAACAACTGAGACAGTGGGCCAAGGAATGAAAGATGGAGTTGAATTCAGATGATGGAGTCTGTTAAAACAAACTAAAGAGGACGAGCAAGTCGGCAGTGTTGCCGAACAGAGAGAGATCAAGTGGTGCAGTTACATTGTTCCTTGGATGTGGCATCACAGGTGGATAGGGTTGGGAAAGTGGAATTTGGCACACTTGCCTTCATGGGTCAGAGAATTGAATACATGAGTTGGTACATCATGATATAGCTGTGCAAAGCATTGCTGGGTCCCCAGTTGGAGTATTGTGTAGAATTCTGATCCTCCTGCTTTAGGAAGCATTTCCGAAAACTGTAAATGGAGCAAAGATTGACGAAGATGTTACTGATACTGGAGGGTTTGAGAGAAATGGAGAAGCTGGATAGGCTGGAAAGCAACATGGGGGCATGAGATAGATTTGGCAGATAAGGGTAGGAGAATGCAAGGAAATTATACAGCAAACACGAACAAAAAAGCAACTAGAAAGGCAAGAGGGCCCCGCAATGATCAATAAGGCCATCCATGCGTGGAACCACAGGAGATGGGTGAGACCCTAAATGAACATTTTATGTCAGAAATTACGGCGGACAAGTCAGTTAAAGAGACAGTGATGGCTTGTAAAGAGTTCCCATTACAGAAGAGATGGTGCTGGAGGTCTTCAAACACAAAGGTAGAGAAAGCCCTAGGTCCCGAACAAGTGTATCCCAGAACATTGTGGCAGAGTAGTGGCAGGGACACGAGCAGAACTATTTGTATCATTGCTCTTCGATGATACAAATTGAAGGACGATGATTAAAACCACAAGGGATACAGGTAAGGTGATTAGCAAGGGCAGTTGAGTCCATAACTAGATTGAATTGAAGTGCAGAAAGGTAAGGTGTTAGCAATTCTGTAAAGTCTAAAAATAGATAAGTCCTCTCGGCCGGATGGGATTTCTCCTTGGATTCTCTGGGAAGCCAGGAATGAGATTGTCAAGCCTTTGGCTTTGATCTTTATGTCGTCATTGTTTACAGGAATAGTACCAGAAGGCTGGAGGACAGCAAATGTTGTCCCCTTAGATAACTTTCGGAGTGGAAATAGGCCCTTCGACCCAACAAGTCCACACCGACCACATCTGATGAGCAACTCACCCAGATCCATTCCCTTACATTTACCCCTTCACACAACACTACGGGCAATTTAGCATGGCCAATTCACCTAAACTGCACATCATATGACTGTGGGAGGAAACCAGAGCAACCGGAGGAAACCCAAGCAGAGACGGGGAGAATGTGCAAACTCCACACAGACAGTTGCCTAAGGCAGGAATTGAACCCGGGTCGCTGGCGCTGTGAGGCAGCAGTGCTAACAACAGAGCCACCGTGCCACCCCAAGAAGGGGGGTGGAGACAATCCTGGTAGTTATAGACGTGTGAGCCTTACATTGATTCTGGGTAAAGTGTTGGAAAGCCTTGTAAATCGTAGGGTTTATAATAATCTGGAGATGAATAAGTTGATTCGGGATAGCCACCACGGTTTTGTGAAGGGTAGGTCGTGCCCTCACAAACCTTACTGTGTTCTTTAAGAAGGTGAACAAAGAGGTGGATGAGGGTAAAGCAGTTAATGTGGTGTATATGTGTTTCAGTAAGGCGTTTGATCGGGTTCCTCATGGTAAGCTATTGTCGATAATACGGAGGCATGGGATTGTGGGTGATTTAACAGTTTGGATCAGAAATTGGCTCACTGAAAGAATACAGAGTGTAGTGGTTGATGGGAAATATCGATCCAGGAGTTCAGTTCCTGATGGGTCCTCTCAGGATGTGTTTTGTTGCTTGTCATTTATATAAATGACCAGGATGAGGGCATTCAAGGATGGGTTAGTAAATTTACAGAAGACATTAAGTTCGGTAGAGTTATGGATAGTAAAGAAGAATGTTGTAGGTTACAGAAAGATATAGATAAGCTGGACTGATAGTTCACAAATGGGGTTTACTGTGGAAAGGTTTGAGGCGATTCACTCTGGAGGGAGTAACAGGAACACAGAGTACTAGGATACTGGTAAGATTCTTGGTAGTGTAGATAAACAGAGAGATCTCTTTGACCATGTACATAGATCATTGAAAGTTGCCACCCAGGTTTATGGGATTTTTAAGAAGCCATTCAGTGTGTGAGCTTGTATTGGTAGAGGGATTGAGTTTCGGAATCATGAGATCATGCTGCCGCTGTACAAAACTCTGGGTGTGGCCGCATTTGTTCAAGTCACTGCATTACAGGATGGATGTGTAAGCTTTGTAAATGATTCAGCGGAGATTTAATAGAAAGTTGCCAGGTATGGAGGGAAGGTCTTATGAGGAAATGCTGAGGGAATTAAAGCTGTTTTTGTTCAAGAGAATGTGTTTGAGGTCAATTAATTGAGACATATAAGATAACCAGCAGGTGAGATGGTTTGGACAGTGAGAGCCTTTTCTCTTGGGTGGCGATGCCGAGCACGAGGGGAGATAGCTTTAAGTTGAAGTAGATATTGATATTAATAAATAGATCTGCGACAGATACCAGATGTAGGTTCCTTACTCAGAATAATCGGGGCATGGAATGCATTACCTGCAACACTGGTAGACTCGCCAACTTGAAGGACATTACAACTGTCATTGGACAGGCATATGGACACGAATTGGAATAGTGTTGGTTCGGTGGGCTTCAGATTGGTTCCACATGTTGGCACAAAATTGAGGGCCGAAGGGCCTGCATTGCACTGTCATGTTCTGTGTTCTACTGCGCATAAATATGAGATGGGAAGGAAGGACTTAAAAGAGATTTTAGGAAAAGCTTTCCTACACAGTGGATGGTGCAGTTATGGAATGAGTTTCCAGGGGAATTGGTAGAGAAAAGTCCAATTCCAACATGTAAAAGACACTTGGACAGGTACATGGGGAGGAGAAGATTTGAAGGGATGCGGGTCAAACACAGAGAAACGTGACTTGTTCATGGACTCTTGTCAGCATGGACTAGTTGGATTGAAGGAACCATTTCTGTGCTGCATGGCTCTGTCTCCAATTATTGGAGGAGGAGACTACCGAGATAAGGCATGTTGTAGACACTGAAGCAAGGTACAGCGATAGGGATGGAAGTCTGGAATGCAGTACATTTCAAATATGTGGAGGGGCTATTGGGATAGGAGAAGGTTACTGAGATAGGAGTTGATATAGGAGTTACAAATTATTGAAGACACTGGTGTACAAGAGATGCCAAAGTTACAATGTTGCAGAGTATAAGTCTTAGTACAACAGAACTTACATTGGGGCGGTGATTGAGCCTGGGGTGAGTCTGTATTGTGCTCCCCCTCCAGCACTGTATCTATGTCATGTCCTGTTAGCCGATATTTGGAGCCCTCTCATTGTTTTTTGCTCTGTGCACTGTGAGTGATCTTACCTTGCTACAGGATTTATTGAAGGCTCCAGATTTCCCTGCCGTTTGTCTCTCTGGCAGAACAACCATGTTCAATGTGGTGATGGACGAGACACCCAGCAGCTGGGAAGTTAATTGAGTTGAACCTTTCTGAGTACCTACAGGAGACAGAGGAATAGACAGAATAGAAATTAGACGGATGCAGTGAGGATTAAAAATGGCATTGAGTACCACCACAGAGATCAGGAAAATCCCAGTCTCCATCTCTGGCCTGTGCTGCTTCGTCTCTCTGGAGTAGAAAATTCTATTGGCTCAGGATCTGGTTTAGCTGCAATAGAGAGAGAGAGAAAGAGAGAGAGAGAGAGAGAGAGAGAGAGAGAGAGAGAGAGAGAGAGAGAGAGAGAAATACTAAGTGATATCACCAGAATGCTGCAAGATATCAGGATCACACAATTGTGTTGGAAGAACAGGTTTTGCTTCATCATGCACTAGTATAACGGGTCAGGAATGAGCAATCTGTGAGCAGGTGAAGTGATGGCCTAGTGATATTATTGCTAGACCATATATACCAAACCCTCAGCTAATGTTCGGCGGAGGCAGGCACCATCAAAAATGGTGGAATTTGAAATAAATACTCTTAAAAATAGTAATTAACAATCCACAAATAAGTATGAGACCATTGCTGATGTACAAAAAACCCAAACACTTGTCCTTTCCAGAAGGACATCTGCCCATCCTCACGTGGTCTGCATGACACAGCCACAGCAAAGTGTTTGCCTCTCAATGACCCTCTGAAATGGCCGAGCAAGTTACTCAGCTCAAGGGCAGCTAGGGCTGGGCAAGAAAGGCTGGTCAGCCAGAGACATCCACATCCCATACCTGATTTTAAAAATAATCCTTTCGGATGACCGCACTGGAACCGTGCTGGGACCAGGGTCATGGCCGATCATGTCGGTAGATTTATGGACAGGGCTTTAAATTGACAGAGAGGATGCAGGGACAGGGTTCAGGGGAAAGCAGTTTTCCAAATCCAAAGTGAAAAGGTGACACATCAGAACAGCATTGAGATATGGCTGAAGACAAGCAGAAAGGAACAGGACGAGACAGAATTTACTAAAATTGTACATCAGTGAATAGATTTGTGACAGGAAATTATGGGAAAGAGGTGACCTCCTCTTTGAGGAGGTGACCAAGCATGTGGATGAGGGTAGAGCAGTGGATGTAGTATACATGGATTTTAGTAAGGCATTTGGTAGGCTTATGCGGAAAGTCAGGAGGCATGGGATAGAGGGAAATCTGGCCAGTTGGATAGAAAACTGGCTAACCGGTCGAAGTCAGAGAGTGGCGGTAGATGGTAAAAATTCAGCTTGGAGCCCAGTTACAAGTGGAGTTCCGCAGGGATCAGTTCTGGGTCCTCTGCTGTTTGTAATTGTTATTAATGAATTGGAAGAGGGAGTCGAAGGGTGGGTCAGTAAATTTGCAGATGATACGAAGATTAGTGGAGTTGTGGATAGTGAGGAGGGCTGTTGTCGGCTGCAAAGGGACTTAGATATGATACAGAGCTGGGCTGAGGAGTGGCAGATGGAGTCCAACCCTGCTAAGTGTGAGGTTGTCCATTTTGCAAGGACAAATAAGAATGCGGAATACAGGGTTAATGGTAGGGTTCTTAGTAAGGTGGAGGAGCAGAGGGATCTTGGGGTCTATGTGCATAGCTCTTTGAAAGTTGCCACTCAGGTGGATAGAGCTTGTAAGAAGGCCTATGGTGTATTAGCATTCATTAGCAGAGGGATTGAATTCAAGAGTCGTGAAGTGATGTTACAGCTGTACAGGACTTTGGTTAGGCCACATTTGGAGTACTGTGTGCAGTTCTGGTCGCCTCACTTTAGGAAAGATGTGGAAGCTTTGGAGAGTGTGCAGAGAAGATTTACCAGGATGTTGCCTGGAATGGAGAATAGGTCGTACGAGGATAGGTTGAGCGTGCTAGGCCTTTTCTCATTGGAACGGCGGAGGATGAGGGGTGACTTGATAGAGGTGTATAAGATGATCAGGGGAATAGATAGAGTAGACAATCAGAAACGTTTTCCCCGGGTACAACAGAGTGTTACAAGGGGACATAAATTTAAGGTGAAGGGTGGAAGGTATAGGGGAGATGCCAGGTGTAGGTTCTTTACCCAGAGAGTGGCGGGGGCATGGAATGCGCTGCCTGTGAGAGTGGCAGAGTCAGAATCATTGGCGAACTTTCAGTGGCAATTGGATAGGTACATGGATGGGTGCTTAAGCTAGGACAAATATTTGGCACAACATCGTGGGCCGAAGGGCCTGTTCTGTGCTGTATTGTTGTATGTTCTATGTTCTATGTTCTAGAGTAAGTTATGTGTTTTTTTTTGAATGGACAACGTTGCTGCAATAAGGTACATGGATTTGTGACACAGACATAAAAGATATTTAGACACCAGGGAGACATGGATACAGGGTGGACCAAAATATTCAGTGGTTCACAATCTTGTGCAAACATGGGCAAAATGGGTAACTCTAACAATAATGGATAACAAAGGCATTACAGAGAAAGCATTTGGCCGCAGATCATGAAATAGAGTCAGTCTGAATGTAAATTATGGCTACTACTTGCCAAGGATACAAGCAGCAGAACAGTTTTAGCCAACGAACAGTATTTCATTGCACATCACTGCATTAAACAGGAACTCATTGGATTTTTAATAAAGGCATTGTAATAATTTTGGAAATCTTCAATATTCGTATAATCTAGGGCAATCGGACAGCATTGATGTTGGAAGAGGAGTTAGCTAAATTTATTTTTCAGTGTTTCTTTGAAAAACACGTTGTGCAACTGTTTCGGGACATAACTATCGCAGAGCGACCTTGTGATGAAACTTAGTGAATGAGTAATGTCACCTGGACAGATCCTTCGGGAAATTGTGATAAAGTGCAGTTTAATTAAATATAAAGTTTTAAAGTGAATCACAGAAAGGACAAGCTACAACTAGAAACAAAAAATAGCCAATTACATGAGTTTGAGAGGAGAACTGACCAAGGTAAACAGGCTAAACAGACTGAAGCATGCGTCTGCAAATGGACAGTGGAAAACATTTGAAGGAACAGTATAAAACACTCAACAAAAGGACATTCCATTTAAACAGTATAAAATCTCAGCAAATAATCCCAACTGGTCCCTCACTCAGGACAAAAGGGATCATACTAGATTATGAGGCTGAGAGGATCACAACAAAAGACTGACAATCCTGAAGTCAGAGGGCGCTTTATGAGTAAATGGTAAATTGATTGCAAAGGGTCTGCTAGCAAGAGGAGGGCTGTGGGAAGGGGAATCATTGTCAGGGTTTAATGAAACAATAGAAACAGGGAGAGGTGAAGATGCTGGAGGTGGGGAGAGTGTAACAGAGAGTAGTCAGTACCTGAATGGTGTTACAAAGCCAGTACGGATTGCTGCAGATGGAGTTGTTTGCAGAGGTGCGGAAGGACATGGGTATGTTTATGTATTCATTCATGGAATGTGGGTGTCACTGTTTGGACTAACATTCTTTGACCACACTGCTAATTATCCAGAGGACAGCTCAGAGTCAGACATAATGCAGTGCGTCTGAAGTCACATGTCGGCCAGACCAGGTTAGAATGTCAGATGTCCTTCCCTAAAGGAGGTAAGTGAAGTAGATGAGTTCTTCCTACTGAACAACAATGCTTTTATGATAGCCTCACCAATGTCTTTTACAGATACACCATGACATCCGAACTTCTACTCTCAATGGTCTCCTAAATGAAGGTATCCATCCCAAACGTCTGATCCACCAGCCTGTCTACCTGTGAAACCACATTCAAAGAACTGTGTATCTGCATCCCTGGATCACTGATTGACAACACTAATCCAGTATCCTAACATTAACTATACAAGTCCCACCTTGGTTTGTTTCACCGAAATGGAACTCTTCACGTTTATCTAATTAAACTCCATCTGCTATTCTTCAGCTTACTATCCTAGCAGTACTGCTAATCTTGTTGCATCATTTATAATCTTCTCCATTCACCACTTTACCACCAATATCAGTGACACCTAAGAAGCTTACTTACCAGGAAATCAATACACCCATCCAAACCATTTATCCAATGACAAACAATAGTGGTCCCATTACGCCGCTGCTCACATGCTTCCAATCAGAAAAACGAATTGTCTCTCGTCACCCTCTGTCTCCTACCATCTAGCCAACTTTCTGCCCAGTTCACTAGCTCTTCCTGAATGCCATATCCCTTCTACACTGATCTGAGTTTATTAACCAGTTTACCAGACAGAACATAGAACGCAGAACAGTTCAGCTCAGGACCCTTCCGCCATGATTTCATGCCAACCTTTTATCCAACTGTAAGATCAGGCTAACCTACATACCCTTAATTTTACTATTATACATGTATCTGTCCAAGAGTCTATTAAATGTCCCGAATGTGTCTAATTTTGCTACCACCATTGGCAGTGCATTCCAACCACCTACCATTCTCTATCCTCTTATCCATCTTCCAATGACCTTAAAATTATGCCGCCTTGTAATAGCCATTTATTCTATAGGAGGAAAAGTCTCGGACGATTCATTCTCTGTGTGCCTCTCATCATCTTGTTCACATCTACCGGGTCGCCACGCCCTTATTCTCTCCAATGAGAAAAGCCTCAGCTTCCTCAAACTGTCTTCATAAGAAATGCCCTCCATTCCAGGCAGCATCCTGGTAAATCTCCTGTGTACGCTCTCTAAAACTTACACATCCTTCCTGTCAACAGGGGACCAGAACTGAACACAATATTCCAAGTGTGGTCTCAACAGGACACTATAAAGATGCAGTAAAACCTCACGGCTCTTAAAATCAATCCACTTGCTGAGGAAAGCCAATATAACATAAGCCTTTTTAACAACCCGATCAATGTGAGTTGCAACTTGAGGGATCTATGACATGGACTCCATGATCTCTCTGTTCATCCACATTGCCAAGTATTCTGCCTTTCAAACTGTATTCTGTATTCAAATTCGACCTTCCAGAATAAATCACTTCCCACTTTGCCAGATTAAACTCCATCTGCAACTTCTAGCCCAGCTCTGCGTCTTGTCAATGTCCCATAGCAACCTACAACAGCCCTTCACATTACTCACCACTCCACCAACCTTCATGTGATTGGCAAACTTACTAACCCACTCTCCAACATCCACATCCAAGTCATTTCTAAAAATCACAAAGAACAGAGTCCCAGAGCCAATGTCACAGAACACCACTGGTCACTGAGCTCCAGGCTTAATACTGTCCATCTGCTGCCATACTCTGTCTTCTCTTGGCCATCCAATCCTGTATCCAGACAGATAGATTTCCCTGTATCCCAAACATCCTTCTTTTCTGAATGTGCGATCAACATATTCTGTCATTTCCTCAAAGAATTCAATAAAGTTTGTGAGGCATGACCTGCCCCTCACAAACCCATGCTGACTGTCGAAAATTAAACTATGGTTTTCCAAGTAGTTATAAATCCTGTATTTAGAGACCTAGACAATGTACTGCACACAACAAACGTTAGACTAAATCTGTAATTCCCATGATTCGACCTCCATAACATGGCCCGGACTCTACGAATCTTCCCTCCTCTGCCATGCTCCCCAGAAGGGCACTGGAAGGTGGTGGGAGTTTCTGAATTAGGGAGGAATATCAGGACAAGAGGGTTTTGCAGATATTAGGAGGTTTGCAGTGCCAAAAATGAGGCTTCAGTAATTGTAAGGTTTCATGGTGATGAAGGCATTTGAGGAGGGACGGAGGGATTGTAAGGAAATGACAAGTTTCACAGTTTAAGTGTTTTGTGAGGACTGCAAGAGGTTATTGAGTTGGGGACGTTTAAGCCCTAGTGGTGGTTACATAAACATGGTTTTGGTTGCAATGGCAGGAAATGGCTTCAGGAAGCTGGAGAGTATGGGGTCTGAACGAGGTGACACAAATGGGAAGAGTTGTCAGAGGTGGAGGTGTTACAGAGGCAGCAATGGTCTGATCTGGAGCAGTGGACCCAGATTCGGAGGGATGTGGGGATGAGAGGTTGTTTTACAGGGAGGGAGGACCATAAAGCCACAGAAGGTTACAGAAATGTGGAGAGCTATAGGGCCTGCAAACGTTCACGGAGTTGCACAGGAGGGAGAGATGGAACAGTTTATTGGGTTAAGGAAGTTGGTAGGAAAGGTCTGATCACAGAACTGTTGAGGGAATGGAGCGGGCTACAGAGGTAATGTAGGTTGCATAGACTGTAAGAAAAAACACACATATGGAGGGTAGTCGGGACTGAACATGTTTAGAGATATCGAACTTCTTCCGTTCTGGGGTTATTTAGACATGGAGGGTGTGGAATCGGGAGATTTTCCTGGAGATAAGAACAGCAATTTTGGTTGGAGTCAGTTACACAGATAAAGGAGCATTAGTAATCTCTTCCCCTTTGGCCTAAGTGGGAAAGTGTTGTAGGAGAGGTTGTTGTTAACACAGATCGGGGTATAAGAGCTGGAAAAGATTATGCACATGAGTAGATGGGTGGAAATACTGGAAAAGCTGACATTGACAGGCTGGGTAACAGTAATGAGAGCATGTGACACAGATCGCAGGTCCTTTAGGAATTGGATTGGAACAGTCACAGAGACTGGAGTGGGTTCGACTGATCGGAGTGTTCCAGAGACCTGAGAAGATTATAGGGTCTCCACAGATTGATTGTGTATTTAGAGCTGGAAGAGGTTAGGTAGATAAACCCAATATATACCATCTTCAATGCCGGACCAGAGCCTCAATTTGCCTCATCAGCCAGTGATCCCAAAATCTGCCAATTTTCCCTTCACCCTAACAGATACATACTGACCCTGGATTTTCAGTATCACACTTTTAAAAGCCTCCTATTGTCCATTCGTTTTTTTCCCTTCAAACAGACTCAACCTCTGCTCGGTCACTTGGCCCCAAAACTGTCTGTGTTCCAGTACAGCTCCTTAACCTGTGGACCTCTCCTATCGTTTTCTGTTGTTACGTTGAAACTTAGACAGTTGTGGTCATCGGACCTAAAGTGCTCTCCGACTGATACTTCAGTCACTTGCCTGATCTCGTTTTCTCTGGAGAGATCCAATGTTACGCCAACCCGAGTAGAGTAGGACCGTCTACATATTAGGCAAGGAAACTTTCTTGGACACATTTGACAAATTGTAACCCATACGGGCCTTTTATTCTCTGAGTGGTCCAGTCAATCCAGGGGAAATTAAAATCTCCAATCAATACTACTCTCCTATTCCTACAGCTATCTACAATCTCTCGACACATCTGCTGTTTTCATACCCGCTGGCTATTTGCGAGTCTGTAATACAGTCCCAACAACGTGACAACCCCCTTCTTCTTTCTAACTTCTAACCGTATGCCTCATTTGATGACTCTTTCGGAGTATCCTCTCTGACCACTGTTGGTCCGCCCTGACCACCAGCCCTAAATGGTTGATGGAATTCAATGTGAGCAAATGCGAGGTCTTGCACTTTGGGAAAAAGAATAGAAGCATGGATTACTTTCTAAACGGTGAGAAAATTCGTAAAGCCAAAGTACAGAGGGATCTGGGATACTAGTTGAGGATTTTCTAAAGGTAAACATGCAGGTTGAGTCTGTGATTAAGAAAGCGAATGCAATGTTGTCAATTATCTCAAGAGGGTTGGAATATAAAAGCACTGTTGTGCTACTGAGACTTTATAAAGCTCTGGTTAGGCCCCATTTGGAGTACTGTGTCCAATTTTTGGTCCCCACACCACGGGAAGGACATACTGGCACTGGAGCGTGTCCAGCAGAGATTCACACGGATGATCCCTGGAATGGTAGGTTTAACATATGAGGAACGGCTGAGGATCCTGGGATTGTATTCATTGGAGTTTAGAAGATTAACGGGAGATCTAATAGAAACTTACAAGATGATACATGGCTTGGAGAGGGTGGACGCTAGGAAATTGTTTCGTTAGGCGAGGAGACTAGGGCCCGTGGACACAGCCTTAGAATTCGAGGGGGTAAATTCAGAACAGAAATGCGGAGACATTTCTTCAGCCAGAGAGTGGTGGGCCTGTTGAATTCATTGCCACTCTGTGGGACGCTAAATACCTTCAAGGCAGAAATTGATAAATTGTTTATATCACAAGGAATTAAGGGCTACGGGGAGAATGCGGCTAAGTGGAGTTGAAATGCCCATCAGCCATGATTGAATGGCGGAGTAGACCCGATGGGCCGAATGGCCTTACTTCCGCTCCTATGTCTTATGGTCTTATGGTTATGTTCTCCATTATCAAAAGCGCAACTTCCCATCCTCACAACATGTAAAAGACATTTGGGCAGAAACATGGGGAGAAGATTTGCAGGAATCTGGGTCATTCACAGACACACGTGACTTGTTCAGGGACCATGGTCAGCAGAGACTAATTGGACAGAAGTTTCTGTTTCTGTGCTGCATGACTCGGTCATTCGAGAGGGAGACTACTGAGAAAAGGCATGTTGTAGACACTGAAGCAAGTTACAGCGATAGGGATCGTAGTCTGGGATGCAGCATGTTTCAAATATGTGGAGGAACGATAGGAGAGGGAGGAGGTTACAGGAACTGAAACTGTAACTAATATAGGAGTTACAAATTATTGAAGACTCAGGTCATTGAGACATGACATAGATACAGTGTTGCAGAAGGAACACAGAACAGAAAGATCCCAGGCAGCATTCCCACCCTCTCCTGGCAGGCCTGCTTTCCCCTCTGTTGTACTGATGCTCACTAAGACCGCAGGCCTGGATTGATAACTGCGAATTCCCCATGCTATCTTAGTTACGCATTTTATGTGTACTGTACTCCCCCTCCAGCAATGTCATGTCTTGTTAGCCGATGTTTGGAGCCCTCTCATTGCTCTCTGCTCTGTGCACTGCGAGTCATCTTACCTCACTGCAGGATTTATTGAAGGCTCCAGATATCCCTGCCCTTTGTCTCTCTGGCTAACAAACCATCTTCAATGTGGTGATGGACGAGACACCTCGCAGTTGGTGAGTTTATTGAGTCAGGGCCAGAGTAGCTACAGGAGCCAGAGAAATAGACATGATGGGAAATTAGACTGATCCAGTGAGGGTTACACATGGAGAATGGTACTGTGTCCCACAGAGATCTGAAAAATCCCAGTCTTCATCCCTCGCTGTTCTGCTGCGTCTCTCCAAATTGGAGGATTCTGCTGGCTCAGGATCTGAAGAAGCTGCAAGAGTTTGAGACACTGACAGAGGCAGCAATTAGACCCACACAGTGAGGGATACCACATGGAGAGATACTGAGCGATATCACCAGCGTGCCAGAAGATTTCAGGGTCAAGCAATACGAAGAATTGGTTCAGCTTCAAGATGCACTGGTATCAGTGTTCAGGGATAAGCAGGTAAAGCGATGGCCTAATGGTATTATTGCTAGAACATGTATCTCAAACCTCAGCTTAAGTTCAGGAAAGACAAGTTTGAATCCCACCATCAGAAATGGTGGAATTTGAAATCAATAATTTTAAATATTGCAATTAACAATCCATAAATATGAGACCATTGCTGATGTACACAAAATAACCCCAAAATTTGTCCTTTCGAAAAGGACATCTGCCCATCCTCACGTGGTCTGCACGACATACCCACAGCAAAGTATTTGCCTCCTAATTACCCTCTGAAATGGCCGAGCAAGTTACTCAGCTCAAGGGCATTAAGGGCTGGGCAAGAAAGCCTGGTCAAACAGAGACACCCACATCCCAAACCTGATTTAATAAATAATCCATTAGGATTGTCCCACTGGAACTGTGCTGGGACCAGTGTCCTGGCCAATCATGTCGGTAGGTTTATGGACAGGGCTTTAAACTGACCGAGAGGACGCAGGAACAGTGTTCAGGTGAAAGGAGATTTCCAAATCCAAAGATAAAAGGTGAAGCATCAGAACAGCACGGGGATGTGGCTGAAAACAAGCAGAAGGGAACAGGACGGGACAGAGTTTAACGAAAACTGCACAGCACTGAATAAGTTTGTGACAGGAATATGTGGGAAAGAATAAATTGTGTCTTTTTTAGAGTGGACAAAGTCTCATCAATAATGTAGATGGATTTGTGACACAGAGATAAAAGAGATTTAGACATCAGAGAAACGTGGCTGAAGGGTGAACAAAAGATGAAACATAAATATTCAATGATTCAGCATATTGTGCAAACTCAGGCAAAATGGGTAACACTAACAATAATGGATAACAAATGCATTACAGAGAAAGCATTTGGCATCTGATCATGAAGTAGAGTCAGTCTGAATGTCAATTCTGGCTGCTACTTGCCAAGGACACAAGCAGCAGAACAGTGTTAGGCCACTGAACAACATTTCATTGCTCATCACTGCGTTAAACAGGAACTCATTGGAATCTTTAATAATGGTATTGCGATAATTTAGTGAAACTTCAATATTCGCATAATCGAGACAATCACACTGAGAAGAGTGATATTGAAAGAGGAGTTCGGATAATTTTTTTCAGCGTTTCTTTGAATAAGACAATGTGCAACTGTCTAGGGACGTCACGACCTCAAAACGAACGTTGTGTGATGAAACTTAGTGAATGAGTAATGTCACCGGGAGAGATCCTCTGGGAAATTGTGATGAAGTGCAGTTTAAAGGAATACAAAGTTTTAAAGTGAATCACAGGAAGGACAAGTTATAACTAGAAATAAAAAAAGCCAATTACATGAGTTTGACAGGAGAAGTGTCCAAGGTAAACAGGCTAAACATATGTCTGGAAATGAACAGTGGAAAACATTTGAAAGAACAGTGTAAATAACTCAACAAAATGACATTCCGTTGAAACAGACAAAACCTCAGAAAGAAATTCCTATCGGTCCCTAACTCAGGACAAAATGGATCAAGTTAGATTATCAGGTGGAGAAGATCACCAAAAAGTACTTAAACTCCTGAAGAGAGAGTGTGTTTTAGGAGTAAGTGTTAAAGGGATTGCAAAGTGTCTGCTAACAGGAGGAGGGCAATGGGAAAGGGAATCATAGTCAGGGTTTAATGACACGATAGGAACAGGGAGAGGTGAAGGTGCAAGAGGTGATAAGAGTATTATAGAGAGTGGTCAGGGCCTGAATGGTGTTACAAAGCTAGTACGGATTGTTCCAGATGGAGCTGTTTGCAGAGGTCGGGAGGGACATATGTATTTTTATTTATTCATTCATGAGATGTGAGTATTACTGCCTGGACCAGCATTCTTTGCGGACAAAGTGAGGTCGACAGATGCTGGAGATCAGAGCTGAAAATGTGTTGCTGGAAAAGCGCAGCAGGTCAGGCAGCATCCAGTGAACAGGAGAATCTCCTGAATTCTTCAGGAGAATCGAGAAGAAGGGCTTATGCCCGAAACGTCGATTATCCTGTTCACTGGATGCTGCCTGACCTGCTGCGCTTTTCCAGCAACACATTTTCAGCCCAGCATTCTTTGCCCCTACTGAGATTCCTGAGGGCAGCTCAGAGTCAGCCATATTGCTGTGGGTCTGGAGTCACATGTCGGCCAGACCAGGTTAGAAAGTCAGTTGTCCTTCCCTCAAGGACATAAGTGAACTAGATGAGTTCTTCCGACTGATCAACAATGGTTTAATGGTGGCCTCACCAACGTCTTGTACAGACACAACATGACATTCCAACTCCAGAACTGATCATAATATTCCAAGTGTGGTCTCACCAGGACGTTATAAAGATGCAGTACAAACTCATGTCTCTTAAAATCAATCCCGTTGCTAAGGAACGACAACACAACATATGCCTTTTTAACAACCCTATCAATGTGCGTGGCAACTTGAGGGATCTATGGACATGGACTCCATGATCTCTCTGTTCCTCCACATTACCAAGTATTCTGCCTTTCAACCTGTATTCTGTATTCAAATTCGATCTTCCAGTTTGAATCACTTCACACTTTTCCAGATTGAACTCCAATTGCCACTTCCTGCCCAGCTCTGGGACCTGTCAATGTTCTGTTGCAACCTACAACAGACCTCCACATTACCCACCACTCCACCAACCTTCATGTTATTTGGAAACTTACTAACCTACTCTCCAACATCCACATCCAAGTCATTTACAAAAATCACAAGGAGCAGAGTCCCAGAGCCAATTGTTACAAAACACCACTGGTCACTGAGCCCTAGGCTCAATACTGTCCATTTGCTGCCATCTTCTAACTTCTCCAGGCCATCCAATCCTGTATCAAGACAGACAGATTTCTCTGTATCCCATTCATCCTGCATTTCTGAATGAGACATCAACGTATTCTGTCATATCCTCAAAGAATTCAATAACACTTGTCAAGCATGCCCTGACCCCTCACAAACCCATGCGGACTCTTTAAAATTTAACTATGTTTTTTCCAAGTACACATAAATCCTGTCTTTTGAGTCCTCGCAAATAATCGGCACACCACAGACATAAGACTAAATCTGTAATTCCCAGGATTCTACCTCCGTAACATGGCCCGGACTCTACAAATCTTCCCTCCTCTGTCATGTTCCCCAAAAGGGCACTGGAAGGTGGTGGGGGTTACACAGGTAGGGAGGCATTTCAGGGCAGGAGGATTTTGCAGACATTCGGAGGTTTGCAGTGCCAAAGGGAGGCTTCGGTAATTGTGAGGTTTCATGGTGATGAAGGCATTTGAGGAAGGAGGGAGGATTGTAGGGAAATGAGAGGTTCCATAGTTTAGGTGTTTTGTTCGGACTGCAAGAGTTTACTGAGTTGGGAAGGTTTAAGCACCGGTGGATATTACATTGACATGTGATTTTTGTTGCAATGGCAGGAAGAGGATTCAGGAAGCAGAAGAGTATGGGATCTAAACGAGTTTACACAGGGAGAGAGGACCATGGAGCCACAGGAGTTTACAGAAATGTGGAGAGCCAGGGGTTCATGAAGATGGGAATGTTGGGACGGATGGAGAAGTTTACAAGAATAAGGATGATTGTAGGATAGGGCTGGATCACAACAGGGAGTGTTTTAGGGAGATCAGCAGATTACAGAGATAAAGATGTTTGCATTGACTGGAAGCACAAACAGAGATATGCAGGGTAGTCGTGACCGGCAAGTATTTTTTTTCAATTCGCTTTGTACTTCTCTCCTGAATTAGACCTTCCAAAATGTATCACGTCACAACTGTCCAGATAAAGTTACATCTGTGTTTTCTCTGTCCATGTCTGCAGCTGACCTATATCCTGCCGTATTCTCTGGCAATCTTCCTCACAATCTGCAACTCCGCCAATCAATTTACAGATCTCCAGTCACAAAAACTCTGTTCCACCCCTACTCTGTCTTCTATGACCAAGCAGTTCTCTATCCATCTTACTGACTGACTGTTGATCCCATTTCACTTCACCTTCTGTATGAGCCTGCCTTAAGGAACCATATCAAAGTCCTTGCTAAGGTCCAATCGGCCAACATTCAGCCCCACGCTCTCATCAATCAATTTTGTCACTTCCTCAAAATAATCAATCAAGTTTGTGAGACAGGATCTTCCCACACAACTGCGTTGCCTGTTGCTAGTGGGTCCATATTGGAGTTCTGTTGGAGCTGCACTCATTCAAATTAGTGATTATTCCATCATATTCCTGATTTGAACCTTGGAGGTTAGATTAGATTTACTACAGTGTGGAACCAGGCCCTTCAGCCCAACTAGTCCACACCAACCCTGCGAAGAGTAGCCCACCAAGAGCCATTCCTCTGCCCTATATTTAACACTGACTAATGCACCTAACACTATGGGCAATTTATCATGGCCATTACACCTGAACTGCACATCTTTGGACTGTGGGAGGAAACCGGAGCACCCGGAGGAAACCCACACAGACACGGGGGAATGTGCAAACTCCACACAGACAGTCACCCAAGGCCGGAATTGAACCTAGGGCTTTGGTGCTGCGAGGCAGCAGTGCTCTTAATGGTTACTGGACAGTGGGAGGTATGTCGGGCGGTGATGGCTACTGTACAGTGGGAGGTATATCGGGCTGTGATGGTTATTGTACAGTGGGAGTTGTGTCGGGCCGTGATGTTTCCTGTACAGTGGGTGGTATGTCGGGCTGTGATGGTTACTGTACAATAGGAGGTATGTCGGACCGTGATGGTTACTGTACCGTGGGAGGTATGTCGGGCCACGATGGTTACTGTACAGTGGGAGGTATGTCGGATCGTGATGGTTACTGTACAGAGGGAGGTATGTCGGGCCGTGATGGTT
Source organism: Chiloscyllium plagiosum (assembly GCF_037043375.1). Classification (NCBI taxonomy): domain Eukaryota; kingdom Metazoa; phylum Chordata; class Chondrichthyes; order Orectolobiformes; family Hemiscylliidae; genus Chiloscyllium; species Chiloscyllium plagiosum. The sequence continues at coordinate 51,177,881 of NW_028270171.1, forward strand.
ACTGTACCGTGGGAGGTATGTCGGGCCGTGATGGTTACTGTACAGTGGGAGGGATGTCGTGCGGTGACAGTTACTATACAGTGGGAGCTACGTCGGGCTGTAATGGTTACTGTACAGTGGGAGGTATCTCAGGCCATGACGGTTCCTGTTCAGTGGGAGGTATGTCGGGCTGTGACGGTTACTGTACAGTGGGGGATATGTCGGGACATGATGGTTGCTGTACAGTGGGACGTATGTCAGGCGGTGATGGTTACTGTACAATGGGAGGTATGTCGGGCCGTGATGGTTACTGTACAAAGGGAGGTCTATCTGGCTGTGAGGTTTCAGATTGTATAAGATGTACAGATTATGATTCTGCTGCTGCCGATGGTCCTCTGCACCTCATGGCTGCATCATCATTAATTATTCAATCTGTTTAAAGTTTGTCCCATTCAGTAATCAAAAGGACTGCATATCACGGTGAGGAGTGTCTGCAAAATGCGAAGATAGCCCTTGCACCCCATTGTGCAATGTCCATTTTTACCGATATTTGAAATGGAGAGGTGTATCTGCAGCAGGCAGATCGGTGATGATGTGGTCAATTATATGTTTCCCTTTTATTGATTCTCCATTACCTGCCGTAGAACAGTCTAGCAGCCACATGATCCAGCATCAATGCTGAGCACTATCGTTAGATTAGATTCCCTACAGGATGGGAACAAGCCCTTCGGCCCAACCAGTCCACACCGACCTCCGAAGAGCAACACACAGCTCTCTGACTAATGCACTGAACACTATGGACGGTTTACCATGGCGAATTCACCTGAGCTGCACATCTTTGGACTGTGGGAGGAACACCACGCAGACACAGAACTAATGTGCAAACTCCACGCAGGCAGTTGCCCGAGGTTGGAATTAAACCTGGGACCCTGGTGCTATGAGGCAGCAGTGCTAACCACTAAGCCACCATGCCGCCCTATTTTGACTCTATACCAAGGAGCTGTCCCCCTCTGCCTGGCTGTGTCGTGTCAGTGGGACAGAACCTACCAGAAAGGGTGGTGATGTTGCCTGCGTCATAGTCCTGTTCACAGAATCCTGCTTACAGACAATATCTGACTGTGGCTTGCTTAATCTATGGGAAATATATACCTGGTCACTTGCACATTTTCTGTAATGAACAGTTAATATCACTTTATTTCTTACATATTTTAAAATAAACCAGACATCATTGTTTTTCAGTTGAAAACAATTGAAGTGAACAATAATTGAATTGCCAGAGAGCACACTTAACTATTACACAATTCAGTGACTGTAGTAAACAGCCGATTCATGTTAAGATCAGTGAACACACCATCTTGCAGGCAGCAAAGGTGTTGAAAATGACTTTGCGGAAAAGCCTGAATTCAGACAAGTGTTATTGGGCCTCACCATGACCTCCAAAACACTGGCCATCTCCAAACTCTGTCCAGAGACCTTCCAAACTGGAGCTGGGCAGTTACTCTCACAATCCCTGACAATAGACTGGTTAGAGACATACCTGAACAACGGGGAGATGTGTGTGGGACAGACTGGTCAATGGACTAGCACATGGTGCTGGTCCAGACGCAATTCAACATTTGTGACAACGACCTGTAAACAGCCATGTCTTGCAAGTATATCTCTTCTTGTGTGCCACCTAATCTCTCTAATTCTGCACCTTGGACCCGATCATGAATGAAGGTGTTATAAATGTCATGGACTCCCGCAGCACGTGGCATCTTACATTGAATCCCTCATAAACCATATCCAGTGTATGTTAGCCCCACAATGTCAGTATCCAAACAGAATTGTGCAGCCCCATTGATGGCCAGTATGATCCCAGCCCAACATCCTTGTGTGTGACTTGAGCTGGAAATCTCTGTGTAAGTGTTTGCAGCATTGTTCTAACCATTAACAACCATTAGGTAAAGTCTCTTTCCTGAAGGTCCGATATCCTTTCATAATACCAACCTTTAGATTGCCCAATAAGCACAAAAAGACCCATTTTTTGAGTACACTGTTATAACAACAATATAATGAAAACTCGCAGTAAGTAGCATAGAAATGATGATTCTCATTGCTCCACCCAAGACCTAATTATTATTAAGTACAAGGACTTTGAAAATATACAATTATTTTCCCTTTTATTAATATTGTTAACTAATAGTCGATTCTCTTGCTCCTCAGATGCTGCCTGAACGTCTGAGTTTTCTTTTCAGAACCACACTTTTTGACTCTGACCTCCAGCATCTGCAGTCCTCACTTTCTTCCTGCTAATACTCACTCATAATCATTTTCGTGGCAACAATGTCACTTTGTGTTTAAACATGCCCCAGTCAAATATGAGTACGTTTTCAGTTGCTTCTGTCTATCTCAGAGCTCAGTAATGTGGGATCAGAATGCCAGTATCTGTGATGCTCGGTATGTAAGCCATGCCTCTGAGAGACTGGCAGATTGTTTCAAACAGCATATCCCTTCAGGTGCTCACAACAAGCAAGGAACTGCCTGGACCAAACAGCCTGAGCTCACAAAGCCCAAAACACAGTTTCCAGCATTGCACAGGTCTAGACAATATTTTTTATGTTAATTTATTCATGAAATGTGTTTGGGACGGCATTTATTGACAGATAGGGAACTTGAAACAGTGATACTGAAGGAACGGCAATACACTTCCCAATCAGGATGGTAGATGGCTTGGAACAGAACGCGAACATGGTGGGGGTCCCATATGTCTGCTTCCCTTGTCCTTCTCGATGGTCGGGGGTTCAGAGGTACGTTGTAAGGAGCCTTGGTAAATTTCTGCATAGCACCGTGTAGATGGCAGGTATTGCTGCTACTGCGCGTCAGTGGATGAGGGGTGAAGCTGCACTTACACAGGCAAATGGAAGTATTTAATCACACACACACATTCAACATGTGTCTTAGCAATAGGGGACATGCTTTTGGAAATTTTGAGGTGAGTTATTCCTGCAGAATTTCTAGCCCCTGACATATTCTTGTAGCCAATAAATTTATATGCCTCAAAAAGTGGCGCTGGAAAGGAAAACAGGTCAGGCAGCATCTGAGGAACAGGAAATGGCAATGTTTTAGCTTAAGCCCTTCACAGGAATGGGTAATAAAATCATATGGTTAGTCCAGTTCAGGTTAACGGTAATCCCCACGATATTGCTTGGTGTGTGTTCAGTTATGGTGGTGGCATTGAACGTTAGAGAATGTGGTTCAGTTTTCCATTGTTAGAAGTAATCATTGTCTGGCACATGTGTAATGGAAATGGTATTGTCACTGTTAAGCACACACCTGCATATTTCCAGGTCCTGGTACAGGACTGCTTCAGTATCTAAGTAAATCACGAATGGCGTTGAACATTGTCCAATCATTGGCAACCATCCCCAATTGTGATTTTATAGTCATTTATGAAGCAGTTGAAAATTATTGGGCCTAGGGCAGAGAACATTCACATAGCTCCCTGATACTGTCCCTTTCTCTGAGCTAGGAAGCTTGCTTCTAGTTCAACAAGCTCCAAAGGTGTTTAACAACATATCTGAATTGAATAATATTATATTATCTACCACAGGGAGCTGCTTGAGGACTTAGTTAGCTCAAATATTTGGACGGCTGGTTTTTAATGCAGATTAATGCCAACAGTGTAGGTTCAATTCCTGCACTGACTGGGGTGACTTAAGGACTGTCCTACTCAATCTCTCCCTCAGTTGAGGCACAATGACTGTCCAGTTAAGTTACCGCCAGTCGTCTCTGTCTAACGAGAGAGAAGCCCTATCATACTGTAGGAGTATGGTGCCTTCCCATCCATTTCTGATCTACAGGCTTACCCAGAATCTCCACCCCGTGGGAACTGCGGCGGAGCTGAGATGACTGCTTTCCACCAATCCCAGCCACCTTCCTTTGTACCAGGTGTAACTTCTGCCAATGCAGACGATTCCTATTTGCTCCAGATTTGCCGTTAATGCTGGAATTGACATTTGGTCAAATGCAGTTATGGTCATGTTAAAAGTGCAGTAAGTGTCACCTCACCTCTAGAATTCAGCTGTGTTCTCTTTTGTACATCGTTAAGCCAAGGCTTCAATGAGCCCAAAATGAGCTTTAGCGAACAGGTTAGTGCTGAGTAAATGCTGCTTGACGCCACTGTGGGTGACATCTGCCATCCCTTTATGAATGACAGGAATTAAAGCAATGGGGCAGTCATTGATTGTCTGATGTTTTGTCTGTGTGTGTACAAGACACACCCGGACAGTTTCCCACATTGACAGGTCGATGCCAGTGCTGTATCCCAGCAGGAACAGCCTGAATGGAATGTTATCAGGGCCCACAGCCTTTGCATTCCCCATCCCTCCAACCGTTAGCAAATACCACACACAGTGAATCGGATTAGCTGAAGACTGCCATCTGGAGGAGACTAAAATTGACCATCCCATCGATATTTCTGTCTGAACATTGTTGTGATAGTTTCAGCCTTAGCTTTTCTATTATTGTGCTGGGCTCTTCAATCTTTGAGGAAGGTGGTATTTATGTATCCTCCTCCTCCAGTGAATTGTGTTTGTCCACCACCACGCACCCAGACTGCATGTGAGAGGATTGCAGAGATTAGGTCTGATTCATTGGTTAGATCTGTGTATCATTTGCTATTTATATCATGTGGTGAATAAGTGGACCAATTTAGTAACTTCATCTCCTTCTGAGATTTATTTAGTGCTACTATAGGCAAGCCTTCCTGTATTCTCTATTTAACAAGGGTGTAGCCCTGGCTTGATGGTCAGGATAAAGTGGATCATACGCCAGCAGTTATAGTGAAAATTATACTGGAGTACAATTCTGCTGCTGTTGATAATGACCCAACCACCTCACACAGGGCAGTGCAAAATTCCAAAATCTATTATAAATCTGCCGTGTTTAGCACATTGATCATATCACACATACACAGGGGGTCTTCACAATGTAAAAGTGTAACTTTGTCTCCAGGACTACTGTGTGCGGTAGTCACCGTTCCCAATACGGTGATCGAACAATGTGTCTGCAGCCAGTAGGTTGGTAAGAATGAAGTCAAGCATGTTTCTCCCTGTCAGTCGTTACCCCGATCCAGTGCAGATGCAGTAAGCAGTTGGAACCGACCACTTCGATCAGTAATGCTGCTGCTGAGACCGCTTAGTGTTGGTTTTGAAATGGGCCACCCAGTATACATTCTCCAGCTCTGTCACACTCTCAGGTTTTCCTCCAAGTGTTGTTCAATGCAGAAGGACATTGGTTCACCAACTCAAGCAGGGGAGTCAGCAGGAGGTTTCTGTGTCAGTGTTTGATCTGACACCGTGAGGATGAGGGAGAGGAGTCAGCATAGTTTTCCGTGTCAGTGTTTGATCTGACACCGTGAGGCTGAGGGAGGGGAGTCAGCAGGAGGTTTCTGTGTCAGTGTTTGATCTGACGCCGTGAGGTTGAGGGAGGGGAGTCAGCAGGAGGTTTCTGTGTCAGTGTTTGATCTGACACCGTGAGGCTGAGGGAGGGGAGTCAGCAGGAGGTTTCCGTGTCAGTGTTTAATCTGACACCGTGAGGCTGAGGGAGGGGAGTCAGCAGGAGGTTTCTGTGTCAGTGTTTGATCTGACACCGTGAGGTTTTGTTATGTCACATTGTTGCTTGAGCAGTCTGGTGGACATCCCTCTCAATTCTGGCATAAGCTCCAATGCATTCGGAAAGAGACGTTTTCAGGGTCTACAGGGACTTTTATTTTTATTACTGTCAACAGAAGGGTTTCTCCTGTGAGTGACACTGACTCTTTGGCTCTCGTGATTGGACACTCCAAGGTCTCACTCCTTCAATTACTCTCTGTCCCTTGTCGGTCCATTCATCAACCAATCTATCACTGTAAATATCTGCAGAATCTTCCTCCTCCCTATCTCTTTAAACTCCTCCAAACTCTACACCCCATCCCTATACCTGTAACGTCTTCCAAACCCTACACCCCTCACTCTCTCACGAAACACCTCCAACCCTTCTATCCCTCCCAGTCTCTCTAGCCTATTCCAGCCCCATACCCCTGCTATTTCTGTAACACCCTCCAAGCCCTACCCTATCCCCATCTCTAAACACCTCCAAATGCGACACATCCCTACTTCTGTAACTTCCTCCGAACCCTACACTCCTCCATATCTCTCTCACCTACTCCAGCTCTCATACAAATTCCTATCTCTGCAAACTCCTCCAAACCCATATCCTTCCTTATCTCTCTAAACTCGTCGAAATCCTATACCACTCCATGGCTCTCTTACCTCCTCAAAACAGAGATATCTCCCAACTCTCTAGTCTCCTCAAAACCCTGCACCCCTCCCTATGTCTCTGACATTCTCCAAGTCCTACACCCATCCCTGTCTCTCTAACCTTCTCCAAATCCGTCATCCCTCCTTACCTCTCTAAACTAGTCCAAACCCTATACCTTCCCTATCTCTCTGACCTACTTCTAACTCTATACACCTCCCTATCTCTCCATACTCTCCACATCCTTCACCTCTCCCTATTGCTGCAACCTACTCTAAACCCAGATCCCTCCCTATCTCTCTAATCACCTCCAAAGCCTACTCACCTCCCTATCTCTCTAAATCCCTTCAGATCCAACACAAATCTCCATCTCTCTAATACTTTCCAACTCCTTCACGCCCCGCTCCCGACCTTTGTAAACCTCATCCAACCACTAGACTCTCATGATCTCTGTAACCTCCTCCAACCTCTCCATACCACCCCATAATTCTGGCATTCTCTAGTACCTCTACCTTTTAGTATGTATATAACCTCCATAAACACGTTTAGTTTAGTGATGGAAAGCGATAAGTACATGCCACAGGCCAAGAGTTATCAATGGGGGAAGGGCAGTTGTAACACGATTAGGCAGGACTTAAGATGCATTGAATGGGGTAGCAAAATGCAGGGGATGGGGATAATCAAAATGTAAAGCTCGTTTAAAGACCAGACATCGCGAGTCCTTAAATAGCATGCCCCTATCAGGCAGTGAGGAATTGATACTGTAAAGGAACCGTGGTTTACTACAGAAATTACATCTATTGTTAAGAAGAAGAAGAAGGAAGCGTATGTGACGATGAGAATATGGAGAGTTACAGATTAGCAAGGAAGGATTTAAAGAGAGAGTTAAGAAGAGCAAAGAGAGTACATGAGTAGGCTTTAGCAGTTCGAATAAAGAAGAATCCTAAAGCGTTGCATAGGTACATTAGGAAGAATGTAATGACTAGGGTAGGAGTAGAGCCAGTCATAGACAGAAGTGGAAAGTTGAGTCTCTCTCACACACATACACATTACTTCTCAAACATAGACACAATCTCTCACACACATACACACAGACACACTCTCTTACACACACATACACCCAGATATACTCTGTCACACACAGAGACACTCTCTCACACACACATACACACTCTCACACACAGACACACTTTCTCTCACACACACTTATACATTCTCACACACACACCCTCACTCTCACACATATGCACACACAGACACACAACCCTTCAAACACACACTCTCACATAAACACACACTTTCTCTCTGACTCTCTCACGCACATACATACAGACACACAGAGATACACATGCATCCACTCTCTAACACACACAAACACTGAAGTCTCTCTCTCTGTCTGTCTCTCTCTCTCACACACACATAGCTCTAAAGGCATGATTGAGGTTTTGATGGAGAAATGATTTCTCCGAGGACTGAACCGTGATCTCGCATGATGACTGCTCCAGGGAGACAGACAGAAGCTACAGATGACTTGTTGGATCTTCCTGTGCACCACCTCTTGCATCGACAGCATTAATCTGGGTGCCTGCTTTTCTAAAGCATCTCCAAGCAACAAGCGGCAATAGATTAATGAAAGTGTTCCTCCACACCATGTTTCAGACACATGTTGATGTTATTTTTCACTGATGGTTTAAAATGATCTGAATGTTCTGAAATGGGGAGTTGTTTCCTTTTCAAATTACAACACCAGAGCGCCTCGGGGAATTGCATCTATTGCTTTCTACCCTCTTCACTCTGTACCGACTGATAGTTCTCCCTCAGTACCTCAGAAAGTGCTCCCTCAATGCCTAAGAAAGCACCATTTTGTTGTGTTAACACCCAAAGCCCCTCAGACAGTAGCTCCACAAAACATTCAGATCCTCAACACTTCAGGATGCAGCCCAGCTCCCCATCTCAGACTGCGTTCCAACCCCGTCAGACTGTAAGGACCCACATTCACCCATGTCCAAGATTGGAGTCCAGGTCCCCAGAACATTACTTGTCTCTCTGGATTAAGTTTAGAATTCCTACAGTGTAGAAGCAAGCCATTCCGTCCATTGGCTCCACACTGACTGTCTGAACAGCATCCCACCCAGACTCACATCCTCTGCTCTATCCCTGTAATTCTGCATTTCCCATGGCAACTTTGGACTGTGGGAGGTAACTGGGGAAACCAGCACATTAACAGAGAGAATGTGCAAACTCCACACAGACAGCCACCGGGAATTAGAATCAAACCACTGAGGCACCGTGCTGTCCTCTCTCCCTGGATGGCATGTAATCTAACCTTAACTAAGCAATGTCCCATGTGAAACCTTCTTATCTGTCTTCTTGGTCATCCCTTCAAAAGCTCTATGAAGTTGAACACATCATTTCCACAAACAAAGCCAAGCTGATTATCCCTAATCCATTCTTGCTTATCCAAATGCATCTAAATTGTCTCTCAGAATGCCCTCCAACAGCTTACCCACCACTGCCATCAGTCTCACAGCTCCATAGTTCAATGGCTGTTCCTGGCTCCAATAATGGCACATCATTAATCACCCTCCAGTCTTCAGGCACTTCACCCGTTGCCGCTGATCAGACCATCTGACACGGCCATCTCCATCCTTCTGTAACCTCAGGCTATAATCCTCAGTATTTATCACCCCACCAATATTTATATTATTCATGAACCCAATGATTAACCATGCACTATTCAAATCTAAATCATTTCTATCAACCACGTCAGCAAGACCTCAACAGTGAGACATGAACGGACAGAGATTTCTAATTGGACTATCACTATCTGCTTCCTGACACTCAGCATTCTGTGCCAAATTCCTTGGATGTTGAGTTTTTATATTCACTATCTGTTTCCAGTATGGGTCCTTATGAAAGCCTTACTGACCTCCAAGCAGACGACAGGAAAGTATTGCCCTTATTTACACAACTGGTCACCTCGCTAAAAAGTGCAATCCCATTGGTCAGACCTGACCTCCCCTTAACAGAACCATTCTGACTGTTCTTCATGAACTCCAGTCTCTTTAAACGTTAATTAAGTCTATCTCCCAAAATTGCTTCCAACAGACGTCCCACCCACGATATTAGCCTGACTGGCCTGTAGCTGCCTGGTATATCCCATGCTCCTTCTTGAATAACAGTACCACATGGTTAGTCCGACGACACCTCTCCTGTGGCCAGAGGGGATTTGGAAATGTTTGCAAGTGTACCTGCTACTTCCTCCATCACCTCATTCGGTTAACTGAGATACATTTCCACCGTCTTTGGACATTTATTGGGTTTTAAGAAGGCCAGGCCACTCAGATTCATCTCTCTCTATACATATGCGAATTCATTTAATTGTATCACAGAACATCTCCACGATTTTATATCAACCTTGTCCCAATGAGCATCGACAAACTGCATCCATTCACTATACCGTCTGGGTCCATGCACAAATTCTCACTGTGATCCACAACCCACTCTTTCTCTCATTATCAATTCACCCTTAATGTGAAAGTAAAGTCCTTTCAGATTTTATTTCCTCCCTTACCACTCCTCTCTCCCAGGCAATTAGCCTGCGATACGATTTGGAGGAGTGTGTAATGTCATTCTGGATGTGGATTAGCATTGGGAAGCTCAGCAATAAGGAACACACGACTGTGCTGAGTGTGGGGCAGTGGGATTCAATTGGGAAGAGCACAGGGAAGCTGAGGAATAAACCTCAGCCCTGCAGCATGAAAATATCGTTTTGATCTGGCAGGTCAGTCACGCGAAATGAAAACTCGATCCCTGGGAAAACAGGTTGGAACATCTTCAGGTTCAATAATCAAATGAAGACGGTCTGTTTGAACACAGTGTCTGGAATCTGGACGTGGAAATCAACGCAGAGGCAGAAATGTTCTGAACAAGTTCAGATATTCCTCTTAGACCACAAGACATGGGAGCAGAAATTAGGCCATTCAGCTCATCTGATAGTGTGGCACTCACTCAGTACCGACTCTCTTGCAATGCAGTATCCTCCAAGCTGATGCGCTGACAGTGCAGCGCTCCCTCAGTAATGACCCTCTGACAGTGTGGCACTCCATCAGTACTGACCTTCTGACAATGCGGCATTCCCTCAGAACGGATACTCAAAAAATACAGTGAGCAGATTCCTCAAGAACAAACCATGACAAGCAGGCCAAACACATCCGGAAACCCTAACCACCTTACCATACATCAAAGAAGTTTCAGAAATGACATCCAGACTACTAAGACCTCTCGGAATCCTAGTAGCACACAAACCCACCTACACTCTCAAAGAAAAACTAACAAACTTAAAAGACCCAGTGCATCCCATGGACAAAACCAACGTCATCTACAAAATTCCGTTCAAGAACTGCCACAGACACTACATAGGACAAACATGAAGAAAGTTAGCCACCAGGATACACGAACACGAGCTAGCCACAAAAAGACACGACCTTCTCTCCCTCGTAGTCCTACACACGGATGAGAAAAAGCCAACATTTCGACTGATACAACACATCTATCCTGGGATACTCTAAGCAAAGGCATGCCAGAGAATTCCTAGAGGCCTGGCACTCCAACCACCACGCCATAAACAAACACATAGCTCTAGATGCCATCTCCCAATACCTCAGAAAACGAACAGGAAATGACATCACCACAAACCCCAGGAACCCCATCCAGGACAACATATAAATAGAAAGCAGGAGACAATAGCTTCGCTTCACTTGGAAGTCGCCACTGATGATTTTACCGAGCCAGGTAATGAAACGTCTGGATATCAAACCTACAGCTCAGCGAGCAAACCTACACCCAAAAACTCCCTCAGTACTGACCTTCAGACAGTGCCCCATATTGCCCCCATATTGACCCTCTGACATTGCGGCAATCCCTCATCACTGACCCCCTGACAGAACAGCACTCCCTCAGTAGTGACCCTCTGACAGTGCAGCATTTCTACTGTACTGATTCTCTGACAGTGCGGCACTCGCGCAGTGCTGACTCTCTGAAAGTATATCCATCCCTCAAACTGACCCTCTGACAGTGCAACACTCCCTCAGCACTGACCCCCTGACAGTGCGACATTCCGCCAGTACTTACCCTCTGACATTGCAGTGCTTCCTCCGTCCTGACCCGCAGACAATGCTCCATTCCCTCCATACTGATCCACTGACAGTGCTGCACTCCCTCAGTTCTGACACTCTGACAGTGCAGCACTCCCTCAGAACTGACACGCCGACACTGCAGCACTCCCTTGGTCCTGCACCCCTGACAGTGCAGCACTCGCTCAGTACTGACCCTTTGACATTGCAGCACTCTCTCAGTACAGATCCTCTGGCAATGCAGAAAGCCCTCAGTATTGACATTCCGAAATGGCGGTGATCACTCAGTACTGGTCCTCTGACATTGCAGCACACCCTCAGTACTAAACCTTTGACAGTGTGGCGCTCCTCAGTACAGATATTCTGGCAATGCAGTAGGCCCTCAATACTGACTGACCAACAGTGCAGTGATCCCTCAGTACTGACACTCTAGCAGCTAGGCGACCTTTAGTACTGAACTTCCGAGAATGAGCACTCCCTCAGTACTGACCCTCTGACAATGCAGCACTCCCTCCATACTGATCCTTTGACAATGCAGGACTCCCTCAATACTGACCCTCTGACTTTGCTGCACTCCCTCCATACTGACCCTCTGACAATGCAGGACTCCCTCCATACTGATCCTCTGATACTGATGCATTCCCTCCATACTGATCCTCTGACAATGCTGCACTCCCTCCACACTGATCCTCTGACAATGCTGCATTCCATCCATACCGATCCTCTGATAGTGATGCACACCCTTACTACTGACCCTCTGACAGTGTGGAAGTGGCCCTATACTGACCCTTCCGACAGTGTGGCAATCCCTCATTACTGACCTTCTAACAGTGCTGCGCGCCCTCAGTACTGGCCCTCTGACTGTGTGGCCCAATCTCAGGAAAACCCTCTGACAGCACAGCACACCGTCAGAACTGACACTCTGACAGTATATCACTTACTCATTACTGACCCATTGACAGTGTAGCACTCCCTCAGTACTGACCCTCTGCCTCGGTCCTGCACCTCTGACAGTCCAGCAGTGCCTCAGTACTGACCATTAAACAGTGTAGCACTCCCTCAGTACTGAGCCTCTGCCTCGGTCCTGCACCTCTGAGAGTCCAGCAGTACCTCAGTACTGACCCTCTGACAGTGCAGCACTCTCTGGGTACTCACCCTCTGACAGTGCAGCACTCTCTCGGTACTGAACCTCTGACAGTGCAGCTCTCTCTCGGTACTGACCATCTGACAGTGTAGCACTCTCTCTGTACTGACCCTCTGACAGTGCAACATTCCCTCAGTACTGACCCTTTGGCAATGAGGCACTCCCTCAGTACTGTCCCTCTGATGATGCAGTGATATTTCAGTGCCAATCCACTGATCGTGTGGCTTGCCCACTGGACTGAACCTCTGACAGTGTGATGCTCCCTCAGTACTGACTCTCTGACAGTGCAGCACTCCCTCAATACTGACCGCTGACAGTGCAGCACTCTCTCGGTACTGGCGCTCTGACAGTGGAGCACTCCCTCAGTACTGACCCTCTAGCAATGAGGCACTCCCTCAGTACTGACCCTCTGATGGTGCAGTGCTCTTTCAGTGCAGATCCACTGATAGTGTGGTTTGCCCTCTAGACTGAACCTCTGACAGTGTGGTGCTCACTCAGTACTGACTCTCAGACAGTGCATCACTCTCTGGGTACTGACCCGTTGAAAGTGCAGCACTCTCTCGGTACTGAGTCTCTGACAGTGCAGCACTCTCTCGGTACTGACCCTCTGACCGTGCAGCACTCCCTCAGTTCTGACCCCCTGAAATAGCACTCACTCAGAACTGACACTCTCACTGTGTAGCACTCCCTCAGTACTGACCTTTTGATAGTGCGCACTCCCTCAGTGCTGACCCTCTGATGGTGCAGTGCTCTCTAAGTACAGAGCCTCTGCCTCTAGTGTGGCATTCCCTCTGGACTGAACCTTTGACAATGTGGTGCTCCCTCAGTACTGACCCTTTGACAGTGTCGTACTTCTCAGAGATGGCCCTCTGGTAATGCAGCGGTCCCTCACTACTGACTGTCGGACAGTGCGGTGCTCCCTAAGTACTGACCCTCTGGCAATGCAGCAGTTCCTCAGTTCTGACCCTCTGACAGCGCAGTGATCCCTCAGTACTGGCACTCTAACAGTGCGCCACTGCCTCATTCCTGCATTTCTGATAATCCAGCAATGCCTCAGTACTGACCCTTTGGCAGCGTAACACGCCCTCAGTACTGACCCTTTGGCAGTGCAGCACTCCCTCAGTATTTACCCTCTGAAACAACACTCCCTCAGAACTGACACAGTGACCGTGTAGCGCTCCCTCAGTACTCATCGTTTGACAGTGCATCACTCCCTCAGTACTGACCCTCTGGCAATGCAGCAGTCCCTCAGTCCTGACTGTCCGACAAATACCGTGGCGCTCCGTCAGTACTGACCCCCTCACAGCGCGGCGCTCCCTCAGTACTGACCCCTTCTCAGCGCGGTGCTCCCTCGGTTCTAACCCTTTCACAGTGCAGCGCAACCTCAGTAGTAACCCTGTCACAGTGTGGCACTCTGACAGCATGGTGATACATTAGTACTGACCCTCAGAAAGTGCGCACGTCATCATTACTGACCCTCTCACTGCACAGCACTCCTCAGTACTGACCCTCTATCAATGCTGCACACCCTCCATACTGATCCTTTGACAATGCAGGACTCCCTCCATTCAGACCCTCTGAAAATGCTGCACTCCCTCAATATTGACCCTCTGACAATTCAGGACTCCCTCCATACTGATCCTCTGACAATGCTGCACTCCCTCCATACAATAGTCAGCATGGTTTTGTGAAGGGCAGGTCGTGCCTCACAAACCTTATTGAATTCTTTGAAAAGGTGACGAAGGAGGTTGATGAGGGGAAAGCTGTAGATGTGGTATATATGGATTTTAGTAAGGCGTTTGACAAGGTTCCCCATGGTAGGCTACTGCAGAAAATACGGAGATATGGCATTGAGGGTGAGTTGGAGGTTTGGATTAGGAATTGGCTGGATGGAAGAAGACAGAGGGTAGTAGTTGATGGCAAAGTTTCTTCATGGAGTACCGTCACTAGCGGTGTTCCGCAAGGATCTGTTTTGGGACCATTGCTGTTTGTCATTTTTATAAATGACCTGGAAGAGGGGTTAGAAGGTTGGGTGAGCAAGTTTGCGGATGATACGAAAGTCGGAGGAGTTGTTGACAGTGAGGAAGGATGTGGCAGGTTACAGCAGGATATAGAGAAGCTGCAGAGCTGGGCAGAAAGGTGGCAAATGGAATTCAATGTAGCTAAGTGTGAGGTGATTCACTTTGGGAAGAATAACAAAAAGATGGGGTACTGGGCTAATGGTCGGATACTTGGCAGTGTGGATGAGCAGAGGGATCTTGGTGTCCATGTACACAGATCTCTGAAAGTTGCCACCCAGGTAAATACTGCGGTGAGGAAGGCATATGGCGTACTGGCTTTTATTGGTAGAGGAATTGAGTTCCGGAGTCCTGAGGTCATGATGCAGATGTATAAGACTCTGGTGCGGCCGCATCTGGAATATTGTGTGCAGTTTTGGTCGCCATACTATAGGAAGGATGTGGAGGCACTGGAACGGGTGCAGAGGAGGTTTACCAGGATGTTGCCTGGTATGGAAGGAAGATCGTATGAGGAAAGACTGAGACACTTGGGGCTGTTTTCATTAGAGAAAAGAAGGTTTAGGGGTGACTTGATTGAGGTGTACAAGATGATTAGGGGGTTAGATAGGGTTGACAGTGTGAACCTTTTCCCGTGTATGGAGTCGGGTATTACAAGAGGGCATAGCTTTAAATTAAGGGGGGGGGGGTAGATATAGGACTGAAGTTAGGGGTAGGTTCTTCACTCAGCGAGTCCTAAGTTCATGGAATGCCCTGCCAGTAGCAGTGGTGGACTATCCCTCTTTATGGGCATTTAAGCGGGCATTGGATAGGTATATGGAGGATAGTGGGTTAGTATAGGTCAGGTGGGCTTGGATCGGCGCAACATCGAGGGCCAAAGGGCCTGTACTGCGCTGTATTCTTCTATGTTCTATGTTCTATGATCCTCTGATAGTGATGCACATCCTTACTACTGACCCTCTGATAGTGTGGAAGTGGCCCTATACTGACCCTCCGATAGTGTGGCAATCCCTCAGTACTGACCTTCTCACAGTCCAGCGCACCCTCAGTACTGGCCCTCTGACTGTGTGGCCCAGTCTCAGGAAAACCCTCTGACAGTACAGCACTTATTCTCTACTGACTCATTGACAGTGTAGCACTCCCTCAATACTGACCCTCTGCCTCGGTCCCGCACCTCTGACAGTCCAGCAGTACCTCAGTACTGACAATCTGACAGTGTAGCGCTTTCTCTGTACTGGCCCTCTGACAGTGCAGCACTCCCTCATTACTGACCCTCTGACAATGAGGCACTCCCTCAGTACTGAACCTCTGATGGTGCAGTGCGCTCTCTGTGCAGATCCTCTGATAGTGTGGCTTACCCTCTGGACTGAACCTCTGACAGTGTGGTGCTCGCTCAGTACTGACTCTCTGACAGTGCAGCATTCCCTCTGTACTGACTCTCTGACAATGCCGCACTCTCTCGGCACTGACTCTCTGACAGTGCAGTACTCTCTCGGTACTGGCCATCTGACAGTGCAGCACTCTCTCAGTACTGACCCGCTGACAGTGCAGCCCTCCATCAGTACTGACTATCTGACAGCGCGGCAATCCCACAGTACTGACTCTCTGACAGTGCGGCACTCCCTCAGTACTGACGCTCACACAGTGCGGTACTCCCTCAGTACTGTTCCTCTGACAGTGTGGCACTGCCCCCAATACGACCGTGTGACAGTGTGCTGCAACCTCAGGACTGACCTTCCGACAATGCGTTACACCTTCAGTACTGACCGTCTGACAGTGCAGCTCTTTGACAATGCAGCACTCCTTTAGTTCTGACATTCTTGCAGTGTAGCTCTCCCTCAGTACTAACCCTCTGACAGTGCAACGCCCCCTCAGTACTGACCTTCTGACAGTGCAGCACTCCCTCAGTACTGACTATCTGACAGTGCAGCACACCCTCAGTGTTGACCCACCCACAGTGCAGCACTCCTCAGTACTGACCTTCTGACAGTGCAGCACTCCCTCAGTACTGACCCTCTGACAGTGCCGCACTCCCTCAGTACTGACTCTCTGACAGTGCAGCACTCCCTCAGTATTGACCCTCTGACAGTGCTGCACTCCCTCAGTTCTGACCCTCTTTTTTCTATTTCTTAGTGTCTTGTGGGAAATCTGAGACACAGGGTTTGCAGATTCTGAGGAAGCATGAGAGAGACATACAAACCAAGCCCTGTCTGACACTCTCTGCAATAGACTATTCAGAGGCACATAGTCACAGAGATGCACAGCTTGGAAACAGACCCTCCTGTCCAACTCATTCATACCAATCAGATATTCTCATCTCATTTCATTCCATTTGCAAACACTTGGCTGATATCCCTCTAAACCCTTCTTATTCGCATATTCATCCTGATGCCTTTTAAATGTCGCAATTGTACCAGCCCCCTTCTCTTCCTCTGGCAGCTACCTGCATGCCCTTGAATAAGTGGTCAAACATTCATACTGTCGATACAAACTCTAATAAACACCAACCTACGAAAGGCTATCATTGTCATTTTCAACCCACCCTTTGTTTCTTCATTATGCTGATTTCAACAAAGGTAAATAAACAGTCTTTGTGACCATCCAGTTTAAACCTGTAATTAAACTTATTTTCAAATGTGGCTTGCATGTGATTGCCACACCCTCTAATAGTTGCCTGGAAGGAGGGGGTGAACTGCACTCTCCTGCTGCAGTCCTTGTGTGTACCATAGTGATGTTAGGGAGGGAGCTCCAGGATTTTGACCTGAACCATGTAAAGAGCTCTGTTACTGGAGTGTCCTTTTAAAGTTGGGAACTTAATATAGACCAGGAGGACCCGAGAGCTGCTGTCTTGTCAGAGAGAGAGTGGACTGGTGTGTCACACACCTCCGGTTAGGGGCGAGGTTGAGAAGCTGGGGCCTTCATGGTCACTTCAGACATGATAGAGATTGAACCAACAATGTTGGCATCACGAACCAGTTAGCAGTGGTAACTGAGAACCCCCCCCCCCCCCCACCCACCCCTTTATGGCGGAGGAATTCAATCCCTTTAATAGAGCAAGCTTGAGAATTCAACACTGAAATCGACTTGTACGGATGCGCTGGAGACCTGACACATCAATACAGAGATTGCTGACGAAGCTAAGCATGTCTGGCAGCATCTCTGAAGGGAGAGGGAGAAAGAGACACACAGACTTCACCTTTCAATCCAGTGATGTCTGCGGGAAAATTCCTTCAGAGCAGACAGTTTTGAGGAAGGGTCACTTGAAATGCAAACTGTTCCTCTCTCTCTCTTCACTGTTGCTGCCTGATCTGCTGAATTTCCCTAGCCATCAGTTTGCTTGAGAATTTGATCTGACCCGATTCAAGTGTCACTGAGTAATTCAGTCTGTATTCAATGTCCTGAGGCTGCTTCTGCTGAAAGTTGACAAACAGGTTTAAGGCTGTGTGAGGTATTGTATTCGGAGCGCGACGTAATGGGAGAACAGATAAAGATTTACATGCACTTTACAAAGATACTTATCAATTAAACTTCAGTAACTAAGTTTGTACATAACGATGTTTTTATTAATAAAGTCTTTTTTGGAATTGATATAGACATTTTAGAGCGGAATCGAGCATCTTGAGCTTGTGGACACATTGCCCTTGTCCCTAATCTTTCTTAAATAAAGGCTGGACATGTTAGATACTCCCCGAGAATAAACATCAAACGGTCATCAATGGGGATGAGATGGTGGGATTGTCACGTGGGCTCAGTGTTGCCTCATTCAACCCGGGTGTCTGTGTGGAGTTGGCACATCCTCCGCGTGTCAGCCTCCGGGAGTGCCAGTTCCCTCCCACTGTCCAAAGATGTGCAGGCTAGGTGGATTAGCCAGAGGAAATGAAGGGATCCAGGAATAGAGTGGGGGCATGGGATGTTCTGCCGAGGGTCAGTGTGAACCTGATAGGCCGAATGACCTGCTTACACATCGTAGGGATTCTATGATCAATCCAGTGACTCAAATAATTTTCTTGGCCTTGGGCTCCTATGTTGGGCATGGCTGTGGGTCATCACATTGAGAATAGGTTTGCGGATGAACTCGGTCCAATGGGGCAACAGGTTTGCTTTCTGAGGTGTTGAGGGCGTGAATGTTCTGTCGAGGTGCTTTGGGGATAAACATACTCAGGGGATGGTTTCTAAGGTATTGAGGGAGCACTATCTGTCAGTACAGGGTACAGATGGTCGAAAGCTACAGATACATTTCATACAACATACAACATAGAACATACAACAGTACAGCACAGAACAGGTCCTTCAGCCCACGATGTTGTCCTCATGTAAGGTAAACCTAATGTACGAACCCTCAAATGTCTGTGACCATATGCATGTTCAGCAGTCTCTTAAATATCCCCAATGACCTCGCTTCCATAACTGCTGCTGGCAACACTTTCCATGCTCTCACAACTCTCTGTGTAAAGGACCCGCCTCTGACATCCCTTTTATACTTTCCGCCAAACAGATTAAAACTATGACCCCTCTGTTTGCAATTTCTGCCCTGGGAAAAACTCTCTGGCTATCAACTCTATCTATGCCTCTCATTATCTTGTATACCTAAATTAGGTCCCCTCTCTTCCTTCATTTTTCCAATGAAAAAAAATCCGAGCTCAGTCAATCTCTCTTCGTTAGATAAGCCTTCCATTCCAGGCAGCATCCTGGTAAACCTCCTCTGAACCTGTCCAAAACATCCACATCTTCCCTATAATAGGGCGACCAGAACTGGACGCCGTATTCCAAGTGTGGTCTAATCAAAGTTTTATAAAGCTGCAACAAGATCTCACGACTCTTAAACACAATCCCCCTGTTAATGAAAGCCAAAACACCATATGCTTTCTTAACAACCCTTTCCACTTGGGTGGCCATTTTAAGGGATCTATTCGCTTCGCATTTATCCAGGTTGAACTCCATCTGCCACCTCTCAGCCCATCTCTGCATCCTGTCAATGTCACGCTGCAGCCTACAACAGTCCTCTATACCGTCAACGACACCTCCATCCTTCGTGTCATCTGCAAACTTGCTAACCCATCCTTCCATCTGCTCATCCAATTCATTAATAAAAATAACAAAGAGGCCCAAGGACAGAGCCCTGTCGAGCATCACTCACCACTGACTTCCAGGCAGAATACTTTCCTTTGACTAAAATTCGCTGACTTTTGTCGAGCAGCCAATTCAGTATCCAGACAGCCAAATTTCCCTGTATCCCATTCCTCCTGACCTTCTGAACGAGCCTACCATGGGGAACCTTATCAAATGACTTACTGAAGTCCAGATGCACAGCATCCACCGTTCGACACTCATCAACTTGCCTAGTAACATCCTCAAAGAACTCAATAAGATTTGTGAGGCATGACCAGCCCCTCACAAAGCCGTGCTGACTGCATGTAAACAACCCATGCTCTTCCAGATGGTCATAAATCCTATCCCTCAGAATCCTTTCTTACACCTTGCAGACGACAGACGTGAGACTGACTGGTCTGTAATCGCTGGGGATTTCACTATTTCCTCTCTTGAAGAGAGGAATTACATTTGCCTCCCTCTAGTCCTCAGGTACGATTTCGGTGGAGAGCGAGGATGCAAAGATCTTCGCAAGCGGCGAAGCAATTACAGTTCTCCCTTCCCAGAGCAGCCGAGGACAAATCTAGTCTGGCCCTGGCGACTTGTCAATCTAATGTTTGCCAAACTTTTCAGCACATCAGCTTCCTCAATCTCTATCCGTTCCAGCATGCTTACCTGCTCCTCAATGGTTTCATTCACTACAAGGTCCTTTTCTTTAATGAACACAAGCAAAAAAACTCATTTAGGGCTTCCCCTACCTCCTCAGACTCTATACACAAGTTCCCTATGCTATCCCTGGTCGGCCCTTCTCTTTCTTTGATCATTCTTTTATTCCTCACATACGTGTAAAATACCTTTGGATTCTCCCTAATCCTTCCTGCCAAGCCTTTTTCGTGCCCCCTCCTGGATCTCCTCAGACCATTTTTGAGCTCCTTCCTCGACTGCCTGTAATCCTCTCGAGTTGACCAAGACCCTTGCTTCCTCCACCTCACATAAGCTGCCTTCTTTCCATTGACGAGAAGCTCCTCCGCTCTCATCATCCAAGGTTCCTTTATCTTACCCCTTCTTGTCTGTCTCAGAGGAACACATTTATGCATCACGAGCAACAACTGTTCCTTAAACAGTCTCCACATGTCTATAGTGTCCTTTCCATGGAACAAGTGATCCCAGTACATGCTTCCCAATTCACGTTTGATAGTATCATAGTTTCCTTTTCCCCAATTAAATATCCTCACATAGTGCCTGCTTCTCTCCTTCTCCATGGCTATGTAGAATGTGAGGCAGTTGTGGTCACTGTCACCAAAATGCTCTCCCACCGCAAGATCTGACTCCTGCCCCAGCTCATTGCCAAGGACCAAATCCAAAATGGCCTCTCCCCTCATTGGCCTGTCAACGTACTGAGGTAGGAAACCCTCCTGAACACACCTTACAAAAACATCTCCTTCCAAACCATCTGTTCGAAGGAGGTTCCAATCAATATTGGGAAAGTTAAAGTCACCCATTACAACTACCCTACTTCATTCACACTTTTCCAAAATCTGCCGACCTATGCTTTCTCCCGGCTGCTACTGCGGGGCCTGTAGTAAACCCCTAACGAGGTGACTGCTCCCTTACTGTTCCTAACTTCCACCCATACTGACTCAGTAGGCAGACCCTCCTCGACAATGGTAACTTCTGTCGCTGTGACACACTCTTTGATTTCCTTTCTGAATTCTTTGTATGTGGTTCCCCTTAAGTGTTGGCCAGCACGGTGGCTCAGTGGTGAGCACTGCTGCCTCACAGCACCAGGGACCCAGGTTCGATTGCAGACTCGAGCGACTGTCTGTGTGGAGTTTGCACATTCTCCCAGTGTCTGCGTGGGTTTCCTCCGGGTGCTCCGGTTTCTTCCCACTCCAAAGATGTGCAGGTTCGGTGAAATGGCCATGCTAAATTGCTCGTAGTGTTAGATGCATTAATTAGGGGTAAAAGTAGGAGAATGGGTCTGGCTGGGTTTTTCTTCGGAGGGTTGGTGTTCCCTTGATGGGCCGAAGGGCCTGTTTCCACACTGTTGGTAATCCAAGGATCTATCCTTGGTCCCTCCTGTAACTCACCTACATACTGCCAGGAGGTGACATTGTCCAAAAGCACTGTGTTAGGTTTCACATGTACACTGACAATGCCCAGCTATCCCTCCCCATCATCCCTCACCATTACTCCACTGTTACTCAGTTATCAAACTGCTAACCACGCTCCCACTACTCAATTATTTTTAATTTCCTCCAATGAAACATTGTAATGGTTAAACCCATTGCCTTCAGTTTCTATTACACACACCTTTCCATTACTGCTGAGCCCCTCCCTCGCACCAGGAACTGTCTGAGGTAGAACCTCACTCTTCACAGTATTGCTGTCATTTTCGGACCCCAAGGTTACCTTCTGATCAGACATCTACACAATCATAAACACCAGGAATTCCAATCTCTAAAACGTTCCTTGTCTCCCCCTCACCCCAGCTCCGTTGCTACTAAAACCCCTGACCAGTGTCGATGTTGCCTTAAACTTGAAGAATCTGAAGCAGGACCCTTGATTCCGTGACTGACCCAGATTCTGCTAGCTTTCTGTGTTTCCTGCACAATTACCTCCTGGTCCCTTTATGGTGCAGCTTTCTACAGTTTCCACCATTTAAATTGCACTCTTCTTTTATTATCTCCTCCAAAATGACCAACTTCCCATTTTCCCAAATTATACCCCATCTGGCAACTTGTTGCCCCCTCTCTCTCTCTTCACAACCCTCTTAGAACATTACAGTTATGCCTTTTCTGAAGATTCCACTACCCCTCCCCTCAATTATTCTAAACGTTTACTGGGAGTCCTGGGTGGTGGGAAGTATGCACAGTTGCGATGCTTTTTGTGTTACTCTATGGTATGACTGGGAGGAGCTTGCTGCCCATTGGTCAGAGTGGAGACAACTTGCCCATCATGCTGCATGAGCCTTTCACCCCCCATGTCTTATTGATAAGGCACAGCGGCAGCACGGAAGGAAAGAAAAGGAAGCAAATACTGCTCTCCACATCTCACTGACTATTGGAACATTCTGTGCCATGTGTCATAGATCTGTCCTGTTCAGTCACATGAAGTCCCAAGGTGAAACTCATAGAAACCCACATAGGTTTCCCCCTGAATTGACTGCTGGCCTCCACAAGGGGTAATGTGTACAATCATCCTGGGCCAGGGGGAGGGGATGGTGTGAGTTTCTAATCTGAACTGATAGTGATGGGTTTTATAAACTTGTATTACAGGCAGATATTCAGATGGGAATCTCAGTAATTGTAAAACCAAACTCTGACAGCATTACTCAATTCATCAGGATCTGGATATTCACATTTTGTGTGATTATTGTGTTCCAGCTCAATCCCATTTGCTGCAAAAAAGTTCTCCTTTGAATCATCCCATTCTCTCAATATATTTCCCCAAACATTCAATGTGTCCTATAATCCTTGTATAATGAGCTGGTGGGTGTAAGGTTTATTATTATAACATGTAACTTTTCTAAACCCCTTTGTCACAGCGCACCCGCAATTTCCTTTGCTACAAGGAGAACAATCTCAGTTTCCCCAAACTCCTGATTTTCCAATGTCTGTTTGTTGTCTGTAAGGTACACATCAGGATTGTGTTGGAACATTCTCCACTTGCCTGCATCAGTTTGGACCCCAGCAATATTAAAGAAAGTGAATATCCTCCAGGACAAAGCACTGTGTCTGAGTGGTGTCCAACCTTCAGCACTCTCTCTCCACCCCCGAGGCACAGCGGCATCGCTGTGTAAAAGGTAAAGTCAGCATTGTCCTACCAGACCATCGGGCTGCTCTCTCATTAGGGAGAGATGTCTGGTGGTGGTTTAACCTGAAGGTTAGCACAGCCCAGGCAAGGGGAGAGGGAGAGAAGGAGAGTCCATCTGTTGTAGATCGATATTCTCTATGCATCTGCAACACCAATATCATAACAATGAATAGTGTAAAAAAATCCAAAAGACGCTACTAAAATCTCCCATTCCTTGAACCATCCTGATAAATCTCCTGTGCCCCCTCTCAGGGACCTGCCCTATTTCCCAATGTTGGGCGATCTCTGGTTTGCGTACACTCAGCTGCTTTGTGTTCCTGTGGGTGATGTCATCATAGAGCAACAGTTGCACTAAACCTCACTGTCTGTGAGGGTGGATGACACAGAATTCCCAACAGCATTTAAGACATATTGAGGTGATTGCTTGTGATACCAAGACAGATGATGCGAATGTCTGTGTATTGGAAAATGGATTAGGATAGTTTGGTGATAGTTTTCTTTACTGAAATAGACTCAATGGCCCACAGAGACTTTTTTTCTCTGCTGTAAATCTCTAGACACTTAATATAGAAATATGACAGGCCACATTTGAAATCAGGTCAGAAAATGTGATAGTAGAATAAATGACACATGATTGGTCAACGTGTTTGGGAGGAAAGTGAGCTGGAGAGGTTTAGCAGGAAATTCTGGAGCTCGGTGCGGGAATCTGAAAGGGCCGTCATCAAGTGAGAAATAAAAACGGGGTATCATGAAGGCTGGAATCAAAGAAAGGCAGAACTATGAGAGACTGGAGGGGATTAGAGTTAGGAAGGGGTCTGAGGCTAGAGAGGAATTATTAGAAATAAGGAAGAGTTGTGAGGCTGGATGAGGTGACAGTGATAGGGAGAGTTGTGAAAAGGGACGAATGTAGAGATAGCAAGAATTAGAGTCGTAATGCCATATAGCAGAGAAACAGACCCTGTGGTCCAACCAATCCATGTCAACCATAACTCCAAACTGAGTTAATCTCACCTGCCTCCATTTGATCAACATGTATCCAAATATTTCCTATTAGATTCCTGTCCAAATGACTTTCTCGTAGAATCCCTACACTGTGGAATTGGCCATTTAGAGTCTGAGTATTGAGATGTATAGCATGGAAACAGACCCTTCGCTTCAACTCATCCATGCCGACCAGATACCCCAACCCAATCTAGTCCCACCTGCCATCACCCGACCCATATCCCTCCAAATCCTTCCTATTCATTTACACATCCAAATGTTGCAATTGTACCATCTTCCACCACATCCTCTGGCATCTCATTCTATACACGTACCACCCTCTGCGTGAAAATGTTGCCCCTTCATTCGCTTTTATATCTTTTCCCTGTCACCCTAAACCTATGCCCTCTAGTTCTGGACTATTTGCTGGAAGACTGGTGCCATTATTTGAGAAAGGTGGTAAGGAAAAGCCAGTGAACTATAGACCGGTGAGCCTGAAGTCAGTAGAAGGCAAGCTGTAGGAAGGGATTATAAGGGACAGGATTTACATGTAATTGGAAGTGCAAGGATAATTAGGGATAATCAGCATGGCTTTGTGCATGGAAATCACTAACTTGGACTTCAGAAAGACGTTCAGCAAGGTTCCACATAACAGACGAGTTAGCAAGTTCAACACCATAGAATAGAAGGAGATGGAGCGATTTGAATTCAAAATTGGCTCGAAGGTCACAGAATAATAAAGATGTATAGCGCGGATAATCAATTATTCGGTTAGTCGACTAAATGCCTTTCCTCTGAGGCTCAGAGTTTTTAAAGTTTGCTCCCCATTCAGGAGAATGCAGCAGCACACAGCACGATCGCCCGCCCACACACCACCCCCAGCCTGACCCCCACAGCTGTCCACACACCACTCCCAGCCTGACCCCCACAGCCGACCACACACCACCCCAGTCTAACCTCACCGCCGTTCAACACCGCCTCCAGCCTGACACTCACCGTTTTCCAAACACCGTTCCAAGCCTGATCTTCACTGCCGTCCCCAGCCTGCCCGTCACCGCTGTTGAAAATCGCCTACAGTCTCATCCTCACCGCCTCCAGCCTGCCCCTCACCGCTGTCCACACCCCGCCCACAGTCTGACACTCACCGCCGTACAAATTCTGCGCCCAGCCTGACTCTCACCGCCGTTCTAAACCGCCCCCAGGCTGGACCTCACTGCCACCCAACAGCGCCAACAGCCTGACCCTCACCACCGTCCGCGCACACCACCCTGAGCCTTTCCACCATTGCCGTCCACACACCACCCTCAGCCTGACCCTCACTGCCGTCCACACACCACCTCCAGTCTGACCCTACACTGCTGTCAACAAACCGCTCCCAGCCTGACTCGCAACGCCGTCCAACACAGCCTCCAGCTGGACCCTCACCGCCATATAACACCTCCCCCAGCCTGACCCTCACCACTGTCCACACACCGCCTCCAGCCTGACCCTACACTGCAGTCAACATACCGCCCCCAGCCTGACTCTCAACGCCGTCCAACACTACCCCCAGCTGGACCCTCACCATGGTCCACACAGATCCACCAGCCTGACCCACACTGCCGTCCAACAACGCCCCCAGGCAGACCCACACTGCCGTCCAACACCACCACCAGCCTGACCCTCACAAACGACCATACACCGTCCCCAGCCTGACCCTATCACAGTCCTACACGGCCCCCAGCGTGACGCTCACTGCCTTCCAACACTGGCCCCAGCCAGACCCTCCCTACCATCCTACACGGCCTCCAGTGTGACGCTCACTGCCTTCCAACACTGGCAACCGCCGGACCCTCACCATCGTCCACTCACCACCCACAGCCTGAAACGTATCGCAGTCCACACATCACCCCCATTCTGACACTCACTGCCATCCACACACCGCCCCCAGCTGGACACTCACCGCCGACCACGAACCATCCGTAGCCTGACCCTCAACGCCATCCACCCACAGCCTCCAGCCTGACCGTCACAGCCATCCAGACACCGCCCCCAGCCTGACTCTCGCCACCATTCAACACCACCTCTAGCCTGACCCTCACCGCCATCCACACACAGTCCCAAACCTCATCCTGAACGGCACCCACACACCGGCCCCAGCCTGACCCTCACCGCCGTCCACTCACAGCCCCCAACCTGACCCTCACTGCGGTCCACACACTGCCCCCAGCCCGAACCTCACCGAAGTCCACACAACGTCCCCAGTCTGTCCCTCACCACCGTTCGCACTCCGCCCCCACCCTGACCCACACGTCGTCCACGCACTGCCCCAGCCCGACTCTCATGGAATTCGACACAACGTCCCCAGTCTGACCCTCACTGCCGTTCAAACTCCGCCCCCAGCCTGACCCTCACGTCGTCCACACACTGCCCCAGCCTGACCCTCTACGACATCCACACACTGCCCCCAGCCTGACCCTCTCCGCTGTCCAACACTGTCCCCAGACTGACCCTCACCACCGTCCACACACCGGCCCCAGCCTGACCCTCACTTCCATCCACACAATGTACCCAGCCTGATCCTCACCGACGTCCACGCACAGCCCACAGCCTGACCCTCACTGCCGTCTGCAGACTGCCCCCAGCCTGACCCTTACCAAAGTCCACACAACGTCCCCAGCGTGACCCTGATTGAAGTCCACACACCACCCCCAGCCTGACAATTACCGACGTCCACACATCACACACAGCCTGAAGCTCATGGCCGTTAACACACTGCCCCCAGTCTGACCCTCACTGCCGTCCACACACTGACCCAGCCTGACCGTCACCGCCATTCTACACAAACCCCAGCCTGACCCTCAACACTGTCCGCACACCGCCCCCAGTCTGACCCTCACTGCCATTCACACACCACTCCCAGCCTGACCCTCACCGCCGTCCACACACCGCACCCAGCCTGACCTTTAATGCTGTCCACACATTACCCCTAGCTGGACCGTCACCATGTCCACACAGCGCCACCACCCTGACCCTATCCCCCGTCCACACAACGCCCCAGCATGTCCTCCACCGCCATCCAACATGGCCCCCAGCCTGACCCTCACCACCGTCCAACACCACCCCCATCCTGACCCTTACAAACGACCATACACCGTCCCCAACCTGGCCCTCCCCACTGCCCTATATGGCCCCCAGCGTGACGCTCACTGCCTTCCAACACTGGCCCCAGCCTGACCCTCCCCACCGTCCACTCACCTCCCACAGACTGAAACTCACCAGAGTCCACACATCACCCCCATTCGGACGCTCACTGTCATTCTCACACCGCCCGCAGCTGGACATTCACTGCCGTCCACGAACCGTCCGTAGCCTGACCCTCACTGCCATCCACACACCGCTTCCAGCCTTCCCCTTACCGCCATTCAACACCGCCTCCAGCCTGATCCTCTTAGCCAATCAACACCACCTCCAGCCTCTCCCTCACCGCCATCCACATACAGTCCCAAGCCTGATCCTGAACCCCACCCACACACCGGCTCCAGCTGACCCTCACCGCCTTCCACTCACAGCCCCCAGCCTGACCCTCACGTCGTCCACACACTGTCCCCAGCCCGACCCACTGCGATATCCACACACTGCCCTCAGCCTGACCCTCTCCGCTATCCAAAAACGCACCCAGACTGTCACTCACTGCAATTCACTCACCGCCCCCACTCAGACCGTCAGCGCCATCCAACACCACCCCCAGACTGACCCTCACTGCCGTCCACTGACCACCACCAGCCTGAAACGTCTCGTCGTCCACACACCACCACCAGTCTGACGCTCACTGCCGTCCAAACACCGCCTCCAGCCTGACCCTCACCGCCATCCAACACCGCATCCAGCCTGTCCCTCACTGCCGCACACACACCGCCGACCACACATCGGCCCGAAGCCTGACCCTCACTGCCGTGCCCACACCGCACGCAGCCTGACCCTCACCACTGTCGACACACTGCTCCCAGCCTGACTCTACACTGCCGTCAACACACCGTCCCAGCCTGACCCTCATCGCTGTCCACAAACCGCCCACAGCCTGACCCTCACCCCCGTCCAACACAGCCCCCAGCCGGACCCTCACCGCCACCCAACACCACCCACAGCCGTCTGCATTCCGCCCCCAGCCTGGCCCTAACTGCCGACCACAAAATGACCCCCGCATGTCCCTCACGCCATGCAACACCGCCCTCAGACTGACCCTCACCACCGTCCAATACCCCCGCCGCCTGACCCTCACAGCTGACCATACACCGTACACAGCCTGACCGTCACCACCATCCAACACGGCCCCCAGCCTGTCCCTCACCACCAGCCACACACTGCCCCCAGTCTGGCCCTCACCGGCATTCTACACAAACCCCAGCCTGATCCTCACCACTGTCCACACACCGCCCCCAGCCTGACCCTCACTGCCGTCCATACACCACCCCCTGCTTGACCCTTAGCGCCGTCTAAAATCGCCCCCAGTCGGACCCTCACCGCCATCCACCACTCCCAGTATGACCCTCACTGCCATGCACACACCGCTCCCAGCCTGACCCACACTGCCGTCCACACAATGCCCCAAAATGGACACTCACCGCCGTCCACGAACCGTCCGTAACCTGACCCCCACCGCCTTCCACACACCGCCTCCAGCCTGACACTCACCGCCATCCAGACACCGCCCCCAGCCTGACCCTCGCCACCATTCAACACCACCTCTAGCCTGACCCTCTTCGCCATTCAACTCCACCTCCAGCCTGACCCTCACCGCCATCCACACACAGTCCCAAACCTAATCCTGAACGGCACCCACACACCGGCCCCAGCCTGACCCTCACCGCCGTCCACTCACAGCCCCCAGCCTGACCCTCACTGCGGTCCACACACTGCCCCCAGCCCGAACCTCACCGAAGTCAACAAAACGTCCCCAGTCTGACACTCACCGCCGTTCACACTCCACCCCCAGCCTGACCCTCACTGCCATATACTCACAGCTCCCAGCCAGACCCTCACTGCCGTCCAACACTGACCCCAGCCTGACCCTCACCACATTCCACACACCGCCCCCAGCCTCACCCTCAATGCTGTCCACGCACCATCCCCAGCCTGACCCTCACTGCCGTCAACACAACTCCCCGAGAATGTCCCTCACCACCGTCCAACATCAGCTCCAGCCGGACCCTAACCACCATCCAACACTGCCCCCCACACTGACCCTCACCGCCTTCCACTAATAGCCCCCACCCTGACCCTCACCGCCTTCCACTAATAGCCGCCAGCCTAACCCTCAGGGTCATCCATACACTGTCCCCAGCATTACTCTCAATGCCGTCAACACACCGCCCCCAGTCTGACACTCACCGCCATACACACACCAACCCCAGCATGACCCTCAGGGCCATCCACACACTGCCCCTTCCTGACCCTGACCGCCGTCCACACACCGCCCCCAGCCAGACCCTCACTACAATCCACACACAATCCCCAGCCTGACCCTCACTGCCGTCCACACAACGCCCCCAGCATGTCCCTCACCATCATCCAACACCACCCCCAGCCTGACCCTCACCGCCATCCATCACCGCATCCAGCCTGTCCCTCACTGCCGCACACACACCACCCCCAGCCTGACAGTCACCGCCGTTCACGCTCTTCCCCCAGCCTGACCCTCACCACTGCCCAGTCACTGCCCCCAGCCTGACTCTCTTCCAATTCTACACACTGCCCCCATCCTGACCATCACTGTTGTATACACACCACCACCTGCCTGACACTCACTGCTGCCCTACACCATCCCACAGCCTGACCCTCACTGCCGTCCAACACTGTACCCAGCGTGACCCTCACCACTGTCCACACACCGCCTCCAGCCTGACCCTCACCGCCGTTCAACACCACCACCAGTCTGGCCCTCACCGCCGCTCACAAACCATCCCCAGTCTGAACCTCACCGCCGTCCACACACCGCCTCCATCCTGACCCTCACTGACGTCAACATACCGCCCACAGCCTGACGCTCACCTCCATCCACACACTGTCCCCAGCCTGACACTCACCACCATCCACACACCGCCCCCAGCCTGACAGTCACCACCGTTCACACTCTGCCCCCAGTCTGACCCTCACAGCGGTCCACAAACCTTTCCCAGCCTGACCCTCACTGCCGTTCTACACCAGCCCCAGTCTGATCCTCACCAACATCCACACACCACCCCCAGCCTGACCCTCACCACCGTTCTACACCGCCCCAGCATGACCTTCACAACATTCCACTCACTGCCCCAATCTGACACTCACCGCCGTTCACTCACCGACCCTTGCTGACCCTCACCGCCGTCCGATAACGCCCCCACCCAGAACCTCACCACCATCCAACACCGCCCCTAGACGGACCCTCATTGCCGACACACACCGCCCCCAGCCTGACTCTCACCGCTGTCAAACACCACCTCCAGCCTGACAGTCACTGCCGTCCACACACCACCCCCAGCCTGACCC
Organism: Chiloscyllium plagiosum; assembly: GCF_037043375.1. Taxonomy (NCBI): domain Eukaryota; kingdom Metazoa; phylum Chordata; class Chondrichthyes; order Orectolobiformes; family Hemiscylliidae; genus Chiloscyllium; species Chiloscyllium plagiosum. Next base: position 51,208,825 of record NW_028270171.1, read on the forward strand.
TCACAACTGTGCACACTCCGCCCCCAGCATGACACTCACTGTCGTCCACACAATGCCCCCAGCCTAACCCTCACCACCATCCAACACCGTCTCCAGCCTGACTCTCACCGCCATTCAACACCGCCTCCAGCCTGACCACTATGTCGTTCAAACCTGTCTCCAGCCTGACCCCCACTGCCGTTCAAACACTGCACACAGCCTGACCCACACCGCCGTCCATACACCGCCTCCAGCCTGACCCTCACCGCCATCCACACACTTTCACAAGCCTGCCCCTCACTGCCATCCAAAATCGCCCCCAGCCTGACCATCACTGCCTTCCACTCACAGCCTGCAGCCTGACCCTCACTGCAGTCCACACACCGCCCACAGCCTGACCCTCACCGCCGTCCAGACACCGCCCCAGCCTGACACTCACCGCCATTCTACACCACTCCCAGTCTGACCCGCACCACTGTCCACACACCGCCCCCAGCCTGACCCTCACTGCAATCCACACTCCGCCCCCAGCCTGACCCTCAACACCCTCTGCACCACTCCCAGCCTGACCCTCACCATTGTCCACACACCGCCCCCAGCCAGACCCTCACTGCAATCCACACTCCGCCCCAGCCTGACCCTCACCACCATTCTACTCCAGTCACAGCCTGACCCTCACCATTGTCCACACACCGCCCCCAGCCTGAACCTCACCGCCGACCACACACCGCCCACAGCCTGTCCCTCAGAGCCATCCAACACTGCCCCCAGACGGACCCTCACCACTATCGAACACCGCCCCTAGCCTGACCCTCACCGCCACCCACACACCGCCGCCAGCCTTACCCTCACTGCCGATCTACACTGCCCCGAGCCTGACCCTCACCGCCAACCACACACTGCCCCAGCCTGACCCTCACAACAGTCCATACACCGCCCCCAATCTGACACTCACAACTGTACACACACGCCCCAGCATGAACCTCACCCCCATCCACACAACGCTCCCATCCTGACCCTCACTGCCATCCAACACCGCCTCCAGCCTGACCCTCACTGCCGTTCAACACCACTTCTAGCCTGACCTTCACCGTCGTCCACACACAGTCCCAAGCCTGATCCTCAATGCCGCCCACACACCGGCCCCAGCATGATCCTCATTGCCTTCCACTCACAGCCCCCAGCCTGACGCTCACTGCAGTCCACACACTGCCCCCAGCTCGACCCTCACCTAAGTCCACAGAACGTCCCCAGTCTGACCGACACCGCCGTTCACACTCCGCACCCAGCCTGGCCTCACTGCCGACCACACAATGCCCCCAGCCTGACCCTCACCGCTGTCCAACACCACCTCCAGCCTGACAGTCACTGCCATCCACACACCTCCCCCAGCCTGACCCTCACTGCCGACCACACAACGCCCCCAACCTGACCCTCACCATGTCCAACACCGCCCCAGCCTGACCCTCACAACAGTCCAAACACCCCTCCCAGCTTGACCCTCACTCCGACCACACACAGCCCCAAGCAAGTCCCTCTCCGCCATCCAACACCACCCCCAGATGTCCCTCATCACCATCCAACACCACCCCCAGATGACCCTCACCACCATCCAACACCACCCACAGCCTGACTCGCACCGCCGACCATACACTGTCCCCAGTCTGACCCTCACCACCGTCCTACACAGCCCCCAGTGTGACGCTCACTGCCTTCCACACACTGGCCCCAGCCTGACCCTTACTTCCGTCCACACAATGTACCCAGCCTGACTCTCACCGCCGTTCAACACCGCCTCCAGCCTGACCACTATGCGGTTCCAAACTGTCTCCAGCCTGACCCCCACTGCCGTTCAAACACTGCACACAGCCTGACCACCACCGCCGTCCACACAGTGCCTCCAGCCTGACTCTCACCGCCATCCACACATAGTCACAAGCCTGCCGCTCACTGCCATCCAACATCGCCCCCAGCCTGACCCTCACCGCCTTCCACTCACAGCCTCCAGCCTCACCCTCACTGCCATCCACACACCGCCCACAGCCTGACCCTCACCGCCTACCACTCACCGCCCCAGCCTGACACTCACCGCCATTCTACACCACTCCCAGCCTGACCCGCACCACTGTCCACACACCGCCACCAGCCTGGCCCTCACTGCCATTCACACTCCGCCCCCAACCTGACCCTCACTGCAATCCACACTCCGCCCCAGCCTGACCCTCACCACCGTTCTGCTCCACTCACATCCTGACCCTCACCATTGTCCACACACCGCCCCCAGCCTGAACCTCACCGCCAACCACACACCGTCCACAGCCTGTCCCTCAGAGCCATCCAACACTGCCCCCAGACGACCCTCACCACTATCCAACACCGCCCCTAGTCTAACCCTCAACGCCACCCACAAACCGCCGCCAGCCTTACCCTCACCGCCGATCTACACTGCCCGAGCCTGACCGTCACCGCCGTCCACACACCGCCCCAGCCTGACCCTCACAACAGTCCACACACCGCCCCCAATCTGACACTCACAACTGTCCACACACCAGCCCCAGCATGAACCTCACCGCCATCCAACACTGCCCCCAGCCTAACCCTCACTGCCGATCACACACCGCACCAAGCTTGACACTCACTGCCGTCCACACAGCGCCCCCAGCCTGACCCTCACCACCGTCGAACGCTGCCCTAAGCCCGAGCCACACCACCATCCAACACTGTCCCCAGCCTGACCCTCACTGCCGTCCACACACCGCCCCCAGCCTGACCCTCACTGCCGTACAACACCACTTCCAGCCTGACCTTCACCGCCGTCAACACACAGCCCCAAGCCTGATCCTCAAAGCCGCCCACACACCGGCCCCAGCATGATCCTCATTGCCTTCCACTCACAGGCCCCAGCCTGACGCTCACTGCGGTCCACACATTGCCCCCAGCCCGACCCTCACCAAAGTCCACACAACGTCCCCAGTCTGACCCGCACCGCCGTCCACACTCCGCCCCCCAGCCTGACCCTCACTGCCGTGCAACACCGCCCCCAGCCTGACCCTCACTGCCATGCAACACCGCCTCCAGCCTGACCCTCACTGGCGTTCAACACCATCTCCAGCCTGACCTTCACCGCCGTCCACACACAGTCCCAAGCCTGATCCTCAATGCCGCCCACACACTGGCCCTAACCTGACCCTCATTGCCTTCCACTCACAGCCCTCAGCCTGACGCGCACTGCGTTCCACACACTGCCCCAGCTCGACCATCACCAAAGTCCACACAACGTCCCCAGTCTGACCGACACCGCTGTTCACACTCCGCCCCCAGCCTGACCTCACTGCCAACCACACTCCGCCCCCAGCCTTACAGTCACTGCTGTCCGCACACCGCCCCCAGCCTGACCGTCACTGCCGTCCACACACCGCCCCAGCCTGACCCACAATGCGGACTACACACCGCCCCCAGCCTGACACTCATCACTGTCCAACACTACCTCAAGCCTGACCGTCACTGCTGTCCGTCACTGCTGTCCCCACACCGCCCACAGCCTGACCGTCACTGCCGACCACACACCGCTCCCAGCATGTCCCTCACCGCAGTCCAATACCACCTCCAGCCTGACCGCCACTGCCGTCTACACACCGCCCTCAGCAAGTCCCTCTCCGCCATCCAACACCACCCCCAGATGTCCCTCCCAACCATCCAACACCACCCCCAGATGTCCCTCACCATCATCCAACACCACCCCCAGATGTCCCTCACCACCATCCAACACCACCCCCAGATGTCCCTCACCACCATCCAACACCACCCCCAGCCTGACCCGCACCGCCGACCGTACACTGTCCCCAGTCTGACCCTCACCACCGTCCTACTCGGCCCCCATTGTGACGCTCACTGCCTTCTAACACTGTCCGCAGGCTGACCCTCACTGCCGTCCACACACCGGCCCCAGCCTGACCCTCACTTCCGTCCACACAATGTACCCAGCCTGACCCTCACCGACGTCCATACATCGCCCACAGCCTGACCCTCACTGCCGTCGGCACACTGACCCTAGCCTGACCCGTACCAAAGACCACACAACGTCCCCAGCGTGACCATCATTGAAGACCACACACCACCCCCAACCAGACAATCACCGACGTTCACACACCGCACACAGGCTACAGCTCATGGCAGTTCACACCCTGCTCTCAGCCTGACCCTCACTGCCGTCCACACACTGAACCCAGCCTGACCGTCACAGCCATTCTACACAAACTCCAGCCTGACCCTCAATACTGTCCACACACGGCACCCAGCCTGTCCCTCACTGACATTCACACATTTTCCCCAGCCTGACCATCACCACCATCCGCACACCGCACCCAGCCTGACCCTCACCACAGTCCAACACCGTCTCCAGCCTGACCCTCACCACCATTCAACTCCGACTGCAGCCTGACCATTACCATCGTTAAACAACAATTTCAGCCTGACTCTCACCACCGTCAACACCAGTCCCAAGCTTGACCCTCATCGCCGCCCCAGTCTGACCCTCACCACCATCCAACACCACCCCCAGCCTGACCCGCACCGCCGACCATACACTGTCCCCAGCCTAATCCTCAATACCGTCCAACACGGCCACCAGCGTTGCGCTCACTGCCTTCCAACATTGCCCACACACCGCCCCAGCCTGACCCTCTGGTCCACACACACACTGCCCCCAGCCTGACCCTCACTGCTGAATGCTCACAGACCCCAGCCAGACCCAAATTGCCGTCCACACACCGCCCCCAGCCTCACCCTCAATGCTGTCAAACACCATCCCCTGCCTGATCCTTACTGCCGTCCACACATCTCCCCTAGAATGTCCCTCACCACCGTCCAACACCACCCCCAACCGGACCCTCAGAGCCATCTACTAATAGCCCCCACCCTGACCCTCACCGCTTTCCACTAATAGCCGCCAGCCTGACCCTCAGAGCCATCCTAACACTATCCCCAGCCTGACCCTCACCAACGTCAACACACCACCCCCAGTCTGACACTCACCAGCGTACACACACCGCCCCCAGTATGACCCTCAGGGTCATCCACACACTGCCCCTTCCTGATCCTCACCGGCGTCCACACACAATCCCCAGCGGGTCCCTCACTGCCATGCACACAACGCCCCCAGAATGTCCAACACCACTGTCCAACACCACCCCCAGCCGGACGCTCACCACCGTCCAACACCGCAACCAGCCAATCCCTCACAGCTGCACACACAACGCACCCCCAACCTGACCCGCACCACCGTTCTACACCACCCCCAGCCTGACACTCACCACTGACCACACGCTGCCCCCAGCCTGACCCTCACCCAGGTTTACACATTGCCCCAGCCTGACCATCACTGCCGTATACACACCACCCCCAGCCTGACCCTCACCGCTGTCCAACACCACCCTCTCGCCTGACCCTCACTGTCGTCCAACACTGCCCCCAGCCCGACCCTCACCAAAATCCACACAACGTCCCCAGTCTGACCCTCACCGCCATTCACGCTCCGCCCCCAGCCTGATCCTCACCACCGCCCACACTCGGACCCCAGCCTGACCCTCACCCCCGTTCTACACCACCCCCAGCCTGACCCTCAAAACTGTCCACACACCGCCCCAAATCAGACACTCACCACCGTCCACACACCGCCCTCGCCTGACCCTCACTGCTGCCTACACACTGCCCCCAGCCTGACCCTCACTACTCTTCACACACCACCCCCCCGACCCTCACCGCAGCCCACATTCGGACCCCAGCCTGACCATCACACCCGTTCTACACCGCCCCTAGCCTGACCCTCATTGCTGCCTTCACACTGCCCCCAGCCTGACCCTCACTGCCGTCGACACACTGCCCCCAGCATGTCCCTCTCTGCCATCCTACACCACCTCTAGATGTCCCTCACCACAATCCAACACCACCCCCAGATGTCCCTCACCACCATCCAACACCACCCCCAGATGTCCCTCTCCGCCATCCAACACCCCCGTTAGATGACCCTCACCACCATCCAACACCACCCCCAGATGTCCCTCACCACCATCCAACACCACCCCCAGCCTGACTCGCTCCGCCGACCATACACTGTCCCCAGTCTGACCCTCACCACCATCCTACACGGCCCCAGTGTGACGCTCACTGCCTTCCAACACTGTCCCCAGACTGACGCTCACTGCCGTCCACACACCGGCCCCAGCTTGACTCTCACTTGCGTCCACACAATGTACCCAGCCTGACCCTCACCGAAGTCCATACACAGCCCACAGCCTAACCGTGACTGCCGTTGGCACACTGCCCCCAGCCTGACCCTTACCCAAGTCCACACAACGTCCCCAGCGTGACCCTCACTGAAGTCCACACACCACCCCCAACCAGACAATCACCGACGTTCACACACCGCACACAGCCTACAGCTCATGGCAGTTCACACACTGCCCTCAGCCTGACCCTCACTGCCGTCCACACACTGAACCCAGCCTGACCGTCACAGCCATTCTACACAAACCCCAGCCTGACCCTCAACACTGTCCACACACGGCACCCAGCCTGACCCTCACTGACATTCACACATCGTCCCCAGCCTGACCATCACCACCGTCCGCACACCGCACCCAGCCTGACCCTCACCACAGTCCCACGCCGCCCCCAGCCGGAATCTCGCCGCCATCCAACAACGCACCCAGCCTGACACTCACTGCAATTCACACACCGCCCCTAGCCTGACCCTCACCGCCGTCCGCACACTGCACCCAGCCTGACCGTCACCACAGGCCAATACCATCCTCAGCCGGATCGTAGCCGCCATTGAATAACGCACCCAGCCTGACCCTCACCGCCGCGCACAAACCGCCCCCAACTTGACTATCACCACCGTTCTACACCGCCTCCAGCCTGACCCTCTGCCGTCCACACAATGCCCCCAGCATGTCCCTCACCACCATCCAACACCACCACCAGCCTGACCCTCACCACCGTCCAACGCCACTCCCCTTTTACCCTCACCGCCGACCATACACCATCCCCAGCCTGACTATCACTGCAGTCCAACACAGCCCCCAGCGTGACACTCACTGCCTTCCAACACGCTCCCCAGTCTGACCCTTACCGCCGTCCAAACACCACCCCCAGCCTGACCCACTCTGCCGTCTACACACCGCCCACAGCCTGAAACTCACCGCCGTCCACACACCGCCCCCAATCTTACGTTCATTGCTGTCCAAACACTGCCTCCAGTCTGACCCTCACCGCCATTCAACACCGACTGCAGCCTGACCATTACCACCGTTCAACAACAATTCCAGCCTGACTCTCACCACCGTCAACACCCAGTCCCAAGCTTGACCCTCACCGCCGCCCACACATCGGCCCCAAGCCTGACCCTCACCGCCGGACACACACCGCACCTAGCCTGACCCTCACCACTGTCCACACACTGCTCCCAGCCTGACCCTACACTGCCGTCAACACACCGCTCCCAGCCTGACACCCATCGCTGTTCACATACCTCCCACTGCCTGATTCTCACCCCCGTCCAACACAGCCCCCAGCCGGACCCTCACCGCCATCCAACACCACCCACAGCCATCCACACCCCCAGCCTGCCCCTCACTGCCGTCCACAAAATGCCCCCATCATGTCCCTCACGCCATGCATCATCGCCCTCAGTTTGACCCTCACCACCGTCCAATACCATGCCCAGCCTGACCCTCGCAGCCGACCATGCACCGTCCACAGCCTGACCCTCACCACCGTCCACACACTGCCCCCAGCCTACACCTCACCGACTTCCACTCGCTGCTCCCAGCCTGATCCTCACTGCCATCCACACACCGCCCCCTGCCTAACCATCTCTGCCGTTCAACACAGACCCAGCATGACCCTCACCACTGTCCACACAACGCCCCCAAGGCTGACTCTCACTGACGACCACACACCACCCCCAGCCTGACGCTCATTGCAATCCACACAACGCCCCCAGCATGTCCCTCACCGCCATCCAACGCCGCCCCCAGCCTCACCCTCACCACCGTCCACACACTGCCCCCAGCCTGACCATCACAGCTGCCCACACACCGCCCCCAGCCTCTCCCTCATTGCCGTCAACACAACGCCCCCAGCCTTACCCTCACCACCATCCAACACCACCCCAGCCTGACCCGCACCGCCGACCATACATTGTCCCCAGCCTAATCCGCACCACCGTCCAACACTGCCAACAGCGTTACGCTCACTGCCTTCCAACACTGCCCACACACCGCCGAAGCCTGACCCTCTGGTCCATCTAAACATTGCCCCAGCCTGACCCTCACTGCTGTCTGCTCACAGACTCCAGCCAGATCCACACTGCAGTTGAACACCGCCTCCAGCCTGACCCTCACCACATTCCACAGACTGCCCCCAGCCTGACCCATATTGCCATCCATACACCACCCCCAGCCTGACCCTCACCGCCGTCCACACACCGCCCCCCGCCTCACCCTCAATGCTGTCAACACACCATCCCCTGCCTGATCCTTACTGCCGTCCACACATCTCCCCTAGAATGTCCCTCACCACCGTCCTACACCAGCCCAACCAGAACCTCACCGCCATCTACTAATAGCCCCCACCCTGACCCTCACCGTCTTCCACTATTAGCCGCCAGCCTGACCCTCAGAGCCATCCACACACTGTCCCCAGCCTGACTCTCACCAACGTCAACACACCGCCCCCAGTCTGATACTCACCGCCGTACACACACTGCCCCCAGCATGACCCTCAGGGCCATCCACATACTGCCCCTTCCTGGTCCTCACCGGTGTCCACACACAATCCCCAGCCGGACCCTCACTGCCATGCACACAACGCCCCCAGAATGTCCCACACCACTGTCCAACACCACCCCCAGTCGGACACTCACCACTATCCAACACCGCACCCAGCCTGTCCCTCAACGCCGCACACACACCGCGCCCCCATTCTCACCCTCACCACCGTTCTACACAACCCCCAGACTGACCCCCACCACTGGCCACACGCTGCCCCCAGCCTGACCCTCACCCAGGTTTGCATACTGCCCCCAGCCTGACCATCACCGCCGTATACACACCACCCCCTGCCTGACCCTCACCGCAGTCCAACACCACCCCCTCGCCTGACCCTCATTGTCATCCAACACTGCCAACAGCCTGACTCTCACCACTATCCAAACACCGCATTCAGCCTGACCCTTACCACTGTCCACAAACCATCCCCAGTCGGACCCTCATCGCTGTCCACACACCGCGTCCAGCCTGACCCTCACCGACGTCAACATACCGCCCCCAGCCTGAACCTCACCGACGTCAACATACCGCACCCAGCCTGACCCTCACTGCCATCCACACACCGCCCCCAGCCTGACATTCACCGCCATCCACACACCACCCACAGCCTGACCCTCACAATCGTTCTACACTGCCCCCAGCCTGACCCTCACATCAGTCCACTGACCGCCCCCAATCTGACCATCATCCGCCGTCCACACACCGCCCACAGCCTGTCCCTCAGGGCCGTCCAAAACCGCCGCCAGCCGGACCATCGAAACCCGCCCCTAGCCTGGCTCACCGCCACCGAGACACTGCCGCCAGCCTTACCCTGACCACCGATCTTCACCACCCGCAGCCTGACCCTCACCACCATTCTAAACCACCCCCAGTCTGACCCTTACTGCCGTCCACACGGCGCCCCCAGCTTGACCCTAACAACTGTCTACACACGAGCCCCAGCATGATCCTCACCACCATCCACACAACGCCCCAGCCTGACACTCACTGCCGTTCCCACACCGCCCCCAGCCTGACACTCACCGTCATCCACAAACCTCCGCCAGCCTGACCCTCACCATCGTCCAATGCCGCCCTCAGACCGACCTTCACCGCCATCCAACACTGCCCCCAGCCTGACCCACACCGCCATCCACACACCATCCCCAGCCTGACCCTAACAACTGTCCACACACCAGCCCCAGCATGCTCCTCACCGCCATCCACACAACGCCCCCAGCCTGACACTCACTGCTGTTCCCATACCGGCCCCAGCCTAACACTCACCGTCGTCCACACACCTCCACCAGCCTGACCCTCACGACCGTCCAACACCACCCTCAGATAGGCCCTCACCGCCATCCAACACTGCCCCTAGCCTGACCAACACCGCCGTCCACACACCGCCCCCAGCCTGACTTTCACCGCCATCCAACACCACCCCCAGCCTGACACTCACAACTGTCCACTCACAGCCCCCAGCCTGACCCTCATTGCCGTCCAACACCGCCCCAGCCTGACCAACACTGCCATCCACACTCCATCCCCCGCATGACCCTCACCTCTGACCACACACCGCCTCCAGTCTGACCCTCACTGCCGTTCAACACCGCCACCAGCCTGACGCTCACGCCGTCCACACACAGTCCCAAGCCTGCCCCTCATCACCCAAAAACTTCGCCCTCAGCCTGACCCTCACCGCCCTCCACTCACAGCCCCCAGCCTGACCCTCACTGCCGTCCACACACTGCCCCCAGCCTGATCCGCACCGAAGTCCACAAAATGTCCCCAGTCTGACCGTCACCGCCGTTCACACTCCGCCCCCAGCCTGACCCTCACCACCCTCCACACTCCGCCCCCAGCCTGACCCTCACCCTTGTCCATTCAGCGCCCCCAGCCTGACCCTCACCACCGACCACACACCACCCACAGCCTGACCCTCACCATTGTGCATTCAGCGGGTCCAGCCTGACCCTCGCTGCCATTCACACACTGCCCCCAGCCTGACCCTAACCACCGTCAGACACAGTCCCTAGCCTGCCCCTTACCGCCGTCCAACATCGCCCCCATCCATAACCATCAGCGCCTTCCACTCACAGCCCCCAGCCTGACCCTCACTGCCGCCCACACAATGCCCCCAGCCTGACCCTCACCACAGTCCAAACAATGTCCCCAGTCTGACCATCACCGACGTTCACACTCCGACCCCAGCCTGACCCTCACCATTGTCCAATTCAGCGCGCCCAGCCTGACCCTCACGCCGTCCACACACAGTCCCAAGCCTGCCCCTCATCACCGAAAAACATCGCCCTCAGCCTGACCCTCACCGCCTTCCACTCACAGCCCCCATCCTGACCCTCACTGCCGTCCACACACTGCCCCCAGCCTGATCCGCACCGAAGTCCACACAATGTCCCCTGTCTGACCGTCACCGCCGTTCACACTCCGCCCCCAGCCTGACCCTCACCACCCTCCACACTCCGCCCCCAGCCTGACCCTCACCCTTGTCCATTCAGCGCCCCCAGCCTGACCCTCACTGCCGACCACACACCACCCACAGCCTGACCCTCACCATTGTGCATTCAGCGGGTCCAGCCTGACCCTCGCTGCCATTCACACACTGCCCCCAGCCTGACCCTAACCGCCGTCAGACACAGTCCCAAGCCTGCCCCTTACCGCCGTCCAACGTCGCCCCCATCTATAACCGTCAGCGCCTTCCACTCACAGCCCCCAACCTGACCCTCACTGCCGCCCACACACTGCCACCAGCCTGACCCTCACCACAGTTCAAACAATGTCCCCAGCCTGACCATCACAGCCGCCCACACTCCGCCCCCAGCCTGACCCTCACCATTGTCCATTCAGCGCTCCCAGCCTGATCCTCACCACCGCCCACACACCACCCACAGCCTGACACTCACCATTTTGCATTCAGCGCCTCCAGCCTGACTTTCGCTGCCATTCACACACGACCCCAGCCTGACCCTCACCGCCGTCAGACACAGTCCCAAGCCTGCCACTTTCCATCCACCATCGCCCCCATCCCTAACCGTCACCGCCTTCCACTCACAGCCCCCAGCCTTACCCTCAGTGCCACCCACACACTACCCCCAGCCTGACCCTCACCAAAGTCCACACAACGTCCCTAGCCTGACCATCACTGTCGTATACACACCACCCCCTGTCTGACCCTCACCGCCATCAGACACAGTCCCAAGCCTGCCCCTTACCGCCGTCCAACATCGTCCCCATCCATAACCGTCAGCGCCTTCCACTCACAGCCCCCAGTCTGACCATCACCGCCGTTCACACTCCGCCCCCAGCCTGACCCTCACCATTGTCCATTCAGCGCCCCCAGCTGGACCCTCACTGCTGTCCACACACCACCTCCAGCCTGATCCTCACCACCACCCACACACTACCCACAGCCTGTACCCTCAGCATTGTCCATTCAGCGCCTCCAGCCTGACCCTCGCTGCCATTTACACACGCCCTCAGCCTGAACATCACCGCCATCAGACACAGTTCCATGCCTGCCCCTTACCGCCGTCCAACATCGCCCCCATCCCTAACCGTCACCACCTTCAACTCACAGCCCCATCCTGACCCTCACTGCCGTCCACACACTGCCCTCTGCCTGATCCTCACCAAAGTCCACACAACGTGCCCAGTCTGACCGTCACCGCCTTTCACAATCCGCCCTCAGCCTGACCCTCACTGCCGTTCAACACCACCCTCAGATAGGCCCTCACCGCCATCCAACACTGCCCCTAGCCTGACCAACACCGCCGTCCACACACCGCCCCCAGCCTGACTTCCACCGCCATCCATCTACACCCCCAGCCTGACACTCACAACTGTCCACTCACAGCACCCAGCCTGACCCTCACTGCCGTCCAACACCGCCCCAGCCTGACCAACACTGCCATTCACACTCCAACCCCCGCATGACACTCACCTCCGTCCACACACCGCCTCCAGTCTGACCCTCACTGCCGTTCAACACCGCCACCAGCCTGACCCTCACGCCGTCCACACACAGTCCCAAGCCTGCCCCTCATCACCCAAAAACATCGCCCTCAGCCTGACCCTCACCGCCCTCCACTCACAGCCCCCAGCCTGACCCTCACTGCTGTCCACACACTGCCCCCAGCCTGATCCCCACTGAAGTCCACACAATGTCCCCAGTCTAACCGTCACCGCCGTTCACACTCCGCCCCCAGCCTGACCCTCACTACCCTCCACACACCACCCACAGCCTGACCCTCACCATTGTGCATTCAGCGGGTCCAGCCTGACCCTCGCTGCCATTCACACACTGCCCCCAGCCTGACCCTAACCGCCGTCAGACACAGTCCCAAGCCTGCCCCTTACCGCCGTCCAACATCGCCCCCATCCATAACCGTCAGCGCCTTCCATTCATAGCCCCCAGCCTGACCCTCACTGCCGCCCACACACTGCCCCCAGCCTGACCCTCACCACAGTCTAAACAATGTCCCCAGTCTGACCATCACCGCCATTCACACTTCGCCCCCAGCCTGACTCTCACCATTTTCCATTCAGCGCCCCCAGCCTGATCCTCGCTGCCATTCACACACGACCCCAGCCTGACCCTCACCGCCATCAGACACAGTCCCAAGCCTGCCCCTTTCCGTCCACCATCGCCCCCATCCCTACCCGTCACCGCCTTCCACTCACAGCCCCCAGCCTGACCCTCAGTGCCGCCCACACACTACCCCCAGCCTGACCCTCACCAAAGTCCACACAACGTCCCTAGCCTGACCATCACTGTCGTATACACACCACCCCCTGTCTGACCCTCACCGCCATCAGACACAGTCCCAAGCCTGCCCCTTACCGCTGTCCAACATCGTCCCCATCCCTAACCGACACCGCCTTCCACTCACAGCCCCAGCCTGACCCTCACTGCCGTCCACACACTGCCCCAGCCTGACCGTCACCATCTTTCACACTCCGCCCCGAGCCTGACCCTCACTGCCGTCCACACACCGCCCCCATCCTAACCCTCACCGCCGTTCTACACTACCCCCAGCCTGACCCTCACCACTGTCCACACACCAGCCTCACCGCCGCCCATATACCGCCCCCTGCCTGACCCTCACCGCCGCCCACACACTGCCCCCAGCCTGACCCTCACTGCCGCCCACACACTGCACCCAGCCTGACCCTAACCGAAGTCCACACAATGTTCACAGTCTGACCGTCACTACCGTCCACCCTCCGCCCCCAGCCTGACCCTCACCCTTGTCCATTCAGCGCCCCCAGCTGGACCCTCACTGCTGTCCACACACCACCCCCAGCCTGATCCTCACCACCACCCACACATCACCCACAGCCTGACCCTCACCATTGTCCATTCAGCGCCTCCAGCCTGACCCTCGCTGCCATTTACACACGCCCTCAGCCTGAACCTCACCGCCATCAGACACAGTTCCATGCCTGCCCCTTACCGCCGTCCAACATCGCCCCCATCCCTAACCATCACCACCTTCCACTCACAGCCCCATCCTGACCCTCACTGCCGTCCACACACTGCCCTCAGCCTGATCCTCACCAAAGTCCACACAACGTCCCCAGTCTGACCGTCACCGCTTTTCACACTCCGCCCCCAGCCTGACCCTCACAACTGTCCACACACTGCTCCCTGCCTGACCCTCACCACCATCCAAAACCGCCCCCAGCCTGACCCTCACCGCCGTCCACACACCACCCTCAGCCTAACCCACACTGCCATTCTACATTACCCCCAGCTTGACCCTCACCAGTGTCCACACACGACCCCCAGCCTGACACTCACCGCCGCCCATATACCGCCCACTGCCTCACCGTCACCACCATCCAAAACCACCCCCAGACTGACTCTCACTGCCATTCTACACCACCCGAGCCTGACCCTCACCACTGTCCACACACCGCCCTAACCTGACCCATACTGCCATGCCCACTCCGCCCCCACCCTCACCACCCTCCAACTCAGCCCCTATCCTGACCCTCACCGCTGCGCACACACTAACCCAAGTCTGACCCTCACTGCCATTCTACACCTTCCCCAGTCTGACCCTCTCCGCCGTCCACTCACCGCCCCCAGCCTGACCCTCACAACTGACCACATCCCGGCCCCAGCATGACTCCCACCGCCATCCACACAACTCCTCCTGCCTGACCCTCACTACTGCACACATACCACGCACAACCTGACCGGCACCATTGTCCACTCAGTGCCCCCAGCCTGACGCTCACTGCCATTCATGCACGTTCCCAGCCTGTCCCTCATCACCATCCACACACATTCCCAAGCCTGACCCTAACCGCTGTCCAGCATCGCCCCCATCCATAACCGTCACCGCCTTCTACTCTCAGCCTCCAGCCTGACACTCACTGCCGTCCACACTCTGCCCCCAGCCTGACCCTCACCGAAGTCCACACAACGTCCCAGTCTGACCGTCACTGCCTTTCACACTCCGCCTCCTGCCTGACCCTCACTGCCGTCCAAACACCGCACCCAGCCTGACCCTCAGTGCCGTTCTACACTACCCCCAGCCTGATCCTCACCACCGTCCACACACCACCCCCAGTCTGACCCTCACCGCTGCCCACAGTCGGACCCCAGCCTGACCCTCACCCCGTTCTACAGCACCCCCAGCCTGACCCTCACAACTGTCCACACACCGCCCCAAATCAGACACTCAGCACCGTCCACACACTGCCCCTAGCCTGACCCTCACTGCTGCCTACACACTGCCCCCAGCCTGACCCTCACTACTGTCCACACACCACCCCCAGCCTGACCCTCACCGCCGCCCACACTCGGACCCCAGCCTGACCCTCACCCCCAGTCTACACCGCCCCTACCCTGACCCTCATTGCTGCTTACACACTGCCCCCAGCCTGACCCTCACTGCCGTCGACACACTGCCCCCAGCCTGACCCTCATCGCTGTCCAACACTGCCACCAGCCGGACCCTCACTACCATCTAACACCGCCCCTAGCCTGACCCTCACCACCGTTCTACACCACCTCCAGTCTGACACTCACAACTGTCCACACACCAGCCCCAGCATGACCCTCACCGCCATCCACATAATGCCCCCAACCTGACCATCACCACCATCCAACACTGCCTCCAGCCTGACCCTCACTGCAGTTCACACACCGCCCCCAGCCTGACACTCACCATCGTCCACACACCGCCCCCAGTCAGATACTCATCACCGTGCAACGCCGCCCTCAGCCCGACCCTCACCGCCATCCAACACTGCCCCCAGCCCAACCCACACCGCCGTCCACACACCGCCCCCAGCCTGACCCTCTCTGCCATCCAAAACCACCCCCAGTCTGACACTCACAACTGTCCACTCACAGCCCCGAGCCTGACCCTCACTGACTTCCAACACCACCCCCAGCCTGACCCACACTGCCATCCACACTCCATCCCCCGCATGACCCTCATCCCCGTCCACACACCGCCTCCAGCCTGACCCTCACCACCGTTCTACACCACCTCCAGTTTGACCATCACCGCCGTCCACACACCTCCGCCAGCCTGACCCTCACATCTGCCCACACACCAGGCCGAGCATGACCCTCACCGCCATCCACACAATGCCCCCAGCCCGACCCTCACCGCCATCCAACACTGCCCCCAGCCCAACCCACACCGCCGTCCAGTCACCGCCCCCAGCCTGACCCTCACCGGCATCCAAAACCACCCCCAGCCTGACACTCACAACTGTCCATCACAGTCCCCAGCCTAACCCTCACTGCCTTCCAACACCGTCCAAATCCGGACCCACACTACCATCCACACTCCGTCCCCCGCATGACCCTCACCGTGGTCAACACACCGCCTCCAGCTTGTCCATCACAGAAGTCCACACAATGTCTCCAGTCTGACCATCACCGCCGTTCACACTCCCCACCCCAACCTATCCCTCATGGCCGTCCACACACCTCCCAGCCTGACCCTCACCTCCGCCCACTCAGCACCCCAGCCTCACCCTCTTCATTGTCTACTCAGCGCCACTAGCCTGACACTCACTGCCATTCACATACCGCCCTCGGCCTGACCCTCGCTGCCGTCCACACAACACACCCAGCCTGACCCTCACCACCGCCCACACACCACCCCCGTCCTGACCCTCACCATTGTCCACTCAGCGCCCGCATCCTGACCCTCACTACCATTCACACATGCCCCAAGCATGTTCCTTACCGCCGTCCAACACTGCCCCATCCCTAACCGTCACCGCCTTCCACTCACAGCCCCCAGCCTGACCCTCACTGCCATCCACATACTGCCCCCAGCCCTCATCAAAGTCCACACAACGTCCCCAGTCTGACGGTCACCGCCTTTCACACTCCGCCCCCAGCCTGTCCCTCACCGCCATCTACACAACATCCCCAGCCTGACCCTCACCACCATTCAACACCGCCTCCTGCCTGACCCTCACTGCCATTCAACATTGCCTCCAGCCTGACTCTTACTGCCGTTCACACAACGCCCCCAGCCTGATCCTCACCACTATCCACACACTACCCCCCAGCCTTGCCCTCACCGCCACCCACATACCGCCCCCAGCCTGACCCTCACTGCCGTCCAACACTGCCCCCAGCCGGACCTCCAGCACCATCCAACACCGCCCTCAACCTGACCCTCACTGCCATTCACACTCTGCCCCCAGCCTTATCCTCGCCGCCGTCCACACACCGCCCCAAGCCTGAACCTCACTGCCATTCACACTCCGCCACCAGCCTGACCCTCACCACCGGCCACACACCGCCCCCAGTCTGACTCTCACCACCGTTCTGCACCACTCCCAGCCTGACCCTCATCATTGTCCACACACTGCCACCAGCCTGACCCTCACCGCTGTGCACACACCACCCATTGCCAGTCGCTCAGGGCCGTCCAACACCGCCCCCTGCCGGACCCTCACCACCATGCAACACTGCCCCTAGCCTGAAACTAACCGCCATCCACACACCACCCCCAGCCTGACCCTCACAACCGCCCACACACCAGCCCCAGCATGACCCTCACCGCCGCACACACAACGCCCCCAGCCTGACCCTCACCGCCATCCAACACCGCCTCCAGCCTGACCCTCACCACCGTTCAACATCGCCCCCTGCCTGACCCTCACTGCCATTCAACATTGCCTCCAGCCTGACTCTTACTGCCGTTCACACAACGCCCCCAGTCTGACCCTCACCGCCCTCCAAAACCGCCGCCAGCTGGACCATAACCGCCATCCAACACCAACCCCAGCCTGAGCCACACCACCGTCCACACACCGCCCCCAGCGTGACCCTCACAACTGTCCATTCACAACTCCCAGCTTGACCCTCACTGCCGTCCAACATTGACCCCAGCCTGACACACACTGCCATCCACACACCGCCCCCAGCATGACCCTCACTGTAGTCCACATACCGCCTCCAGCCTGACCTTCACTGCCTTTCACACATCGGCACCCCAGCCTGACCCGAACTGGAGTCCACACACCGCCCACAGCCTGACCCTCACCGCCATCTTTCCACCGCCCCCAAGCCTGACACTTACCACCGTCGAAAACCACCCCCAGCCGGAATCTCACTGCCATCTAACACCTCCCCCAACCTGACCCTCACCGACTCCCACACACCGTCCCCAGCCTGACACCCACCACCATTCTACACCGCCTCCAGACTGACCCTCAACACAGTCCACACACCGCACCAGACTGTCCCTCACCGCCCCAATACACTGCCCTCAGCCTGACCCATACCGCCCGACACACAAACCCCTGCCTGACACGCACCGCCACCGACTCACCGCCCCCAGCCTGACCCTCACCGCGCCCCACACACCACCCCCAGCATGACCCTCAACGCCAATAGCCTGCCCCTCACCGCCATCCAACATCATCCCCAGCCTGACCCACGCCACCGTCACACATCGCCCACAGCCTGACACTCACTGCTGTCCAACACCGCCCCCAGCCTGACAATCAACGCCAACACACACCGCCCCCAGCTTGTCCCTCACCACCGTCCACACACAGCACCAAGCCTGACCCTCACCACCGTCCACGAACCATCCGAAGTCTGATCCTCACCACCGTCGACACACAGCCCATAGCCTGACCTTCACCGCTGCCCAACACCACCCCCAGCCTGAACCTCACCACCGTCCACACATTGTCCCCAGCCTGACCCTCACTGCCGTCCACACACTGCCCCCAGGTGACCCTCACCGACGTCCACTACCCCCCCCAGCCTGACCCTCACTGCTGTCCACACATGGTTCCCAGTCTGACCTTCACCACTATCGAACATCTCTCCCAGCCTGACCCTCAGGTCGTCCACACACTGCCGCCAACCAGACCCTCACTGCCGTTCAACATCGCCCCCATAATGACCGCCTCTGCCAGTCCACACACCGCCCCAATCCTGACTCTCACTGTTGTACACACAGCGATCCCAGCCTGATGTTGACTGCCTTTCAAAACCACTCCCAGCCTGATCCTCAATGCCGCCCACACACCTTTCCCAGCCTGACCCTCACAGCTTTCCACGAACTGACCCCTGCCTGACCCTCACCGCCACCGACACACAGCCCCCAGCCTGACACTCACCGCGCCCCACACACCGCCACCAGCATGACCCTCAACGCCCATAGCCTGCCCCTCACCGCCATCCAACATCATCCCCAGCCTGACCCTCACCATCTTCACACATCACCCCCAGCCTGACCATCAACGCCAACAAACACCGCCCCCAGTCTGACCCTCACCACTGTCCACACCCCGCCAACAGCCTGACGCTCTCCGCCATTCAAAATCGCCCATAGCCTGACCCTGACTGCTGCCCACTCACCACCGACAGCCTGACCCTCACCACCGTCCACACACCGCCCACTGCCTCTCCCTCACTGCTGCCCACACACCACCACCCTGACGCATACAACCGTCCACACTCGGACCCCAGACTGACCCTCACCTTAGTCCACATCTCGCAACAGACTGGGCCTCACCGCCCCCGACACACTGCCCTCAGCCTGACCCACACCGTCCCTGAAACACCGACCCCTGCCTGACCCTCATCACCACTGACATACTGCCCCCAGCTTGACCCTCACCGTGCCCCACACACCGCCCCAGAATAACCCTCACCGCCCCCAGCCTGACCCTCACTGCCGTCCACACAAGGCCCGCTCCCTGACCCACACCACCGTCCACACTCGGCTCCCAGCCTGACCCTCACCGCCGTCCACACACTGCCCTAGCCTGATGCTCACCCCCGTCCACACACCGTACCCAGCCGGACCTTCAACCCCGTCCACACACCATCCCCAGCCTGACCCTTTATTGAAGTCCAATACCACCCCCAGGCTGACCCTCACCGCTGTCAAACGCATCCCCAGCCTGACCCTCACCACCATCCAACAAAGCCCCCGGCCTGACCTTCACCGCCGTCCAACATTGCCCCCAGCCTGACCCTATCCACC
This sequence comes from Chiloscyllium plagiosum, assembly GCF_037043375.1. NCBI lineage: Eukaryota > Metazoa > Chordata > Chondrichthyes > Orectolobiformes > Hemiscylliidae > Chiloscyllium > Chiloscyllium plagiosum. Next base: position 51,229,124 of record NW_028270171.1, read on the forward strand.
ATCCATATATCGCTACGAGACTGACCCTCACCGAAGTCCACACAATGTCCCCAGCCTGACCCTGACCGACATCTACACACCGCCCCCAGCCTGACCCTCACCGCCGTCCACACACCGCCCTCAGCCTGACCCTCACTGCCAATCACACACTGCCCCCAGCCTGACCCTCACCGCCATCCACACACTGCTCCTACCCTATCCTCACCCCCAGCCACACACTGCCCCCACCCTGACCCTCACCACTGTAGACACACAGACCCCAGCATCACACTCACCAAAATCCACACACCGCCCGCAGCCTGACCCTCACCGCCTTCCACACACGGTCCCCAGCCTGACCCTCACCGGCGTTCAACATCGCCCCCAGCCTGACCACCACTCCCGTCCACACACCGCCCCCAGTCTGTCTCTCACCGCTGTCCACACACCGACCCCAGCCTGACCCTGACCACCTGTCAACACGACCCCCAGCCTGACCCTCAATGTTGCATACACACCGGTCCCTTCTTGACCCTCACTGCCGACCACACAACGCCCCCTGCCTGATACACACCACCGTCCACACTTGGCCCGCAGCCTGACCCTCCCCGCAGTCCACACACCGTACCTAGCAGTACCTTCAACCCCGTCCACACACCGTCACCAGCTTGACCCTTTTTTGAAGTCCAATGCCACCCACTCAGTCTCTGCCGTCCACGCACCGACATCAGCCAGCCTCTGCCGTCCAACACAGCCCCCAACCTTAACCTCACCGCCGTGCAATACCGCCACGAGCCTGACCCTCACGACCGTCCAACACAGCCCCCAGCCTGAGCCTTATTGCCGCCCAAAACCGCCCCCAGCCTGAGCCTAACCGCCGTCTACACACCGACCTCAGCCTGTCCCTCACCGCCATCCACACACCGCCCTCAGCCTGACCCTCACCGCCACCCTCACACCGCCCCCAATCTGACCTTCACTGCCGTCCACATACCATTCAAAGCCTGACCCTCATCGCCCTCGACAAACCGTCACCAGCCTAAACCCTCACCGCCATCCAGCACCGCCTCCAGCCTGACCCTCACCACCGTCCACACACTGCCACCAGCCTGACCCTCACAACCACTGACACACCGGCCCCAGCCTGTCCCTCACCGCTCGCCCACAACCCCCTTGTCTGACCCTCACCGCCGTCCACAACCTGCCCCCAGCCTGACCCTCACCTCTATCCACACACTGCCCCTAGCCTGACCCTCACCGCCGTTCAACAGCGCCCCCAGCCTGGCCACCACTCCCGTCCACACACCGCCCCCAGTCTGACTCTCACTGCTGTCCACACACCGCCACCAACCTGACCCCGACCAAAGTATCGTACCCCTGATAACAAGGAAAAGACAAACACATAACCTCAACACCAAGGAGAGGGAAGCACTGAAATCACTAAGAAACGATAAGAACATAATCATACAACCAGCAGATAAAGGCAGAATGATGGTCATCCTAGATAAATCTGATTACATCCAAAAAACACAACAACTACTTGAAGATACCAACACCTACCAAAAGAGGGAATTTGACCCCACCCCACAGCTCACCAATAGGATAAATAACACACTAAGGCATCTATAAAAAAACGGACAGAATACCAGAGCTGACCGACAAAGAATGAAACCGGAAAGCAACAACACCCCCAGATTCTATGGATTACCTAAAGTACACAAACCAGACATCACACTCAGACCCATAGTATCACTACCAGGGACACCATCATACAAACAGGCCAAAGAACTACAACAGAAGCTGAAACACCTGGTCAGCGGATCCAAACACTCTATACAATCAACACAGGAATTCTTGGACATCATCAGAAATATACACATAGACAAAGAAGAAACCATGATATCATTCGACGTGACGGCACTGTTCACTTCGATTGACAAAACCCTAGCCAGAGAAACAATAGCCAACCTACTGAACATACAGAACAGAAAACAGGACGCTGAACCTATCAACAAAGACGGCATACTTAAACTTCTGGACTTGTGCCTCACAACACACTTCACATTCAACAACCAGATATACGAACAAATCAACGGAACACCCATGGGATCACCAATCTCGGGACTCATAGCAGAGGCAGTTATGCAAATGTTAGAACAAACAGTCCTACCACAAATTCAACCCAAACTCTGGGTCAGATATGCCGATGACACGTTTGTAATCATTAAAAACACGGAACTAGAAAAAACACACCGGATCATCAACGCCACACTCACAGGAATCCGATTCACGAGAGAAGAAGAAAAGGATAGCCAACTCCCATTCCTAGACGTGATAGTACAGAGAACACCAGACGGAGAATTCACTACAAGAGTATACAGGAAAGCCACACACACAGACCAAGTCCTAAACTATGAAAGTTACCACCCCAACACACACAAACGAAGCTGCATCAGGACACTATTCAAAAGGGCCACAACACACTGCAGTACACCAGGACTGCAAAAAGAAGAAGAGGAACACCTATACAAGGTATTTGCCAAAAACGGATATCCGCGCAACTTCATCAGCAGATGCTTAAGAGAAAGGCCACGGAACGAGGACATACCACAACCAAAAGGACTAGCCACACTACCATACATCAGGAGTATCTCGGAACTGACTGCCAGACTACTGCGACCCCTAGGACTCATAACGTCACACAAACCAACAGCCACGCTCAGACAACAACTCACCAGAACGAAGGACCCGATACGCAACATGAGCAAGACGAATGTAGTGTACAAAATTCCATGCAAGGACTGCATTAAACACTATATAGGACAAACAGGAAGTCAGCTAACAATCTGCATACATGAACATCAACTAGCCACGAAACGACACGACCAGCTATCCTTAGTAGCCACACACGCAGACAACAAGCAACGTGGATTCGACTGGGACAACACTACTATCATCGGGCAAGCCAGACAGAGAACAGCCAGGGAATTCCTAGAGGCATGGCATTCATCCACAAACTCCATCAACAAACACATCGACCTGGACCCAATATACCAACCACTACAGCGGACAGCTGAAACTCACAACCGGAAGCGGCAGGGACAGACCACTATGAACACCGGAGGAAACATCAAAGAAGCGCTTCGTGGGAGGCTCCCAAGCACTGATGATGTCGCCTAGCCAGGGGACGAAACGTTTGCAACAAAAACTTCCAGCTCGGCGAACAGAACCACAACAACGAGCACCCGAGCTACAAATCTTCGCACAAACTTCGAACTTAGCTTCCAAATCACTTACAGCAAGTGCAGAGTAACTACATATGATTTGTGTACCAGCATCATGAATGCTGTCTGTATCACAAAGTTCTGCAATCTCTCTCCACTTAAATTGATGAATAAGCATGTCAAGAGTTACAGAGCGTAGTCAGGAGAATGATTTTGAGAAATCTCTAAGCCACTATTTAATGGCATTCAGAGTCTATGGGCCGAATGTCCTAATTCTGCGTTTTTAATGCCCGTGTTGTGTCATGCTATCAGTTATTATCTTCCTGCGACACGAGCATTGTTTTATCCTTCCATCCAAAATGGACAACTCACATTATGCTATATCTGGTGAAGGTTTGCTCACGAATCTCCCTTTGCCTATATCACATTGATGACACAGGACCTCCATTTGATGACATACTGGATGACCAGCTTAGTATTTAAGCTAATTGGGCTTTGATATATTCAGTCCCTTCCTCCAGATCTTGATGCAGATATTGATCGTTGATGATCCCATAGTGATCTCTGAGGCACTCCACCAGTTACAGCTTTGTAATGTGAAAATAAGCATTTATCTCTACTCTCTATTTCCTGTTAGCAACAGCTTCCTGTGTAGCAGCTCAGATGTCTACATGGCGTCCTGTGCAATAAATATACTCAATGAACTAAAATGATTCGTTCTATTTTCCTCTATAACTCATTAAATAGGCAGAATGGTCTCCTCCAGTCTCATGGTAACGATAATGACTGGCTGAATGAGGTGGCCCCCTATCTCTGTAAACAGCTTCGAGGGGTGGATGGAGTGCACAATATATGGGATAATGGCAGCAGTATATCACTGTAACAGCATCGAGGGTGAATTGAGGGAACAACACATTGGCTAGGGCCAGCAGTACATTTCTGTAACCGCATTGAAGGGTGGCTTGAAGTAACGACACATGGGGTGGGGCAGCAGTATATCTCTGTAACAGCATCAAGCGTGGATTACGAGAACAAGACATGACGTAGGGACAGCAGCATGTCTCTGTAACAGCCTCGAGGGTGGATTGAGGGAACAACACATGGGGTAGGGGCAGCAGTTGGCCATTCGGTGCCACCAGTCAGAATGCTCACGACTGAACCGATTGTGTTTGACGATCCGTCTCCTGTCTGTTCCCAATAAATATTGACTCTCCTGTCCAGCAAAGATCACTCGAGCTCAGCCTTGAATATCTTCAAAAACCGAGTCTTCACTGCTCCCTGAGGATGAGGACCCTACTGATCGTACAACACTATCACAGCGTGGACCCTGTTAGTTTAAACTGTGTTAACCTAACATGAAATCTCCATCTCTTTTGAAACAGAAGGACAGAATAATTAGGCATAGACATAAACCATTCAGCCCTCTAATCCTGTCCAATAGCACCACTGACTCTTTGCAATCAAATATGTATTAAACCCATTCTCTGCTCGTGTCGCAGGAAGATAATAACTGATAGTATGACACCACACGGGCATTAAAAACGCAGAATTAGGACATTCGGCCCATAGACTCTGAATGCCATTAAATAGTGGCTTAGAGATTTCTCAACACCATTCTCCTGACTACTCTCTGTAACTCTTGACATGCTTATTCATCAAAAACCTATCTATCTCTGTTTCATAAGCACTAGTGTCTATGTCTCTGTGCGTCCATATGTGCACTTGTGTGTGTTTGTTCATGTGTCTGTGTGTTTGTTTATTTATGTGCTGACATCGGTTTATCTGTGTATTAGCCTCTGCGTTTTACTTGTGCTTGTGTCTAGTTGTGGGCGACTGTCTATGTTTCCGTATGCCACTACACGTGTGCGGGTCCACCTCCATATATGTACTGTGAGTGTCAGTATATTGGCGTGGTTACATATGTCTCTGAATATTTTTTGTGTCTGTATCGCTCTGCAATGTGATATTTGTTGTTTTGGGAGGGAGAAAATTGTGCGAACAGACAGAATGGTTAAAATGCGAATTGCCATTCACTGAACATTGTTTTTTTACTCGGTTGGAGGGGCATGGATGTCGAGGAATCTCCATACGACACCTCCCGGTCCTCTCTGGCTCATACCAGGGTCCTCCTCACATGGTTGGGGAGGGGGGCTGGAGGCGGGATCAGATATCGGGAGCTCCACCATCTGGCTTGGCCAGAGAACGCGCGAGGTGGGGGGTGGTAGGGGCTGAATTCAATAGTGAGAGTGGTAGTGTCTGAGCCTTATTTGGAGATGGGGTGTGAGCCTTGTTCAGGGATAGGTGCTATAACAGGTAGTGAGTTTGAGAGCGCAGAGAGAGTACGATGAAAGTTAACCTGACAGAGTGGGGAGGATATTGATGCTTGTCCTGTGATGTTGGTCATTTCTTCAGACCATATCAGCGTCGAGGTGACCCTCCCCGAATGTCTTGTTCACGTCTATCACTAATTACGCCACTGACCCTATCCCTCAGATTCCACAGAATCAATTTGGGTGGATCTTACAAATAGGAAGGAGAAGCAAGCATTCGTGTGTTAGTGTATTATTTGCTCTCGTGCAAATTCTATGCATTATATGCTCTGTAAATTAGAGATGCAAATATTATGGGTGCTGCATGATCTCAAATTGCATCTAAACTGCGTTAACTAAGTGACTGCTAATGTTGTGAAAAATAAATTCCATAAGCGTATAACAGTTTGGTTGAAGAATATGTTGTGACTCAAACAAGAGAGCAGGTTATTTTGGATTTCGTGTTGTGTGGTCAGAAGGACTCATTAATAACATTGCTCTGAGGACTAGAGACGTTAATATACTGCATTTTACACAGCGCCTGCATACAATCTCGAATGTTTGAACACAGAGTGGTAGACACGAAATGGTTGTTAGAATATTAGAATCATGGAGCCCTGCAGCATGGATACAGGTCCTTTGGACCAAAGTGGTCCGTGCCGACCAAAATGTCCATCCTGCTAATTCCATTTCCCTGCTCTTGCCCTTATTCTTCTAAATCTTTCCTATCCGCGTATTTGTCGAAAAGCCTTTGGAATGTTGTTAATGTACGTGCCTCAACCAAACCGCTGTCTGCTCATTCCATATGGGCACCAACCTCTGCGTAAAAAAACTTGGCACTCAGGATCCTTTTTATTCTTTCACCTCTAACCTGATGTCCTCTAGTCTTTGATTCCCAAATCTGGGAAAAAGAATGAGTGCATTCACCTTATCGACGCATCTCATGATCTTATACATTTAGATTAGATTAGATTAGATTAGATTACAGTGTGGAAACAGGCCCTTCGGCCCAACAAGTCCACACCGCCCCGCCGAAGCGAAACCCACCCATACCCCTACATTTACCCCTTACCTAACACTACAGGTAATTTAGTATGGCCAATTCACCTGACCCTGCACATCTTTGGATTGTGGGAGGAATCCGGAGCACCCGGAGGAAACCCACGCAGACACGGGGAGAATGTGCAAACTCCACACAGTCAGTCGCCTGAGGCGGGAATTGAACCCGGGTCTCTGGCGCTGTGAGGCAGCAGTGCTAACCACTGTACCACCGTGCCGCCCACCTGTGCAACCTGTACGATTTCTCCTCAGTTCCTTCCACTTAAAGGAAAATGCCTGTCCAAACTCTCCCTATAACTCAGACCATTGAGTACTGGCAACATCCTTGTCAATTTCTTCTGTCCTCTTTCCAATTTAATCACATCCTTCCTATGGCAAGTGAACAAAACCGAACGCAATACTCCAAGTGCATGCCTCACCAGCGTCCTGTCCAACTGCAATATAACTCTCGAACGTCTATACTCAGTGCCCTTACTGATGAAGGCTGGTGTGCCAAAAGCCTTTTTCACTGCCCTGTCCACGTGCAACTACTGTCAGAGAACCACGGATCTGAGCACCAAGGTCCCTCTGTTCCACTACAATCCTTCAGGGTCTAACATTCATCAGGAAATTCCAACCTGGATTTGACTTTTCAAAAAGCAACATCCCACATATTAATCTCCATTTGCCATTTCTCGCCCACTTCCCCAGCTGATAAATGTCCTGCTGCAATTTCTGATAACCTTTATCACTGTGCACAGTACTGCCTATTTTATTGTCATCAGCCTAATTACTAATCATGCTTTGCACAGTCTCATCCAAATCATTGATATAGATAACAAACAGTAATAGGTCCAGCACCGACTCCTGAGATACTCCACTCTTCACAGGACTCAAGTCCAACAAGCATCCTTCCAGTATTAGCCTCTGCTTTCTACCATCAAGCCAATTGAGTATCCAATTTGCGAGAGTCCCCTGGATTCAATGCTTTCGAACCTTTCAGAGCAGCCTATCACGTGGAACCTTATCAAAGGCCTTTCTGAAATCGATGCAGACTACGTCTACCACCCTAACTTCATCAACATTCAAGGTCAATTCCTCAAAAGAACACTAAAGAATTATGAGCCATGATATCCTATGCACAAAGCAGTGCTGACTGCTCCTTATGAATCCGTGTCGTTTCAAATGCATGTCTATGTTATCTCTCAGAACCTTCTCAAGGAACGTACATGTCACAGTTGTTACGCTAACTGGTCTACAGTTCGCAGGTTCTTCTTCGCAGCCCTTCTTGAACAAGGGCGCAGCGTTCTCTACCCTCTAGTCTTCCAGGACCTCCCCCGTGGCCAGCGATGATTCAAAAAGATCAGCCAGGATCCCTGCAATATCTTCTCTCGTCTTTTGCTGTGTTCTTGGATACAGCTGGTCAAGACCAGAACCTGTGCAGAAATACTGCAATGTCTGAAAAAGAAAAAAAATCGATTTCTTTAAGGTAGAATCACCAAGGAAATGGCAAGTGACTTAATGAATGCTAACATGATAAATTAAAGATTATATTAATCGTAGGAAGTGATTTCAGAAGAATTTTAGACATTGTGGAAACCGGAGAATTCTCAGAAATTTGTTTGTGTGGAGTTTGCATATTCTCCCCGTGTTTGCGTGGGTTTCCTCCGGGTGCTCCGGTTTCCTCCCACAGTCCAAAGATTTACACGTTAGGTGAATTGGCCATGCTTATTTGCCCAAAGTGTTCAGCGATGTGTCGGTTAGCTGCATCAGTCGCAAAATGTAGAATCGGACAGGAATGGGTCTGGGTGGTTACTCTTCGGAGGGGCAGGATGGACTTGTTGGGCCCAAGGGCCTTTTCCATATTGTGGGCTTTTAATGATTCTATGAAAGAAGAACACAACGTTTACATAAATCTACAATCTGTATTGCAAAGAAAACAAAATAAAAGCAAGGTCAAATGTGGAACTTTTTAAATGGGGAGAGGAGAGATTATTGTGGAGAACAGGGAAATGACGAAGAGAGCAGCCAGTTACTTTGCATCTGTCATCACGGAGAAAAATCGCTGAGAAATACTAAGTGATCTCATAGAACTTGTGGAACTAAAGACATAAAGTCAATTCATATCAGTAACAAGGCAGTAGTTGAAGGCTGGCATAGTAGTATTGTAGCTGGATTGAGCATTGCAAAGTCTGATGAGCCAGTTGTACTTCGTATTAAAATATTAGAAATAAATCAGCAAAAGACGCATTAATTGTGCTGTCGATGACTGTGTTTTTTTCCTGTCCATTCTGCAGAGGCTGGAAGTTAGTAAATGCAGATTGTAGATGAATGGGAGGGATTCAAGCATCTGCAAAGGGAAGAAGAGATAGTGTGGAGAATTGCAGAGCAATTAACTTAAAATCTGTAGGGAAACTGATGGAATTTATTATATAAGGTCTGATATTGGATATTTATAAATTAACAGCAACATTGGAGAGAATCAGAGCGCACTGACAGAATCTGACCAACTATTCATATTTGACAGACTTCAGAACGATTTGAACTTGTTTATTGCAACATAAAAATGGCATATTTCGGTTTTCAGAAGGCTTTTTTTTATCAGAACGCATTCAGTGAATTCATAAATAAAGTAATGTGAATGGTAATTGGAGAAATATATATAAAAGTGGAATGTTAAAGTCAGGTTCGCCTTCATTTAAATGAATCAGAACATAGTCGGAAGGTCATGTTGAAGCAGTTTCACAGCTTGCTAATGAAACTGTACATAAAGTATTGAGTCCAGTATTGGTGACCCAATCTCAAAAAGAATACACTTACCACGTAGGATGTGCAATGGACAGTCTCCAGATTAATCCCTCAGATGGTGAGATTGCCTGATGTGGAAACTCGGCCTGTGTTCTTTAGAGTTTCAAAGAATGAGAGGTGATCATGTGAAATTTAGAAAAATTCGTAAACATATGAGAAGGTGGAAATAAACAGGATTTTTCTCTGGCTGCCTACTCTACATTTAAGGCAAATAATGGCAGGTAAAGGATAGACCATCTCAGACTGCAATAAGAAGGCAATTCTTCATTTGAAGGGGACTGACTAACACAGCGACATGGAAACCTGCTGGCAGGGCAAGATTAGGGAGAATCCCCAGATATTCTATCGTACGTCAAGTGGAACAGAATAACCAAGGAACAGGTAGGACTCATTAGTGACTTGGCAAGTTGCATCCAAATCAACTTAGTGGCAGGAGACAGAAGGTCTGCTGGTAGAAGTCTGTTTGTTTGACTGGAGACCAGTATCTAATCGTGTACCATAGGGATCAGTGCTGTGTCCCAAATTATTTGTGATTCGGAGATGCCAATGTTCGACTGGCTTGGGCAAAGTTAAAAAAGTTGCAAACAATGGATGATAGTCCAACAGTTTATTTGGAGGCACGATCTTTCAAAGAGCATAATCACGTGATGAAGAAGCAGCGCTGCGAAAGCTAGTGCATCCGAATAAAACTGTTGGATCATAAACTGGTATTGTATTTTTAACCTTATTACTTGTAGTATTCATAAATGATGCAGCTATGAATATGGAAGGGATTGGGGTGAGTGTGATAAATCAGTTTGCATTTGACACAAAGTTTGGCTGGTTGGTTGGCAGTGAGGAGCAAGGCCTTATATTACAGGAAGATACCGATGGAATGATGAAATGGGTGGATCAATGGCCGATGGAATGTAACCCTGATAAATATGCGGTGATGTACTTTGGAAGAAGCAACCAGACAGGGGAGAACTCAAAGAATAGCAGCACACTAAGAAGCTCAGAGGGTGCTGCTCCACATATTGGGCGGCACGGTGGCACAGTGGTTAGCACTGCTACCTCACAGCGTCAGAGACCCGGGTTCAATTCCCACCTCAGGCGACTGACTGTGGAGTTTGCATGTTCTCCCCGTATCTGCGTAGGTTTCCTCCTGGTGCTCCGGTTTCCTCCCACAAAGGTGTGCAGGTCAAGTGAATTGGCCATGCTAAATTGCCCGTCGTGTTAGGTAAAGGGGTGAATGTAGGGGAATGGGTGGGTTGCGCTTCGGCGGGTCGGTGTGGACTTGTTGGACCGAAGGGCCTGTTTCCACACTGTAAGTAATCTAATCTAATATCCCTGAATGTGATTAAACAGGTTCATGCACAAGTTGACAAATCATAGCGACCATAAACATAGACTCTATTCATGGAGGCACAGATAATAAGAGCTATGTGTAACTTTGGTTAGGCCAAATGGAATACTATTTCCATTGCAGTGGATATTCACCAGGATGTTCCCTTGGATGGAGTAGATCAGATCGGGCTGTTTACTTTGAAGCAGAGAAGGCTGAGAGGGATATACTTCAGAAGGATAAGCTTACCTTGGGCATGGACAAGATAGATAGACAGCAATTGTTCCTTCCAGTCAAAGGGCGAAGAAGAAGGTAGTACTATTTTAAAGTGAAGGGTTTGATGTTAAGTGAGGATTTGAGGATTGGTTTTCATCCAGAGGCTGTTGAGGTCAGGAATGCACTTCCTGAGAGGGCAGTTGGCACAGATAATCTCACAACTGTTAATAAATACATGGTCGTGCCCTTGAAGTGCCATAACATACATGGCAATGGGCCTCATATAGGAAAGTGGGACTAATGTAGATCGTGCTGTATTTCTGTCAGTACAGAGTCAGTGCTTCTGTGATTGTATGGGTTAGACGGTCAATCATTGAGCAGCATAAGACAGGAATTGATGAGCTTCTGAAGAATGTATTAACCAGGGTTGTAAAAATAAACTTGTCTCCATGTGCAAGAACAGGGAAACTGAATGTGTCTGATGCCCTGCTCCCTTCCTGATGTTTCTGTGCAGTCTGTGGGAAAGCTCTGTCATTGTTTTCACAAGCTCTTAAACATTAGGAAGGCACCATCTGTCTGATTGAAAGGACCGTGTTTCCTGTTCCCTTTTCCAAAGCTCGTTGCCGGTGTTCTGTCTGGTTTTATCCTTTAAGAACTCAGAGCAATTTGATACAATTGAGTGTCTTGCTTAGACGTTTCATAGATCATTATAGAGATTCGCACATGTCTGTTTGTCAGGAGACACTTGTAGGCCAGATCGGGAAGCACGGGAGATTCACTTCCTGAAAGTAAATTGGTGAGGGAACAGATGTTTACAATGGACATTAGATTCAAGGTCAATATTACTGGACCAGATTTTATGTCTTGATATTTTGTTTATTGTTTTCAACTTCCACCAGCTGCCAGAGCATTATCCTTGTCTGGATCAGTAATCCAGTGATATTTGCACAACAGCACCATCTCCACATGGGGACCTATCAGAAACCACACTGTGCACATTATTCCTGTGCTGCTTGTCAGGTCTGTCAAAAAGAACTCCCACCAATGCGACTATCCCGACAGGACCGAGGGTGTGGTAAATGGTCAGACTGTAGTCATTCCCTTGTTATGCGACTGGATATAGTTGAGGAACTTTCCACGTGGCCAGGCAGATGTCAGAGTTGTAGCTGGAATGAAATAGCTTCCCCAGCGACACGGCTTGTTGTGCAGCACAATCTTCACTCCTATTGCAGGAATGGTGTCAGGGCTCATTGCCTTTGTCATATCGACTGTGTTCAGCTGTTTTTCATGTCACGTGCAGCGAATCGAATTAGTTGAAGACTGACATCTGTGATGAGGAGGGTGTGGTGGATTATCGACTCAAAACGTCTGGCTGAGGATGGTGTGGATACAACATCCTTGTCTTTCACACTGATGCACAGGGCTGGGGATATTTGTGAAGCCCACTACTCCTGTAAGTTGTTTATTAGTCCATCGACATTGATGACTGGATGTGCCTTGACTGCAGAGTTTCGATTTTATCTGTTGTCTTGGAATCATTTCCCCCCCTCCCCACAGATGGTAGTTCTGCTGTTTGTAATGTAACCAGTCAAGTGCAGTAGCTTTAATGGGTTGTCATCAGCTTTAGATACACATGGTTCTGACTTTGGCATGTTCACCCAAACTCGTCATTGAACCATCACTCGGCTTGATGATAATGGTGGAGCGATGCATTACCCTGGGGGAAAAGTTATGGATTGTGTTTGAATGCAATTCTGCTGCGGCTGCTGCTGTGATCACCTCCTAACCCGGTGTAAGCTGCAATATCTGCAAATCAATTCTACTGACTTTCCCCCAGTTCAAACCCATACCCATTCATCCATCAGCCCTGCACTCAGTAACCTAACCTGGTTTCTGATGTGCGAACGCATCCAGTTTCATAATCTCATTCTGCTGAGGGTCTCTCCCTGATGTCACGCCTCGAAGTTGTTACATTACTCAGATCCTTTAACATATTAATCTGATTTTTTTTTCCCATCATAACATCTTCTATGTTTGAAGTGAATGTTTTTTCTCTGTTTTTCTCCCTGACCATGATTAAGACCTCGGTCGTGTCAGTGATGCCAGCCTTATGTCGTTTCAGAGACAATGAACTTGTGCACTTTGCGTTTTTGTTCACTTCCCAATGTACAGCGCTCTGTGCTTGACAGGGCGTTTGAGCAGATTCAACACACGTCTTTGGAAAATGTTCAAAAACAGAAACTGCTGAAGAAATTAAGGAGGTCTGGCTGCATCTTGTGAAGTGAAAGCTGAGTTCATCTTTGGTGTCCAGCGACCCTCCGACAAAGCTCCCATTTTCTACAGCAATTTGTGCATTTTTATTTCTAGTATTCATAGTTATTTGTTTAATTGAAAATTTGTGCTGTGCCTATTCATTTCTGGAGAAACTTAGCAGGTCCGGCAGCATCTGCAGAGACAGAGAAACAGAGTTAGCGTTTCAAGTCCAGTGTGACCCTTCAGAACTGAAAATGATTGGAAACTGGGCATTTTTTTTCCTTGCCAGAGGTGGGGGGTAGGTGACAGGGAAAAGAGGGTGTGACAACAGATAAACAGGCTTTTTGCAGTGGTGAAAAGAGAAAATGGTATAAAATGAGTTGAAATTAAGATGTGAATGGGGAAAAGGGTTCTCTCTATTGAGTGCAAGATAAAGAAGACACAACCACATAAGGTCATACGGAGGCCAGGAGGGAGAATGTTGAACATGTTGTATTATATAGATCTGGCCAGAGATACATTTTCACTGTAGAGATCACTGCCGTCAGGCAAAGGAATTCAGGTGCTTGCCGGTTTATTGGCACTAGTAAGATTTTCATGCTGCCTTAGTATTGTAACATAAAGAAGAAAACAAATAACAGTATGAAGTTTGGGCTGAGCATTGTTTACCTGTCACTTTTAACATTGTTTCAAGTTTACAGTGCTTATCTTTAAATGCTTGTTCTTGAAATTAGTATCAGATGGTTTGTCGGAGATTGAGAGGTGACATTATAGTAATTTACAAAATCAGGGGAGGCTTGGGCAGGGTGAGAAGCCGAGTTCTTTTCCACAGGATAGGAAAATTAAATCATAGAGCCATAGGTTTATGGTGGAAGAGGGAAGATTTAAAAGGGAGGAAGAAGGAACTGTTTTTTGCACAGAGGGTGACGTGTTTATAGAATGAGCTGCCAGAGGAAGACTGGCAGATGCATGTACAGCTCCAACATTTAAAAGACATTTGGACGAACATGTGAATGGGGACCGTTTAGAGGCATATGGGCCAAATGCAAGAAGATGGGAATAGTTTAGTTTGGAAAACCTGGCCGGCATGGACAAGTTGGACAAAAGATTGTGCTTGTATGCGCTATGACTGTATAAATATAGAAAGCGAAGAAAAGGGAAGAAAAGATGTGATGGAAGTAAATTGGCAAGAAATATAAAAACAAGCAGCACGATCTTTTTCATGTATGTAAGAAGAGTTAAAGAGGTGTGTGTGTGTGTGTGATCTTTGATAAAAAGGAAGTCAGGAAAGTTATATTGAGGATATATGGAGGGTGTGACTGGGGAACTGGTTACAGGGAACAGACAGATAATTTACACCTGTATTTTACATCGTTCCTCACAGGTAAAGGTGCTGTAAATATTTCAATGGTATAAGCAAAATGGTAACAGCAGGGAAAATCTTGAGCTGTCTCTAACAGAAGGAACAAGGCAATTCTCAAACAGATTAGACCAAGGGTAAACAGATCATCAACAATTCAGAGCTGGTTTTAAAAGAAGTGGTCACAGAGTGGCTGGTGGCACTGTGTGAAATATTCCATAGCTCTCTGGATTAAAGGAGTGATCCAGTGAAACTGGAGACCCTCCAATGTAGCACCTGTCTTCAAGAAACGAACGAGACTGAAAACATGAAACACTTATCCTAACCATTATTGCTAGGAATCTGTGAGAGTCTGTTATGAAGGAAGGGACTGCAGAGCATTTAGAAAAGCTTCACACAGTGTCAGCATGGTCTTGTTAAAGGCGAATTACATTTTGCCTGTAAAATCATGCAAAGTTTTTCAGGAAATCCATGAGAATGTGACATCTGGCCTTGATAAAGGGGGACTGGTAGACATTAGGCTTTCCAGAGATTTTCCACAAGGTATCACAAAATAAAGGTTCTTACACAAGACAGAAACTCATAGTCTGACGGATAATGCATTAGCATGGGATGACACTTGATAAACACTTACAAATCGGAGAGTCATGATTCATCGGTCTTTATGAAAAAAATGTACCTACTGGAGTACCACAAATATCAGTCCGATGGCAAGAGCTGCTTACAAGAGCTGCACTCAGCTCCTGACGGCGGGAGCTGAGTACAATATACATTCGAATTTGAGGATGACACTGACAACCAAAAGTCAGGCAGTTATTAAATGGAGAGGACTCCCAAAAAAAGGAGCAGTACAACGAATTGGACTGTTCCTGTATATGAGACATTACGTCAGCATGTTGATGCAGAAATGTTGGTTCATTAGACTGGTTCCTGGGATGAAAGGATTGAATTATTGAATACATCAAAAATACTGAGGTGATTATTCATTGCGGTTTAAATGAATGAGAGTGTCATTACTGAAACGGATAAGATACAGAGGGGGCTTGACAAGATCTGTGTTGAGAATGTGATTCCACACCAGAGCAGAGTCTCCAAGTCAGATATGTAGATACAGAATAAGAAATATCGATTTCAAACTGAGATGGAAAGAAATGTCTTCTTTCAGAATGTAGTGAATGGCTGGAATTTCCTAACCCCGAGAGTTGTGGAGGTTGGGTCACTGATTGTATTTACAGACGGATGGATTCATTTGTGACATTTCAGCGAGTTGAGGGATGCAAGGGATTAGCAGGAAAGTGGGGTTGAGCAGTGGAGTAGATCAGCCATGTTCTTATTGAATGACAGCGCAGGTTCCTATTTCTAACGTTCATATTTATGTTTTGGAAAATACTTGATTATTTTCCTGGAAGTCATGATGTAAAATGTTGCATTCAGAGACAGCAGAGGATTTGTCTGAGTTAACCTTATGTGGGGCATGGGGGCTGTATTCAATGCGAATCTGGGCCTGTAACATGACCTACATCAGGAGCAGAAGTTACAGAGAGGGGAAGCCTGAAAAGAGGGTTTGTGGGAGGGGGGTCACTGCCTGACCCAGCCTGGATTTTCCTATACATTTGCCAAACAACACCAAATCATCGGAGTGGCCTTAATCTGCTCCTGCACAGCAGGACCGAAGGGCTGAATGGAACGGACACGACTGGGCCATTCAGAACTTTGACACTATCCCACCAGTCAATAAGGTTATGGCTCATCTCATTGTGTTCCCAGCTGCACTTTTCTCTGATTTTACAATGATTCCTGATTCACCTGTCTATGGAAAATCAGACAAAGTCAGCCTCGATATAATATGAAGATTCAGCCCTCCCAATCTTCTGGGTGAGAGAATTCCCACTTGAATGAATTCCAACTTTGTGAATTTCTCCTCAGTCCGGTTCTGACTGAGGATGGAGGGTGTCACTGTTTCCATTTCTAGTCCCACTCCTCCACTGCTCACAAAACAATTTAAATGTAACCAGGTTGGCGATATGGTCGAAAATAAAGGTCTATTACTGGGTCAGGTTCAGTTATCAGAACAAGCCAGTTGGATTTCTTCAGTCAGCTACAAATAATTAACAGAACTAACTGAGGAGTATGATGGATATGTGGTTAGCACTGCAGCCGCACATCACCAAGGAGCTGGGTTCAATTCCAACCTCAGGTGAGTTTGAACATACCCCACGTATCTGTGTGGGTACCCTTCCAATGCTCCAGTTTCCTCCCAGAGTACAAAGATGTGCAGCTACGAGTGGATTTGCCATGCTCGATTGCCCATTGTTGAGAGAGCATCCCCTTCATGGTAACCCCTGTCAGTGTGGGGGAACTTAACCTGCGCTGCTGGCCTCCCTCTGCATCACAAACCAGCCGTCCAGCCAACTGAGTGGGAGACAGTGTAACTGTTACAGACAGAAACAGGCACAGGCAAAGGGCAAGAGAAACTTTCATAACAAGGAAAATGGTATAATTCAGATAACGGTCAAGATAACAGCTGAGGATAAAATGTTCTCTGCTCAAAATTGTATTTCATAACAAGCGTTGAGAAGCAGTGTTCGGCTGAATACAATAAAGAGAGTCAAAGTGAAATAGCCAGAATTACTAACTGTGATTGGATATAAAATAAATGCATATTTTTGCAGTAACCCAGGGCTTTGAACGACTGAAGGTTCCTATATCTGAAAATGGGAATTCTTTGGAACACTATCTGGAATTTTCCATATTCAAAGTGTGTGTGTGTGTGTGTGAGAGAGAGAGAGAGAGAGAGAGAGAGAGAGAGAGAGTGAGAGAGAGAGAGAGAGAGAGCGAGAGAGAGAGAGAGAGAGAGAGCACAGATACTGCACTGAGCTCGGTGGTGAGCTCAGACCATGCTCGGTGGGGCTGGTGGTGAGGCCTCCTCTGGGAAGAGAATGGACCCTCTGTACTAGCCCATCCACTAGGACCTCAGTGCCTCTGATGAAAAACCGTGGTGTTCATTCCCCTTACCTGCCATGCTTGGGGTCAACTGTGCAGGATGGCTTCAAACTGAGGAAGTACAACAGTGTGCCCATTGGCCTTTGAAAGATGGCACCAGTGTCAGCGATCATAGAATAGCCAGGGGCATCAGTGCGATGGTGAGTCACTCCAGCCATGTTGGGTTGGAGGATTGGGGTGGCATTGAATGCGAGGAACACTATGAGATTGAGTGGGTAGTTAATGAGGTGAGTTCGATACGATAGCACCATGAAACTAGTTCAGTCTCGTACAGATAATCCCTTTGTCACACTCAATAAAAATGTCACTGAGACAAACTATTGTTAGATTCAGCCCAATGAGTCGAAGACTCTGCTGACCCCACACCCAGTTACAAAGTTGCAGAACAAATGTTCGTCTAAAACTTTCCCTCATCTTTATTGACGCCAATATCCCCTTCACCTATCATCCTGGGAATACTGGCTTATGTTGTAGGATGCTGTCGAAGTGCCTTCATTTCAGCATACTGAAACCTGTGATCTCACATGAAATTGTCGCTCAATGTCCCTTTCGCTTTTTTCCCCAAAATCCTTTTTATTGTTGGTAGTTAAACTGATTTATGTATCATCACTCTCTGGCAGGAACGAGGGAATACAGACTAGGCAATAAGGGCTCTGTATCAGAGTGATCATGCAACTAGACGGGTAATTCAGAGTCACGGCCTATGACTCCAAGGCAGTGTTTAAAATCCTACAACAGCCGATGACAGGGCTTAAATTCGAATGACAAAACTTGGAATGAAACCTTAATTTCACTCATGAAAACCAGAAACCGTTAATATTTATTTTTTTATTATTTCACTGATAGTCTTTGCTAAAGAAGCTGAACATTATTACCCAGTCTGAACTCAGAGTGACTTCAGGATCCATTTTGTCTTGACAAATGGCCGCGTAGTCAAGGACAATTAATGATGGACAACAAATGCTGCCCTTGCCAGTGATCCTGGCATCCCGCGAAACAACAGCATTAAAGGTGAAATAAACCAAGGAACGGTGGGTGCTCGAGGTCAAAAATAAAATTCTCCAGCGCCTGAAAGTGTTGGAGAATCTTGCAGGTATAGCAGCCTCTGTCAGGGGAAATGCAGATAACGGTTTGAGTCCAATGACCATGCTTCACAACTGAAAGCAATCTTGAAAATAATATTATTTATCCTGGTATCATGGAGTGGAGAGAGAGGTGGGGGCCAGGTTTAAATTGAATGGATGGAGAAATGGTCGAAAAAGAGAGGAAAAGAAATGAAAAGTGAGCAAAGGGATTGCTGATGATGAACTGAAAGGAAAACAAAATGGCAAGTTATTCTCACATTTCTCCATTTTCCCACATTCCTGAATATCTCGTCCATTAAGATTTGTCCCTGATTAAAGTGAGTTAGGTTCCCTGTATCTCTCTTCTGTGAGTGTGATGATCAAATCCATTAGCAATGCTGGTGCTGCCCTTATAGTTGCTGAGATATAGAGAAAGGTGATGTTACATTGTCAACTGCTTCTTTGGAAAGAGAAACAGTTACTGTGGGAGTGTGCAGAGATGCAACGGCTTTCTCAGCCAGGAAGAGAAACTCAGGAGTGAAAATAGCTTTCAACACTGAGCGCATTCATGTTCCGTGTGGCGAATTCACTTGCTCTTGTCATTGGAAAATCAGTGGAGTTTCTGTGGATGATTATCTCGGGTTTGGATCGTCAGCTGCCGGCTCTGGTAACCCCACTCTATACACTGCATTTACAGAGTGTCTGGGTCCATGGTAAACAAATGGAGATGAGGCTCCACAGAAGGGAAGCTCTATAAATAGGGTGTTGCAGGACAGTGCATTATCTTTCCTGGGATTTCCCGGGACATTTGTCTAAGCTGGACCAGGTGTCAGGTATGAAACCAGTTTGTTTCAAAATTGAGGTTGTTACTGAGCTGTGCCCCCTCCTTCAGTGTTCTGTGTAGCCTCACACCAGTGACAGGACTGTGCTGATGCTCACCATGAATTAAACTGGATTAATTCTGGAACTTTCCAGGCAGTAGTGAGTAACATATCCATCATCATCGGAGTGCAGTCCTCCGATATATTCACTGGCTGACAGAACCCATCTGTCCGCTGAGAGCAATATATTGTGTCCATCTCCCTGAGGAAGGTACAGAAAGTAACTTCCAGAAATACAAGGGAACAGAGTGACTGGTGAAAATGGGGAACAACAGGAAATTAGAATTAATAAAAGGTACGTCTTTCAAAATCTCATTGAATTTATGGTTGGTATATTGCTGCATCTGATGAGCTACATGGCAGAGTATTGAGGAGGTGGCAGTAGAGCTAGTGAAAGAATTACTGATTATTCTACAAATCTGGTTAGATTCTGGAAAGGATCCTCCAGACTGGAAAGCAGCTATTGTAAACCTAAATATTTAAAACAGGACGGAGAGAGCAAACAGCAAGCTAAGCAGTGGTTAGCTTGATGTAAGCTGTGAGAAAAACATTGTAAACTTTTGTGAAGAATGTGACAACTAGACCCTTGGAAAATAATGACCTGATTCATTAGAGTCAATCAAGATTCAGGAAGGGGAAATGATCTTGATCTTTGATAAACCTGCTGGATTTTGTGGAGGTTGTCCATTGTGACATCGACAATTGAGAACCAGTGGGAATGAAGTATTTGAATTTTCAGCAGACGTTTGACATGGTTGAATACAGGTGAGTGGGGAATGTTAGAGTCCATGGGTAGGTAGGGGTGGAATAGACCGAATGTATTAAAAGTTGGGTAATCGAGAGAATGAAGAGAGTAATATAATTATCTGGAGTGAAAGCTTTGGGGTTTCAGAAGAATCAGTGTTTGGGCAATACTCTTCACAAGATATAAAATGTTTCAGATATGAACAACAAATATCATCATTCACATTTACGTTCATTAAATAGTGAGAGGTTAGGAAGTGCTGTTGTTGAAACAGACCTGGATGTGCTTGGTCATAAGTCACGAACAGAATTTTTCCCCAGCAGGAAGTAAATGATATGTGGCTCATCATGCAAAATGATTAAAGTACCAGAGTAAATGTATCTTTCCCAATGATAGAGTTTTGTTGAAAGACTGTTTGGTGTATTGTGTACAGGTTGAATCAGCTTTATAAATAATGATCTTGTCAGCGATTCAGTCCAAAGAGATTTCACTAGACTAAACCCTGGCATGATGTTACCATGAGGAGAAAGTGAAGAAACGTGTGCTTAATAAAGTGTGTTAAGGTGTTTGTGAATTTATATTTTTAAAAAAGTGCTGAAGCACATTTAGTGTTGAAGATAACTATTTGCCTTATTAGATCAATTAAAGGAATACCCAGGCAAATTCACATTTCCTATGTATTGAAGTGCAAATATATCCATTGTAAATGTATTGGCTGGTGCCTGTTCTAGTCGAGGAGACATCTGCACGGTAACAGCATGTAGATTGTAGTTTTTGAGGGTGTGGTGGTGGGAGGTTCAGCCGGTTACAGTATTGCAAACGGACAAAGTAGCAGAATCACCTCGCCTGCGATAAGAAAACATGCATCATTCTCTTTCATTACTAACTTCACGAGAGCAATGGCTGATGGAAGATGTAAACAATAGCCAACGGTGCCAACATTCAATCCAGTCCAGTAGTTTTTGTGAACTGATGGCACCATACTGAAAGGGGTTAAATGGAACTGTTTGTTCAGTGGCTGCGATTGATGCCAGTCTCCATGGATCGTGGTTGTGTCACTGGATGTTTTCCGTCTCCTATTAGTAAGAGGCCTCTTGCAATGGTTTATGCCATTGTAGCAGCAGATGCATCAACTCCAACACTCAAAGGGATCAGCAGCTGCAAAGATAGAAAATTGAGATTTAAGCATCTGAGAATAGTCTGGAATGATCCATTAATGGATCAGAATCTGAGAACATTAGACTGGAATGCTACAACAATGGACAGGAGTTTATCCGAGGGACTTTTCTATTTTTCCTGGTCTTCGTCAACATTAACATTTCGGATATATGATGCACTGATGATTATCCAGGCGGGTTACTATTGTTAGCGTTCCTGGCAAGTTTCTTCATCTCTATCCATTTATTAATCTCTTCAACCATGGCGAACTTCTTTGCTATTTCTATGATCTATATTTGACAAAGACGGAAACTATTGTCTTCAGTTTCAAATGCAAATTACCCACAAATTTCAGAACAGCCCACGCCCCCTCACTCACAAACATCTGAGAACGAGACTGTTCACAATACCGAATTTAAATAAATAAAATTCCAAGTACAAACAAAATTAAAGGTTAAATAAAGCAAAGACTGATGCAACAGATCAGAAACAATAAAGAACGAGCAAGTGCCAGACAAACTGAGCAGATTTGGCAGCCCCCTCCAGTCGAGAGAAAAATAGAATTGGCAATTCGATTCTAATTACCATACATCAGAACTGAACACAGTTGGGAAATAGCGTGATTGATGTTAGTGACACCCAACATCTGTTATGAAGGGGAGAAGGACTGAGTTGAATAGATGGAGAAAGAGAGAGATAGAGAGAAAAAAAGCGAACAAAGTAATTGTTGATGATCAGCTGGGATGGAAATAAAAAATGAAATTAAACCTTGCTTATGTTCCTCCTGTTCCCATATTACTGATATTCATCACCATGTAAGGTATATGTTAAAGTCCCTGTTTAAAGTTATTTATGTCTGTTTTTCCCTCTTCCCTGTGTGGGATCATCTTCCTTTATTCATTAATGGGATGCTGGGCCAGTATTTAATTCCCGTTCCTCATTGTCCTTGAGAAGGGTTTGGTGAGCTGCCTTCCTGACCCACTGCAGTCTGTGGGATGTAAGTAGTCAGTGCTGAGGTCCATGCGGTTTCTTTTCTTTGAGGTTTTGAAGTGCCTGATATAACTGAGTGGCTGGCTGAGGTATTTTAAACTGCAACTGAGAGTTAACCACATTGCTGTGGATCTGGAGTTACATGTAAGCCCGACCAGCTGAAGATGGTAGATTTCCTTTCCTGAAGGGCATGAGGGTGCCAGGTAGGACAATCAACAATGGTTTCATTGTTTCATTTGATTCTGAATTCCTGATATTTTATTGAATTCTATTTCCAACATTTGCCATTGTGGGATTCGGATCCAGTGTCTGGGTCATTACCTGACTCCCTGGATTAATATTCGGAGATAATACAGCTAGATCATCGCCTCCTCAGTATCTCCAATCAACTGCAATGGCAACAGTGATGTTGTTGTTGGTGTGACTTTGCTTCATAAGGCAAATAAATGATTGGCCAAAAATGCCATCTTTCTCATTTTGTATTTATGAGAAGGCGAGATGATGGGAAGTGCTCTGAGTGAAAAGAAGCTGAATGTCCTTGATCATGAGGCACTAATAGAATTCATACAGAACAGTCGTATACTGGCAGGTGGGACCAGATTGGGTTGGGATATCTGGTCGGCATGGCGGGTCGAACGGAAGGATCTATTTCCATGCTGTGCATCTCTATGACTCTATGACTCAGCAAGTAATCAGCACAATACATGAGTAGGAGCGGTCATGAAAAAATGATTAAAGTATAAGTGTGAAGACACCATCCTGCAGTTGTGGAGTGTACTTGAGACAGTATTTTCTTTAATTTAGAATCAATGATCTCCTTGGTACAGAGAGACGGTGTGATGGAGTTTCACCAGACTAATCCCTGCGGTGATGGTACCATGAGGAGAGTGTGAAGGAAATGAGTGTTTAATCTGTAAACACACAAAAAGAATAAAACGTAATTGCATTTACACTGGAGTGTTATGAATCAACACTCATTATTTCCAAAACAAAACACGGATAACATTAGATATAACATGTCTTCCATGATATGTGTCTTCACATTTGGACAAATATATAGATAGGAAAGATTTAGAAGGATATGGACCAAGCGCGGGGCAATGGGGTTAGCATGGACAGACATTTTGATTAGCATGAACCAGTTTGTGCTAATCGGCCTGTCTCAGTGCTATAGGATTCTATGACTCTGTGATAGTTTACAGAGCTCTATGGAGCCCCCATGTTGGTTGAGAGAGAGTTCCAGGTTCGGAATGAACTCTAACCGTCTGGATGTACAATTGGTGTGTGACCCTGCATTGAACGTCATGTTGTTCACAAATCTGTCATCAGCCACACTCTGATAGTATTAGCCATTCCCACCAGTTTCTGACCTCCACACGGAACACTAGCCTGTCTTCTCTGTCACAAACCAATCCTTCTGTTTTACTAAAAGCTGTTCATTGGCTCAAGTAGACTCTGAGCTGAAAATGTGTTGCTGGAAAAGCGCATCAGGTCAGGCAGCATCCAAGGAACAGGAGAATCGACGTTTCGGGCATAAGCCCTTCTTCAGGGCCTGAAGAAGGGCTTATGCCCGAAACGTCGATTCTCCTGTTCCTTGGATGCTGTCTAACCTGCAGCGCTTTTCCAGCAACACATTTTCAGCTCTGATCTCCAGCATCTGCAGCCCTCACTTTCTCTCAAGTAGACTCTGTCCTTGATGTTTTTCAGAGTGATAACAAAACGGGGCCAGGCTACGATCAGACATGAAAGGGATTTTCAGAGGCCTTTTATTTATATATAAACAGTTGAAACTACAGGCCAAAGTCGTCATGCTTTAGAAGTGACCTGGATAATGAACGGGGAGTTGTCAGCTGTTTTAGCTGACCTAGCTGAGTTGAACTGAGCTGAGCAGCTTTCAGTTGAGTCTTGAACTGGGAAGTTGAACTGGGAGCTGTGTGGAAACGCTTTCTCTCTTCTGCCCTTCAGCTTCAACCTGGAAACATGCGTTCCATTATAACGTTTTCTCAAGGAAGTTTGATTATTGGATTATTGTGTGTATTTGGAATAGCATATTTAAGTCTAGCTGGATTGGTTGAATTCTGTAGGGGTTCTACATTCTGTTCTGTGTGTTTCATTGTGTAATTTTGTGAATTACGTTTTAGTCTGATTTAAAATCTCGTCATCACCCTAGCTAAATTACTCCAGTTAATTTTCATTGGATAATTAACAAAACAAACTGCAAAGTTATGCTCTGGGCTGCTTGCTTAAGAATGTTTTGAGTGTTCTGGCCTTGTCCATAACAGACTGGGGGCTCATTGCTGGATTTTTAACAGCGAGTGGGAGATGCTAGTGTCTTTATTTCGGGTATTAGTTTGATTGGGTTGACAAAGCGTAGAATAGTAATGGCTATTTCAGTCGCCAAACGTTTCCTGGGTGTGCATGCAGTGACTTTGGAAATTTTACGAAAAGTGAATAAGACCAAGTTGCAAGAATTAACGGAGAAGCTGGAACTGGAACTGACTGCATCTGTAAGGGAAGGAGAGATAATTACAGCAGTAGCTCGTCAATTAAACTTGCTGGAGAAACTATCAGAATCAGAGATGGCAAGAATTCAGTTGCAAATGAAACATCTTGAGGTAACGTTGAGAGGTAAGGAATGGGTGGCCAAAATGAAACATTTGACTTTCGATAAAATGCAGAAGAGGGAGGGAAAAAGAGCGCAGCAGAACAGAGAGTAAAAAGAAAGAATGACAACAGGGGAGATAGAAAGAGAGAACGTTTGAATAGCAAAAACTGACACTTAAAAAGGAAAATCAGTGTAAAAGGTTGGAGATAACGGCTGAGGGTGGGCTTAGTAAGGAAGAGAGTGCGGATGAGCAAGGCCCTGGTAGTCAGAAGCCGAGTGAGAATTTGTTTGAGTATGTTCAAGCATTGCCTCAATTTGATGAGAAGATTGTGATGCCCTTTTCATATCATTTGAAAAGTTGGCTAAACAAATGCAGTGGCCAGAGGGTTTTGTTGATCCAAACGAAACTTAATGGTAGGACTGGTGAGGTATTCACATCCCTGTCAGGGGAGGTATCTGGGGAGTATGAGGAGGTTAAAAAAAATAACATTTTATCTGCTTAGGCAACCCTTCAGGAATCTAATGAGGGATCCTGGTCAAACCTGCACTGAGTTTGTAAGGATCAAACAGACTAATTTCGATAGATGAATAAGAGCTTTAAAATACAAGCAAAGCTCTCATGTCCTAAGAGAGTTTAGTGCTTGGAGGAATTCAAAAATTCACTGCCTGAAGTAATGCAAACTCAGGTGGAAGAGCAGAGAGCGTAAGCAGCAAAGTTAGCTACTAAAAGGGCTGATGATTATAAACTGGTCCATGAACTTGGTTTGGCTTCCAGAACCAGTTCTGGTCTCTGAGGGACAGAAATGGGAGCAAAGAGATATCCTCACGTGCAAAGGGAAAGGTAGATCACAGCGTAGATCATAAGGATAATTTACCACAGTAATAAAGAAAACCTTGGGTGGGGGGGAACAAAGAAATTAAAATACTATAGTGTTTTAATTGTAATAACTGGGACACACAAAATCACAATGTTGGTGGGCTGGGAGAAAACCTGATGTAGGATAACTAGACAAGTCTGGAAGTTTTGTTTGACTCGTAACATAAAGCATAAGGGAAGGTAGGCAACTGCCTCAGAGTGTACAAGATGATAAGTGGACGTGCCAAATCTCCATTAAAAAAAAACTTGCATGAAAGGGTAAAATTTATTTATATAGGCCAGGAATAATTGGTAAGGAGGTTCCAGTATTAATTGATATAGGATCTTTCCAGTCTGTAATGCTGAGGGTGAGGCTTTATGCACTCTTGAGAGACTATTGCCAGAAAATGTGCTGGTAACAGGAATTCATAGTGAGGAAAAAAGTGCTCAGTTATGTAAAGTCCAGAAAAGTCCAGAGAGTCCAGAAAAGAGTGGAGAATGTGTGGTAGGAGTACTAGACCCCTAACTCTCAGCTCCAGGAATAAAATGTGTCCTTGCAAATAATATAGCTGATTCACTGGTTGGCGTGCTGCCTACTCTAGTTGAAAAGCCAGTGGAGATGCAGGCAACTGAAGACCTGGAGAATGTTTATCCAGGAATTTCCCCTGATTGCATGACCAGAAGATCACAGATGCACAGGTTTAAGCAGGATAAAAGCACAGATAAGGAAACTGACGTAGAGTTATCCGAAAGTTTCTTTTTGATCAGATAAGTGGAACAGAGAAGGACAAGTTTGAAAACATGAACGTATTTTTAGCTCTGCTAAGCTGATTGAATTACAGCAGAAAGATGAGGAGTTACAAAAGTTATATCAAAACATATTTAGCAAGAAAGAGAATGAATGTATTCCTGTGTGTTATTACTAAACAAATGATGTCTTAATGCGGATATGGACATCAGCACACACTGAAGCAGATAAGACGTGGACAGAAATTCATCAAATTGTTTTGTCTGTTGGGTGTAGACAGGAGGTGCTGCGAGTGGCACATGAGCTACCACTTGGAGATCATTTCGGGGTGAGGACATTACAGGCTGAAATACAAAGATATTTTCACTGGCCTGGACTACACAAAGATGTAGTTGAATATTGCCAGACGTCTCAAACATTTCACACAGGCAGTAATAAAACCTGCAACTTTAATACCTATTCCAGCATTTGAGGAACTTTTCACAAGAATGTTGATAGATTGTGTAGGTCGCCTATCTGAAACAAAAAGTTGGAATAAGTATTTATTAACAATAATGGATGTGTCGACTAGATTTCCCGAGGCAGACCCATTACGCAGCATCACAGCTAAAGGAGTTGTAGAAAAAGATACTTATTTTTAACTAGGTACAGACTACCAATTGAGATCCAGACATATCAAACCTCACATTCGAACTATTCAAGCAGGTGATGGATAACTTTGGAATAAAGCAATTCAAATCTACTACGTAGTATTCGGAATCACAGTGAACATGAGCGAGATGGCATCAAACAGGGAAGACCATGTTGAGGGTTTATGGTCAGGATAATCCAGTTGCGATCAGGAAATTCTTTTTGAATTATTTGTGATCGGAGACGCACGAATGAATCGACTAAATTCAGACTATTTGAATAAATTTGTAGGCAAGAAGTAAAAGGACCATTACCAATGTTTAAGGAGAAATTAATAAGTCAGAATTCAGAGACCAACCATTTGGACGATGTGTCAAATTTTAGGGAACGATTAAATTGGCTAGACAGCATTTAAAAGTAACGCAGCATACAATGAAACAGGAAGTGGATCATAAATCACAAATTCGCAATTTCGCAATTGGGAATAAGGTATTGGTGTTACTTCCAGTAACAGTTGAGCCTTTAGAAGCAGGTTTTAGTGTACCTTATCAAATTGGGAAGAAATTGAATGAGGTGAACTACTTGGTACGGACTCGAGACTGGATGAAATCTCACAGAGTGTGTAAAGTGAATATGCTCAACAGGTATTTTGATAGGGAGAGAAAGCAAGAGGAGAAGGTATTAATGCTTACAGCACAGAAGGAAGAAACAAGTTCAGAGGATTCTGAATTGGACATTCCTATATCAAATTGAACAATGAGAAAGTTGTCAAAATTGGGATAAATTACTGAGTTACCTTCTACAAGAAAAACATAGTGACCTGAAAGAGTTATTATGATATCATGGAGAGATTTGCGGAAATAAACTCGGAAGTACGAACATAATTGTGCATGATGAAGACACAGGAGATGTTGTTTCGATTAAGCAACATTCTTAAAGGCATTACCCTCTAAAGTTGGCACATATTGAGAAGGCGATAGAGCACACGCTCCAAGATGGCATAATCGAAGTGAGTTACAGTGATTGGAGCTCATGTATAGCCATGGTTCCAAACCCAGATGTTACCCAGAGGACATGTGTGGACTGTCACAAAGTCAACTTCAACACAAAGACTGATGCATATCCAATTCCATGATTGAAGATCTGTGTCAGAAAGGTGAGATAAGCTAATTACATTTCTAAGTTGGACTTGCTCAGAGGCTACTGGCAAGGACCTCTGTCAGAGAGAGCAAAGACAATTTCGGCTTTCATAACGCTAATTGGACTATATCAGTTCAAGTTGACGCATTTGGTATGTAAAATGATCCAGTCACATTTCAGAGACTGATAATAAGGTCATTGCCGGATTACCCAACTATGTGGCACACATCGATGACCTGGTGGTTTTTAGTCACTCATGAAAGGAACATTTACAGCATTTAGCAGACTTGTTTGATTGACTTCAGAAGGCAGCCTTGATGGTAAACCTAGCTGAAAGTGAATTGGAGAAAGCCTAAGTCACATTTCTGGGTCACATTATTGGACATGGACCAATGGCCCCATGAGAAACAAAAACAAAAGTGCTCGGGAATGTTCCACACCGTCGACAAAAAGAAATATGCAATACTACGGTTCCTGGGATTGACTGGATTTTACCGAAAGTTTGTGCCAAACTTTAAACAGTGCGGCTGCTCCACTCACCGAATTGTCAAGGGCAAGAACTCTTAGTGGACAGAGGACTGTCAAGAGACATTTTACAGCCTAAAAACTGTGTGAACACTGCCCTCAGTATTAGCTACACTAGATTATACGAAGGCTGTCAAGGTGGCTATCAATGCCAGTGATGTGGGTGTCGATCCGGTGTTCCTGCAGAAGGATGATGAGGGAATAGAAAGACCCATCGGGTATTTTTCTGGGAAGTCGAACGTTCATCAACAGAAATGTTCAATGGTGGAGAAAAAGACTTTAAACTTGGTGTTGGAATTACAGCATAACTGTGTTTCTATTACCAGCAATGCATCTGAGACAATCGCATACACTGATCACAACACATTGACATTTGTGGAAAAAAATAAAGACAAAAATGCCAGACTGTGTAGATGGAGCTTGTTGTTGCAGCCATTAAATCGGACCATTGTGCATGTGGCAGGTGGTGAAAACGTGAAAGCTGATGAGTTATTCAGACTCGAATGAGATACGGAGCTGTTCGGTGGCGGGGATGCTGCGGCCTGAATTTGCATGGGTTTGTGCATGTTTGAATGTTTACAATTAATATAGTGTATCTGTCAGTTTCGAGACTACTAACTGGGTTTGAAGGGTTAAAAATTGAGCCACATTTTAACATTGATGGTTCTTTTTTAAGGGGAGGGGGGGGCGGGGGAGACATGTCACAAAGCAAGTCCCTTTTTTGTCTAAAAGCTGTTCCTCAGCTCAAGGAGAATCTGTCCTTGGTTTTTTTCAGAGGCATAATAAAACGGGCCAAGCTCCGATCAGTCTGGTTTGGTACAGAGATGAAAAGGATTTTCAGAGGCCTTTTGTTTATATGGAAACAGATGAGACTTCAGGGCAAAGTGGTCATGCTTTATAAGTGACCATTATAATGAACGGAAAGTGGAGAGCTATTTTAGCTGAACCCGCTGAGCTGAGCAGTTTTCAGTTGAGTCTTGAACTGGGAAGTTCAACTGGGGGCTGTGTGGAAACTCTGTCTCTTTTCTGACCTTCAACTTCAACCTGGAAGTATGTGTTCCATTTATACTGGTTTTTATTGGGAGTTTGCTTATTGGGACAGTTGTTTATATTCGGAACAGCATAATTAAGTCTAGCTGAATCGGTTGAATTCTGTCGTGATTCCTTATTCTGTTCTTTGTGTTTCATTGTGTAATTTTATGAATAAAGTTTTTGTCTGTTATAAAATCTACTAGTCACCCCAGCGAAATTACTCCGGTTAATTTTCATTATACACTTACCGAAACAAGTTGCAAAGGTATGCTCTGGACTGCCTGCTTAAAAGTGTTTTGAATAGTCTAGCCTAGTTCATAACATGTCGGAGATGGAAGATGCCTCCTTGGGACTTGGCACAAACCAATCACTTTCCCTCCTCATGATCAGTAAACCACGTTAACAGAGCACGTGTGTACCATTAGCAATGGAGCCAGGAGGAGCAACATGGAGCAGTCTGTCTGTGCAGTTTGTGCCTCATAGATTTGTTGTGTTGCAGCAACAATGACATTCTCGAATTTCAGTCTAACAGTTTAGAGGGGCTGAATATCCTCTTCTGTTCATGTATCAGTGTCTCGAGGGTCTCTATGTATTCCTCCTGACCCAAGGGCAGAGGTTCAAGGACTTCAGTGGGCAACACTTGGTTTCTGCCTAAAAGCACGTTGTGCTCACTAGACTCTATCTTCCTGAATTAAAGGAGACAAACAGAAGGCTGGAAGAACACAGCAAGCCAGGCAGCATCATGTGCTGGGAAAGTCAACATTTCAGGTATAACCGTTCTTCAGAACTGGGTTGGGTGGTAGGGGGAGCTGCCAATAAAGAGGGAACGGAGTGGGGTGGGGAGATCAGGGGGATGGTGAGTTACGGCTATGTGGACACAAGTGGTTGGTGCAACCTGGTTGGGCAATGGGAGGGATGAATCCGGTTGGGAGCTCAAAGGTAGGGTTGTTAAGTGGAATGGAAGACCTCCCATTCACTTCCTATTTCAAATCTCTTTCCCAATCCCTTTCTGACATTGTCATCCTTGGCCTCCTCCATTGCCACAATGAACCAAACCATAATTTGGAGGAACAAGATCTCATCTATCACCTGTGCAGGCTACACCCTGGGGATTCATCATTGAATTCTCCAATTTCTAATAACCTCCCTTCCAATTCCCCGACTCCCATCCCAAGCCCTCCCCTCCCTTCCATTACTCTGAGCAACCTTTTGTCCAGCCACCAATTGGATTCAGCCCTCCCATCAACAACTCGCTGATACCCTTTGACTGTGTTCACTTATCTCACTTTGCCACTCTGCCTCCTCCTCCCTCACCCGCCACTTTATCTATAGCCCCCATTACTCCCATCCACAGCCCTGACGAAGGGTTATATCCAAGGCGTTCACTTCTCAAAGTCTTGATGCTGCCTTGCTTATTATGTTCTTCCAGCTTCCTGCGTATGTATTTTGTATTCCAACGCATGCTTTTATTTTAAATTGTCTTCTTGCGTTATAGGCAGGAGTGAGTGAACGCATTGTGCGTCTTGTTATCCAATAGATCTGATGGGCTGTATGGCTTTCTTATATTACTGTGAAACCAGCTAGCGTTGCTGAAGGGGTTCCTCTTTCTTTTAACCGTGGAAATGTTTCGTGGCCAGCAGTACTTTTGAATAATGTTACCTATACATTAACAGCACAAGCTTGAATGTTGTCCAGATTTGTTACCTTAGGAGGCGACTCATTGTTCTGAACGTTGTATAATCTTCATCCCCATCCCTGATCGTATGACAGAGGGAAAGACATTGATAACGCAGCTGAAGATGTTAGTGCCAAAGAAGCTCCCCTGAGGATTGCCCACAGAGATATCCAGAGACTGGGAGGATTGATGTCCACCAGCCCCATTGTGTTCTGAATGATTCAACCAGTGGGGAGTTTACAACTGATTGCCATCAAGTTCAATTTTGTTCCGTCTCCTTGACATCTTGCTCAATCAAATCCTGTCTTGATATCAGGGCCAGTCACTTTACGCTGTGTTCATATCTTTTATCCATATCAATTGGCCAAGGCATATGTGTGGGGAGTGTTTCCTTCTCTCAGGGAGTAGTGATGGTTGGGACCACACAGTTAGGGGAGGCGACATCGCTGAAATGTTTGGGGGGAGCTAGTGGGTTTCAATGGGTTTTGACCAGTCAGAGAGTCGAGGGCTACAAAGAATTGGGCATTAAAGAGAATTTGCGGCCGAGTGCAAATCAGCACTGACTTACTGAATGGAAGGGCAGGTCTGAGGGTTATGTAGCCAGGTTTTATTCCAGTATACCTCTTAGTCCAGTCGCTTTGTGGCCTCTTCCATTTCGTGTGTTACTGACTTCAAGTAGCTGAATAGATTGATCCTGTTGCTGTGCAACTGGATACTGGTGCTGCATGATCTGCTTACAGTTTTATAGGCCTGAGGGGCTTATTGACCTCTTCCTGTAATTGTATATCAGGATCCAGGGGATGAAAAGCCTCATTCTGTTCTGCTGTACCTGAAAAACATATCGACTAAATCTCCTGCCCTTGGAGAAAGTGAGAACGGCAGATGCTGGAGATCAGTGTCAAAACGTGTAGCACTGGATAAACACGGCAGGTCAGGCAGCATCAGAGGAATAGGAGAATCGATGTTTTGGACGTTCCTGATGGAGGGCTTATGTACAAAACATAGATTCTCCTGCCCCTCGAATACTGCCTGACCTGCTGTGCTTAACCAACAACACATGTTTTGAAGTCTACTGTCCCACCCAAATCAATCTTCCTGGTCACATCATCCAATTACATTAAGAGAATTGTCAGGCACACACTTCCTTGCACAAAGCCACACTTACTATTCCTAATCAAAGCCTGTCTTTCTAAATGCATATAAATCTTATCCCTCAGAACCTTCTCAAGTAACGTACCCACCACGGATGTTCAACCTACTGGTCTATAGTTCCAAGGCTTGTTTTTGTTCAGTTCTTCTTGAATAAGGGCACAACATTTGCTATCCTCCAGTCTTCCGGGACATTACCTGTGGTTACTGATGATAAACATTATAAGCCAGGGTCCCTGCAAATTCTTCTGGAGCCCCTTGAGGTATTCTTGCATATATCGGGTAAGGACCGTGAGGTTTATCCACTTTCAAACATTCTAGTACGTCCAAAATCTCCTCTACTTTGATATGGATTGTCCCTAAGATATCACCACTGACTTCCTCAAGTTCTCAAGTCAACATGTCTTTCCCCATGGTAAATACAGAGTAGAAATATTCGTTGAGGACTTCACCCATTTCTTATAGTTCCACACATACTTGTCCACATTGGTCTTCGATGGGTCCTATTTTCTATCCAGTTATTGATTTTTCTTTTAATATATTTAAAGCACCTTTTTGGATTCATCCTCATCTTTTCAGCCAACGCTCTTTCTTGCCCCATTTTCACCCTACTGATTTCCTTCTTCAGTAAATTCCTGTATCTCTTATATACCTTCAGGTATTCCCTTGATCCCAGATGCCTGGACCTGAGTCACGCCCCAAGTTCGAACATGAACCTGAGTACCAGTTTTGTCCCTCTCCAAAACTATTTGAAAATTACTAGAACAATGGTTACTGGTCCCAAAGTGCTCCCCCACTGTTAACTCAGTCACCTGCCCTGCCCTATTTCCTAAGAAACTTTCGAGGTTTGCCCCTTCCCGAGTAGGACACTCTGTATACGGCTTGAGGAAACTTTCCTGAAGCTTTTATCAGATTCTATCTCATCAAATCCCTTAACACTCTGGCCGTTCCAGTCTGTATTAGAAAATATAAAATCCCCTATTATGATAACTCTATTACTCCTGCAGGCCTCCCCTCTCTCACTGCATATTTGTTACTTTCATTCCTGTTGACGATTTGGGGGCCTATAGTACATCCTCAATCACCTCACCAACCCCTTCCTATTTCTTAACTCAACCCACAAAGCCTCACTGGGTGATCCATCAGTTGTTTTATCTCTGATTACTGCTGTGGCACTCCTCTTAATCAGAAATGCAACTCCCTCCTCTCCTTCCACCATCTCTGTCTCACCTAAAGCACCTGTACCCTGGCACATTAAGCTGTCAGTCCTATCCATCACTTAGCCATGTTTGTGTAATAGCTATAAGATCCCACCTACCTATCCACGCCCTGAATTCATCGGCCTTACCTGTAGGCCTTCTTGGCATTCAAACAGATGCAATTTCATCCAAAAGACATTTATCTCTGTCGTTGTCCAGCCTAATCTTACTATTTCTGATTACTGTATCTCCTTCCAGTCTTGCACTTGCCTCCATGCTCTTGAGGATACTACCCCCTGCCAAGCTAGTGTAAACCCACCCTCGTAACACGAGCAAAACTGGCCGCCAACATACCAGTGTCCCCTACAGTGCATGTCTCGAACGGTAATGTCCCTCTCAGGAGGTTACCACTGTCAAGGTTTTCTTTTTAAATGTTTCTCCTAGCACTCTGTAATCACGCTGCAGGACCTCGTCCCCATTTCTACGGATATTATTTGTGCCAACGTGCATAATGATTTCTGGCTGCACACCTAACCCCATTGAGAATGTTCTGCAGCCACTTGGAGACAACCTGGACCCCAGTACCTGGGAGGTAACTCACCAACCTGGATTCCCGTTTGTGGCCACAGAATCTCCGATCTGTCCCTCTAACAATCGACCCTCGTATCTTTAACGTCCTGTTTACCTTTACCCTTTCCCGCTGTGCCCCAGAGCCAGTGGTAGTACCAACCAAACTGGCTACTGCTGCTTTCCCCTGAACGGACATCGCCCCCAACAATCCAATATGGTCTACTTGTTATCGAGAGGAATGGCCACAGGGGATTTCTGCACTCTCTGCCTATTCCCTTTGCCATTCCTGGTGGTCGCACAGCTACTCTCTGCCTGGAACATGACAGGAAGCAAGGAATGCCTGTTGGATTAAATTGTGCTTATTTAAATACAACAAGACTGACAGGTAAAGCTAATAAACTGAGGGCGATGAACGTTGGACTGGAATATTACAGTCAGTAAAGAAACATAACTAGGGGCGGGTGTTGGGTGTGGCCACCACACTAAACCACTTATCTAAGAAGTTCTCAGTATCTCGGATGACCATGAGTACATCCTAAATTAGATTACCTACAGTGTGTAAATAGGCCCTTCGGCTAACAAGTCCGCACCGACGAGCAGCTCATCCAGACCCACTCCCCTACACTACGGGCAATTTAGCATGACCAATGCACCTAACCTGCACATCTTTGAATTGTGGGAGGAAACCGCATCACTCAGAGGAATCCCATGCAGACACGGGCAGAATGTGCAAACTCCACACAGACAGTTGCCCAAGCCAGGATTGAACCCTGGTCCCTGGTGCTATGAGGTAGCAGTACTAACCACTGAGCCACCGTGCCGCCCAGCTCCAGCTCCCTAACACGGTCTCCCAGGAGCTGAAGCTGGGTGCACAGTCTCCACGTGTAGTCATCAGGGACGGTGGAAATCTCCGTGAGCTCCCACATCCCACAAGAGGAACGTGCGACTGCCATCTCGACTGCTGTAACAATAAAGTTGAATGGACTGTATTTCAGTTTCCCTCCTGTACATTTTGCTGAGCTGGAGCTGTCCGAAGCATCTCGTGTCAAAGCTTTACTGCTGACTCTGCTACAACGGCATGTCTCTCTACCCCTCCACATACAGTTTTGGTCAGAGAAGGAAGGAGACACGACAGTGATGTAGTGTTTAGGCCTTCAGCACTCCTTGACACCTGGCCACTGACTACCAGTCCCCGTGCAGGTCTCTGCTTGGCCTTGGAGGGTGTCTTGCTGAGGTCTTCCTTCTGATAGTGGTGACTGTGTCAATGCAAATCCTCACCCCGACAGGCAATCCGTGCTGTCGCAGTCCTCTCGTACTTTCTGTCTATTAGTATCGCGTTTCTGAATTTCTTTAATCCTTCGATTGTTTTCCAAACGTTTTCTCACTCCATAGTGAGAGAGGTTGATGTTCTTGTGAATACAGGGCTATTGGAAAAGAACACCATTGGACACAGGGGCAACAACATGTCTATTCTCTCACTGAGTCTGCTTTTCCTTCGATTAGGTTATATTTATTTTGTTAATCCCCCATTCCACTTTCCTGCGATTTCCCGTAACACTTTTATAAAAATCTTTCTGTCTCAGACTTGAAGATATTTAATGATCTAGCCTCAACAGCCGTCCGAATTTTCTACAATTGTTTCCCTCTCACTGATGTGAGACTTGCTGGTCTTTAATCTGGTGATTTGCCCACTCTATCTTTCATAAACTTCCAATTCTTCCTTAGCTCCTGTGTCAATTTGTTCACGTGTCAAACGGTCACTCTCCCTGAATCCAGAAACTGCTTCTCCAAACTCAAGATCGATTCGTAGAATGTATTTAACATATTCTCTGTCTCTGTGGACAGGCTGTCCCCTTAGTACCTAACACTCACATTATTTCCCATATTATCGTCTTCCCCTTAATAAACCAAAAAAATGAATTTGGATTCTTGCTAATCTTACCCGCTAATGTTTTATCACCCCTCCTCCTGCTCTTCCCCTGACTTTCTAAGTTTAGCCCTATACTTTCTATATTCTTTTAGGACCTTCATTGGCCCGCTCACTTGGAACCTGTTTAAGCTTCTCTTTCCTTTTTCATCCTGTTCGGAATTTGTGTCGACATCTGAGGTTCTCTGGGTTGTTTTCCTAAATTTTATCTTCGGTGTAATATGCTGGGCCGACACTGTCATCAATTCAATTTTAGTCAAATGATCCCGCAACCCCCGCCCCCCTTGTTCTGCTACAATTTCACCCAGAAGCAACTTTGCCCAGATCCTGTCTTTTACTTTCATAAAATCCGTCTACCCAATCAAAAAAGCTTTTATGTTTCAAATATTTTTCGGGTCTTTTCCTCTGCAAAGTCAAAATGTGTGATGTCACGGTCACTGGTCCTATAATGCTCTCCCACTTCTGCCTGGAACAGCTGACTGGATTCGTTCCCCACGTGAGGCCCAGCACTGCACTGCCCATTGTTATATCTGCTCTATGTTGATATAAGAAGCTCTCTGGAATAAATTTCAAAGCACCTGCCCCCCCTCTTAAAAAGTTATCACTGCCCTAATGAATGTTTGGAATTGAAATGCGTGAATATAATGAACGTATTATTGTTTTTACACATCTCAGTAACTTGGTTATATGCCTGCTCCCGAACTTTCCTTTATCTGGTGGTCTACAATATATCTCAAGCAGTGTTTCTGTCATGGTTTTGAGACTGAGCTTTAACCACCAAGCCTCATTAAAAGATTCTTTCAAGGTATTGCCCCTTCTTACGCCAGTAACTGACTCCATAATTAATAAGGCAACACCACCTCCTCTTTTACACTCTCTCCTGTCCTGACTATAGTTCTGGTACCACAGAGTATTGAGTTGTCAGCCACGACCTCCCTCAAACACATCTTTATAATGGCAAAAATGTCACACTTCCACATGTCACATCGTTTCCTTGACATATCTGTCTGTCTGATAATATTAGCAGCATTAAAGTAAAGCACATCCAGCCTGGAATATATCACCTGGAATACTCTGTACTTAGGAGTTCTTCAGTCATTTACTGCTCGTTATCAAGCTGTCCAATTCATGAACTAAAACTGTAACTCTGGGACTGAATGAATATTTGTTGAATTGTAATTTCGTTTTTAGTAAAAGTGTTCATCAAATGCAGCTTTCCAGAACTGAACAGTCAGCTCGAAATACAACGGGTTTCTACTGATTTATTGCCTGCTCAGTGTGCAGAGGGGACAGCCCTTAGTAATGGAGAACGTGAGGACTGCAGATCCTGGTGATCAGAGTCGAAAAGTGTGGCGCTGGCAAAGCACAGCCATTCAGGCGGCATCTGAGTAACAGCAGAGTCAAAGTTTTGGCATCTGCCCTTCACGAGAAAGGCATTCATGCCTTCCCATGTTTTCCATTCCATAATACATAGGATATTGGGAACCATACTTACTCTGGAAGGCAGCACTGTACTGAGCCCTGAAATGGAAAGCAGCCAATCAGTTGGTTGAACAGGGAGTAAACAAGTTGAGGTGAAATATACACTGATTGAAGTACAAACATAAGGATAGATAAATCCCTCGGCCAGACGGGAAACGCACTAGGTTACTACAGGAAGAGAGGGAAGAGATTTATGTGCTTTTGGCGATGGTCTTTGCGTCTTCACGCTCCATTTGAGTAGCGTCGGTTGATTGGAGGGTGGCAAATGTTACTCCCATGTTCAGGCAAGGGAACAGGGATTGTCCTGAGAATGACAGAGCAGTTAGTCTTATATCAGTATTGGGCAATGTATTGGAGAGGATTCTGAAAAATCATAGCTGATTAGAAATAGTCAGCATGGCTTTGTGAGGGGCAGGTCATACCTCACAACTCTTATTGGATTCTTTGAGGATGGGATTAAACACACTGAAGAAGGTAGAGCAGCGAATGCGGAGTTCATGGATTTTAACAAGGTGTTTGATCAGTTTCCCCGAGGTAGTTTCATTCAAAAGTAAGGAGGCATGGCATACAGGGTGACCTATCTGTCAGGATACAGAATTGGCTAGCCCATAGAAGACAGGGGGTGGTGGTAAATGGGAAGTATTCAGTGTGGAACTAGGTGACCAGTGGTGTTCTGCAAGAATCAGTTCTGGGACCTCTGCTGTTTGTGAATTTGATAAATGACTTGGATGACGAAGTGGAAGGATAGGGTAGTAAGTTTGATGATGTAACACCGGTTCGTAGAATTGTGGATAGTGTAGAGGGCTGTTGTAGTTTGCAGCAGGACATTAACTGGATGCAGATAGTGTTCAATATGGAAAAGTGGGATGCGATTAATTTTGGAAGGTCGAATTTGAATGCAGAATACAGGGTTAGCGGCAGGATTCTTACATTGTGGAGGAACGGGGATCATATGGGCCATGGCATAGCTCCCACAAAGTTTCTACCCAGGTTTATAAGGTTGCTAAGAAAGTGTTTGATATGTCACTCGCCGAGGGATTGAGTTTAAGAGCTGGAAGGTTATGCTCCAGCTATATGGAGCCCTGGTGAGACCACACTTAGAATATTGTGATCAGTTCTGGTTGCCTCGCTATAGGAAAGATGTGGAAGATTTGATGACCGTGCTGAGGAAATTTATCAAGATGCTGCCTGGACTGGAGTGCATGCCCTGCAAAGAAAATTTGAGGGAGCTAGGGCGTTTTCCTCATTGTAACGAAGAAGAATGGAACGTGACTTGACAGCGGTGTACACGATGATGAGAGGCACAGATAGAGTGGATAGCCAGAGACTTTCTCCCAGGGTGGAAATGGCTATCTCGAGAGGTTATGATTTTAAAGTAATTGGAGGAAGGTTTAGGGGAGATGTCAGAGGTAGGTTCTTTACACAGACAGTGGTGGGTGTGTGCAATGAACAGCAGCAGTTGTAGTATAATCAGCTATATTAGGGATATTTAATTGGATAGGCACATGAATGATAGTATAATGAAAGGTATGTAGATTAGTCTGATCTTAGAGTAGGATAAAAGGTCGACAGAACGTCAAGAGCTGTAAGGCCTGTACAGTGCTGCATTGATCTATGTTTCCAGTTTCACCCAGCTTGTGGATTCTCATCAATTGTTGAATGTGTGAGGGAGTGATGTGTGTGAGAGATCAGGAAGCTTCGGAGGAGTGTAAGGCCAAAACCTCCAGTTATGGTGTGCATTGTCACAGTCACCTGAAAGCCAGTATAATATGTCTGGTTACTGAGACCAGACAGATTCCGCCAAATTCAGTTATTAATGTGATTTTTGGATTGCCGTTTGCTGCTGGTTACTTCACATAAATTCTACTGTGTGACCCATATAGTAATCTCTGACCATTCATAGAGATGTACAATTTTATTTTGATACTGGAGAATGTGAAGGTGACATTTATTGGATATGGCTTTCGAGGTTTCTTTGTGAGACACAAGGTACTGCAATAGATTGTCAATTTGTTAACGTCTTCACCCATGTGTGGTCCGGGGTGCAGATGTTTGGAGTCTGGTTGGCAATTCAAGTTGCATCACCATAGGTAACTTGTATGGTGTGATTCTGGCTCTCCATGTCAACACGTCTGCTCTCTGGGCCAAGCTCTGACTGAAGATGAATTTCAATACCAGGTTGCTGGTCAGCCATTAGTATTTAACCTGGACAATATTTGTACCTACACTGAGACCAGTGATAATCTGTAAGCGGGTTCACCCCTGTCCAAGGAGGATTCCAAATTATTTGTTTTGAAGTAAATTTTGACTGACTGCCCTGAACCAGCTTAGAAACCCAATGCAACGATTTTGGAACAGGCCACTGAGTCTCTCTGTATTACAGGCAGCTGTGAGGTCCAATAACACTGTAAATGATTTCAGATAAATTGGAAGCAATTTTCAGCATAGCTCATTGCAAGGTTTTGAGTTTACTGACCCGAGCAATAATCGGATGTTTGCTATATTTCAGGAATTGGACAACAATAAGATGTGAACACAATCATTCAACTGAACTATAATCTCTTAAATCAATTATGTTGGTTCTATATTCATGGAACTAAAATATAAACTCCTGTCAAGATTTTCTAACACAGAAATAAAGCATGTACATTTTATTTTATCGAAGAAAGAATATAACTCTTGTGGTGATTAGAATTAGATATTCAATGTCAGGATTCAAAGCAATGTTTTGCCACACCAATATTTTTAAAGTGAGTGGCTTCTGAATGATTACATATTTGGAGTGAGCAGAAGATTGAACATACAAATAGAAATAGCGTAATTATACATTTATATATAATCAATCAGTTTTATTTTTCACTGAAATGTACGATTTTCAGCTATTTGCCAGCAATTTAAAAATGTCAATAATTCAACGTGGACTGTGCATAATAAATAAATAAATTATTTGTGTTACCAAATTTTAGTGAACCAAAATTTGAAAACTTCAATTTTTTAAAATGAATGATATTTAACATGAAATGTGAAAAGTGAAAAAAAAAACAACTAACATAATATCGTCAGAGCTTTCTAAAGGGTTTTGTGCCAAAGCAATGGTATATTTGTTTTAGTAATTGGAATACAACATGTAAAGTTTCATGTTCTGAGTAATAATTAGACTTCATAATGAAGCTCACCTTGCAATACTTGCATTTTAAATGCTTATGCTGCACACAATAATCAGATATGTGTCAGCATTTACACTGTAAAGTAATTGGATACCGACTTTTATTCACAGCTGACACTTGATAGTGTACAAAACGTTAAAGTACAGGAGGAAGCCATTGGCATTATGTACGAATCAGCTCCAAAAATGTCTCCCATGCACCTCCCATTTGCCAGTCCTCTCTCTGTTGCCTGTTAAATTCATAATTTCCAAATATATATCCAGTTCTCTTTTGAATCTTCATTCACAACTTTCCCAGCCAGTCAATTCCAATTCGTAACAACTTTCTAAATAAAGACACTTTTCCTTATTTCACTACTCGCTCTTTTGCTGACAACCTTGAAATTAGAATTCTTTGACGCTATAATGCCAACTAATAGAGTATTATTTTTCACTCTGACAGTTTATTCATACTTTTGATCACCGCAGTAAACTCATATCTTTGTCTGTTCTGCTCCAGGAACTATAAGCCTTGCAAGAACTGTAACAAACACTACAACGGAAAAACAAGTAGAAAACTAGGCACCAGGATATGTGAATATCAACTCGCCACAAAATACATGACCCCAACTCATATTTCTTGCGTACTGATGAGGAAGTACGCCACTTTGACTAGGTCTGCATATCCATCCTAGGACAGGCCACAAGAATTCCTAGAAACATGGCATTCCGGAACTCCATCAACAAACACATCAATTTTGACTCCATGTACCATTCTCTGAGAAAAAAGGCCGGAAATGACGTCATCGATACAGGAAATCATGTTACCAACGTAAGGAAACTGAAACACCTAAATTGAAAGTGAGAGATAACAACAACACTTCACTGGAGGCTCACTTACTGAGACAGTCAATGGAACAAACCAGGAACAGCCATTAGCTATTGCTTCAGAATATATCAATGTTCATGGCTGCCACCACATAGAATCATTGAATGAAAATGCAAGCCTGCACCACCAATTGCATATCCAAAGGCTTTTTTGAAAGTTTGTGATATTATCTGCTCAATCACCCGCCGAGGGAATGCACTCCAGCCTCATGTCACCAGGGGCAGAACGGTGGCTCAGTGGTTAGAACTCCTGCCTTAGAGCGCGGGGACCCAGGATTGATTCCAGCCTTGGTGACTGCCTGTATGGATTTTGCACATTCTACCGATGTCTGCGTGGTTTCCTCAAGGTACTCCGGTTTCCTTCCATAATCCAAAGATGTGCAGGTTAGGTGAATTGGCCATGCTTAATTGCCCATCGTGTTCAGGGATGTGCAGGTGAGGTGCATTAGTCACGGGTAAATGTGGAGGAACATGTTTGTGTGGGTTATTCTTTGGAGGGTCAGTGTGGATTTGTTTGGCAGAAGAGCCTATTTCAACATTGTAGGAATTTTATATTCAATGTCTGTGCCACCCTCTCAGTGCAAAACAGACTCACAACTCCTCTCTCCATCCCCTGCCTTTCACTTCAATCATGTATCCCTTTGTTTTTGACCGTTGGAGTCAGGGAAACAGCTGCTGTCTGTTCATCCTCTCCATTCCCCTTGTACTCTTGTACACCTGTACCAGGTTTCCTCCTCAACCCTCCCTGCTGCAATGAAAAAATGAGCAAGTTTAGCCCTCGTACTTCACAGTTTGAGCACTCACTTGTGTTGTTAATTCAGATGTGCATCACCTCACATTTATCAGTGTTAAACCGTTTTTCGGCTATTAATCTGGGGATATAGAAATCATCTGTTTATATCGTCCTGAGGCTAACCCTTTCCTCCTCACTGTGAACCACCCAGTTAATCTTTGTGTCATCCCCAACAGAAGTTATCATTCCACTGCCGTCCATCTTCCACATTCTCACTATCATCATTTATGAATGTCGCAAACAAACTTGATTTCCTTCCTGTTCTCCAGTTGTTATTCACGGAGGAGGAATTAAGAAGTCCAGTCCCTTGCTATTCTTATTTTGGGGAATTTACAAAGCGATGTAGTTAACACCTATGGTGTGGGAGCTGCAAATAGCATTTTCGACACAGAGTTGAATTCACCTTTTACACTCTGCCCCTCAGCATGTCTTCTTCATAAATCTTGTACCTAATTTAGGATGAACTAGGGTTTGGTACCTTGCATTGGAACATTAGCCTTTTGTGTGGTGCTGTTCTTCGTAACAATATTCAGAACTGAAGACATTTTTCATCTGTAGGATGGACACTGACTCATTGCTTGAATCAGTGAAATTGATGAGGATAAATACTCAATTAAATTCTACGTTATGGACAAACTGCAGGAGATCAAATCATATTCTCATGTCTACCTTGAATTGGAAGCAAATACACACTGTTAAAAAATTCAAAAATGTTGAGGCACCATACCATTGGAAACAAAACATGTCATCTGCATTTGATGGAAATACAGAAATACAGAGTGAAAGTGCAATCTGAACAAGAATCAAGTGCTAGAATATGAAGTACATCAAATTTTAATTGTCAATGGAACCAGATCCCAATTTTCCCGAACAGAGATATTTTTCACCCAACCTCACTTTTGCTAAAGCAAGTTTTTCCAAGTCACTAAAACTTCATTAGCCATTCTTCCTCCGCCTTTCTACTCTTTTTTACACTCCTACTTCCTTTGCATTACCCCTTCTGCTGCTACATACTCATCCACTGATGATATCTCTTCACATCTTTCTTCTCCCACTCCCACTGTAAGTTACACCAGTTCCCTAGTTACTCCCACATCCACTGGCCATTCCTTTCCCTTTTTGCTTTCCAACTGGGGTGATGGGAACTGCTGGCTTCTGTGCTGCTATTGGTCATCAGTGAATGATGAGATTGAGATGATCAATGACCAATAGGAACAGACAATAGTGTGTGTCTGTCACTGCCCAATGCACCGTGAAGAAGGTGTATTTTTTTCCACATACAGAGTGGAACATTTTTTCTGTGTCTGTGTCACAACGCTTAACCAAACAGCCTCATCACAAATAGGACAAACCTCTCCTCAGAATCAGGCGTCCATGCATCAGTTTTACCTTAAACGTTGTGAGGACAGTGACCACATTGTTCAAATAAGCCGTGTTCTATCATTTTGCTCTTTACCATTTTACTTGATTTTCCAATGGCATTAGAGGTGAGATCAGAGTAACTTCCCTTGCATCAAAGTAATATTTGACTCATGTAGCATCATTAACCCTCAGCAATCTGTGGTTAACGGGAATCAGAGGACATTCTGTGCTGGTAATTTCCTCAATGAACAATGACAACTTCCCTAGAGCTATTGGGAATGACAAATAAACTCTGCCTTTGCTAGTGCCTTCCAAAACCATGGATGGATTTGACTTATTAATAACATCATTTGTTTTCACAGTTTGGTCTAAAGTCTCAGAAAAGTAAGACCTTGCTGGTTGAGTGTCACCCCAACGAAATCAGAGCATTACAATAAGATAAAGATTCAGATTATTTTCAATCAGTTACTTTATGAGGACTGATCGTGCGATGTCACTGCCACTGAGATCAACATTTTCTCTGTACACCAGCATCTCATCACATTGGCTCAAGGCTGCAACATTACCCAATTTTACTTCATTCTCCA
This sequence comes from Chiloscyllium plagiosum, assembly GCF_037043375.1. Lineage (NCBI taxonomy): Eukaryota > Metazoa > Chordata > Chondrichthyes > Orectolobiformes > Hemiscylliidae > Chiloscyllium > Chiloscyllium plagiosum. Next base: position 51,273,789 of record NW_028270171.1, read on the forward strand.
GCTCATTCGCTGTGCTTGCCAGATATACGAGGACTACAATAACTTAGAGATGCCTACGAGCCTCTAGAACCTGCCATCCCACCCATGCACTGCGCAGTAAGTCCATTCCCTCCCCCAAGGCCACCTCCTGTCGTATATCCACCATCCCTCCTAAACTTCCACGCTCTCATGCTGAATGTTCTGTACTCAGCAAAGGTCTCAGCTTTATCCCTCTGTGTCCCCACTTTAATGAATTTCAGGAACGACATAATGTTGAACTCCTCTTCTACCGTCTTCTCCTCGGTGTCCATTTGTTTGGACAAGAGTCCACTCACCACTCCACAGACCCTTCGCCCAGCTCCAACACTATCCCTCCACATGGACCCATTCCTCTGGCGTTTACTTTGATTCAATCTGTTCTTTGAGAACTTTCAATGTGACACTGGTTGTTTTAAATTCTCTGCATCCCCCTCACCCTATCCCACCTATCACTCTCTGAACAGACTGTACGCTGTATGCTTCGATCCAACCCTGACTATGTTATTCAGCTTGTGCCGATAAGGATGGTGCTGCTGTAGTCTGGTGGACTCACCTCTCCATTTCAGAGGCTGAGTGCCAGCTCTCAGATACCTCCACACATCACCTGCTGCTCCATAAACCTGCCATGGCACATCAGGCCATTTTATTAACTAAATCTGGCAACATTTCATATGGAGATTCCCACCCACTCGCCCCCACCTAACAGTCCCGAACCTGATGGTCCTCTGATAGCAGAGCTCGCTTTTATGTCCTCCTGAAAATCCACAAACAGAACTGCCTGGGCAGACCCATTGCTTCAGCCCGCTCCTGCCATACAGAGGGTGTGCATGGATATACACGTGGGCCCAAGTTATACCTGTTCTTTTATGGGGTATGCAGACCATTCCTTGTTCCAGTTCGTTCCAGCCCCCACCCACAACTGTTTCTCCGATACGTAGGTGATATCTTAGCTGTTACGCCTCTCTCTTGTCCAGAATTGGAAAAGTTCATCGTTTCCAATTTGCACTCCTCCCTCATTTTCATCTGGTCTATCTCTGACTCCTCCCTTTCTTTCCTCGACATCTCTGCTTCTATTCCTGGGGATAGGCGGGTACTGACATCCACTATTAAGCCACCGACTCCCACAGCTACCTGGAGTATACACCCTCACACCCTGTTTCCTGCAAAGACTCCATTCCATTTCCCCAGTTCCTCCCTCTCAACCGCATTGCTTCTGATGATGTCAACTTCAAAAATGTGGCTTCTGAAATGTCCACCTTCGTCCTCAACCGAGAATTCCCCAGCGCTTTTGTCGACAGGGCCCTCAACCAGTTCTGACCCACCTCCTGCACTTCTACCCTCACCCTCTCTCCTCCCTCCTGCAACAGTGTTAGAATTCTCCCTGTCCTTACCTACCATCCCGCTAGCATTCACATGCAGAAGGTCATCAGTCTGCATTCCTCCACCTCCAGCGAGATGCCACCACCAGAGACATATTTGCCTCCTCTCCCTTTTTCGCTTTCTGAAGTGACAATTTCCTCCAGGACACCATGGTCCGCTCGTTATTCACTGCCAACACCTCCCCTCAACTCCCCACCCCCCACTACAAGTCCACCTCACTTTCCCCTGTCGGAGGTGTTACACTTTCCCATTTACCTCCTCCCTCCTCACTATCCAAGGGCCCAGACATACCTTCCAGGTGAAGCAGCATTCTATCAACATTTCCCACAATCCAGTCTATTACATTCACTGCTCACATTGTGATCTGCTCTACATTGGGGAAATTAAAGGTAGACTGGGTGAACACTTCACAGTCGATCCAAGCTGTAGCTATGCAAAAGACCCTGAGTTTCCAGTTGCCTGCCAGTTTAATAACCCATCCTGTTGCCTGGCCAATATCTCAGTGTCAGGCTTGCTGCAGTGTTCCAGGACATTTCAACGCAAGCTGGAAGAACAACACCTCATTTTCCGTGCGAGACCTTGCAGTCCTTCCGACTCAAAATAGTATTCAATAGTTTTAGGGACTGAACTCCTCAATGCCCCCTACCCATACCACCACTCACTTAGCCTTCCATTACTCACCGCCTATTTTAAGCTACTAACAGTCTCCATTAACAGCTATTCAGCCTCTTCTGTAGATAAATCAACATTTTCAGGGCTACCATCCGTTCAGGCCACTGAACTAGAAACTTTAATTCTGATTTCTCTGCACAGAGGCATATTGACTCGAAACGTCAGCTCTTTTCTCTCCTTACAGATGCTGCCACACCTGCTGAGATTTTCCAGCATTTTCTCTTTTGGTTGCAAGTTACTCGAGATTCAACTGATTAGGAGCTTTGTTTGTATCGTTCAGATCAGTCAATTTGTCACTGTTCCGAAAGAAAAAAATTCGATGGAGGGAAACTCAGCAGTTCTGGCACTCTCTGAACAGAGATACACAGAATTAACCTTTGATTCCAATATGACTTTTTCAGAACAGTGTCACATCATATTCGATATGTTAACTTTGTTTCTCTCTGCAGATGCTTCTTCATCTGTTGCACTTCTCCATAATTTTTTATTTGTATTTCATTTTTTCTGTATCATTATATTTCATGTGTCTTGACAGGGTTACATGCTGAATTTGATTATATATGGACAATGTAGTCCTTTCCTTTTTCCTATTATCGTTGGTGTGTCTGTGACACCTGTGTTACGGCCGAAATCTGTTTCTTCTTTAAGATTCAAAGGAAAAAGAATATTTTTCTGAATATCCTGTAAATCTCAGGAACGCCACTTTGCTTGAAAAGACATTTCAGAGGCAGCTGAAGTTTCATGAGATAACATTGATGGTGGAACACTCTGTGTCCTTTGTTGAACTGGCTTGTCTACCCCCTCTCCAAAGGCTTGATTACATAACACAGAATTATTTACAGCAAAAATGGGGGAAACTCTGCCCATTGTCTCTTCCAGCTTGGGACGACTATATCTCTCCTTTTTGTCTCCTGTACTTTCCCCATAGCCCTCCACATTTTGTTATTAGTGTCTGCTTTTAATTCTACGTATCCTGCCAGATATGGACAATATGATCAAACTCAAACAAAAAAAAAGAACTTAGAGGGCAAGCTCAGCAGATCTGGCAGTACCTGTGAAGAGAAATCAAAGTTAATGTTTCTCGTCCAGTGATCCTACTCAATCTGTATTCCCAATAAGTAAATGGTGTGTATACAAAATATAGTTCACTTTATCACATTTAATATTATCCTGTTTAGTTCACATTGTCATTCAGCATTGCATCTCCCAAATGTTGGCTGTTTCCTTGCTGTGCATTATATTTAATTCTGTCTGGCAGAAAGAGTGATGATGACTGGGGAATATCATTGTACTCTCCATGCAATCTCCACAGACACTATCCTCATTCTGTCCCATCTTCCAGCCAATGTCATGTTCATTCGAAGCTAACTCATTAATTCATAAGTCTTATTGAATAAGTTCCTTGTAATTATCACTTTTGGTTTTGGACTGAGGCCAAAATGCGTAAACAAATACGGTTTTACAGCAAATAAAACTGCATTTAGAAGTTTGTCAATTTATATAAATAAATTATTGAAGCATATTCCCTAAAGAAGTTCCAAAGTTGCCTTATTAGAGCAGTGAGAGAAATATTCAGAGAAGTCCAAATGTGCCCAGTGACAGTGTGTTGGCTGGCGTTTCTTCCCGTGGAGGAGAGAACAGCACAGTAACAACATCCTGGTTGTGTTTCTTTTGGGGGTGGAGGGATTTGGGGAGACATGGTTACAGCATAGTAAACGGACAACAGAGCAGAATCATCTAGCCTATGAAAAGATAACATCCATCATTCTCCCTCACAACTGACTTCACTAGAGCAATTGGTGATGGGAGATTTGACCAATAGCCAGCAATGTCAACATGTAGTCCAGTCCAGTCATATTGTGTACTGAATGTGCTGGATTGAAAGCTGGGACTGGTTGCTCAGTGACTATGATTTATGTCAGTCTCCATGCAATGTAACTGTGTCACTGGAGGCTTTCCCTCTCCTATTGGCGAAGGGCTTCATTCAGTGCGCTATCCCACTGGAGTAGCAGATGCATCAATTCCAACAGTAGCAGAGATCAACAGCTGCCTAGACAGAGAGAGGACAGATCTGAATCTGAGAATAGCGGACTGGAACATTACAACAATGGAGAGGAGGTTTTCCTTGAGTCTTTTCAAGATTTCTCCCTGTTGGGAATTTCTACCATATCGGATATCAGCAGTGCTGATGATTATTCTGGGTGGGGTGGAGGGTGTGCTACTAACCTATTCTCGCTATTGTTGGTGTTCTCTACCTCTCTCCATTCATTAATCCCGCAAACAAGTTTGAAACTTGTTGCAATTTCTGTTATCTATATTTGTCAGAGAAAGAAACTATTGTCTACAGTTTCAGTTGCAGTCTCCATTCATTACCCATGAATTGCAGACCACTCCCTCACAAACATCTGGGAACAAAACTGTCCAAAACCTCGAGATCCCTTTTTGGACTGAACTGATTTATGTCTCCTGTTCTCTCTGTCACCAACACTGTTCACTCCCAGCTCATAATATCCCCAATCTTCATCTCTGCGTCAGTGCTGTTGCTGAGCAATCCATTGCCTACACGTTGGTAAAATTCAGACTTAATGTTTCAAGCCCTCTTCTGACCACTTTTCCGATTACAAATATTTCAATCATAAAATTGTTCTTGTCTTGGACGTTACTTCGTGCTTAGGGCAATATATGAATGTCGGAATGTCGCTGGATGTAATTCAGGAGCAAAGCTTATTAAACGAAAGTTATTGTTTCAAGTGATTAGTTTCAATTCCACAACAGCTGATGACAGAACTTCACCAAAACTGATAAGAATTGGAATAAAAGTGAATACCACAAAAACAACCATAAAAGCAACATTTTGTCTGAAAACCTTCCTGTTTCACTGATCACCTTCGGTAAAGAAAACTAATGTTATTGCCCATCTGTGTTAAGTGAGCCTTCACACCCATGACAATGTATTTTACTTTATATTGGCTTGTGGAATGGCCTCAGAGTCAGGGAAATTCGTGATGGTCAACAAATGCTGCCCTTGGCAGAGATGCCAACGTCCCACGAAATAACAAAATTGAAGGTGAAATCAAATAAAGGAAGATGCTGAAAATATGAAATTATACAAGGCAATGCAAAGAAACGAACAGAAAGTGCTGGAGAACGTTCCTGCCCAGAAAGCAGCTGGAAAAGAGTGTGATTAATACAGTTGACAGGGAAGTCTGCTTTGAAGGGAAGGAGAAATCAATAGAGAAAGAGGGATATAGAAGAAAAAGAGCAAACAAAGAGAATGATGATCAGTTGGGCTGGAAATAAAATGTGTGATTCACCTTATTTATTTTTCGCCATTCTCATCTTCCTGAATATCATGCCCATGGACATATAGGTATTCCCCACTTTTCAAAAGTTCGCTTTTCACCACTTCCCTTTCCGAATGACCTACATTAGGGCATTGTTTCGCTAACCAAAAAAATCCGTGGAGGATTTTCACGTCTACGAAGAAAGGCGAAATTTTTCCCATAGTGCTACTGCACTTTACACCATATCAGTTTGTGAACGGTTTCTTTCAGATAGCGAGGGAAACGTGTATCTGTCTAAGACCATGTTTAAAGCGATTTGATTTTCCCTGTCAGTATTCCCTGAGTGTGGTCATCTCCTTATATTTGTTAACGGGATATGAGTGTCTCTCACTGGGCCAGCATTAGTTTATTTTCACAGTTGCCGTTGAGAAGATCTTGAACCACTGCAGTCCACGTGATTGATCTGATTTGATTTGATTTATTCCAGTCAAATGTACAATGGAAAGGTTTGTTTTGCGAGTAGTGAGGGACATGATAGTAACCAAGAAAACAGAGATCGTGGGGTACTTACACAGAGTGAGTCATACAGCTCCACTGGAGATGAGCAAAGAAAAATCGTCATTAGCAAGATTAATATTATTTGAAAAGTTAGAGATGTCAATTCGTCAGTCTAATAATGGTAGGGAAGGAAGTGTTCCTGAGCATGCTGGTCCATGTTTTCAAGCCTCTGTGTCTCCTCCCTGTTGGAAGAGGTTGTAGGATATCGTGACTGGTTTGGGAGAAATCTTTGATGTTGCCAGTTTTTCTGCGACAATGATAAGTATAAGTGACGGAAGGTGGTCTTCCGTGATGGGCTGGGCTGTGCACACAACCGTCTGTAATTTCTTATGGTCCTGGGCAGAGCAGTTACCATGCCAGACCATTATACACGTGAATAGAATGTTTTCAGTTGCCAGTGTACGGAACATTGGGAGACGGGTTGTTCCAAAATAGTTAGATATAGCAATTGGCTGTTAAATGGATACCCATGTTTTGGTTGCTGTTTTGACAACAATTGAAATTTTACCAATAATTTTAAATTATGTCTTCGATACCAAAACCCAGTTGAGTTAATTGTATTGCCAACATCGAACCAATGATCCATCACCTGCTTCAAACGAATAGAGAAGCCATCACCATCACAACGAGGGACAAAGAGACAGACACGAAGGGAAGAAGAGAGAGAACACAGCGAGGGAAACAGATGGACAGTCAGTCAAAGAGAGAAAGGAAACAAAACAACGAAACAAACCATCACATGGAGAGGGAGCAGGAAAGATATTAGGTTCAGGGAAAGAAACAGAAGGCAGGGAAAAGGAAAACAGAGTGAAACAGACAGTATGAGAGACACAGTGAGAGACAAAGGACACGGGGAGCTGGGGATGGGGTCACAGGGAACTGGGGGAGATGGGTGAAGCTGGGGGTGAGGACCAGAGAGACCTGGGAGTAAGCACTGGAGGGAGCTGGGAGGAGGGAGGTGAGGATTTATTTTGACCTGTAGCAAGATGTCCAGGCAGATCATAGTAAGCAAGGATGTACAGAACGATGCGTGTAAAACATGTGTGAGAGGCATATAGGTTACGTTGCACAGCGCATGCGCTAGGTGAGATCAACATGAACAAGATCAACATTATCTAAGATTAGAGAGCCCATTCCTCAGTCTAACAACAGTCAGGAAGTATCTGTTACTGAACCAGCTGCTCTGTGTTTTCAAGCTTCTGTATCTTTTAGCCTGATGGAAGAGGTTGTGGGAGATCTTTACAGGCATGTAACGGGTAATTGGTAATGTTAAAACAAAGAACATTCGAGTACAGAAACAGGCCATTCGGCAGTCAAAGCCTGCGCCGATCCAGATCCTCTGTCTAAATCCGTCGTCTATTTTCTCAGGGTCTTTATCCCATTGCTCCCTGCCCATTCATGTATCTTTGTGGAAAAATCTTAAATGGAGCACCACTGGTCACAGTTCTCCATTTTGAGAAACTGCCTTCCCCTACCATGCTCTGTACCTTGTTGCCCAGCCAGTTCTTTATCCATGTAGCTATCACACCCTGGACACCATGTGACTTCACTTTCTCCATAAGCCGACAATGGGAAAACATATTAAACGCCTTCCCGAAGTCCATATACATGACATATACAGCCCCTTCCTCATCAATCAACATTGTCACTTCCTCAAAGAATTCCATTAAGTTGGTAAGACAGGACCTTCCCTGCACATAACCATCTTGCCTATCACTGATAAGGCCATTTTCATCCAAATGAGAATAGACCCTATCCCTCAGTATCTTCTCTAGCAGCTCCCAACCCCTGATGACAGGCTCACTGGTCTATAATTAACTGGATTATTCATGCTACCATATTTAAACAACAACTTTCCAGTCCTCCAGGACCTCAGTTGTGTTCAAGGATGCTACAAAGATATCTGTTAATGCTCCAACTATTTCCTCTCCCCCTTCACTCAGTAATCTGGGATAGCGGTGGAGCTTCTCATCAAAAGGAAGAAGGTAGCTTACATAAGGTGGAGGATGCTAGAGTCAAGCTCAGCTCTAGAGGATTACAGGCAGGCGAGGAAGGAGCTCAAAAATGGTCTGAGGAGAGCCAGGAGGGGGCACAAGAAAGGCTTGGCAGAACGGATTGGGGAGAACACAAAGGCATTTTATACTCATGTGAGGAATAAGATAATGGTCAATGAAAGAGTAGGGCCGATCAGGGATACCATAGGGAACTTGTGTGTTTAGTCCGAGGAGGTAGGGGAAGCCCTAAATGAGTTTTTTACTTCTGTCATTATGAAGGAAACTTACTTTGTAGTGAATGAAACCATTGAAGAGCAGATGTGCATGCTGGAATGGATAGAGATAGAGGAAGCTGATGTGCTGAAAAGTTTGTCAAACATTAAGATTGACAATTCGCCAGGTCTAGACCAGATTTGTCCTCGGCTGCTTTGGGAAACGCGAAATGCCATTACTTTGCCGCTTGCGAAGATCTTTGCATCCTCGGTCTCCACTGGAGTCGTACCTGAGGACTGGAGAGAGGTAAATGTAATTCCTCTCTTCAAGAAAGGAAGTAGGGAAATCTCAGGCAATTACACACCAGTAAGTCTCACGTCTGTCTTCTGCAAGGTGTTAGAAAGGATTCTGAGGGATAGGATTTATGACCATCTGGAAGAGCATAGCTTGATTAAATGCAGTCAACACGGCTTTGTGAGGGGCAGATCATGTCTCACAAACCTTATCGAGTTCTTTGAGGATGTGACTAGAAAAGTTGATGAGGGTCGAGCTGTGAATGTGTGTATATGGACTTCAGCAAGGCATTTGATAATGTTCCCCCTGGTAGGCTCATTCAGAAGGTCAGGAGGAATGGGATACAGGGGAACTTAGCTTTCTGGATACAGAATTGGCTGGCCAACAGAAGACAGCGAGAGGTAGTAGAAGGGAAATATTCTGCCTGGAAGTCAGTGATGTGTGCCCTCTGTCCTTGGGCCTCTACAGTTTGTAATTTTTATTAATGACTTGGATGAGGGGATTGAAGGATGGGTCAGCAATTTTGCAGACGACACAAAGGTTGGAGGTGTCATTGACAGTATAGAGGGCTGTTGTAGGCTAGCTGGACATTGACAGGATGCAGAGATGGTCTGAGAGGTGGCAGGTGGAATTCAACCTGGATAAATGCGAGGTGATGCATTTTGGAAGGTCAAATTTGAAAGCTGAGTACAGGATTAAGGATAGGATTATTGGCAGTATGGAGGAACAGAGGGATCTTGGTGTGCAGGTACATAGATCCCTTCAAATGGCCACCCAAGTGGACAGGGTTGTTCAGAAAGCATATGGTGTTTTGGCTTTCATTAATGGGGGATTGAGTTTTAGAGTCATGAGATCTTGTTGCAGCTCTATACAACTTTGGTTAGACCGCACTTGGAATACTGCATCCAGTTCTGGTCGCCCTATTATAGGAAAGATGTGGATGCTTTGGAGAGGGTTCAGAGTAGATTTACCAGGATGCTGCCTGGACTGGAGGGCTTATCTTATGAAAAGAGGTTGACTGAGCTCAGACTTTTTTCATTGGAGAAAAGGAGGAGGAGAGGGGACCTAATTGAGGTATACAAGATAATGAGAGGCATAGAGTCGATAGCCAGAGACTATTTCCCAGGGCAGAAATGGCTAACACGAGGGGTCATAGTTTTAAGCTGGTTGGAGGAAAGTATAGAGGGGATATCAGAGGTGGGTTCTTTACACAGAGAGTTGTGAGAGCATGGAACGCGTTGCCAACAGATGTTGGGGACATTTAAGAGATTGCTGGACATGCATATGGTCACAGAAATTTGAGGGTGCGTACATGAGGATCAATTGTCAGCGCAAAATCGAGGGGTGAAAGGCCTGTTCTGTGCTGTACTGTTCTATGTTCTATGTTCAATGTTCTCGATGTTGGCAGCCTTTCTGCGGCAACGAGCCGTCTACATAGAGTCAATGGTTGGGAGATTGTCTGTGCACCCAACCTATTGTAGTTTCTTCTAGTCCTGGGCAGAGCGTTGCCGTATGAAGCCGTGATGCACCCAGACAGTATGATGTCAATGGTGTATCTGTCGAAGTAGTGCATGCTGAATTCCCTGAGCCTCCTGAGGAAGAAGAGACGTTGTTAAATTTTCTTGACCGTCACACTTATGCGAGAAAACCAGGGTATGTTGTCAGTTATTGTTACTCTGAGGGAGTTAATGCTCTGCACTCCCTCAACCATTGATGTAGATAACGGCGTGTTCCTCTCCTTTCTTTCTGAAGTCAATGATCAGTTCCTTACTATTGCCGAATTTGAGAGAGAGATTATTATCATTACACCATGCCACTAAGCCCTCGATCTCCTTTCTGTATTTTGACTCATCGTTGTTTGATATCCCTCCTGATCGGGGGATGTCATCAGCGAACTTGTAGCTGGCGTTGTTTGGAATTTGACAACACAGACGCTTGTGTACAGGGCCTAGTAGGGGGCTGAGGACACAGCCATGGGAGTACAGGAGTACAGTAAGTGGCTGAGGACACAACCATGGGAGTACAGGGAGTACAGTAGGGGGCTGAGGGCACAGCCATGTGTGTACAAGGAGGACAGTAGGGGACTGATGGCAGAGCCGTGGATATACAGGGAGTACAGAAGGCGGCTGAGGACACTGCTGTGGGTGTACGGGGACTACAATAGGGGGCAGAGAACACATCCTCCAGGAGTTCCAGTGTTGAGTTTTATTGTGGAGAATGTGCAGATACCTATCTTCACAGATTGTCGCCTGTGTGTCAGAAACCGGGGATCCTGTTGCAGAGGGTGGAGCCATGATAAGGTCACGGAGAATTGAGATAGGCCTGGAGGGGATAATAATGTTGAAGGTAGAGCCGTCGTCAATGACCAGGAGTCTGGTGTAGGCATCCTTGTTGTCCAGATGTCCCAGGGATGAGGGCAGAGCAGGTATATGGTATCCGTTGTGGACCCGTTACATCAGTCCGCACATTATAGGACAGCAGGTCAGGTTGGAAGACTGGAGGTGATGTGGGCCACAACCAGCGTCTCAAAGCGCTTCATGTTTATTGAGGTCAGAGCCACTAGGCGGGAGTCATTAAGGAACGTTGCATGTGCTTTCTCACTTACAAGGATGATGGTGATCCTCTAGAAGCAGGTTGGAATTTCGGCTTCAGGAGGGAGAGGTTGAAGATGTTTGTAAATACCTCTGCCAGTTGGTCCTCATAGGATCTGAGTGCTCAGCCAGGAACACTCTCCAGGCCTGTCGCTTTCCTTGACTTGACCAGCAGGAAGACTGATCATGTCTGCAGTGATGACAGCGGGTACAGGTACATTCGAGGCTGTCAGGGCAGTTTTCATGTTGACAGTCATTCATCATAGACATTCCCTCCACCACCTCCCTCCGTCATCAACAACACACAGTGACATTGGTTGTTGTGAGTAGCACACAGTTAGTGTTGAGACAGAGTGACATCATTAGATTGGGATTGTGCCCCATCAAGTCCTTTGTCACCATAACGGGGTAATTCACAACAATTCGGGGGCAGGGTGTGTTCCTACTGGGTGTCAGTGGTGCAGGGAGTGAAGATGTTACAGGTATAATTCCAGCCAACTCACTGCTTGAACGGAGTGAATGGAGTCAACCACCTTGAGTGCTGTGCCTTTTCAATGGTGGACAGTTCTTAGAGAGTCAGGAAGTGCCATTTACATGAACCACCTGAACAAACGACCTGAGGGCATTTTTGCTAAGTTTGGAGATGATACAGTGATGGTTGGATGGGCAGGCGATATTCATGAAGTGAGGAGGCTGCAGAAAAGTTTGGACAGTTTAGGACCGTGGGGAAACACGTGGTTGATGGAATACAATATGGGATCGTGTGAGATTATGCACTTTGGTAGGCGGACTAGAGGCAGACACTATGTTCTAATAGGATGCATTAAATCTGAAGCACAAAAAGAATTTTGAAGCACTCGTCCTCTGTTGTGGTTATTGTGCAGATTCAGTTGGCAGTTAGGAAAGCAAATGCAATGTTAGCATTCATTTCAAGGGACCTAGATTACAAGAGAGGAGACATGCCGCTGAGAATGTAATGGGCAATGGTCAGACAGCATTTGGAAAATTGGGAGTTGTTTTGGGCACTATCTCTGGGGCAAGATCAGCTGGTGTTGGAAGTGATCCATCCTGGGGATGGTGGCTTGTCATGAGCGGCAGTTTGTGTACTCGATGGAATTTAGAAGATTGGGAGGCGAGGCATCTCATAGAAACTGATTGATTACTGCAAAGATTGAGACAGTCAATGTGTAGAAAATATGTCCACTAGTCATAGAGACTATGACAAAATGGCACAGTTTCACAGAGAAAGACTGGGCTGAATGGCCTCAATCTATAGCAATATCTCATGCTCTTATGGTCATGTGGTCTATTATTCAGTGCAGAATTGTAAGTCTCTGAGCAGCTCTTGTAACACTTGTATTTGTATATTGATTTGACTTCACAGTCTGTTCAATGGTAACAGCTGTGATATGGACGATGGGAGGATTCAGTGTCGACCAGTAGTCCATTAAACGTTGAATATAAACAGCTATATGTGAGTCTCATCTGGCGGGAGTACACTGTCTCTCAAATGATTGCCATTTTCAGACTAGTATTTTTGAAGGATCGATCCTGTTACGCCAGTATTGTTGAATTTAACAAAACAGATGCAATTTATCACAGCACACAACAACAAGACGTCATCGAACACTGAACACCCTTCTAATAATAGAAACGTTGATAATGTTCACTATAAGAAACACTGCTTTCCTCTTCATGTTCAAATCAGACAAACAGTTCCATCGAGAAGTTCAACTTGGAACTATTTTTAAAAAATCTTTTTTTGGATGCGGGCATCGCTGGATGGGCCCACCATTTCTTGTCCGCCCCTCATTGTCCCCTTGAGAAAGTGGTGTTGAGCTGCCTTCTTGAACCGCTGCAGTCCACCTGCGGTGTGTTGACTCACGATGCTACTATTAATGAGGGAATTCCAGGGTTTTTACCAGTAACAGTGAAGGAACGGCGATATATTTCCACATAAGGATGTTTATTGGTTTGGAAGGGAATTTATAGGTGGTGGCATCCCGATAAGTATGCTGGCATTGTCATTCTAATGTAAGTGTTCGTGGGATCGGAAGATGCTGTCTGAGGATCTTTGGGGAATTTCTGCATTGTGTCTTGTACATAGTACACACTTCTGTTACTGAGCGACGGTGGTGGAGGGAGTGAATGCTTGTGGATGTGATGACAATCAAATGGACTGCTTTGTCCTGGATGGTGTCAAGCTTCTTTTGTCTTGTTGGGTCTACACTCATTCAGGCAAGTGGGAGAATTCCATCTCATTCCTGACTTGTGCCTTTTAGATGATCGGCAGGCTTTAGGAAGTCAGGAGGTGAGTTACTCGCGCAGTATTCCTAGCCTCTGATCTGCTCTTACATTTATGTGGTGAGGCGAGTTGAGTTTCTAATCAATTATAACCCCCAGGATATTGATAGTGGGGAACTGAGTGATGATAAAGCTGCAAATACTAAGTTGTTATATTGTTTCTTATTGGTGATGGTCATTGTCTGGCATCTGTGTGGTGCAAATGTTTCTTGCCACTTGTCAGCCCAAGCATGGAGAGGGACAGATCTTGATGCATTTTGGCATGGACTGCTTCCATATCTGAGCATTGATGAATGTGCTGAACATTGTGCAGTCATTGTCGAATATCCCCACGTCTGACATTATGATGGAGGGAAGGTCATTGATGAAGCAGCTGAAGATGCTTTGATCTAGGATTCATCTGGAGTGTCACTGAAAGTGCTGTCTTGTGTGGTGATGAAATATCTGATAATGAAACTTCCAGTTCAGCGAGCTAACCTACATCCATATTATCCTGAGGGGCTACTGCAGAGATGTTCTGGAGCTGAGATGACTGACTTCCAACAACAATGACCATCTTCCTATCTATCAGGTATGACTCCAGTAATGGAGTATTTTCCCGCAATACCGTTTTTGCTCGGGTTTCGTGAAGCCACATTTGAAAAATGTAGCCTTGATGTCAAGGGCGGGAATTCAGCTCTTTTTTCTATGTTTGAACCTAGGCTGTAATGAGGTCAGGAGTTTAGTGTCACTGGTGGAACCCAAACTGGGTGTCACTGAGCAGGTATTGCTGAGCAGATGCTGGCTTGATAGCACTGTTGATATCCCCTTCCATCACTTTACTGACAATAGGGAGTAGACTGATGAGGTGGTATTTGGCCGGGTTGATTTTGTCCTGCTTTTTATGTACAGGACACACTTGAGCAGTTTTTTTTCTCCCCATTGTTGGTTTGTAACCATACTAGAACAGCTCGGCTAAGGGAGCGGGAAGTTCTGGAAAACAATCCTTCAGGACTATTGTCAGCATGTTATCAGGGCCCATAGCCTTTGCAGTATCCAGTGCCTTCAACCGTTTCTTGATATCAGTCAATGGAATTTGCTGAGGACTGCTATCTGTAATGATCGGGACCACGGGAGGAGACCGAAGTGGATCATCCACTCGAAACTTCTGAGTAAAGAATTCTGTGAAATATTCAGCCTTATCTTTTGCACTGATGTGTTGAGCTCCTCCATCATTAAGGTGGGGATATTTGTGAGCCTCCTGCTCCGGTGAGCTGTTTAATCGTCCACCACCATCCACGATCAGATTCGCAGGACTGCAGAGCTTGGATCTGGTGTGTTGGTTCTGGGATCGCTTAGCTCTGCCTGTCCCTTTAATTTTATGCTATTTGGCATGCAAATAGTTCTGTTTGGAAGTTTCAGCAGATTAACATTTTATCTTTATGTATGCCTGGTTCTGCTCCTGGCGTGCCCTCCTGCACTCTCTTTTGAACCAGGTTTAATCCTCTTGCTTGATGGTAATTGTTGAGTGAGGCATATGCTGGGTATATGAGGTTACAGGTCACAGGGACTCCCAGAGCATCGACCGCCCGACTCTATCGCACTGAGCTGCCTCCTGTGCCAGATCGGTCCTGCCTTTGGGACATGACATATCGAGGGATGGTGATGGTGCTGTCTGGGTTATATCTGTAAGGTAAAATTCCGTGAGTATGCCTATGTCAGGCTGTTGATTGATTGGTCTGTAAAACAGTTGTCCCAATTTTGGCACGAGCACTCATTGTCAGGAAGGAGGACTTTGCAGGTTCGACAATGATGTTTCTAACGTTCATTTTTCCGGTATGCAGGTCAATACATCCAGTTTCATTTCTTTGAGATTTTGAGCACATCTGAATGACTCGCTAAACGATTTCAGAGGGCGATTGAGATGCAATCACATTGCTTTGGGTCTGGAGTCAACGGTCGGCCAGTCCAGATGAGGAATGGAAGATTCCTTCATTGAAGGATATCAGTGACCCAGATGGACTTTTCTGACAATCGGCAACGATTTCATTCTCATAGGTAGATTCTTAATTCCAGGGAAATTTTAAAATTATTGAATTGAATTTCCAACATCTGCAGTGGCGGGATTCGAACCGTGGTCCACAGAACAAGAGCTGATTTTCTGGATTGATAATCTCGCGGTAATACCATCAAGCCTACTTGGAACCACATGTTGTACTCAACTGTTATTCATTGTGTTGTCCTGTTTATCTGTCATTGTTATGTTATTGTGGAACCTAATCCTTCATTAAATCCTGATTGAAATGCACGGTGATGAAAGTCATCCCGACTGCTCGAATTCCATTCAGTCTGTTTTGTTTGAATAGACATTTCAAGGCAGCTGCACATCAGAGAAGAACATGAAGAGATAATGGTAATTGTGCACTGTACCTGTCACTGGAGCAGTGTGTCTGTCCAGACACCGAAAGTACTTATTGTGGGTCAGAGAACCGCGGAATTATTATAGCACAAATGAGAGTCAGTCAGCCCAACGTGGGGTCACAAGCTCGTCAACGGCACAATTGGAGCTGGAGAAAGTATGTGGAGATAAATTATGTGAGAGACAAATAAGCAGAGAGAAACAAAGTGAAGAGATAAACTGAGAGAGAATAGAAAGGGGAGTGACTAACTGAGTGGGAGATGAAGAGGTGTTAGATGAGGGTGAAGTTAAATAGATCAAAAGACAGCATGAAGGTGGTTAGATATGGACAGACAGAAATTAGAAGTTATATTTAGAAATACCTCTGGACTGAAAGCCCTTTGTCTCGGTGTCATACTCTGTGAGCAGTGTGTTGATACTGGCTGTCAGCCCAGATCACTTGTTCCCAATAATATTACAGAGCTAGGTTACTAACAGCTAAACAAAATCTATTTGGCCAATAGATTAGTATAATAGAGAAGGTGGATGTTTAAAAATAGACTATTCCAAGACCAGCAGGAAATGATGACAGCCCCCACTGTGTGAGTGAATGGTCCAGAGAATCTCAGTCAGGTGGATCACTGACTGTCGTGGAAATTAAACTGACTGGACTCAGATGCTAACAAGAGCAAAGAAAAAGCTTTATTTTTACCCACTGCAGTGGACCAATACACTTGGCAAAAACGTCTTGTGTAAGGGCAATGAACATAATTAACGTCTTCCTTTTATGCTCTTCTTATCACACGCCCAAGGACAAGGGCTGGGAAACATTCGAGTTCTTATTTTCTCATCCCCTTGCCGTGGACATAACTGTCTTTATGTTTTCCTTAGCTTTTTCTGCTGAATTCGACTGCTCGTCAGGCCAGGTTGAATGTTTAAAAAGTTCAGCAAAGACAAGCTGCATCTTCGACTGCAGAATTCAGCAAAGTGTTTGCAACGTTTGGAAAAGTTTTAAATTTAGCATAGCATTCGCTTTCAGATTTCACAGTAAATGTTAATTTTGTTAATTTCCCCTAACATTTCCCTTTTTTGTCATTTTATAGCAACAAGGACAAAGAAAACAGAGTCAGAATAAAAAAAAATAAATGTACAAAACAACATTTAAAAAAAATACAGAGCCAGATATCTATACATCAGCGATCTTAACAGCTGCCCGTGTTGCAAGGAGCACTTGAAACGGTCCCAGTCACCTGTTCGCCTTCTAACTTTTCCTCCTGAGGTTTTTCACCACTATCCCGTCTCCAGATCGTGCAACTTCCCCTTTGCTGATTGGGGTAGTGTTGCTTTCACTTGATTCGATGCTTGACACAAACGTGTAGAGAGATTTACACCGTAACACAACATCTCATCCTCACAGTGGTCTGTTATCTGTCTTACCTTAGGTCATGGGCCCATTCCTGTAATTGATGGCCTAACAAACAAAATCTCAAACCGGCTAAGATTAGTTCTTCCTCTCCTCCTAGATCTCATATACGTTAGCAAAACTTTGTCCATGTCGACCCTAGTTCCTCACAACATTTCATCCATTTATATGTTTTCGGGTAGCATTTTCTCTTTCCACTGCCCCACCGCTCGCTGTGTGGTAGGCACAGTGTTGTCTCATGTTTATTCCAAAATAATCACAGATCTGCTGCAAGGCATTATTGACAAATGGTGTCGCATTGTCACTACAAAGGCTTTCAGGGATGATCCATATTGGAATTATTTCAGTTGGAAAAGCCTAGGCACTGGCATCCTGTTTTGACGTGGGGAACGCTTCCAACCATTTGGAAAACATATCAACTATAATCAGACAATACATGTTCCCTCTGCTGGGGGTTAGTTCAAAGAAATCCATCTGTAAATGCTCAAAGTGTCTTTGGGATTGGATTGGGCTGTCTGTCTCGTCTGTAATCCCCTCCACACATTATTAGTGGCACAGATAACACATCGTTCACAATATTTCTGGGATTAATGAGTAAATCCCTTAGTGTATCAGTGTGCTGAAATACTGTCATACATCGCCCGTTTTGACACATGGTCCTTACTGTGCGTCAGTTTGGCATAGAATGGAAATAATGATTGTGGTAGACAGGCTTTGATTAGGGCCACAACACACCCCTTCATTCATGCTGCACACTGCCCTTGTTCACTCACGCTTCTCCTCCAGCGTTGCCTGTGACTGTAATTCCCATATGTCTGCTGTTGGGGTGCAAATCTTTGTCATGCACATGTCAAACTGGTCACTTCGCGGCTGCTGGGCTGCCGACCTTGCTGCTGTGTCTGCCTTCGCATTGCCTTAAGAAATAGAATCGTTATTTTTCGTGGGGGCTTCACATTTAAATACAGAAATTGATTTGGGCAGTAGGACCACTTCCAGGAGGTCAGAAATCAGACCAGAGTGTGTGATGTGCTTTCCGGTGGAGGTCAAGAAGCCCCTGTGTTTCCATAGGGTTCCAAAGTCATGTACAACCCCGAATGCATATCTGCTGTCGGTGTAAATATTCACTGGCCTTCCCTCAGCCTATTTACATGCCTCAGTCAAGGCAAATGTTGAGAAAGGAATGATCCCACTTTGACTACCTCTTGGGTAGTCATTACAGCATATGCAACACATTTCTGGCCTGTCTCCTTGCTCCTGAATGTTGACCCATCCACAAAAGCCTCCATATCTGATTCTGAAGTGGAGAATCCTGCAAGTCTGGTCTAGGGCTACAAATTTCATTAGTTACAACAACACACTCATGTGGGTCTCCGTCTCCTTCTGTGGTTAGATGGCTAGCAGGGTAAAGGACGTTGCATCACTATATTGTAATGTCAGGCGTCTCCAATAGTAGTGTTATATCTGAGCCAACGTGCTGACGACATGTGTGCTGTCTTTTACTCGGAAAGCAGTAAGGATACTGCATGTGGGACCAGCAGTGTTAATTCACCATAGCTGACTATATCCCTGGATGCTACAACAGCCTTTTCAGATGCGGCCATGGTTTGCAAGCACTTAGGCAATCCTGCCGCTATGGGCTCTAGTTTAATTGAAAAATAAGCTACTGGCCTCAATCATTCCCCTATAAGCCTGCAACAGGGCAGATGTCATGCAGCCACGCTTCTCATCTACCGTTTGTAAAAAAAAGCTTGATTGGATTCGGAATCACCAAAGTAGGTGTAGTTTATGCTGCTACCAAGCAATCATCTACACACTGCAGAAGCGCTGACCCCAGTGTTAAAACAAAAGTCTCCAGACTCCTGCATAGAGCCTCATTGTATATGGTGGGGGACTCACAGTAATCTTGACAAAGTCATGTGAAGTTATATGATTTCTCTTTGAATAAAAAAAGCAAATCAGAATTAACGATCTGGGTGTACCAGTGCATTTAAGAAGGTATTTGCTAAATCCACAACAGAGATTCAATTACTGTCCGGTGGAATTTGATCTAATATAGTACAGGAGTTTGGAACATTTGAGGCGCGCGGAACAACAGAGTTATTGCCTGAAAAGGGGGATTCAAAGACTGGAGTAATTCCTGCTATAGCCTCAGGCTTTAACGGGTATTCTGTTCTGCAGCGGTGCCGTAAATCTCTCTCGTAGCACAACTCCTGATGCACCCATTGAGTTCAAGAACCTTCCACTCAACTTTATTGGCGTTGACTCTCTGAACTGGCTTGATTTAATGACTGAATATGCTGCCACTGTGTCTACTAAAAAAAGTAACTGGTGTACCTTCCACATATAACATAGAGGAAGGCATTGACTTAAAGTCATCGTTGTTATAACGAACATATTGTCCACACTTCGCAATCGCAGTGCTCAATATCGAGGTGGGACACGTCTCAGGGCCAATAAGGTTAGTACAAGAAATTAGCATAAGCGAGTCTTTATTGCCAAGCTTAAAGGAAAGAGGCTTACCTGTACATTGTGGGCTGCCGACCTCTAACTCAGTCTTCCCTTGCCAGTCACACTGCTGCCTAGCCTCCAGGGCCGAGTGAGCCTGTCTGTGCGGGCACTGTCACGCCCAGTGGTCCATTGCTCCACAAACTAAGCACCCGCCAGATCGACCTCTGCCAGCACTTCTTCTGCAACCCCTTCCTCTTCCACTTCCGCAACGCTCCCCTCTGCCTCTCTCTTTTCCTACAGCACATCCCTCCAACGGCTGGATGACCATTTGATACTTTGCATCAAAGTAAGCTGAGCTTTATGAACTTGCTGTCCATCTTTAGTTTCCATCTATCCTTCTCCTGGGTAAGCAATTTTTCAGCATGTATCGCATGTTGTTCTATCAAATTCAGCTTTCCAGTGTCCCAATTAATACATGCGTCTTTTACCTTTTTCATTATTTCGTCCTTCATTCCATTGATGAAGCAGTTCCTCAGGTGTTCCTCATACGCCGTGATTTATGCCATTATGTCTTCGGGTGGTCTGAGTCCACTATAGATGTTATGGACTTCAGTGAGGCGCGTAAGGTACTGGGACACTGTCTCACCTTCTCCTTGTTTACACATTGCAGTTTTGGTCATGTCCATTCGCACTGGGAATGCCTCCCTACAGGGGATTGCCAGCGCTGCAACAAAAGCATTAAATCTCCATTTTCTTCCGCTTTTGGGTCGCTTGATCTGGCATTGACATTTACAGCTGGGCAGTTATACTTGATTTTGGTGACATCAGCACAAAGCTGTCGTCCCAAGAGGCGTCTCATCGCATACAATGTGGGACGGAATTCGGTACAGAACTTCGTCACTTCTTCGGTGAACTTATTCCCTCCAATTTTACGTGGATCAGACAACTGCCCAGAGACACGTCCGAAATCTTTAATGGTCCATAGTCGGTGGACCCACACTGGGCACCCTTCTGGACCTGCAACATCAACCATTGGTGCTTGCAGAACTACCTGGTATGATGATCATACGCTTATTCTCTCACCACCTGACTCATCATCCGTCCTGGGGTGATCGCGGACAGACTCTGGATGCCTTCCTGTCGTGGAGTGGGTATCCTTCTTTTGGCCTTCTTCCTTCAGTTAGCTGCGGTTATGGCATGCCATCAGTGATTCAGCAAACCCTGAGGCTGCGGTCGCTAACTTGGGATCTTCACCAGGCAGATCTTGGAGGGTAGCCATCAATGTCAGGATCTGAAACAGACTTAAGGCACTGTTCAGCTTCGTTAGGTTGTTTTCTGCACACGCCTGCATGTGCTCTAGTGTTTGTACGTGTATTTGATATGTCTTTTACTTGAGATTTCCTTTCTCTGATATCAGCCTCAGCCTTCCATATATTATAAGCACTCCAATTCCTAGGTTCTAATTTCGCCTTCCATTTCTCCTACTCTCACTCCTCCAACCGTGACCTCAGTATTTCCAACTGCCTTTTACTAAAATCACATTCCTTGATCCGCAATTCTAACTGCTTTACAGACTCTGGGCCGTAATTATTTAACATATACTGTATTGTTGGTTGGCCATTCACCCTCTATTTGTTTGGTCTTGCTGAAGCCCATTTTCAGCGTTTGTGGAAAAGTGTTCAGCTCTCTCGCGGTCCCGTTATCTTTTCCATTTGACTTGCCTTTACCTCTGGAGGTCTCCTCTCGCATTGGGCTCGTCTGCCACAATGCCTTGTTTTTTTGTAAACCAAGAAACCACGTACCCGGTATGTCTTTGGCGAGTCAAACTCAACCTGTCTTGGTTCCAAGTCTAAAACCACCCTTAGCCTGCAGTCGTTTAACCACTTTAGAGACGGCAATCCTTTCCCTTGAGTTTTGCTCGAATACCGTGCGAGAGTTTACTGAACCCTCTTCCTGATTAATTTATTCTCTTAGAATGAGTGTGTACATAGGATTATTAAAGCGACGGCTCTTACCCCGACATTAGTCGATTCAAACCCCCGGCTCTGCCTCAATACACAGTCTCCCAGTCCTCTCACGCAAAGGGGACACTTCAGTGCTCAAGATGATGTGAAGGACCATCAAGGTGCTGCCACCTGCGCCTCCTAGGAATCTTCAGAATCTTACCTAAATGCGGGATACTGGATGAGCCCCCACGTTTACTGGCATGGAAATTAAACTGATTGAACTCAGAAGCTATCAAGAGCAAAGAAAAAGATTTATTTTTAACCAGTGCAGGGAACTAATACACTTTGCAAAAAACGCTTTGTGTAAGGACTCTGAACAAAATGCATATGTTCCTGTAAACTATTCTTATCATACGCTCAAGAATAAGGGCTGGGAAACATTCGAGTTCTTATTTTCTCATTCCTTTGCCGTGGAAATAATTGTCTCTATGTTTTTCTTTTCTGCTGAATTCGTCTGCTCGCCAGATCAGGTTGAATGTTTACAATGTTCAGCAAAGACAAGCTGTCTCCTCGACTGCAGAATTCAGCAAACTATTTGCAACGATCAGAAAAGTTTGAAATTTAGCATAGCATTCTCTTTCAGGTTTCACAGAAAATGTTAATTTTGTTAATTCTCAAGTACACTGACGGATGGGAAATCAGGATCTCAGCTGTGGATCAAATAATGATTGATAAATATCTCACACCACTTCCATAGTTTTGTAATCCACATTTCAATTTATATAGCTCCATATCAGGAGTGCATTTTAACAACCTATCCCTTTGTAGTGTGCATATTTCGGTCTGTGTAGAAAATCATTTATTCCCTGTATTTTGTATTGCATAAATGCATTTCATTAATATTGTCTCTGTTAATACCTCATTGCAGATGTATCCTTGAATCTGTTCTTCGTATGAGTTATAAAGAGCAAAGTTCCAATGCTAGTGATTGGGGAACATCATTATTCCTCCGCCCAGACTGAACAGCCATATCCCCGAATCCTCTCCACCTTCTCTCTTTTCCCCAATGTCATAATCACAATGTAAATGAAGTCCAGTAAGTGATACATCGTCACACAGTTTCTTAGCATCGATAACATCAACAACATGACCCACACCAGCCCTCTCTGATTCTAGAATAACAATCTGAATATTGCAATGACTGACCTGTAGTTACAGGATTTGTTTCTCCATGTAAGAGCAGAGAAGTATGTTTATGTTCTGTTAAACCTCTGGCATAATTTCCATACCCAAGGCAGACTGAATGATTACACGCAAACAATCTTCCATCTTCAACAGTCCTTCCTTCAGTCACACTCATATATCACACGCAGAATGCACTAATGTTCAAAGTTATTTTGAATTTTAATGAAATAGTATTGAATTGAAAGGGATTAACTGAGCTGTTTATTCAGCAATTGTAATTATGTTAGTCTCCATGGATCCTATGCGTCTCGCTTCTTTGAATAAGGAGTGTTTTCAGTGTTTTATCCCATCGTATGAGCGTGAGCATCATCCACACCCAGTAACAGGGATCCGCTGCTTCAGAGAGAGGCTGAGGAGAGATCAGAAACTGATAGCATTAGACTGGAATGTTCCAACACTGGATCAGAATCTGTGAACATTAGACTGAAATTCAAACTTTGTGAGAGGATTTGTAGCTCGGGTGCTCGTTGTTGTGGTTCTGTTCGCCGAGCTGGGAATTTGTGTTGTAGACGTTTCGTCCCCTGTCTGGGTGACATCCTCAGAGCTTGGGAGTCTCCTGTGAAGCGCTTCTGCGATCTTTCGTCCGGCATTTGTATTGGTATGAATCTGCCGCTTCCGGTTGTCAGTCCCAGCTGTCCGCTGCATTGGTCCGTATATTGGGCCCTGGTCGATGTGCTTATTAATTGAATCTGTGGATGAGTGCCATGCCTCTAGGAATTTCCTGGCTGTGCTCTGTTTGGCTTGTCCTATAATAGTAGTGTTGTTCCAGTCGAATTCATGTTGCTTGTCATCTGCGTATGTGGCTACTAAGGATAGCTGGTCGTGTCGTTTTGTGGCTAGTTGGTGTTCATGTATGCGGATCGTTAGCTGTCTTCCTGTTTGTCCTATGTAGTGTTTTGTGCAGTCCTTGCATGGGATTTTGTACACTACGTTGGTTTTGCTCATGCTGGATATCGTGTCCTTCGTTCTGGTGAGTTGTTGTCTGAGAGTAGCTGTTGATTTGTGTGCTGTTATGAGTCCTAGTGGTCGCAGTCGTCTGGCTGTCACTGTTCGACTGGGACAACACTACTATTATAAGACAAGCCAGACAGAGATCAGCCAGGGAATTCCTAGAGACATGGCACTCATCCACAGATTCAATCGACCTGGACCCAATATACCGGCCACTGCAGCGGACAGCTGGAACTGACAACTGGAAGCGGCAGATACAAATCACTATAAGTGCCGGAGGAAAGACCACAGAAGTGCTTCACAGGAGGCTCCCAAACACTGAGGATGTCACCTAGACAGGGGACGAAACGTCTGCAACACAAATTCCCAGCTCGGCGAACAGAACCACAACAATTAGACTGAAATTTTGCAAGAATGGACAGAAGTTTATCGGCTGGTCTTTCCTGGCTTTCTCAGCCCTGGATATTTTTAGCATCGCGGATTGAAGATGTACTGATGGTTATTCAAGCTGGTTACTATCCTATCCTTGCTATAGTTTGTAAGTCACTCGAGCTGTCTAGTGAAACGTTCTGAACTGTATTGATGCTCATGATATGTAAATTTTGGAAAGGTGCTAATCAACGTTTGCATTTCCAATCAATAATTCCATTCCTTAGAAATTATAACTCGCAAATTACTCAATACAAATTGCTCACCGATATCTGGGGATGAAACAGACTGTTCTCAACTTCCTTGATTCATTTTCTCCTGTACAGTTTACATCTACATAGCCTCCACACTCACCAATCCTTTCGAGTATCACCATTATGACGTCCAGGGTCCGCTTCAGCCTCAGTGCAACGCCTGAATAAACCATATTTTTTTCATTTGTTAATTCCGGATACAGCTGTTTCAAGAGCCTTCTTACCCCGAGTCCATTGCAAACTAATCGCACCTGAAATGTTTAACTTGTTCTCTGGACAAAATCTGAAAGATGGGAAGACAGTGTATGGTGGTCACACCATTGGCTCATAATCTAGAACCACAGAATGATAATCTCTTGATATCGGCTTGCCTCATGTCCATGAAAGAAAGCAGTGGGTCATCCTTCTCTGGTCAAGTCTCTGTGTAACTGCAAACCCACAGCACTGTGTTTTACTATTTACTGTCCTGTGGAGCAACTGAACACTCAGTTCAAGTAAGGCATACGATGCTGGCTTGATCAGGCTTGCACACATCCCGTAAGGGCAGATCAAAAGGAATGATACCTCCCTTCCTCTGCCTCTCTCCTAAATTCCTGCAGCTGATTTCCATTCAGATAGGTGGCCATTCACTGTTTTAGATGGATTTTTTGTGATTGAATCTCTCGCCGAGAGTGATGTCCATCTAGATAGGCACCTCCTGTGCTGGCTTTATTGATGCTGACCTACAGATTTAAGGATGTTTTAAATTTTAATCAGTGACAGTGCATCATAAATGAATAGTTTCCTATTTCACACAAAAGAAACGGAGCCAGCTAAGTGAGGGAAAGGAATTATTGCGATCGAACCTGAGAGTGTTGTTGAGGCACTATTTGGGGCATTGTGGGCAGGTTTTCTCTCCTTTATAAGGTGTGAGCTCCTTACCTCAGAGAATGAACAGGGGTTCCACCAGCTTAATCTCGTGATGATAGCGCCACGAGGAGTGAGTGAAAGTTGATCGGAAGCGCTGTGAGAGAATACGAGGTGATTGCATTGAACACTGAATGGGATCGACAATCACTCCTTATATACTAAACAGACAATGAGAAGGTCGTAGTTTCCATGACTATTATTTCAGTCAGGATGCATGATGCTGGATAGTTTAAGTGCCTGGGAGGACGTTCCGCCTTTCCACCCCAACCCACACTCTCCACAGTGATTGACAGAGACAGGGACGTCCAGGTTTTGAATAAACTCTCTCCACATTAATACAGTGCAGTGCGTGTGTGATCCTGCACTGAATATCATATTATCCACCACCCTGACAGCAGCCACAATACCTTAATTCTTAAACAGTTAACTGTTCCCTCCAGCTACTGACATTGATGAAGGACATGAATCCATCTTCTCAGAGATGCAAGGTGTCTCCTTGAGTTTTAAACCATAAGTCGATAGACAAAGGAGCAGACATTCGGCCAGTTAGCCCATCGAGTCTGCACCATCATTAAATCATCGCTGACAGTTTTCTCTGACCCATTCTCCGACTTTTTCTTTGTAACCATTGATCCCCTGGATAATCAATGCTTATCTACCTCCTTCTCAAATATTATAAATGACTTGGCCCCACTGCCTTCTGTGGCAATAAATTTCAAAAATTCGCCATTCTCTGCTTAAAGACATTTCTCCTTTTCACTGTTCTAAAGGGTGTTCCCTTTCATCGAAGGCTGTGCTCTCGGGTTCTCGTTCAATGGAAACATCTATCAACATCTTCTCTATCCAGGTCATTCAGTATTTTGCACGCTTCCGTTACAATCCCTCTCATCCTTCTAAACTTTATTGAGTATAGACCCAGACTCATCAAACATGCCTCATACGATAAGCTTTTCATTCCTACGACCATTCTCGTGAAGATCCAGTGAACACACTCCAGGACCAGTGCAGCCTTCTTGAGGTATGGGGCTTAAAATTACGCACAATACTGCAAATGTGGTCTCACCAGAGACGTATGCAACCGGTTTTATAATCAATTTCTCTCGTAATAAATGTCATCAATAATAAATGCTATTGCACTCCAAACTACTGCCTCAATCTGCAAGCTTACCTTGAGAGAACCCTGCACTACA
The DNA here is from genome assembly GCF_037043375.1 of Chiloscyllium plagiosum. Lineage (NCBI taxonomy): Eukaryota > Metazoa > Chordata > Chondrichthyes > Orectolobiformes > Hemiscylliidae > Chiloscyllium > Chiloscyllium plagiosum. The sequence goes on from NW_028270171.1 coordinate 51,300,269, forward strand.
ACTCCCAAGTCCATTTGCAATTCAGATTTCTGAACTTTCTCCCAATTTAGAAAATAGACCATGCCTCTATTCTTTTTGCCAAAGTTCAGGACTTCACACTTTCCAACAATGGAATGCATTTGCCAATCTCTTTACATGTTGAAATCCTTCTTCAGCCTCTCCGCCTCCTCAACACGACGTGCCCATTTGCCGATCTTTTCATCATCGCAAACTTAGCCAGAGTGCTTTCGATTCCCTCATCTATATTGTTAGCGTAACGAGTAAAAAGTTACCATTCCAACACTGAGACTTGTGGAACACCACTTGTCATCGGCTGCCATCATGATAACGACCATTTCATCCCCACTCTCTGCTTTCTGCCAGACAGCCAAGCTCCTATCAATGCCACTACCGTGCTGCTAACAAAAATCCAAGTCTCCTGTCATTGCTGTTGCACTGCCTTTCCTGCTCGGCCCTTCTCCCAGTCAATTATACTCAACTCCTCCCTCATGTCTCTGTAATCGTACTCAGACATCTCCTGTGTGGCACCTTGCCAAAGGTCTTTTTGAGATCCAGCTGCATAACTACTATCATTGCTGTGCTTGGTCAAGCCTGCTTATTTCCTCTTCAAAGAATTCCAACAGGTTTATCACGCATGACCTTCCATTGATGAAACCATAGTGACTTTGCAATGTTTTACCAAATACTTCCAAGTATTCCGAAATCTCATCCTTCACAATGGATTCGAGAATCTTACCTATGATCGAGGTTAAGCTATTCATTGCAGAGTTTTTGTGTTTTCGTTACTCCCTTGTTAAAAAAGGGTGTCACGTTAGTGTGTTTCCAGTGCTCTGGGATCGTTGCTTACTTAACTGGTTCCTGAAAGATAAACACGATCGGCTCCACTCCCTCTTCAGCTATCTCACTTATAACACAGGGGTGTGGTCCATCTGGTCAAGGTTATTTAACAACCTTCGTGTTATTCAATTTTTCCTGGCATGTTCTCAATAGTCGTGGCCATCACACTCAGCTCTGGCCCCTCAATCTCTTGAATGTTTTAGGAATTACTCGTGTCTTCCACCGTGAAAGCTAATGCAAAGTATTTATTCAGTTCCTTGGCCATTTTCTCGTTCCCCACTGCTATCTCTCCAGTATCATTTTCCAGTGGTCCATTGTTCACTTTTCCCGCTCTTTTGTACTTTATATATCGAAAGAAACTGTTACAGTCTTCTTTTACATTACTGGCTAGCTTACTCCATATTTAATAATCTCCCTCCTTATTTGGTTTTGTTTGCAATCTGTTTTGTCTTTGTAAGCTTCCCAATCATCAGGTTTCCCACTGCACGATGCCACATTATATCCTTTCTCTTTTGTTTTTATGCTATACCTGATTTCCTGTCATTGCTGTTGCACTACCTTTCTGCTGGGCCCGTCTCCCAGTCAATTATACCCAGCTCCTCCCTCATGTCTCTGCAATTGTCTTTATTCAGCTGTAATACCTTTGCTTCTGATTCTAACTTCTTCATCTGAAATCGCAGAGTAAATTCAATCATATTGTGATCATTACCTCCTATGACTTCCTTCATCTTAATTCCCCTCATCTACTCTGCCGACACAAGCTGCTCCACGAAGCAATCTCATAGACATTCCACAAATTCCTTTTCTTGTGAACCACTACCAACCTGAATTCCCAGTCAACCTGCAGAATGAAATCCCACTGTAATTTTACCTTTCCTGCAGATCTTTCCACCTCCGGTGTATCTTGCACCCCAGCTCCCTGTACATAACTCCAACTGCATTTTTCACCTTTTTGTTTCCTCAATTCTACTGACACAGATTCTACACCATCTGACCTTACTTTATTTCTTATTATTGATCATTGACTCAATTCCATTCTTAATAATGAGACAACTCTATCTCTCTGCCCACCTGCCTATTCTTTCGGCAGGATGAATATCCTTGAATATTCAGCTCCCAATCCTGATCCTCTTGCAGCGATATCACTATAAAGCCAATGTGTGCATGAATCACAAGCGTGTATACCTTATTCCTTATATTGCATGCATTCTGATATAGTAGTTCAATCCTGTATTACCCGTCACTCTTCTTATTATTATTTGTTTGTTCAGTCATTGGTACCTACACGGATCCTGATCACTGGATCATTCCCCTCCCGCTTCAAGTTCTGCAACCCAGATGAGATATCCCAAAACCGAGCACCAGGTAGACAACCCAAGCTTCAGGAATTTCAATCCCAATCACGGAGAACATTATCTGTGCCTCTAACTATACTATCCCCAATTTTCCATCATTGGGCTGCATGGTGACACAGCAATGCTGCCTCACAGTGCTGGGGACACGGATTCAATTCCAATCTCTGGGCCCTGTCTGTGTTGACTTTGTACATTCTTTTGTGTCTGGACTGGGAATATTAACTCTTTTCTCTCTCCACAGTACGTCTCTGTGTTTGCTTCAGATTTCTACCATCTGCTTTTTTTTTTTTGCTTTTTTTGCTTTTGTTCAATGGAAAAATTCAGCAAATGTGACAGGTTTTTGTAAAAGCAGCCGTGGTTCGCGGGTTCCTCTGGGTGTTCAGGAATCTTGCCCGGCCACTTGTGTGAGTGCAGTGTCCCTGGATACATACTCCATCTCTTTCAGTCCCTCAGTCCATCATCACTACATGCAGTCTTTCCTTGTGCCACCCCTGGACTCCCCACACCCCATTGCCTGGCACTGGATACTCCCTTCACAGGACTGGAACTTTCTGACCCGCTGGGGATGCTGGGTAAAGACGCTGCCATTGAAAAGAACATAATAACTAAAATACAATTGAATAGCAAAGCTGAGTAAACAGGTTGAATAACATCCATCTGCTCTGACATTTTCTAATCTTCTGTTTATCCTCGTTCATCTGCAAACGGATGGTCAATATGTCTGCCTTGTCAAATACGCTTGGTGGCGGGAATAGATATAGGATCCTCTGGTCATTGGACTGATTCAGTGGTCTCACATTCCTGACGTCACACTTATTTTTTTTATTATCAAGTCTATCCACTTTAAAGAAAATGCCTTGATGGGGTTGTGCTGAAAGGATATTTGAATTTTGGAGACATTAGAATATGTCACGCATGAGTGAGATTAGAAATAGGAAGATAGCACAACACTGCCAAAGAGCTGATAGGGGAGGCAGCACTTCTGATATGTGGATCATTGGGATTCCCGGGTCGATAGGATATACACAAGAAGAACGGGATGGTCCTGAACTGGCAGCAATCTCCGATTTGTGGATCATTGTGATTTCCGGGTCGGTAAGACCTACACACAAGAAGGACGGGTTGAACCTGATGTGGCAGCAATCTCCAATATATGAATCATTGAGATTCCCGGATGGGTAGGACCGACACAAGAAGGACAGGACAGACCTGAACTGGCAGCAATCTCCTGGCAGGCAGGTTTGCTATTGTCCCTTAATAGGGTTTAAACTAGTGTGTGGCGGCGGTGGGTGTGGGTGGGAGGTGGTGGGCGGGGAAGGGGTGTGGGGAACGACAGCAGTAGGTCCTCAGGAACAGTGACTGAGGAGGAGTTGTAGATTAATATCAGTACAGCTAATACCAAATGCAAGCAGGCAGAGGTACTGAACACAGTGGACCTGGCAGTCTGAAGTGTGCTGATGTTAATGTGAGGAGTCTGTTTGTTTGGACAGATATTTCGAGATCGCTGCATATCAGAAAATCGGAAGAGAGAATGGTTAATTGCGCGATGTGTCCTTCAGTGTATCAGCTTGTCTCTCCAGGCACCTAAAGTATTTATTTTGGGTTGGAGCAATTCAGAATTAATTAAGCACGGAGGAGGCCAATCGGCCCACCATGCGTCCATGAGCTCTCCAACTTGACCACTCGAAAATAAAGAGAATGATCGGAGATAGGCTGAGAGGGATAGAGAGGAATAAACAGAAAGAAATTGAAGTGAGATAGAACATAGAACATAGAACATAGAAAAATACAGCGCAGTACAGGCTCTTCGGCCCTCGATGTTACGCTGATCCAAGCCCACCTAACCTACCCCAGCCCACGGTCCTCCATATGCCTATCTAATGCCCGTTTAAATGCCCATAAAGAGGGAGAGTCCATCACTGCTACTGGCAGGGCATTCCATGAACTCACAACTCCCTGATTAAAGAATCTACCCCTAACATCTGTCCTATACATACCACTCCCTAATTTAAAGCTATGCCCCCTCGTAATAGCTGATTCCATATGTCGAAAAAGGTTCTCATGGTCAACCCTATCTAAACCCCTAATCATCTTGTACACCTCTATCAAGTCACCCCTAAACCTTCTTTTCTCCAATGAAAACAGCCCCAAGTGCCTCAGCCTTTCCTCATACGATCTTCCTACCATACCAGGCAACATCCTGGTAAACCTCCTCTGCACCCGTTCCAGAGCCTCCACATCCTTCCTATAGTATGGCGACCAAAACTGCACACAATACTCCAGATTCGGCCGCACTAGAGTCTTATACAACTGCAACATGACCTCAGGACTCCGGAACTCAATTCCTCTCCCAATAAAAGCCAGTACGCCATATGCCTTCTTCACAGCACTATTTACCTGCGTGGCAACTTTCAGAGATCTGTGTACATGGACACCAAGATCCCTCTGCTCCTCCACACCAAGTATCCGACCATTAGCCTAGTACCCCATCTTCTTGTTACTCTTACCAAAGTGAATGACTTCACACTTACCTACATTGAACTCTATTTGCCACCTTTCTGCCCAGGGCTGCAGCTTATCTATATCCCGCTGTAACCTGCCACATCCTTCCTCACTGTCAACAACTCCACCGACTTACGTATCATCCGCAAACTTGCTCACCCAAACTTCTAGCCCCTCCTCGAAGTCATTTATAAAAATGACAAACAGCAATGGTCCAAAAACAGATCCTTGCGGTACACCGCTAGTAACTGCACTCCAAGATGAACCTTTACCATCAACTACTACCCTCTGTCTTCTTCCAGCCAGCCAATTCCTAATACAAACCTCCAACTCGCCCTCAATGCCATACCTCCGTATTTTTTGGAGAGTGACCAGAAAACGGAGCAACAGAATGAGTGAGAGCAACGGATGTCAGAGGAGTGTAAAGTAATCAGGAGGCAGCATGAGGAGAAATACACAGAAATTTCATTTCGAAACTCCTAGAGACTGCAAACGCTTTGTCTGGTGCCATACCCTGTGATACTGGCTGTCATCCCAGATCATTTACCACCAATGATATCACAGAGCTGAGTTGCTGACAGCTAATCAGAATCCAATAGACCAGTAGATTAGCTCCAGAGAGAAGGTGGATTAATTTAAATATTCTGGGCCAACATCAACTTGTAACCACTCTCGACACTGTGTGAGAGACAGGGCGAGAGAATCTCAGTGATGGGGATTACTGACAGACGGGAAATCAGCTGCGGGTCAAATAATGATTGACAAAGTTTGCACATCACTTCCATGGTTTTGTAATTCACAATTCAATTTGTATAACACCACATAGTAAATGTATTTTCACATCCTTGTCTCTTTGTAGTTTTCATATTTTGGTTTGTAGAGAAAAGTTTATTTTTTCCCTGTGTTTTGTGTTGAATAAATCCATTTTATTACGGTGGAAGAAAAGACCTTTACCGATGGGACAGTCATCATCTGAACCGTGCTGGAACCAGAGTCCGAGTGAATCCTAACTAGGACTGTAGAACATAGATTTAAACTGATTAGGAGTGTGTGTGTGTGCAGGGTCGGGGTTTCAGTTACGGCGTTTAATTAGTAAAGCCGAATTAAAAGAGGACGTAAGAGGACGGAACTCAGGAGAGGTTATTAAAATCTCCAGCACAGACACAAATAGGATAGAGCATCTGGAAATGTTTCACAATCAAACTTCAAGCAAACTGGTCAAATGAATGGCATGACAGGAGGTACAGTTAATACAGGACTGACCATATTATATCTGAATGCATGCTGTACAAGGAAAAAGGTAAATCAGCTTGTGGCACAGATTGAAATCGGCAGGTATGAGGTGATGGGCATCACGGAGAAGTGGCTGCAAGGAGATCAGGATATTTAAGGGCATTTATCCTATTGAAAAGATAGGAAGGTGGGCAGAGGGAGTGAATATGCATTATTAGTAAGAAATAAAATTAAATCCATAGTAAGAAGGAAGTAAGGTCAGATGGTGTAGAATCTGCGTGGGTGGAACTGAGGAATCACAAAGGTAAGACAACCACAGTTGGAGTCTTGTACAGGGCTCCAAAGAATAGTTAGGAGCTGGGGCAGAGGATACACTAGTAGATAGAAAAGATTTGTAGGAAAGGCAAAATATAGTGATCGTTGGTGATTTCGATATGCAGGCAGATTGGGAAAATCAGTTTGGTAGTGGATCACAAGAAAAGAAATTACAGGAATGTCTATGATATGTCTTTTTTTGTAGAAGCTTTTGGTAGAGCCCACTCGGGACAGATGATACTGGATCTAATGACGCAGGCTAGATAAGGGAGCTGAAGGTGAAGGGAAACTTCGGAAGCAGTGATCATAACATGGTTGAATGTATTCTGCAATTTGAGAGAGAAGATATAATCAGCGGTAAGAGTATTTCAGCTGAATAAAGGCAACTGCAGAGACGTAAGAGAGAAGCTGTGTAGGATTGACCGGGAGGTGGGTCCAGCAGGAAAGGCAGGGGTACAGCAATGGCAGGAGATTCCAAGATTAATTCAGGAGACACTGCCGAGATTCATGCTGAGGAATAGAGGGATGGAACAGGGAGGATGAGGCAACTAGGGCTGACAAGGGAAGTAAGGGATTGCATAGAAGCAAAAGAACAAACATATAATGTGGCGAAGAGCAGTGGGAAACTAGAAAATTGGGATACTTACAAAGATCAACAGAAGGTAAGAAAAAAGGAGGGAGAATATTATATGTAGGAGGAAGCTAACCAGTAATATAAAGGAGACTGTAAGAAGTTCATTAGATAGATAAAGTGCAAAAGAGAGGTAAAAGTGAATATGGGCGACTGGAAAATGATGTTGGAGAGACAGTAGTGGGAAACAAAGAAACGAATGAGGAACTTCGCATCAGTCTTCATGGTGGAAGACATGAGTAATTTCCCAAAAAAATAACAGAGTGAGAGGGCAGAGCTGAGTATGGTGGCTATCATCAAGAAGAACATGTTAGAAAACTGCATGGCCCGAATGTGGATAAATAATGTGGACCAGGTAGACTACATCCCAGCATTGTAAGAGAGATAGCTGAAGAGGTAATGCAAGCGTAACTGGTAATCTTTCAGGAATGACGAAAATGAGGAAAGGGCCAAATGGCTGGAAAATGTCTAACATGACACTCCGTTTAATAAGGGAGTTAGGCAGAAGATGGAAAATTACAGACTGATTAGCCTAACCTTCGTTGTGGGTAACATCCTGAAATCCATCTGAAGGATGGGACTTCTGAATACTTTGAGGTCTTTGGTAAAGTAGGACAGAGTCAGCATGGCTTCATCAAGGGGAGATCTGGCCTGACAAACCTGCTAGAATACATTGAGGGAATAACAAGCAGATTAGACCAAGGAGAACCAATAGATGTTATCCACATGTTCCTCAAGAATCCTTTGACAAGGTGCCACACAGAGGCTAGTGAGAAAGACAAGGGCCCATGGTGTTAGAGGCAAGCTGCTAGCATGGATAGAAGCATGGTTGTCTGACAGAAAGCAGAGAGTAGGGATAAAAGGGTCCTTCTCAGGATGACAGGCAGGGACAAGCGGTGTTCCACAAGACTCGGTGTTTGGACCACAACTATTCATTTTGTGCATTAATGATTTACATGAAGGAACTGAGGGGATTCTAGCTAAGTTTTCAAACAGTGCAAAACTAGATAGAGGGACAGGTAGCATTGAAGAGGTGGTTCGGCTGCAGGAGGGAGCTCTGGCGCTTCTCCTCAACTTCCCATACCTCCACCCTTGCACTCCACCCTTCCAACTACAACAAGGATAGAACCCCTCTGGTGCTCGCCTTCCATCAACCTCAAGATACAACGCATCATCCTTCAACATTTCCGCCACTAAGAGTCAGAGTCCACCACCTGAGATTTACTTCCCTCCCGACCCCTATCAGCAGTCTGTAGAGACCATTCCCTTCAAAACTCCCTCATGAGGTTCATGCCCCCCACCCTCACCAAGCGACCTTCCACTCCTGAGACCTTCTTTGCCATTACAAGAGGTATGAAACCTGTGTCAACACCTCCCTCTTCACCTCCTTCCAAGGCCCCAAAGTATCTTTCTACATCAGGCAAAGAACATCCTATGCATCCAAACACTTCACCTACTCTGTCCATTGCTCCTGGTCTCCTCTCCATTGGAGAGACAGGACATCAACTTGCAGAACGGTTCAGGGAACACTCTCAGACACACATAACCAACAACCCCACTTCCCTGTGCTTGAAGACTGCAACTCTCCCTCCCACTGCACCAAGGACATGCAAGTTGTTGGCCTCCTCCACTGCCAAATGCTAGCCAGCTGTCGTCTTGAGGAAAAAAAATCATCATCTCCCGCCTTGGGACCCTCTAACCACACGGTATCAAGGGCAATTTCACCAGTTTCCTCATCTCCCTTCGCACCACCTTATCCCAGAACTAACCTTCGAACTCAGCACCACCCTGTTTAACTGAACTACCTGTACATCTTCCTTCCCATCTATCCACTCCACCTTCCACTGTGACCTATCACTATCACCACCCATCTTCATCTAGATATCGCCTTCCAAGCTAACGTCCTCCCAGCCTCAGTCCCTCTCATTTCTCTCTCAGCCCCATCCCCCCCACCCCCCCCTCATTCCCGATGAAGACTTTATGCCTGAAACGTCGAATCTCCTGCTCCTCGGATGCTACCTGACTGGCTGTGCATTTGTAGCACCGCACGTTTTTCCTCTGATCTCCAGCTTCTGCGTTCTTCACTTTCTCCTGCTGAAGGATTTTCACAGGTTGGGGAGGTGCGCAAAGAAGTGGCAGATGGAATACAACGTGGGAAAGTGTGACGTCATGCACTTTGCCAGGAAGAATACAGGTATGGACTATTTACTAAATAGCGAGCAAGTTCAGAAGTCTTGAAGTGCAAAAAGACGAGGGAGTTCTAGTCCAGGAGTCTCGAAAGGTAAACTTGCATGTTGTCAGTAGTTATGAAGACAAATACAATTATGGGATTTATTTCAAGAGGGCTTGAATATAAATGCAGGGATGTACTTCTGAAGCTCTATAAGGCTTTGGTCAGGGCACATCTAGATGATTGTGCACAGTTTTGGGTCCCATAGCTCAGGAAGGATGTACTGGCCCTGGACCGTTTTTCAAGGAGATTAATGAGAATAGTCCCAGGAATGAAAAGCTTAACATATGAAGAACATCTGAGGGCTCTGGGTCTATATTTAATAGAATTCAGAAAGATACTGGGAAGTCTAATTGAAACTTACAGAATACTGAATTACCTGGACAGAGTAGATATTGGAAATTAATTTCCAATGGTAGGAGAGACGAGGTCGCGAGGGGACATCGTAAAGAGGAGACCTTTTAGAACAAAGGTAAGGAGGAACCTCTTCCGCCAGAGAGTGGTAAATCTATGGAATTCACTGCTACAGAGGACTGTCGAGGCAAGGTCATGGAGTATATTTAAGAGTGAGACAGATAGGTCCTTGAATGCAAAGTGGATCAAGGGTTACAGATAGAAAGCGGGAGAATGGGGATGAAAAGTTCATCATTGAATGGTGCAGCAGGCTCAATGCGCTGAATGGCCAACTTTCTGTTCCAATGTCTTCTGGTTGCTTGGTCAATATTGGCTCTCCTCATTCCTCATTGGAGATAGACCCTGGAATTTGATCTTCATATGATTTATAAAGAATAACATTCCAATACAGATGACTGGGAAATATCAGGTTCCCTCCCTCCAGTCTCATCAGCCATGTCCCCAATATCATAATCACACTGCAATTGAAATCCAGTGAATGGTGCTTAATCACAGTTGATTGACATCGACAACATTAACAGCAAGACCCTCGCCGGCCCTCTCTGATCCTCGAATAACCATCTGAATTGTGTGACACATCATATTCTCTGTTAACATATCCATACCATTTGTCTGCTATAACTCATGTTGTTGTACGCACATTTTCCTGTCTAATTATGGACTAGAAAAGATCCCCCCATATTTTACTTGCATTATAATCACTGATCAGTAGTTACAGACTTTATGTTTCCATTTATAAACGGAGAAACGTGTTTATATTCTGACAATCCTTTGACATTACTCCCATATCCAAGGTAGATTGAATGATTACATACAATCAAGCTTCCATCTCCAATATTCCTTCCTTTAGTCACGCCCATATATCTCATCCCAAATGTGTAAATTTTAAACGTTGTTTTGATTTTTAATAAAATCAAAATTTAATTGAAAAGGTTAATTGGAGCTATTTGTTCAGTCACTGTGATTAATGTCAATCTCTGTGGATCGTAATTATCCCAGTGGAGAGTTTCCATCATTGACTGATAAATGGGCTCTGTAGATGTGTTATCCCATAGTATGAGTAGGAGCATCACTGACAGCACTAACAGGGATCAGCAGCTCGAGAGAGAGGGGGTGAAGATACCAGAATCTGCGAACATTACATTGGAATGGTTCAAAATCTAATGACCTAGGATTGGATTGTTCCACAATGGATCAAAATCAGAGAACATTAGACTGGAATGGTACAACAATGTATCAAAATTGGAGAACATTTGACTGGAATGGTACAATGTATCAAAATCAGAGAACATTCGACTGGAATGGTACAACAATGTATCAGGAGTGAGAACATTAGACTGGAATGTTCCAGCAATGGATCAGAATCTGAGAACATTAGACTGGAATGTACCAACAATTGATCAGAATCTGAGAACATTAGACTGGAATGTTCCAACAATGGGCAGGAGTTTATATTCAGGTTTTTACTGGCTTTGCCACATGTCCATCACTAAATAATTGCTTTTGAGGATGTTTAGCTTGTTCTCTGCACATACGAGAAGACAGTTTATGATTGTCAAGCCATTGACTCATAATTTAGAACCACAGAATATCTCATGAAGGAAATTGGTCGAATTTAAAAGCAACCATTATCATTTGTTATAAAAACCCATCTGCTTGCCTCATGTCCTTTTGGGAAATCAATGTGTCATGCTTCCCTCGTCAGGTTTCCGTGTAACTTCTGTGATGAACATGTGGGTGTACTGTACCTTTAAGAGAATTAAAAGTCAGCAATAACTACCTGACAGCACCAAGTGCTCTGAAAAATAGATATAATGTAACCTTTGGTTGAAAAACTCGATTAGCTCATTGTCTCAAGCCAAAAACAAATTCAGCAGAACACTTTAAATTATACTCCAAAATACCCACCTCTAATCAAGTTTGAATTGAGGAAATTGACAATCGTAAAGGCCAATGACACAATCCAATGGTTTGGGGGTGGAAAATGGAACAGTTGAGAGGAGAACTACCAAGCTACTAGAATGCAAAAATTGCCTGAAAAATAGTTCTCTTAAGGGTACTTTTATTGATTAGCAAGTGGTGGAGCAGAATCCCCATGAAGAAAAGAAAATAGGAATATGGAGAAGAACTGAAAGCTTCCTGGTTTTGAGGTTAGAAGTTTTGCTTTGTAAATCTTCATTCGCCATCTTATCGGACTAATATTGTTGAGGGGGAATGTAAAAGATAGGTTAGAGGAAGAAGTTGTAAACAGTCGTTCGTTTATTATTCTCTTTTATACTTTAAGAAATAAAGTTGTTATTTTTTACTTTCGATAGTTTTATACTCTAGAATTAACTCATATTACTGAATGGGATAAATGTTTTCTCTGTTTCCGGTTTTAATTAAGCAGGAGAATTGCTCCTGTGTTGTAACACTACAAACCCCCAGCAATGTGTTTTACTCTTTACTATCCTGTGGAACAGTTGAACCAGCCACTCAGTTCAAGATCAGCATAACATGCTGGCATCACCAGGGCTGCATATATTCTGTGAGAGAAGATGAAAAGTAAAGATAGCTCCCTTCCTCTGCCTCTTTCCCGTATTCCTACAGTTCGTTTCTATTCAGGTAAGTGATCATCCCCTATTTTGGGTGTATTCAATCTCATTGAAGTTCTCCCCGAGAGTGTTGCATATCTCCATAGGCATCGCTGGTGCTAGCTTTATTGATGCTGACTTACGGATGTTAGGGACTTCTGAATTCCATGTTAGACGTCGTGTATAAAGAAGAAATGGTTTTTTTGTGGCACAGGAAAGAAATAGCGATGTCTAAGTGAGGGAAAATGATTGTTGCGATCATCCCTGAGATTGATTTTGAGGCAGTATTTGGGGTACTGTGAAACTTTCTCTGAAGTTTCACTAGACTAATCCCTGAGATAATGGCACCATGAGCGGCGACTGAAGCTCAGTGAGAGTATAAGAGGTGATTGCATTGAACCTTAAGGGAGATAGACAATCACTCATGATGTTCTAAACAGGCACTGATACAGAGATGAATTCCATGGCATTTTTGTCACTCGGGTTACACGATTCTCGATAGTTTAAGAGCCTCTGCGAACGTTCCACCCAACCGCACGCACTCCCTATTTTGATTGAGGCAGAGAGAGAGAAAGAGAGAGGTTCAGGCTTTTGAATAAACTCTCCAAATATTAATACAGTTCAATTGGTGTGTGATCCTGGAATGAACGTCAGGCTATCCATAATCCCGACAGCAGCCACAGGAGCTTCATTATAAAAGAGTTAACCCTTCCCAGCAACATCTGACCTCCATGGAGAACATGGGTGTGTCTTCTCGGAGATGGAAGATGCCTCCTTGAGACTTGACACAAAACATTAGGCTTCCCTCCTCACTGCCAGCAAATCGTGTTACAGTAACACACGTTCTACAAATAGTGGAGCCAAGATAAATACCATAGAGCCCTCTATCAGTCTCGGTTTCATTGGTTTGTCATGTTGGACTGTCAATGACACCCTCTTGTTCCTATATAAGTGTCTTGTGGGGCTGAATAGCTTCCTCCTGGTCTCATGGAACAGGTTTAAGGGTCTGATTGGGCTCTGCCTGTTCCTGTTTAACAGCTCAATGAACTGACAGACCGCTTTTTTTCCTATGGAACAGACAGGAGGATTGAATGGGCTGTCCCTCTTCTTGTTCAGTAGTTTGCTGAATGGCTTCCATATATCCGTGTGTCACCAGCTGAGATGGTGAGTGAGCTCTTCTATTAACTGGAGAAATGTGCAGTGTCTGGCCGTGCTGTTACATGAATGTCACAGACACTTTAACAGCTCAAACCGGAATGTTGGCCCCGTCTTGCTGCACATGGACACAGAATGGTTGATGATGGACAAAATGTTCTGAGAATTGTGTGATCTTCAGTCATCATCCCCACTTCAGATCTTATGATGGGGAAAGACATTGATGGAGCAGCTGACGATATTTGTGCTGAGGAGGTTAACCTGAGGATCTTCTGCAGAGATGTCCTGGAACTGAGAGGACTGTTGGCCACTGACCTCAAGCATTTTTCTTTGTGCTCTGAAAGAACCAGACAAGTGGGAGGTTACACCTGATTCCCATTCAGCTCAAGTAAGTAGGCAGTACAAATACTGCCTTGATATCAAAGCCATTCACTCTTTTCTGAGCCCCTGTGTTCGCCTCTTTTTCACATCAATAGGTGACGGTGTATGTGTAGGAAGTCTTTTCCTCTCACAGAGGGTAATCACTGTCAGAAATTATCTGGGCTAGAGAGTTATTGGAGCTACATCACTGAAAGTATTTAAGGAGGATGTAGATGGATTTTTGACCTGTCAGAGAGCCAAAGGGTGTGAAGAATTGGCATTAAAGAGGAGTTAAAGTCAACAGTAGATCAGCCATGATTGTATACAATGGCTTGATCGTCCGAATTACTGATCCTGTTCCTTATGTCCTCATATTCTGTAATTACAAAGTTAATGGTTGAAATTTTCCTGAACGTTCTGTTATTGAAAGTTGCAATTAGAGAGAGTAAAGTATTTTGTGAGTCATCTCTGGGTGAGGTATGGGGGCTGTATTCACAGGGAATCTGGTTCTATAATAAATAAAGCACTAGTTGCAGAGAGGAGACACTCTGTAAAGAGACCAGAGGCGCCTTTCGAACCCGGCCTCTATTTCCCAATAACATTTTCCAACCCACACTTAACTGTGTGTGATAATCTGGAGGGAATGAATGATATCCTGTGTTCCTGTAGACCAGGTATTTGGAGAAAGTGGCCTCGCTCTGCTCCTTGCAGGAACAGTGAGGGGTTGAATGGAACATAGGAAAATAGGGCTGAGCAGCAGGAGTGGGCCGTTAGACCCTTTGTCACCGTTCTAAAACACACAAAGATCATGGGTGATGTGATGTTCGTCTCAGCAGCACTTTTCTGTCTGTATACCATTTTCCTAAATTCACTTGCCTGTCAAATGTCACCAAATAAAACTTTGATTAAATGTAAACATCCAGGCACCCCAATTCACTTCTGGGGAAGGGAATTGCACTTGAACAGCCCTTTGAGAATTTCTCATTTGTGTTCCAGCCAAAGTTGGAGGGTCACTGTTTCCTTTTTCAGTCCCACTCCTCCACTGGTTACACCAACCTTAAATGTAACCAGTTTAGTGAAGTGTCCAATGATATAGGTCTCAGAGTAGGTCATTTTCGAGAGAAATGTGAGGCACAGAAAGCTGAACTCATAACAAATGTCAAAATGATGGATTGCCCCAAATGTTATTCTGCCTTTGAAGTTATTCTGCTCACACAATGTTCTGGTCGTGGGATTTCTTCCGAGATCAGTTGGACTTAGCTGAATTCCCTTTGTTTCAGACAGTGGAGAGATTCCAATGAATCCTCACCATGAATCCTTCACAGTGGTAAAGATAACTCAGGGATTTTCTGGTCTCACACTTTGCTATCGGGCGGAACAAAGTAAGAGAGAGGGGTCAATTCGCTGCTGCATCTCAGCCAGGGAACATTTTTCTCCCTCTCTGTGTTGGAACATACAATAATGGCAACTGAACACCAAACTGGGCCATGTGTGGACTCCTGGAACATTATCTGGAAAACTTCATTATAGATTATATGCAAGTGCGTCATTCCTTTCAATCACAAAAAAATTGTTCGCATTTTTTAATTTAAAGTCATGTGTCTGTGTAAGTTGTAAATATTGGTAGGTGTCGTCATAGTATATCTGTTAATATCAATACATCTTTTTTTTAAAATTATTCAAGAGAGAATGCGCATCCAGTTGATACACTTTTAAGAAAGTCATGGATGGTTCAATACTATTTCTCTGCTAAGATCGAAACTGATAATCCCCCATAACAAAAGACCCGAATTCCAGGAATGAGTAAAGGGAAACCTCTTTGAAAATCTTCGAAAAGAATTATATCCTTTCGTTTTATTTCAGGAGATCAAAACTGCACACAATGCATCAGGTGTGGTCTCAGGAATGCCCTGTACAGATGCAGTTAAACATTCCTGCGATTGAACCTGATACCTTTTGCTAAAAACAGCATCATTTCATTTAACTCCCAAATCCAGACTGACTTCATATGATTCATGGACCAAGAACATGGAAACTGCCTGTATCACAGAATTCTGCAATTTCTCTCCATTTAAATTGATTACCACTGTTTCATCCTTCATGCCAAAATAGTCAACTTACTTTATGTTAGTTCTAATGAAAGTTTGCTTACTCACTATATTTGTTTACTCAAAGTGCTGTGAGTGTTTGGAACACTCTTCCCCACAGACCATTGGAGGCAGAGGTATTGAATATTTTTGAGCCACCAACAGAAGGTTCATGAATAACAACAGATTCAAGGATTATCGAGGAATGGGCAGCAATTTGCAGTGGGGGGAAAATGTAGACAGTTGTATCAAATTACACAGTTCCAGGACATCCAGGAATATAATGCAAAATGAAACGATAATATCGATGCAACATTAAGTTGGAATCCAAAATGCCAGCGATCCAGAAGGTCTGCTTTGCTGGGGTCTGCATCACAGCACGGGCAAAGTGGTTCTCTAACCCATCCCATCCCAGCCATTTACGTAAATTCCAACACTAAAAGAGCGATAGAATCTTTACTAATCCCGTTTTGTCAAAGGGAGATGATAAAACACGGGAAAGGATCGAGTAAGTCCCAAAAAGCGGTGCACCCGTCAGAAGCATCGAGCATGCCTGAGGCTGTAGCTGCAACCCACTCTGCTCGTTCCATGGACCCAGTTCCTCACAAGGCCTTGGTCACTGAGTTCACCAAGTTACGTGAAATGATTGAAGCCATGATTGAAGAACAGTTCAGCCGTGGCTCGAGCCGCTCTCAGCCGTGCTCCAAAAACATGAGCGATAACATGACAGCCTTGGAAACAGAACAGATGATGTCATGCGCCGAGCTGCAGTGGCAGAGACCGCGATCAATTCCTCTCATTTGATTCCTTTGACAACCAGGTCCATACCTTAACTGAGCATGACGACGACCTCGAGAACAGGGGTAGGATGAAGAATGCTCACATCGTCGGTTTGCTGGACCGGACGGAAGGTGGTCAGCAGGTGAGCTTATTGAGAACTGGCTGCTGTGATTCCTTCACTTCAAAACTGAAAAGGGACAGGTGAAGACTGAGACAGTTTATCGGGTTATGGTGCGCAGGTCAGACTCAGTCCAGCGCCTTCGGCCTGTCCTTGTGCGGTTACATAGTTATGGGGATAAACAAAGACTGATGGAATTTCCAAAACACAGGGGACAGGTCCGATTGCTTTAATTCACGAGGGCTCCAGTATTATGTTCTTTCAGGACTTTTCAACGGTGGTAACTCAGGAAAGAAAATCTTTTGATGACATCAAGAGAAGAGTAAGGGAACTCTGGATTCAGTATTCCTTACGGTACCCAGCGGTGCTCTGTATTGCTTAGTGGATCCATACACTCGTCTGACACTCCAGAGAAAGTGAAATCTTTGTGACATTTTAAAATAAGATGGATGTTTAGATAATCATGTTTCTCTTAAAGACATTTTCTTGGAATTTTCTGGTATTAATCAGTGTTAAATTGTCGTCGGGGATGGGTAGAGTATTCACTTTTAACTTGTTCATTAGTATTACTACTCTTTTTTTCTTTCCTTCCTTGTGTCTGGGGTGCGACTCAAGCTGAAGTGGGTTACAAAGTAGTTGTGATGATTAAATACCGACTAAAGGGCAGTTGAAGCCCGATTTTTGTTGTTAATTGCCCTGGATGCCATATTGGTAGCGGGCAGAAGATAACGTTTTGTGATATGGAACCGTCCCCACTGGGCGGGCGTGGGGTAAATTCCCTATGGAGTGTCATTGGCACTTTGGATTTTGTTTCTTCTTTTGTTTTTTTTTTAGTTTAGCTTTGGAAAGTTTTGAGAGCTTGTTAGTTGTATTAGTCTTAGTTTGTGTTGTTTTTAAGTTCTATGAGTCTTTATTCATTCATGATCAGTGATATGTAATTCGAGTTTTTCCTCTCTAGAGCTCAAATGTTGTTACAGTGTGTGATGGATAATAATGTTCTTAAATGGTGCACTTGTAACAATAAGCGGAGCCATCATCTAGTCAGGAGGAAAAATGTACTTTCTTGTCTTAGAAAGGAGAGGGTGGATGTTGTCCTATTGCAGGAGATGCACCTTGATGACAAGGAACATTTGACATTACAACAGGGCGGGTTTAATCAGGTTTATTTCTCGTTTCTTAATAGTAGGAGTAGGGGAGAGCCATACTGGATAGGAAGAATCTTCCAGTTAAATTATTAGATTATATTTGACACTCACAGGAGGATCATAATCCCGAAATCCTTGAACTATGGGAAAGAATACAGTATTTTGAATGTTTATTGACTCCCGGCGGGCCGTCTTAAAATCGTGGTAGATGCATGTTCCAAATCAAGTTATCTTGCATTATGGCACATTATTATAGACGATTTCAACTGCCTTACGTACCCCACAGTGGACAAAATGTCCAAAGGTTCCCCAATACCCTCGTTATAATGTAAGCAATTAGTGGATTTGTATGCAGAACTAGAGCTGGTGGATGTCTGGAGGCAGATCTACCTCACAAGTAGGGCTTTTATTTTCTTCTTTCATCCGCAGAAATGCTGCACGAGGGTTAATATCTTCCCCAACCCTGCAGCAATCTTAGATTCGGTGGCATCCTGCACAATTGGGAATATTACCATTTCTGACCATGAATAGTATACTCATTGATTAAGATTAAGGGCAATATAACAGATTCGAGACACTGGCGAAAGTATCCCTTTATTCCTAAGGCTACTTAGTTCGTTGAGTATTTCTGCAATGTATTCAGATCTTTCTTAGCCATTAATTCAGATTCAACCAGTAAGCCTTAGCAATGGGAAATTGCTAAGGCTTATGCCAAAGGAATAATTATTCCTTAGGATGCAGCAGAAGGGGTTGCAGGAACGCTGGCTTGAGGCACAGCTGAGTGCAGCCGAGAGGGCATACTGTGATATACCCTCAGTGGTTAAGCTGCAGAGGATCACAACACTTCAGTCTACAGTGAATTCCACGCTCACACAGACAGCCAAGAAGGAACTTACTTTTGCAAAGCAAAGGCTATTTGAACATGGTGATAAGCCAGGCAAGTATTTAGCTTATCTTGCCAGGAAAACGAGCGCCAATCTCAAGCCATTACCTCTATTAGGGAAGGTACTGGGATCCTTACCTTTGATTCCAAAAAGATTAATGCAGCCTGTCCGAGATTTTTCTCCAAATTATTTCAGACTGAACATTGCGAGGATAAATGTATTAAGATGGAGTCATTTTTCAAGACCCTGGGTCTTCCATAAGTAACCCCTGAATAAGTGTTGTGCCTTAATCCACCATTGTCAGCGCAGGAGGGTGTGAAGCAGCTTCAGAATATAAAGGCATATGGTCCTGACGGATTTCCGAGTGAACTCTATAAATAATTTATAAACCTATTGTCAGGGCTGATGTTTAACATGTTCTGTCACTCATACACTCACGAATCCCTGCCTCCATCCTTAAGAGAGGCTCATATCTCTCTGATGATGAAGAAAGGAAGACCCTGATGGATTGTGCTTCTTACACGCCAATCTCACTTTTAAATGTTAGATTCAAAATCCATTCTGAGACCCGTGCATTAAGGCTGGAAGCTTTGCTGCCTTCCGTTGCCAAAGAAGACCAAACAGGCTTTATAAAGGGCCACAGATCTTCCTACAATGTGAAGAGGTTACTCAATATGATGCAAGAGTGTCAACAACAATCTGTCCAGGGATTATTGATCTCTTTAGAAGAGAGAAGCCATTTGATTGGGTTGAGTGGCCGGATCTGTTCTCTATATTAGAACGGTTTGGCCTACGCGAAGTTTTTATCATATTGGTGAGGGTCCTTTACGGTGATCCTCTGGCTGCGGTTTTCACTAATGGTGTGCCAACCAGTAATATTAATATTTCTCCAGGCAGCCGACAAGGTTGACACCTTTCACCATTGTGGTTTACGTTGGTGATTGAGCCACTGGCGGAGGCCAACCGTAGGGATGTCAACATATCTGCCTCAGAAGTAGGACAAAAGTCATGTAGGTTTAGTGTGGGGATATAGGTAAAGTAGTGTTATTTATGCAATTATAATTACTTATGCAACGTAAATGAACTCACACCAGTATGTAATTGTTTCAGTTAAGAGCTGAGTCAACTAGAATGCAAACTATGTGGAGGAAATAGGTAATTGTTTTTGTATTAGATAAAATTTTATGCAAGAATGAAACGTGACTGCAAAACAAGGGTAGGTGTTACAGACAAATAGATAAGGTGCTGCGAGGATGTAGGTTAAGCCAGATATGCTTGCACAAGCAGCAGTCATAAGCATCTGTTTCCCACTTTTACAGAAACACAGGAACAAACCCCAATTAAAAGGTCATAAGGATCAGTATTATTGGGGAAAGCACAGATGGAGGGAGTAGATAATGGTGAAGAAAGGATATACCTAACAATGGGCCACAGCGGTATGTGGTCAAACGGCCTTGTGAGGCCAGAAAAAAGCATTTTGTCACAGACAAGGCCGGATAAGGCAAGAAATAAACAGGAGTAATGGGTGCCGGTCTTAGAGAAGTGGAAGATGTAAACGGAGAGGAGCGATGGGATAAACAAAAGGAACCAAATTACATAAATATCGTGTATTCGTTGAATTCAGTGTGTGTGTGTCCCTGCCTTGTTGACAGTGGACATCGCACCCTCTTACAAGAGTAAAATAAATGACACTACTGATTCAGATCTTGTATCGGACTGAAATTATTGAAGTGAGTGAGATTTGTTTCTCACAATTGGGGGCTCGTCCGTGATGTTCTTCCATCGCCGTGGGGAGTGGCTGGACCTGGACACTGGGAAGACGTATCCCGTTCCCAATTGAGGAGCGGTCTCGTATCCCGGTTTGGTCCTCTCTCTTGAGCGACTGATATGAATCCCACAAGAGAGACATCTGAATCAGACAGTGTAAGGAGGTCGATAGAAAATACGGCAAAAAGGGGCCAGCAACTCTGTGCACAGACCAGGGTAAGAAAGTTGACTTTTAAGGACTGCCTTGGTGGCCGGGATTGAGTTTTAGTAGTTAATAAGGGACTAACGAAGGAACTCAATGTTGGTTGTGCCGTGGGTAAGGAAAAAATCTCTGGGAGAACAAAAGAAGAAAAAGGCAATGGAAATGGAGGTGGGGTCCCTTACAACACACCTCCAGCAAGTCCATTGGGCACGATGTTGTGGTATTGGAAAAATAATACTTGTACAAGGGAAAAAGATGATTAAATACTGTTGCTTTGTATGGACGAAGGAATCCATTCTTCGTACCGCCGTCTTCTGGCCAAAGTACGGGTCGGACGAAGACTGGGTTTGTAAATATTTGAATTTATATGTCAATGAAAAACAGCCTGACAGTCAGGAGGAATCAGATTATGCTTCAAGTCGGAAGGGCTAGTGGCTGAAGGGCTACTGAGGGTACACTTTGTAACTAAATCATGGCCAGACATCCAGAAAAATATTCAAAAGTTAGAGGGCTGAAGCGAGTAGCACCCAGAGGTGTTGTTGCGGGAAGCTCAGAAAGTGCCTGTGAGATATGGTGTGTGTGAGAGAGAGAATGAAAAGAGTTGCACAGCTGGTAGAAAGTGTAATCCTTTGTGATTTGTTTTGAATGTGCATTTGTTTGTTGGTGATTAAATGTTTGCGCTTTATTCCCTGGAGCTTGAGTTCCAGGACTGTTTTGAATCGGATATTTATTACGGAAACTTAACATGATTTATTTTAAGGTTAAGGATTCTATAGTGATTTTGAAAAAAAGTAATAACTCCTGTTCTTTTTACAGGTCATGACTGCCTTACTATCAGTTTCTAACTAATCTCTTTTATCCTTACATAAAAGCGATTTATAGAGGACAGTTGAAGTTTCAGTTCAACATTAGATTGTAGTAAAAACAAATCCTATGGTTAATATCTGTGACCTTGGATTCGGCCATTGTTCATGCATTAGAATTTTTTTTAACTTAAATAGACAAATTCTTTTAAGGCAGCTCTGATTATTTCACGACCTACAGCATTGTAATTGAGCAATGATTGGTCAGGAATACTTAAGAAAACTAATCTTGGATTTAAATTAAGGGACTAAAACTGGGTAATTATAGTGGATTTCAAAGTTGGGAACTGTATGCATATTACATTTTAAATATTAACTACTGAATAAATGAATGTAAATATATAAATATATTTACACGTTAGGAACAGGCTTTAAAGTTAGTCAAGCATGAATTGATGAATTGGTATTTGAAGTTATGGGGAGCAAGAAATATTGCAATATTTCTTAGAAAAATTTCTCAAGATCTAAATAAAACATTGAGTGATGAAAAACGGTCATTGGGTGGCCCTAAGGCTGTTCAGTTGGTTAAATCGGGTCAGCAATTGATCTAGGAGGGAAAAACAATGACTGCAGATGCTGGAAACCAGATTCTGGATCGGTGGTGCTGGAAGAGCACAGCAATTCAGGCAGCATCCGAGGACAGGCAAAATCGACGTTTCGGGCAAAAGCCCTTCATCAGGAATAAAGCAATTGATCTGGCAACGTAACACGAGAAGTGGAAACAAAAGGCAAAAATAATGATAAACCACGGTTGATGAGATAATAAAGAAAAGGACAAACTTAAAAGGAGAAAGTAACCGGAATGGTCAGGGGGCAGATGTTAAGGGGACTGCTGGACAGGAACAATGAGCGAAGTGGAAATCCCCATAGGTGGAATGTTATTACTGTGAAAGGACGGGTCACTTTAAGAGAGAGTGTCCAGATTTGAAAAAGGAAGTAAAGACAGTACCGTTTATGAACCTTAATGAAAAATACTGCCACCAAATTGGGACTGAAGGAACTGAAAATGGTGCTATGAAATCTGTTGAGGTTCTTAAAAATGAATGTGCTCGAGCAAAACGATTACAGAAACAGAATGAGAAAGCACAAGTGACTGGTAAACAAATAGAACTGCACAATTACAGTTTTAAAAATGTTTTGGTCATTTGTTGCGTTTCCACCCTGAATTACAGATAATGATTTTATATTTATATAATATATAATTGATAATTAATATTTACAATAAATCAACAGTGCTAGCCTGAATCAATATTAATTGGCAGGATCACTTCACACATTCTCAGTGACCTGTCATATTGATTCCTGGTTAATTTAAAACATGACTGCATTCTTTCATTGTTAATTGAAGAATGGAAAGCTACATGACTGGCTGATGAGGTAACGAAAGAAGCAGCTCTGAATCCACAGGAAGTGATGGATTATTCCCTAATACCTACTGTCCCAGGTCCTTGGGAAGTTCCTGTCTCGGGCCAC
This sequence comes from Chiloscyllium plagiosum, assembly GCF_037043375.1. Lineage (NCBI taxonomy): Eukaryota > Metazoa > Chordata > Chondrichthyes > Orectolobiformes > Hemiscylliidae > Chiloscyllium > Chiloscyllium plagiosum. Next base: position 51,323,193 of record NW_028270171.1, read on the forward strand.
TGCCAATCCCAGAAACTAAAGATATTTTCTTAAACAAGTATATACTGGGCTTGTCCTCCTCTTTGTCTTTCCTCAGGAAACAGACTTTATTGGCACAGACTCCATCCCATGAATTTGCTGTTTATCCGATTCGGCCGGGAGATTGCGTCTTAGCAAAATCATGGACAGGGACTAAATTTCAACCGGACTGGGAAGGGCCGGATCAGTCTCTTCTGAACACCGAAACGGCAATAAGGTCGGTAGAAAAAGGCTGGACTCACTACACTCGGATCAAAGGGCCAGTGGAATCTCCAGTTGAGGAAGAAGTCTGGACAGCCGAACCAACGCAAGACCTGCTGAAACTCAGACTAAAGAGACTTTGAGTTATTGATTATACAGTGGCGACGCGAGCGCGGGATTATTTCTGTAGGGTTGTATATTAAGTCTTTTTTGTGCTTCAGCATGATTTTTAGAATACTGGGAATGCTTAGAGTTATGATGCTAGCCCTCTAAGTTTGAGATTTTCATATGTATTATTAACGGTTCCTGAGTCTGTCAATCCACAAGTAATAGACGCTGATGCACGCAGCTTAGTAAATTGTGGGGATGTAGATAATCACAGACAGTACCGCAGCTCTGAGATACATCTTAAGTCTTATAGGGATGGCCTTGGGGATGGTACTTGGTATAATGGTCTCGTCACAGTACACCGGGCCCCCTTCCGACTAGCTCGCGATTGTCCTGATAAAAAGTGTAACCCAATATACCTAACAATAAAGAAAACCACATGACACGAAGCAAATCTGGGGGGCACCTATGAGATACAATTAGATGAAACATTTGGGATAGAAATGAAAGCAAACGTGAAGGCTTTCTCGGGCTGTTGTTTTCGAATTAGTGCAGGACAGGGAAAACGGGTAGAACTTCTGGATAAGGTACAACCTTTCACCCTGCCGATGACCCTAAAGTAGTAAAAATTATAGAGGTAAAGGACGTGAAACAGACCATCGACATAGAAACTGGGCAAGAGGATGCAAATGCCTGGGTTGAATGGGTAAAGTATACTGTAAAAACTCTGAACAAGAACAATTGCTATGCATGTGCCTCCGGTAGGCCAGTGGCCCAGGTGGTTCCCTTTCCGCTCGGGTGGAAGCGAGACAGGAAGGGCATGAAATACATGATAGCCCTGTAACACGATGAGACTGCATGGAATGATAAGAATTGTACCTCCCTATCTCTGATGTTCCCTCCCTTGGAGAAGAAAAATTCAAAAGCCCCCCCCCGCCCCATGTTTTCAGCCGCAGTTGGAAATCACACGTCGTGTGTGCGTAGACGAGGTACAAACCGGACTATAGATTTGGGGGAGCTGAAATTGTGTATATAGATTAAGAATGTCACCGAAACGGACAAGGGAGGGGACTACCCAGCACTAAAGGTTCCCCGAGCGGAGCTGTGCTGCTACTGTGGAGCCAAAATATTGAGACCCACCCTACCTCCAGATTGGAGATGTATATGAGCAATTGTACATTTGGCAATTCCATTTACCCTGGCATCTGAGAGGGAAACGATAGTACGTAAAAAGAGAAGGGGTAAAACATTACTGTTAGACACTTCTTTCGATGACAGGATTTATCTCAATTCTATAGGAGTCCCTTGAAGGGTACCTAATGAGTTCAAGGCTCGCAACCAGATTTCAGCAGGCTTTGAGTCAGCTCTCTTCTGGTGGGTAACAATTAATAAAAATGTAAATTGGATAAATTACATTTTCTATAATCAACAGTGATTTATAAATTATACAAGAGACGTGGTTAAAAGAATATCAGAACAGCTTGATGCGACAAATGGGATGGCATGGGAAAACAGAATGGCCCTTGATATAATTTTAGCAGATAAAGGGTGTGTGTGTGTGTGATGTTAGGAAGAAGCTGGTGTACCTTGATTCCTAATAACATTGCGCCTGATGGTTAAATTAGTCGGGCCTTAAGGGGATTGACTACCTTAGCAGAGGAACTGGCTGAGAATTCAGGAGTGACACATCTCTCACGGGATGGCTTGAATCATGCTTTGGAAAATGGAAGGGGGTGGTGGTTTCCATCCATACTTCCCTGATAGTAGTAGTCAGGGTATTGGCTGTTGCATCATACCCTGTATACAAGGGCTCACCCAAAGACTGATTGAGACAACCTTAATGAAACAACTGCCCCTAAAAGGGAATCAGGCAGAGGAACTTTATCGACTAAGTAATGATGAGATGAGTGAGACCAAGATGGATGCAATCTCCGGAATCATGCTTGCGAATTTCGGGGGTGATGCTCAAAAGAAAAATGCAGAAGGTAACAAATGGTAATTAAAGAAAAAGGGGAAATTGTGGGGAAATAGGTAAAGTAGTGTTATTTCTGAAATTATAATTATTTATGCAAGGTAAATGAACTCACACCAGTGTGTAATTGTTTCAACTAAGAGCTGAGTCAAATAGAATGCAAACTATGTGGAGGAAATACATAATTGTTTTTGTATTAACTGAAATTGCATGCAAGAATGAAACGTGACTGCAAAACAATGGTAGATGTTACAGACAAAAAGATAAGGTGCTGTGAGGATGTAGGTTAAGCCAGATATGCTTGCATAAGCAGTAGTTATAAGCATCTGTTTCCCACTTTTACAGAAACACAGGAACAAACCCCAATTAAAAGGTCATAAGGATCAGTACGATTGGGGAAAGCGCAGATGGAGGGAGTAGATAATGGTGAAGAAAGGATATGCCCAACAATGGGCTACAGCGGGATGTGGTCAAACGGCCTTGTGAGGCCAGAAAATAATCATTTTGTCACAGACAAGGCCAGATATGGCAAGAGATAAACAGAAGTAATGGGCGCCGGTCTTAGTGAAATGGAAGATGTAAATGGGGCGGAACAATGGGAAAAAAAGGAAACAAATTACATAAATATCGTGTATTCGTTGAATTCAGTGTGTGTGACCATGCCTTGTAGATAGTGGACATCGCACCCTCTTGCAAGGGAAAAATAAATAACACTACTGATTCAGATCTTGTATCGGACTGAAATTATTGAAGTGAGTGAGCTTTGTTTCTCACAATTACATTGTATGAAGATGATTGTCTTATTTTTTTTGTCAAATCCCGTAATTTCGGTCGTTCATGTGATGCAATGCATTAATTCGCTTGTTGCCTTTCAGGGTGATAAGATTAATTTTACGAAGTTGGAGGCCATGCCTATGGAAGTTCTTAGGGAAATACCAGATACTGAGGGCAAATCTTGATTTCCTTTTAAATGGTCACTGGGCTGGTTTCCCTATTTTAGTATATGCATTATATCTGTCTTTGATCTTTTTTTTTATTATCGTGAACTGTGCCCATTTGTTTGACAAAATTAAACAAGACCTTTCAAAAATGGGAGGCATTTCCAATATCCTGGCTAGTTCGGATAGCTGTTATTAAAATGAATGTCCTTCCTCATTTCCTCCCCTCCCACAACGTGTGAATGCTTCCTTTGATGTTTCCCAGAATGATATTTGGAAAAATAATTGCTCTTTTAGCTTTTTTATTTGGCACCATAAGCGATTCATATTCAAGCTAACAAAATTGCAACTGCTCCACAGATTGAGGGCCGCTGAGGACTCGACGTCAATACGGCTCGACATTGAGCCCTCTCAGACAAAGTGAACCCTTATTAGTCTGTTGTTCTTAGATAAAATGACAATATTTTTGGAGTATTGTTAAAACCTAATGATTATCAATACTGTTAAAACTTGAAGGACAATGTGTCAGATCGAGGGAAATACAGCCAAAACCACGTTTCTTACCCCTATAATTGGTATGCCGGGTTGTCGACCAGGGATAATGGATTCCAGGTTTAAACTGTGGGCAGCGAATGGGGGACCTTGCTTGGGTGATTTCGAATTGGTAGAATCCCTACAGTGTGGATACAAGCCCTTGGGCCCAGCATGTCCACTTCGATACTCTGAACAGTAACCCACCCAGACCCATTCCCCTACCATCCTATATTTATCCTGACTGATGTCTGAACTTACAGATCCGAGAACACTATGAGCGATTTAGCAATTGCCGATTCATCTAACCTGCACGTCTTTGTGACTGTGGGAGGAAACCTACGCAGACACAGTTGAGAACATGCTAACTCCACACAGCCAGTCACCCAAGACTGGATCCAAACCCGTGGCCGTGGTGCGGTGAGTCAGCAGTGCAAACCACTGAGCCACCACGTGTTACATGAGGGAGAAACAATGATATCATTTGATCAAATAACTCGTAAGTATGGATTACCTGGTAGAGACTTCTGCTTTTTTTTTCAGATTAGAGATTTGATTTTAAAAACACACACTTTTAACAGACTCTTCCAGATCTGATACAGAGAAGTGGGCGCATATTGCTAAGGATACACTCTTTGTTAGTACCCTTTATCATTTGTTGAAGTGTTTCCCCTCAGACAAGACTGTGCAGCTTCGCGACGTCTGTGCTAGAGAGTTGGGGGGTATAGATCTCTTTGGAGACATGGGAGAATATTTGTGAAAATGCTCGAAGTATTTTGATCTGTAATAGGACTCATTCCGTGCAGTTGAAAATTCTTCTGACACCAGATTTTCTCACAAAATTCAGTGTGGGATTATCTTCAGCATCTCCTAAATGCAGACTGACTACAGGCACTCTTACTCATTGCATGTGGTCCTGCTGCAGGCTTTGTATATGTTGGATCACTGTGTTAGGTGTGGTCGAGTGGGTCTTCGGGACCGAATTGGATATGAACACGGTTTCTCTTTTCCTGGGCCTGCGCAGAGTATCTTACGCAGATGCACACGGGAAAAAAATTATGTCCTTACTTTCTGTGCTAGGAAAAAAAAAACATTCTGTTGTGTTGGATGTCTGAAACTCCGAGGGCCTGTTGGGTTTTTGAAAACTCATTGTGGAGAATATCCCTTTGGACTTTCTCAGCAGTATGGTGCACCAAAAAACAGAGATTAATACAAGTAATAGAGTCATAGAGATGTACAGCATGGAAACAGACCCTTTGATCCAACCCATCCATGCTGACCACATATCCCAAACCAATCTAGTTCCACCTTAGAGCACCAGGCCCATAACACTCCAAACCCTTCCTATTCATATACTCATCCAAATGCCTCTTAAATGTTCTATTTGTACCAGCCTCCACCACTTCACCTGGCAGTTCATTCCATACACGTACCAACCTCTGTGTGAAATAGTTGCCCCGTAGGTATCTTTTGTATCTTTCCCCTCTCACCCTAAAACTATGCCCTCCACTTCTGGACTCCCTGACCCCAGGGAAAAGACTTTACTTACTTACCCTATCCATGGCCCTTATAATTTTGGAAACCTCTATAATGTCACCCCTCAACATCAGATGCTCCAGCGAAAACAGCCCCAACCTATTCAGCCTCTCCCTGTAGCTCAAATCCTCCAACTCTGGCAACATCCTTGTAAATCTTTTCTGAACCCTTTCAAGTTTCACTACATCTTTCCGATAGGAAGGAGAGCAGAATTGCACGCAATATTCCACCAGTGGCCTAAACAATGTCCTGTACAGCTGCAACATGATCTTTCAACTCCTGCACTCAATACTCTGACCAATAAAGAAAAGCATACCAAACGCCTTCTTCACTGTCCTATCTACCTGCGACTCCATTTTCAAGGAGCTATGAACCTGCACTCCAAGGTCTCTTTGTTCAGCAACACTCCCTGGGACCTTACCATTAAATGTAGAAGTCCTGCTAAGATTTGCTTTCCCAAAATGCAGCACCTCGTATTTATCTGAATTAAGCTCCATCTGCCACTTCTCAGCCCATTGGCCCATCTGGTCAAGATCCTGTTGCACTCTGAGGTGACCCGCTTCGCGGTCCACTATATCTCCAATTTTGATGTCATCTGCAAATTTACTAACTGTACCTCTTATGGTCGCATCCAAATCATTCATGTCAATGACAAAAAGTAGTGAATCCAGCATCGATCCTTTTGGCACTCCACTGGTCACAGACCTCCAGTCTGAAAAACAACCGTCCACCACCACCCTCAGTCTTCTACCTATGAGCCGGTTCTGCATCCAAATGGATAGTTCTCCCTGTATTACATGAGATCGAAACTTGCTAATCAGTCTCCCATGGGGAACCTTGTCCAAACCTTTACTGAAGTCCATATAGATCACATCTACCCCCGCCCTCATCAATCCTCTTTGTTACTTCCTCAAAAAACTCAATCCTATTTGTGAGACATGATTTCCCACGCACAATGCCATGTTGACTATCCCTAATCAGTCCTTGCCTTTCCAAATGCATGTACATCCTGTCCCTCAGGATTCCCTCCAACAACTTGCCCACCATCAACGTCAGGCTCACTGGTCTCTAGTTCCCTGGCTTGTTCTTACCACCCTTCTTAAACAGTGGCACCACGTTAGCTGACTGGACCTCCAGTCTTCCAGCACCTTACTAGTGACTATCCATATTACAAATATCTCAGCAAGAGGCCCAGCAATCACTTCTCTAGCTTCCCACAGAGTTCTAGGGTACACCTGATCAGGTCGTGGGGGTTTATCCACCTTTACCTGTTTTAAGGCATCCAGCACTTCCTCCTCTGTAATATCGACATTTTGCAAGGTGTCACCATTTGTTTCCCTACATGTTATATCTTCCATATCCTTTTCCGCGTAAATACTGATGCAAAATACTCGTTTAGTATCTCCCCTATACTTCCTATGCCAGGAAAAATGTTCTGTTGTGTTGGAATTCTGAACCACCACCCCCCCCCCCCCCCCCCGGGTCTGTTGGGTCGTCGTAAGCTCGTCATGGAGAATATCCCTTTGGACGTACTCACCAGTATGGTGCACCAAAAAGCAGAGATTTATATAAGATATGGCAGCCCTTTTTGGCTTACCTGCCAATCTAAAAATGGCTTTTATATAGCCATGACGATATTGTCTAATGAATCCAGTATGAAGAATTGTGAACATATGAATGTGTATCAGTTAATGCTCTCGTTTTGTTATTCTGAGCCATATTATGTATTTACTATTTATTGTTTATTTTTGTTTTTCTTCTGTCCGTTAAGAGACTTTAACTTGTTTTGTATGCACATTCACATGGGTGTAATTTTGTACAGTTATTTGAGTTGTTTTGTTATTGGTTTAATATAATAATAAGGATCTATTCTTCAGTAAAAAAAAAATGTTAAAAAAATTAAATGGGAACATTGATAGAATAGAGTCCCAAAGAGCTATCATTAGATAGACCACCCATGGTGGTTTACGTTGAATGTCACCACACCTCAGGTGATGGGGTGAGGTTGAGAGAGCATCCCCTTCATGGTAACCTCAGTCAGTGTGGGGAATTGAACCTGCACTGATGGCCTCCCTCTGCATCACAAACCAACCATCCAGCCAACTGAGTGGGAGACTGTGTAACTATTACACACAGAATCAGTCACAGGCAAAGGGCAAGAGAAACTTGCATGACAAGGAAAAAGGTATATTTGAGATAACGGTCATGATAACGGCTGAGGATAGAAATGTTCTCTGCTAGAAATTGTATTTTATAATGAGACACGTGTTTGGAAGCCGTCTTTGGCTGAAGACAATAAGGTGAGACAAGTGAAATAACCATAATGACTAATTGTGATTGGATATCGATAACCATAAAATAACTGCATGGTTTTGATTGGTCTGTGGAAGCATGCTGAATATTGTATGAATTTATAAAGCAGATGAAATATATTGTTAGGAACGTCCATCCCCATGGGAAATGACTTCTGAAGACATGCTAGAAGAAACACGGGGTAAAAAGTTTCTGAAAATCATCTGCTCAGTAACAGGAAGCTGGGGGTTGAATGACTGAAAGTTCCTGTAACATGGAGCTGAAAAAAACATCACATCACCCCCAAACGTATTGAATGTTGGAGCATGTTTAAAGTACCGAATGGCCTCATCATGGATTTTAACTGTGTGTGATTTGAAAAAAGTACATCTCGACTCCATCCTCTTACGTGTTACACACTGGGGCACTGCCACTTTACGGAAACTGGGAATAAGTTGGAACATTATCTGAAACATTCCATAATTGGCATTCTCCAGAATATTCTATAACTGTGTGGGGGCATTAAAAATGCAAGTGAGAAACAGAGGGAAGGTGCTGCATGCAGTAGTGAGATTGGTGGATCATGAGCCTTTTTCGGGGGTCCGTGCTATAACAGATATACAGTGAGTATGAGGGGGCAGAGACAATACAGTGACCCTTATCCTGACAGACCGGGAAGGTTATTGATGCTTGTCCTGTTTTGCTGGTCATTTCTTCAGACCGCAGATATTGCACTGAGGTGGATGGTGAGCTCAGACCAGGCTCGGTGGGTCTGGTGGTGTGATCCCTCTGGGAAGAGATTGGTTCCCCTCTTTTATAGCCCATCCACCAGGACCTCCATGCCCCTGTAAAGAAACCGTGGTGTAATTACCCCTTATCTGGCATGCTCGTGGCAAAATCTGCAGGGCAACTCCAAACTGAGAAAGCTCAACCATGTGCCCATTGGCGTTTTAAAGATGACCCCAGTGTCAGGGATCAAGGAATATCCAGGGTCATCCAGGCGATGGTGAGTACCTCCAGTCGTGATGGTTGAGAGAATGGTTCTGGCATTGTATGAGAGGGACACCATAGAATGGGGTCGGTAGTTAATGAGATGCGTTTGGTAAGATAGCACCAGGAAACTAGCTCGGCCTCGTGCAGACAATCCCTCTGTCACACTCAATGAAAATGTGACTGAGACAGTTTTTTTGGTAGATTCAACCCAGTGAGCGAAGACTCTGCTGTCCTCACTCCCAGTTACAAAGCTGTGTTGCATGATACTATCGAAAAGTCTTCATTTCAGCATTCTGAAACCTGTGAACATATCCTTCCATGACATTTTTTCTCAGTCTCCCCCACTCTGCCTCCACTCCCAAACACACTCATTTACAGTCATACTGCACGAGACTGCCAGTATGCCTGACCATTTGGCCCAGCTGGTCCGTGCCAACCAAAATGTCTATTCACACTCACCCCATTTCCCTGCCCTTGCTCTGTATCCCTCTAATCCTTTCCTATCTGTGTCTTTGTCCAAATGACTTTTCAATGTTGTAATTGCACACCTCAATCACTTCCACTGGCAGCTCAGTCCATATGCGTATCACACTCTGTGTAAAAAAGATGTCCCTCAGGTTCCTTTTTTATATATTTTTTCCTTTCCAAACATGAATGGATGTCCTCTAGTCCTCGATTCCACAACCTTGAGAAAAACTTGAAGTATTCACCCCATGCACGCCTCTCATGATTTTATAAGAGTTACACTTCTACATGAACCCTCTCAGTTCCTACGCTGCAAAGAAATAAGTTCTAACCTGTCCAACCTCTGCCGATAACTTAGAGCCTTTAGCCCAAGAAACATCATTGTAAATTTCTTCTACGCTCTTTCTCGTTCAGTAATATCCTTTCCAGAGCAAGGTGAACAAAACTGAACACAATACTCCAACTGCGGCCATAACAACATCCTGTACAACTGCAACATAACGTCCCAACTTCTAAACTCAATGTGCTGATGTAGACCAGTGTGCCAACAGCCTTCTTCACTGTCCTGTGTATCTGTGACTCAAATTTCAGATAACCATGCACCTGATCTCCAACGTCCTTTTGTTCCACTACACTCCTTAAGACCCTCTCATTCATCATTAAACTCTTACCTGGATTTGACTTTCCAAAATGCAAGACGTCACATTTACCTATAGTAAACGCCAGTTGCTATTTCTCAGCCCACTTCCGCAGCTGATCAACGTACTTCTGCAATTTCTGATAATGTTCCTCACTGTAAATTATGCCTCCTAATTTAGAATCATCTGCAAACTTACTAACCTTGCGTTGTGCACTCTGGTCCAAATCATTGATATAGATTACAAACAGCAATGGGCTCAGGACCGACCACTGAAGCACTCTACTAGTCACAGGCCTCCAGTGCGACAAGCACACCTCCACCATAGCCATTTGATTCATAACGTCAAATCAATTGTGTCGCAAATTTGCCAGTTTACATTAGAGTCCATGCGATCTAACCTTCCAGAGCGGCCTACCACGTGGAACATTATCAAAGGCCTTACTGAAATCCATATAGACTATTTCCACCACCCTGCCCTTGTGAACCTTCCTGCTCACTTCCTCAAAAACTCTAACAAAATTTGTAAGGCATGATCTGCCACGCACAAAGCTATGCTGACTTCTCCAAGTCAAACTCTGTCTTTCCAAATGCATGCATATCTTATACCTCAGAAAGTTCTCAAGCGGTTTACCGAAAACAGATGTGAAGCCTATGTGGTCTATACTTCCCAGGCATTTATTTGCAGCCCTTTTTGAATAAGGGCACATTTGTTACCGCCCAGTCTTCCGGGTCCTTGGCCCCTTAACAGTTTTATCTCGCCTCTTGCAGTGCTCTTGGATAAATCTCGTCAGGACCAAGAGATTTATCTGACTTTATGATTTCTAATATGTCCATTAGCACCTCTACTGTGATATGGACTGTACCAAGATATGACAATTAACCTCCCAAATGTCACAGGTCTTCAAGTCTTTCTTCATGGTAAACACAGATGGGAAATTGAGGACCTCACCCATCTCTTGAGGTTTTACAAATGCGTGCCTATTTTGTATTTTAAGGCGTCCTATTCTCTCTCTGGTTGTTCTTTTTCTTTCCTTTCCTGAATTTGGATTCACATTAATCTGCTCAGCCTAGGCTATCTCATACCCCCTTTTCGCCCTTCTGCTTTCCTTCTTCACTGAACTCCTGTATCCCCTGTGTACCTCCAGGGTATCCCTTGGTCCCAGCTGCCTGTACGTGTGCCACGCCTCCTTTTAGTGCTGGTCAGAGACTCAATATCGCTTTTCATTCAGGGTTCTCTCTTCCAGCCTCACTTTCCCTTCACTCTTACAGGAACATATAGACCTTGACCGCGAGCTATCGCACTTTTGAAGCTCTCCCACTTGCCCGGGATCCTTTTACCTGGAAACAAACAACTCCAATCATCCCCTGCAATCCCCTGTCTAATTCCAACAAAATACGCCTTTTCCCAATTTCGAACTTGAATTCGTGGACCAACTTTGTCCTACCATAACTATTTTAAAATTAATACAGCTCTAGTCACTTTTACCAAAATGCTCCCCCACTTTACCTCCGTCACCTATCCTACCCTATTTCCCAAAAGTAAGTCGAGTTTGTCCCTTCCCCAGTAGGACCCTCGATATATTGCTTGTGGATACTTTCCTGAACACACTTAACAAATTACGTTCCATCTAAGCTCATAACCATCTGGAAGTCCCAGTCTATGTTAAGAAATTTAAATTCACTTATAATGACAACCTATTGCTCCTGCAAGTCTCCATGTCTCCCTGCATATTTGTTCCTCTAATTCCCATTGATTATTTGGAGGCTTATAGTGCAACCACTATAACATCACCATCCCCCTCTTCCTTCTTTGAACCGTTTACAAAATCTTATTGGATATTATCTCAGTTATTTCATCTTTAAATACTAGAGTGATACGCGCCTCAATCAGAACTATTGGTATTTAAATTGTTTCCATTTACATCTCTTCCTTGCAGTGACTTTCACATTCACAGCATCCCTTGTCAAGGCACAGTGGAGATATGGAGCTGTAAATGGATGGGAGCTGCACATCCTGTCACTTCCAGCATTGGTTACATGTTTCTCCACACTGAGCAGTGATCTAATACAGTGTTACCGAACAATGCCACAGCCTGGATTTATATATGAATGAACTAGTGCGGACTGCACAGCTCGCCACACTGGAAATTTAGTGCAGGATTACAGATCAAGCATTGGTGTGGGCTGCACAGGATGTCACTCTGGACATTGCTGGGTTACATACAGCTGTACACTAGCCGTAACAACACAGTGCTCCATTCTGAATATGTAATAGATGGGCTGGTTATGTGAGTTGGATTGCGAATGTGAGAGTACTAAACATCTGATTTTGTGTTTTTACTCTTGTGATTGGACCTTCAAATATTGACTTATCCTTAGAGACCCATCCTTCTGGATGAGTCATGGTGAGTGTTGTTGCAGCACCTGAGTCTGCAAATGGAGCAGAGGCTGCAGAGAGGGGAGTATCCGTAAAATGGAATGAGGGAATCACAATCAGATCAAACGTGGTCTTTGTGAATGGTGGGGCAGGATTGAATGGAACACTAATGTAACTTATTCATATATTTCTGTTTGGTCCAAGCAAACTCCCCTTCTCTCCCAGTGTCCCATACTGGTCGGGAGTGAGTCACCTCCTGCTGTCCTTGCATAACAGGATGCTGGGACCTCACTAACCTCCAGATTTCCCTGTGCCCCAGTTTCGAGCTCTGAGTGACTCCCTCCTGTTCCTGTGTCCCAGTTTCAAGCAGTTGAATGACTGCCTCCTGTTCCTATGTCACAGTCTCAAGCAATTGAGTAACTGCCTCCTGTTTCAGTGCCCCAGTTTCGAGCTGAGTATCTCTCCTTTCCCTGTGCTTAAGTCGCAAGCAGTTGAATGACTGCATCCTGTTTCTGTGTCCCAATCTTGGGCAGCTGAGTGACTGCCTCCTGATCCAAGGTTTGCGAAAGTAGACGTCCTCCTCCTATTACTGACTGACAGGCTCCAATAGCTCTGTGCTCACGTGCTGCTCATGGGGAATGGAGGTGAGGGCCTGAATGGCTTCTCTTGACTAAAAGTCTTTCTGCTGTTTCTGTAAAATACTATCAAAATCTGAATGATGTATTTTTGTATTTTACTCTCAGCAATTGAGCAAACTAGTTGACTGACAGAATTCAGAAGCTGAATAGCCTCCTCCTGTTCCTGTGTTATACACTGAAGAGGCAATAGAGTCTCGGACATGTACAGCACAGAAAAAAAAACCTTTCGGTCTGATCGCCCATACCGACCAAATATCCTAAATAAATCTCGTCCTCCTTGATAGCACTTGGCTTATCTCCCTCTAAACACTTCCCATGCATGTATCCATCCAACTGCATTTTAAATGGTGTAACTGCACCTGCCTCCACCACCTCTTTTGACTGTTCAGTCCACACAAACAGCAATGTCTGTGTGAAAATGGTGTCCCTCATGTCCCTTTTTAAATCTTTCCCCTCTCACCTTAAACCTTTGTCTGCTAATTTTGGACTCGCCTATCCTGGGTAAAAGACGTTGACTGTTTGCCTTATCTGTGTCCCTCCTGATTTTATAAACCTCTTTAAGGTCACCCCTCACCCTCAACACTTGAAAGTAGTCCCAGTCTATTCAAACTCTCCCTGTAATTCTAACCCTCCAAAATCTGCAACATTCTTTTAAATCTCTTCTGCAACCTTTCAAATTTGACAACATCTTTCCGAAAGCAGGGAGACCAGAATTAAAGGCAATATTACAAAAGTGGCCACACCAATGTCCTGTACAGATGCAACATGTCGTGAAAATGTTTAGACACAAACCACGCACCAATAAAGGGAAGATCACCAAGTGCCTTCTTCACTGCGCTGTCTACCTGTGACGGCACTTTCAAGGAACGGAGAACCTGTACCACAAGGTGACACAGTAGCTCAGTGACTAGCATTGCTGCTTCAGAGCGCAGCGATCTGGGTTTAATTCCATCCTTGAATGACAGCCTGTGTGGAGTTTGCACATTTCCCCCGTGTCTGCATGAGTTTCCTCCGGATGATATGTTTTCCTCCGACAGGATAAAGACATACAGATAAGGGTGGATTGGCCATGTTAAATTGCGTAAAGTAAGCAGGGATGTGTAAGCGAGGTGGATTAGCCATGGGAAATGCAGGCTCAGAGGGATAGAGTAGGCGTTTGTCCAATGGGATGCTGTTTAGAGGGTCCGTGTGGCCTCGATGGGCCGAATAGGCTGTTTCCTAACTGTAGGGATTCGATAATATCGATGGAGTTCTCCTTGATTGGCAGCTCTCGACAGGACCCTTCCTACATGTTTTACCTTGATTTATCTTGCTAAAATGCAACATCATATATTTATCTAAAATAAACCCCATCTGCCACTCCTCGGTTCACATAAGAAAAGTCCCAATATAGTCTGAGAGATCATTCTTCACTGTCGATTACACCAACAAATTTGGAATTATCATCAAACTTACTGACCATTATTCATAACTCAAATGCAAATAATTTGTATAAGTGACAACAGGCAGTGGACCCACTATTGATTTTTGCGGCACGCCACTGGTCACAGGTCTCCAAGTTTAATTAACAAATATCCACTGTCACGCCCTGTCTCCAATATTCAAGAAAATTTTGGATCTAAATGCCAAGCTCTCCCTGGATTCCAGGCAGTCTAACCTTGCTAACCAGTCCACCATGTAGATCATTTTGGTTTTCTTACTGAATTCCATAAAGGCAACATCCACTGTCCTGCCTTCATCAAGCATCTTCATCACTTCCTCAAAACATTCTACCGAGTCAGTGAGACGTGAGCGCCAATGTACAAAGCCCTCTTCAGTCCTTATCTTTCCAAATGCATATACATCCTTTCCCTCAAAATGCCCTTCAACAATTTAGTCACTATTGACGTCAGGCTCAGGGATCTATAGTTACCTGCTTTTTCCTTACTTTCTTAAATAATGACACTACATTAGCAGTCCTCCAGTCTTTTGACACCTCACCTGTGGAAATAAATGTTACAAATATATCAGCAAAATGCTGAGCAATCTCTTTCCTAACTTCCCAAAAACGTCTGGGATACAACTGATGGGTGCCGGAGATTTGTTCACCTTTATGTGTTTTAAAATGTCCAACACCTCCTTGTAATATAAACACGTTTCAAGATATCACTATATATTTTTTTCATTCTCTCGCTCTTGTAACCTCCTCGACATTAAATACTGAGAAGAAATACTTGTTTCGTATCCTACCCATCTCCTGTGGTTCCACACATAGGTAGCCTTACTGATCTTTAAGGGTCCCTATTCTCTCCTGAGTTAATCTTTTGCCATTAAAGGATTTGTCGAATTTCTTCAATGCCTCGTCAACCCTATTTCTAAAACCATCTCACGTCCACATTTTTTCTGGCTTGATTTCCCCGTTGACTATGCACGTACTGCCTTTATACTCCTCTCGGGATTCACTTGATCTCAGCTCTGTTAACCTAACATATGCCTCCTTCCTTACCTTGACCAGAGCATCAATATATCTAGCCATCCAGCACTCCTTGCACCCACCAGCCTTGACCCTCTCACGAATAGAAACACGTTGGGTCTGGACTCTCTGAAACCAAGTTTTGATGGTCTTGCATTTTCCAACCGTCCCTTTACCTGTGAAAAGGGTATTCCAGTCAGCCTTTCACCGGGCTCACCTAACACTTTTAAAATTGTCCTTAGTCAAAGTTAGAACTTTAATGTTTACATCAGGTCTTTCCTATTCCGAAACGAATTTAAAACTAATATTTTGCGCAATAGACTTGAAAGTTAAATAAACACTTCCTGCATCTACCTAACAGGCTCGAGAGGCTGAATGGGCGCCTCGTGGACCTCTGTAATAGACTGGAAAGGCTGAGTGGCCTCCTCCTGTTCCTGTGTTACAGACCCGAGACATTAAATGCCACAGCAACCCATGGATTACGAGCAGCCATTAAACTGTATCTAATGGAGGTCCGTCCCTTCTCAGTTACAGAAACACAAACAACACAATGTACTCCAGGTGCCCTCTCAGTAACACCTCATACAGCTGTAGCGACACATGTCTTTGTTTTGAATGATTCTGTTGGCAAAATGTACCAATATTCTAGATTTCCACCTTTTTAAGTAGCCACAGGCTAATATGGGCTAAATGTCCTTCTCTTTTCCCTCTGTAAGAGGCCCATCGAAACAGAATTGCTTTGGCCTGTTGCTGAGCAGAAATCTCAATGCTCTGTCTCAAGGTTATGAAAGGATTTGATAACAGGGCATTAAAACCAGGAGTAGCCTCACACTGGTCAATAATATCATACTTTGTGTTGAGGTATCTAGAAACTTGCCCACTCGACTTTTTTTTATGCAGCCGATCTGTTATTTTATAACTGCCTCCTTTCATAAACATAGTGGAACATATATAGACCCCTGCAGTGTTCTGTTAATACTCTCATATACAAGTTACCAAAAGATTATAAAGATTTATGGTCTATCCCTCAGCAACCCTCAACCATTCCATCCAAACCCAGTAAATGTTCCCTTTTATACTGATATGAAAAGTGATGTGTGGAACTGGTTAACCGAGCTGTTTATTCAGTCATGATTTGGAGATGTCTGTGTTGGACTGGGGGTGTACAAAGTTAAAAATCACACAACACCAGGTTATAATTGGAAGCACACGAGCTTTCGGAGCGCCGCTCCTTCATCAAATGATAGTGGAGGACACAATTCTAAGACTCAGAATTTATAGCAAAAATTTACAGTGTGATGTAACTGAAATTATACATTGAAAAATACCTTGATTGTCTGTTCAGTCTTTCATCTGTTCGAATACCTTAATAGTTTCACTTATTTCTTGTGTAAATCACAAAACCTTTTTTTTTTAAAAAAAGTTTCATTCTCAGGTTAACTGTAACATTGACTGTTAGCTCGACAATATGTTGAAGGTGTTAGCCCCCTGTGTTCTCTGTCTATGCCATGATGTTTAGATTGATTTAATCTGAAAAATGAGAATTCAGCGTTTCACATGAATTCATGCAGTTTTTGAGCGAAGTACAATGTAACTCTGCAAGTACAAATACACCCCACAAAACATATGTGTGCATGAAGGTCGTCTGTTTGTGTGTTTTTGTATGTGTGTTTGTCTGGGTTGAGGGTTGTGAGTGTGAGAGGGAGTGTATATGTGTGTGTAGTGATGTAGAGTGTCTTAAGTCTGTGAGGGGGTGCGTATGCGAGTGTGACAGTCTGTGTGCGTGTCTGGGTGAGGGCAGTGAGTGTCTGTAAGAGAATGTGCATATGTGTGTGCATGAGTGGAGAGTGGTCTGACTCTGAGCAAATGCCTGTGTGAGTGTGGGTATCTGTAAGGGTGTGTGGGAGTGTCAGTCTGCGTGTCTGTGTACATGTGGGCCGGTGTGTATGTGTGTGTATAGAAGTGCCTGTGTATGTGGGCGTGTAGTGGTGTCTGTGTCTGTGTGTATAGTGCAATGGTGGTCACTTGTAAAGTAACATGAACACAAGATCCCGGTTGAGGCCCTCCCTATGGGTATCAAATTTAGCTGTCATCCTCTGCTCGGCCACTTTTCGTTGCTGCCTGTCCTGAAGTCCGCCTTGCAGGATGGTCAAAAAAGGTCCGAAGTTGAAGATCCTGGGCCACTGAAATGTTCGCCAACTGGGAGGGAACACTCCTGTCTGCTCTATTTCTGTTCGCCGAGCTGGAAGTTTTGGTTGCAAACGTTTCGCCCCCTGTCTAGGTGACATCCTCAGTGCTTGGGAGCCTCCTCTGAAGGGTTACAGGGTTTTTCTTCCGCATTTATAGTGGCCTGTCCCTGCCGCTTCCGGTTGTCAGTTTCAGCTGTCCACTGTAGTGGCCGGTATATTGGGTCCATGTCGATGTGTTTGTTAATGGAGTTTGTGGATGAGTGCCATGCTTCTAGGAATTCCCTGGCTGTTCTTTGTTTGACTTGCCCTATAATGGTAGTGTTGTCCCAGTCAAATTCATGTTGCTTGTCGTCTGCGTGTGTGGCTACTAGGGATAGCTGGTCGTGTCGTTTCGTGGCTAGTTGATGTTCGTGGATGCGGATCGTTAGCTGTCTTCCTGTTTGTCCTATATAGTGTTTTGTGCAGTCCTTGCATGGGATTTTGTACACTACATTAGTTTTGCTCTTGCTGGGTATCGGGTCCTTCGTTCTGATGAGTTGTTGTCTGAGTGTGGCTGTCGGTTTGTGTGCTGTTATAAGTCCTAGTGGTCGCAGTGGTCTGGCTGTCATTTCAGAGATGTTCTTGATATATGGTAGTGTGGCTAGGCCTTTGGGTTGCGGCGTGTCCTCGTTCCGTTGTCTTTCCCTTAGGCATCTGTTGATGAATTTGCGAGGATATCCGTTTATGGCGAATATCTTATATAGGTGTTCTTCTTTCTCTTTTTTCAGTGCTGGTGTGCTGCAGTGTGTTGTGGCCCTTTTGAATAGTGCTTTGATGCAACTTCGTTTGTGTGTATTGGGGTGGTTGCTTTCATAGCTCAGGGCTTGGTCTGTGTGTGTGGCTTTCCTGTTTACCTTGGTGGTGAATTCTCCGATTGGTGGTCTCTGTACCCTCACGTCTAGGAATGGGAGTTGGTTGTCCTTTTCTTCCTCTCTCGTGAAACGGATTCCTGTGAGTGTGGAGTTGATGATCCGGTGTGTTTTCTCTATTTCCGTGTTTTTAATGATTTCAAAGGTGTCATCAACGTATCTGACCCAGAGTTTGGCTTGAATTTGTGGTAAGACTGTTTGTTCTAACCTTTGTATTACTGCTTCAGCTATGAGTCCCGAGGTCGGTGAGCCCATGGGTGTTCCGTTGATTTGTTCGTATATCTGGTTGTTGAATGTAAAGTGTGTTGTGAGGCACAAGTCCAGTAGTTTAAGTATGCCGTCTTTGTTGATGGGTTCAACGTCCTGTTGTCTGTTATGTCTGTTCAGCAGGTTGGCTATTGTGTCTCTGGCTAGGGCTTTGTCATTAGAGGACACGTGAGAGGAAGAAAAGGACAACCAACTCCCATTCCTAGACGTGAGGGTTCAGAGAACACCAAACGGAGAATTCACCACTAAGGTACACAGGAAAGCCACACACATAGACCAAGTCCTGAACTATGAAAGCAACCACTCCAATACACACAAACGAAGTTGCATCAAGACACTATTCAAAAGAGCCACAACACACTACAGCACACCAGAACTGAAAAAAGAGGAAGAGGAACACCTATACAAGGTATTCGCAAAAAACGGTATCCTCGCAATTTCATCAACAGAGGCCTAAGGGAAAGACAACGGAACGAGGACATGCCGCAACCCAAAGGACTAGCCATACTACCATACATCAAGAACATCTCTGAAATTACAGCCAGACTACTGCGACCACTAGGACTTATAACAGCACACAAACCAACAGCCACACTCAGACAACAACTCATCAGAACGAAGGACCCGATACCCAGCATGAGCAAAACTAATGTAGTGTACAAAATCCCATGCAAGGACTGCACAAAAATCTATACAGGATAAACAGGAAGACAGCTAACGATCCGCATCCACGAACATCAACTAGCCACGAAACGACACGACCAGCTATCCCTAGTAGCCACACACGCAGACGACAAGCAACATGAATTTGACTGGGACAACACTACCATTATAGGGCAAGTCAAACAAAGAACAGCCAGGGAATTCCTAGAAGCATGGCACTCATCCACAAACTCCATCAACAAACACATCGACCTGGACCCAATATACCGGCCACTACAGCGGACAGCTGAAACTGACAACCGGAAGCTGCAGCGACAGGCCACTATAAATGCCGGAAGAAAAACCCTGTAACCCTTCAGAGGAGGCTCCCAAGCACTGAGGATGTCACCTAGACAGGGGACGAAACGTTTGCAACCAAAACTTCCAGCTCGGCGAACAGAACC
The DNA here is from genome assembly GCF_037043375.1 of Chiloscyllium plagiosum. Classification (NCBI taxonomy): domain Eukaryota; kingdom Metazoa; phylum Chordata; class Chondrichthyes; order Orectolobiformes; family Hemiscylliidae; genus Chiloscyllium; species Chiloscyllium plagiosum. The sequence continues at coordinate 51,342,824 of NW_028270171.1, forward strand.
ACAGCAACGAGCACCTGAGCTACAAATCTTCTCAGAAACTTTGAACACTCCTGTCTGTTGATTGTTGTGCGGTGCCCATTCATCCGTTGTCGTAGCCTTTGCTCGGTTTCCCAGTATTTGTTCAGTGACTGTGATTAATGCCAACCTCAATTGATTCTAATTATCCCAGTGGAGGGTTTTAATGATAAATGGGCGCCGTTCAATTTGTTATTCCATAACATGAGCGAGAGCATTACCGACAACACTGATAGGGGTCAGCAGATCCAGAGAGTGGGGGAGGAGAGATCAGAATCTGAGAACATTAGACTGGAATGTTCCAAAAATGGATCAGAATCTGGGATCATTGGACTGGCATGTTCCAACAATAGACAGGAGTTTATCCAATTATGTTTGGTATCTTTATTGGTGGTCATTATCATTGCGGATCTATTACGCTCTTCTCAGTATTCAATATTTTTTATTATCCTTTCCTAGATATGTTTGGTGTTCCTGGTAAGTGTCACTGTCCAGTTTTTTTCTCTATAAACTAGTTATGACTGTATTACTGTTCTTTCATATAGTCTACACTTCTTGTCGCTGTTATTGTTCCTGCTGAAACTCTCTATCCAGATAGTCACTCTACAGACCACTACTAACTACATCAATGAACGTGATCAATTACTGTCTCCCTCTCTGCTCTGGCAGTGTTACTCACGGGTCTCTATGTTGACCTACTCAACTCCAGCGTATAACTGCAATTTATTGTATTTAAATATTAAATATTGTTATTTAAATATTAACAGCATGGATATCACTCTCCACTTTTCTGGTTACAAACTTCTCTTCCTTCCACTGTTTCCATCCTATCCCTGGCCAATATCTGCAGCTGAGGCAGACAAGTCACAACTGTGGGTGATCTCTTTGACTATGAGCTCCTTCTTCACACCATTCCCTGGCCATTTCTAACTTGAAATACTCACCACTCCAGAATATATTTCACTGGCTTAGTCCATCTGCTGTTTGAATCTTGAGTTATGAAATACAGTCTTAATGAAGCCAATAATCTGCTGCTGACGCTCCCGGCTTCAAACCTGCCGAAGCAAATCTGCTTCAAACTCACACCAAACTCCCATCTATCTGTCATTCATGTGCACGCTACTGTATATTGCTATTGTGTCTGGCAATGCCTTTATTTTAATATTCTCAAACACTTTACCTCATCTGTCCATGAAACTTCTCTCGTTCTCTCTCTGTTGATTTACAAAAAGCCAGCCAGTTGTTCGTATTTAAAATATTTTCCTCCATGTGCGTTCCTTCTCAAACAATGAGTTTCGCATTCAACCACGTCAATCGCGCACACACACACGCACTCTCTCTCCACCTCTGGTGAATACATACACGCACGCAGAGAGAGCAAACCTTCCCATTGCAGGAAGTAATCTGTTGCGAGTATGGTTAGTATATGATAGTAAAGTTTGCAATACTCTCATGCTGGGCAGATACTGCAGTTTACTGAGCAACACACTAGCATGGTCTGCACAGCTCTCCATGCTGGGCTGTCATCTTGTCCCAGTTTATGGTATTTGTGATGTTCTGTGAAGCAAATTCAGAACTTGATGTAACAAACCATTTCTGGTGATCTGACAATGCCTTTATTCATTGTTCTCATTCTTGTAATTATACTTTCGAAGATCTCACTTCAGTTAGTCCCACTGCCATGTCTTTTTCCCCATATTTCCACAACATCTTTTCAGTTAATTAACTGTCTCTTTCTGTCTTTAATGTGAATCTCCCTGTCCCTCTGTATCTTTCCCTGGCCTCGGGTTTTGGATCACTAGTATATCGATTGCTGGCATTGTGTAGCTCAAAAGCAATGAAATAGTGTGTGTCAAGCTGTTGTTCACTTCCCGGTATGTCCCATGTGATGGTCCATGGACAGGCGTGTTTCAGAAGTTATGAGACACATCCTTGTAACTTGGTCTGTACCAGTGTTTGCCCCTCTCAGGTGATCTTGCTGTCAGTAACACGAGGAAGCCCCTTGAATAAAGGAACAGTCATTTAAATTGTGTGGCATTGCTGTCACTTTTTTTTTTAAAGAAAAGGTTATTTTCTTCTTTGTTTAATAAGAGGTCTTAAAGGCCAAAGTGCCTACTGAAAATGGCTCAACTAAAAAACTTATGGGGCTTTTATTTTTTAAAAATAAATAGTAGTAACAATGGCCAGCTGGCACAGAACAGGCTTTATAGTTTTTTCCTTGCAGATGTAACAGTTACCAGGTGATTGGGTCCCAGAAGGGTTGGAAGTTTTAATAAATTATCCCTAGCTGCTATTCCCTCTGAAACCTCACTTGATACTGTTTCCTCCTGGACTGGAGAACTGTATGCAAGAATGTATGTCTGAATGCTCAGTTTTGCCAAGGGGTGTGTTTAGGTGATGTTCGTACATTGGAACCGTTCATTTGTAGCAGGTTCTGTATCCATTATTCAGTTAATGCTTCCAATAGCTAAGTTATTCTAAATTCCTCTTCATATTGTATGGATTTTCATTCGAGTGTTTAAATATAGTGTGTTTTGCATAATAGTGAGTGGATTGACGACTGGAATCACATCTGGGACATCCAATTCCCAACTATCTTGTTATTAAGGAAAGGTTGGCATCCAAGTTACCTTGTTAAAATAGTTTGATGCAGTCTAGTTGGTCTATAGCAAACTGGAGTCTCTTGTCTGGTTCTAAATCTGTAATTGGGTTTAGAATTACAATCCCTACAGGTTGTTCGACCCAAAAAGTCTACACCGGACCCTCCGAGGAGTAACCTACCCAGACCCATTCCTCTACACTATTATTACACATTTACCCTCACTAAGGCACCTAACCCACACATCCCTGAAAACTATGAACAACTAAGCATGGCCAATTCACCTGACATGCACATCTTTGGATTGTGTGAGGAAACCAGAGCATCCAGAATAAGCTGATGCAGACATTGGAGAGTATGCACCCGGAGGCTATTGGGTTCAAAGGTCGCGTATGGTAGTTGTCAGTGTCTTTTGTTCCAGATGTTGAATTCGGTTGGTTTAAACAGTGTTTGTGTATACAGATTCTTTCAGCCACTAGGAGTTCTCTGTGTGTGGAAGAAGTAAAGTTTTACAAAAGGGAATGAAGGCAAAGCTGTAGGAATTGGCAGCCAAGCTGGAGTTAGGATTGCGATTGTCTGTGAGAAAATGAGAGATAATTGCAGCTATAGCTCGGCAATTACATTTGGAGGATCTGCCATCAGACTCTTTAGAAATGGCTCGAATTCAATTTCAAATGAGGCACCTTGAACATGAGAAGGAATTGAAACAGTTTGAATTATGATGAAAAGTAGAAATAAAAGAAAAGGAAATGAAGAAGAAAGAGAGAAAAAGACAAAAGAAAAGCAGAGATTTTCAACTTTAAAAGTTAGCAATTAGAGAGGAAAGTGGACATAGAAGGCGGTGATGAAGGTAGACGGTAGGCGTGATGAAGAGTTTAGTGAGGATGAGCACCTTATAGTAGCCAAAGGCCTGATTGGGATATGTTTAGATACATCCAGGCATTATCTAAATTTGATGAGAAGAATGGGGAGCCTTTTTAATTTCATTTGAGAAAGTGGCTAAACAAATTCAGTGCCCAGTGACCATGTGGATTTCCTTGATCCAAACAAAGCTAATGGGTGTTTGCATCCCTATTGGAGGAGGTGTCTGAGGAGGAGGAGGAGATGTAGAAAGCCATCTGAAGTGCATGCGAGCTCGTGCCAGAAGCCAACAGACACCGTTTCAGGAATCTAAAAAAGCGTCTCTGGTTAAACGCACATTGACTTTGAAAGAATAAAAACATAATAATTTTGAAAGGTGGGTAAGGGTATTAAAACTGAGCAAACCAATGACACTCTTAGAGAGATTCTTATTTTGGAGAAGCTCAACAATTCACTTCCTGCACTCGTGAGAACTCGTGTGGAAGAGCAGAGAGTTACAATGGCAAGATTAGAAGCTGAAATGGCAGCTGATGATGATTTAGTTCAGAAATCAAAGTTTGGTTTCTGTGACGGATTGAGAAGAATGTGCAAGATCTTCTTAAAACATATCCTTGTGAGAGGAAGGTTTATTGGCATAGGCCAGGAGAAGCCGGTAAAGAGGTTACAGCATTAAGAGGCACAGAAGCATGTAATTCTTTTATGCTGAGACATGAGGAGCTATGTCATTCAGAGGGAGCATGGGAGAGATGAGAAGTGCTCCATTATGTAACATGTGGTTGAAGCGTCCAGTGGAAACATCAACAGATTTATTCCACCATGCGGAAGGAGGCCTTGAGCTTGACATTGGCGTTACAAAATTTCAGCATTTACATTGTGAATAACATACTTGAGATAAATTTTTTATCACTGATCGTGACCCCTTAATGTTTTTGGAGAGGTTTGGGGAGAATAATTCTAGTCTGCTTCGATTGAGCTTATTATTACTGCCATTCAATTTGAAATTATACAGTTGACAGGGCGAGAAAACCTAAGTTTTGTGGAGACTTGTATGAACAAAGACAAAGGCATTCTGTGGCAGGAGCTAAATGAATGAAATCGAATCTAGTTGTGAACATTTGTATGTTCAGAGTCAATGTAATATATATGCATTTCAGTCTGCTAATAGAGGAAGGTTAGGAGGTCTAAAATGAATCCATTTTTGTATACTGATGGATCATTTTATTGATGGTGGAGTTGTGTGTATACTATCACTGTAAAAAGGTGATTTTCTCTTGGGTTATTATTTTGAAGAGAGGTTTTAAAGGCAGAGGTGCAGAACTGCTGCATGAAAACAGTTTAAGTAAATAACTGAGAAAGCCTTTAGGATTCATTAAAACATTGGTAAAAATGGAAGCGCAGTAGCCAGCTCTCCCAGGCCAGGTTTGCTCGTTTTGTTTTTAGCTGCAGCATTCAGAAGCTGCTGGGGATCCCAGAAGGGTTGGAAGTTTCAATACATGATCCCTAGCTGCTTCTCTCTCTGAGATCTCTGCTGATGTTGTTTCCCCTTGGATTGGAAAACTGCTGTAACGATCTGTATTTGAAGAGATCTTTGTGCCAAGCGGTGTAAACCAAGAAGGTCTGGTATCTATTGTTTGTGTAAGTGTTCCAACGTATAAGCCGTCCCAATGTTTTCTTTTCTTTGATTGTATTTTAACTAAAGTATTTGAATAGATTATATTTTGCTTAATGTCAAGTGGTTTGACCAGTCACAATGTATCTAGAAAGCACACTTCACATCTATCTTCAAAGTAAGGAAAGGTTTGGGACTAAGCGGTCTTCTTAAAATATTTTGCGGGGATCTGGTCTGGTCCACGACACTTGTAGCTGAGGGGTTTCTGACTGACTCCTGTTATTAAAAATTTCGTGGAGTGGCTGGGGATGGTTTGCTGGAAGTTGTAAGGTAAGCTGCCTCAGACATTCAGGGAGACCTGAGGATTTGGTGACCCAAATCTGGATGGAGCATGGGGACTGTAGCTAAAGCATCTGAACCTGAAACATGAACAACAAATGGAGCAGGGGCTGCAGAGAAGGCAAACTCTGAAACCACGGAGTGAGTGTGTGTGGGGAAAAGGATCTGCTGTATCCACCACACGTATTCCAGGAACAGCTTCCCAAGCTACACTTAACCCAGGAGCCGATAGTGAGGGGACCCTGACTGAACAAGGAGCCTGTCACAGAGCGGTGTCACCTCCTTCAACACGTCCTGGAGCATCACACCAGGGGGAGGTGGTGCTGCTAGTGGCTGTTAAGGTCACTGGTTCATTCAGCTTCTATGATCCATAACTTTCCAGGCGGGACTAGGTGACATATCCATCATTTCCCAGTATCTCAACATCAATGTCACCATTCGGTGATGGAGGATATATGTGGTGGATGAGGTAAATAAATTGTTTCTCCCACAGCGGGGAGCTGCCGGTTGTATCCAGTATAGTGGTATTCCCAATGGTGTGCATGCCATCTGCAGAGTCCCCATGTCAATGGGGAGAGGTAGAGGAACTGAAGAAGCTCTCTCTCTATTAATGTTACAGCGTGTCCATGCATAGTACATCATGTTGGTGAATACCCACTGTCCTGGCAGTCGTCATGGCCTCTTCATTCAGAAGCAGTCAGCCATTCCCATCGTCATCGGGTCTCCACATATAAAGAAATGAATATATCTTGGAGAAAAGCCGTCCCCTTGATGCACGTATCAAAACACCATCCCCACCACCAATCAACCACATTAAAGTATTCCATGTGTACGGAGAGCAATAGGGTCACTTGGAGTGTCTGGGAGCAGACGATCAGGGATGGAGCAAAACCTCCCATGTCTGAACGGGTCTGAGTGAATCCCCTAGGGCACAGTATCATTAAGTCATGTAATCCCTCTCCATTTCAGTAACATATTGCTTTCCGTTATTCCTGTAAATGAAATGACAGGTTATATCATGTTAAATTCCACCTGCCACACTATTATCTATTGCCTTTACCTCTCCAACCTCTCTTGATAATTTAATCTCTTGCTTACCACAGCGACATCACCAAACTCAGCATCTGTATATCTGTTCCATCCTCCTGATCAATTAATATAGATTGTAAATAGTTGAGAACCAAGTCCTGGTTACTCTGTGACCCTACTGGTTACGTTCTGTCTAACTGATTGAGACTGATTTATCCTGAGTGCCTGCTCATGTATGATACCCAGTCCTTCCCCATTCCTGTGCAACAAAGTCGAAGGGTTGAAAAAGAACAAGGGGCATCTGTGAGGAATCCAACCCCTCGATGACGCTGATATCTACACCGCCCATGTTCCACTTTCCTGCTGTCTCTCCATCCTAAAACTCTAGTCTCTTGTTGTAGATTGCGCAACATGAAAAAAAATCCACTCCATATCTACACATTCAATTACTTTTAGCATTTTACAGACCTCAATGAGATCTCCTTTCATTCCTCTAAACTGGAGAGAAAAGGCCTAAACTGGTCAATTTCTCTTCATAAGACAAACACTTCAAATATGGAATCAATCTAATGAAGCTCTTCTGAATTGCCTCCAATGGAAATACCCCATTCTGCAGGACACCCAAACTGTACTCCAGTTGCAGCCTCACTAATACCTTGCATAGCAACACCAACACTCTTACCTTTCTACTCTATCCTTTTATAAATAAACACTGAAAGTATGCTTGCATTTCTCATTATTTGCACTACCCGCAGGCAGGTTTTCTGTGATATGCAAGCAGACACCCAGATCCCTCTGCACGTAATCACTTTGAACGTTCTCTCCATTTAGATAATAATTTGTCTCTCTATTATACTGGCCAACTTGAATAGCCCCATATTTATTCACTTTAATTTTCCTTGCCAAATGTTGGCCCATTCACCCAACCTATCGATATAGTTTTAAAATCTCCTGCATCATCATTCCGAAGTAATTTCCCACAAATGCTCGTGCCATCTGAAAATGTGGCATCGTCTTTTCTATCCCATCAACCGAGTACAGTAATACCAATCTCAAATGGTTGAGGCATGAGTACTGAAATCAATGGCACTCCACAAATTGCATTTGTCAAAAGAAAATGACACATTTAATCCATCTGACTCCATTTTGTTCGTTAACCAATCCTCCATCCAAGCTAATAAAATACTCCTAAACCCATGTTGTCTGATCTTACCATTTACTCTTTGGAGAAGCGACATATCCGATGCCTTCAGGAAGACCAGATATGTTCCATCTCCAGAATTCCCACGCTCCACCTTGTTTATGGCATCTTCAAATAACTCAAGCAAACAATTCAAACACGATTTAGCGTTTGTAAAATCATATTGACTCTGATGGATTGTGGTTTAACTTTGCAAATGTCCTGAATAATGGACTCTAACAATTAGCCTTAAATTACAATAGTTTATTGTTACACTTTAGTCCCTAATGTATACCATTATTATAAGTTCTTCACTTTCGGAAACCTTTACATTTTCTTTGAATTCCTGTTTAATGGGCACAAAACTTTAAGAGATCTTCTCCAATTGCTGTGTAAGAGCCATGTGTGGCTGAATGGACTCATCATCCTGCTGATGTACAAAATCGATGAGCTGATGTCTTTCTGGTATTCCCATGTTGTCATCTCCAAGGCCAGAATGACCTCCTCTTGTCGATGCTTTCGAGGATTGGGAGATTATGGAATCTTCCTGTTGCTGGGTAACATTTTGCGGGGCTGATGGGTCTTCTCATACTTCTCCATAACAGGTGGAAATACTGAACGGTCTCCTCATGTATCCCGGAGATGGGACCGAGGGATCGATTGGTCTTGTCTTGTTCCCATACAACAGACACGTGCCAAAATTACCTTTTCCTTTCTCATGAAAGAAGTCTCAGATAGTTTTTATCCTTATCCAATTCCCTTGCAATAGGCTCGGTGGGTCTAAATGGCCTCCTGTTATCCCAGTGTAACAATCTCCAGTCACTGTGTGACCTCTTCCAGTTCCGATGTTACAGACTTGAGGAGGCTGAATGGACTGATCATGTTGCTGTTTCATAGTATACTGGTGCAGCATGGCCTACTGTTATTGGCTCGAGTGGCTCATTGGCCTTCTTCATTAAATGTATATCAGGCTCCAGGGGCTGAATAGCCTCGTCCTGTTTTGATGTAACAGGTTCGAAGGCCTGAATATCCTCCTGTTGTTCCTGTGTAACAGGCTGGAGAACGGAATGGTTTCTCCACTATCTGTGTTATTTGTTTCATTGTTGACTCCTTCTGTCATCTATGTTCAAGTAAGATCATCTTTAATTTTTGTAAACTCCAATGGCGACTGGGTCAACCTAATCATCCTTTCGTTATAAGCTAGCACCTTCATTGCAGGAATCAGTTGAGGGAACCATCTCTGAGCTGTTTCCAATATAACAACATCTTTTCTTCATTGAAGAGATTAAATCTGTACACACTACTCCAGATGTGATCTCACTAAGACTGTACAGCAGCAGCAACACATTACCAGCCTGCTGTAGACTTCCCACCCAGGTTAGAACTGTCTCAGCTCTCTGGGGGAATACAAAGCATTGTTGGAAGATCATTGTCCTTCTCCAGTCCACAGCATCACGGGAGATCTGGAGCAATTAAAGTTTGAGAAGATCATAAATGATGTGGCGAGACGGTCTCTACCATTAATCTCCCCAGAGCCCACGTCGCTCAGATTCCACAGAATCTAGTTAGATGGAGCGCAAAAAACAGCAAGGAGGAGGAAACATTGATGGGAGTTATATATCAAACTGAAAGCTGCAGTACAAATGCTGGACATGTTATTAAACAGGAAATGAGATTTACACATTTGCGGGTACTTCAGTAATAATATACTGTTTAAATTATATCTAAACTGTGTTAACCCAATTGAATGCTAATGCTGGGAAAAATGGATTTCATGACCACGTGTGAGATGGTTTACATTAACATTATGTCGAGCACTGAATTCGAAATCAGGTTATTTAGGAATTGGTGCTGAGTGATCAGAAGAGCTAATTGAAAATTTTGCTGTAAAGGACCTTTTGGGAACAGTGACCACAATGTATTGGTTTTCTTTTATATTGTTTGAGTACACGATAGTTTTTGTTTTATTTGAAGTAACCGCGATAAATCTGAATCATGCAAGCCCTGAAGGTGTGAGGAAAAAGTGGGGACTACAGATGCTGGAGATCAGAGTCGAAGACTGTGGTGTTGGAAAAGCGCAGTCAGGCAGCAAACTAGGACCAGGAGAATTGACGTATCGGGCATAAGCCCTTCATCAGGAATGAGGCTTATGGGTCAAGGGGGCTGAGAGATAAATGAGAAGGGGGTGTGGCAGGAGGGAAGTAGCTGGGATTGCGACAGGTAGATGAAGGTGGGGTTGAAAGTGATAGGTGATGAAGGGAGACAGAACGCCTCATCTATTGCATCCATTAAACCCAATATGGTCTTCTCTACATTGGCGAGGCAGGAGGTCAACTTGTGGATCATTTCAGAGAACATCTCTGGGACAGCCGCATTGAACAATACCATTGCCTTGTGGCTGAGCACTTTAACTCCCCTTCCCACTCTACCAAGGACATGAGGGCCCTTGGCCTGCTCCATCACCAAACCCGAGCCACCAGAAGCCTGGAGGAAGAAAGCATGCCATGGGACCCTCCAACCATAGGGGATCATAGTGGATTTCCCCATTTCCCCTAATCCCACCTTATCCCAGTCCAACCTTCCAAGTCAGCACCGCCCTTTTGAATGTTCCTATGTGTCCACAGTCCTTCCTATCCATCTGGGCCACCATCCCCTCCGACTATCACTTTCAACCCCACCTTCACCTACCTATTAGATGAAAGGAGGCAGCTTAGAAAAATGCCAAATGTTGCAGTAAGCCAGTAGATTCAGAGAAATGTAGTTCTCAGCAAAGGATGACCAAGAAACTGAGAAGAAAATCAGGAAGGGAAAAGCGTGCAAATGAAAGAAAAACAGAAAGACTGCTAAAAAGCGCCTATCAATGTATGAAAATAAAATAAAAACAAGGTCAAATGCGGAACTGTTGGTGTGCGTTCAGGATAATTTATTGCAGAAAACAGAGAAATCGCAGGGAAAAGAAACAGTTTCTTTGTGTCTATCTTCATGGAAGAATGTTCAGGATTCACTGCATGCAAGAGTTTCAGAGGAAGCAGCAATAGACACGTTGATTGCATCGCGGATTTTCACTTTATTTTCCGACACATTCCCGCAAGGCATTTAGCCAATCTGAATAAGGCAAAGCTTATAAATATTATCCAATAGTTTAAGAAAGGATGAATTTGGAGAGTGGTGAACTACAGACCAGTTATCTTGTCATCTGCAGCCGGGTTGGACTCGATTACAAAGAACATGCTACTAGATATTTAGAAGGTAATAACATAACTGGGGAGTATGATAATGTATCGATGAATGGAAAACCAGAAGTGGCAATTTTTTTTTGGAACGGTATGAAGATGATTCTTGTGGTCACAGGCAATGAAGAAACAATGTATAACGTATCGTTCGATTTTCATGAGCTTTTATTTCACGAACTCACACAGTAAGCTCACAAGAAAGTTAAAGTGAGAGATATTGGGAAGAACATATGCAAATGAAAAAGTAAAAATTAGGTTTACATTCATGTGAATGAATTTCGAATATAGAGGATGTCGTGCACCAGTTGCATCGTGTGCTGGTGAGACTAAACTTAAAGTATTGTGTATGATTCGGAGTCCCAATCGAAAAAAGAATGTAATGACTACAGAGGAACTGCAAATGGTATTATGCTGATTAATCTCTAAAATGGCGAGATTGTCTGATATGGAAACTCAGCCTGTGGTCTCGAGTTTCAAAACAAGAGAGATGATTGCAGTGAAACATAGCGGGGACTGAATAACAGAGGGACATGGAGAAGTACAAGTAGGTGAGATCAAGGAGAATCCCACGATATTCTACACGGACAAGTAGAACAGAATAATCAGCAAACAGTTAATGGCCATGAGAAAGTAAAGGGGCAATCTGTGTGTCAAGCTGGAGAACATTGATAAGACCATACGACCATAAGACATAGGAGCGGAAGTAAGGCCATTCGGCCCATCGAGTCCACTCCGCCATTCAATCATGGCTGATGGGCATTTCAACTCTACTTACCCGCATTCTCACCATCGCCCTTAATTCCTTGTGACATCAAGAATTTATCAATTTCTGCCCTGAAGACATTTAGCGTCCCAGCCTCCACTGCACTCTGTGGTTTTAAATTCCATAAGCCCACCACTCTCTGGCTGAAGAAATGTCTCCGCATTTCTGTTCTGAATTTACCTCCTCTAATTCTAAGACTGTGTCCACGGGTCCTCGTCTCCTCGCCTAACAGAAACAATTTCCCAGCGTCCACCCTCTCCAAGACATGTATTATCTTGTAAGTTTCTATAAAATCTCCCCTTAATCTTCTAAACTTCATTGAATACAATCCCTGGATCCTCAGTTGTTCCTCATATGTTAGACCTACCATTCCAAGGATCAACCGTATGAATCTCCGCTGGACACGCTCCAGTGCCAGTATGTCCTTCCTGAGGTGTGGGGACCAGAACTAGACACAGTACTCCAAATGGGGCCAACCAGAGCTTTATAAAGTCTCAGTAGCACATCAGTGCTTTTATATTCCAATCCTCTTGAGATAATTGACAACATTGCATTCGCTTTCTTAATCACGGACTCAACCTGCATGTTTACCTTTAGAGAATCCTCAACTAGCACTCCCAGATCCCTCTGTACTTTGGCTTTACGAATTTTCTCACCGTTTAGAAAGTAGTCCATGCTTGTATTATTTTTACCAAACTGCAAGACCTCGTATTTGCTCACATTGAATTCCATCAGCCATTTCCTGGACTACTCTTGCAAACTGTCTAGATCCTTCTGCAGCCTCCCCACTTCCTCAGTAATACCTGCCTGTCCACCTAACTTTGTATCATCGGTGAACTTCGCTAGAATGCCCCCAGTCCCTTCATCCAGATCATTAATATATATCGTGAACAGCTGCAGCCCCAACACTGAACCCTGCGGGACGCCGCTTGTCACCGGCTGCCATTCTGAAAAAGAACCTTTTATCCCAACTCTCTGCCTTCTTTCAGACAGCCAATCCTCAATCCATACCAGTAGCTCACCTCGAACACCATGGGCCCTCACTTTGCTCAGCAGCCTCCCGTGTAGCACCTTATCAAAGGCCTTTTGGAAATCTAGGTAGATAACTTACACTGGGTTTTCCCTGGTCTAACCAACTTGTCACTTCTTCAGAGAACTCCAACAGGTTTGTCAGGCACGACCTCCCTTTACTAAATCCATGTTGACTTGTTCTAATCCGACCCTGCTCTTCCAAGAATTTAGAATCCTCATCCTTAATGATGGATTCTAGAATTTTACCAACAACTGAGGTTGGGCTAATTGGCCTATAATTTTCCATCTTTTGCCGTGATCCTTTCTTGAACAAGAAGGTTACAACAGCGATTTTCCAATCATCTGGATCTTTCCCTGACTCCAGTGACTTTTGAAAGATCTCAACCAACGCCTCCTCTATTTCCTCAGCCACCTCCCTCAGAACTCTAGAATGCAGCCCATCAGGGCCAGGAGATTTATCAATTTTAAGACCTTTTAGCTTTTCTAGCACTTTCTCTTTTGTAATGGCAACCATAGCTGGAAATGTGTTGCTGGAAAAGCGCAGCAGGTCAGGCAGCATCCAGGGAACAGGAGAATCGACGTTTCGGGCATAAGCCCTTCTTCAGGCATTCCTGAAGAAGGCCTTATGCCCGAAACGTCGATTCTCCTGTTCCCTGGATGCTGCCTGACCTGCTGCGCTTTTCCAGCAACACATTTCCAGCTCTGATCTCCAGCATCTGCAGACCTCACTTTCTCCCTAATGGCAACCATACTCAACTCAGCCCCCTGACTCCCTTTAATTGTTGGGATATTACTCATGTCTTCCACTGTGAAGACTGATGCAAAGCACTTATTAAGTTCACCTGCTATTTCCTTATCTCCCATCATTAGGCTTCCAGTATCAGTTTTAAGTGGCCCAATGTCTACTCTTGCCTCTCGTTTGTTTCTTATGTATTGAAAGAAACTTTTACTATCATTTCTAATATTACTGGCTAGCCTACCTTCATATTTGATCCTCTCCTTCCTTATTTTTCGCTTTGTTATCCTCTGTTTGTTTTTGTAGCCTTTCCAATCTTCTGATTTCCCAGTGCTCTTGGCCACTTTATAGGATCCCTCTTTTTCTTTGACAGATTTCCTGACTTCCTTTGTCAGCCATGGCTGTCTAATCCCTCCCCGGATAATCTTTCTTTTCTTGGGAATGAACCTCTGTACAGTGTCCTCAATTTTACCCACAAACCCATGTCATTTTTGTTCTACTGTCTTCCCTGCTAGTCTCTGCTTCCAGTCTATTTTCGTCAGTTCCTCTCTCATGCCCTCATAATTATCTTTATTTAACTATAACACCATTACATCCGATTTTGCCTTCTCTCTTTCAAACTGCAGACTGAACTCTACATATTATGATCGCTGCTTCCTAAGTGTTCCCTTACTTTAAGATTTTTTTTTTGATGGATTGTTATATGAGACAGTCACATCTATTTTACTTTGGAGAAGGAGGAGGCAGGTACAGAATTCAAGAAGGTGGACTGGGAAGCTCTTGAACAGATTGATGTAAACTACGAGTAGGAATTTGAGGCTTTGTTCTGAATAAATATGGACCAATCTCCATGTCTGAATGAGTTATACCACAGGTGGCTGTTGGGGTCAAGGGAGGAAAGACACTGACTGAATATTTTAATAAGAATATGACCATAGGGGAGATACCAGAGAACTGGAGAACTGCTAATACTATTCCACTACACAGTAAGGGTAGGAGAGATAGACCAAGGAATTATAGATGAGCGAGTATTAGATCTCTGTTAAGGAAACTACTGGATAAAATAGAGAAGGAGAATATCGAACTCCAATCAGAGTCACATTCTTTGATCAGGGATAATCATCATGACTTTATCAGAAGGAAGTCACATCGAATGGATTTGATTGAATTAGTTTGAGGAGGTCGATTATTTAGTTTTGTAGGAAGACCTTTGACAAATTTCCACCAGGGAAACTTAAAAATAAAGTAAAATCTCACAACATGAAAGATAACGTGACAAGTTACAACGAAAATTGTCTTAGTGGAGGAGACAGAGGATGATGGGAGAAGACTGTTTGTGTGACTGGAGACCAGTATCTCCTGGTATACCACAGGGATCAGTGCTGTGTCCCTTATTATTTGTGTTATTCATATAAAATGTAGATGTGAATGTGAAGGAGCTAGGTGGCGAGTGGGAGAGGTATCATAAGGAAGTGTATGTTTGACATAAAGATTGACTGGGTGGTTAGCAGTGAGGAGGAACGCCTTAAGTTACAGGAAGATGCAGAAGGAGTGGTCAGATTGGCATATCAATGGCAGATGGAATGTATCCCTGAAAAGTATGAGGTGATGCACTTTGGGAGAAGGAACCAGGTAGGAGGGGACTCGATGAATGGCAGCAGACTGGTAAGCTCAGAATGTGCTTCTCCACACATCCCTGAATGTGGCTGGACAGGGTCATGGGCTAGTTAAGAATTGGACCTTGGGTGTTGGGTTTCCTAATCGGTCGTAGATTATAGGTGCTATACAGGACTTTGTTTTGTCCATGATGGAGTACTGTATGTATTTCAGGGAGCCACATTATAGGAAGGATGTGATTGTACTGGAGAGGTTGCAGAGGAGATTCACGAGGATACCCCTAGGATGGTGCATATCAGCTATGGAGAGAGGTTGGTAAACTCGGGTTGTTTCCTTTAGAGCAGAGAAGGCTGGGGGGGATGTGATTCAGAAGGATAAGACTATGAGCGACACGGACAGGGTGGATAGGCAGCAGATGTTCCTTTTAGTCAGAGGATTAAGAACAAGCGAGCACACTTTTAAAGTGAAACGTTTGAGGTTCAGAGAGGAGTTAAACATTTTTTTCACCGAGAGGGTGTTGTGTTCTGGGATTACTTCCTGAGAGGGAAATCATCACAGGTAACCTCACAATCATTAAAAAGTACTTGGACGAGCACTTGGAAGTGTCATAACATTCCATGCTATGGGCCTGCTGTAGGTAAGTGGGACTAATATAGATCGTGCTGTACTTCTGTAGGCACAGAATCGATGCTCCTTTGAGTGGATGGTTTGGAAGGTCAATTATCAAGGCAAGAATTGATGAGTTTCTAAAGAGTATATTCACAAAGGCTATAAGATTGAACTGTAATAACTTGTTAAATCATGTCAATGTGAGAAATATGAGAAAATAAGTGCAGTTTCCTTACAGTTTGAAACCAGAGCTTGGAGACTGGGGAACAGGGAAATGGCAGAACTATGAAGCTACTACTTCAGTTCTGTCTTCCCAGAAAACTCAAACAATACAAGGAAAACCGAATCTGGTGTGGGAAAATGGTAGAGTATGTGCAACATAGAACATAGTAAGTAAATGGTTGAGGAGAAATTATTGGGGCTGAAAGTAATGGTCATAGACAACACTAACATAATTTTTGAAATGGGAAATAGGTTTGAGAAACAGACTGGGAGACAAATGAAAGAGAAGCAATGGATGTTAAACATTTTGATTTTTAGAAAAAGTTTGGTAAAGATCCATGCCCAGTTTGCAAAATCAAATCTTAGTGAATTGGAGCTAATGTATG
This sequence comes from Chiloscyllium plagiosum, assembly GCF_037043375.1. Lineage (NCBI taxonomy): Eukaryota > Metazoa > Chordata > Chondrichthyes > Orectolobiformes > Hemiscylliidae > Chiloscyllium > Chiloscyllium plagiosum. The sequence continues at coordinate 51,359,054 of NW_028270171.1, forward strand.
GGCATGTTTCTAGAATGGGACAGCTGGCAGAATACGGTGAATAGAAATAAACAGACTCGTCAAGCAACAGCCTGACAATGTCTGTAAGGTATGATTTTGTAAGGTATGAGTCCTTCCAGATCTAGTCAAGAAACGTTGGGGACAATCAAACAATTCACTGGAGGAAGAGACACCACAAATAAACCCTTCCTCCATGATGGAAGAGCCCAGCACTTTAGTGGATAAGCTAAGGCTGATTTATTCGCAACAACCTTCAGTCAGAGGTACTGAGTGGATGATCTATTTCAGACTATGTCTCAGACTCCCCATCACCTTCCCCGGATATCTCCTGTCTCATCAGCAGGACGGATACACCAGACATGGCGGCACATTGGGATACAGCTGAAAGGGAATTGCTCTTGGAGTCCTCAACAGTGACTCCGTATCCCATGAAGTCTAATGGCATTAGTTTACACATGGGAAAGGAAACGTCCTGCTGATTACCATGTACCAGCCTCTTTCAACTGGTGAATCAGTACTTCTCCATGTTGATCAACACTTGGAGGAAGCACTGAGGGTGGCACAGACGCAAGATGCACTCTGGGTAGCGGATTTTAATGTCCACCTCCAAGTGTATCTCAGGTACAGCAGTACTGATCGAGCTGGCCTGGTACTAAAGGATATAACTGCTAGACTGGCAAGTGGTGAAGGAACCAACAAGAGGAAAATAAATACTGACCACAGACTTACTAATCTGCCAGTTGCAGAAGTAGCTGTCCATGACAGTATCGGTAAGAGTGGCCATCGCATAGTCATTGTGGAGATAAAGTCACACCTGCACATTGAGAATAGCCTCCACCATTGTGGGTGGTACTATCACGGTGCTTAATAGGACAGACTTCGAACAGATCTAGCAGCTCAAGTCTGGGTGTCCATAAGGGGCTGTGGTTCATCTACAGGAGCAGAATTGTACACCACACAACCTAATGGCCTGGTATATCCCCCTCTCAACAATTACCATCAATCCAGAGGATCATCATTGGTTCAATGGAGTGTGCAGGATGGCAGGAGCAGCACCAGGCATACCTGACAATGAGGTGTCAGCCTGGTGAAGCCACCAAACAGGACAACTTGTGCACCAAACAGCATAAGCAATAAGTGATAGACAGAGCTAAGTCATCCCACAACCAAAGGATCAGATCTAAGCTCTGAAGTCCTTCCACACCTCGTCCAGAAACGTTGGAGATAATTATACAACTCACTGGAGGGAGAGATTCCACAAATAACCCCTTCCTCCATGATGGAAGAGCCCAGCACTTCAGTGTATAAGATAAGGCTGATGCATTCGCAACAATCTTCAGTCAGAAGTGCTGAGTGGATTATCCATTTCAGCCCCCTCCAGTGGTCCTCAGCGATTCAGTTACCAGTCATCAACCAATTCGATTCAGTCCACGCGATATCCAGAAATGGTTAGAGATACTGGATACTCCATAGGGTCCATACTCTGACAACATTCTGGCAATAGTACTGAAAACTTGTGCTCCATAACTTGCCACTCTCCTAGCCAAACTGTTTCAACACAGTTACAACAATGGCTTTCCCCGATTATGTGGCAAATTACCCCAAGTATCTCCTGTACATAAAAAGCAGAACAAATCCAATCCGGCCAATCACCACCGCATCAGTCTACTCTCGATCATCAGTAAAGTGATGGAGGGTCTCAGTGCTGTTAAGCAGCACTTGCTCAGCAATACTCTGGTCAATGACGCCCAGTTTGGGCTCCACCAGGGCCACTCAGCTCCTGACCTCATTACTGTGATTCAAACATGGACAAAAGAGCTGAATTCCAGAGGTGGGGTGAGAGCGATAGTCCTTTAAATCAAGGCTGCCTTCGACCAAGTATTGTATCAGGGGCTTTAGCAACACTGGAATCAATGGGTATCGGAGCAAACTCCCCGCTGGTTAGAATCATACCTGACACGTAGGAAGATGGTCATGCTTGAAAAAGGTCAGTCAACTCTGCTCCAAGTCCTTAGGAGACTCTCGAGCAGGGGGCTGAAAACTTCTTCAGGGCTGCTTTATCAATGACCTTGCTTCCATTTTAAGGTCAGAAGTGGGGATGTTCGCCAATGATTGTACGATGTTCTGCAACATTTGTGGCTCCTCAGATACTGAAGCAGTCCATGTTCAAATGTGACAACATCTGGACAGTATCCAGGCTGGCAAGTGGCAAGTAATAATCAGGCCACACAAATGCCAGACCGTGACCATCACCAATAAAATACAATCGAACCTGCCCCTTGGCATTCAATGGTGTTACTATCAGTGAATCCTCCAGTATCAAATTCCTGGCGGGTAATCATTGCTCCGACACTCACTGGTCTCATCACATAAACACATAAACTATAAGAACAGGTCCAAAGCTAGGAATACTGCGGCGAGTAACTCACATCTGGACTTCCAAACGTCTGTCCATCATCTACAATGCATAAGTCAGAAGTGTAATATAAGACTCCCAATTTGCCTGGATGAGTGCAGTTCCAACAACATTCCAGACACTTTATACCATCCAGAACAAAGCAACCAGTCTGACTGTCCCTTCATCCACAATGCTCCACCATCAACGCTCAGCAGCAGCAGCAGTGTTTTACTCTCTACATCCTGCAATGAAATGATTCACTAAAGATCCTCAGAGACCACCTTCCCAACTCACGACCACGTCTGTCTAGAAGGACAAGGGATGCAGATGTATGGAAATGCCATCATCTTTAGGTTCCCCTTCAAGTCAGTCACCATCCTGACTTGGAAATATATCACCGCTCCTTTACAGTCGCTGGGTCAGAATCTGGAATTCCCTCCCAAATGGCATTGGAGGTCAACAGCAGCAGGTGGACTGCAGCGTTCAACAAGGCAGCTCACCACCACCTTCTCAAGGGCAATTAGGGACAGGCAATAAATGCTGGCTCAGCCAGTGACACCCAGATTCACGAAATAAATAAATAGAAATTAACAGAGGAAGTTTTCTGAGGTGTCCCAGGGATCAGTGCTTGGGGCACAGCTATTCACAATGCCCTTTTAACATTTGGCTGCGGGAATCAGGTGCAATATATCCCAGCCTGCTGACAGCACTAACGGATATGAGATTTTGAGTGGGTGAGGAAGATGTAAAAAAGCACCGAGAAGACGAATACAAGTGGAGTGAATGGGTAAATACGTGACAGAGGGAGAACAATGTGGATAGAGGTGAGGGTGTGCCCTTTGGTGGAAACGATAAATTGGCAGCCTACCGTTTGAAAGGGATTGGTTGAAACATGTTGATTTACAAAGGGACGTATGTTCCTTTTTGTTGTTTCCTTCTGCATAAACCTCTGAGCTTCCTGCAGCGCAGTGAGTTCTGTAACCAGAAGTCAATACTAGAAATGGCGTTGCCACGCTGACCAGTGTACATAGAACCAGCAAGTGGGGAGCTATAACATTGAAAAGGATCTGGATCTCCTTGTACACAGTCACTGAAAGCAATATTGCAGGAAGGAAAGCAGTTAAGAAGATAAATGGTGTGCTGACCTTCATTTCAGGTGGATTTGAGTCCAGGAGAAAGGGTATCTTACTGTAGCTGTATAGGGACTTGGTGAGACATCATCCCAAATATTGTGCAGTATTGTGGGCAGTTTTGATCTCCGTACCTAGTGAAGGACAAACCTGACATTGAGAGAGAGCAGTGAAGGATGACCAGACTGATCTCTGGTATGACAGGCTTGTTGTGGGAGCAGAGTTTGGGGTGACTGGGAAAGTATTCCATGGGGTTTCGGAAAATGAGTGGAGATCTCAGTGAAATATACAAAACTCTGACAGGGTGAGACAGATTAAAAGCAGGGATGATTATTCCCCTAGCTGGGACGTCTAAAACAAGGAGCCACAGTATTACGTACAGACAGGCCTTTCTTCATTGAGATGAGAATAAATGCCTGTACTGACTGACTGGTGAATATGGGGGATTCTCTCGCACCTGGAAACCAAGACACTGATTATAAGTAAGGATTTAGAGACAGTAAAGGGATGGTGGGAGAGCAGGTGTACGGTGTGGAAATGAAGGGCCAACCATCATTACATTGAGTTGGGTAGCAAACTAGATGGACCAAACGTACTACTGCACTTCCTATTTTATAGCTTCCCAAGGTTACTCACATTAACGGATATGTGTATCGTGTGGGATAAGTGCATTGAGGAGATTTTTTTTCATGAACTAGAATGGGGAGGCTCAATGTGTTGTATAACCGACTCCTTTCCCGCTGTTTCTGTGCAGTCTGTGGGAAAGCTCTGTAAATGCTGTCACAAGCTCTCAGATGTGAGGAAGGGGGTCTCTGCAGGGTCGACAGGACTGTGTTCCCATTCCCTTTTCAGACACTGGTGCTGAGGGCGGGTATTCTGTCCGGTTTCATCCTTTCAGACCTCGGAGTAGTTTGATACAAATGAGTGCCCTTGCTTGGCCGTTTCAGAGACCATTGAAATGTTTATCACATGTCAGGGTCTTTGGAGTCAGTTTTCGGCTAGCCCAGGAAATCATGGAAGATTCACTTCCTAAAAGTATATTGGAGAAGGAAATTCGGTTTACAATCGATATTGGCTTCAAGGTCACTATTACTGACACGAGATTTTAGATCTCGATATTTTATTAATTGTTTTTAACTTTCACCAGCTGCCAGAGCATTAGCCTGGTCTGGATTAGTAATGCAGTGACATTTCCACAGCAGAACCATCTCCACATGGGAACCTGTCAGAAACCACACTAAGCAGGTTATTACTGTGCTGCTTGACGGCTCTATCAAAATGAACTCCCACCAATTTTACTGTCGTGATAGGACTGATGGGGTAGTAAATTGTCAGATTGTAATTAATCCACTCTTAGGGAATGGGACATAGCTGAGTAATTTTCCACATTGCCAGGGAAATGTTAGAGTTGTACCTGGAATGAAACAGCTTCCCCACCGCTTTCCTTCCCCAAATACTCACCGCTTTCCTTCCCGGCTGCCCCTCTGGTCGTCGTCACTACCCCCTGGTGCTCCCGCTCTTTCTGTGAAGAGAGAGTGAAAGAGAAAAAAAAACACCGTTGCCCGCTACCAGTAAGTACTTTTAAAACCAAACGGTCTTACCTTCGCTGCTGCTCGCACTGGAAATGACCGACGGCTTCGAAGGGTGAGTATAAATACTCACCGCTTTCCTTCCCGGCTGCCCCTCTGGTCGTCGTCACTTCCCCCTGGTGCTCCCGCTCTTTCTGTGAAGAGAGAGTGAAAGAGAAAAAAAAACACCGCTGCCCGCTACCGGTAAGTACTTTTAAAACCAAACGGTCTTACCTTCGCTGCTGCTCGCACTGGAAATGACGGTGTTGGAGTGAGTGTGACGGGAACACGATGATGCTGATGGTGTTAGTGTGAGGGGATAAGCTTGACCGTAATTGAGTGAGTGTAAGGGTGTCAGTGTGACGTTGATGTAGTGAGTGTGAGAGTGTCAGAGTGATAGTGATGGAGTGAGTGTGCGGAAGTCAGGGTGACCATGATGGAGTGAGTGTGAGTGGCTCAGTGTAACCCTGATAGAGAGAGTTTGAGTGGGTCAGGGTGACAGTGATGGAGTGAGTGTGAGGAGATCGGGGTGACAGTGATGGAGTGAGTGTGAGAGGGTCAGGGTGACGGTGATGGAGTGAGAATAAGGGGGTCAAAGCGACAGTGATCGAGTGAGAGTGAAGGGGTCAAGATGACTGTGATGGAGTGAGTGTGAGGTGGTCAGGGAGACGGTGATGGAGTTAGATTGAGGGAGTCAGGTTGACGGTGATGGAGTGAGTGTGAGGGGTTCAGGGTGACGGTGACAGAGTGTGTGTGAGGGGATCTGTGAGACGGTGATGGATTGGGTGTGAGTGTGCCATTGTGACGGTGTTGGAGTGAGAGTGAGGGTGTCAGGGTGACGGTGATGGAGTGGGTGTGAGGGGGTCAGGGTGAGGGTAATGGAGTGAGTGCGAGTCGGTCAGGGCAACAGTGGTTGAGTGAGTGTTGGGGGGTCACGGTGACGGTGATGGAGTGAGAGTGAGGAAGCCAGGTTGACTGTGATGAAGTGAGAGTGAGGGGGTCAGGGTGAAGTTGATGGAGTGGGTGTGAGAGGGTCATGGTGACGGTGATGTAGTGATTGTGACGGGGTCAGGGTAAGGGAGATGGAGTGAGTGTGCAGGGTTAGGTCTGATTTTGATGGAGTGAGTGTGCGGGGGTCAGGGTGACGGAGATGGAGTGAGAGTGAGGGGGTCAGTGTAACCATGATTGAGTGAGTGTAAGGGGGTCAGGGTGACGGTGATGGAGTGAGTGTGAGGGGTTCAGTGTGAGGGGGAACGAGTGAGTGTGAATGGGTCAGGTCAACGGCGATGGAGTGAAAGTGAGTGGGTCAGATTGGCAGTGATGGAGTGAGAATGACGGAGTAAGGGTGACGGTGATGGTTTGAGAGTGTTTATGTCAAGGTGACGGTGATGGAGTGAGTGTGAGGCGGTCAGGGTGAAGTTGATGGAGTGAGTGTGAGGAGGTCAGTGTGTCGGTGATGGAATGAAGTTGAGGGGGTCAGGAAGACTGTGAAGGAGAGAATGTGAGGGGATCAGCGTGACGGTGATGAAGTGAGAGTGACGGGGTCAGTGTGATCATGATGGAGTGTGTGTGAGAGGGTCAGGGAGATGGTGATGGAGTGAGAGTGAGGGGGTCAGGTGAAGTTGATGGAGTGCGTGTGAGGAGGTCAGTGTGTCGGTGATGGAATGAGATTGAGGGGGTCAGGAAGACTGTGATGGAGAGAATGTGAGGGGTTCAGGGTGACGGTGATGGAGTGAGTATGAGCGGATCAGGGTGACGGTGATGGAGTGAGTGTGAGGGGGTCAGGGTGAGGGTAATGGAGTGAGTGCGAGTCGGTCGGGGCAACAGTGGTTGAGTGAGTGTTGGGGGGGTCAGATCAACGGGGGTTGAGTGAGTGTATGGGGGTCAGTATGACGGTGTTGGAGTGAGAGTGAGGGAGTCAGGTTGACGGTGATGGAGTGAGTATGAGGGGGTCAGGGTAAAGTTGATGGAGTGAGTGTGAGGGGGTCAGGGTGACAGTAATGGAGTGAGTGCGAGGGGGTCAGATCAACGGGGGTTGAGTGAGTGTATGGGGGTCAGTATGACGGTGTTGGAGTGAGAGTGAGGGAGTCAGGTTGACGGTGATGGAGTGAGTATGAGGGGGTCAGGGTAAAGTTGATGGAGTGAGTGTGAGGGGGTCAAGTTGATATTGATGGAGTGAGTGTGAGGGGGTCACGGAGACGGTGATGGAGCGAGATGGAGTGAGGGGGTCAGGAAGACTGTGATGTAGAGAGTGTGAGTGGTTCAGGGTGACGGTAATGGAATGAGTATGAGCGGATCAGGGTGACAGTGATGGAGTGAGTGTGAGGGGTTCAGGGAGACGGTGATGGAGTGAGTGTGAGAGGGTCAGGGTGACGGTAATGGAGTGAGTGGGAGGGTGTCAGGGTAACGGTGGTTGAGTGAGTGTGTGGGGGTCAATTTGACGGTGATGGAGTGAGAGTGAGGGAGTCAGGTTGACGTTTATGGAGTGAGTGTGAGGGGGTCAAAGTGAAGTTGATGGAATGGGTGTGAGGGGGTCACGGTGATGGTGAAGTAGTGCGTGTGACGGGGTCAGGGTGAGGGAGATGGAGTGAGTGTGAGGGGTTCGGTCTGATTTTGATGGAGTGAGTGTGAGGGGTTCGGTCTGATTTTGATGGAGTGAGAGTGAGGGGGTCATTGTGACCATGATTGAGTGAGTGTAAGAGGATCAAGGTGACGGTGATGGATTGAGTGTGAGGGGTTCAGTGTGATGGTTAATGAGTGAGTGTGTGTGAGCCAGGTCAACGGTGATGGAGTGAGAGTGAGCGGTTCAGGTTGACAGTAATGGATTGAGAGTGACGGGGTAAGTGTGACGGTGACGGAGTGAGAGAGTTTTCGTCAAGGTGACGGTGATGGAGTGAGTGTGAGGCGGTCAGGGTGAAGTTGATGGAGTGAGTGTGAGGAGGTCAGTGTGCCGGTGATAGAATGAAGATGAGGGGGTCAGGAAGACAGTGATGGAGTGAATGGGAGGAGGTCAGGGTGACATTAATGGAGAGAGTGCGAGGGGTGCAGAGCAACGTGGGTTGAGTGAATGTGTGGGGGTCAGGGTGACGGTGATGGAGTGAGAGTGAGGGAGTCAGGTTGACGGTGATGGAGTGAGTGTGAGGGGGTCGGTCTGATGGAGATGGAGTGAGTGTGAGGGGGTCAAGGTGACGTTGATGGAGTGAGTGTGACGGGGTCAGGGAGACGGTGATGGAGTGAGAGTGAGGGAGTCAGGTTGACGGTGATGGAGTGAGTGTGAGGGGGTCAGTCTGATGGAGATGGAGTGAGTGTGAGGAGGTCAGTGTGTCGGTGATGGAATGAGTTTGAGGGGGTCAGGGAGACGGTGATGGAGCGAGAGTGAGGGGGTCAGGGTGATGTTGATGGAGTGATTGTGAGGAGGTCACTGTGTCGGTGATGGAATGAGATTGAGAGGGTCAGGAAGACTGTGATGTAGGGAGTGTGAGGGGTTCAGGGTGACGGTAATGGAGTGACTCTGAGGGGATCAGGGTGACCGTGATGGAGTGAGTGTGAGAGGGTCAGGCTGACGGTAATGGAGTGAGTGCGAGGGGGTCAGGGTAACGGTATTTGAATGAGTGTGTGGGAATTAGTGTGACGGTGATGGAATGAGAGTGAGGGAGTCAGGTTGACGGTGATGGAGTGAGTGTGACGGGGTCAGGGTGAAGTTGATGGAGTGGGTGTGAGGGGGTCACAGTGACGGTGATGTCGTGAGTGTGACGGGGTCAGGGTGATGGAGATGGAGTGAGTGTGAGGGGTTAAGTCTAATTTTCATGGAGTGAGTGTAAGGCGGTCAGGCTGACGGAGATGGAGTGAGGGGGTCAGTTTGACCATGATTGAGTGAGTGCAAGGGGATCAAGGTGACTGTGATGGAGTGAGTGTGAGGGGTTCAGTGTGACGGTGAACGAGTGAGTGTGAGTGGGTCAGGTCAACGGTGATGGAGTGAGAGTGAGTGGGGCAGATTGACAGTGATGGAGTGAGAGTGACGGGGTAAGGGTGACAGTGATGCGTTGAGAGTGTTTATGTCAAGGTGACGGTGATGGAGTGAGTGTGAGGCGGTCAGGGTGAAGTTTATGGAGTGAGTGTGAGGAGGTCAGTGTGTCAGTGATGGAATGAAGTTGAGGGTGTCAGGAAGACTGTGATGGAGAGAGAGTGAGGGGGTCAGAGTGATGGTGATGGAGTGAGTATGTGGGTATCAGGGTGACGGTGATGAAGTGAGAGTGACGGGGTCAGTGTGATGGTGATGGAGTGAGTGTGAGGGGGTCAGGGACACAGAGAAGGAGGGAGTGCGAGGAGGTCAGGGTGACGGTGATGGAGTGAGTGTGAGTGTGTCAGGGTGATGGTGATGGAGTGAGTGTGAGATGTTCTGGGTGACGGAGATGGAGTGAGAGTGACGGGTTCAGTGCAACCATGATGTAGGGAGAGTGAGCAGGTCAAGGTAACGGTGATAGAGTAAGTGTGAGGGGGTCAGCGTGAAGTTGATGGAGTGCGTGTGAGGAGGTATGTGTGTCGGTTATGGAATGAGATTGAGGGGGTCAGGAAGTCTGTGATGGAGAGAGTGTGAGAGGTTCAGGGTGACGATGATGGAGTGAATGTCAGGGGTTCAGGGAGACAGTAATGGAGCGAGAGTGAGGTTGTCAGGGTGAAGTTGATGGAGTGAGTGTGAGGGGATCAGGGTGACGGTGATGGAGTGAGTATGAGGGGATCAAGGTGACTGTGATGGAGTGAGTATGAGCGGACCAGTGTGACAGTGATGGAGTGAGTGTGAGGGGGTCAGGGAGACGGTGATGGAGTGAGTATGAGCGGATCAGTGTGACGGTGATGGAGTGACGGTGATGGGAGTGAGTGTGAGGGGGTCAGGGTGACCATGATGGAGTCAGTGTGAGGGGGTCAATGTGACCATGATGGAGTGAGTGTAGTGGGTCAGGTTGACGGTGATGGTGTGAGTGTGAGGGGATCAATGATACGGTGATGGAGTGAGTGTGAGGGTGTCAGTGTGACGGTGATGGAGTGAGAGTGAGGGGGTCAGGTTGACGGTGCTTGAGTGAGTGTGAGGGGGTCAGGTCGATGGTGTTTGAGTGAGTGTGAGGGGGTCAGGTCGACGGTGTTTGAGTGAGTGTGAGGGGGTCAGGGTGACGGTGATGGAGTGAGTGTAAGGGGGACAGGGTGACGGTGATGGAGTGAGTGTAAGGGGGACAGGGTGACGGTGATGGAGTGAGAGTGAGGGAGTCAGGTTGACGGTGATGGAGTGAGTGTGAGGGGGTCAGTGTGATGGTGATGCAGTGAGTGTGAGGGGATCAGTTTGACAGTGATGGAATGAGTGTGAGGGAGTCAGGGTGACAGTGATGGAGTGAGAGTGAGGGGGTCAGGTTGACGGTGCTTGAGTGAGTGTGAGGGGGTCAGGTCGACGGTGTTTGAGTGAGTGTGAGGGGGTCAGGTCGACGGTGTTTGAGTGAGTGTGAGGGGGTCAGGGTGACGGTGATGGATGAGTGTAAGGGGGTCAGGGTGACGGTGATGGCGTGGGTGTGAGGGAGTCAGGTTGACGGTGATGGAGTGAGTGTGAGGGAGTCAGTGTGATGGTGATGCAGTGAGTGTGAGGGGATCAGTTTGACGGTGATGGAGTGAGTGTGAGGGAGTCAGGGTGACAGTGATGGAGTGAGAGTGAGGGGGTCAGGTCGACGGTGCTTGGGTGAGTGTGAGGAGGTCAGGGTGACGGTGCTTGAGTGAGTGTGAGGGGGTCAGGGAGACGGTGATGGAGTGAGAGTGAGGGAGTCAGGTTGACGGTGATGGAGTGAGTGTGAGGGGGTCCGTGTGATGGTGATGGAGTGAGTGTGAGGGGATCAGTTTGACGGTGATGGAGTGAGTGTGCGGTGGTCAGGGTGACCACGATGGAGTGATTGTGAGAGGGTCAGTGTGACCCTGATGGAGTGAGTGAGAGTGGGTCAGCGTGACAGTGATGGAGTGAGTGTGAGGAGATCGGCGTGAAAGTGATGGAGTGAGTGTGAGAGGGTCAGGGTGACGATGATAAAGTGAGTGTGAGAGGTTCAGGGTGACAGTGATAGAGTGACTGTGAGAGGGTCAGTGTGACGATGATGGAATAAGTGTGTGCGTATCAGATCGACGGTGATGGAGGAAGCGTGTGGGGGTCAGGGTGAAGGTGTTGGAGTGAACGTGAGGGGATCAGTGTGACGGTGATGGAGGAAGCGTGTGGGGGTCAGGGTGACGGTGATGGAGTGAGAATGAGGGGGTCAAGGTGACTGTGATGGAGTGAGTGTGAGGTGGTCAGGGAGACGATGGTGGAAGGAGTGCGAGGAGGTCAGGTTAATGGTGTAGGAGTGAGTGTGAGGGGGCCAGGGTGACAGTGATTGAGTGAGAGTGAGAGGGTCTGTGTGACAGTGATGAAGTGAGTATGAGGGGGCCAGGGTGACGGTAATGGAGTAAGTATGAGGTTGCCAGGGAGACAGTGATGGAGGGAGTGTGACGGGGTCAGGGTGATGGTGAAGGAGTGAGTGTGAATGGGTCAGGATGACGATGATGGAGCGAGTGTGAGGGGTCAGTGTGACTGTGATGGTGAGAGTGTGAGGGGGTCCGGGTGATGGTGATAGTGATGGAGTGAGTGTGAGGCGTCCAGGACGACGGAGATGGAGTGAGAGTGACGGGTTCAGGGCAACGCTGATGGAGTGAGAGTGAGCAGGTCAAGGTTACGGTGATGGAGTGAGTGTGAGGGCGTCAGGGTGATGGTGATGGAAAGAGGTTGAGGGAGTCAGGTTGACGGTGATGGAGTGAGTGTGAGGGGGTCAGGTGGACGGTGATGGAGTGAGTGTGAGGGGGTCAGGGTGACGGTGATGGAGTGAGTATGAGGAGGTCAGTTTGACGGTGATGGAGTGAGTTTGAGGGGTTGAGGATGAGTGTGTTTAAGTGAGTGTCAGAGTGTCAGGGTGACGGTGATGGAGTGAGTGTGAGTGGTTCAGGGTGACAGTGACGGAGTGAGTGTAAGGGGATCAGTGAGACGGTGATGGAGTGAGTGTGAGGGTGTCAGTGTGACAGTGATGGAGTGAGTTTGAGGTTGTCAGGGAGACGATGATGGAGGGAGCGTGAGGAGGTCAGGTTAATGGTGTAGGAGTGAGTGTGAAGGGGCCAGGGTGACAGTGATTGAGTGAGTGTGAGAGGGTCTGGGTGACAGTGATGGAGTGAGTATGAGGAGGTAAGAGTGACGGTAATGGAGTGAGTATGAGGTAGTCAGGGAGACAGTGATGGAGGGAGTGTGAGGAGGTCAAGGTGACGGGGATGGAGTGAGTGTGAGGGTGTCAGGGTGACAGTGATGGAGGGAGTGTGAGGGGATCAGGGTGATGGTGAGGGAGTGAGTGTGAGTGGGTCAGTACGACGGTGATGGAGTGAGTGTGACAGGTTCAGTGTGACTGTGATATTGAGAGTGTGAGGGGGACAGGGTGATGGTGATAGTGATGTAGTGAGTGTGAGGCGTCCAGGGAGAAGTAGATGGAGTGAGAGTGACGGGTTCAGAGCAACGGTGATGGCGTGAGAGTAAGGGGGTCAGAACGACGGTGATGGAGTGAGTGTGAGGGGTTCAGGGTGACGGTGATTGAATGAGATTGAGGGGGTAAGGGTGAAGATGATGGAGTGAATGTGAGGGGTTCAGTGTGATGGTAATGGAATGAGTGTGAGGGGGTCAGGGTGACAGTGATGGAGTGAGTGTGAGTGATTCAGGGTGTCGGTGATGGAGTGAGTGTGAGAGGGTCAGGGTGACAGTGATGGAGTGAGTGTGAGGGGTCAATATGACAGTGAATGAGTGATGGTGAGTGGGTCAGTTTGACGGTGATGGAGTGAGAGTGAGTGGGTCAGGGTGACTGTGATGGAGAGAGTGTGGGGGGTAAGGGTGAAGATGATGGAGTGAGATTAATGGAGTCAGGGCGATGGTGATCGAGTGAGAGTGAGCGGGTATAGTTGACTGTCAATTGATCACTGCACCGGTCAAACTGGATCCCTTCCCTCACTGGACTTGATCCCAGCAATCATTGGACCAGATCCCTTCAGTCATCGTACTGGATCCCTACGCAAGATCCACTTGTTCACTGAACCAATCAAACTGGACCCCTTCCCTCACTCGACAAGATCACAGCTATCATTGTACTAGATCTCCCAGTCATTGTACTTGATCCCTATGCTAGGTCCACTTGATCACTGCACCGGTCCAACTGGATCTCTTCCCTCACTGGACTTGATCCCAGCAATCTTTGAACTAGATCACTCCAGTCATCATACTGGATCCCTGCATTAGATCCGCTTGATCACTGCACCAGTCCGACTGGATCACATCCTGGCTGGACTTGATTCAAGTGATCGTGGAAGTAGATCCCCAGTCATTGTACTGATCCCTGCACTAGATCCACTTGATCACTGCACCGGTCCAACTGGATCCCTCCCTCACTGTACATGATCCCAGCGATAATTGAACGAGATCCCCAGCCATTGTACAGGATCCCTGCACTAGATCCACTTGATCACTGCACCAGTCCAACTGGATCCCTTCCTCGCTGGACTTGATCCCAGCAATCTTTGAACAAGATCACTCCAGTCATTATACTGGATATCTGCACTACATCCATCTGATCACTGCACCAGTCCAACTGGACCACTCACTCGCTGGACTTGATCCCAGCGATACTTAGAGTAGATCCCTCCAGTCATCCCAGTGGATCTATGCACTACATCCACTTGATCACTGCAGCAGTCCAACTGGATCCCTCCCTCACTGGAGATGGTCCCAGCGATCATTGAACTAGATCACCACTCATTGTACTGGATCCCTGCACTGGATCCACTTGATCACTGCACCATTCAATCTGGAACCCTTCCCTCGCTGGACATGATCCCAGTGATCATTGGACTAGATCCCTCCAATCATCTTACTGGAGCCCTGCGCAAGATCCACTGGATAATTGCACGAATCAAACTGGATCCCTTCATTCACTGGACATTATCCCAGCTATCATTTAACTAGATACCCAGTCATTGTACTGGATCCCTGCACTAGATCCACTTGATCACTGCACCATTCAAACTGGATCCCTCCCATCGCTGGTCTTGATCCCAGTGATAATTGGACTAGATCCCCCAGCCATCAGACTGGATCCCTGAACTAGATCCACTTGAATGGTGCAGTGATCACCATCCCAGCGATCATTGAACTATATCCATCTGGGGAATCTCCCGTCCACAGCCTCCAACCTCATTGTCCATGAAACGCGCACTACCTGATTCTACCTCCTTCCTAAGACCTGTTGTCTCATCCTGCGCCTGTCCGACCCAACTCATCTCTTCCTACCACAACACCTTCCTGTCTCCCCAGTACAGGATCTCCAACCTACATTTGTTACACCACCTATGCACTTCATCTCCTCGAAGACGTTTGTTTTACTGGCCCACCACGCGTCATTTTCACATTGGACATTCAGTCGCTGTACACATCCATCTGCCATGACAAAAGTCTCCATGCCCTCTGTTTCTTCACCTCATCCCATCCCAACTAGTAGCCTTCCACCGACACCCTCATCCACCTGGTTGAACTGGTCCTCACCCTCAACAACGTCCAATAATCCTACTTCCTTCAAACCAAAGGGGGAGCCATGGGCACCCGCATGTGACCTAGCTGTGCCTGCCTGTTTGTCAGATATGTGGAATTATCCGTCTTTCGCAGTTACACTGGCACCTCACTCCACTTGTTCCTCCGTTACATTGATAAATGCATTGGTGCCACTTTGTGCTCACACGAGGAGGTTGAACAGTTCACCAACGTTACCAGCACCTTACACCCTGACCTCAAATTCACCTGGATTTTCTTGGCAAATTCCCTCCCCTTCGCGGACCTGTCCATCACCCTCTCCAGCGAATGACTCACGACAGATATATACTACAGGCCCACCGAATCCGACAGCTACCAATACTACACCTCCTCCCACCCCACCTCGTGTAAAAACGCCATCCCTTGTACCCAATTCGTCTGTCTCTACCACAGCTTTTCCCAGGATGACCAATTCCACTTCAGAAAGTTCCAGTTGGTCTCCTTCTTCCATAATCGCAAATTCTCTCCCCCCTTCCAGTGCATCTCCTCCACTTCACTCATCACCGCCTTCAAACCACACCCCTCCCGCAACAAGGACAGAACTCCATGGTTCTCAACTTTAACCTCACCAACCTCCGCATAAAACATATCATACTCCACCACTTCTGCCATCTCCAAACAGACCCCATCATCAGATATATATTTCCCTCCACATCCCTATCAGCATTCTGAAAAGACCATTCCCTCTACGAACCCCTCGTCAGGTCTACAACCCCCAATAAGCCCACAACCCACTACTGGCATGTTTCTCTGCCACCGCAGGAAGGGCAAAACCAGCGCCCACACTACTTCACTCATTTCCGTCCTTGGTCCCAAGGGATCCTTTCACATCCGTTAGAAATTCACCTATACCGCTTCCAATGTCATCTACTGCATCCGTTGCACCCAGTGTGGACTCCTCTATATCAGGGAGACAGGGCACCTTCTTGCAGATCATTTCAGAGAACATCTCTGGAACACCTGCACCTACCAACTTCACCATTCCGTGACTGAACACTTCAATTCCCCCTCCCACTCTGTCAATGGCGTACAGGTCCTTGGCCTCGTTCACCACCAAACAATAACCACCCAATATCTGGAGGAGGAACGCTGTATGTTCCGCCTTGGGACTCTGTCACCTCACGGAATAAGTGTGGATTTGAACAGTTTCCTCATTTCCCTTCCCCCATGTCCCAAGCCTCAAACTTGGCACCGCCCTCTGGACCCATTCCATCACTGCTCCTTCTGAACTATCATCTTCTCCCTCACCTTCATCCAACTATCGCTTTCCCAGCTTCATCCCCCAAACCCCACACCCCTAACATTTATCTTTCAGTCCAGACTCACAAGCCTTATTCCTGGTGAAGGGCTTATGCCTGAAACGTGGACTCTCCTGCTCCTCGGATGCTAACTGACCTGCTGTGCTTTTCCAGCACCACACTCCCGACTCTGATCTCCAGCATCTGCAGTCCTAACTTTCTCCTAGGAATAATCAATGACCTCGGAGTGAAGATTCCCCTGGATTGCAGTGATCACAGTGTGACTGAGTTTTGCGTTTATTTTGGGTGAGGGTAGGCTGGATCTGAGACGAGCGCTTAACACCTAAACAACGGGAATGGTATCAGATAGCGAAGTTAGAGCGGGCTGAAGTGAAGTGGAAAATTCTGTCAGAACGTGGATCAGTACAACTGCATCATATCACCCAGACTGTTAAAGACATGCAGAAGGAGCAAATCAATTTCAGTGCAGGCACAATGACAGGTAAAGTAGAAAGGAGACAAAACAACACACTGAGGTGGAGTGGAATTATTTATGAGGAAGGGTTCAATTATTTATGAGGAAGGGTTTAAGCTATTTTACACAGAGTGGAATTATTTATGAGGAAGGGTTTAAGCTATTTTAAACAGAGACTGCCGTCACATTGGAAAAAGGAATTTCCTGCAGTGTAACGTTGATATTTGCCTGTGACATCACAATGTTGAAATACACTGACATAGTTTCTTCTGTAGCAGCGTGGCCTAGTGAAAGCATGATCGTCCCATAAACCACAATTCAATACTTCAAAGCTCTCCTCTGTGCTGTACAACTTATTTGCTGCTCCTGTAGTCAGATCCCAATCTCTTCACAGTGTATCTTTTTCAGCTTCATGCCTCACGTAAACACTTGAAACCTGATCCAAAATCCAGTGGTTCCACTTGAACCAATATTTTGTAACTCCCGAGCTGACACAGGTACCAGTGACCAATTAGACTTTTCGAGCGCTCTCACTCTGATATGATCTGAATGATAAAGTTCACTGTATCTGATCCGCAGGACACACTGAAGAATTTCTCCTCGCGAGATGGTGTTGTTTGTCCCATTCCCGCGGACTGAGCTGCCTCCATTGGTAGAGCTGTTTCCATTGGTAGAGTAACACACAGTAACAGTGAATATCTTTTGATGTCATTCTCGAAGGTACATGCCAGAAAAAGCTGAAGACTGCGGGAAACTGCTGTGGTCAGCGCTAACACAGAGCCCCAGCTGGAGCCTGGTGGGCCCATACACCAGAAATCAATGGATAAAAGATTCTTCTTTTTAGAAGAATCCGATTCAGACCATCATCTTAACACCTCCTGAGGAGAAAATGGATGTGGGAGAGCGGACAGTCTCAATTAGTTCCAGCATTTACAATCTTGATCCGTGTGACAACAAAAGCAGAAACCTGGAACTGTTTATCTTGCTTCTGAAAATCAAGTTAGTAAATTTTGAAGAGCTTAGATATTTCTTCCTGGTGTTCATGAAATGATCAAGAGCAGAGTACGGTTCCCTGAGTATGGTCTGACTTCCGGGTTATGGACTGTGATATTCTGCTCACATGATCTGAACACATACAAAGAAATGACTCAGTGACAAGATCTGCTGAATCGGATTCCGTGAAGAACAGAAGCCGATGGACTGAAAAGAGCCATATGAGCGAGAATGTAGCAAATTGTTTCTAGGGGTCAATATCTGTACAAGTATACTGAAACAGCGTTGGGTGTTATTGTACTGCATCTTTTGTATAATGGTGCAAAAGCACGGAATTTTTTTTATTGGGGGGACAACTTCAAAATCCTCAATGATGCAAAACACACAAATGAGGTAAAAAACAAAGTAACCACATAATTTGTTGTTACATCATGCGGTAAACCTCCCTGCTCAAATTTCGCTCAAAATCGTTCTCTGTCTAATTCCTACGACTGATATTCGAACAGTGAATAGTCTATGTCAATACAAACTGCTCTGGTCTCACAATGTCAGCATTTCATACGCCCCCTTGTGTATGACAGGCAATAGTAATTGATCCCTCACTGTGTTACTTCAGCACACGTAGAGAATAAATAACTATAAGAACAAAAGTCAAGTATGTGACTGGTATTTGACCCGATTCTGTTGCAACCAATCCATTCAGCTGTAACTGGAATTGTTTCCACCTTTCCTGTGTCGGTAAGAAGATTGCATAGCTTAGTGGTGAGTTTTCATGCATTGAATTAGACCCAGCATCTTTTCCCAGGTTGAAATTTACAGGGATATAAAGACATGATGAAAGACACGGACAGTGTTTACTGGACTATGAAGACGTTAGGAATGACACAGCCATGATACCATCTCGTTAGAAACGATGGAAATGAGGTTTACTGGGAGATAAAGCCACTAGAAACGAAAAGAGGCGGTTTAATGGGATGATGGCATAGATAAAGAATAATGCAGGAGAAATCAGGAAAGACATAATTGTGTCCGAATAGAGGTTATCCAGCTGATGTGAAGATCTTAAGAGCAAATATGAGGGAAATTTCCTCGTTTAGGTGAGTGGAAACTAGACGTTAGAACTTCAAACCGAGCGGGGCACGATAAATAAGTTTGGATTAGGCATTTTATATTCTGAGAGTTATTGAATTCAGAGATGAATTTTCAGAAACAAAAACATTTTAGGAGTTGATTCCAGAATATTGGAAAAGCGCGAGCAGGCACACAAGGAGTGAATTACACAGCGACAGTGATTCTGGGCTGCCTGAATGGAGGTGCAAAAGGGAAACACTCTGGAAGTGGTTAACATTCATAGGAAATAAATTGCATAACACCTGCAATTGAAAATGTTAAGTGTACGATGAGCTAATGGAGTTGGAAGGTGCAGCAGCTCATTCTACATGAAATATTATATAATACAAATGCACTGTTCTGTTTGGTTTAGCTCTGCATTGAATGGAAGTCGGTTAGTTCAGTTCGCTGACTAACTGGTTTGTGAGAAAAGTGAGACGAACAGCGTGGGATTAATTTTCTCACTGTCTACCCGCCGTTTGATATGATCATGGCTGACCAAACACGTCAATGTCTTTGCCCAGCTCATCCACAACAACCTGTCGTACAACGGGATAAAGACAGTTAAGCAATCGAACATTTCTGTTCATGCAGGTAACATGAAACATATTGCATTCATCAATAATCTTCACCATTCCGACATCCAAGAACACGTTGCACAGTGGGTTTCGACACGAAATTTGCAGATTTTGCGGATGAGCATCTGATTCTAGCCTGATCATATTTCAAATCATATGATTCCGTAAAAACTCACAACCATGAAGATAATGAATTTCCTCTGGTCAGTAGCAGGGACGGGAACTCCAGACGACAGGAATTGGCGATGAATCAGCACAACACTCAATGATTCAGCGGAAAACTTAACTAAACTCTAATTCTAGTGCGGTTCAAACCATCAAACATTGAATAACAAAGTTACCAAATTTGTAGAAATCTAACACACTTTTCATTGTGCCACAGAGCTGCACTCGCCACAATTTTACTGCACCCAAAGTTGGGGTTGTCGTAGAGAAAACGTCGACTATCACCAGGAGATGCGGAGTTTTTCAAGGAGTAGATCTTTTACTTGCAAACAAAAACAGTGACATTCAGAAAACAAATGTTTGACTCGGCCGAACATCAGGGTCCATGGCATAGAGTCATAGAGTCATTGAGATGTGCAGCATCGAAACAGAACCTGCTGTCAAACTTGTCCAGGCCGACCAGATATCCCAACCCAATCTAGTCCCACCTGCAATCACTCGGCCCATATACCTCCAAACCCTTCCTATACACATGCCTCTCAAATGTTGCAATTGTACGAGTCTCCATCACATCCTCTGGCAGCTCATTCCATTCACGTACAACCTCCTGTGTGAAAAAGTTCCCCCTTAGATCTCTTTCATATCTTACCCCACTCACACTAAACCTATGCCCACTAATTCTGGACTCCCCGACCCCAGGGAAAATATTTTGTCTATTTATCCTTTCCATGCCCCTCATAATTTTGTAAACCTCTATAAGTGTCACCCCTCAGCTTCCGAAGCTCCAGGGAAAACAGCCCCAGCATGTTCAGCTTCTCCTTATGGCTCAAATCCTTCAAGCCTGGAAACGTCCTTGTAAATCTTTCTGAACCCTTACAAGTTTCACAACATCTTTCCGATCGGAAGGACACCAGAATTGCACGCAATATTGCAACAGGGGCCTAACCATTGTCTTGTACAGCCGCAACATGACCTCCCAATTCCTGTACTCAACTCTCTGACCAATAAAGGAAAGCCTACCAGATGCTTTCTTCACTATCCTATCTACCTGCGACTCCACTTTCAAGGATCTATGAACCTCCACTCCAAGGTCTCGTTTTTCACTAACACTCCCTAGGGTCTTACCATTAAGTGTATATGTCCTGCTAAGATTTGCTTTCCCAAAATTCAGCAACTCACATGTATCTGAATTAAACTCCATCACTTCATACTTTTTCTTTAATCATGCCTTGTGAGCTTATCAGAATGCCAACTGTGTTAGTCAGAATTACCTCACTCCAGCTATACAATAAACCAATGGTGCTAATTCCCATTATCGTTCTACTTCTGCCACTATGTTTTTTCCTAATTTATTCTACTGTAACTATTAAGTATTCTACTGCTACCTGTGCTCAATGAAACTCCGTCCCAGACTAACCTGTCATGATTAGATATTTAGCTACCCCATCTATCACAATGTTTTCCTGTCCCAAGCTGACTCTACTGACGACTAATTAGATATTTAATGTCATATCCTGCTACAAGTGTCTCAAGCAGGCTGACTCTACTATCAATTAATTATTTAAAGTCATGCCCTAAGTATGTATTGTCACGAATTGTCCCAGCCTGCCATGATGATATTTAGTAGACGATGCTGACATTACTAATTGTTATCTCAGCCTGCCATATTAACCTTTCAGCCCAGTCTGCCTCTGCTAATTGGTGTAGGAGCATTCCACTATTCTTATCCCATCTTGCCACACTGGCCGCATCCTGCCCCAGTAACCTTGTGGCGAGAGTAGTATTCCACAGACGCCTTGTAACAGATTGCCAGTCGTTTCCATGCCTTTAACCTTCCCATGCTTTCATGCTCTGTATTTTCTGTGCAGTGTTGGGATCTTTCATCAGACATCTGTTTATCTTCACCCCACTTTCTCGTACCTGCTCCTTATCCATATGTGCTCTTGCTTCTCTAGTATTCGGCTAAATACTACTGAAATGTTTTGATGACTCATAGCTTTACCACACGTTCATACAATGAATTCCAATTATACAATACTCTCAGAGTGAAAACGTTCTTCCATATCTCCTCTGAACATCCTCTCCCTTGCGTTTAACGGAGATCCCTGGTTGTTAACTCTTCCCATAAGAAGTTCATTCCTGTCACACATACCGATACCCTTAATGTGCATCTTAATCACTTCCTCACTCAGCCTTCTCCGCTCCCAGATAAAGAGCCTGAGCTGAGCTCGTCTATCTTCGCCATGGCGATAGTGTCACGCTGGAAAAGTACAGAAGGTCAGGCAGCATCCGTGGAGCAGGAGAATCGACGTTTCTGGCATAAATCTTTCATCAGGAATGAGAATTGTGGGTGGGGACTGAGAGATAATTGGGAGGGGGTTGGGGTTGGGTGCAAGGTAGCTAGGAAAGCAAATGGTGGATGGAGGCGGGGAGAAGGTGATAAGTCAGAGGGGGAGATATGAATAGGTCCGGAGGGTGGTGCTGAGTTGGATGTTTCAGACTGTGGTAATGTGGGTGGAGGAGAAATGAGGAAGCCGCTGAAATCCACATTTATCCCATGTGGTTGCAGGGTCCCAAGGAAGAACATGAGGCGTTCATCTTCCAGGCTCAGGTGGTAACGGCTTGGTGGTGGCCTATGTCCGAAACATCGATTGTCCTGCTCTGCAATTCACATGACAGGAGAGATATGAAAACCAAAGACTAAAAGATGGACAAAAACTTATAGATTCAGAGTTAATGGAATTCGACACAGTGTGGACAGAAACCATTCGGCCAGCTGAATCTGCACAGTGCCATGGAAGAGATTCACACTCCCCCTCTCTATCTTTCTAAACTCGCATTTGTGATCCACCTACAAGAATAGAAATTACTCCAAAAGCTCAGCGAAATCAGGCAGCATCAGTGGAGAGAAATCAGGGTTAACATTGCGAATTAAAATTTTTGTTGCAAACGTTTCGTCCCCTGGCTAGGCGACATCATCAGTGCTTGGGAGCCTCCTGCGAAGCGCTTCTTTGGTGTTTCCTCCGGTGTTTATAGTAGTCTGTCCCTGCCGCTTCCGGTTGTCAGTTTCAGCTGCCCGCTGTAGTGATTGGTATATTGGGTCCAGGTCGATGTGTTTGTTGATGGAGTTTGTGGATGAATGCCATGCCTCTAGGAATTCCCTGGCTGTTCTCTGTCTGGCTTGCCCTATGATAGTAGTATTGTCCCAGTCGAATTCATGTTGCTTGTTGTCTGCGTGTGTGGCTACTAAAGATAGCTAGTCGTGTCGTTTCGTGGCTAGTTAATGTTCATGTATGCGGATTGTTATCTGTCTTCCTGTTTGTCCTATATAGTGTTTTGTGCAGTCCTTGCATGGTATTTTGTCATGAGCAAAACTAATGTAGTGTACAAAATACCATGCAAGGACTGCACAAAACACTATATAAGACAAACAGGAAGACAGATAACAATCCGCATACATGAACATCAACTAGCCACGAAACGACACGACGAGCTCTCCTTAGTAGCCACACACGCAGACAACAAGCAACATGAATTCGACTGGGACAACACTACTATCATAGGGCAAGCCAGATAGAGAACAGCCAGGGAATTCCTAGAGGCATGGCATTCATCCACAAACTCCATCAACAAACACATCGACCTGGACCCAATATACCAACCACGACAGCGGACAGCTGAAACTGACAACTGGAAGCGGCAGGGACAGACCACTATAAACACCGGAGGAAACATCAAAGAAGCGCTTCGCATGAGGCTCCCAAGCACTGACGATGTCGCCTAGCCAGGGGATGAAACGTTTGCAACAAAAACTTCCACCTCGGCGAACAGAACCACAACAACGAGCACCCGAGCTACAAATCTTCGCACAACCTTTGATTGCGAATTAAAATCAGAACCAAGGAAGGGTCTGTTGACCCGAAATGATCATTCTGTTTTCCCTGAGCTGCAATTTTGACTTTTGTCTCTTATTTACAGCACTTACAGTCCATTCAGATTTTGTTTGCCAGTTACCTGAATTGCACACCTTTGCACTGTGGGAAGGAATCGGAGCAGCCAGAGGAAACTCACACGGGAGAGATAGAAAGGAGTGTGTAAATTCCACACAGTCAGTCAAAGAAGATATGAATCTAAGGCGGGTTTCTGGCGCTGAAAGGCGCAGTTCTACCCACTGAGCCCTCCCAATATGCAAGCGCCCATCCTGGAAGCGAATTGAACCCGACCTCACGCAGTGACAGGCGGTTTTACTACACAGGAATCCTATGCAAAAAGAAGACTATTTGTTCACACTGGAAATTAACATTCGCTCAACTATCCGAACACTTTTTATAAATTACTTGAACTATTGCCTTGTATGTCTAGGCATCACAAATTCACATCTGAAAACTTCTGAAAGTTCTGAGGATTTCTGCCTCTGCAAACTTTGCATGCACTGAGTCCCAGATTTCAACCAACCGCTGTTTCAAAACATTTGTCTGCACATTCACTCAAATCTTTCCTCTTCTATCCTTAAATCTATGCCACCCTGCCCTTCCCCGGTGATCGATCTCACCATCAAAGAGAAACATTGATTTCAGTGTACGCCATCCATATTCCTGATTATTTTATATATTTCAGTCATGTTTCCTCTCAATCTCTTCGACTTTAAGTCTGTCCAATTTTTCTTCATAACTGAAACTCTTCTACCCAGACAATATCCTGGTAAATCTCTCCTGCATCATTTCCAGTGCTATCATATCCGTGCTATAATGCGAATTGCAGAACTGCACACAATAGAGAAGACAGAGCTAAATGAGCAAGGGAAATAAATGATGTATTAGTCCACAGACAGAGGTATTTTGAAATAAACTTTCTTTTCATCAGTGCTGCCCAGTGTCCTTTTCCAGAGCCTGATGTTCTAATAATCTATGGTCCATGTGGTAAAAGCTGCTACATGAGAATTGATCTCACAACCACGGTATCGAAATTGATTGATTGGCTTGAAGGTGAGCACATGGTTCTTCTATGACGGCACAGAGGCGCAAGAAATGCCAAAGCTGGGAGTGTTCCTGGTCAAAGGCGGGGACGAAGAGCATAATTGTTGTATTAGGATACAACACCAGAATTAACCCGCACTACAGATTGGCTCAGCTGAAGCGTGCTGCAACCTTCAGCGAGAGCTCGATTAATTGAAAGAATTCTGAGATTTTCCTTAACAATGCGCTGTTTGGTTACTTTGACAGTAAGAGCGGTTTTTGATCACATCGTCTCCACGTCAGCCTCTTGCTCCCAGTTAACACTCCAGACCAATCCACATCACTTTCATTCCGACACAGCCGCATGTCATATTTTCATTCCCTCTGTGATAATCAGAATTGACAATATCATTCTCTAAGATGGAGCAATATAGCATGAAGTTGACGGAGTAGTGAACAAAGAAGAACAAAGAACAGAGAAAATTTACAGCCCAGGAATACGCCCTTTGGACGTCGAAGCCTGAGCTGATCCAAATCCATTGTCTAAACCTATCACCCAATTCCAAAGCATCTGTATCTCTCTGCACTCTTCCTACACAAGCATCTGTCCAGGTGCACCTGAAATGAATCTACCGTGCCGGCGTCTAATACCTCTGTTGGCAACCACGTTCCAGGCACCTATCACCCTCGGTGTAAACTACTTCCATTGACTATCTCTTTTAAACTTTTCAACTTTCATCTTGAACGCGTGACCTCTCATTATTGAATCCCTCACCTTGGGAAAAAGCTTATCTCTATCCACCCTGGCTATACCCTTCATGATTTACTCAGAAGGGAAGGGTGAAGAAGAGCAGAGCAGTAGTAATTGGGGACTCGATAGTTCGGGGCACAGATAGGCGGTTTTGTGGGAACGAGAGAGACTCACGTTTGGTATGTTGCCTCCCAGGTGCAAGGGTACGTGATGTCTCTGATCGTGTTTTCCGGGTCCTGGAGGGGGAGGGGGAGCAGCCCGAAGTCTTGGTCCATATTGGCACCAACGACATAGGTAGGAGGAGTGCCGAGGATGTTAGACAGGCTTTCAGGGAGCTAGGTTGGAAGCTCAGAGTTAGAACGAACAGAGTTGTTGTGTCTGGTTTGTTACCCGTGCCACGTGATAGAGATTCGAGGAATAGGGAAAGAGAACACTTAAATGCGTGGCTACAGGGATGGTGCAGGAGGGAGGGATTCCGGTTTTTGGATAACTGGGGTTCTTTATGGGGACGGTGGGACCTCTATAAACAGGATGGTCTACACCTGAACCTGAGGGGCACCAGTATCCTTGGGGGGAGGTTTGCTAGTGCTCTTGGGGGGGGGGGGTTTAAACTAACTCTGCAGGGGCATGGGGACCCAGATTGTAGCTTCAGGGTGCAGGGCCTGGAGTGTAGGGAGGTTAGGAACATGGCATCAATTTCCAAGGAGGGTGCCTGTAAACAGGAAAGTGGCTTGAAGTGTGTATACTTCAATGCAAGAAGTATACGAAATAAGGTAGGTGAACTTGCAGCGTGGGTTGGTACCTGGGACTTCGATGTTGTGGCTATTACGGAGACATGGCTAGAACAGGGACAGGATTGGCTGTTGCAGGTTCCAGGATTTAAATGTTTTAGTAGGGTCAGAGGTGGGGGTAAAAGAGGGGGAGGTGTGGCATTGCTTGTCAAAGATAGTATTACAGTGGTGGAAAGGACGATGGATGAGGACTTGCCATCTGAGGTAGTTTGGGCTGAGGTTAGGAATAGGAAAGGTGAGGTCACCCTGTTAGGAGCCTTTTACAGGCCTCCTAATAGTCCTAGAATCATTGAAGAAAGGATAGGGAAGGTGATTCAGGAGATGAGTGACAGTAATAGGGTGGTTGTTATGGGGGACTTTAACTTTCCTGATATTGATTGGGAAAGCTATAGCTCAGGTTCGTTAGATGGGTCAGTGTTTGTTCAATGTGTGCAGGAGAGTTTCCTGACACAATATGTAGACAGGCCAACAAGAGGTGAGGCCATACTGGATTTGGTTCTGGGTAACGAACCAGGCCAGGTGTTAGAATTAGAGGTAGGTGAGCACTTTGGGGATAGTGACCATAATTCGGTGATTTTTACTCTCGTGATGGAGAGGGATAAGTGTGTACTACAGGGCAAGAGTTATAGCTGGGGTCAGGGAAATTATGATGCGGTGAGGCATGACTTAGGATGTGTGGCTTGGAAAAGTAGACTCCAAGGCAAGAGTGTAAATGATATGTGGAGCTTGTTCAAGGAGCAACTATTGAGTGTCCTTGATAATTATGTACCTGTCAGGCAGGGAGGAAAGGGTCGTGCGAGGGAGCCGTGGTTTAATAAGGAATTGGAATCCCTTGTTAAATGGAAGAGGGCGGCCTATCTTAAGATGAGACGTGAATGTTCAATTGGGGCGATTGAGAGTTATAGGGTAGCCAGGAAGGACCTGAAGAGAGAGCTAAGAGCAGCAAGGAGGGGACATGAAAGGTCCTTAGTCGGTAGGATTAGGGAAAACCCTAAGGCTTTCTATAGGTATGTTAGGAATAAAAGAATGACTAGGGTAGGAATAGGCCCAGTCAAGGATAGTAGTGGGAAGTTGCGTGTGGAGGCGGAAGAGATTGGGGAGACACTGAATGAATACTTTTCTTCAGTATTTACTCAGGAACAGGGCATTGTCGTTGATGCGAATACTGAGTCACAAATAAGTAGAATGGATGGCTTTGAGGTATGTAGAGAAGAGGTGTTGGAAATCCTGGAAAAGATGAAAATAGATAAGTCTCCTGGGCCTGATGGCATTTATCCTAGGATTCTCTGGGAAGCAAGGGAGGAGATTGCAGAGCCATTGGCCTTGATTTTTATGTCCTCTTTGTCTACAGGAGTAGTGCCAGAAGACTGGAGGATAGCAAATGTGGTTCCCTTGTTCAAAAAGGGGAGTAGGGATAACCCTAGTAACTATAGGCCGGTGAGTCTCACTTCTGTTGTGGGCAAAGTCTTAGAGAGAATTGTAAGGGATAGGATTTATGCACATCTGGATAGGAATAATGTGATCAAGGATAGTCAGCATGGTTTTGTGAAGGGCAGGTCGTGCCTCACAAACCTTATTGAATTCTTTGAAAAGGTGACGAAGGAGGTTGATGAGGGGAAAGGGGTAGATGTGGTATATATGGATTTTAGTAAGGCGTTTGATAAGGTTCCCCATGGTAGGCTACTGCAGAAAATACGGAGATATGGCATTGAGGGTGAGTTGGAGGTTTGGATTAGGAATTGGCTGGATGGAAGAAGACAGTGGGTAGTAGTTGATGGCAAAGTTTCGTCATGGAGTGCCGTCACTAGCGGTGTTCCGCAAGGATCTGTTTTGGGACCATTGCTGTTTGTCATTTTTATAAATGACCTGGATGAGTGGTTAGAAGGTTGGGTGAGCAAGTTTGCGGATGATACGAAAGTCGGAGGAGTTGTTGACAGTGAGGAAGGATGTGGCAGGTTACAGCAGGATATAGAGAAGCTGCAGAGCTGGGCAGAAAGGTGGCAAA
Organism: Chiloscyllium plagiosum; assembly: GCF_037043375.1. Taxonomy (NCBI): domain Eukaryota; kingdom Metazoa; phylum Chordata; class Chondrichthyes; order Orectolobiformes; family Hemiscylliidae; genus Chiloscyllium; species Chiloscyllium plagiosum. Next base: position 51,386,884 of record NW_028270171.1, read on the forward strand.
TGGAATTCAATGTAGCTAAGTGTGAGGTGATTCACTTTGGGAAGAATAACAAAAAGATGGGGTACTGGGCTAATGGTCGGATACTTGGTAGTGTGGATGAGCAGAGGGATCTTGGTGTCCATGTACACAGATCTCTGAAAGTTGCCACCCAGGTAAATAGTGCGGTGAGGAAGGCATATGGCGTACTGGCTTTTATTGGTAGAGGAATTGAGTTCCGGAGCCCTGAGGTCATGATGCAGTTGTATAAGACTCTGGTGCGGCCGCATCTGGAATATTGTGTGCAGTTTTGGTCGCCATACTATAGGAAGGACGTGGAGGCACTGGAACGGGTGCAGAGGAGGTTTACCAGGATGTTGCCTGGTATGGAAGGAAGATCGTATGAGGAAAGACTGAGACACTTGGGGCTGTTTTCATTAGAGAAAAGAAGGTTTAGGGGTGACTTGATTGAGGTGTACAAGATGATTAGGGGGTGAGATAGGGTTGACAGTGTGAACCTTTTCCCGCGTATGGAGTCGGGTATTACAAGGGGGCATAGCTTTAAATTAAGGGGGGGTAGATATAGGACTGAAATTAGGGGTAGGTTCTTCACTCAGCGAGTCGTAAGTTCATGGAATGCCCTGCCAGTAGCAGTGGTGGACTCTCCCTCTTTATGGGCATTTAAGCGGGCATTGGATAGGTATATGGAGGATAGTGGGTTAGTATAGGTTAGGTGGGCTTGGATCGGCGCAACATCGAGTGCCAAAGGGCCTGTACTGCGCTGTATTCTTCTATGTTCTATGTTCTATGATTTTGTAGACGTCAATCAGGTCCCCCTCAATCTCGTTTTTTTTCTAATGAAAACAAACGTAACCTACTCAACCTCTCTTCAGAGTTAGCATCTTCCATACCAGGCAACATCCTCATAATCCTTCTCTGCACCCTCTCCTAAACGTCCACATCGTTTTGGTAATTTGACAACCAGAACTGTACACAGTATTCTAAATGCGGTTGAACCAAAATCTTGTACAATTTTAGCATGACCTTCCAGCTCTTACACTCAATGCCTGGTCCGATGAAAGCAAGCATGCCCTATGCCTTCTTGTCCACTCGATCCACCTGTGCAGACACCTTCAGGATACAAAGAACCTGAACTCCCACATCTCTGCTCAGCAATTTTACCCAAGGATCTTCCGTTTACCGTATACTTGGCTCGAGAATTAGACTTGCCAAAATGTATAAACTCACATTTGCCTGGATTCAACTCCATCTGCCACTTCTCCGCTCAACTACCCTATCTATATTCTCCTTCATTCTTTGACAGTCCCCTATGCTTTCTGCTACTCCACCAATCTTCGTGTCATCTGCAAATGTAATGACGATATTTGGGATTGCAACCCTTGCAGACTGGAGCATTGCAGCTGCTCGTAATTAGATTCGATTAATAATATCTGGAATATAATCCCGCTCAGAGGAAGAGTGACAAAAATTTTTACTTTGCTGAAAACCCATTCATCCATGTCCCTTCAAAAGGGAAATCTGCTGTCCTTAATGAGACTTGCCAACATATAACTCCAGAACAACAATAGTACGGTTCACCCATAAATTCCCTCTGACTCAGTTCAAGGAGATTTAAGGATGAACAACAAATGTTGTTCAGGCTATGATGGCCACACTCCTTGGGAGAATAAGGAAGGATAAAAAAGATGTGTGGATGACGGGGAAAATTGGGAATCGTCTCAGCGTGGTCGCAAATTCAGCTGATTATCCAAACTAAATAGACACAAGGATACCCACGCCTCCATGAAGTCAGGTCCATGGGGGCGGGGTCTGTAGGAAGGGATTCAATTACCCGCTGAAATGTAAACTCACTTGCTCAGTCACAATGTGGGCAGGCAATTCACCACTCCCCTATGTGAGAAGGAATCAGTCAGGAGACCAACCTGCAGAGTTGGCATCAGGTTTACAAATGATAGCAAGGGTCCGATTTTGTTGTTATTGCAGGTGTTCATCCCATCCAGCAATGAACCATACTTGGATGTCTGATTCCAGTGGAGTACCACTGTTTCCTGATGTAGATCAATAATTCAAATTTAGTTGTAGGAGTCATATTTAGATGTTTACAGACGATGCAACAATTGGTCGTGTAGGTGACTGTGATGAATAATATCAGGGTTCGCAGGGAAGTTTCAATCAGGTGGAAAGGAAAAACGGTGAATGGAATTGAATCCAGACCAATAAGTGGTAATGAATTTGGAGAGTTGAAACAATAGCAGTGATGATTCTGAGTGGTGTACAGGAAAAAAGAGATTTTGGAGTGAACATTCACAGATCTCTGAAGATTGTTGGACAGGGAGATCAATTGTACGAGAGGCTCTCTGTTGACCACAGTCTGAGAATGATATTCGATCTTTCGCAAACGCCAGTTTCGGAAATACCTGAAGGAATGAGCACAAGTCTGGTCAATGCGATAATCAACATTTTTCAAAATTGTAAAATAAAATGTGGAGAGCTCGAATATAACTCTTGGCCCATCAAGACAACTTCACCACTCAATGAATTTATCGCTGCTTCCTCTCCAAGTCATGCTGGTATGTGCCTTGGAGGGTAATTCATAAATGGTGACGTTGTCGTTATAGTCGGTACAGTCTTTGAGCTTTGAAGATTCTGTCAACAAAGCCTGGATGACTTACTTCAGTGAACATTCTGGGTTGTGCACTCTGCTGCAATTGTGCCTCAGCAGTTAAGGGAATAAGTATTCAGGTGTTGAACAATGTACAGTTAAGTGACTGTATTGTGGTAGATGGTGTCCAGTTTCTTCAGTGGTATTTCAGTGGCACCTACCTCGGCAAATGGAGAGAATTCTGTTCAACATCTAGTTTGTCCGTTGCGGACGATGTCGGTTTCATGGAGACAAGGGTTGAGTTAACAATCAAACAAAGTTCACCGACGGGCATGTTTTTGTCGTCAACTTCTTTTATGCGCGATCAGGTTCCATTTCTCCTAAATACTAGCTGCCAGGACGATTACATGGAGGAATTCAGTTACAATGAAGTCATTGAATGTCAGTCAAATATGATAAGATTCTCATTTGTCAGAGTTATCATTGCTGTATTTGGTCCTTCTGTGGATCAATCCGATTCCAATCGCTTTCTGATTTCAAGTTCCAATTCCAGTCTGCGCCTGAAATTTCAAGCCATCTCATCACCGAAATTTCTCCACCTGTCTTAATAATATGTAAGGACGCTGCAGAGGACAGCAGAGATTTACGAGGATGTTGCCAACTCTGTATAACATGGACCTTCGTGGAATGAATGGTTAGGCTGTGATTATTCTCCTCGAACCAAAGGAGTTGGAGGGGTGCTCCATAATCGTATAATACCAATCATAAACGTTCAATATCGGTGGAATCTTGACAGGGTAGATACGGTCAGGTGGTTTGCCCCATGCTGTGAGGAGAGCACCAGAGGACATAATCTCAGAATGAGATATTGCCCATTTAATTCAGAAATGAGGAGTCATCTCTTTGCTCAGGGGGGAAACATTCTGTGCCATCAGTGTTGTTGGGTGTTTTCAAACTGTGCCAGATAGTTGATCAGGAAGATGATGAAAATTTGTCGAGGTAAGTGAGCAGAAAGGAATTAAAGATTATCAGATCAACCATGAGTTCGTTGAATGGTGGGGCAGACTCGATGGGCTGAATGGCAAACTCCCACTTGTTTAACATTTTGTCTCACGCCTTATTTTATTCATAAGTTCAGAATTGTGGGGGGATGGGATGAAGTGATAGAAAAGGTTCATTAAACAGATCAGACAGATCAGGAAAAAGGTTCATAAACTCAGGAAGACGAAATGTGCTGTGACATGGGGTTAACAAATGACAGTGGGCACAGCATCCAAGGAGCAGGAGAATCAACGTTTCGGGCATGAGCCCTTCTTCAGGAATGACCTGGGGTGTGCAGTGAGAGAGGGATTCACTGAAATCCTTGTAGAGGGAGGAAGAGAGCTTCTTCAAGGAAGGCATCCTTGCAAGAGGATTCGCAGTAGGTTAAAATCTTCGAGGAGAACGTGAGGACTACAGATGCTGGAGATCAGAGCTGAAAATGTGTTGCTGGAAAAGCGCAGCAGGTCAGGCAGCATCCAAGGAGCAGCAGAGTCGACGTTTCGGGCATGAGCCCTACTTCAGGAATGACTCTCTAACCTCGTTAGTGAGGTGTTACTGTGGGTGTTACTGTGAAACAGTCCCCGCCTCTCGCTTTTCAGAAGTTCCCCTGTCTCTATTTATTAGTCATGTTGTTGACCCAGATTCACAGTGATTACAGCCCCCATACTGTACCCAGATATTGCTCACAACGTCCTTTGGTCTCTTTGATTACAGCATTCCTTCACAAAACATCCAGGAAAATAACAACGATGAAACTTCCAAAAACAGAATGCAAGAACATAAAAAGCAGGAGTAGGTTATTCAGCTCCTACAGCCTGCCTTTCGATTCAATAAGATCATGGCTGATCTGCTGTAGGTCCCACCTCCTGCAGTGCCTGCCGTGTCAAACATCCATCCATCCCTAACTTCCAACTATCTCAATGTTCTAGCTCCCCAACCTCTCTGGGATAGAGAAGTCCCGATGGTCACTCCCCTCTGTGAGAAGGAAATACAACGCACACACACACTGTGACCTTTTGACATCAATAAAATATATGAACATCAGGTAAGACTGACTGACCCAGATAACAAGGCAGTATTTGACTGATGATGGAATCAAGGAACCTGAAGTAAATGGAACATAATGGAGATTAGAAGGAATCTCCCCACTGTTTTCTTTTGAGTGGGAGCAGCAGCAAAGGTAAGGCGAACCACGAAGGCCACAGCTAAGGCAAGCGAGATTTGAAAATTACTTACCGGTAGTGGCCAGCGGTGTTTTTCCTCCACAGTCGGACCGGGAGCAGCGGCGGAAGTAACGTGGACCAGAGGGGTAGCCGGGAAAGAAAGTAAGTGACCGTATGTATTAGCAAGGTCCTGTGGCACAGAAGGGAAGGGGGCAGAAGAGAAAAGCGCTAGTGGTAGGAGACTCGATTGTTAGGAGAATTGACAGGATCGGGATTCCCGGAAGGTATGTTGCCAGGGTCTGGGACGTCTCCGATCGGATGTATAAGATTCTGAAAGGGGAGGGCGAACAGCCAGACATCGTGTTACATATTGGCACCAATGATATAGCCAGGAAAATGATTGAGGATATAAAAAGTGATTTCAGGGAGTCAGGGTGGAAGCTGCAGAGCAGTACGAACAGAGTAGTCTTCTCAGGTTTACTACCGGTGCCACGAGATAGCGAAGCGAGGAAGAGGGGAGCGGGCACAGCTTAACACATGGCTGCACAGCTGGTGTAGGACGGAGGGCTTCAGATATGTAGATAATTGGGCTGCCTTCTGGGGAAGGTGGGACCTGCACATGAAGGACGGGTTGCACCTGAACTGGAAGGGGACCAATGTCCTGAGTGGAAGGTTTGCTCGAGTGGTTCAAGAGGGTTTAAATTGTATTGCAGGGGTGTGAGAATTGATGGAAATGAGGCAATAGCAAGAGGTAGCATTAGCCAGTGGGAAGGAATTTCCAGGGAAACAACCAAGGGATCGGTTGAAGTGTGTTTGCTTTAGTGCAAGGAATATCAGGAATAAAAGTGATTAGCTTAGAGCATGGATCGGTACCTGGTGCTATGATGTTGAGGCCAGAACAGAGACGTGGGTTTCTCAGGGGCAGAAATGGTTGCTGGATGTTCCAGGATTTAGAACATTAAAAACCAATAGGGAGGGGGGTAAAGAGGAGGGAGTGTAGCACTGCTAATCAGAGAGGGTATCACAGCTACAGAGGTTGCCATTGTCATGGAGGATCTGCCTACTGAGTCAGTATGTGTGGACATTAGGGACAGTAAGGCAGCAGTCACCCCAGGGGTTTACTACAGGCCCCCCCAATAGCAACAGGGAGATTGAAGAAAGCAGAGGTTGGCAGATTCTGGAAAAGTGTGAATGTACTAGGGTTGTTGTAATGGGTGACTTTAACTTTCTCAATATTGATTGGAACGTCCTTTGAGCAGATGGTTTGGAAGGAACTGTTTTTGCAAGGTGTGTTCAGGAGGGTTTCCTCACTCAGTACGTTGACAGGCCGACGAGGGAAGAGGCCATTTTGGATTTGGTGCTCGGCAATGAGCCGGGGTAAGTGTCAGATCTTGCTGTGGGAGAGCATTTTGCTGATAGTAACCACAACTGCCTCACATTCCACATAGCTATGGAGAAGGAGAGAATCAGGTACAATGTGAGGCTATTTAATTGGGGAAAATGAAACTATGATGCTATCAGACGTGAGTTAGGAAGCACAGACTGGGAGGAATTGTTCCATGGAAATGGCATTATAGACATGTGGAGACTGTTTAAGGAACAGTTGTTGCAAGTGATGCATAAATGTGTTCCCCTGAGACAGGCAAGAAGTGGTAAGAAAAAGGAACCTTGGATATCGAGAGCAGAGGAGCTTCTCGTCATAAGAAAGAAGGCAGCTTATGTAAGGTGGAGGAAGCAAGGGTCTTGCTCAGCTCAAGGCGATTACAGGCAGGCGAGGAAGGAGCTCAAAAATGGTCTGAGGAGAGCCAGGAGGGGCTTGGCAGGAAGTACTAGGGTGAATCCAAAGGCATTTTACACGAATGTGAGGAATAAGAGAATGATCAACGAAAGAGTATGGCTGATCAGGGATAGGATAGGGCACTTGTGTATAGAGTCTGAGGAGGTAGGGTAAGGCCTTAATGCGTGTTTTGCTTCTGTCTTTACTAAAGAAAAGGACTTTGTAGTGAAGTAAAGCATTGAGGTGTAGGTAAGCATGCTGGAACGGATAGAGATTGAGGAAGCTGATGTACTGAAAATTCTGACAAATATTAAGATTGACAAGTCGCTAGGGCCAGACCTGATATGTCCTCGGCTGCTTTGGGAAGTGAGAAATGTGATTGCTTCACCGGAGTCTCCACCGGACTCTCCACCGGAGTCGTACCTGAGGACTGGAGGGAAGCAAATGTAATTCCTCTCTTCAAGAAAGGAAATAGGGAAATCCCCGGCAATTACAGGCCAGTCAGTCTCACGTCTGTCATCTTCAAGGTGTAAGAAAGGATTCTGAGGAATAGGATTTATGACCATCTGGAAGAGCATGGCTTCATTAAATGCAGTCAGCACGACTTTGTGAGGGGCAGGTCATGCCTCACAAATTTTATTGAGTTTTTTGAAGATGTTACTAGACAAGCTAATGAGGGTCGAGCGGTGGATGTGGTGTATATGGACTTCAGCAAGGCACTTGATAAGGTTCCCCATGGTAGGCTCGTTCAGAATGTCAGGAGGAATGGGATGCGGGGAAATTTAGCTGTCTGGATACAGAATTGGCTGGTCGACAAAAGACAGCGAGTGGTATTGGAAGGAAAGTATTCTGCCTGGAAGGCAGTGGTGAGTGATGTTCCACAGGGCTCTGTTCTTGGGACTCTACTCTTTTTAATTTTTATTAATGACTTGGATGAGGAGATTGAAGGATGGGTTAGCAAATTTGTAGACGACACAAAGATTGGAGGTGTCGTTGACAGTATAGAGGACTGTTGTAGGCTGCAGCGTGACATTGACAGGATGCAAAGATGGGCTGAGAGCTGGCAGGTGGAGTTCAACCTGGATAAATGCGAAGTGATGCATTTTGGAAGGTCAACCTTGAAAGTTGAGTACAGGATTAACGACAGCATTCTTGGCAGTGTGGAGGAACAGCGGGTTCTTGGGATGCAGATAGATGGATCCCTTAAAATTGCCACCCAAGTGGACAGGGTTGTTAAGAAAGCATATGGTGTTTTGGCTTTCATTAACAGGGGGATTGAATTTAAGAGCTGTGAGATCTTGTTGCAGCTCTATAAAACTTTGGTTAGACCGAACGTGGAATACTGTGTCCAGTTCTCGTTGCCCTATTATAGGAAAGATGTCGATGCTTGAGAGAGGGTTCAGAGGACGTTTACCAGCATGCTGCCTGGAATGGACGGCTTATCTTACTAAGAGAGGTTGACTGAGCTCGGACTCTTTTCATTTGAAAAAAAGAAGGAAGAGAGGGGACCTAATTGAGGTGTACAAGATAATGAGAGTCATAGATAGAGTTGATAGCCGAAGACTTTTTCCCAGGGCAGAAATTGTTAACACGTGGGGTCATAGTTTTAAGCTGTTTGGCGAAAAGGATAGAGGGGATGTCAGAGGCGGGTTCTTTACGCAGAGAGGTGTGAGAGCATGGAATGTGTTTCCAGCAGCAGCTGTGGAAGCGAGGTCATTGGGGATATTTAAGAGACTACTGGACATGCATATGGTCATAGAAATTTGAGGGTTCGTACATTAGGTTTACCACAATCAATGGTTGGCACAACATCGTGGGCTGAAGTGCCTGTTCTGTGCTGTACTGTTTTATGTTCTATGGTTGGAGTGATTCAACACAAAGAAGATGGCTGTGGTTCTTGGACATCCACCACCTCAGTTCCGGAACATCTCTGCGGGAGATCCACAGCACAAGCATCCTCAGTTGCGCCTCAATGTCTTTCCCCCCATCATAAGCTCAGAGATTGGGAAGGTCAATGAAGATCATACAATGTTCAGAATAACGTGTACTCCCTCAGCTCCCGTAGCAGTTTGTGTCCATGTGCAGCAAGACCGGGGCAGCATTCAGGCTTGTGTTATTAATATGTCGGTAAAATTCATGTAACAGTACTGCTGGACACAGTGCATTACCACAGTAAAGGAAGAGTTCATTCAGCACCTCAAGCTCACTTCACAGGAATGTGAGGAGCTCATTCAGCCCATCAACATTATTGGATAAGAATAGGGATAGCCCATTCAATCCCTCCTGCCTATTACACAGGAAGAGAAGGAGCCCAGTCAAACACATTGTGCTGTGAAACAGGAACCAGGTATTGCCCAATCAGGCCCTTGAGCTTCTCCCCTGACACCAGGAGGCGGCCATTGAGGCCCTCAAGCCCCTTGTACAGAAATAGGAGGATGTTATCGACGCCCCAACATGCCAACCAATGAAGCAGGGACTGCACGGATAGAATGCTCCATGTTGTTCGTCCTGGCTCCATTGCTAATGGTACAAAATTCATACATTAACGTTGTTTGCTGACAGTGAAGAGGGAAGACAAATATTTCATGTGAAGTCTCAAAGAAGCATCTTCCATCTCTGAGAAGATCGACTTGTGTTCTCTATGGAGGGCAGAAGCTATTGCGAATGGCTAACTCTTTCAGAAGTAAGGCATTGTAGCTGCTGACAGATTTGTGAACAATGTGACGCTCATTGCAGGGTCATACACCAACTGCACATTGAGGTGGTGAGAGTGCAGTCAAAGCCTGAAGCTCTCTCTCAACCAACATGGGAGCTCCACAGAGCTACATAAACTACCAAGAAGCATGTATCATGGGGAAAATGCAATTTCTCATGTCACCAATGCCTTTCAATGGAAAGAATGTTTGTTCGTCCATGATCTTCAGGTTTCAATGCAGTCAACTCTTATTCTGTCACCATGCAACAAATTAAGCATCCATTATTTCACACCCTCTTCATGTTACCATCATCCCAGAGATTATTGTGATAAAATAGCTTAGCACTGCCTCTATGACAAGGATTTATAAAGGATAGAGAGTCTGTCCACAATAGCCCAAATGCTGCCTCAACACTCCACAGCTCCTACAAATGATTCATTTTGTAATGAAGGCTGGCATTTCATTTCCTGTACTGTTAATGGATGCCCTGCATGAATTCTGTTCATGACGTATGACCAAGAGCATCCAGGTCCTTTATTGCAAAAAGCACTTCCCAACCTCTCACCTTCTAATAAATACAACATGTAAAGGACTGTATGTGTTGTTCACATTCAAATCACTTCTTTGTGTTACAAATAGCGGTGTTCCAAACGCCCCTAGTCTCTGTGTTCTCTCCATCATCCAATTCTCAATCCATGTAGGATATCTCCCACTTACCCAAGGACTGTAACTTTTTTCACTCACCTGTGTGCAACCGTGTCAACCTTCTTCTGAAAATTCAAATACACCGTTCACCCTAGTTCTCACTCGTTGATGTCACAACCAATACCCTCCATAAACTCCAGTATGTTTTTCAAAGATAGTTTTCCTGTCCTGAATCTAGGTTGGCGCTACTCAATTATATTATTGTTCTCCAATAATTTATTTATGATTAATTACAAAAATTGTTCATAGTTTCCTAACTAATGACATACGCTTATCCCCCAGTTGGTTTTCTGTTTTTACCCTCCGTCCTGTTGTATATATGTATGGTCGAAATAGCTGCTTTCCAGTCTGCAGGATCCTTTACAGAATCTGAAGAGATTTAACCACCTTCATATAATTAAGGAAAACGCAGGAGAGAAGGAAGCTATTGACCCATTCTGTCTGCACCAGCTCCGAAAAGAGTTATCCAGCAAGCTCAATTCTCTAACCCTATCGTTGTAACCCTCTCAATTCATCACTCCTCTGTTCCAGCAGCTTACCAACCTTCAACACAATGAGTTTTTTTCCAGGACTTCAGCTTTAATAATTCTAAACTTCCTGAAGTTCCTAGCTTTCGCAGTCACGCTGTTCTCTAGTATTTCCAAAAATATTTTCTGTTGCTTCTTCTGTTTGGACAGAACAAATGTATTCACCTCACCGGACAGAGATGGCCTGTGTCAACTCGTGAATACGTGAGAGGATGGGGCTCAGACATAATGGATATGTCCCCATTCCTGCCTGTAAAGTTCCAGGATCAAAATGGTTGATGGGCATTTTCAGTGCAGCCCTCTCCCTGGTGGGAGAATGCACAGCTCTGTGACCTCCTCATTGTTCAAATCAACTGGCTTCGCTCTTTGCACCTGTGAAAGGTATACCATTGGGAAATAGTTGTGGAAATCATAGAAAGGATAGTGCAGTGCCCTGCTCCTCGCTACGCAGTCTCCGCAGACCCAGATACACTGTAAAATACATACCTTGCACAGAGTAGGCACACCAGGCCCTCTAGTCTCCCTGAATGAATGCAGCAGCTGACAACACAAATCCAAGAAAACCATCCAGAGAACCTACACTGACGTTCCAATGTCTGGAGCAAGTCAATACGTACATATATGGCACACCAACTCAGTGTTGAAGATGCTTACCTCTCCTCTGTTTCTATTCCATGCTGATAAACTGTTGCATTTCAGTGCAGTCCCTGAAATATGAATAGTTCTGCTCTCCATGGAAATAGTTGACAATGTAACTGCACAATTTTCTGTACCTCAGTCACAATAACAGCAACACCGCTATTGATGGTGAAGATGCTAGGGAAGGTGATGGTCTAACAGCATTTTCTCTAGATTATAAATTCTGAAATCTCCACAAATATTTCCCAATGGTATACCTTTCCGAGGTGATGACCCAAATCCGGACTTCAATCCCGCCACAGCAGATGGTGAAATTTGAATTCAATAAAATATTTAGAATTAACTATCTAATGAAATATTGATCGTTGTCAGAACTAAGATAATCTGGCACACTAGTGTCCTTCAAGGAAGTGAATTTGCTATGTTCACTGGTCTGGCATACATGTGATTCCAGACGTCAGCAGTGGTAGACTCTCAAATGCTCTTTGCAATGGCCAAGTCTGATATTCAGTTATACACTACAAGGTCTCAAAGAAGTGAAACCAGACAGACCTGAGCACGGCCAGTCTACAGCACGTAGAAGTGCAGTGGTTCAGAAATGCAGTTCTCCAGCACTTTCTGAAATCAACTCGGAAACAGAAGTAAATGCTGGCCCAGTCAACAACACCCATGTCCCATGAAGAAAGAAAAGAAGATGACCACACCCAGCATGGAGAGATAGAGGGGACAGAACTCCCTTGAAACAGGGACTTGGATATATATATCTACATGGGCATGATACTAGTGATATGGGAAAAAGTGAAAAATAAGTGAAAATGATCTCTCAATTTATTTCCATACCAGCTGATTATCCACATTTCCTTTGTTTTTTTCTGTCTCTATTTCTCCATATATCCAACTCAATCCACCAACACATATTACACTATTTTACAGCTGCTTTCATGACTGATGCATGGCGAGTGGACTCAAAATGCTAACTCTGTTTTTCTCTAGACAGAGGCTGCCAAACCTACTCCATTTCCCCAGCACTCTGTTTCCTTTTGGTTCAGAACCCCAGCATTTTTCTTTGTTTGATTTAACCTTTATTTTGTTATTGTATGGGATATTGGGCCATCAAGTCCACACTGACCCTTTGCAGAGCATTGCACCCAGACCCACCTCATGCCCGATTCTTGCATTTCCCATGGCTTACCGGACTCCAAACCTGTCCCTGCGTCTCCCACAGCTAACACACCTAGCTGCATATGATGGGTAATTTAGCATGGTCTATCTACTGAAACTGTGTGCACTGTGGGAGGAAACTGAACCTAACAGAGGTGTATATACGAGCATGACAGGTATGAGCAGAGTGAACAGACAGCAGCTGCTCTCTTTAGTCAAAGGGTCACAAATAAGGACGATCATGTTTAAAATGAAAGACAAGACATGAAGAGAGGATTTGTGGAATCTGATCTGAACCCAGGCGATGGTTTGTGTCTAGAATGCATTGCCTGAGAGGGCAGATAAGAAAGGAAACCTCACAATCTTTATAAAACACTTGTATGGGCATTGGATGGTGCAGACTCGATGGGCCTTGTCTTTAATACAAGATTTCATGTGGTGACAGCCATGAAAGCTCTGATATATCCTGAAGCAGCAACCAATGAGACTTGTTGGTTTGTTCCATCGAACTGCGCTCAGTAAGTGGTGAGATTACAAACCAGCATCATCCCATGGAGTATCAGCACTTAATCAACCTAGGACAGCCCATACATCTCTTAAAACATGCATGTTAATTCACATGCTCAGTACAAGAATCGTCCAACGACAGCATGAGCATTATTTCAGCTGTTTGACACCATTATTTTAAGGACACCAATAACATAGAAACAGACTTTGCTTTATTTTTATATAGACTTCTCGTGTAAGGTTGTTATTTCTCTGAAGAATAATACATTCCTTCTCATATATTCGCATTGACAAAGAGTTCTTTTTTCCTGCGAGCGGCTTGTGTAACATTCCATCCATCAGCAGTAATATTTACTCCCAGATAAACCAGTACATACGATGCACAGCTGGCACTCTCTCTCAACAGCCACTTGAATGTACCAACACCAACTGGACTGGAACATCTCAAAAGCAATTAATGCTGGTCTAGCTCCATTAAAATCCCAAATGAACTAAAAAGACAATTCAATTTTCTAATAATTATTAAACAATGAGGACATCTTATTGATCCAATGTGTTTGTCGCTGTCGTTGAAGTTGTGTGATCTATTTCCGCGAAACCATTTCGTGCATAAATTGAAAGAACAAAAGCTCAGGTCACAGATGCACGGTAACTCGGCATTTAAACGCAAAATGTTAGGGAATAGTAGGTTATAGATCTTCAGGTAACTGGGAAAATATAGTTTGGTGGTTTCTGGCTGATGTAGTTGCATTGGGCTGAAAGGCCTATTTGTATGCTATATGGGTCTATTACTTTAATTGTTGGAAACAGAGAATGTAGTCTCACTATTTCCATAGCTTGTGAGCATCAAATAGTGAGGAATACAATCTCCAAGGACACACAGGATTTGAAGCTATGTCATTCTTCCTTCACTATCAAATTGTTAAGAACCCCGTTTCTCTCTGTGTAACATATCTGTTAGTGTTCCTGCAACACAAGAACCCCTGGGGTCTATCACCATATTCTGATCAGAAATTAAACACAGGCAACAGAATGCTGGCCTTGGTCATGAAACACATCTCACAAGAACAACTGAAAGGAATCTGTTGTATTAACGTTATCTGTTCGACTCAATCTGATTTCTAACGCAGTTTCAAGCGAGACTTTCCCTTTGTCCTCTGGTCCTGACCTCTCTACAACTTCATGAATCTTTCCTGAGCGCTTTGGAGTGCCGTTTAAAAGACACGTATGGAAAGCTGTGCCCAATAATCTGAAAGGAAAAGTCTTCATGTTCATGAGAAACGTGTCATATTTTTTTCAGTATCTAAAGACAACAGAAATGTAGAAACTAGCATCAGGTGCAAGGAATCAAAACAGCTCCGTTATTCAATAAGGTCGCATAAGGTTATGCGATAAGGTCGTGGATGATCTGATTGTGACCTCAATCACACATTCCTCCTTTGCCCTTACAATGTTAGTGCGTCATTCTTAGTCAATAATCTGCCTGCCTCTGCTTTAGGAATATTCAATGTCTTATTCCCCAACGCTATCTGGGAAGAGAATTCCACAAAGACACAACACAATGAGATGATTACACCAAATCACCAACTTGTTAACAGAGACATTCTTCAGTTTTATAATCCATCCACTCATGGTAATCTCTCATACAAGCTGAAACATTGTTTCAGAATTCAACTTGAAAGACTACTTGGAATATTCTGAGATTAAACAAGATCACATGTTGTTCACCTAAACCCCAGCTGATCAGGGCCAGTCAATTCAAGATTTCCTCCAGAAATATATGCTCCTCCCAGGAGTCAGCTGAGTGAATCTTCTATGGATTGCATTTCATATCATTGTGGCCATCGCGCTCTCGATGTGCTTACACCACTACCTTGTAGATCTGTAGAAAATCGCCCCTACCTTTAAATGTATTATGTTTCAGAAAGTTTCAACATTTATCTTAGCTCCCTAAAAGTTTGATGTACACGTAAAGTTTTTATTTTGTAACCCAGGTGCCTGGTTCCTCTGTGCCTAAAGCCAATCTCTCCACTGAAATAATACATTACGTTTCCATTCAACTCACAAATATCTTTGAGCACAGACAGATTTTTCCTACGATGTTCCATATACCAATATTTGCCTGTTCACTTGGCCCAACCTATATCTCTTCATGGGCTTATGTCCTCTTCATATCTTCCTTCTCCAACAGTTTCAACAATTTGTATTCTTCCCTAATACAGACAGAATATTTGGCCAAAGGAACACACTGTGGCGACATTTCAAAGTAATTTAAAATGAAATATTTTTACTCCATGTCTAAACTATAAATTTAGAACAAAGCTAAAGTGTGCTGCAGTCCTATCACTAAGTTCCCATTACTCAATGTAGGGTCAGATGGTGTGGAATGTGTGTGGGTAGAATTGAGGAACCACAAATGTGAAAAAACATCGTTGGACTAATGTACAGGCCTTTGAATCATAGTCAGGAGCTGGAGCGCATGATAGACCAGGAGATAGAAAATATATGTAGGAAAGGCAAAGTTACAGTGAGTGGGGGGATTTCAATATGCAGGTGGATTGGGAAAATCAGACTGGTAATGGTTTGCAAGGAAAGGAATTTGTGGAATGTCGACAAGATGGCTTTTTGGAGCAGCTAATGGTGCTGGCAACAAGGGAACGGCAATACTGGATTTAGTGTTGTGCAGTGAGTCAGACGTGATAAGGAAGCTTAAGCTGAAGGAACCCTTCGGAGGTAGTGATCGTAATATGATTGAACCTAAACTTCAATTTGAGAGGGAGAAAGTAGAATCGGAGTTAATATTACAGTTGAATAAAGGCACCTACAAAGACATGAGGGAGGAACTGGGGAGAATTGACTGGGAGACGAGACAAGCAGGAAAGACAGTGGAACAGTAATGGCGGGAGTTTCTCGGAGCAATTTAGGAGTCACAGCAGAGATTTATCCCGAGGTAAAAGATGCATTGTACAGCGAGGATGAGGCATCCATGGAAATGCATGACTAGGGTAAAAGAAAAAGAGAAAGCAGATAACATGGCAAATGGCAGTGGGAAACCAGAGGATTGGGAAGCTTACAAAGAGGAACAGAGGGCAACAAAATAAGAAATAACGAAGGGGAAGATTAAATATGAGGGTAAACTATCCAGTGATAGAAAGGATGGCTGAAAGAGTCGCTTTAGATTTATTAAGAGCAAAAACGGGAAGCAGTAGTGGATATTGGGGCACTGGAAAATGACGCTAGAGTGATAGTAGCGTGGAACAAATAATCGATGAGAAACTGAATAATCATTTCACGCCAGATTTCACGGTGGAAGACATGAATAATATCCGAAAAATTCAAGAGACTCGGGAGGCAGAGCTGATTAGGAGAAGGTGCTCGAAAAACTAAATGGATAAATAAGCTGGATGGAGACATTAATGGTGATATTCCAAAAATCATTGGGATCAGGGGGATCCCAGAAGACGAGAAGATTACGAACGTGACACCCTGTTTGTTTTTGATAAAAAGAAGATTTTTGAATTTTTTTTACAAAATTACAAAAGTAGTACAAACTAGTGTATTCTGCTTTACAATATAATAGCAAACCCAATATAGAATTTAAAAACAAACTACGAATCTATTCTCCAAACTAGCAAACCATAAAATGGTATATCCTACATTACTAAAACTAAACAAAAGGAGAAAAGAAAATAAATAAGTAAATAAATAACTTGATACATATGTTTTAAAATATATTAAGTCATAACAGAACCCGTATTGATACAGGATCCCTCCTCCCAGGAGCCCCCCGAAGCAGCCAGAACTATCCCCAAGGCTAAGCAAAGGCCCTGAACAATGTGGCTGATATATCTGTGTCAATGTAGTTTAAAAAGGTCTGCCATGTTCGATAAATTAATTCCATCTTTTGGTTCACCATATTCGTAAGGAAATCAAGGGGGATATATTCCATGACTATCCTGTGCCAATTTGAAAGCCCTGGGGAATCTTCGGATATCCAATTCACTAAAACATGTTTGCCCGGACAAAAGAAAAGTATAATGAATAATTTCCTCCCGTATACATCCAAAGAAGGGAAATTTGGAGAGCCCAAAAGTAGAGGCACTGGGTCCCACCCAATCTCAGTACCAAAATCTTTGCCAAGGCATTTGCTACTCTGTCCCAACACATGCGGATCTTACAGCATGTCCTCAGACAATGCGTGAGAGTACTAACTTCTGTTTTGCATATGGGACACATTGAAGGTGCTCCTGCCTTGAACTTTACAAGTCACTCAGGTGCCATCTGAGCCCAATGAAGTCACTTGAATTGGATAGCCTGAGTTCGGTTACAGATAGACATCTTCCTGACGTTTTTGTAGAAGTCCTCCCACATTTCTAAGGAGATTTCCATCTCCAATTCTTGACTGTAGATTTTATATAACCGTTCCATGTCCTTGATACCTTATTAAATAGTTTGTGGTAGAGAGTACTGACCACGGGCGGACCCATTGGCCGACGCACTCTCCTTTCCCTATCCAATTTATAAGGATCAATTATCAACATGGTCTTCTTTTGTATAAAGTCTCCTATTTGAAAATATCGAAAGATATCTTTGCTATGCAGCCCAAACGTCTGACGCAGCTGTTTTGAAGGACATCATGACCTCCCCATCGAACAGGCATCCCAAACAGGAAATACCTCTGGACTCCCAGTTTCTGAATACAGCATCACTCAGCCCTGGCTGGAATCCCAACATTCCCACTATCGGGGTATAGGGGGAGGATTTTTGTAGGTTACCCTCGTCCTGTCGCATTATCGTCCAGGCTTTGATTGTATTTAATACAATAGGATTTTTACAATGATACGTAATAACTCTCACCTTGTACATAAATAGTAGATTGATGAGGGGATATTTTGCTTGGGATGCCTCAATATCGAACCAGATTTATTGTGGATCACAAGAGACCCAATCAGCTACGTAGGATAATAGAGAGCTCAATTCGTACCTCCTCAAATCCGTAAAATCCAGCCCACCCCTTACTTGTGGAAGCTGTAGCTTTTGTAATTTGATAACGGGCCGTCTATGACTCCAAGTAAAGGAGCCGAGCCAACCATAAAGCTTACGCAGCGCCTGTTTCGGCAGCATCAGGGGGAGCATTCTCATAGCGTATAAACGGCCAGGTAGGATATTCATGTTGAACAAAGCTATTCTATCGAGGATATTGGGAGATCTTCCCAGCGTTGAAGGTCCTATCATAATTTCTCCAATAAATGTGTATAATTGACTTTATATAGCTGACCAAACGCCGGAGTATTAAAAAATCTAAGTAAAGAAAACCTCATAGTGACCACCCAAAGGCAAAACGGGATTCATCCGGAAAATTGGATATACTGGCAAGACCTCCCAGCGACATGGCCTCTGATTTCACAAATTGATTTTATAACGTGAGAACATGCCAAATAAGTTAACCACTTGAATTAAGCGGGGCACAGATGTCAATGAACCATTTAAGAAAAGGAGGATATCAACTGCATAGAGAGCAATTTTGTGCTTACCCGATGCACCCTCCGGAGCCATTATATGAAGGTCAGCTTGTACAGATTCCGCTAACGGCTCAATCATTTGTGTAAATAACAATGGTGAGAGAAGGCATTCCTGACGACAATCTCTGCCAACGTGAAAGCTGTCTGAACTTAAACTTTTGGTGATCACTGCTGCTTTGAGATCATTATATAATACTGTAACACATTTAGTAAAGACCTCTCCAACACCAAACCGTTCCAGTGTATAAAAGAGGTATCGCCATTCTACCTGATCGAATGCCTTCTCTGCCTCTAGGGAGAAAATTAATCCTGGCATCGCTCCCTGCTGGCAGGCTTGTACCGTATTTAAGACTCTTCTAATGTTATTAGTTGATCTGCGACCCTTTATAACCCCCATCTGGCCTTCTTTAATAATGAGTGGCAAAACCCTTTCCAGTCTTCATGACACTTTTGAGACAATTTAAAAATTCATATTCAACAAGGATATAGGTATATATGAAGAGTAGTCATTTGGAGCCTTTTCCTTGTTTAGAATGAGACAAATATTTCCTTCTCTCAGAGAAGGCGAGAGGCAGCCTTGACTATGCGAGTCATAGTTATAAGTGACCCAACCAATTCCCCAATCAATTTGTTATGGAACTCAGCCTGGAATCCATCTGGTCCAGGCACTTTGCCAGTCTGGAGCTGCCCCACTGCCTCCTGTATTTCCTGGGTTGCTAGGGGGCATTGAAGAACAACACCTTCTTCCAGGTTAGGCCTGGGAGGGCAAGGCGTTTTTTCAAATAAAGACTTTATCTTCCTTGTTCTATCCTCACAACCCTGTGGCCTATAAAATTCAAAATAGAACCTTCTAAAGACTGCATTGATCTTTTTTACGATCACAGGTCAAGGTACCAGCACTCTTTCTAAAGACGTAATGGCTTGGACATCGCTTTTCTTTCTGGCAAGGTATGTGAGATACCTGCCAGGCTTGTCACCGTATTGAAATAGTCTCTGCTTCGCCAGTATTATCTCCCTCTTTGCTGTTTGAGTAAGTGTGGTATTCATGGTTGCCCTAAGAGCTGGGACCCGCTGTAGTTTAGTAATGGAGGGTCTATCCACATACGCTGTCTCAGCCGCCTTCAGGCGAGCCTCGAGCAGACCCTGTTGTTCTCCCTTTTGTCTTTTCCGGGGCACAGAATATGAGATAACCAAGCCTCATGCGTGTGCCTTAGCAGTCTCCCACATCACCAACGGGTTACTGGCCGTGCCTGAGTTGATTTCCCAGAAGGTTTTAGTTCTTCAAGAAATATTTTATGAACTTACTATCCTTCAATAGGAAAGGGTCCATATGTCAATGTCGGGAAGCTATCTCATTATCACTAGTCTTAACCTCCATTTATACTGTGGCATGGTCGGAAATATATATATTATCTACTTCACAAAACAATATTGAATTCAAAAGGGTCGAGAGGATAGAAACATATCGATTCTGCTATGGCACTTGTGTGGGTTAGAATACAAAGTAAAGTCTCTAGCCTCCGGATGAAGACATGTCCACACATCTACCAGCCCCAACTCCCTCCTCAGATCTGCCAACTGCCTAAAACGCAAAGATATGCCCACAGAGTTCTTAGGTATTCTGGTCACTCCTGGGTCGATGATATAATTATAATCCTCCCCTATAATTGTGTGGTGCACCCGAGAGCCATCAACTTGGAGAATGCTTCCATCACAAATTTAAAAGTGTGCACCGGGGGGCAATACAGATTCAAAATCCCATATTCCTGCCCATACATTAGTGCATTAATTATTTTATGCCGTCCAGAGTCGTCTTTTATCTGGCTTACCATTTGAAAGGGAAGACTCTTCCGAATAAGAATGGCTACTCTCCTACTTTTTGAGCTGAAAGATGAAAAGAACACCTGGCCAAAACCACCCTATTGCAGCTTCGAATGCTCCTTAGCAGGTAGATGTGTCTCCTGTAGAAGGTTTACATCCACCTTTTCTTTTTTAAGACCTGATAATATCTTTTTCCTTTTGATTGGTGAGCGGCTCCCCATAACATTCCAGGTGCACCACCGAAACGAATGACCAGCCATGATCGTCCAAGCAAGCCTGAGACCCCCGAGGAGGGAGATCCCCACTCAAAGACATTGAATAAAACCAAAAATGATTCACACATAAAACACTCTTTAAAACAGCTAAATCAAAACAAATAAGAACTACTCCTAAAAACAAATAACATAAAACATGCTTAAAATGAGACTTTCCCCCTTGTTCACAGGAGGCACCATTATCTTCCAATAATCCCGCCATAACATCTCCCAGCCAGAGACATGTCCTCGGCCCAGGCATTACAAATTAGAGCAAATAAATTCCAATGTCTTATAAGACAGAAGTTAAAGATGGGTGACCCGCCCACCCCCCACCCCCACACCATCAGCTAGATGCACTTTGCAAAACTACACAAGATGAAAATACATGAAATTACAAAATTACAATCCCAGCAAGTAATAAACAAACAAATGAAAAAAACACCCAGAAACGTTCCCAACCCGCGCGAGCTATAAATAAGAGTCCATAGAAAGGATAAGGAATGATCCACACCCTACCCCCACCCCCACCCACTAAGGAAAGATTGCGAAGAGAAAGAGGAACAAAGGAAGAAGAAAAAAGCAAAAGGAGGGCAAAATAAAGTTATTATCCATACAGTTCAAGTCCCACAGTCTACTTGAGAGCATCCAGGAATTATTTTACTTCTTCTGGTGATCCAAAGTTATGCAAGATCCTCCATGACTGCAGCACAGTGTTGCCGGATATTGCACAGAATATTGAATATTTAAATCCCTCAGACGCTTCTTCGCCTCATCAAATGCGTTCCTGTTGTGGTCCACAGACAGAGGAAAGTCCTGGAACTGCAGCATCCTGGAGCTCTTGTATATCATGGCATGAGAATCCTTCCCTAAGACTATGGAGGCCTCTATCAGCATCTGTTTTTCCCTGTAATGCTGTAGTTGAACTAGGACTGGGCGGGGACGCTGGTCCGACCCGTGCCGGCGCACGGCAACCCGGTGAGCCCATTCAGCCCACACCTGGCCCAGCTCTGACTCCAGTTACAGCAGCTGTGGATGCCATTGCTCCAGGAAATCAACACGCGGGCCTTTCTCTTCCCGTTCGGGAAGGCCAAGCAACCAAATATGTTTCCGATGACCTGGATTTCCGATGTCATCAATATGTTCCTCTAAGTTCGGGACTCGATTTTCCAGAGCCCAGACCTGACCCATGGATGACTCAGCAGTGGTCTTGGAGGCCATGGCCTGTTACTCCGCTCTCCCCGACACGCTGCTCGAGTTTCTCGATGTCTCAGTCATGTTTCTGCAGCATGACCGAGACTGACTCCCAACTGGACTGGGCCTCCTCAATGGACGCATCAATCTTCTTTCAGAGTTTAAGATGCTCCGAGATCCGGCTCGCCCATGCAGGTGAGCCTCCCGGGGTGGCCGCAGATATCTGTCTTGCTGCGGGGTGGGGGGAGGGGTCCCTTTCCGTTGTGAACTGTGAGAACCTTTGCTTTTGGTCATTTCAAAATGCATCGAATTATAAAGTTTGATGTAGAATGGCCAAGTCTGCTGGGCAAAAACTGGTTTAAACAATTTAATAGGTGAGGTGAGAGTGGGTACCCCACTTTGCCCGAGTCTTGGGCCGAGATCTGCAGACTCATATCTACTGGGTCACCGCCCTTTTGCATCTCCCTGACACCCTGTTTTAAAAAAAGGAATAAGGCAAAAGACAGAAAATTACAAAATGATCAGCCTAACCTCGGTCGTGGGTAAGTTCCTGGAATCCATTGTGAAGGATGAGATTTCTGAATAATTGCCAGTTCTTGGTAAAGTCGGGCGAAGTCAGTGTGGTTTTGTCAAAAGAGATTATGCTAATGAATCTGTTAGAATTCTTTGAGGATGTAACAAACAGATTAGACCAAAGAGAGCTAATGGATACTATATATTCGGAATACAAGAAGGACGTTGACAATGTGCTTCACAAGAGGCTGCTGAGTGTCAGAGGGCCCATGGTGTCAGAGGCAAGGTACTAGCGTGTACAGAAGCTCAGCTGTCTGGCAGAAAGTAGAGAGTAGGAATATTAGGGTCCTTCTCTGGTTAGCTGATGATGGCAACTGGTGTTCCGCAAGGAAACCACAACCTTTGAACATTAAGGATCTCGATGAAGGAACTGAGGGCATTCCGGCGATGCTTTTAGATGACGCAAAGGTAGGTAGAGGGACAGGTATCATTGAGGAGGCAGAAGGATTTAGATAGGGTAGGAGAATGGGCAACGAAGTGGCAGATGGAGTTCAGAGGATAAAAGAGAGGCATGGACTATTTTATAACTGGGGAGAAAATTCAGAAGTCTGAAGTACAAATAGATTTTCAAGATCCAGTCCGGGATTGTCTCAAGGTAAATATGCAAGTTGAGTCAGTATTTAGGAAGGTGTTATATCTGCCACACAGTGTGCTGGAAATCTTACATTCAGAAAAAGAACTGAGTCAATTCTTATAAACAATAATATTTATTTATTGAACGCATTTAATATTAGAACAATAAAACGCATTATAATGTAATGAAAAACACTACAAACTATCTTTTGATTAAACTTGACTTTGGATGATCACATACAACCCCACTAGAAGTTGACCGGATTCCACGAGGCGACTAATTTGCCCAATCCTCCACAGTGTGAATAACATGCGGAATATGACATGCCCTGTGATTTGTCTTCATGTTAGCTTTGACTGCCTTATCAAGATATGGATGATTTTTCCCCGTTATGCAATTCCTTTTCGGTCTTTAGTATCTCCCTAGTTATTTGCCAAATTTCTTCATCTGTCCTGCCTTTGACTGTTCTTTTCTCCCCCAGTCCACCCAGGCTAAATCCTTTCTTAGCCTAGTATAATTATCATTGCCTAACACTAAAACTCTCATGTATGACTCAGTTTTCACTCTTTCAATCTGAATGTGAAACTCCAGCAAGTTGTGGTTATTCTTTCCAAGGCAAAGCTCATCCACCAATCCTTCCTTGTTACATAATATCAAATCTCAATTAGCCCATTCTCAGGTTGTTTCCATGATGTCCTGCTCGCAGAAATATTCTCTCATACACTCTATCAATCTTTATTCGAGGCTATCACTGTTAAGTTGATTAATTGAGTAAATTTGCATGTTCAACCACCCATAGTTACTGTTGTGCCCTTGTTACAAACCCTCACTCTTTTCAACCTCAGAAGTACTTTTGGGGCAGAGTGGCTGAAAATTACTCTTCCCAAGAAGTTTCTTCCCATGCTTTTTATTTGCACTGAGACGGATTTCAAACATGTTTTGACACAAAACACTTTGCAAAGGTTTGAGTTCCCACTTGCACAAACAAATCTTTATTTTCTTTACACTAACCACATTTCACAGTAAATATTGAGGAGTTAACAGAGCTAAATGTGGTCATGATATTTAGCAAACAGGGTTGAGAAAATTCCCAAAGCCTTTATTTTCATATATAAAGAGCAAACGGGTAACGAGAGAAATGTTTGGCTAACACAAGGACAAAGGAAGAAAGTTATGCGTTGTGTCAGAGAAAATGGGTGAGATTCTGAACGAGTACTTTGCATCTGTATTCACAAAGGAGAGGAACATGATGGATGTTGAGATTAGGGATAGATCTTTGAGTATTCTGGGTCAAGTCGACATAAAGAGGGAGGAGGTTTTGGATATTCTAAAAGGTATTAATGTAGACAAGCCCCCAGATCTGAATGGGATCTACCACACGTTACTAAAGGAATTGAGAGAAGAAATAAGCGGGGCTTTAAATTATATCTTTGCAGGAACCTTGAACATTGGTGAGGTCCTGGAGGACTGGAGAATTGCTAATGACGCCCCCTTGTTTAAGAAGGGCAGCGGGGATAATCCAGGTAATTATAGAGCGGCGAGCCTGACATCAGTGGTAGGGAAGCTGCTGGAGAAGCTACTGAGGGACTTAAGTAAGGTGTTTTATTCGGTTCCCCATAGTAGGCTGATGGAGTAGGTGAAGTCGCATGGGCCTCAGTTTGTTCTATCGAGATGGAAAGAGAACTGGCTGGGCAACATGAGACAGAGAGTAGTAAAAGAAGGGGATTTCTCAAAATGGTGACCTGTGACCAGTGGTTTGCGACAACGATTCGTGCTGGGACCAATGTTGTTTATGATATATATTAATGATTTGGAAGAAGGTATCGTTTGCCTGATTAGCAAGTTTGCAGTTGATAAAAAATGTGTTGCTGGAAAAGCGAAGCAGGTCAGGCAGCATCAAAGAAGCAGGAGAATCGACGTTTCGGGCATAAGCGTCGATTCTCCTCCTCCTTTGATGCTGCCTGACCTGCTGCGCTTTTCCAGCAACACATTTTTAAGCTCTGATCCCCAGCATCTGCAGTCCTCACTTTCTCTTAGTTTGCAGAAGATACCAAGATTGTTGGAGTAGCAGATAATGAAAAGGACTGCCAGAGAATGCAGCAGAATATAGATAGATTGGAGAAATGGGCACAGATATGGCAGATGGAGTTCAATCTGTGCAAATGCGAGGTGAAGCATTTTGGAGGATCCAATTCTACAGCGAACTGTACATTAAATGGAAAAAGTCCTGGGGAAAATTGTCGGACAGAGAGATCTGAGTGTTCTGTTCATTGTTTCCTGAATCTAGCAATGCAGGTCAGTAAAGTGGTCAATAAGACATTTAGCATGCTTTCCGTGATTGGATCACTTGTTGAGAACAAGCGCTGGCAGGTCATTTTACGGTTGCTTAGGACTTTGGTTTGGCCGCATTTGGAATACTGTATATAATTCTGGTCACTTCATTACCAAAAGGATGTGGATGATTAAATAGAGTGCAGAGTAGGTTCACCAGGGTGTTGCCTGGGATGGAGGGTGCTGGTTATGGAAAGAGGTTGGGTAGATTAGGATTATTTTAATTATAAGGAAAAAGGTTGAGGGGGGACCTGATTGAGGTCTACAAAATTAAGAGAGAGATGGACAGGGTAGATACCAAGAAGCTTTACCACAAATTGTGAATTCATGACCCCTTGT
This sequence comes from Chiloscyllium plagiosum, assembly GCF_037043375.1. Classification (NCBI taxonomy): domain Eukaryota; kingdom Metazoa; phylum Chordata; class Chondrichthyes; order Orectolobiformes; family Hemiscylliidae; genus Chiloscyllium; species Chiloscyllium plagiosum. The sequence goes on from NW_028270171.1 coordinate 51,412,307, forward strand.
AATTGAGTTCCAAAGTGAGAGGGAAAGGTTTAGGGCCTGAGGGATACATGTGGGAAGCTCGGAAGTGGCAGGGGCAGGAACGATAGTGTGATCTAAGATGTATCTGCCAGATACATGAATGGGTGGGGAGCAGATGGATACAGGCCCTTAGAAAATAGGTGGCAGGTTTAGGAAATAGGGGACCTGGATCAGTGCAGGCTTGGAGGGCCGAAGGGCCTGTTCCTGTGTTGGAATGCTCTTTGTTCTTTATCATTCATTCTAAACATTGCAAGTTTTCAACTTATTGTATGCTACAATTGAATAATATAGATCATTTATTTATTTGGTAGTGCATGTCAAATTATTGTCATTGCTAAATTTCAGACACAGAGTCATACAGATGTACAGCATGGAAACAGACCCTTCCATCCAACTCGTCCATGCTGACCATATATCCCAACCCAATCTAGTCCCACCTGCCAGCACTCAGCCCATATCCCTCTAAACACTTTCTATTCATATACCCATCCAGACGCCAGCTAAATGTTGCAATTGTACCAGCCTTCACCACTTCCTCTGGCAGTTCATTCCATACACGTACGACCCTGTGTGTGAAAATGTTGCCCCTTAGGTAACTCTTACATTTTTCCATCCCAACCTAAAGCTATGCCCTCTAGTTCTGGACTCCCCCACACCAGGGAAAATAGCTTGCCTATTTCCCCATTCATGCCCCTCATGGTTTTATAGATCTCTCTAAGGTCAACCCTCAGCCTCCAACGTTCCAGGGAAAATATCCCTAGCCTATTCAACCTCCACCTATAGCTCAAACCCTCCAACCTTGGCAACATTCACGTAAATCTTTTCAGAACCCTTTCAAGTTTCACAACATGCTACCGATAGGATGGAGACCAGAATTGCACATAATATTCCAAAATTGGCATAACTAACCTCCTGTGCAGCCGCAACACGACCTTCCAACCACTCTACTCAATGCTCTGACCAATTTAGAAAAGCATACCAAATATCTTCTTCACTGTCTTATTTTTGTGTGACTCTACTTTCAAGGAACAATGAACCTGCACTCCAAGTTCTCTTTGTTCAGCAACACTCCCTTGGACCTCACCATTTACGGGTGGCACGGTGGCACAGTGGTTAGCACAGCGCCGGAGGCCGGGATTCAATTCCCGCCTCAGGCAACTGACTGTGTGGAGTTTGCACGTTCTCCCCGTGTCTGCGTAGGTTTCCTCCGGGTGCTCCGGTTTCCGCCCACAGTCCAAAGACGTGCAGGTCAGGTGAATTGGCCATGCTAAATTGCCCATAGTCTTAGATAAGGGGTAAATGTAGGGGTATGGGTGAGTTGCGCTTCGTCGGGGCAGTGTGGACTTGTTGGGCCGAAGGGCCTGTTTCCACATTGTAAGTAATTTAATCTAATTAAGAGTATAACTCCTGCTAAGATTTGCTTTCCCAAAATGCAGCATCTCGCATTTACCTAAATTCAAATCCATCCATCACTCCTCAGCCCATTGGCTCATCTGATCAAAATCCCATCTTAATGTGAGGTAACCTTCTTCGCTGTTCACTACACCTCCAATTTGGGTGTCATCAGCAAATTTGCTAACTATACCTCTTTTACTCACATGCAAATCATTTATATGAATGACTAAAAGTAGTGGACCCAGCACCGATCCTTGTGACACTCCACTGGTCACATGCCAATAATCTGACCAACAACTCTGCACCACCACCATCTGCGTTCTACCTTAAGTCAGCTCTGTATCAAAATGGCTAGTTCTCCCTGTATTCCACGAGATCTACCCTTACAAACCTCGAATGCCTTACTGAAGTCCTTATTGATCACGTCCACTGCTCTGCCCTCATCAATCCTTTTTTGCTACTCTGTAAAAAAAACTCAAACAGGTTTGTGAGACATGATTTCCCACGCACAAAGCCATATTGATTCTCCCTCATCAGTCCTTGCCTTCCCAAGTAAATGTACAACCTGTCCCTCAGGATTCCCTCCAACAACTTGCTCTCAACTGACGTCAGGCTCAATGGTCTATAGTTCCCTGGCTTGTCCTTACCACCTTTCTTAAACAGTGACACCACGTTCGCTAACCTCCAGTCTTCTGACACCTCACCTGTGACTATCAATGGTACACGTCTCTTAGTAAGAGGCCTAGCAATTACTTGCCTAGCTTCACACAGAGTTGTAGGGGAAACTTGATCGAACAGATCCCAGGGATTTATCCACTTTTATGCATTTCAAAACATCAGCACTTCCTCCTCTGTAATAAGGACATTTTTCAAGATGTTACCATCTATTTCTCTGTATATCTACATCGCCCATGCCTTCAGAGTAAACACTGATACAAAATACTCGTTTAGTATCTACCCCATCTCCTGCGGCTCCACACAAAGGCACCTTGCAGATCTTTGAGGGCTCTAGTCTCTCCCTATATACCCTTTTGCCCTCAATGTATTTGTAAATTCCTTTTGGATTCTTCTTAACTCAATTTGCCAAAGATATCTCATGTTGCCTTTTTGCCTTCCTGATTTCCCTCTTGAGCATGCTCCTACTGCCTATATACTCTTCTAAGGATTCACTCGATCTATCCTGCCTGTACCTGACATATGCTTCCTTCTTTTTCTTAACTGGACCCTCAATTTCTTTAGTCATTCAGCACTCTCTATACCTACCAGCCTTTCCTTTCACCCTAAAAATAATATACTGTCTCTGGACTCTCTTTATTTCATTTCTGTACGCTTTCCATTTTCCAGCCATCCCTTTCCCCGCGAACATCTGCCGCCATCAGCTTTTAAAAGTTCTTGCCTAATAACGTCGAAATTGTCCTTTCTCCAAGTTAGAACTTCAAATTTAAGTTCTTGTCTGTCCTTTTCCATTGTTATCTTAAAACTAATAGAATTGTTGGCAAATAGCTGGAGGTCACACAATTTAGTGAGAAATTAAATCGATTGATTATATTTAAATGTGTAAGAATGATACGTCGATTTGATTGTTCAATCATTTGCTCACTCTGAATATGCAATCAGTCAGAGGTCAACCACTTGGCAAATGATAGAGCAACATTGTATGCATTTGAATACTGAGATTCAATGTGTAATTGTGATCACCAAAATAGTCAGACAATATGTTCTTTTTCGATGCAAAAAAAAAGTGCATTATTTACTTTTGTATCATAAAAGGTTGTTTGGTGTTTATCATTTAATTCCATCAATGTAGAATCAACTTAATTGTTTTCAGAAATGGTGCAGTTATTGTGCAGTTGAATAATTGTAGCTCATATCTTATTGTTTCCCAATTCACAAACATGGCAAACTCCTGATCATTGTTCAGGTCAGTAAACCCATCACTTTGCATTATGACTGACATTAAAAGTGGATTCCAAAATGTCTGAATTCGGGTACAGTGCTCCTGGACCTCACAGCTGCCTGTGACACTGGGTGAAACACTGGCTTGCTCCTGAATCTGTCCAGAGAGTTTCCAACCTGAGTCAGGGCAGCAATTCAAATATTCCCTCACAGAGAACCATTTGGAATCCACCTTCAGCAGTAGGAAACGAGCCAACAGGCTATCACTGCTCTCAGTGTAGGTACAAATGCTGTCTAAATTAGATACCAGCGACTGACGAGGAACCAGGTCTTACAAATTTATTCTCAGTCAGAGCCTGGCCCATGGAGCAGATGTATGGACATGGAGTCTCAGAATCACACCACACAAGTTACTTATGGTGATGACATCTTGCATGTCCCCCAGACGCCATACATTTGTCACGTGGACCAGACACTGGGTGAAAATGTTCACAATTGGCAGTCTATTGCAGCATTTTCTGTCTCACAGTGAACCCTCTGAAACTGTATCCAATAAATGCACCTTCATATTCAACAGTATCAAAATAAAACTGTACATGTTTGTGGTTGGTCAGATACTAATTCATAGGTCATCCAACAGAATGTATCTTAAGAAATCAGAAGCAAACAGCAAGCCAAGAATCGTTTTAATAACTGAACCTGGTGGATTTTGTCTGGTCTGGGTAACCACGCATATGGTGCTGGCATTTAGGTGAAGGTAACAATGCACATCAAAACTGGAAGTCTTGGTCTAACGTCCCACCCCAGCTCCCTGACCTCACACACCGCACTCCCTTGCACACCTCTCTCCCTCGCACACATCACTCCCTCAAACAATTACCAATTAATGAGAATGCACAAACTGAGTGAAATTTGGAACACAGAACAGTACAGCACAGTAAGAGCCCTTCAGCCCTCAATGTATTGCTGGCCATTTATCCTACTCTTAGATCAGACTAACCTACATGACCTTCAACGTCCTAACTCCCATGTACCTATCCAAGAGTCTTCTTAACTATCCAAAATATATCTGACACTGTTACCACCGCTGGTGGTGCATTCCGCCAACCCACCACTCTCTGAATAAAGAACCTACCTCTTTGAATAAAGAATCTCCTCTAAACCTTCCTCCTATCACCTTAAAGTTATGCCCTTTGTTAATAGCCAATTCTGCACTGGGAAAAGGCTCTGGCTATCCACTCTGTCTATTCTCTGAACATCTTGAACACCTCTATTATGTCACCCGTCATCCTTCTTCGCTCCAGTGAGAAAAGCCCTAGCTCTCTCAACCTTTTTTCCTAAGACATGTCCTCCATCCAGTCAGCATCCTGGTAGATCTGCTCTGCACACTCTCTGAGGCTTCCACATGTTTCCTATAATGAGGCAACCAGAACTGAACCCAATATTCCAAGTGCGGTTGAACTACAGCTTCATAGAGCTAAGCATTAACCTCGCCACTCTTAATCTCAATCCCCCTGTTAATGAAGGCCAACACACCATACACCTTCTGAACAACCCTGCCAACTTTGGTGGCAACTTTGTGGGATCTATGGACATGGAGCCAAAGATCCCTCTGTCACTCCACGCTGCCAAGAAGTTTGCCTTTAACTCTGTGTGGTGTATGCAAATATAACCTTCCAAAATAAATCGCTTCACAATTTTAAGGTTCAACTGCATCTGCCACTTATCAGCTCAGCTCTGCATCCTGTCAATGTCCTCTTGTAACCTATACCAACCATCCACACTTTCCACAACTCCACCAATCTTCATGTCATCGGCAAACTTATTAATCCACCATTCCACTTACTCATCAAAGTCATCTATAAAAATCACAAATAGCATAGGTCCCAGAGCGGATCCCTGTGGAACACCATTGGTCACTGATGTCCAGGCTGAATACTTTCCATCTGCTACTACCCTTTGTCTTCTATGGGCCAGCCAAATCCAAATCCAGACATCCAAATTTCCCTGTTCCCCATGCCTCCTTACTTTCTGAATGTGCCTACAATAGGGAACCTTATCAAACCTTGCTAAAATTGTTGTTCACCACATCTACTAGTCTACCTTCATCAGTGTGTTTTTTTTACAAATCTTCAGATAATTCAATAAGGTTTCTGAGGGATGACCTGCTCCTCACAAAGCCATGCTGACTGTCTCTGATCAAACTATGGTTTTCTAAGTATTTGTAAATCTTGCCTCTCAGACACGTCTCCATTACTTTGCCCACCACTGATGTAAGACTGACAGTTCTGTCATTCCCAGGGTTATCCGTATTCCCTTTCCTGAACAAGGGAATAACATTTTCCATCCTCCAATCATCTGGCACTACTCCAGTGGACAATGACAATGCCAAGGTTATCGTCAAAGGCACACAAACCTCTCCCATCACTTCCTGGAGTAACCTCGGGTATACCCATCTGATCCGGTCATTTATCTATCCTTATGTTTGTACTTCAATCAGTCTGTACTTCTTATCAACTTTTCTACACCCTGTTCAACCAACGGATTCACTGTTTCCATTGCAATGCTATGTAGAGTGCTGCTTGCATGAGTCAGTACGCTTCCCAATGTCCTCTGAATCACAGAATGAAAAAATGTATACACCAGTGCCATCCTGATGAAGGGCTCATGCCCTAAACATCTCCTGCTCTGCTGTTTCTCCAACTCCCAGTCCCAGTCGGCCTCGATCCTCGCTGCTGATTAACATTCTCCAGCTCTGTGGTGCTCTCTGTCAGGTTCTCTCCCTCTGTGACTTCCAGGTAATGGTTGGCCTCAAGCCTCAGCTGAGATGTATAACATCCCATTGCACACTGGTCCCTCACAGGATCGCCGCTGTGCCTGGACGACAGTGGAAAAGAGAAGGATTAGACAGAGCAGAGGGTGTTACAGTGTTTGAGGGAGCTGTTGGGGATGGAACAGGTTATCTGGAGAGGTAGGCAGACCTGCAGTGTCTAAAGCAGGTTACTGGAAGATACAGGGAGGGTTGAAGGCACTGAGGGAAGCAAAAGAAGTAGAGAGATGGTGGCTTGTTGGTGATGGAGCCTTGGAGAGTCTAAAGGTCTTTTTGTGAGCTGCTTACTGAGATGTGAAGACTTCAACAAATTCAAATTGACAGCCAGGAAGTGTTGTAAGGGACTGGAGACTGTTGGATGTTACAGAGTTAGAAGACTCGCAGTAACTGGGGCTTTACAGATGTTTGAAGCATTCGTGGTTTTCAAAGACCCTCAGAAAATAAGGAGGTACAGAGAATGGGAGCATTCTAAATAGTGGGATTGCAGCGGCTGGAAGAGCTAAGATGGATGAGGAGGATGAAAAGTACCAATTTAGCACAACCAGCCGCTGCAATTCACAGAGATTTAAGGAAGGGAACCTGTGCGTTCATTGAATACAGTTATATGGAGAGTTACAGATACTGAGGAGTTACAAATTTATAAAGGAAGAGGTTTTTGGTGATCAGAAGTTTAAACAAGAATAAAGAAATTTGAGAGATGACGAGCACAGATAGGAATGGAGGTGGTGAGACATTCTGATGAACAATAAGAGTTGTCAGCAGAGGAGGATGTCACATATACAAGAAGAGCTGCATTGTCTGTATGCAGTTACAGACGTGAGGAGTGATGTAGCGCCTGCTGAAGGGGACACAGATAACAACAGTTCCAACAGCTGGTGCAGTGGTTCAGGAAGGCAGCTCCCCACCACCTTCTCAGGGACAACTCCAAATCAACAATACATCCAGCAATGTTCATAACCACGAGTGAATAAATAAATAAAATATCTACAAGCAGCACTGAGGTCACTCAGGAAGGCCCTTTCTGCACCACTTCACAAACCCGGAACCATTATTCCATTGAAGGACAGGAGCTGCAGGTGCACGGTAACTTCAGCATTTCCAAGGCGCCCTCCAAGCCACGCTCCATCCTCCTAGCACTGTGTCTGTCCCTACACCTAAATGTTTGCAGTGGGTGAGGAAGGCAGCTCACCACCACCTTCTCCAGGTAATTTCAGATGGGAAGGTAATGATGCCCAAGCAAGTGATGGCCACATCACCTCAATGAATTTGTACAAGGGGAACTCATGGACTGTTCATATCCCCTTTGCTTCCTCCACACAACCCACATTCCCATCTCGTTCTGTGTCAGCAACAAACATGGAAGCAGTAGATTTTGTGCATCCATCAAATGTATCGAATCCCTTTGTGAATAGTTGGGGGTCAAGCACTAATCCATTTGTTCCCACTTAGTTTTCTGTTAAAGAATTCCCAATCCATGCTAGTACTTTCCCTCCAATCCCACATTTCCCAATTTTGCTTATCCACATCTTCAGTGGGACGTTGTTGAAAGGTTTCTGAAAACCCCGACAAACCATTCCTCCCTTTTATCCACTCTGCTTATTCACAGCCAGACAGGAAAACAAACACAGCAGGGTTTGTGAAATAAAATTTCAGTTTCAAAACAACATGTTTGGCATGGGTAGAGGATTGGCTGTTTGGCAGAAGACAGAGTAGGTATAAAGGGGGGTCGTTTTCACGATGGGAACTGGTGACGAGGAGAACTCCGCAGAGGTCAGTGTTGGGAACACGCTGTACATATTATACATTAACAGTCTGGACAAAGGATGTGAAGGGGTACAAGAACTAGTTTTACAAGAAAGAGCCCAGGATGAAATATTTGTCATATGAGAAGCTGGTGAAGTCTCTGCGTCTGTACTTGATGAATTTTCAGAGGTGGTGGTGGCAGGATCTCATTCAAACTTACAGATTACTGAGGGGCCTCGATGGAGTGGACGGGGGTGGGGAGATGTTTTCACTGCTGGAGAGACCAGGGCTCAAGAGCACGGCTTCAGAGTGAAGGACCAACCCTTTAGAATGGAGATCTGGGGGAATTTATTCAGCCAGAGGGTGATGAATCTGTGGAACGGTTCCTACCGACGGGAGGGTTATAGATGAGGGTGACACTTACTAGATCGGGTACAAGAGCTGGAGAAGATTATGGAGATGATTAGATGGATGGAGATACTAGAGGAGCTTACATTGACAGGGTGGGTGATAGTGACGGGAGAATGTTACACAGATAGTGAGTCTTGCAGGAACTGGATTGGGAGAGTCTCAGGCATTGGATTGGGTTCTACAGGTCGGGAGGAATGCAGGGACCTGATGGATTACACAGATAGGGAGGATTGTGGGGTCTCCAAATGTTGAGAGGTTTTCAGGAAGAGGTTGCACCGATAAGGAGGGATGTTGGAGCTGTCGTAGTTTACAGAGTTTGGGATGTTTGGAGCTGTGTAATTGTTAGAGGGATATTTTTCGGGTCATTAATATGGAACGCAGATGGAGAGTTCAGATTTTATGAGATTCCCTACAATATGGAAATGGCACTTCGACCCAACACGTCCACACCAACTCTCCAAAGAGTAATCCACCCAGGCCCATTTCCTTCTGAATGATGCACCTAACGCTCGGTCAGTTTAGAATGGCCAATTTATCTGACCTGGACATCTTTGGACTGTGGGAGGAAACCCATGAAGACACGGAGACAATGTGCCAACTCCATACAGACAGTCACCCGAGGCTGGAATTGAACCTGCGTCTCTGGCGCTGTGAGGCAGCAGTGCTCACCACTGAACCACCCCAAACTGCAGAGCTACACAAAGAGAGAGTATTTGAGGGGCAGGGAGGAGCATAAAGAGATGGGAAGTGTTGTTGTAGCTGGAAAAGGGTCGAGAGGTGTTTACACAGATAAGGAGTTCGGTCGGGATGGGAGATGTTTACAGAGGTCATGTGGTGCGATAGGCCAGGAGGCAGGAATGTGATCTGGCCTGCAGAAGGTTCCAGTGATATCATGTTCTCTTGGGGCTTGGGGAAAGTACACAGGTTGGTATTTTGGTCCAGGCTGGAGGATTTTACAGAGACAGGGTGGACAGTAATTATTGTGGAAAACTAGAGAAATAGAGATTATTGTACTCAGTGCAGGATGAGGTTACTGAGATTGGGCACGTTACCGAGTTTAGAGCAAATTACACATAGGGAGGGTCGTCAGCATTGGAGTAGGTTTCAAGTAAACAGCAGGATTATGGGAGGGGTGGAGGTCATAGAAATTGGAACTTTTCTGGGAATTACAAGCATTCAAGACACTGGCAGAGATGCGTTGTACCGAAAGGTATGTCTCCTTGCTGTATGACTCTATCACACGACAAGAGACAGTTTGAGAGGGGGAATATAGAAATGAAAGACCACAGGTATTAATACCACCTTCTTAATGGAGGCCTGCTTTTCCCCCTGTTGCCCTGATCCTCACTAAGACAGCACAGGCCTGGTTTGATAACTGTCAACTTCCTATATTGACATAGGAAGGCTCAGTACAGCAGTGATGAAAGTAAACAAGAGAGTATGGATTGAGTCTGTGCCCATCATGCTCTGTATTCACCCTTCAACACTATATCTGTGTCATGTCTTCCGGACTAAACTTCGAGCCCTTAAATTCCCTCTGCTCTGTTCACTGAGTGATCTTACCTCGCTGCAGGATTTATTGACGAAACCAGATCTCCCTGCCCTCTGGCTGACCAATTGCGTTCAAAGAGTTGATGAATGAAACACCCAGCAATTGAGAGGTTTATTGAGTCAGGAACATCCTGAGTACCTGCAGGAGACAGAGGAATAGACAGAATGGGAAATGAGACTGATACAGTTAGGGTTGCACGGGGAGAATGGCGCTGAATACCACAGAGATCTGGAATATAACAGTCTCCATCCCTGGTCTGTGCTGTTGCGTCTCCCTGGAGTGGAGAGTTCTGTTGGCTCAGGATCTGGAGTAACTACAAAAGCTGCAGTCACTGGTAGCAATTGGACTCTCACAGTGACAGATACCACATGGAGTGAGACTGAGTGATAGCATCAAATTGCAGGAAGGTATCAGGATCAAACCACGGTCAAGAAGAAGGGTTTTGATTCATGGTGCACTGGGATCAGTGCCCAGGGATGAGGGAGCTATCAGTGAGGCAGGCGGGATGGCCTCGTGTTACTCTCACTAGACTGTTCATCCAGAATTTAATGACAGTGGCAGGGATACCCATCTGAATTCTCAATATTCTTTCAGGAACGAAATCTGCGATAGGCAGCTGGTCTGACCTACATATGACTTCAGACCCAGAGCAATGGGGTTAACTCTAAAATGCCTTCTCTAATAGTCTCACCAGGCACTCGGCTCAATGGCAGCTCGAGGGTGGGCATGAAATGCTGGCCAGCCGGAAACAACAACATCCCATGGAGTGAATTAAAAACAACATAGTTGGGATCAGTGTCCTGGCAAATTATGTCGATGGGTTTATGGACAGTGCTTTAATTGACAGAGAAGATGCAGGGACAGGGTTCAGGTGAAAGGAGCTTTCCAAATCCAAAGAGAAAAGGGGACACATTGGAAAAGCATGGAATGTGGCTGAAGAAAAACAGAAAGGAACAGGATGAGACAGAGTTTAACTAAAACTTTACATCAGTGAATTAGGCTGTGATAGGACATCTGGGAAAAAGTCAATTACAATGTTCTTTTTAGGAATGAACAAAGTATCTGCAATAAGGTAATAGACTTGTGACACAGAGATAAATAAGATTTAGTCACCAGGAAGATGTGGTTAAAGGAGAAGCAAAAGGTGGAACATAAATATTCAAAAGTACCCATCCTTGAGTGGTCTCAGGGAGTGCAGGATGGGTAACCCTGACAGTAATGGGTAACAAAGACATTACAGAGAAAGCATTTGGCATCAGATTATGCAGCTGATTCAGCCTGACTGCAGATTATGAGTAACACGTGTCAAATACACAAGCAGGAGAACAGTTTTTAGGCTGCCTGACAGCATTTCATTGCTCAACACTGTTACACTTTCCAATGAATTCCTGTGTAATGCAAAGGCAATGTGATCATTTTGGGAGACTTCAGTCTTTGTCAAAAATGATATTCTCCGAACTCCTCTTCAAGTGTTTGTGTCACTGTTTCTTTGAATAACACATTGTGTAAATGGCCAGGGACGTGACTATCTCAGATCGACCGTTGGGTGAAGAAGCTGAGTGAAGGAGCAATGTCACACTGAGATATCCTCTGGGAAATTGTAGTGTAGTGGAATTCTGTGAGATGATGGATTTTTAAAGTGACCATAAAGCACACCCTACAATCACAACCAAAGTCATTTACATGTGTTTGAGAGGAGAATTGACCAAGGTAAACAGGGGAAACAGTGAAGTATGTGGCTGGAAATGGACAGTGCAAAACATTTAGTCATAGAGATGTACAGCACAGAAACGGACTCTTCAGTCCATCTCGTTCACGCTGCCCATATACGCGAACATAATTTTGTCTCATTTGCCAGCACTTGGCCCAAATCCCCCTCAACCCTTCCTGTTCGTTTACCCATCCAGGTGCCTTTTAGATGCAGTAATTCTACCATCCTCCACCACTTCCTCTAGCAGTTCATTGCATTCACGCATCACCCTCTGCCTGAAAAAGTTGCCCCTTAGGTTCCTTTTATATATTTCCATTCTCACCCTGAACCTAGGCCGCCCGGTTCTGGACTACCTCAGGGAAAAGACCTTGTCTATTAAACCTATCCAAGCCTCTCATGACTGTATAAATCTCCATATGGTCACCACTCAGCCTCAAGTAGCCCCAGCCCATTCAACCTCTCCCTTTAGCTCAAATCTTCCAATCCTGGCAATATCCTTGTAAATCTTTTCTGAAACCTTGCAATTTATACAACATCATTCCGATAGGGAGGAGACAAGAACTGCATGCAATATTCCAAAAGTGGCTTATCCAATGTCCTGTACAGCCACAACATGACCTCCTAACTCCTCTACTCAGTGCTCTGATCAGTAAACGCAAGCAGATTAAACACCTTCTTCACTATCCTATTTACCTGGGATTATACTTTCAAGGAAATATGAACCTGCACTCCAAGGTCTCTTTGTTCAGTAACACTCCCTAGGACCTTACCACTCAGTGCACCAGGATCCTTCTGTATATCAATGTCCCTCAGTATCCTAACTTTCTTCTTGAATTTGACATGACCTCACACTTGTACAGATTAAACTTAATTTGCCATTTCTTTGCACATCTTTCCAACTGATCAGTAACCTCCTGCAATCTTGGATCTCCTTACTCATTCACCCCAACTCCACCAATTTTCATATCATATGCAATAATTACATTTGTCACATCCTTTCGTTTCAATTGTGTGAGAATGTGTAACCAGACGGCAGAAAATCCCAGCAAGAGCTCACCCATTTAAGATGGAGATGAGGAGGAATCTCTTCACTCAGAGGGTAGGGAATCTGTGGGAATTCCTGACTGCAGGGAGCTGTCGAGGATGGGTCATTAAGAATATTGACAGCAGAGATGGTCAGATGTTAATGGATCAGGGAAACAAGGGTTTTGTAGAAAAGGCAGGAAAGTAGAGTTGGAGAGTTCAGGTCAGCCATGATCTGATTGAAGGGCAGAGCATCCTCAATGGGCCAAATGGTCTCATTCTGCTCCGACATCTTATGGTCTTAACTCGAACGCAATATCTGCATTATAACACTATGGGTCTTTCCTCACAAAACTCCTCTAAAATGGGACTATTTGATATTTATTGTTACACAGCATTTGAACTCCAATAGACAATTTTGTTGATGGCTCCTTGATATGATTTTATAGAAAACCATCTCATATCCAATCCAGGATTCCATCAATTACAGCCCTGATACTCATTAGTTATCCAGTCGGGATGGAGACCACTGTCACACACAGTTACTGCACTGCCCTTGCTACAAGTACATTCAGTGTGCTGACTGTAACCATATTGACATTCCCAACACTGGTTGATTCCTTTAAAAGAATTCCAGCCAATGATTGCTGCTGCTGCTTGTTCATTCCCAACTCCATCCAAATAGACTCCAAATTTTGATCTTCAGTTCCACGTGGCTATCTCATTAATGCATTAACCTCATCCTTTCTTCACAACTTGTTGGATTTTTGCCTATCCTGCTTAGATCCCAACAACCCTTCAATATTCCCTTCGCAGCGATGGTCATTCTGCAGGTACATCTCCAGAATGACGGTTCCAGCATGTCTGTTCACTGTCATTCCATCTGCCTTATGGCGAATGCAGTGTGTCATTCCTCAGTAGTGGGGGGTTGAACAGATGGATAGAGTTTACAGAAATAGGGAGGCTTACAGGGAGTCGAGGATTTTGGAGCTAAATCTGGGCAATAATGTTCATGGGACAAAGGGGTTTGCGGATTGGAGGAATTTACAGAGGTAGAGGGAGCTGGATTAGATTCTGGAGATAGGGATAGGGATGGATATAGGGAAAGGCAGGAAGACTGAGAGGCACAGACAGGGAGTGTTTCAGTAGGAGAATATTGTGTATATTGACAGAGATATGGAAGATTGTAGTGACTGCAGATGTTTACAGATATAAGAAGGCTTCTAGGTTCTGGAGGCTGCAGAGATAGGAAGCAATGGAGAATGCCAGGTTACTGGGTTGGAGACAGTTACACAAATGGGGAGGGTTGCACAAAATGAAAGAAGTTTCTGTGGTCGGGAGGGTTGGTGGGGAGCGGGTGAAGTTTAAATAGATTAAGATCGAAGACTAGTAGAACAATAAGGAGGTTACGATTTTTTTCACACGTAAGGAAGGGTTGTAAGAGCTGGACAAGTTTACCCAGATAGGGATGCAGGGAGAGGTTCGAGACAAAACACATTTACATGGAGGGTGGCATTGGTAGGAGGAGCTTACAGGGATAGACAGGGGTCGGCAATTACAGGGATGAAGGAATTTAGTATCTACTGGAGAATTTGAGGGATTAGGGTGTCAGGGATTGTAGAACCTGACAGAGACAGACAGCATTGTGTGTACTAGAGGAGATTCCAAATAAAGGAAGGATTATCGGGAATGTAGTATAATACAGAGATCACTAATAGAGTATGTGCCAAGACTGATGCCTGGGACATCCTGTGCAGTCTCAGGGAGTTCCAGTACAGCAGAGCCCTCACATTAAGACTAGAATGTTGCTGTTCCTTGCCCAGCTCTGTATCTCTGTCCTGTGTTCCAGATCTGAATAAAGAAGGCCACTAACCCCACCCTGTGCTGTTTACTATGGTTGATCTTACCGGCTGCAGGATTTACTGAAGGCTCCAGATCTCCCTCTCCATCTCTCTCTGGTTGACCAAGCGTCTTCAATGAGGTGATGGATGAGACAGGAGTTAGAAACATCCTGATTACCTGCATGAAACATAAATAGACAGAATGGGAAAGTAGACTGATGCAGTGAGGATGACTCATGTAGAGTAGCACTGAGTCCAGCAGAGATCACAAAAATCCCAGTCTCCATCCCTGGTCTGTACTGTTGTGGATCGGAGGATTCTTTTGGCTCCGGATCAGGAGTAGCTGTAAGAGTGAGAGACGCTGACAGAAGCAGCAATTAGACCCACACAGTGAGGGATACAAAATGGAGAGAGACTGAGTGATATCACCAGAGTGCTGGAAGATTTCAAGATCAAACCATGGTGTCAGAAGAATTGGGTCTGATGCAGTGGGCACTGCTACCAGTACTCATGGAGGAGTCAGCTATTTTATTGAGATGGTACAGTGCTGGGACCAGTGTCCTGGTCAATCATATGACCAGGACAATGTGGAGTTCTTTAAACTGACATAGACAAGGAGGGACAGGGCTCAGCTGAAAGGAAAATCCCAATTCCATAGAGAAATGTTCAAATATTGAAGCATGGGGATGTGGCTAAGGAAAAACAGGAAGAAACAGGAAGAGACTAAGTTTAACTGAAACTATACATCAGCAGATATGTTTGAGACAGGAATTTGCGATTTCAAAAGTAAATTATTATTTCGTAATTTGAATGCACGAAGCATTTGTAATAAGGGATATGCTCGTGTGACTGTGATTTCTATCTTATTACCCTCAGGTAGACGAGGTCACAGGGGTGAACAAAATGTGGGACATTAATATTCACAGCTACACAACATTGTGGAAAGTCAGGCAGAGTGGGAAGGAGAATGGGGAACTCTCATCGTTAGGGTTAACAATGGGATTATATGTGGCCTCAGATTATCAATCAATAGGAAACCAAATTCTGGGTAATAAGAGTTAGAACACAGAAGGTGAAGGGCAGTGTTCAGGCCCCTTTACAGCATTACATTGTGAGGCATGGCATTGGACAGGGAATTATTGGAATTTGTAACAAAGACACTAGGATAACTGAAAAGGGATTCAACTTCCCTATCTCGCCATCTCATTGGCGGTGGATCACAAACGAGGCTGACTCTCTCCCACTCTCAGGGGAGTCTGTGGTTGGTTGTACAGACCGATGTGGCCTTCCACACTTGGGGCAGAAGGTGGCCGTGGGATAGGGATGGGTGGGACGCTGGTGTGACAGCGCGCTCCTTGTGCTGTTTTCTCCTGGATTCCCCTTTCTCCCCACATCAAGTGTCCAGCTGATCGACGCCGTCCCAATGTTCCTCCCCCACTTTGGACGGTCTTGGCTCAGTAATTCCCAGGATTTACCAGACTTCATTAAGCGATGCGCAGAAGATAAAAAAAAAACTAACAATTCTGAAGAAGCCAATGCTTTATAAATATGGAAGTATTTGTTAAAGGGATCGCTGTGGGTCAACTAGCAGGAGGAGTGCAGTAGGAAGGGGAAACATTGTCAGGGTTTAATCAGATGATAGGAACAGGGTGAGGTAAAGGTGCTGGAGGTGGTGACAGTGTTACAGAGAGAGACAAGGGACTGAACGGTGTTACAAATCCAGTACGGATTGCTGCGCTGGAGGGAATTGCAGTGGTAGGGAGGGACACGTATTTTTAATGTATTCATTCATTCGATAAGAATGTCACTGATTGAGTCAGCATTTATTGCCCTACAGCTAATTTCCCAGAGGGCAGCTCAGAGTCAGCCAAATTGCTACGGGTCTGGAGTCACACGTGAGCCATGGTGTCAGATGTCAGGTAACAATGTCAGATGTCCTTCCCTAAAGGACAGGCGTGAATCAGTTAAGTTTTTCCAGGTAATCAACACTATTTTTATGGTGGCCTCACTAATGTCCTGTATAGATATAACATGACATGACATCCCAACTCCTAATCTCAATGCACTGTCCAATGAAGGTAAGCATCCCAAACATCTGCTTCACCAACCTGTCTACCTGTGACACCACTTTCAAAGAACCTTTTACCTGCATCCCTGGGTCTCTGACTGTACAAGTCCAGCTCTGGTCAGCTTTACGAGAGTGCAAGACTGTGTATTTCTCCACTTGCTATTCCTAAACTCACTGGCCCACTCTCAGATAATCCTCTTCACTGTCCAGTTTACCACCACTTCCAGTCTCACTTACAAACTTGCTAACCATGACTCCTGTATTATCATCCAAACCGTTCATATAAATGATGCACAACAGTGACCCAGCACCGAACCCCATGACACACCGTTGGTCACAGGCCTTCAGTTTGAGCAGCAACTCTCTATGACCGTGCCCTGTCTCTTATCGTCAATCCAATTTTGTATCCAGTTGGTGAGTGATCCCTGGTTATGAGTGATCTAAACTTATTAACCAGTCTGCCATGAAAAACCATGTCAAAGGCCTTGCTAAAGTTAATGTGGACATTATCCACATCTCTGCCTTGATCTATCACTTTTCTATCTCCGCAAATACTCAATCCAGTTTGTGAGACATGGTTTGCCGTGCACAAAGCCATGCTGACTATCGCTGATTCGGCCTTGCCTTTCCAAATGCACGATGATCCTTTCTCTCAGAATCTCCTCCAACAATTTACCCATCTCTTCCATCAGTCTCACTGGTCTGTAGTGGCTGTTGATGATACAAATATTTCTGTGAGGTGCCCTGTAAATTCCTCCCGAGCTTCTCACAGAGCGCTGCGATACATCCGACCATGTCCCAAGGTTTTATCAACTTTTTTTCATTTTAAACCATCCTGTTATCCAATGTGAACTCTGTTCAATACATCACTCTGTATTTTCCCAAGTTCCCGAGCTTCCCTGTCTTTCTCCAAAGTAAATCAAAATGCAAAATATTTGTTTTGGATCTCCCCCATCAGCAGTGATTCCACACAGACAACCTCATTGACCTTTCAGGGTCCTTATTCTCTCCCGAGATAATATTTAGCCTTTGTTGAAACTTATCAAAATGCTTCCTAAATTTCAAAGATACTTCGACCGCTACGAGCTTCCCCCACCCTTAACTGCCTATTATGGTCACAACAAAATATAGAACCCAACAGATTGTTTTTAAAATTCCCCTTTTATAAAACCACGCATCGCCCATTGCACAGACTGGGAGTGTTGTACGCAGTGGAGGAGATCATACTGATCGGGATAGTTTTAAAGACGAAACAATGTTGAGTAATAATGGGGGTTGCAATGGTGACAGCAGGTTTCAGCAAGTTGGAGGATATAGACCTGAAGGAGGTTACATAGATACAAGGCTTTAGGGTCTGATGGGGGCTACGCAGTAAAGAGGCTGTAGTAACTGGAGGCAGTTACACAGATAGGGACAGTAATAGTGATAGGCAGAATTCACAAAAACGGGGAGGATTGTAGGGTCTGCAGGGCACTACAGACATGAGATGAGTTGTATCAACTTGATGATGAACACAGGCAGGGAGGGTTGAGAGGTTTGGAGCAGTTCACCATGATCGGCAGGGGCACGGGGACTGGAGATGTAATTGAATTGCAGAAGTTTCAAATCACTGTAGGCAGTCAGAGATCATGAGGGAGTGACAATGTCTGCTGGAGTTTCCTCAGATCTGGAGTATTTCAAGGACTTGATGATGTTGTAAATGGAAGTAGGGTTGTCGGGACTGAAGCTGGGAACAGAGATAGAGGGATCAGCAGGGAATTAGAAATATGGTGGGTAGTGGTCTCTGGTGGAAGTTCCACGTAGAGGGATGTTTTGTGGAACTGCAGGACCCTGCAGAGATGTGGAGAGCTGGAGGGGTTTCACTGAGCAAAAAAGATTGGGAGGGGTTGAGCACTTTACAGGGATAAGAATGTTGTTAGGTTGGGGAGGTTTACACAGACAGGGATTGTTTCGGGACCGGAGCAGATGAAAGAGATAAAGACGGTTGTACAGATGGGAAGAACATACAGACTTATGGAGGGTAGTCGTGACAGTAGGTGTTTATAGATTCAGGAAGGTTTAGGTTGTGCAGGTTATTTAGACATGGAGGATGTGGAATCAGACAGATTTTCCAGGAGATAACAAGGGCAATTTTGGTTGGAGACAGTTTCACAGATAAGGGAGCATTACTAATCTCTTTCAGTTGGTCAAAGTGGGGAAGGGTTGTAGGGGACGGTGACGTTTATACAGCTAGGGCTGTAAGAGCTGGAGAAGGTTACAGAGATGGGCGGATAAATAGAGAGACTGCAAGAGCTTGCATTGACAGGGTGTGTGCTGGCGACGGTTGGATGTCACACAGATAGGGAATCTTATAGGAGCTGGATTGGGAGAGTCACAGGCATTAGAACGGGTTCTACAGATCGGAATGTTGCAGGAACCTCAGAGGATTGTATGGTGTTCACAGATTGATTGTTTCAATCAGTCTGGTGAGGTAGGTAAGGTAGATATGGAAAGCTTAAATCCAATGCATACCATCTTCATTTTCCAGACCAGAACTTCAATATCCCTCATAGGCCACGAATCCCTAAACCTGCCAGCTTTTCCCTTCGCTCTAACACGGACAAATTTGCCCTGGATTCTTTATATCACACTTTTAAAAGGCTTCCATTTGCCAGTCATTCCTTTCCCTTCAAACAGACTCACGTAGTTGACGGTAGCATGATGTAGAGGAGCCGGTGGTGACTGGGATGGGCAAAGTTAAAAATCACACAACACCAGCTTCCAGTCCAGCAGGTTTATTAGGAGGCACTAGGTTTCAGATCACTGCTGCATCAGGTGGTTGTGGAGCACAATCATAAGGCACAGAATTTATAGCAACAGGATTGCAGTGCCATGGAATGTAATACTAAACATGTTTAGTTTAAGTTTTCATCTTTTCGGATGATCACCTGCACTTTGAAAGCTGGTGCTTTGAGATAAACCTGTTGGAGTATAACCTGGTTTTGTGTTATTTTTAATTCACCCAATCGACCTCTGCTAGATCCTGCCTAATGGCCACAAACCTGGCCCTGCTCCAGTTTCACACCTTAATCTGTGGATCTGTCTGATCTTTTTCCATAACTATGTTAAAACTAAGACAGTTGTGGTCACTGGACCCAAAGTGCTCTCTGAAAGACACTTCAGTCATTTGCCCGACCACGTTTTCTGAGAGGAGGTCCAGTGTTGCACCCACCTGAGTAAAGTTGTGCCTTGTTATAGTTGCATCTTGATTTAGGAAACGTTCTTGGACACATATGACAAATTGCACTCAGTGCAGGCCTTTTACCCTGTGGGTGACCCAGTCAATACTGGGAAAATTAAAGTCTCCAACCAATACTACTCTATTATTCCGACAGGTATTTCCAATGTCTCTACACATCTGCTCCTCTCGTACCTGCTGGCTATTTGGGGGTCTATAATACAGTCACAACAGAGTGACCACCCCTGGTTTGTTTCTAAGTTCTAAACATGTGGCCTCATTTGACGACTCTTTAAGCGTATCCTGTCTAAGTACTGGTGTTATGTTCTCCCTTATCAAAAGGTCAACTCCCCTCCTCAAGTACTTGTCCTTCTGTCCCGCCTGTAGCTTCTGTATCCTGGAACACAGAGCTGCCAGTCCGGACCTTCTCTCAGCCATGTTTCGGTTATAGCTATAATATCCCAGCCCCCAGAGCCAATCCATGCTCTGAGCTCATCTGCCTCACCAGTCAGGCCTCATGCATTGAAATAAATGAACTTTAAACCAGAAGTCTTTTCCCTTTCTCGTCTGTGCCCCTGGATATCCTGAAGAGGAAACTTGCTCTCGATGGCTAATGTATTTTCCCCTGACTTTTCGATGGTCCCTCTCTTAATCAGAGTCCCAATTTCATGCCAAACTAGTTTAAACCTCCCAGGGTAACATGAGCAAATCTCCCCGCAGTGATACTGGCACCCCTCTGGTTCAAGTCTAACTTATCCCTCCTTATACAGGTCACCTCTACCCCAGAAGAGATCCCAATGATCCAAGAACTGAAAACTTTACCCCCTCCAACAGCTCCTCAGGCATACATCCACCCGGCCTATCTTTCTTTGTCTATCCTCACTGGGGCATGTGGCACTAGGAGTAATCTAGAGATCACTGCCCTTGAGGTCCTGCTTTTTAACTTCTTACCTAACGCCTGATACTCATTTCACAGGACCCTATCCCATTGCGTTCATGAAGAGGGAGTAGTGAAGGCAGCAAATCCAGCGAATACAGATCAAGCAATATCATGAGTTTGATGAAGAAAACACAGTGCATTAAAACCAGGTGAAGCCATTCAAAAATATAGGGAGTGCAACGGGGTCCTTAGAAATGGCTGTGAAATATCCTTGTCAGAAACTATGAAGGAAAAGCCACAAGGTACTTTGTCAGTATAGTTAGAATAAAAGGGTTAGAGGAAAGGGTGAGGCCTATTAGAAACCAAAGGAACATTCTGTGCATGGAGCCATAGGAAGTAGGTGAGGTCTTCAATGAATACTTCCCATCTGTATTCATGCAGGAGGAAGACATTGTAGACAGGGATTTTAGACAGGATGGTGAGGTTCTATAACATGTTAAAATCAACAAGGAGGAGGTACTAAATATTTTCACAGGCATAAATATGTGGAGAAATCGCCTGTGCCTAATGAAATGTATCCCAAGCTGCTATGGGAGGTAACAGAGGAGATTGCTGGGGCCCTGGTGGATATATTTAATGCTTTTCTGGCAACAGGTGAAGTGCCAAATTACTGGAGGATAGCTAATGTGGTTCATTTGTTCAAGAAGGGCAGCAGGGGTAGGCCAGGGAATTACAGAGCAGTCTGACAGCAGGGGGGAGGGAAATTATTGGAAACAATTGTGAAGATGAATCAACACTTGCAAAGGCAAGGATCAACTCGGATCCTAAGTCATCACGGATTTGGCAGAGGGAGATACTGTAGGAAGGAATTCAGTTCAGTTTTTTTTTTACATGGTGCTTAAGTATATTGATGAGGGCTATGCAGATGATGTGGTTGACATGGACTTGAATAAGTCCTTTGACAAGATCCAAAATGGAAGGCTGGCCCAAAAGGACTGGGTTCCAAGGCAAGTTGGCAAATTGGATGCAAAATTCGTAGATAGAATACTTTCACCAGTGGGTGTACCACAGGGATCTGTGCAGGAACCATTGCTGGTTATTCTGTCAAATAGTAACTTTGAAGTGAAAGCAGAAGGTAACAAGAGTAGGTTTGCAGATGACATGAAAGGTGAGGGTGTTGTTCACAGTGAGGAGGATGGTCTCCGTCTGCAGTCCGATGTCGATTGGATGATAATCTAAGCTGAATTTAGTTCTGATCGAAGTGAGGTAACACTCTGTGGGAGGTACGATAAGCGAAGTACAGGCATAATAAACGGTAGGTCTTTGCAGAGTACTGAGGAATACAGGGACCTTGGAGGACAAATCCATAAATCCCTGAAAGTGTCAGCACATGGAGACAGAGTGAAAAAGGCACCTCAACTGGGAGCGGGAGAGGGACCCATATCGTTGTGGGGTGAATTGCTAGAGCTGCTTGAGAGGATATAACCTAGTCTGGCAGGCTGTTCGACCTTAAACTGTCGTAAGGCCAGAAAGAAGATTGAGGCTGGTACACAAGTTAAAGCCAGCAATTTCAGCAGAAAGGGAGGCAAAAATAGCAGGGAATGGGGGAAAACTGATTATTAAATTGCATTTATTTCAATGCAAGTGGCATGACAGCTAAGGAAGATGAACTCAGGGCATGGATTTGAACATGGGACTGGGAGATTATAGTGATTACAGAAACACAGCTGAGGGAGGGGCAGGACTGGCAGCTCATTGTTTCACGGTGGAGACTGAGGAACAAATATGTCCGGAGATCTTAAATATCAAACATAATAATAGGGCTGTTATGGTAGGGTTTTTAAACTTTCCAAACCTAGACTGGAACTGCCAGTGTTCAGTGTTTGCAAGGGAGGAAATTGGGAATTGTGTTCCAGAAACTCCCCATCAATATGTAAATGGCCTGAAAAGAGAAAGGGGCAAAACCTGCCCGCTCCTTGGGAATGAAAGATGGAGTTTAATTCAGCTGTTAGGATTTTGTTAAGAGAAACCATGGAGGACTAACACAGTTAATGGAAGAGCTCTGGCCAGGGTTGTCGAACAGAGACAGAGAGAGAGAGAGCAAGGGGTGCAGTTACATTGTTCCTTGGAAGTGGCATCACAGGTGGACAGGGTGGGGAAAAGACATTTGGCCTGCACTTTGTTACATACGTTGGTGATATTTGTAACATTTTCCTAAATATTTCCCTTGGGCAGAGGAGGCCACTGAGTGAACTTATAAGTTTTACGAAACCATGCGTTGCCTAAGAATGGTGAATAGCAAGGGTAGGTGAGTCCAAAACTAGAGAATATAAACGTGAGGTGAGAGAGCAAGAATTTAAAGAGGGAGCTGAGGGGCAACATTATCCACAGAGGATGGTGCACAGACAGAACAGACTGCCAGGGCCACATGGGAGAAACAAGAACAATTACAACATGGAAAAGACATTTGGGCAGGAACATGGAGGGGAGCAGGTTTGAAGAGATAAGGGCCAAATGCAGGCAAATGAGACTTGTTCACTTTAGGTAACATGGGCAGCATTGAGGAGTTGGACCACAGGTTCTGTTTTCGTGCTGTATCACTCTGTATCCAGTTAAAGTGGATTAGTGTACCAAAATAAGGCATGTTGTAGACACTGAAGCATGTTACAGCGATAGGGATGGTAATCTGGAGTGCAGTACATCTCAAATATTTGGAGGGACTAATCGGGAAAGGAGTAGGTTACAGGGACAACTACTGTTATAGGAGTTAAAAATGACTGAAGATACTGGTGCACAAGCCATGCCATAGGTACAGTGTTGCAGAGTAGTGAGTCTTAGTACAATGTTGGAGAGAGAACACAGAACAGAAAGACCCCAGGCAGCATTCCCAACCTCTCGTCGGAGGTCTGCTTTAACCTCTGTTATCCTGATGCTCAATAAAACAGCGCAGGACCGGATTGATAACTCTGAACTCTCGATGCTGTCTCAGTGCAACATAGATTAAAGTAGATGTAGTGATTGAGCCTGGGATGTGTCTATACTGTGCTCCCCATCCAGCACTGTGTCTATACCATGTCTTGTTAGCCGATGCTTGGAGCCCACTCATTGCTCTCTGCTCTGTGCACTGTAAGCTATCTTACCTAACTGCAGGATTTATTGAAGGCTCAAGAACCCCCTCCCCTTTGTCTCTTTGGCTGACCAACCATCTTCCATGAGGTGATGGATGAGACACACAACAGTTGGGAAGTCTGTTAGGTCAGGAACTTCCTGAGTACCTACAGGAGACAGAGAAATAGACAGAATGGGAAATTAGACTGATGCAGTGAGGGTTACAAAAGGCGAATGGAAATGAGCCGCACAGAAATCTGGAAAATCCCAAACTCCATCCCTGACCTGTGCTGTTGCGTCTCTCTCGAGTGGAGAATTCTGTTGGCTAAGGATCTGGAGCAGCTGCAAGAGCGAGAGACACTGTCAGAGGCAGCAATTAGACCCACACAGAGAGGGATACCACATGGAGAGAGACTGAGTGTTATCACCAGAGTGCTGGAAGACTTCAGTATCACACAATCATGTTGGAAGAATGGGTTTAGCTTCATGTATCAGTGCTCAGGGATGAGCAACCAGTGAGCGGGTGAAGTGATGGCCTGGCAACATTATTGTTAGGGCATTTATCCAAAAGCTCAGCTAATGCTCAGGGGAGGCAGGTTTGAATCCCATCATAAGATATGGTGGAATTTAAAATCAATAATTTTAAAAATTGGAATCAACAATCCATAAACAAATATGAAACCATTGCTGATGTACAAAAATCCCAATCCCTTAGATTAGATTCCATACAGTGTGGAAACAGGCCTGTCGGCCCAACCAGTCCACGCCCAAAACTCCAAAGCGTAACACACTCAGACCCAGCTCCTTCGACCTAATACACCTAACATTATGGGCAATTTAGCATGGCCAATTCGCCTGACCTGTGCGTCTTTGGATTGTGGGAGGAAACCGGAGCATCTGGAGGTAATTCAGGCCGACACAGGGAGAATGTGCAAACTCCACACAGTCGCCCGAGGCTGGAACCGAACGTGGGACCGTGGTGCTGTGAGGCAGGACTGCTAATCACTGAGCCACCGTGCCGTCCACTTGTCCTTTCGACAACGAAATCTGATCATCCTCACGTGGTCTGCATGACATTCCCACAGCAAAGTGTTTGCATCTCAATTGCCCTCTGAAATGGCCGAGCAAGCTACTCAGCTCATGGGCAGCTAGGGCTGGGTAATAAAGGCTGGTCAGCCAGAGACACCCACATCCCCTACCTGATTTTAAAAAAATCCATTAGGGTTGTCCCACTGGAACTGTGCTGGGACCAGTGTCCTGGCCAATCATGTCAATAGGTTTAAAGACAGGGTTTTCAGCTGACAGAGAAGATGCAGGGACAGGGTTCAGGTGAAAGGAGCTTTCCAAATCCAAAGAGAAATGGTGAAGCGTCGGAACAGCATGGGAGTTTGGCTGAAGGCAATCAGAAAGGAACAGGATGGGACAGCGATTAACTAAAACTGTACATCAGTGAATAGGTTTGTGATAGGAAACTGTGGGAAAGAGTAAATCATGTTTTGTTTTGAATGGACGAAGTCTCATCAATAAGGCAGATGGATTTCTGACACAGAGATAGAAGAAATTTAGACACCAGAGAGATATGGTTACGGGGTGAACAAAAGTTGGACATAACCTTGCGGAAACTCAGGCAAAATGGATAACGCGAACAATAATGGGTAACAAAGGCATTACAAAGAAAGGATTTGGTCTCAGGTTATGAAGTAGAGTCAGTCTGAATGTAAATTCTGGCTACTACTTGCCGAGGACACAAGCAGCAGAAAAGTTTTAGCCACCGAACAGCATTTCATTGCTCGTCACTGCATTAAAGAGGAACTCATTGGAATTTTTTACAAACACATGGTGATAATTTTGGGAAACATCAATATTCGCATAATGTGGGACAGTCACAATGGCAAGAGTTATATTGGAAGGGGAGTTCAGAGAATTAGTTTTCAGTGTTTCTTTGAATAATAAATTGTGCAACTGGCTAGGGATGTAACTATCTCAGAGCGACCATTGTGTGATGAAACTTAGAGATCCCTGGAGAGATCCTCTGAGAAATTGCGAAAAAGTGCAGTTTAACGAAATATAAAGTTTTAAATTAAATCACAGAAATGACAAGCTACAACTAGAAACAAAAATAACCATTAACATCAGTTTCAGAGGAGAACTGACCAAGGTAAACAGGCTAAACAGACTGAAATATGTGCCTGTAAATGAACAGTGGAAAACATTTGAAGGAGAATTGTAAAACACTCAACAAAAGGACATTCCATTGAAACAGACAAATCCTCACAAAGAAATCCCGATCGGTCCCTCACTCAAGTAAAAAGGATCATATTAGATTATCGGGCTTAGAGGACCACCCAAAAGTACTTAAAATCCTGAAGTGAGAGAATGTTTTAGGAGTAAGTTTTAAAGGGATTGCAAAGGGTCTGCTCGCAGGAGGAGGTCAGATGAAAGAGGGAATAATTGTCAAGGTTTTATGTCACAAAATGAACCGGGATAGCTGAAGGTGCTGGAGATGGTGAGAGTGTTATAGAGAGTGGTCAGCGTCTGAACGGTGTTACAAAGCCAGTACAGATTGCTGCAGCTGGAGGGGTTTGCAGAGGTAGTTAGGGATATATGTATTTTTATTTATTCATTCATGGGATGAGGATGTCACTGATTGGACCAACATTCTTTGCCCCACTGCCAATTACCCAGAGGATAGCTCAGAGTCAGCCATATTGCTGTGGATCTGGAGTCACATGCAGACCAGACTAGGTTCAAATGTCAGATGTTCTTCTCTAAAGGATGTAAGTGAACCAGATGAGTACTTCCTACTGGTCAACAATGCTTTTATGGTGGCCTCACCAATGTCCTGTACAGCCACAACATGACATCCCAACGTTTACTCTCAATGCTCTCCCCAAAGAAGGTAACCATCCCAAACGCCTGCTTCACCAACCTGTCTACCTGTGACACCACTTACAAAGAACGGTCGACCTGCATCCCTGGGTCTCTGACTGACAACACTACCCAGGGCCCGAACATTAACTGTACAAGTCCCACCCTGGTTTGTTTCAACATAAATGGAACACCTCACATTTATCAAATTAAACTCCATCTGCTATTCTTCAGCCCACTATCCCAGTCTACTATTCGTCCTGTTGTATCATAGATAACTTTCTTCACTGTCCACTTTACCAACAATTTCAAAGTCACTCAAAAAACTTACTTACCACAAATACAATAATCCCATCCAAACCATTTATCCAAATGTCAAACAACAGCGAATCCACTTCACCACTGGTCACATGTCTCCAGTCAGAAAGGCAACATGTCTCCCCTCACCCTCTGTCTCCTACCATCAAGCCCAATTTTGTATCCAGTTGTCTAGCTCCTCCTGAATGCCATACCCTTTTACATTGAACTTAGCTTATTACCCAGTTTACCATCGGGAACGTAGAACACAGAACAGTACAGCGCAAGATCCTTCGGCCATCTTTTACCCGACGGTAAGATCAAACTTACAGACCCTTCATTTGGCTATCATCCATTGCCTATCCAAGAGTCTGTTAAAATTCAAAGTTTGTGAGAAGATTTGTAGCTCGGGTGGGCGTTGCTGTGGTTTTGTTCGCCGAGCTGGAAGTTTTTGTTGCTAACGTTTCGTCCCCTGCCTAGGTGACATCCTCAGTGCTTGGGAGCCTCCTGTGAAGCGCTTCTGTGGTGTTTCCTCCGGCAACTATAGTGGCCTGTCCCTACCGCTTCCGGTTGTCAGTTTCAGCTGTCCGCTGTAGTGGCCGGTATATTGGGTCCAGGTCGATGTGTTTTGTTGATGGAGTTTGTGGATGAGTGCCATGCTTCTAGGAATTCCCTGGCTGTTCCTTGTTTGGCTTGTCCTCTCATAGTAGTGTTGTCCCAGTCGAATTCATGTTGCTTGTCGTCTGTGTGTGTGGCTACTAGGGATAGCTGGTCGTGTCGTTTCGTGGCTAGTTGATGTTCCTGGATGCGGATCGTAAGCTGACTTCCTGTTTGTCCTATATAGTGTTTTGTGCAGTCCTTGCATGGGATTTTGTACACTACATTAGTTGTGCTCATGCTGGGTATCGGGTCCTTCGTTCTGGTGAGCTGTTGTCTGAGTGTGGCTGTTGGTTTGTGTGCTGTTATAAGTCCTAATGGTCGCAGTAGTCTGGCTGTCAGTTCAGAGATGATCTTGATGTATGGTAATGTGGCTAGTCCTTTGGGTTTCGGTATGTCCTCGATCCGTTGTCTTTCCCTTAGGCATCTGTTGATGAAATTGCGAGGATATCCGTTTTTGGCGAATACCTTGTATAGGTGTTCCTCTTCCTCTTTTTACAGTTCTGGTGTGCTGCAGTGTGTTGTGGCCCTTTTGAATAGTGTCTTGATACAGCTTCGTTTGTGTGTATTGGGGTGGTTGGTTTCATAGTTCAGGACTTGGCCTGTGTGTGGCTTTCCTGTGTACCTTTGTGGTGAATTCTCCGTTCGGTGTTCTCTGTACCCTCACGTCTAGGAATGGGAGTTGGTTATCCTTTTCTTCCTCTCTCGTGAATCGGATTCCTGTGAGTGTGGAGTTGATGATCCGGTGTGTTTTCTCTATTTCCCTGTTTTTAATGATTACAAAGGTGTCATCAACGTATCTGACCCAGAGTTTGGGTTGAATTTGTGGTAAGACTGTTTGTTCGAATCTTTGCATTACTGCTTCTGCTATGAGTCCCGAGATCGGTGAGCCCATGGGTATTCCGTTGATTTGTTCGTATATCTGGTTGTTGAATGTGAAGTGTCTTGTGAGGCACAAGTCCAGTAGTTTAAGTATGCCGTCTTTGTTGATGGGTTCAACGTCCTGTTGTCTGTTCCATCTGTTCAGCTGGTTCGCTATTGTTTCTCTGGCTAGGGCTTTGTCAATAGAGGTGAACAGTGACTTTACGTGGAATGAGACCATGGAGTCTTCCTTGTCTATGTGTATATTTCTGATGATGTCGAAGAATTCCTGTGTTGATTGTATAGATTGTCTGGATCCGCTGATCAGGCGTTTCAGTTTCTGCTGTAGTTCTTTAGCCAGTTTGTGTGATGGTGTCCCTGGTAGTGATACTATGGGTCTGAGTGGGATGTCTGGTTTGTGCACTTTAGGTAGTCCATAGAATCTGGGGGTGTTGTTGCTTTCAGGTTTCATTCTTTGTAGGTCAGACCTGGTTATCTGTCCGTTTTTGTGTAGGTTCCTCAGTGTGTTGTTTATCCTATTGGTGAGCTGTGGGGTGGGGTCAAACTCCCTCTTTTGGTAGGTGTTGGTATCTGCAAGTAGTTGTTGTGCTTTTTGGATGTACTCTGTTTTGTCCAGGATGACCGTCATTCTGCCTTTGTCTGCTGGTAGTATGATTATGTTCTTATCGTTTCTTAGTGATTTTAGTGCTTCCCTCTCCTTGGTGTTGAGGTTATGTGTTTGTCTTTTCCTTGTTATCAGGGGTACGATACTTTGTCTCACTGTTTGTTGTGTCTCTTCTCTCAG
Organism: Chiloscyllium plagiosum; assembly: GCF_037043375.1. Taxonomy (NCBI): domain Eukaryota; kingdom Metazoa; phylum Chordata; class Chondrichthyes; order Orectolobiformes; family Hemiscylliidae; genus Chiloscyllium; species Chiloscyllium plagiosum. The sequence continues at coordinate 51,441,488 of NW_028270171.1, forward strand.
TCCATTGTTCCTGAGTGTGCATTCTAGTGCTGCTAGGAAGTCTGCTGTCTTGGCGTCCCTGTGGTTGTAGTTCCAGCTTCCAGCTCTGCGAACAGAACCACAGCCGTCTGTTATAAAGTCCTGTTCCACCCACCCACCACTCTCTGTGTAAAGAACCTACATCTGAAATCTCCCCTTACCCATCCTCCAATCACCTTACAATTATGCCCTCTTGTACCATGTATGCCATGGGATAAAGAGGTCTCTCACTGTTCACTCTATCTTTGCCTCACACCATCTTGTTCACCTCTACCAAATCACACCACACTCTTCTTCACTCCAATGAGAAAAGCCTTAGCTTCTGCATTCAAGTCTCACCTTTCTTCATAAGACATGCCCTCCAGTCCAGGTAGCATCCTGGTAAATCTCCTCTTTACCCTCTCTAAAGCTTCCACATCCATCCTGTAATGAAGGGATCAAAACTGAACACAATATTCTAATTGGGATCTAAACAGGGCTGTATAGAGCTGCAGCATAACCTCATGGCTTTAAAACTCAATCCCCCAGATAATGAAAGCCAATACAACATATTCTTTCTTAACAACACTATCAGCTTGGTGATAAATGTGATGGATCTCGGTCATGAAATCGAAGATTCATCTGTTCCTCCACACTATTAAGTATTCTGCCTTTATTCAGTATTCTGCCTTTACTCATGTATTCTGCATTCAAGTCTCACCTTTCAAAATGCATCACTTCACACTTTTCCAGATTTGACTTCATCTGCCACTTCTCAGCCCAGCTCTACATCCTGTTAATGTCACATTGCAACCTTCAGCAGACATGCACACTATTCACCACTCCACCAACCTTCGTGTCATTGGCAAACTTACTTACCCACTCTTTCAATCACACATCCAAGTCATTCATAAAATTACAAAGAGCAGAGATTTTTTTGCCCTCTCCCTGCAGAAAATCACTGGTCACTGAACTCCAGGCTGAATGATTTCCATCTGTCATCACCCTCTGTCTTCTATAGGCCAGGAATTCTGTATCCAAACAGGCAGGTTTCCCTGTATCCCATGCTCTGTATTTTCTCAATGAGCCATAAATGTGTTTTGTCACATTCTCAAAGGATTCAATAAGATTTGTGACGCATGACCTGTCCCTTACAAAGCCATGCTGACTCTCTATAATCAAACTATGGTTTTCCAAGGAATCATAAATCCTGTATCTCAGAACTTCCAATAATCTGCACATCACAGACAGAAGACTGACAGGTCTGTGATTCCCAGGATTATCTCTATTCCCTTTCTTGAACAACGCATGGCTGTTTCACCTAACCTGCACATCTTTGGGCTGTGGGTGGAAACCAGCGCACCTGTCGGAAACCCACGCAGACATGGAGAGAATGTGCAAACTCCACGCAGACAGTTGCCTGGGGCTGGAATTGAAATCGCGTCCCTAGTGCTGTGAGGCAGCAGTGCTAACCACTGAGCCACCGTCCTGCCCCATGTAACTCTCTCGAGTCCTGCTTCTGATCCTTGGTTCCTCAAACTTAAGTTAGCTTCCTTCTTCCTCTTGACTAGATGTTCTACATCCCTTGGAACCTTGTCAAATGCCTTGCTGAAGTTCATGTAGACGACGCTGACTGCTCTGCCTTCATCTGTCCGTTGGTCAACTCCTCGAAGAGTCAATCCGGTTTGTGAAACACGGTTTTCCACTCACAAAGCCATGCTGACTATATCTAATCAGCCCTTGTCTTTCCAAATATATGTAGCTCCTTTCTCTCAGAATCTCCTCCAATAACTTATCCAGCACTGGTTTACTGGGCTGTGATTTCCTGGCTGCTCCCTGCAGACCTTAAGTGATGGAACAGCATTAGCCACCCTCCAGTCTTCCGGTAACTCATTGTGTCTGTTGATAATATAAATATCTCTGTTAGGGACGCTGCAATCTCTTCCCTAGCTTCCCATGAATATTCAAGGATTGACCTAATGAGCTACTGAGGATTGATCTACCTTTATTTGTTTTAAGATTCCAGCACTTTTTCTTCTCTGTTGAGGATTCTTTCCAAGACATCACTATTTATTTCCCCACTTCCCGAGTTTCTGTGTCTTTCTCCACAGCAAATTCTGACAACACTATTTTGTCTAATATCTCACCCACTTCCTGATAGTTAAGGTGACCTGTTCTCTACCAAGTTACTCTTTAGCTCTTATTGAAACTTGTGTAAAGGTTTCTGAAAATTCAAATAAACCGTTTCCTCGGTACAACCGCTCCTACACACATATCTATTCTGCCATTTATATTCTCACCAATAAAAATACAATCCAACAGGCTCAAAAACACATTCTCTTTTTATTAACAGCGTTTCTAAGGGTCCAGTTATTGTTCATTGACATATCTTTGAAAACATATTTCAGCTCCCGACCTACTATCAGGCTAACACTATTTGGTTTCAGACTGGCAGCAGAAAGGGTTATGGAGTTCGTGTTTATCTATCTGAAAAAGGTAGCTTAGAGGTTCAACAGGTAATAGAGGCTTTGGAAATAAGAAGGGTCGTGGGGACTGAAGGACATTATGGAGATATGGAGTGATGTGGGGACTGTATGAGATTATGGACACAGAGATTGCAGTGGTGACTGAAGAACATTATGGAGATAGGGAGTGCTGTGGGGCCTGAAAGTGGCCAAAGTGATCTGCAGGGCTGTTGGGTCTGAAGAAGTTTGCACAGATCAGGAGAATCATGGGGATTGAAGGAGGTTACTCTGAACGGGAAGGTCGTTGGGTCAGGATGAGACTATGGAGATAGGGAGGGTCGTGGGGCCTTTTGGAGGTTATGGAGTTAGGGAGGTTTGTGGGGAATGATTCAGGTTACATGGATAGGAAGAGTCGTGGGGACTGAAGGAATTGATGGAGATAGGGAGGGCTGTGGGGACTGAAGGAGGTTATATAGATAGTAAGTTTATAGAGAAGCACAGGAAAGAAGAGCAGGTATCGACCATTTGACCACAGAGTCGGTCCCACCATTCAATATGATCACGACTGATCATTTAACCCAGTACAATATTCCTGCTTTCACACCTTACTCTAATATTATAGTGACCACTGGCATTTAGTGATACAGCGGGCTGTAGTAACTGGGACGGGGGTGTGGGGGGGTGGGGGGGCGGGTGACTTACAGAGATAGGGAGGGTTGTGGAAGCTGGGACAGGTGACAGATACAGGGCGGGTTTTAGGAATGGGAGGACTTTACATGGATTTGGAGGAATGCAGGGGTGAGTCGTGATAACAATCACAGGGAGGATTTTGGGAGCTCGATCTGAGACGGGTACAGCTGAGAACAGAAGTGAGTCAAACAGTCAGGACAGGCAGAAACAAGGTAGGACTAATAAATTAAACCGCATTTATTTCAATGCAAGGGGCTTAACAGGGAAGGAAGATGAACTCAGGGCATGGTTAGGAACATGGGACTGGAATCTCATAGCAATTACAGAAACATGGTTCAGGGATGGGCAGCTTAATTTTCCGGGATACAAATGCTACAGGAAGGGTAGAAAGGGAGGCAAGGGGAGAGGGAGTGACATTTTTGATAAGGGATAGCATTACAGCTGTGCTGAGGGAGGATATTCCCAGAAATACATCCAGGGTGGAACTGAGAAATGAGAAAGGGATGATCACCTTATTAGGATTGTATTATAGACCCCCCAATAGTCAAAGGGAAATTCCCAAACAAACTTGTAAGGAGATCTCAGCTATCTATAAGAATAATAGGTTAGTTATGGTAGGGGATTTTAACTTTCCAAACATCGACTGGGACTGCCATAGTGTTAAAGGTTTAGATGGAGAGGAATTTCTTCCGTGTGTACAAGACAATTGTCTGATTCAGTATGTGGATGTCCCTACTAGAGAAGGTGCAAAACTCGACCTTACTGTTAGGAAATAAGGCAGGGGAGGTGAGTGAGGTGTCAGTGGGGGAGCTCTTTGAGGCTAGCGACCATAATCCTATTTGTCTTAAAATAGTGATGGAAAAGGCTGGACCAGATCTAAAAGTTGATGTTCTAAATTGGAGAAAGGCCAATTTTGACGGTATTAGGCAAGAACCTTTGAAAGCTGATTGGAGGCAGATGTTCGCAGCTAAAGGGACGGCTGGAAAATGGGAAGCGTTCACAAATGAGATAACATGAGACCAGAGAAAATATATTCCTGTCAGGGTGAAAGGGAAGGCTGGTAGGTATTGGGAATTATGGATGACGAAAGAAATTGAGTGTTTAGTTCAGAAAAAGAAGGAAGCATATGTCAGGTATAGACAGGATAGATCGAGTGAATACTTATAAGAGTATAACGGAAGTAGCAGTATACTTAAGAGGGGAATCAGGAAGGCAAAACGCGGACATGAGATGGGTTTGACAAATAGAATAAAGGAGAATGCAAAGGGTTTTTACAAATATATTAAGGAAAAAAGGATAACTAGGGAGAGAATCGGGCCCCACAAAGATCAGCAAGGCGGCCTTTGCGTGTAGCCGCAGAAAATGGGGGAGATACTAAATGAATATTTTGCATCAGTATTTACTGTGGAAAAGCATATGGAAGATATGGACTGTAGGAACATAGATGATGACATCTTGCAAAAGAGGAGGAAGTGCTGGATGTATTGAAACGGTTAATGGTAATAAATCCCCAGGAACTAATCAGGTGTACCCGAGAACTCTGTGGGAATCTAGAGACGTGTTTGCTGGGTCTCTTGCTGAGATATTTGTATCATCAATAGTCACAGGTGAGGTGCCAGAAGAATGGAGGTTGGCAAAAGTGGTGCCACTGTTTAAGAAGGGTGGTAAAGACAAGCCAGGGAACTATAGAACCGGTGAGCCTGAACTCAGTAGTGGGCAAGTTGTTGGAGGGAATCCTGAGGGACAAGATCCACATGTATTTGGAAAGGCAAGGACTGATTAGAAATAGTAGATATGGCTTTGTGCGTGGGAAATCATGTCTCATAAACTTGATTGAGTTTTTTGAAGAAGTAACAAAGAATATTGAGGAGAGCAGAGTGATAGATGTGATCTATATGGACCTCAGTGAGGCATTTGACAAGGTTACTCATGGGAGGCTGATTAGCAAGGTTAGAACTCATGGTATACAGGGAGAACTAGCCATTTGGATACAGAACGGGCTCAAAGGTAAAAGACAGAGAGTGGTGGTGGAGGATTGTTTTTCAGACTGGAGGCCTGTGTCCAGTGCATTGCCAAAAGGATCAGTGCTGAGCCCTCTACGTTTTTGTCATTTACATAAATGAATTGGATGCGATCATAAGAGGTATAGTTAGTAAGTTTACAGATGACACCAAAATTGGAGGTGTAGTGGACAGCGAAGAGGGTTACAACAGGATCTGGACCAGATGGGACAATGGGCTAACTAGCAGATGGAGTTTAATTCAGATAAATGCGATGTGCAGCATTTTGGGAAAGTAAGTCTTAGCAGGACTTATACACGTAATGGTAAGATCCTAGGGAGTGTTGCTGACCAAAGAGACCTTGGAGTGCAAGTTCATATCTCCTTGAAAGTAGAGTCGCAGGTAGATAGGATAGTGAAGAAGGCGTTTGGTATGCTTTCCTTTATTGGTCAGAGGATTCAGTACAGGAGATGGGAGGTCATGTTGCGTCTGTACAGGACATTCGTTTGGCAATTGTTGGAATATTTTGTGTAATTCCGGTCTCTTTTCTATCGATAGAATTGTTGTGAAACTTGAAAGGGTTCAGAAAAGATTTACGAGGTTGTTGCCAGGATTAGAGGATTTGAGCTACAGGGAGAGGCTGAACAGGCTGGGACCATTTTCCCTGGAGCTTCGGAGGCTGAGGGGTGACCTGACAGAGGTTTGGAGGAATATGGGTCGGGTGCTGGCAGGTGGGACTAGATTGGGTTGGGATATCTGGTTGGCATGGACGAGTTGGACCGAATGGTCTGTTTCCGTGCTGTACATCTCTATGACTCTATCACTCATAGAGGTTATAGAAATAAACTGTGTGGTCGCGTCTGGAGGAGATTAAAGGTATAAAAGTCTGTAGTTACCGAAGGAAATTACATCAATCGGGACCAGCAGAGTTTACAGAGACTGAGTGCGTTTTAGAGACAGGAAGAGTTCATAGTCATCATTAGAAATGCAGAAACTATTTTATGAGAGAAACAGGGTCACTCTGCACTGTGTCCAGAGACAAGGAGGAGTCTAACAGCTGGAGGAGGTTACTAAGGTACAGAGCTTTTTTGTTGTCGTGACGGGAAGGTTACAGAGATCATGAAGGTAGTAGGAGTTCAAAATAGTCACAAAGACAGGGAGATTTTTCAGGTTTGGAAAGGACTACACTGACCAGAATGGCTTAAGGAACTGAAGAGTTATTTTTCACAGTTAAAGAGAGATGTGACAGAACCCGGGATTAAAGGCAAAGGCAGAAACTTGGAGAGTTTTACTGATATGAGGAGCTTACACGAATAAGCAGGATTGTAGGGGCTCATAGAGATAGGTGAAGTGGTATCGATGAAACAGACAATGGAGAAACTGATAGACATAGGGAGGGTTCTGTGGAATAGATGAATTTAGACAAGATGGTGATAATGAAGCCTGAGAATTTTCTCATGTTCCTTGCCCAGCATTGTTCTTACATCATGTCCTCAGGGTCTGAATTAAAGTCGATGAACTCCTCCCTGTGCTGTTTACTGTGAGTGATCTTACCGGCTGCAGGATTTACTGAAGGCTCCAGATCTCACTCTCCATTTCTCTCTGGCTGATGAACTGTCTTCAATGTGGTGATGGACGAGACAGGAATTGGGAATTCTGCTGAGTCAGGGACATAAGGAATACCTACAGGAGACAGAGAAATAGACAGAATGGAAAATTGGACGAATGCAATGAAGGTTACGCATGGAGAATTCCCAGTCTCCATCCATGTCCTGTGCAGTTGCTTCCCTCTGGAGTGGAAAATGCTGTTGGCTCAGGATCTGGAGTAGCTGCAAGAGTGAGAGACACTGATAGACTCACACAGTGAGGGATATCACATGGAGAGGGAAAGCGATATCAGCAGAGTGCAGGAATGTATCAGGGTCACACAATGGTATCATCAGAAGTGGTTCTGACTAGTGAGCACTGCTACCAGTACTCAGGGAGGACTGTTCTATTTTATTGGGATAGGCTCCTCTTGTACCAGGATTATGCAGTGTGCTGTAAACCGACACAGATGAGGAGGGGGACAGGTCTTAGGTGAATGGAAATTCCCAAGTCCAAAGAGAAAGGTTGAAATATTGAAACACCATGGAGATGTGAATGTAGATCAAAAGAAAGAAACAGTAAGGGACTGAGTTTAATTAAGATATGACATTGTCAAACAGATTTGTGACAGGAAATTATTGGTTAAAATAAAGTAAATGTCATTTCTGCCCTTCACAATTTCTCATACACCACAAGTGACATCACTTCCCCCCCTCACATCATCGCTGATGCCACACACTCAGTGACTTGCACGCCCCCCCACCCCCCATTGCCGTGTTTGCCACCACTTCCGCCTCCACCAACGCCACTCACCTGCATTCTGCTGACACCCCCCCCCCGGTCCCACCGTCACCATCCCTGCCCCCAGAACCCTGAGGGGAACACCACCCCTGCTCATGACTCCAACCCCATTCCCCCAACACTACACCCACTCCAGTTACAGGCTCCGTCGCCTCCTCCAGCTCCACACCTACTCCTGATCCCAGCTCCCAGGCCTGCCGAGTTTTCACCATTCCCCCTGACCTCCCCCTCACTGAGGACGAATGATCAGTACTCAGCAAAGGCCTCACCTTTATCCCCCTCTGTCCACACATCAATGAATTTAATACAAGCCGTGACATCGAACACTTCTTAAACCACCTCCGCCACAGAGCTTACTTTTACAATGAAGATTCCCGCCTATTTTCTGAGGACCTCTTCGCCCACCTCCAGCACCCTTTATCCACCTGGACACCCCGCGCTGGTCTATTACCTGCCTTCGATTTCTTCATTTCCAAATTCCACCGAGACATTAACCGCCTCAACCTATCTACCCCCTCCCCCACTCCAACCTCTCACCCTCACAACGTGCAGCCCTCCACTTCCTCTGCTCCAATACCGACCTCACCATCAAACCAGCAGATAAAGGTTGTGCAGTGGTAGTCTGGTGCACTGACCTCTGCACCGCTGAAGCCATGATGCCAACTCAAAGACACCTCCTCCTACCACGCCCTCTACCATGGCCCACCACCCATCACCAAACCGTCATCTCCCAGAGCATACATAACCTCATCACCTCAGGAGGAGATCTCCCACCCACAACTTCCAACCTCATTGTCCGGGATCCCATACTGCCCGATTCCACCTCCTTCCCAAGATCCACAAGCCTGACCACCCTGGCCGACCCATTGTCTCAGCATGCTCCTACACCACCGAACGCATGTCTGCCTACCTCGACATTGTCCTATCCCCCAGTCTAGGAACTACCCACTTTCGTTTGAGACACCACTCACACCCTCCACTCCTCCAAGACATCCATTTCCCTGGCCCCCAACGCCTCATCTTCACCATGGATATCCAATCCCTCTACACCTCCATCCTCCATGGCCAGGACCTCCTAGCCCTCCGTCTCTTCAACTCCCGACGTTCACAATAGTACCCTTGCGCAGATACTCTCATTCGGTTAGCTGAACTTGTCCTCACCCTTAACAATTTTTCCTTCAAATCCTCCCACTTCCTCCAGACCAAAGGGGTAGCCATGCGCACCCGTATTGGCCCCAGCTATACCTGTCTCTTTGTTGGCTACGTAGAACAGTCCATCTTCCGTAGTTACAATGGCACCACTCCCCACGTCTTCCTCCGCAACATTGAGGATTGCATTGGCACCACCTCGTGCTGCCTCGAGGAGTTTGTGCAATTCATCAACTTCACCAACACATTCCACCCTGACCTTATATTTACCTGGACCACCTCTGACACCTCCCTCCCCTTCCTGGACCTCTCCATCCCCATTAATGACAACCGCATGGACACCGACATTTTTTACAAACCTACCGATTCCCACAGCGACCTAGATTACATATCTTCCCACCCTACCGCCTGCAAAATTCCCAACCCCTATTCCCAATTCCTCCGCCTCCACTGTACCTGCTCCCAGGTGGGCCAGTTCTACCACAGAACACACCAGATAGCCTCCTTCTTTAGAGATCGGAATTTCCCTTCCCAACTGGTAAAATATGCCCTCCAGCGCATCTCGTCCGCATCCCGCACCTCCACCTTCAAACCCAAGCCCTCCAACCCCTGGTGCTCACCTTCCACCCTACCAACCTTCGCATAAACTAAATCATCCGCCGTCATTTCCGCCACCTCCAAACGGACCCCAACACCAGGGATATATTTCCCTCCCCACCCCTTTCCGACTTCCGCAAAGACCGTTCCCTCCGTGACTATCTGGTCAGTTCCAAGCCCCCAAAAAACACACCTTCCCTACCTGGCACCTTCTCCTGCCACTGCAGGAATTCGAAAACCTGCGCCCTCACCTCTCCCCTCACCACCATCCAAGGCCCCAAAGGAGCCTTGCACATCCAAGGTTTTACCTGCACATCGACCAATATAATTTATTGTATCCGTTGCTCCCGATGCGGTCTCCTCTACATTGGGGAGACTGGACGCCTCCTAGCAGAGCACTTTAGGGAACATCTCTGGTACACCCGCACCAATCAACCCCACCGTCTGTGACCCAACATTTCAACTCCCCCTCCCACTCTGCCGAGGACATGCAGGTCCTGGGCTTCCTCCACCGCCACTTCCTCACCACCCGACGCCTGGAGGAAGAACGCCTCACCTTCCGCCTCGGAACAGATCAACCCCAGGGCATCAATGTGGACTTCACCAGTTTTCTCATTTCCCCTTCCCCCATCTCACCCCACCTCCAGCCTTCCAGCTCAGCACCGCCCTCATGACCAGTCCTAATGGCCTATCTCTCTTCCCACCTATCCATTCCACCCTCGTCTCTGACCTACCACCCCCATCCCCACCCCCATTCAGCCATTGTACTCTTTGCTACCTCCCCCCATCCTCCACTCTGACCTATCACCTTCTTCCCCACCCCATTCACCTATTGTACTCTATGCTAATTTCTCCCCATCCCACGCCCCTCTCATTTATCTCCTCACTCTGCAGGCTCCCGGCCTCTGTTCCTAATGAAGGGCTTTTGCCCGAAACATCGATTTTCCTGCTCCTCGGATGCTGCCAGACATGCCGTGCTTTTCCAGCACCACTCTAATCTAGACTCTGGTTTCCAGCATCTGCAGTCCTTGATTTTACCTTATTGGAGGAGGAGACTACCGAGATAAGGCATGCTGTAGACACTGAAGCAATTTACAGGGATAGGGATGGTATTCTGGAATGCAGTACATTTCAAATGTGTGGAGGGACTATCGGGAAGGGAGGAGGTTACAGCAATAGGATCTGTTATAGGAATTAAAAATTATTGAAGGCACTGGACCACAAGACATGCCATAGATACACTGTTGAAGAGTAGTGAGTTTTAATATAACAGAACTTACATTTGGGTGGTGATTGAGCCTGGGGTGTGTGTGTGTACTTTGCTCCCCTCCAGCACTGTATCTATGTCATGTTGTGTTAGCAGATGTTTGGAGTCCTCTCATTGTTCTTTGCTCTGTACACTGTGGGTGACCTTACCTCACTACAGGATTTATTGAAGGCTCCAGTTCTCCTTTCCCTTTGTCTCTCTCTGGCTGACCAACTGCGTTCAATGAGGTGATGGACGATCTACCCAGCAGCTGGAAAGGCTATTGAGTCAGGACTTTCCTGAGTACCTACAGGAGACAGAGAAATAGACAGAATGGGAAACTAAACAGATGCAGTAAGAGTTACACATGAAGGATGGCACTGAGTTCCACAGAGATCTGTAAAATGGAGCGATATTAAGTCATAGTCCCAGAATGCTGGAAGATGTCAGGATCACACATTCATGTTGGAAGAATGGGTTTAGCTTCATGATGCCCTGGTATCAGTGCTCAGGGACGAGCATCCAGTGAGCAGGTGAAGTAATGGCCAAGTGGTATTATTGCTTGAGAATGTATCCAAAACCTCAGCTAATGTTCAGGGGAGGCAGGATTGAATTCCGCCATCTGAAAAGGAGACATTTTAAATCATTAATTTTAAAAATAGTAATTAACAATCCACGAATAAGTATGGAACCATTACTGATGTACAACAAATCCAAACACTTGTCCTTTAGAGAAGGACATCTGCCCATCCTCACGTGGTCTGCACGACATACCCACAGCTAAGTGTTTGCCTCTCAATGACCCTCTGAAATGGCCGAGCAAGCTACTCAGTTCAAGGGTTTCTGGGACTGGGCAAGAAAGGCTGATCAGCCAGAGACTCACACATCCCATACCTGATTTTTAAAAAAATCTATTAGGATGGTCCCCCCGGAACTGTGCTGGGACCAGTGTTCTGACCAATCATGTCGGTAGGTTTATGGACAGGGCATTAAACTGACAGAGAGGATGCAGGTGAAAGGAGCTTTCCAAATTCAAAGGGGAAAGGTGAAGCAATGGAACAGCATGGGAATGTGGCTGAAGACAAGCAGAAAGGAACAGGATGGGACAGAGTTTAACTAAAATTGTACATCAGCAAATAGATTTGTGACAGAAAATTGTGGAAGAGAGTATATCATGTTTTTTTTTAATGGACAACGTTGCTGCAATAAGGTCGATGGATTTGTGACACAGAGATAAAAGATATTTAGACACCAGGGACACATGGATACAGGGTGAACAAAAATATTCAGTGGTTCGTAATCTTGTGCAAACTCAGGCAAAATGGGCAACGCGAACAATAATGGATAACAAAGGCATTATAGAGAAAGCATTTGGCCGCAGATCATGAAGTAGAGTCAGTCTGAATGTACATTTTGGCTACTACTTGCCAAGGACACAAGCAGCAGAACAGTTTTAGCCACCGAACAGCATTTCATTGCTCATCACTGCATTAAACAGGAACTCATTGGAATATTTTAACAAAAGCATTGTGATAATTTTGGAAAACTTCAATATTTGTATAATCTGAGACAATCACACGGTCAACATTGATATTGGAAGAGGAGTTCGGTTAATTTTTTTTCAGTGTTTCTTTGAAAAACACATTGTGCAACTGTTAAGGGACATAACTATCGCAGAGCGACCGTGTAATGAGACTTAGTGAATGAGTAATGTCACCTGCAGAGATCCTTCGGGAAATTGTGATAAAGTGCAGTTTAAATAAATATAAAGTTTTAACGTGAATCGCAGAAAGGACAAGTTACAACTAGATACAAAAGTAGCCAATGACATGAGTTTGAGAGGAGAACTGACCAAGGTAAACAGGCTAAACAGACTGAAATATGTGCATGTAAATGAAGAGTGGAAAACATTTGAAGGGACAATGCAAAATACTCAACAAAAGGACATTCAATTGAAACAGTAAAAACCTCAGCAAGAAATTCCCACTGATCCCTCACAAAAGGGATTATATCAGATTATGAGGCTGAGAAGATCACCAAAAGTACTTAAAATCTTGAAGTCAGAGTTTTTTAGAGTAAATGTTAATGGATTGCAATGGGTCGGCTCGCAGGAGGAGGGCCGTGGGAAGGGGAGCCACGGTCAGGGTTCATTGACACGATAGGAACAAGGAGAGGTGAAGGTGGTGAGAGTGTTACAAAGCCAGTAAGGATTTCTGCAGCTGGAGGGGCTTGCAGAGGTATGGAGGGACATATGTATTTTTATTTATTTATTAGATGTGGGTATCACTGCCTGGACCAACATTCTTTGACCCCTCTGCTAATTACCCAGAGGGCAGCTCAGAGTTAGCTATATTGCTGTGGGTCTGTCGGCCAGACCAGGATGGAATGTCAGATGTCTAAGATTAAATTACTTACAGTGTGGAAATAGGCCCTTCCGCCTAACAAGCGCAACCCACCCATACCCCTACATGTACCCCTTACCTAACATTACGGGCAATTTAGAATGGCCAATTCACCTGACCTGCACATCTTTGGACTGTGGGAGCACCCGGAGGAAACCCACGCAGACACGGGGAGAACGTGCAAACTCCACACAGTCAGTCGTCTGAGGCGGGAATTGAACCCGGGTTTCTGGCGCTGTGAGGCAGCAGTGCGAACTACTGTGCCACCGTGCCGCCCTAAAGGACATAAGTGAACCAGATGAGTTCTTCCTAATGGTCAACAATGTTCTTTATGATAGATGCACCAATATCCTTTACAGATACACCATGACATCCGAACTCCTACTCTCAATGCTCCCATCCCAAACCATCCCAAACGCCTGCTTCACCAGCCTGTCTACCTGTGGCACCACATTCAAAGAACTGTGTACCTGCATCCCTGGGTCTCTGACTGACAACACTACCCATGGCCCGAACATGAACTGTACAAGTCCCACCCTGGTTTGTTTCAGCAAAATGGAACACCTCACATTTATCGAATTAAACTCCACCTGCTATTCTTTAGCCCACTATCCCAGCAGTACTGTTAATCTTGTTGTATCATATATAATCTTCTCCACTAACCACTTTACCACCTACGTCAGTGACACCCAAGAAGCTAACCTACCAGGAAACCAATATTCCCAACCAATCCATTTATCCAGATGACAAACAACAGTGGACCCACTACACCGCTGATCACATGTCTCCAGTCAGAAAAACAAAATGTCACCGATCACTCTGTGTCTCCGACCATCAAGCCAATTTTGTATCCAGTTCACGAGCTCCTCCTGAATGCCATATTCTTTTTACACTGATCTGTGTTTATTACCTAGTTTACCAGAACGAACACAGAGCGAAGAGCAGCCCAAGAACCGTTGGCCATGATTTCATGCCAACCTTTTATCCAATTGTAAGATCAAACTAACCGGCATACCCTTCATTTTACTATTATCCATGTGTCTGTCCAAGAATCTATTAAATGTTCCGAAAGTATCTAATTTTACTACCACCATTGGCAGTGCATTCCAACCACCTACCATTCTCTATCCTCTTATCCATTCTCCATTCACCTTAAAATTACACCCCCTTGCAATAGCCATTTATGCCATAGGAGGAAAAGTCTCTCACTATTCACACTCTCTGTGCCTCTCATCACCTTGTTCACCTTGAACAGGTCGCCCCGCCACTTCTTCACTCCAATGAGAAAAGCCTTAGCTCCCTCAAACTTTCTTCATAAGAAATGCCCTCCATTCCAGGCAGCATCCTGGTAAACTTCCTGTGTACGCTCTCTAAAACTTGCACATCCTTCCTGTAAATAGGGGACCAAAGTTTGTGAGAAGATTTGTAGCTCAGGTGCTTGTTGCTGTGGTTCTGTTCGCCGAGCTGGAAGCTTTTGTTGCAAACGTTTCGTCCCCTGTCTAGGTGACAGCCTCAGTGCTTGGGAGCCTCCTGTGAAGCGCTTCTGTGGTGTTTCCTCCGGCATTTATATTGGCCGGTCACCTGCCGCTTCCGGTTGGCAGTTTCAGCTGTCCGCTGTAGTGGCCGGTACATTGGGTCCAGGTCGATGTGTTTGTTGACGGAGCTTGTGGATGAGTGCCATGCTTCTAGGAATTCCCTGGCTGTTCTTTGTTTGGCTTGCCCTATAATGGTAGTGTTGTCCCAGTCAAATTCATGTTGCTTGTCGTCTGCGTGTGTGGCTACTAGGGATAGCTGGTCGTGTCGTTTTGTGGCTAGTTGATGTTCCTGGATGCGGATCGTTAGCTGTCTTCCTGTTTGTCCTGTGTAGTGTTTTGTGCAGTCCTTGCATGGGATTTTGTACACTACATTAATATTGCTCATGCTGGATATCTGGTCCTTCGTTCTGGTGAGTTGTTGTCTGAGTGTGGCTGTTGCTTTGTGTGCTGTTATAAGTCCTAGTGGTGACAGTAGTCTGGCTGTCATTTCAGAAATGTTCTTGATGTATGGTAGTTTGGCTAGGCCTTTGGGTTTCGGCATGTCCTCGTTCCGTTTTCTTTCCCTTAGGCATCTGTTGATGAAATTGCGCGGATATCCGTTTTTGGCGAATACCTTGTATAGGTGTTCCTCTTCCTCTTTTCACAGTTCTGGTGTGCTGCAGTGTGTTGTGGCCCTTTTGAATAGTGTCTTGATGCAACTTCGTTTGTGTGTATTGGGGTGGTTAATTTCATAGTTCAGGACTTTGTCTGTGTGTGTGGCTTTCCTGTGTACCTTAGAGGTAAATTCTCCATTTGGTGTTCTCTGTACCCTCACGTCTAGGAATGGGAGTTGGTTGTCTTTTCTTCCTCTCTCATGAATCGGATTCCTGTGAGTGTGGAGTTGATGATCCGATGTGTTTTCTCTATTTCCGTGTTTTTAATAATTACAAAGGTGTCATCCGCGAATCTGACCCAGAGTTTGGGTTGAATTTGTGGTAAGACTGTTTGTTCTAACCTTTGCGTCACTGTGACCACTAGGACTTCTAACAGCACACAAACCAACAGCCACACTCAGACAACAACTCACCAGAACGAAGGACCCGATACCCAGCATGAGCAAAACTAATGTAGTGTACAAAATCCCAAGCAAGGACTGCACAAAACACTACATAGGACAAACAGGAAGACAGCTAACGATCCGCATCCACGAACATCAACTAGCCACGAAATGACACGACCAGCTATCCCTCGTAGCCACACACGCAGACGACAAGCAACATGAATTTGAATGGGACAACACTACCATTATAGGGCAAGCCAAACAAAGATCAGCCAGGGAATTCCTAGAAGCATGGCACTCATCCAGAAACTCCATCAACAAACAGATCGACCTGGACCCAATATACCAGCCAGTACAGCGGACAGCTGCAACTGACAACCGGAAGCGGCAGGGACAGGCCACTATAAATGCCGGAGGAAACACCACAGAAGCGCTTCACAGGAGGCTCCCAAGCACTGCGGCTGTCACCTAGACAGGGGACGAAACATTTGCAACAAAAGCTTCCAGCTCGGCGAACAGAAACAAGGCAGGGGACCAGAACTGAACACAATATTCCAAGTGTGGTCTCACCAGGATGCTATAAAGATGCAGTAAATCCTCACGGCTCTTGAAATCAATCCCGCTGCTTAGGAAAGCCAACACAACATATGCCTTTTTAACAACCCTACCAACGTGCGTGGAAACTTGAGGGACCTCTGGACATGGACCCCATGAACTCTCTGTTCCTCAACACTGCTAAATATACTGACTTTCAACCTTTATTCTGTATTCAAATTCGTCCTTCCAGAATGAATCACTTCACACTTTTCCAGATTGAACTCCATCTGCCACTTCCAGTCCAGCTCTGCGTCCTGTCAATATCCCATTGCAACCTACAACAGCCCTCCACATTCCCGACCACTCCACCGACCTTCATGTGATTGGCAAACTTACTAACCCACTCTCCAACATCCACATCCAAGTCATTTATAAAAATCACAAAGAGCAGAGTCCCAGAGCCGACTGTTACAGAACGCCACAGGTCACTGAGCACCAGGCTCAATACTGTCCATCTGCTGCCACACTCTGTCTTCTCTGGGCCACCCAATCCTGTCTCCAGACAGATAGATTTCCCCACATCCCGATCATCCTTCTTTTCTGAATGAGCCATCAACGTATTCGGACATATCCTTAAAGAACTCAATAAGGTTTGTGAGGCATGACCTGCCCCTCACAAACCCATGCTGACTATATATAATTTAACTATTGTTTTCCAAGTAGTCATAAATCCTGTCATTAGAGTCCTCGCCAATATTCTGCACACAACAAACATGAGACTAAATCTCTAATTCCCAGGATTCTACCTCCGTAACAGAGCCCAGACTCCACAAATCGTCCCTCCTCTGCCATGTTCCCCAGAAGGGCACTGAAGGGTGGTGGGAATTACAGAGATAAGGAGGAATATCAGGACAGGAGGATTTTGCAGACATTAGGAGGGTTGCAGTGCCAAAAGGAGGCTTTAGTAATTGTGAGGTTTCATGTGATGAAGGCATTTTTGGAGGGAGGGAGGGAGGATTGTAGGGAATTGAGAGGTTTCACAGTTTGAGTGTTTCGTTAGGACTGCAAGAGGATACTGAGTTGGGAAGCACTGGTGGTTGTTACATAGACATGGTTTTGGCTGCAATGGCAGGAAGAGGATTCAGGAAGCTGGAGAACATGGTTTCTGAACAAAGTTACACAAATGGGAAAAGTTGTCAGAGGTGGAGGTGTTTACAGAGACAGCAATGGTCTGATCTGGAGCAGAGGACCCAGATTGAGAGGGATGTGGGAACTGGAGGTGATTTCACAGGGAGGGAGGACCATCGACCCAGAGGAGGTTACAAAAATCTGGAGAGCTGTAGGGTCTGCAGGAGTTCGTGGAGTTGGGGAGGAGGGAGGAATGGAGCAGCTTATAGGGATAAGGAAGTTGGTAGGAAAGGTCAGATCACAGACAGGGACTATTTTGGGATTGGAGCGGATTACAGAGATAATGTAGGATGTATAGACTGTAAGAAAAAACACACAAAGGGAGGGTAGTTGGGACTGAACAGGTTTAGAGTTATCGAAAGGCTTAGGTTCTGGGCTTATTTAGACAGGGAAGGTGTGGAATCGGACAGATGTTCCTGGAGATGAGAACAGCAATTTTGGTTGGAGACAGTTAAACAGATAAAGGAACATTAGTAATCTCCTCCAGTTTGGCCTAAGTGGTGAAGTATTGTAGGTAACCATGATGTTCACACAGATAGGGGTGTAAGGGCTGGAAAAGTTTATGCAGATGAGTAGATTGGTGGAAATACTGGAAGAGCTTACATTGACAGGGTGGGTGGTAGTGATGAGAGCATGGTACACAGATCGCAGTTCCTTTAGGAACTGGACCGGGACAGTGAGAAGATTATAGGGTCTCCACAGATTGATTGCGTCTTTAGGGCTGGAAGAGGTTCGGAAGATATGGAAACCTTAAACCCAATGTATACCACCTTCATTTGCCAGAGCAGAGCCTCAATATCCCTCATCAGCGAGGGATCCCTAAACCTGCCATTTTCCTTTCACCCTAACAGTTACATACTGACCCTGGATTTGCAGTCTTACACTTTTAAAAGCCTCCCATTTTCCAGTCGTTTCTTTTCCTTCAAACAGACTCACCCGCTCAACCTCTGCTAGATCCTGTTTCATCGCCTCAAAACTGGCTGTGTTCCAGCATAGCTTCTTAACCTGTGGACCTCTCCTATCGTTTTCCATAGTTACGTTAAAACTAAGACAGTTGCGGTCAACTGGACCCAAAGTGCTCTCCGACTGACACTTCAGTCACTTTCTGACCTTGTTTTCTCAGGGGAGATCCAATGTTGGGCGCACCTGTGTAGAGTAGGACCATCTACATATTGATCAAGGAAACTTTCTTGGTAACATTTGACAAATTCCAACCCATACGGGCCTTTTATTCTTTGAGTTGTCCAGTCAATCCAGGGGAAATTAAAATCTCTAATCAATACTACTCTCTTATTCCTACAGCTGTCTACAATCTCTCGACACATCTGCTCTTCTCATACCCGCTGGCTATTTGCGAGTCTGTAATACAGTCCCAACAAAGTGACCACCCCCTTCTTCTTTCTAACTCCTAAACATATGGCCTCATTAAATGACATTTTAGGAGTATCCTCTCTGAGCACTGTTGTTATGTTCTCCCTTATCAAAAGCGCAACTCCCCCTCCTCACTTACATGTCTTTCTGTCACGCCTGCACCCTCTGTATCTGGGAACATTGAGCTGCCAGTCCTGCCCTTCTCTCAACCAAGTTTCTGTTATGGCTGTAATATCCCAGTCCACAGAGCCAATCCATGTTCTGACTTAGTCTGCCTTACCAGGCAGGCCTCATGAAATAAATGGCCTTTAACCAGAAGTCTTTTCCGTCCCTTGGCTGTGCCCCTGGATATCCTGAATAGGAAACTTGTTCTCGTTGGCTGGTGTATTTTCCTCTGAGTGGCCGATGGTCTCTCTCTTTTTCAGAATCCCAATCCCCTGGCAAACTAGATTAAACCCTCCAGGTAACTCTAGCAAATCTTCACCCCCAGATTGCTAGTGCCCCTCTGGTTCAAGTCCAACACGCCCCCCTTTTCCAGGTCACCTCTACCTCAGAAGATATCCCAATGATCCAAGACGTAAAAACCCTTCCCCCTCCACCAGCTCCTCAGGCACTCATCCATCCGGCTTTTCCTGCTATTTCCATATTCACTGATGAGCGGCACTGGGAGTAATCTGGGGCTCACTACCCTTGTAGCCCTTTTTACCTTCTTACCTAACTCCCGATAATCACTTGACCAGAACCCATCCAACTGTATCTATGTCATGGGTACTGATGTGCACAATTATCACTGGTAGTTCACCCTCCCCCTGGAGAAAGGGGCAAAACCTGACCTCCCCTTGGGGAAAAAGGTAGGGAAAGGGACTGAGGTATTAGTTGGGGATAGTTTTGACAAAGTGACACAGCTGTATTAGGTTGAAAACAGTTATGGAAAAAGACAGGCCTGGTCCACAAGTGAACCATCAACGTTGTCCTGCCCCAATCCAGAAGGTATCGGTGAAGAGCTTTTAACAGTTGTTTGTGGAGACTATTTGCAGGTAAAGGGACCTCAGGCAGTTGCGAAGCTTTCAAAAGAGCGATAAAATGAGAGTTCAGGGTGAGGATATTTCTGTTCGTGTGAAGGACAATGCTGATTACAAGTAGAAAATTCTGGATGACTGGGGATATTGAGGTTCTGGTCAAGAAAAAGGCAGTCCATGTCATATATGGCCAGCTGGACTCCTCGAAGAACATTGTGGGTACAGTAATACACTGAAGAGGGAAAGCAGTAGGGCAAACAGGAGACCTGGGAAAACTTTGGCTGATAATGCTGAGTAAGATCCAAAGGAATTCTACATGAATACTAACGACAGAAGATTAACTAAAGACAGAATATGCCCCATTAAAGATCAATGGTATAATCCATGTGTGGAACCACAGAAGATGGCTGAGATCCTTGACCAAAATTTCGCATCAGTACTTAAAAGCTGGGGAAGTCAGGGAAATGAAGTCTTCAAAAGACTCCACATAACAGAACGTTACGAGCTGGTGTTTTAAAAACACATTAAAAAAAGACAAATCCCTCGAGCTAATCGTGTATATCCGAGGACATTGGCGAAAACTCAGGAAGAATTGCCCCTTAAAGAGGTATTTATATCAGTGACAGCCACGGGTGATGAGCTGGAAGCCTGCAGGGTGTTTAATGTTGTGCCAGTGTTAAAAACTGCTGTGAGGGAAAGCCAGGCATCAAAAGACCAATTGGCTTGACGTTAGTGGTGCGTACGGTGTTGGAGGGGGCTCTGAGGGACAGGAAGGCAAGGGTTGATTAGGAACAGTTAACGCAAAGTACACAAGTAGAGTCTCACAAACTTGCCTGAGTTTGTTGAAGACGTGACTAAGAAGATAGAAGAAGACAGAACAGGAGACTGTGTCGATACTGACCACAGCAAGGCCTTGGACAGGGTTTAGCATGGAACACTGGTTAGTAAGATTAGATCATATGGGATCAGGGAGAGATAGCCAACTGGATACAAAATTGGCTTGACAGTAGGAAACAGTGGTGGGAGAGGGTTGTTGTGCAGAATGGGGGCCTGTGACCAGCGGTGTGCCATAAGGAACAGTGCTACATCCACTGTTATGCATCATTTACAGAAAATATTTCTGTAAGAGCATAGGAGTCATTGTTAGTAAGTTTGTTGATAAACGTCCGTATATAACACGGGTTATAGTGGGCTGGGAATACAGTTATCGAAGGAGATCGCGAACAACTGAGCCAGTGGGCCAAAGGATGAAAGATGGAGTTGGATTAAGGTGATGGATATTGTTAAGGCAAACTAGGGAGGACTCTCAGTTAATTGTCGGGCCTTGGGCAGTGTTGTCGAACAGAGAGAGACCAAGGGGTACAGTTACATTGTTCCTTGGAAGTGGCATGCAGGTGGACAGGATGAGGAAAGTGACATTAGGCACACTTGCCGTCATGGATCAGAGCATTGAGGACACGAGCTGGTACATCATGATACGGCTGTACAAGACATTGCTGGGTCCCCAGTTGGAGTACTGCATAGAATTCTGATCCTCCTGCTTTAGGAAGCATTTCCTGAAACTGTAAATGGAGCAAGGATTGACGAAGGTGTTACTGATACTAAAGGATTTGAGAGAAAAGGAGAAGCTGGATAAGCTGGAAAGCAACATCGGGGAATGAGATAGCTTTGGCTGATAAGGTTAAGGAGAATGCAAGGAAATTTTACAGTACACACATACAAAAAGCAACTAGAGAGACAATAGGGCCCAGCAAAGATCAGTAAGGCCATCCATGTGTGGAACCACAGGAGATGAGTGAGACCCTAAATGAACATTTTATGTCAGAACTTACTGCGGACAAGTCAATTAAAGAAACAGTGATGGTTTGTAAAGAGTCCCCATTACAGAAGAGGTGGTTCTGGAGGTCTTCAAACATAAAGGTAGAGAAAGCCCAAGTCCTGAACAAGTGTATCTCAGAACATTGTGGCAAAGTAGTGGCATGGACCCGAGCAGAACTATTTGCGTCATTGTCCTTCGATGATACAAATCGCAGGACGATGATTAAAACCACGAGGGATACAGGTAAGGTGATAAGCCAACGTCTTTAACCCAGGGTAGTGAAGTCCATAACTAGATTGAATTGAAGTGCAGAAGGAGGAGGTGTTAGCAATTCTGCAAAGTCCAAAAATAGATAAGTCCCCGAGACCGAATGGGATTTACCCTCGGATTCTCTGGGAATCCAGGAAGGAGATTGCCAAGCCGTTGGCTTTGAGGTTTATGTCGTAATTGTTTACAGGAATAGTGCCAGAATGTTGGAGGAGAGCAAATGTTATCCCCTTAGATTAGATTACTTACAGTGTGGAAACAGGCCCTTTGGCCCAACAAGTCCACACCGACCCTCTGATGAGCAACCCACCAAGACCCATTCCCCGACATTTACCCCTTCACCTAACACTATGGGCAATTTACCATGGCCAATTCAGCTAACCTGCACATTTTGGACTGTGGGAGAAAACCGGAGCACCCGGAAGAAACCCACACAGACACAGAGAGAATGTGCAAACTCCACACAGACAGTTGGCTGAGGCAGGAATTGAAGCCGGGTCTCTGGCGCTGTGAGGCAGTAGTGCTAACCACTGTGCCACCATGCCACCCCAAGCAGGGCGGTGGAGAAAATCCTGGTCGTTTTCGACATGTGAGCCTTACTTTGATTCTGGGTAAAGTGTTGGAAAGGCTTGTAAGGGATAGGATTTATAATCATATGAAGATGAGTAAGTTGATTAGGGATAGCCAACACGATTTTGTGAAAGGTAGGTTCTGCCTCACAAAACTTATTGAGCTTTTTAAGAAGGTGAACAGAGAGATGGATGAGGGTAAAGCAGTTGATGTGGTGTATATGTATTTCAGTAAGGCGTTTGTTAAGTTTCCCCTGGTAGGCTATTGCCGATAATACGGAGGCATGGGTTTGTGGGTGATTTCGCAGTTTGGATCAGAAATTGGCTCACTGAAAGAAGGCAGAGGGTAGTGGTTGATGGGAAATATCGTTCCTGGAGTTCAGTTACTAGTGGGTACTGCCAGGATGTGTTTGGTTCGACTGTTGCTGTCATTTATACAAATGACCTGGATGAGGGCATTGAAGGATGGGTTAGTAAATTTGCAGAAGACACTAAGGTTGGTAGAGTTGTGGATAGTGACGAAGGATGTTGTCGGTTACAGAAAGTTATAGATAGACAGCTGGACTGAAAGTTCGCAAATGGAGTTTAATGTTGAAAGGTGTGAGGCGATTCACACTGGAGGGAGTAACAGGAACACAGAGTACTGGGATAATGGTAAGATTGTTGGTAGTGCAGATGAACAGAGAGATCTCTATGTCCATGTACATAGATCCTTCAAAGTTGCCACCCAGGTTTATGTTTTTTTTTAAGAAGCCATTCAGTGTGTGAGCTTGTATTGGTAGAGGGATTGAGTTTCAGAACCATTACATCATGCTGCAGCAGTACAAAACTCTGGGTGTGGCCACATTTGTTCAGGAAGGATGTATAAGCTTTGGAAAGAATTCAGAGGAGATTTACTAGGAAGTTACCTGGTATGGAGGGAAGTTCTTATGAGGAAAGGCTGAGGGACTTTAAGCTTTTTTTTCAAGAGAATGTGTTTGAGGTCAATTAATTGAGATAAATAAGATAATCAGCAGGTGAGATGGGTTGGACAGTGAGAGCCTTTTCTCTGGGATGGCGATGCCTACCACAAGGGGAGATAGCTTTAAATTGAGGTAGATATTAATATTAATAAATAGATATGGGACAGATGCCAGAGGTAGGTTCTTTACTCAGAATAGTCGGGGCATGGAATGCATTGCCTGCAACAGTGGTACACTCACCAACTTTAAGGACATTTAAACGGTCATTGGATAGGCATCTGGACACGAATTGGAATAGTGTTGGTTCGGTGGGCTGCAGATTGGTTCCACACGTTGGAGCAAAATCGAACGCCGAAGGGCCTGTATTGCGCTGTCATGTTCTGTGTTCCAGTGGGCATAAATATGAGATTTACAGAAGGGCTTCCTGAAGAAGGGCTAATGCCCGAAACATCGATTCTCCTGTTCCCTAGATGCTGCCTGACCTGCTGCGCTTATCCAGCAACACATTTCGGTCTCTGATCTCCAGCATCTGCAGACCTCATTTTCTCTATAAATATGAGATGGGAGAGGAAAGACTTAAAAGAGATTTTAGGAGAAACTTTTCTACACAGAGGATGGTGCAGTTATGGAATTAGCTTCCAGGGGAAGTGGTAGAGAGAAGTACAATAAAAACATGTAAAAGACATTTGGGTAGGTACATGGGGAGGAGAAGGTTTTTATGGATACGGGTCAAATGCAGGGAAACGTGACTCGTTCATGGACACTGGTCAGCATGGACTAGTTGGATTGAAGGAACAGTTTCCGTGCTGCATGACTCTGTCTCCAGTTATTGGAGGAGGAGATTACCGAGATAAGGCATGTTGTGGACACTGAAGCAAGTTACAGTGATAGGGATGGTAGTCTGGAATGCAGTACATTTCAAATATGTGGAGGACTATTGGGATATGAGGACATTACAGGGATAGGAACTGTTACAGTAGTTACAAATTATTGAAGACACTGGTGCACAATAAATGCCATAGATACAGTGTTGCAGAGTAGTGAGTCTTAGTACAACAGAACGTACATGAGGAGTGGTGATTGAGCCTGGGGTGCGTGTAAACTGTGCTTCCCCTCCAGCACTGTACCTGTGTCATGTCTTGTTAGCCATATTCGGAGCCCTCTAATTGCTCTCTGCTCTGTGCACTGTGAGTGATCTTACCTCACTACAGGATTTATTGAAGGCTGTAGATCTCCCTGCCCTTTGTCTCTCTGGCTGACCGACCATCTTCAATGTGGTTATGGACGAGACACCCAGCAGCTGGGAAGTTAATCGAGTCTGAACCTTTCTGAGTCCCTACAGGAGACAGAGGAATAGGCAGAATGGGAAATTAGACGGATGCAGTGAGGATTAAAAATGGCACTGATACCACTCTGTCAAAAACAGGCACGAAATTTCAGTGAACACAAGACTTTCAAAATGTATTTGACAGCCTAAATACTTTGTTAAGCATTGCCAAAGTATCAGGCACACTTAATTACACGAAGGCTTTCAAGGTGTCTATAGATTCCAGTGATGTGCGTGTCTCTCTTCTTCTGCCCCTCTAATTTCGAAATGTAAACATGATTCATTTTTATTCTGCGTTTATGGGGTTTAATTATCAGGACTGTTGTGTATTTTCGGAAATGCATAACTAAGTCTATTTTGGATACCTCAGTTCTGTGGGTATTCTATATTCTGTTCACTGTGTTTCATCCCTTTATATTGTGGATAATTTTCTCTCTGGTTTTAAAACTGGAAGTCAACCGAGCTAAAGTATTCCGAGTAAATTTTACTATATATTCACCAAAACAAATAACGACGTTACGCTCTGAATGTTTTGAGTGGCGTGGCCTCGGCAAAACGGGGGTTGTTTTTCTCAGAGCAGAAATAATGAGGAGCATGGAATGACAGATTGAAGGACACATTTGCTCTTGATCGATCACCAGGGTTTGTAGATTTCAGATAAGATGCAGAAAGCTTTGAATCGACTGGTAGGAAAACTTTATCATCAGCAGGTGGTAGACTCTGGAACTCACTCTCAAAAAGATCAGTTGGACAGTTAAGACTTCATTCTTCTCTGATTCCACAGGCCAAAGAGTTTCGAAAAATGCTCAAAGCCGAGCATCCCCGCGAGCAACAGTTATTCGATCGGTGGCTTTATGAAATGGAAAGGTGCCCATGAGTAACACGCGTGACTATTCGGCTTCCCTCCTGTGATGACGCTGGAACATTGACTCTCATGTTCTCAGGGACATTTAATGAAGGCATTCTCGTTCCCGCAGATGAGGAGCTCATACCTTATTTCGGCTTTAGATAAATCAGTTTTTATGCGTAATTAAAATGCGCACTGACTTCGAGCCAGGTAGGATTCGAAGCTATAGTCTCCTGATCTGTAGTCAAGCGTGTTATCCATTGCGCCACTCCCCGAATGCACGAGTGTGGTTTTAAGAGCCATGATGTTAACACGAACATGGTTAATAGCTGTCATGTTCACCAGTTGAACAAGCGATAAAGATAATCACTGTTATTGCTTCAGTCCAATATTCATCACCTTGCAAAGCAGCAAATTTTCCAAAAAAATACCACATATGTCCTCATGAAGCTTTCAGTCACACTCTGTCTGCTCAGTCATTCAATGGAATCACTGCTGATCTGATAAATTTCGAATCCACTTCTTCAGGATAACTGACGTGAACGTGAACCTAATCACCACGTTGTATATACCAGTTAACTTTCAGAGGCTTCGAGTACAGTAACGACCTTTGCGAGTATGCAGGAAAGTGAATACTGTGAACCGAGCAAAAAAAATCCCTTCATGGAAATTAATTCAGTTCAAAGTCAACCATATAGGGACGGGCAGATGACGTAAACATTCCTCTGCATCTCTGTGCACAGATGCTTCTCCAAGAATTGACTCTTTGCAGAATTCTTCTTTGTAATTTAGACTGTCCCAGTTGCAGATATTCTCTCAATCCACAAACAAGTGCCCTGCTGAAAACTACTTCACTTCAGATTAAAATAGGTGACTATCTTTTCGCCCAGCTGATGTCCCAATGTTCCCTGCTCCATGTCAATTCAAGTTCCTGCAGGTGAAATTGGAGTTCCCAGCCTGATGTCCCACTGCTTCTTGATGCGTGGGAATTGAAGTCGCTGTCGTTAAAGCGGGAGCTTTTAGCCTCGATATTTTACGCGCCTCTGTATCATCGGAGAATGGCATTCCGCTCACCGATTGCATTTTCGCAGTCACATGCTCGTGCTGAACGCCAACCCCATATCAAATTAGTTTTCGGTGCAGTGCGACTCAATTTCTCTGATTCCACGCCCTTGAACTGGGACTATATGACATGCCATTATATGATTACGTCAATGAGTGACGAAATTGGTAAAGTAACCGATGTTAAAATACAGTGGTATTGAGAAACACATTTCAGCAATACCCTGCAGTTTCCCATGACCCTTTGAGGTTTTGTAGCTATCTCGCAAACGTAATATCCTACAACCTCAGTGTTGCAAACTCTACAGTCTCTCGTGACATAGAATCTAAAGCTTCAACCGAATCTGAGTTCCCACATCTCAGTCACTGTTTGACAAGTATTCCTTTGTGCGTGTGGTTCTGTTCCTGCCATAACCTCTGTCACGATCCTTGTTGCTTTTTTTCTCGTGCTTTTCCATGTGGCGCCAGGATCATGAAATAGTTCTTCCTTGGCATTGTCAACACAGCAAGTTCTGCTCGAATCACTGTCACAGCAATCGGCATTTTTCACGTTTTACTCCATGTAATATGTGCTTAGCAAACGCTGAGAAAATTAATCTTTGTTTTACATAAATTACTCTACGTGGTGATAAGTTTGCTTCTTCAAACACCCACTGTCTCACATCTTTGCGTTTCCCATATCATAACCACCCTTTATCGGAGAAATCTCTCCCTCCCACATGAACTAATTCGCCTAAACGTCCACCCTCCCATTTCACTGAGGTATTGCACAATATAATACTCACATTTACACTATTCATTCTGTACTGCT
Source organism: Chiloscyllium plagiosum (assembly GCF_037043375.1). Taxonomy (NCBI): domain Eukaryota; kingdom Metazoa; phylum Chordata; class Chondrichthyes; order Orectolobiformes; family Hemiscylliidae; genus Chiloscyllium; species Chiloscyllium plagiosum. The sequence continues at coordinate 51,468,775 of NW_028270171.1, forward strand.
GCGGTCACTGTTTTGGGTGAAAGTGCTTAATCCCATGGTCGGCATTTTCAAGCAGTTCAATCCATTTAGATGCAGCTGTTCTGTAATTAATTCTCCTGGGGCAGCTTTTACTGACACGGACAAGAGATTACTGGAGCATCGGGCTCAGGATAAGTGCACAGCGCAGGATTGAGCCAAAGATATTTTATTGGAAAAGACAAGTTTCTGTGGCTTTCTCCAGTCATTTATTTCATTTGTTCATTCGGTTCCCCCGAAAGATTGCGTGTAGTTCTGCAATTCACATTACAGTAGTCATGTGATCGCACTGGAAACCGTGCAGACATTTACCAATTTGAAAAGTTTAGGTTATGAAGACAGATTCTTTTGACTGGGGTTGTTTTCTTAAGGCAGAGGACACTGTGAGGATACATGTTTCATGTGCACTCAGGAATGAGCGACATGAACAATGCAGACTAAAAATAAATGTTTCCTCTTGACCGATCAACAGGGGCGTAGACTGAAGTTAAGAGGTGGAAAGGTTTGAGGAGATATGCAGAAAAATCTCATCAGCAATCGGATGGTTGAATCTGGATTCACTGTCTGAAGGGATGTGCAGAGGCGAACCCACATAACCTTCACAAAAACACGGATATGAACTTGAGATCTTAATGCATGCAAGGCCAAGTGATGAAAATGAATGAAGACAGTCAAGCGATTGCATCTGACGAAAGCATGTACAACGACCTTGTGGGCTGTCATTCTACACATACGTGGTATTCGTGTAGCTGTCCATGGTGGGCTAGCAGTTACATTTTTTTCGCTTTCTTCGCTGTGACCCGGCTTTGATTCTCAGTCCGGGAGTTGGGGTTTATTTTGATCCTGACAAGGACATCAGCAAAAGCAGACCACCAGCAAGGGGAGTGCTTTTATTACCTCGGATCAATTAATGACGTCGAGAAATGAGAGACGATGTCGCAGCCTCTTAAAGAATTGGGACGGTCACTCGGCAGTCTCTGCTCATTCAGACAGTTCACTCTCCATTCTCCTCTGCTTCTGATTCCTAAAGCTGAGATTTGACTCTGCGTCTTGTTTCCTTTACAATCGCAGGTGCCACAGTGAATTTCGGAAAGTTGACAGGTGTAAAGGGCAACGTGAGTGAAGAATTCACCTTCCCCTCCAGTGATGAATCTGGGATATTGACTCTGATGTTCGCAAGGATATTTAAGGAAGGGACTCTTGTCGCTGCAGTTCAAGGTGCAAAACTCATTTCGGCTTCAGAACAGTCAGTTTTAAGTGCAATAAAGTCAGCGCTGCCCGCAAGCCAGGTTGGAATCGAAACTCCACATAGCAGATCTGTAGTTAGGCATGTTATCCATTGTACCACTGGCCCATTGTATGTGCTACATTGTGCGGGAGATTAGCTTGTATGTGAATTTGAAGCCTGCCATTCTTGCTCTTGAACCAAGTCGAAACCTTCACTACAATCTCTGGACCCGAACCAAGCGCATTATCCATTGTGACACTGCGCTTGCGCGTGCTTGAGGTTGGTATTCTGTAGAGTTGTAATCTAAACACGGACATGACCAATCGTACTATTGATCACAAGTTGAATAACCAGGAAAGATAACCACAGTTACAGCTTCATTTCAATGATCCATTGTTTGTGCAGCGGGAGGTTTTGTAACGAAAAGACATTCATCCTCATGAAGCTTCCATTCACTTTGTGTCTACTCAGCCACTCAATGGGATCTCCGCTCATCTGATGAATTTCAAATTCACTTCACTGATTTTGCTCCATCACTTTTGATAAACTAATGCCTAATCACAACATCGTATTCAAGCTAATTTTCGAAGCCTGAATGTGTTTTAACGACCTGTGCGAGTTTACAAGAAATTGAATAAAATGAAACTTGCAAACAAATTCCCTTTCTGCCCAGAGCAGAGTTAGCCATATGAGATAGCTCAGAGAGCGAAAACATTACCTCCGTTTCTCTCAGTGCAGATGTCAATAGAAGCTGCTCCAGATACAGTTGGACCTTCCAGCTTGATATCCCAATACTCCCTGCTCGTGTCAATGGAAAGCTGCTGCAGTTGAGGTTGGAGCTCCCAGCCTGATGCGACGTAGACCACGTCAATAGAAACTGCTCCAGGCAATTGTGGAACTCCCAGTCCCCGGCATCTCAATTCACTCTGTACTTTCAGTGAAATACTTCACAGTCAATGATTTCATTACTGAACTCATATCCGATGGCTCAGCCTCATCCGCATTTCCAGTTTGATCTTCGCTGCTGCACCACACAGTTTTTCGTATTCCAGGCCTGAAATCTGGCACTATATGATATTCCACAGCAGTTGTCACTTCCTTGTATGACGAAATTGGTAAAGTAACCGATGGTAAACTACATTTATTTTGCAGAAATACATTCCAGCAATTCCCTGCGCTATTCCCTGACGCTATCATATTCTGGAGGAAAACATCAATCTTCGCCTTCAACAAACTAAGTGATTAAATATCCATTGCCTCTGGAGATACCGAAGTTAACCATTCAGCCAACCATGAGTTTGCATGTCTCAGTCACTGTTTGTCAAGTATTCCTACTGGTCCTAATATATCCTCTGCCACTATCTTTACTGCTTTTTGCATCATGCTATTCCATGCGGTGCCGGTATCGTGCAGTAGTTAGCTCTTTGCGTTGTGGCAGCAGAAAGATCATCTGCAATTTGACATCCAGTATTGTCACTTGTTACCGTTTTATGCAGAGTAAGTCATGCTTAACAAAAGCAGGAGCGAATCAATCTTTTTGGACATGAAAATATTCGTCGAGGTGATGATTTTGCTCCTTCAAACCCTCGCCATTTCTGCTGTCTATGTATCTTGATTCAAACCCACCAATTCTCGGAGATTTCTCCCCATCACACGATCAGTAACTCTACTTTCGGTTCATCCTCCAATTTCACTGAGGCATTTGGCAATCAAGCACTCGCATTGACATTGTTCAGTCTGTGCAGCTGCAGTTAATTTTGTTGGGCGAACGTGACCCAATCCCACAATTAGGACCTTAAAACTAGTCGATCAATTGCCACACTGCTGTTGTGAGATCTGTGCTCATGTAGCAATTTTTGCTGACATGTTCCGGAGATCACTGGAACATCAGGCTCAGGAAAATGACACAATGTATATTCAGCAAATGGTGTATTTTTTTTGGAAACGATCAGTTTCTCTGTTCTAATTTCAATGGGGAAGAGGATATTGTGAGGAAACATGACTGAAATGTGCAAAACAATGAGAGATAAAGGCATGTTCGGCTGAAAGAAATGGTTCCTGTCGGTCAAACGCCAAGTGGTGTAGACTAAATGTAAGAGGCAGAAAGTTTTCAGGAGATAAGCAGTAAAAACTTTATCCACCAGTGGTGGTGGATAAATCTGCAACTCATTGTGCTGAAATCAACACAACCTTCAGAGGTATTGAATCTGTATTTGTGATGCTAAGGCATACAAGGCAAAGGGATGGAAAATGGAATGAGGATAGTCAAGCGGTTGTTTCTGCCAAGAACGCGTTCAACACATTTGAGGGCTGTCACTCTACGTATGTCCGACCGCTGTATATGTCCCTGGTCATGTCGTGGTTCTGAATTGACACTTTTACCACTGCGGCATGGGGTAAATTCCCAGTAAGGGCTGTTTTGTTCAGCATCAACAGCGAGGGTTTCTGTGATAGGATTCCTTTCAATGCTTCGAATGAATCTATGTCTCCACGAACATCAGAGTCAATGTCCCAGCCTCTTAAACAAGGAGAAGGTGCCTCGGCACTCCATGAACCAACATTAGACAGATAATTATTTAGTTTCCTTGCCATTTTGAGGAACCACAGCGATTGGATCGTTGGCTCTGTGAAATTGAAAAGTGCCGATTCACAGTGTGTAGGACTATTTGGTCTTCCTGACTTGTGATGACGCTGCGACATTGACTGTGATGTTCTCCGGGACGTGTACTGAAAGAGATTGTCGTGTCTGCATATCAGGAGCTCAAACTTCATCTCGGCTTCAGAACAATGAGGAAAATTAGGTTGTAAGTGTAATATGTACGTGCGTTAACCTCGAGCGAGAGAGGAGTGAAACCTGCAATGTTCTGTTCTGGAGTCAGGCACGTTAGACTTTGCGCCACTTGCCCCATATGTTCTTCATACTTTCATGCTTCAGAGTTGTGATGTGAACATGGACAGGAGAAATAGCAGTCATATTCAAAAATTTAACCAGGAAAGAACATCACCACCACTGCTTCAGTCCAATCCTCCCCACTTTGTGTTTCAGCGCGATTCATAATAAAAACATATCTGTCATGATGAAGCTTCAATTCAGCATCTTGTATGTTCAGCCATTGAATGGGATCATCGTTAATCCTATAAATTTCAACATTAGTTTCCTGCTTTTCCTCCATAAATCAAGGTAAACTCGAGCATAATGTCAACATCAAATAGAGTCATAGAGTCAGAGAGATGCACGGCATGGAAACAGACCCTTTGGTCCTACTTGTTCATGCTGACCAGATATCCCAACACAATCCAGTCCCACCTGCCATCACCCCGTCCATATCCCTCCAAACCCTTTCTATTCGTATATCCATCCAAATGCCTCTTAAATGTTGCAATTGGACCAGCCTCCACCACGTCCTCTGGCAGGACATTGCATACACTTATCACTCTCTGTGTGAAAACGTTGCCCAGTCGGTCTCATGTATATCTTTCCCCTTTCACCCTAAAACTATGCCCTGTAATTTTGGACTCACAGACCACAGGGAAAAGACTTTTTCTATTTACCATATCTTTGACCCTCATAATTTTGAAAACTTCGAAACAGTCACGCCTCAGCCTCCGACGCTCCAGGGAAAACAGCCCCCGTCTGTTCTGGTTCTCCCTATATCACAACTTCTCCAACCCTGGCAAAATCCTCATTTTTTTTTTCTGAACCCTTTCAAATTTCGTAACTTCTTTCCGATACGAAGGAGACCAGATATGCACGCAATATTCCAACAGTGGCCTAACCAATGTCTTGTACAGCCGCAACATGACCTCCCAACTCATGTCCTCAATACTCTGACCAATAAAGGAAAGCATACCAAACGCATTCTTCCCTATCCTATCTACCTGCGACTCCACTTTTAAGTTAAATTACAAATATCAGAATTCTATGAACCTGCACTCCAAGGTCTCTTTGTTCAGCAACACTCCCTCGGACATTACCATTAAGTGTGGGATTCCTGTTATGATTTGCTTTTCCCAAAATGCAGCACCTCACATTTATCTAATTTAAACTCCATCTGCCACTTCTCAGCCAATTAGTCGAACTGGTCAAGATCTTGTTCTAATCTGTGGTAACTCTCTTCGCTGTCCACTACACCTCCAATTCAATGACGAAAGGTAGAGGACCCTGCACAGATCCTTGTAGCACCCAACTGGTCTCGGGATTCCAGTCTGAAAAACAACCGTCCAGCACCACCCTCTGTCATCTCCCTTTGATCTAGTAATATACCCTTAATTTTTGGAAGTTTAGTTTGCTTTAATGACTTGCGTGGGTTTTCAGGAAATTTAATAACATGACACGAACTGATAATCGCTTGCTGCAATTTAACCAAATACGCAGTCAGTCTTATGATAAAAGGCAGAAAAAGAAAATATTACCTGCATTTTTTTCTGCACAGATTCTCCTCCGCGAGCTGAATCTTTGCCACATTTTTCCTTATTTTTGCGCGATTTCCCTGAGACAGATATTCACTCAATCTACAAACATGTGTCCTGCTAAATACTACTTTAATTCAGATTAAAATAACTGAGTATCCATTCTCCCAACTTGATGTCTCATTGCTCCGTGCTCCTTATCAATACAATCTGCTCCAGGTGAGGTTGGAACGTCCAGCCTGCTGCCACAATGTCCACTGCTTTATGCCAACAGAAACTGCTCTATATAAGTTGGAGGTCCCAAACTGACATCACACAGCTCCTTGCTCCATGTCAACAGAATGTACTACAGGTGAGTGCGGAGTCGCAGCCCCGGCATTTCATGCACCTTTATACCGTCACAGCGGGCTCATCCTCATGCCCATTTCCAGTTTGATCTTCGCTGCTGCACCACTCAGTCTCGCTTAGTTCAGCCCTGGGAACATGAGATTATATGATATTCCGCAACACTGGTTACTTATGTGGAATATCACAATTCTCCGTTTCATAAATCAGAATTCAAACCCACGCACTTTCAGAGATTTCCCTCTCTTCCATGGTCACTAACCTTCCTTTACATCGCTCCTGCCATTTCACTGAGGCATTTCATAATCTAACGCACACATCGGCACCATTCTGCCTGTGCTGCTGCTGTCACTCTTGTAGGGTAAACGTGTCCCATCCCATCATCGGGAACTTGAAACCAGTCGATCCATTTCAATCCCGGTGGTTATGAAATCAATCATCATATCGAAGTCTTTACTGGCATGGACCAGAGATTACCTGTTAACAATTCGTCTTGATTTCCTGCCACGAAGCCAGTATGGCACCTCACTTGCTACGTTTCCATTAATGCCACAGACGTTTATTTTTTAACCAGATTGACATTGTAAAATAAACACACACTTTGTCAACCATACTAGTCTAATTCTTGTGCTAGGTGGCTTTCAGTCTAATGTTAAGCTGACTGGTTTGTGATCTCTACTACCAAGATGCTCTTCCAACGCCATTCCTCCTTATTGTGCTGCTCTTGTTTGTCTTGCCATGACTGATCAAAACAGTGCTCTTGAAATCACTTCAAAAATCATTTCGCATTACAATGACACACTACAGTGTAGTTGTGAAAATAAACCCATTATTCCTACCCTTTTATTTGATCATTATTGAGAGATTAACTGCCTTTAGCTCCACTGTACAACGAGGTTCTTCGGGGCTCTGTGGCACTCTTCCAGCAGTGTCACTGCATTTTTTGTTCCTTCGCTGAATTTTTACACTCGCGTTTGATATTCATTTTAAAGCATCTTTCCTCAGAACCACAATTTGTCATTCGGCCAAAATCGCCAGACTTTTCATTTAAAGTCTCCTCCAGTGATATCAAAAGGGGAGAAAGTGATAGTTTTAGCAGCAGATGAAGTGAGATTCGGCCGAGTTATCATTTGTCAGCGTGTGGGGCATATGTGATCGAGGTAATGATAAGATTCAACAGCGCAACCCAGCAGCTTTCATGCTAACATTTATTTGGTGTTAGCTGCACAAAATGCCAGCGTCATTCCACTTCATTTCACAATCTGTCTTTTTTGTTTTTGGCTTGTCTATTTTTCCTATCGTTCTCCCTGGATGACAGTAACTTTGACGTTCAAAATGCCTGCCTTTCTTATACCCCAAAACCGGATTATCTCATTGGTTCGATGTTTGTAGAATAATCAATTCGAAATCGATTGGCTTTTATTTTACTGAGACGTAATTGAAATTCGTTGGTTAAATTTGAATTATTGTCAAAATAGCAACCACTTCAGGTACCTATTACACAGTCAAATGTTATATATTTGCAATATTCCAGTAAACTCTGACACTGCTCTCAGACGTTCTCAGTGCAGAACAACATTCTACATCTCTTAAAGGTACAGTATACACTTTCAACTTCATAACAATCTGGAATTCCACATCAGGCTGTCACTGGCCCACCACACACAAAACTAGAAATAAAGACGTCAAATAAAGGTCAGTTATAAGTGAATGAGTGAGCAGTTAAATGTAGAGAAAGTGAGGACTGCAGATGCTGGAGATCAGAGCTGAAAATGTGTTGCTGGAAAAGCGCAGCATGTCAGGCAGCATCCAAGGAGCAGGAGAATCGACGTTTCGGGCATGAGCCATTCCTGAAAAAAGGTCTATTTGACTCAAAGTTTAGTCCAGTTAACTTTTGAAGTACGACCACTTTCCTGTTCTTTTTGTGCCCCTTCTTTCATATGTTGGGACATTTAATCTCTTAATGAAGGACTCATGATTGGATGTTTACTCACGGGCTGTATTTTTCCAGTACCACATTCTTCGACACTGATTGCAAGCATTTGCAATCCTCACTTTCTCCTTTTCCACAATCCTGACATTTGCAAAGTTTCTCACTGTGCTGATTCGCTTTGCGTCTTGCCAGGCCAGATGATCTTCTGAAGCCTCGCCCACACACACGTGCTCTGTTTATCCTAACTTTGAACGAAGTTTGTACCTTTCTGTTCAGAATTCCATATTATTCAGGTTAGGATAAATGATGTGACTCCGTCAGACTCTGCTGTGATCTTTGATCCAAATTTGCTGATTGCAAATCAATCCTTCTAATACCGTGTAAAATTGATTTGAAGCATATACTTGTGACAGAACCCATTCAAACATGCTCGGTGAAGTGCCTAAACAACTCTTTATGTGGCTCAGTGTCAAGTGTTGCCTTTTCACATTCCTGTGAATCATCTTGTACAGTTTGATAGATGGAAGACGGGAAGGAATTACAATGTAATGTTGCTGATTTGGATATCCATTGCAATTCCTTCATCATTTCCAGGTGTTTAATCTGTGACTCCTCACCTGCCAATGATCAGGGACCACGTGCACTACTGGACTGCAGCAATTCAAGAAGATAATTCATCGACTTCTACATAGGCAATTGGAGATTGACAATATCTGCCAGTCTTGCTCAAGAAAGCGCTGGAAAGTGGGGTGAACTAATCTGCTCAGGGAACTAGCATGGGCACGATCCGCCAAATTACATTCTGTTGTAATCATTCGGTAATTGTGACTCAAATTAAAGAAACAAATACTCACACTTTAGTCCATGGATCTGTTTCTGTATCCACCACTCAGTCAGAAAGCAGCTAATCGTTGGAGCATCTATACTTTCAGACTCAGTGTTGCGAGAAACACTTGCAAGAAAATAATAGCAAAATACTGCAGCAGCTGAAATATTTTTGAAAAAACAGGATATGCTGGATTAAATTAGTTGGTCGGTTTGTATGTGCAGTGAAAGAAGGAAGATAAAGGTTTTAGCGTGTGCAGACAGACATTAGGAAATAAAAATGAAGCAGATTTTCTGGATCCTTATGATCTGAGAAGCAGAAGGAAAATGGAGTTGAGTTGTGACAATCACAGACTCCAGGGATGGTAATTGGTGGAAAACTCATGAAGACACAGTCGACAAGACTTATGGTAAAATAACAAACAGGGGTGTCTAAAATTCATCACTGTCAATCAGTTGAGAAATTCAGAAGACACAAATATACCTTGCTGAAAATGTGTTGCTGAAAAAGCGCAACAGGTAAGGCAGCATCCAAGGAGCAGGAGAATCGACGTTTCGGAAACTGCCAGACCTGCTGCGCGTTTCCAGCAACACATTTTCAGCTCTGATCTCCAGCATCTGCAGTCCTCACTTTCTTAACAAATATACCTTGGTTTGGGTTTGGTGTGTGTAAATGCTCTCCTCTGAACTCACTCTAAACCCATCGTAAACCCATCTCTACCAGTCCAGGAGCGAAACCCACAATCATTGTATCCTCGTCAAAGTCTTGTTCCATGTACTCTGCTATCCTGTAAAGTTGGCAGACGTTATCCCAAGTCCAAATGGCACTCCGTCAGCGCCTAATAACACCGGGTCCAATCCTCGCGCCACCTAAACATGCTTAAGAGAGGATAAAGCAAACATGACTGATAAGAGAAGTCAGGGAGAGCACAGAAACAAAAGCAAAAAAAAAAATCGATGTAGATTAGTGAAACCGAGAGCATTGGGAAGACTTTAATAACGAGCACAGAACAACTGAAATGGCAGGATGAGTTATTAAGATTTAGCACGTAAGTGAGTGAACTTGAAATATAAAGAATGTTGCAAGAGTTTGTTCACATATTTAAAAGTTTACAGAGCGAACAGTAAAGTAAAAACAATGACTGCAGATGCTGGAAACCAGATTCTGGAGTAGTGTGGTGCTGGAAAAGGACAGCAGTTCAGGCAGCATCCAAGAAGCAGGAAAATGCGACGTTTCGGGCAAAAGCCCTTCATCAGGAATACAGGCAGAGCGCCTGAAGGGTGGAGAGATAACAGAGAGAAGGGTGCAAATTGGAGCACTGGAGAAGACGTAATGGGGAACAACGAAATGTTGCAGGTGAGCACGTACATTGCATCAGTTTTCACAGTGGAAGACAACAACAAAATGCGTGAATTAAGAGGCACGTAGGGAAGAAGTGAATGAAATGCCAACACTAATGAGAAGATGCCGGGGAAGCTACAAGGTCTGAAGGAATTAAGTCACTGAGACCAGATGTACTGCATACCCGATTTCTGAAGGAGATTGCTGAGGAGATTGTCGAGAGAATGGTGGTGATCAATCAGGAGTCACTGGCGTCAGAGTGGGTCCCAGATGACTGGAAATTTTTAAATGCAACACCCCTGCTGAAAGAAAGGGGAGAGGCAGACACAGACTACTGTCGGCCATGCGAACGATAGTGTTGCACAGTACTTGGAAGTGGATGGTAAACTAGAGCAAAGTCTGCATGTCTTCATCAATTGGACGTCATGTCTGACAGCAATGCTCGATCTCTTTCAGGAAGTACAAAGCAAGTAAGACAAAGCAGAGCCAGTGACGTGATCTAATTCAATACTCATAAGTCCTGTGATAAGGTGCCATACAGCATACTGCTAAATAAGATAAGAGCGTGCTGTTAGTGACAAGGAGGGGATTGGCTGATAGGCTGAGTGAGAACAGAGGGGTCCTTTACAGGACGGTAGCCATTGACTTCGAAGACGTGCACAGCGATCGGTGTTGAGAGCAAAACTGTTCACGTTATGCATTAAACATCTGGACAAAGGAGCAGGGTGCATTGTCTCTGCATTTGCAGTTGACACAAACGAAGTTGGAGAGACAGGTCGTGTCAAGAAAGCTGGGAGACTTCGTAATGACCTGGGCAGATGCAGAGAGTAGTCAAAGAATTGTCAAATGGAATACAATATGGCATGTGTCAGGTTATGCAGTATGAGAGGAAGAAGGCAGGCTTCGACTAATTTCTGTTCATGAAAGCCTTTAGAAATCCGAAGCGCAAAGTGATTTGGGAGCCCTAGATCAGGCAGGTTCAGTTGGAATTAAAGAAGAAAATTCAATTTTATAATTTAGATCAAGGCGCCTCGAATGCAAGAACAGAGATGTCCAGTTGGGGATTTATATAGTTGTGGCAGACCGCATTTGGAATATTGCAAGAAGTTAGGCCCAAAATCGAAGGGTAGAGTCAGAGCTTAACAGTTTAACAGACCATTCACTCCATATATACCATGCGGAACACATTGCCAAATTAAAATAGATCCGCCTGCCGGCATTTGGTCCATATACCTCCAATATATTCCTAATCAGTTACTTATCCAAATGACTTTTAAATAATTTAACTGTACCTGCATCCATCACTTCCTCTAGAGGTTTATTGCACACAGTCACCAAAGTGCGGAAAACAAAAGTTGCCCATCATGTCCTTTATAAATCTTCCTTCTCGTACTTTAAAAATATGCCCCTTGATTCGAACTCCCTCACCTTTGATAGTAATCTTATTTATGCTCCTCGTGATTTTACAAATCTCTATAAGGACATACGCCGAAATCCTCTGCTCCAGTGAAAAAAAAACGCAGCCTATTTTAATAACAGAAGACTTCCATTCATGACATCATCCTGGTAAATACTTTCTGAACCCTCTCCAATTTAATAAAATCCTTCTCATAACGAGGAAACCACAACTGTACACAATACTCCAGAAGATGTGTTGACATTGGAAAGGGTCCGAAGAAGATTTAAAAGAATGATCCTGGGGGGCGGAAATGCTTGTCATGAAATGTTGAAAACTCGGGGGCTGTACTGGATGCAGTTTAGAAGTTTGAGGAGGATCTGATTGAAACTTATACAATAAGGAGAAGTGTAAGTAAAGTGGCTGTGAAGAAGTTTTTCAACTAACACGAGAGACCAGGAGCCGACTGTACAGTCTCGGAGAGAAAGGATTACCATTTGAAGTGAGATGCGGAGGATTTTCTTCAGCAAGAGGGTAGTCATTCTTTGGAACTCTTTGCCAAGTCATTGCGAATATTCAAGATAGACATAGATAGGCCCCTGATTGATGAGGGGATCAACATTTACAGGAGATGGTTTAAAGCAGAAGAATGAGGTTGAGAAACATATCAACCATGACCAAATAATGGAGAGGTCTCGATGGGTTGAATGGCCTAATTATGCTCCTTTATCTGGTGGCCTTCTCGCTATTGCGTGTGACTTCAATCTGCCCATAGACTGAGCAAGTCAGATCAGTAACAATACTATAGAGGAGACGTACCTGGTGTATTTATGAGATGGTTTTCTGAGTCGCTATATTAAGCGCACAAATGGAGGACAGAACACCCTCGATTACGTACTGTTTACTGGCCATTGGTGGATTAATGTATTTGGCTGATCGACGAGATTACGATGGTGAATGACAGCATCAGCATGTGCACAGTTCTCGTACTGGCCTCATGAAGTACCCACATTCTCAATCCTGCGCCTTGCCTGAGGCACAACGACTCTCAAGTTAAAGCACCATCAGTCAACTCGTGCGATCTCTCTTTCTCTCTCTAATGAGACAGCAGGCCTGGGAATATGTCAACCTTGATTTCAAAGATTTATTTGCATATATGACAAGGAATAATTGACAATCTATCTCTATGCTGTCCCAAATGGAAGAGTGAAGTCAGTGAGAGAACTCTTCATTAAGGTGGAGAGTGATAGAGCTGACTGAGATTATGAGCCGAAATCTAAATAGAAGAAATGACACTGATATGAAGCGTGAGCAGGGTAAAACGAATTGGGGAACAGAAATTAAAGTGAGGACAAGCAATTAAAAAGCATTTGCAGGAACTGCAACTGCTTCTAATTCCTGTCTGACAATAAGAAAACGGGAAACATGGCCATGCCATGGCGAACAAGGGATATTAGAGCATTGCAGTGCACTCAAGGAGGAGGCTTACAAATCGGCTGAAAATATCAGCAGACATGAAGACTGGGAGCCGTTCAGATATCAGCACAAGATGAAGAAGAATTAATGCAGAGGGAAAATTTCGTTTAACAGTAAGCTTGAGAGAAGCATATAATGAATTGTTAAAAATTCCTGAAGGTATTTGAAGGGAGAAAAAAACGATTATTGAAAACAAATCCCTTCCAATGAGAAACAGAGGATGTTATAATGTGGGATAAATATATGGCATACCAAATAAATATGTATGTTGATTATGTCAACACAAATGATGACACAAGTAATATTCCTAAAATGCTGGGAAGAAAAGGAGAGCGAGGAATTGGAGAAAATCAGTATTATCAGGGAGTTGGTGTTGTGGAAATTGATAAGATTAAAAGACAATAAATTCCACCAACTGCGAATCAAACACCAGTGTAATTAAAGCCACCCTAAATGCAGTGAATGCTTTCTGTAACTTGAGTGCGGAGTCTAACTAGAGTACATTAATTGTCATTTTTCAATATTCTATCGAATCTGAAACGATATCTATGGATTGGAGGTCAGTTAATGTGACCCCAATATTTATAAGAGGAAGTAGCGAGAAAACATGGAATGACAGAAAAGTTAGCCAAACACTAGAAAACAGTAACTGGATTGGACAGAACCAGCATAAATTTACGAAAGTAAACTAGGAAAGGAGATCTCGTCTTCTTGTACACAAATCCCTGAACATAAGCATGCAGGCGCAGCAGCAGGTGAGGAAGGCAAACGGTGTGTTAGCCTTTGTACTGAGAGGATTTGAACAAAGGAGCATTCAAGACTTGCTGAAATTGTGCAGGGTCTTGTTGACACCACGAGAGTGTTGTGTGCACTTATCTGAGAAAGAATATTCTCCATGCAGAGAATGCACAACAAAGGTTTACCAGACTGATTCATGGGGTGGCAGGACTGATGTGTGAGGATTCGTTAGGATGAAAATCACTCAAGTTTAGAATGATGAAGTAGGATGTCACAGAAAAGAATAAAATTCTAAATGGTACGAATAAGTTAAATGCAGGAAGGATGCTTTCAATGACCAGGGCGTCCAAACCATAGAGGGTGGGGAGGTGGCGTCACTTCTAATAATATAGGGTAGTCCATTTAAGACTGAGATGAGGGTTTTATTTTTTTTAATCAAATACTGGTTACTCAGTGAAATTTGCTGCCACAGAAAGTAATTAAAGACAGAACGTGGAATGTTGACAAGATGAAGATATCTGTAATTTTGAGTGCAAGAGGGATCAAAAAGTGTCGGCCTAAAGAGTTTGCAGGTTACTCCGCGGAATGATCAGCCAAGATCAGACTGAATTAGGGAGAAGGATCAAACATCACAACAAGCCAGTCCTGTTCTAATTTTTCATCCCTCCATTCTGTTAAAGGTGGGATATAAAAACCAATTGTTTTTAACTGACACAAATATCAGTAACACATTATCTAGATTTTAAAAATAATCCTGTAAATACTTAACAAACAGCAATCGGGGCGTAATTTTAGCATACAAACTTCAGCAGTTCGAGGAGGTGCAAAGTAATTGTTGAGGTTCGTACACTGGCTGTTCTGTATCTCAATTTCATTCCAGTTCCCAAATTACTGAATGTTCTGACAAAAGCGACATAGTATGTATGAAATAAGTAAACGTCTTTAAAATGTTGCTGATACTGGGTGGAAGGAGTAGTAGGAAAGGGTGGGGAAGGGGATCCGTGAGAAAAACAATGGGTCGGGTTTTTGTTGAGCGATTGGCAACGAATGACTCCACATTCCAAAACTCCCGCGACCCACTATCCTGCTCAGGAGTCCGGTCCCTCCACTTCCTGTTCCATTCTTTCCGTCTCTGACAAATTTACAGTAAGGTAAGGGACAGAGGTGTTCATGGGGTACACTTTCCCATCAATCCCAGTCACGAATACACATCCAAGCATCTCCCAACAACACCACATCCTCATGGACCACAGCAATGATTTCAAACAGTATCATTTATTTTCAGCTCTATTTACACTAAAGATAGATAAACCAGCAGTGGCCTGATAAATTAAAATAAATAAAACTGAAACAGGAATAGCGATCGCTGACTGGGGCCTGTTTCTGGGAAGAAGACTCAGGCTCTCTGTGGCTTAATTCTCGACCCCAGATACACCAAACATGAAACCTCTAACTGGGCTATAGAACCTGGCGCTTTGCTCCCCTTTAGACCTCACTCACCGACTGTCGATTGGAGACGACAAAATTTCGTTCCAATGATCGCTCGCCACAAGCATGCTCACAGTTCATGTTAACCCTATGCATGCTGCAGGACCCATCCCAACTGATGACATATAATGTCCAACAGCGATAAGGCGGACCTATAGGACCAAGCTGGAGGCACTGGTCCTCCAACCAATCAGAGAAACCCATGGGCGCGCTGCGGGCTCTCATAAATCAGAGAATATTGTTGGGTTAAACTAATCTATCCAGAATGTCCACACCCGAACGCTCAAAATTTGCTTGAAAAATTCTTCCAGTTCAAAACACAATTGTTAATGATAACCCTGTTCCCTTTCCCCCAGGCGAAAGTGAGGACTGCACATGCAGGAGATCAGAGTCAGCGTTAGAGTAGTTCTCAAAAAGCACAGCAGGTCACGCAGCATCCGAGGAGCATGAAAATCGAAGTTTCAGGCAGGCACCCTTCATCAGTAACCTTTCACGCAGCAAATTTATGATCAATATTGCTACTATCCCTTATATTCCTTCATGCCCGGTTTTCATGCACAGCGGTCTCACAGAACTTTGGTCTTTTATTTCGCCAATCCACATTTATCTGATCGTTTTGGATTAGCATCATCAAGACTTCTTCTTAACTCAACAAAAAAATAGGCAGCCAGATCCCCACAATTTTCTATGAACAGTTCTATTTTAGCTTTCCTGAATAAAACACATATTTCTTCACGTGACCCCTCACTTTGTCTGATATGACCGTTTGCAACATGTTGCATACAACTTTAAACGGTTATCCTGTCAGTACTGAATTAATTGACAAAACGTTTATCATGGTAAACTGAAAGCGTGCATACCTTTTAAAGATGAGAAAATGTGTCTGAATGAGTAGTGACTTGGAAATTCGTTATCGTGAATTTTGGGGGGGGGGTAGGTATAGGACAGATGTTAGGGGTAGGTTCTTTACTCAGCGAGTCGTGAGTTCATGGAATGCCCTGCCAGCAGCAGTGGTGGACTCTCCCACATTATGGGCATTTAAGCGGGCATTGGATAGGGATATGGAGGATAGTCGGCTAGTGTAGGTTAGATGGGCTTGGATCGGCGCAACATCGAGGGATGAAGGGCCTGTACTGCGCTGTATTCTTCTATGTTCTATAATACAAAGTAAAGACAATCAGTTTGTGATGGTGTTGATATCTACCACACTTTCAGAAGCTGCCAGGCCAGCTGAATACTTCCAGCGTTTTCTTATTTGTAATATATATCAGATTGCCAGTATTTGGCTTCTGCACTTGTTGTTGGGACGAACGGGATGAAACGTTCTGGGTCGAAAGCAGGAGCAGTCACCTCCTTCAGTCATGCAACCCCCAGCTTTCCTCTGGTTTTTTGTTTTGTGAACACACTATCTGGCTTTAAAATTGGAATTTAATGATAATCTAACTGTTTACATGTCACTCTTTCTGCTCAAATATGAAATTTAAAAAAAAAACATCAATTTATATCAATTTCATAATTTATGTGTGCATGTCCCGGTCAGGATTCTACTTCTAAGGAGAAGGCAGAATTTCATATTGGTAACAGTAAATGCTAACGATTTGCAGGTCATGGCTGTGAGAGCACGGAATCCAAATTACTCGCCTTACAGGGATAGTTTCTGTTTCTTTCACCCTGGACACTGTCTGATGCGGCATTACATTCTCCCATCCTTCTGCACATGATGCCTTCAGTTCTGTCTTGGTTTTGTTACGACTGGTTTCTAATACACAGGCTATCCAATCATCTATTATGTTGCAGTTTCTAAAGAGTGAGAATCCTTCTCTCAGAGCACACTGCCTCCGGAGCTCAAAGCTTAGATAGGGGAGGAACATGGACAGGGGAATGGCTGAATGCTTTCTTTCTTTGCTGTAACCTGACTCTGGTGTTGAAATCTGAAATGAGACAAAATAAGCCAATTGAGTGAAATCCTACTTTCTGGCTGATCTCTCCTGAGGCCTCAGTCACTTCACCAGATCGTGTCTGTGTGTTTGCCTCTCTAAATGAAATGGGGTTCAGATCACCGAGGGGGTGTGAACACAGGTTGTCCATCTTAAACCTCAGTCGCATACATTGTAAAACGTGACTGGATAATAGCATTGCGACGAGTGCTTGAAACATTTGAAAATACACGGGGCAGGCCAAGTGCTGAAAACTTGGATGATGCGTCTCTTTCCATTCTGCAAACAGTCGATGACTTGCTCAAACTTATGTCCTGATAAATAAAACGCCATATGCTTTGGAATTAAGAAGCAGTCCAACAGCTTGGGAGGCTGCGCTGGGGGTGTAATGGTAAAGAGTCAGTGTTTTCTTCACCGCGGCCAGAGTTGGGTGCCTGGTCAGTGAGAGTGACAACAGCGAGAGTGGAACAGCTCTGATGGGAATGCTTTCAACATCTCAGATCAGCTCGTGCCAAGAGAACATCAGAGGTCATGTCCCTGCTCCTTCAAGAAGGGGAAGGTACCTTGACAGTCTCTGCTCAGTCGGTCAGTTCACCCTTCATTCTCCTCCCACAGAGTTTCTAAAGATTCACAGATTTGAAGCGGGTCTCTGTTTAATTCTTTCCTTTGCACTCCCACGGGATGTAGGTATTGGTTTGGTTTGAAATTGATCATGTGCACAAGAACAGTGTGCGAGACGATTCTATCTTCCCCTGCACTGACAGCGCTGTGAGGTTGACTCTGAAGTTCTCGGTTGCATTCATCGATCGGAGACATTAATCGGTATATTAAGAAGTGCCACAAATAATTCCAAACAGAATGAAATTCTTTCAAATGTTCTGGCTACAAAGGACTCAGAAACTGCTAATTTTTGAGAGGTAATTTGGAAAACCAAGGTTAAGAAGATAAACAACTTGCGTTGCAAGATGCTTCTAATGAAGTCATCAATTCGTTTGAACGATTTGGTGGAATTGGGTTGATCATTTTTGTACTTTCTATTACCCCACCGAACTACTCTTTAAAAACGAAACTGATAAACAAAGAATTGTGGTGTAATCGACGATACTTACAAGTGGACAATAGATTGAACGTGGGCATGCTCTCATTTCAATAGTTCATACATCCCAGCATTTCCAAGATTCTTCTTCCTGCAGATAAGGAATTCAAAGTACATCTCGGCTTTGGGACAATGAGTTTGTAAGTGTAATAAAAATCGGCAGCGTTTTTGAGACAGTGAAGAGTCGAACGAACAACCCCCTGAATTGCAAACAAACAAATCATTAAGCCACTGATTCAAGTGCGCTTGCTGCAGATCTGTGATGATATCATGGACAGGAGAAACAATTGTAACCGTTCACAGGGTGAATAACTAGTAAAAATAATCAACTTCACCACTTCACTCCAATAGACCCCACATTGTCAAGTGGACAATTTCGCAAAGAAAACACACTTGTTCTCATGAAGCTTTCATTCCCCCTGTGTCTGCGCAGCCATTCAATGGGATTACCGCTAATCTGGTAAAATTTATCTCTACTTTCGTGCTTTTCCTCGATAGCTCGAGGTAAACTTGAGCTGAATAAAAAAGTCGTGTATTCTTATTAATTTGGGATTTTCGCGGCCGTTCCACTCAGTTTCTCTGAATGGTAACTGAGAACATGTGATCGTTGTCAGCAGTGGTTACTTCCACATGTGAGGTAACTGGTGAAGTAAATGATGTTAAACTACATGACTATTGAAACATGCATTTCAACAATATCCCAGACTATCCTCTCACCCGATCATATTCTGTGGAAAACAGTTCATCTCAGTCGTCAACATACTCAATGATGGAAACTACACAGCATCTAGAAATATCGAAGTTAAAGCTTCAGCCCATTCTGAGTTCCGACATCTCCATCGGAACTTCGCCAAGTGGTCTTCTTCTGTTTGTGTTGCTTTTCTGACTTATCCTCTGCCACGGTAGGTATTTTTAAGTGCATTGGTTTGCGTGATGCCGCGTTAGTATTCAGTGGTCAATACTTTGCTTTATGGCTGAATCAGTACGTTTCGAATTCGAGTCATGGTGCGTAATATATTCCCCATTTTACGCTGGGTGACATGTACTCAATCCACACAGCATGGAATCAGTTGTTTTCACATGCAAACATTCTCCAAGGTGATGGTTTTCTTCCTTCAAAACCTGCTCTCTCACATTTCAGCGTGTTTTATATATAAGGATTCGAAACCACCCATTGTCGAATATTTTTGTTTTTTCTCACGCACTTTCTGACCCTCCTATTGATCTCCTCTCCAAGTTGCCTCAGGCACTGCGCAATCTAACACTTAATTTCACATTGACACCATTCAATCTGTGACTCTGCAGTCATTGTGGCTGAGTGCACGTGCTCCAATCTCAGCATTGGCAACTTCAAACTAAACGATCGTGTTCGATGACGCGGTTGCGTGATCAAAGCTCACGGAGCAACTTTAACTGACATGAACCAGAGATTCTTGGAGCACCAGTATCAGGAATCGAGAAGAGTTTGGTGAATTGGCCATGCTAAATTTCGCGTCGTGTTCAGGAATGTGTAAGTTAGGCGCTTGAGTTAGGGGTAAATACAAAATAAAATGTCAGGAGAATAGGTCTAAGTTGAGTTATTCTTAGTAGGGTCAGTGTGGACTTGTTGAACTGAGCGGCCTATTTCTACACTGGAGGAGTTCCATGGTTCGATGAAAAGAACACAGGATAGTACTGAGCAAAATAGAGTTTGTTGGAAAAGTGTTGTGACTTTTGATCATTTATTTAATTTGCTCATACGGCTCCAAATGGACTATTGTGCGCAGTCTGCAAGTCACTTTACAAAGGAGATGTGAACGCACTGGAAACGGTTTAGAAGAGATTTTTCAGGATATTGTCTGGGCTGAGGAGTTTCAGTAATAAAGAGAGTTTGGTCTGATATTTTTCTGAAAGCGGAGGGAATTGAAAGGAGACACGATTGAGATGTAAAAGTAACGGGGGATATGGAAAGGGTAAACTAAAAGAAACGTTTCTGCTTGCTGAAGAGATCAATCATCATGGAGGCAGAAATTGAAGAGGCAGAAAGGTTTGAGTATGTGTTTTGGAAAAAAATACCTTCTCAGCAATCGGTTGTACGGAATATTGAACTCACAGTAAGGGTCAGAAACACTCATCAGATTAGATTCCTTACAGTGTGGAAACAGGCCCTTCGGCCCAACAAGTCCACACCGAAGCGCAACCCACCCATACCCCCTTTTACCTAACACTACGGACAATTTACCATGGCCAATTCACCTGACCTGTGCATCGTTGGACTGTGGGAGGAAACCGGAGCACCCGGAGGAAACCCACGCAGACACGGGGAGAATATGCAAACTCCACACAGTCAGTCGCCTTAGTCGGGAATTGAACCGAGGTCTCTGGCGCTGTGAGGCAGCAGTGCTAACCACTGTGCCACCGTGCCGCCCATCACTTGACGAACTATTCAGATGTGATTTTTTTGATGCCACCACATAGCTGCAGGGTCAGTGGTTTTAAATGAATTAGGATAGTGAAATTGTTGTTATTGTCCAGTCCCGGCATAGAGGCTGAGGGGCTTCTTTTTTTTCCACAGTTGCCCTGGGTATTACGTCTGCCTGTCATTGCGTCAATAAGAGGCTCAGTTACACATTGATAAAAGTGCTTGCCTTTTCAGGCAACTCTGTGGTTAACACTGCTGTCTCTCTGCGCCAGGAAACGAGTTTTTATTTCAACCTGCAGTGATTGATAATGTGGAGTTTGCACGTTCTCCCGCACAGGTTTCCTTTGGCTGATTTAGGTTACTTCAAAGTGTCCAGTGATGAGCATGTGAGGGAGACGTTAAATAATTGCTCACCTTCTCAAAGTGCTTAATAAGGTTTGTGAAGCACAAACTACTCTTCACAAAATCGAATTGACTATCCCGAATCAACGTTTTCCTTATTAGATGATCATAAATCCTATCTCTCGTAACTTTTTCCAAAAACTTTAGCTACATCGAAACTAAGGCTCATTGTTTCACAATTATCAAAGTTTTCTCTGCTCCTCTTCTTGGAGAAGCGTTCAATATTTGCTAAGTTTGAGTCTTCTCGCACTAATCACACAGACACAGACGGCACAAAGTTCAGAGTTAAAAGTTCAGCAATCTCCACCCACGATTCCCAGAGAATCCTTGGATACATCCCATCAAGCCCAAAGGACAGATCTATTTTCACACTTTCAAGAATTCCCAACACAAATTCCTTCCGAGCGTCAATTTCGTGTACTCTAATAGATTGTATCTGAGTATTCTTCTCGACAGAATTGTCTTTTTTCATTTCTGACACAGATGAAAAATATTCATTCAGCGCCTTTCCTTTCCTCGGACACCACGGACAACGTCCCACGACGGTTCTTGACAGTTTTAATCGTATCCTAGTCATTTATTTCTTCCTGAACTACCAATAAAAGCTTCAGGGTTTTCCTTCATCCTGCCAGCCATAGACATCGCATGTCCCCTTTTCGCTCGACGTAGCTCTTTTTCGGCCCTTCCTGGCTAGTTTTTAATTCTCAAGCACCCGCCCTGAGCATGAACATCTCATCTTTACATCAGCCTCCTTCTCCCTCTTGACAACAGATTCAAGTTCTTCAGTAGACACGGTTCCCTGGCTCGACCACATATTCCTTGCATGAGGCAAACATACTTTTCAAGGACACGCAGTAGCTCCTCCCTGAAAACGCTCCAGATTTCAGTTGTACCGAACCGCTGCAGATAATTTCTCCAGCCTATGCATCCTAACTGACGCCTAATCACCTTTTTTCCCAGCAATACCTCTTGCCCTGCAATATATCCATATTCCTATCACCAAAGTGCTCACTTCTCTCCAAATCGAACAGATGGCTTGGTTCATAACCCAGTACCAATTCCAATGTGGCTTTGCTTCTTGTCGGCCTGTCTATATGCTGTGTCAGGAAACCCTCCTGCACACATTGGACAAAAACTCACCGATCAGATTTACTCAAAGTATAACCTTTCCAATCAATATTTGGAAAGTTAAAGTTCCCCATGACAGCTACCCCGTTATTTTCGCTTCTATCCAGAATCATCTTTGCAATCTTTTCCTCTCTATCTCTGGAACGTTTCACTGAGCTATTGAAAACTCCATTCACAGTGACCTCTCCTTTCCTGAGTCTAATATCAGACCATTCTAGTTCAGTAGACTCCGCAGAGTGATCATCAAATAACCTTTTCGCCCCCGTAATTCTGTTCCTGGCGAATCATGCCACACCTCGCCCTCCTTAACCACCTTCTTTGTTCTTACTGAAAAATCGAAACTGTGGCACCAGGAACACCCAGTCCTTTCACTGCTCCATTCATGTCTCTGTAATGGCCACAACTTCGAAGTCCCAGTTAATAGCGCATTTTGTAAGTAAACCGACCTTATTCCAGATGCTCCTGGCGATGAAGTAAACGCACTTCAAACGATCTTCATCCTTGCCAGTACACTCTTGCAAACCTGAAAACCTATTTATGTCCTCACTACTCAAAACCTCCTGTTAGCTTGAGCTGCTGAATTCGTTTAAACCCTCATGAAGTGCATTAGCAAATTATCCCTCCCACCACAGGATATTGGTTCTCCTTTGGTTCAGGTGAAAACCAAACTATTTGTAGAAGTACCTCCTACTCCAGAATAAGACCCAATTGTCCATGTATTCGAATCCTCCCCTCCCCCGTACCATCCCGGTAGCCACATGTTCAAAAGCTCTCTCCCTATTCTTCATCTCTCTACGACGTGTCATGGGTAACAAATCAGAGTGAACATCTCTGTTTGATCGAGATCGAAGATGTCACTTTAGCTCACTGAATTTCTGCCTTATATCTACATGCTTTTTCTTGACTATGTTGTTGTTGCATGTGTGAACCATGACTTGGGAGTACTCCCCCTCCCCCTTAAGAATCGCAAAACCACGATGTGAGACATCACAAACCCTGGGAGCTGGGAGGCAACACACCAGTCATAAGTGTGTCCCCGATCCAATGAATCTGCAATCTGTTTCCCTCACTATGAAGTCTCCAAAAATAATGATCTCTTCCTCTGAGCAACAGGAACAAACTCTGTGCGAGAGACCTGTACACCATAATTTACCCCTCCTAAGTCATTCCACCTCAAAAGTACCAATAACGGTATGCTGTGCTTGTAACCGAAGAGCACGGCCACAGTGGATGCATGCACTGTCTGCCAGTTCCCTCTTCGTTTACCGACTGAAACCCATTGATCATTTTCTTGTCCCTGAGGTGTTACAGCCTGCCTATAACTACTCTCAATTATCTCCCCAGTCTCCCGAATGATCCAACGTCCAGTTCCAGTTTCCTTCGACACTTCCCAAGAAACTAGAGTCGGGCGCACTTCCCACTGATGCATTATATAAATAAAAATGCGTCTGTGCATGCATGCATGCATGTACGTGTGTGCATATATATTTAAAAGTTGCAAAAGAACGTTGAATAAAACAGAATTTACTTTAAAGATCTACGTTCTGATTTTGTGGAGTGCTCTGTCCTTGGGAAATGCCTCCGTTACTTATGACCACCCAGAAATACTCCCAGGAGAATATCCAACTCTCAATAGAGTTACAGAGGTGACGTTTGAGATGGATTCGCTTTCTCATAACGCTGATCCTACACTGTGTTAAACTGTGAAAAGGACTCTTATCTCGTTTCATGTTATTGCAATTGCTGCAAACTCATGCGGGTTATTAAAACAATACATAAAGAAAGATATTTATCTCGTTGGACATTTTCAATGTTGTTGGAAAAACTCGAATCGAAATGATAAAGTTTTTTTTCAATAACTGCTGTGAAGCTTCGTGAATTGATTCACGAATATGTTTCGAGACATGTCACTGGATATTTTGGGGGGAGCTAGTGAGCAGCAAATTCACTCAATCCCTTAACTGTGATTGCAGCCAACTGTCCAATGCAACAGATAGAGAAAAAGGTGCGTTCCTCAGCAGGTCAGTTCCAACTCACTATGGTATAATTTCCCTTTGATTCTCCCCATCGTCTAATAGATTAGGTGAGTGGGGATGTCAGGATCCTAATGGAAAACTGAGACGCTGTTAGAATTAATTCCACACTTTTGGTATCACTTTGTATCGTAAAACAATTATGCAGTGGTCTGAGCAAGGCAGCTTCCCTTAAATGCTGAGCTAACACAAACAGCTCAGTTCTTCTAAAATTTATAGAAGTTCACTTAAATCGAGCTGCTAAACAGTTCATCATATTTTTTCACACTTAGTTGTATTCAATTGTAGGTGTTATACAATTTCTTTCCAATTAACGTTAACCAATTAGACAGTGTGCACTTAACACAATCCCATCCGTACAGCGCAGACTCTCTGTCCCGGTTAAATTCATTCCTTGTGTGTCTGTACGCGCCTTTACAAATATTTTAGAGTTAGCTTCTGAAATTACTTTTCTCTGAAAAATATCATTCCCGATTTCAATAACTGCAGAATGAAAAAAAATCATGCCGTGCTCCAAACTTTTCTTTATCATTCATCACTGGTTTCGAAGTTCTAAACTCCAGTTATAGATCTATCTGTCTGAGGGAAATTCCTTCATGTTTCCTCTCACCAAATTCAGATCATCTGGCAAACTTCCATATGGACACCACTCAGTTTTACCTGGTTTCACGCCACGTGATCTATTGGTCTGTTCCACCTCCCCATGAACGCCCGCCTTGTCTTTACTAATGGATTTATCCCCCAGGATCTCAGTGGCTTCCTTTGCAATGTTTTTGTTTGCACGTAAACGCTGTTTATTCTTCCAGACGTCTTCTGATTCCAGGCATTTCACTCCATGTCTTTTGTCAGGTCTTCATATCCCAGTAAAGTCCATCTTCAGAAAGGATGCTGTATCCAATTCAACACTGACAAACCCACTCGAATACTGTATAATGCCATTACCAGTGTAGGGAGGATGGGAGCTATTTCAGTCACAGGAGATTCGGTTGGTTGTTGCATAGTACATCAATCCCTGACGGCGAAATGACTGTTATTCCTTACTTTTCTCCCTTCTCTGAAAATTATGAGGGTCATGGATAGGGTAAATAAGCAAAGTCTTTTCCCTGAGATGGGGGAGTCCAGAACTAGAGGGCATAGGTTTAGGGTGAGAGGGGAAGGATATAAAAGAGGTTTAAGGAGAACCTTTTTCACACAGATGGCGGTAGTGTATGGAATGAGCAGCCAGAGGAAGTGGTGGAAGCTGGTACAATTGCAACAGTTAACATTTAAGTCACCTTACCTGCATTCGATGCAGTCAAAGTAGGTCTCTGGCGCTGTAAGGCAGCAGCACTAACCAGTGAGGTATCATGCGGCCCTGCAGTAAAATTGCAAGTCACATGCAAACGCGTGTGAAATGTGATTCCTATCAGAGATGCTCTGCTTCTGTTGTTTTCCCTGTCAGGAACAATAAATCCTGATTTCCTGCCCAGGAAATGAACCCAAACCACAACGGTGGAAGTTTTGAATCATAACCTCTAATCGACCAGGTTGCACGGCTTGTGCAATTGCATCTTTTGTTTACATAAGAGCTTTGTTTTCCTGTCATGAGAAGTTTCTTCCAAAAAAAAGATGTTCGTGACACACGTGGTTTTACAGCATAGAATAATGCACGATGTCAGTTCCAGTCATCAAACATCCATACGTTCTCACTTCCAGTTTGCAGTGCTTGGCCCACAGTCCGGCGTCTGAAGTATTCAGCTCAATGAGACTTTCCCTGCAAACCATTAACCTCAAATGAAACGACTTATGGGAGTGAAGTCAGATTCTGTTAATTTTATTCGTGACCCGAAAAAGAACTGAACTTCATTTTTACCCAGAGAGGGAAATATACAGACACATCTCGCGAGAGTGACAAAGGCTTCAAGAGAGACTGAATTATGAGAAATTTCATCATTTGGCTTCTTCTTCCTTCACTTTAGACTTTAAAACCCGAGCCTGCTTACGTAATCAAAGGGGTAAACAGGCAGCAGGCCGCCATTCGAGGACAGGCCTTGCCATGAACAATTGATACATGCTGACAGTATGCCGCCTGAGGCTGCCTCCTGCCTGTTTTCTCTGGATTCCCGAAGTCGTTTTATGAAACAGAAACACTAAGCCGCTTCCCTGTCCGTTTCCTCCCCAACTGTTTTCCCCGTTTCTGTATGGCATCTGCAGTTTCACGGTGTTCTTCCTGCCAAACTGGAGCATTCTTCGCGTCAGCTGCTTGTTATTCTCATGTTCATCGAAGTGGAACACAGAAGTGGAATTGCAAACTCAAACAGATTAGCCCTGGAGAGAATGGCTTCACGATTTTTCATCAGAAAGAATTCCGAACAACAGTGAGAAAGCACTTTCGGATGTTTGCTGCAGTATCTGTGAGAAATGCAGCAAAGACCCAGTGGGACTCGAGCTCATGGCCATTGGCAAACAAGACTAGACCTCTAATCACTGAGCTGCAGAGCCACGAGCGAAAGTGGTGCTTTTATGCTGACATAACAATGACGATCTCTAGCAGAATAAATTCCATCAACCGAGGTTTGTGATGCAACCGAAGTTTTGTGGTATAAAATACTACTTTAAACCGACTTGTTTGATCACTTATTTGATATAGCAATTTGTCAGCTTTCCAATATCTCGTGAAGCGACTGCAATCAAAATTTGCTTAAACTCCCTTCAGAGGAAAAGCGTTCAAGTTTCCATATATGAAAGGCACGATGCAGTGTTGACACACACTACTGGCGTTGACTTGAACACGTATCACAGGTTTTGTTCATCACTTGGTGAGTAACACCTTTCGTAACGGCATTATGAGATCTCCTTAATGAAGGAATCTCATGCTTTATGGCCTTGATGCATGAAATTTCGGGCGCCAGACATAAAACAGTTAAAATCGAGCATGATCAAAAATATGGAATTCGAGGGAATGCAGATATTTGAGACAGCTGTATTTATAAAAGAAATCTTGAAAATCGGATTCGCTGGCTGGGTTGGCATTTAGTAACCTTTTCTCATAGTTCTTGAGTGGGCTTTAGGACATTACAACGATAGATATAGCGGAGACAGTGAAAAGATTTGAATAAAATGCCAAAAAAAGTTAAGAATTCGCTGAGCTGTGATGGGTGAACAACCACTGTTGTGAATACTCCCACGTGCATCATATTTGTTCGAAGACCTCAGGATTGCATCATTGGGTGAACAACACGCAACTCCTTCCCTTCCACCATGTGGGAGCTCGTGTGGGAAGGTAAATCTGCGAACGTTGGGAAAAAAGGCGCTGCGAATAACGTCATTCAAATAAGTCACAATAAAACACTGTACAGAGATCAAGTACACGCATGCAGAGAGGCAGAGGACATTTGACCAGAGGAGAGAGGAATATGAGAGGACGGATGGAAGTGCATTCAGATAGTTTAGTCGAAAGGAATGGAAGGGAAGTTGAGCTGCTGAAGAGCAGAGACGTTGAAGAGACGTATGATGTTAATGCGGTGCAAGTGTGCAGACTTGGTGAATTATCTCACCATGGTTATGACGTGACTGGTTCAGACTCATACAACTGTCAAAGAGATATTGAGCCAGTGGTGAGGCAATTTCTCCACCAACGTGGTCAATGTTGGCTTCCTGTGCATCCCATCCAATTCCAGCAACTCCGCACTCAAGGCCCACCCCTCCAACTATGACGATGCAGAATTCCCGTGCTCATCACCTTCCAAACCACCAACCTCCGTTGACATCATATCATCCTCCGCCATTTCTGCCACGTGCAAACGGACGCCAACAACAGACATGTATTTCCCTCCCCACCACCAGCCGCTTTCTGTTAAGATCATTCCCTCCGTGATTCCCTTGTAACCCACGCCACCCACCAAACCAGCCTCCCCTCCAGGCACCTTGCAATTCCATCACAGGATTTGCAAAATACACAACACACCTTCCCCTTCAACTCCATCCAAAGACTGAAAGGATTCTTCCACATCCATCAGAGTTTTATCTGCATTTCCACACATGACATTTATTTTACCGTTGCTTCCAATGCAGTCTACTTTACATTGGAGAGACAGGATGCCTAATTGCAGTGCCCTTCAGAGAACATCGCCGGGACACCAACACCAAACGACATCACTGCCCTGTGGACGAGCACGTCAACTCCCCCTCCCACTCAGCCAAGTACATGCAGTTCCGAGGCATCCAACATCGCTATACTTTTACCACCAGACGCCAGGAGGAAGAGGGCCTCATCTTTCTCATTAGGGACCCTCCAACCACACGGCATCAATGTGGACTTCAATATATTTCTCATTTCCTCTCCGCCATTTTATCCCAGTTCGATTTTTCCAAGTTGGCACGGCTCTTATGAACTTTCCTATCTGTCGATCTTCCTTCTCGCTGATCCGCTCCACCCTGCATTCCGACCAATCACCGTCTCCCCCACCTCAACCCACCTATTACACTCACAGATATCTTACCTCCACCTATTTGTCTCTCTACCGCCTCAACGCTCAAGCCTCATTCCAAATGAAGGGCTCTTGCCTGAAACGTCGATTCTCCTGCTCCTCGGAAGCTGGCAGCCCTGCTGTGCTTTTCCAAGACAAGACTGTCTACTCAGTGGCGAGGCACTGGATTTGTGTTGGGGACTGAAGGCAGAGGACTCAGTTTTGCATGATTCAATTGTAGGAAATGTCTGCCCCAACAGGACAGGATGTCGGACAATTTCGGACAGTGTTTGAGCTCAAGCGAACAGGGAGTTGATGGGATTAACATCCAACTGTTGACCTGCTCCTTCTCAGTCGTGGAGGCTGTCTGTATGAAAGATTCTTGCAAACGTCCGGTCAAATTGTTGTTGACTACATCTCTTAACTTCAATCCCTATCTTCAGGGACAATCCAGAATCTGTAATAGACTCTTTCTCATTCTCTTGATTCTTAAAAATATACATAATTAATTTCACAGCATAATAGAAGGGAAAGATTTTTTTAAAAAAATCACTCCACCATGATCAGATGAAGTTGTGCATTTTCTCCCAAATTGAACTTTGATCAGAGTTTGAACATGGAAGGAAAAGGTTCCGTTTATATGGGAGAGAATCGTTCACTTGTTGTGTGTGTGGACATGGCTTCTGCTATCATCAGAACTCACAAACTACAGTTGCAGTCATATTTAGGTGAGAATGTAGACATGTGAGGATTCATTTCTCCATCAGAGCTGGAACGCCATGAAAGCAATGACCCCTGGAACAAGCTCAGTGTGTGGGAAGGGATACACTCCTTCTCGGACCTTCTGTGAAACCTGCCCTGTCACAATGAGGAGAAATCATTTCAATGTCGAGAATGCGGAAAATGCTTTAAAACGTCCAATGATTGGATTATCCAACACTGTGCTCATACTAATGAGGAATCTTTTATCTGTCCAGACTTTGGAAAATATTATCATTCCACTGTGTAGTTGATGCATGGGAAATGTGCTCACAAGAATCAGAGTCCTTGAAAACTTCTGGGGACCTGACGTCCGATCCACGTGCTCACCCGGAGAACAGACATCTTCAATTCCATAACTCACGGACGTGTTGCAAATGTCCGAGCGATATAAAGTCCCAACAACATTATGAACACATCTTTTCAACGCCCAGACCGATGGAAGTGCTGTAAATGTTTTTGTGGACTGACATGGCATCAACGTGTTCACAAAGAAGACACCATTAAAATGCTCAGACTGTGGGCATCACTTCACAAGTTCCTTGTGATCGTTTTATCATGAACGCCTTCACATTGAAGAAAGACCTGTCAAATATCTAATGTGTGGGATGTACTCTCCAGTCTCTGCAGGACTGATGTTCCATCGACATTTTCACAGGATGAGAGACATTTCAATTGTTTGCATTGTGGGACGGGGGTTAGGCGATCATCTCAACTCTCAGTACACCAGAGAGTTTGCAGTGTGCAGAACGTATTTACCTGGTTCATTTGAAAAAATAACAGTCAGCTCACTCATCTACCCTGCTGAGACGGCAGAGAGATCCACTGGGGGAAAGAATTCACTCACTCATCAAGCCTGCTGAGACAGCGCAGATTTTACATTTCTCAACTGCGATTGTACTTTGTTGTTCATGACATTCAGGACTGAAAGCAAATTTTTAATATTTGAAATAAATGTCAAACAAATCAATTTCGTATTAAGTACCATAGAGAAGTTAGTGTAAGGGTGGGATTACATATTACTTGAAGCATCAGCACAGTTTCTCAAGGACAAATGTGTTAGAATTCTATGAGGAGGTAATGAGAAAATGAGAAAAGGTCTATTCTGTGAATATGGTCAGCATGAATTTCCAGCAGGCATTTGTCAAGGTTCTATATCAGAAGCTGCAAAATGATAGGCTATGGTGTTAGGGACAACGTACTGGCATGGCTTGAGTTCTGGCTGACTGGCGGAAGGCAGACAGTTGGGTGAAAGGGTCTTTTCCAGGATGGCAGCGCATGACGTGTGGAGTTCAGCAGGGGTCAGTTTTGGCACCACAACTATTCCCGTTATGCATGAATGATCGGGTCAAAGGAACTGAGAGAGTTGTTGCTCCTTTTGCAGAATACACAATGACAGGTGGAAGGACAGACCGTATTGAGGAAGCGAGCAGGCTGCAGATTGACGTGAACGGGCTGAGAGCTTGGATAAAAAAGGTTGCAGTTAGAACACTGTGTGGATAACTGTGAGGTCATCGAGTGATGGAATGATTAGGGGCATAGACTACTTTGTGATGGGCACCCGCATGGGCCCCAGCTATGCCTGCCTCTTCGTAGGATATGTGGAACAATCCATTTTCCGCAACTACACTGGTCCCACCCCCCACCTTTTCCTCCGTTACATCGATGACTGTATCGGCGCCGCCTCGTGCTCCCACGAGGCGGTTGAACAGTTCATCCATTTCACCAACACCTTCCACCCCGACCTCAAATTCACCTGGACAGTCTCAGATTCCTCCCTCCCCTTCCTCGAACTTTCTATTTCTATCTCAGGCGACCGACTCAACACGGACATCTACTACAAACCGACCGACTCCCACAGCTACCTGGGCTACACCTCCTCCCAAACTGCCCCCTGTAAAAACGCCATCCCATTCTCCTAATTCCTTCGACTCCGCCGCATCTGCTCCCAGGAGGACCAGTTCCAAAAACACACAACCCAGATGGCCTCCTTCTTCAAGGACCGCAATTTCCCCCCCGACGTGGTCGACGATGCCCTCCACCGCAGCTCTTCCACTTCCCGCTCCTCCGCCCTTGAACCCCGCCCCTCCAACCGCCACCAGGACAGAACCACACTTTTCCTCACCTACCACCCCACCAATCTCCATGTACAGCGCATCATTTCCGCCACCTCCAAACGGACCCCACCACCAAGGATATATTTCCCTCCCCTTCCCTATCACCAGTTTCCTCATTTCTCCTCCCCCCACCCTGTCTCAGTCAAATCCATCGAATTCAGCACCGCCTTCCTAACCTGCAATCTGCTTCCCGACCTCTCTGCGCCCCACCCCACTCTGACCTATCACTCTCACCTTGACCTCTTTCCACCTATCACATTTCCGACGCCCCTCCCCCAGTCCCTCCTCCCTACCTTTTATCTTAGCCTGCTGGACAAACTTTCCTCATTCCTGAAGAAGGGCTTATGCCCGAAACGTCGATTCTCCTGTTCGCTGGATGCTGCCTGACCTGCTGCGCTTTTCCAGCAACACATTTTCAGCTACTTTGTGACGGGAAAAGGCTTCAGAGATCTATAGTTGAAAGGCACTTGAGAGATCTAGTTAATGTTTCTCTTATGTTTAATATGCAGGTTTTGTTGTCTGTTCGGAAGGTAATTGTAATGCCGGCATTCGTTCAAGCGAGTTCAAAACCAACCGCAATGGTTTGCAACTGACGCGATAAGAGGGTGTCATCACACGCATTTGTATAATCGGGAATAGCTTTTAGCCACATGTCTAAGGGAAGATATGTTATGAGTGGTTGATAGGAGGTTTAAAATAGCTGACTCAGTGAAGAGTACTGCTGTCTTCCAGCCTCAGCGACGCTGGTTTATTTTCTTCTCAGGCTACCGTCTGCAGTTTGCACTTTCTTTCCGTGTCTGCCTGGGTTGCCTCCGCAGAGGAAAGATGTGTAGTTGACGAAATTTGGCTGTGGGAAATGCAGAGTTCCAGGAATCGAGTCGAGGTGTGAGTTTGAGTGAAATGATCTTCGCATGTTTCATGGGTTCTTCTTCGGCTGAATTGCCTGTTCCCACTTTGTCGGCATTCTACTAGAACACGTTGATTGCAGGGGTGAAGGACTCGTCGTCTTCGCATTTATTTTTTTAAAAATCACGTTTTCTATGTAAACATGCGGTCTCAAGTCAATCTCTTGATCACTATAAGGCTTGAAGGGGCATTCTTCAAAGAAAATCATGAAGGCAAAGCGAGCATATTGGATAGCCTTAGCACATAAAGTTAAAGATAGTCTAAAGAGCTTTTATAAGTACATTCAGAGCTCGACACCAAGTAGGATCCCTGAAAGACTTAAGAGCTCACATTTGTCTTGAACCTCAGAGGATGGGAGAGATATTGAATGTTCATTTCGCAATAGTTTATACCGTGGAAAACGAAATGGTGGCAACAAACATTGATGTTCTGAAAGTAGTTCATATTGAATACTACAGGTTCCAGATGAATTGGATAATATAAAGTTGGATATTTCTCTGGGATCTGATCTCGTGCACCCAGGGGTTCGTGGGAAATTCGGGAAGTAGAGGGCGGCACGATGGCACAGTGGTGAGCACTGCTGCCTCACAGCACCAGAGACCCAGGTTCAATTCCCGCCTCAGGCGACTGACTGTGTGGAGTTTGCACGTTCTCCCCGTGTCGGCGTGGGTTTCCTCCGGGTGCTCCGGTTTTCTCCCACAGTCCAAAGATGTGCAGGTCAGGTGAATTGGCCATGCTAAATTGCCCGTAGTGTTAGGTAAGGGGTAAATGTATGGGTGGGTTGTGCTTCAGCGGGTCGGTGTGGACTTGTTGGGCCGAAGGGCCTGTTTACACACTGTAATGTAATCTAACCTAAACTGTTGCGCCCTTGGTGGAAATATTTGCATCATCTATTACTTCGACTGATGTGTCGAATAAATGGGGAGTGGTTTTGTTGAGGAAGGAATGAATGAAGAAAACCATATGCCTGTGAGGCTGGCTCAGGTCGTGGGTAAGTTGTTGGAAGTCATACTGAACGATAGGATTTATAAGCATTTTGAGACAGGTTTAATGAATTGGGATTATCGGTATAGTTTTGTGCGACGTCATTTGTGTCTCGCAAACATGGTTGGGTATTTTGAGGATGTAACCAAGAATGTTGATGTGGACTAAGTGGTCGACATTGTTCATTTGGACTTTAATTATTCCTTTCAAAAGTTTCCACTTGGTCGATTATTTTTTTAAAGTTAGATCACATAGAATTCAAGGTGAACTTTCCAATTAGATATAAAATTAGTTTAATAGTAGGAGGCTGGGAACGGTGGTGGACGGTAGTTTCCAGACTGGAGGACTGTTACAAGCTGTGTTCCACAGGGATCAATGCTGAGCCCATTTCATTTTTCATTCATACAAATGATTTAGATTGAAACATGGAAAGCATAGTCAGTGAGTATGCAGATGACATCAAGATTGGTAGTAGAGTGGACAGTACAAAAGTTTATGTCAGATTGTAAATAGGTTGTCTCGTCAGATCAGTTTCTCTCTGTCCTCGACATTTAATAGCGTGGGAGAAAAGCATCATTCGTCCACCGTGCAGCGCAGGTCATCAGACGTCCACGTATTCTAGTCCGAGTTTGCCGCATTTGGCCCATAAGCTGACGCGTTTTGATGTTTCCAGGGCAAATGTCAATGATAATCTCTCTGTAATTTTAAATGGCACATCAATGGGACTGAAATTTAACATGGTCATACTACGTTGTAACCCCGTTGAGGAAATGTATTCTCATGTTCACTCACAAAGGCAGATACACTAGCACATCCCCGACAGTGACTGAGGCCTCAGCGTTATGTGCTTCACATCTGCAAGTTTCTCTGGAAAAAGGAAGCTTCACGCGGAACACGAGCCAATTAGCCAGAAAATGTGAACCATTGCGGTGAGCTGGGGTATGAAATGGAAATTGAGTTGAAATAGCCCAACACGCTGCTCGTGTGTAACTTTAAATTTACAAATTCCACGCAAATAGTCTCTGCTACTCCGGAGATCTGACAGGATAGCGGTCAGCATTCATTCAATACTAAAAAACAAAAGACACACGCAAACTCGAAGCACTTTCAAGTCTCGTCTCTTTCTGTTTCTGTCCTTGTCATAATTACAGCTTCCTCAGAACATCCAACTCCATGCTCAATGAGCTGCTTGATACAAACAGGCGACAGATAATGCAGGCGATCTTTATTTCGAAAGCAGAGCCAGGAAATGTTACATACAAGGGCTTACACACGGCTGGGTAATGTGACAGCACGATATTATCTTCCTAATTATCCTGTAGATTGATAACAGGAATGTGCACCATACTAGTTATTAACTATTGAATTTTCCCAATGGATGCAGGTCAGGAGAGAGTAGTTCAAACCCTTCATCGCTCTGGGATATTTTGCAAAAAAATTCCTGTTACTTCACAAACTAAGCTCCCGACTGCTGAACATGAGGATCACTAGCACAGAAAATGCGCTTTGGCCCACCAGGTCTGCACCAGTTTCAGGTAATCCCCTAACTGTTCTTATCTCATTTTGCAGCACTTGGCTCAGAGGTGCAAATGAAGTCAGTAATGAATGTGTAAATTAAATGGGTCTCACCTCTTATGGAGGTTTCTGCTTGTTCAACCCTGACCTGCGATGGGTTCCAGATTCCCAACATTCCTAATCTGGGTTGTGTGCGTTTTTCCTGAAGAAGGACTTATGCCCGAAACGTCGATTCTCCTGTTCCTTGGATGCTGCCTGACCTGCTGCGCTTTTCCAGCAACACATTTTCAGCTATGTGCGTTTTTCCCTATTGAGTGACTTGAATCCCAAACAAGAAAGCAGAGAACAAGCTCTTTTCCAGTTTACTCTCGGTTCTCAATTACAGTCAGCAAGATGTGAAACTGTACGACAAAAACGTAGTGGATTTAAAGCCCATCACCTTACCCACTTGGCAGCCACTGCAGAAGCATTGCAGAAGAACTGGTTTGCCAGTCCTCTCTCTGTGTGCAGCTGACGAACCGTGCATTATTCGTAGCTTTGTTTCATTTCAATCACTACAGCTTCGACACTGTTAAACGTCGGGGAATGTATGGTCTGTGTGATCAATCCCGATAGTTGGAATGGATACTCAGTAAAAATCAAAAGCAGATATATCAGGAGAAACGAAACACGTCTGGCAGCCTCTGTGGAAAGAGAAACCGAGACAACGATTCAGAGCTTCTTCAGAAAGTTGTTAGAACTCTGTTTTCCCCCACAGATACAGAAAACCTGCTGAGTTTCTGCAGCAGTTTCTGTTTTTATTTCTGATGCACGGCATCCACAGTCCATTGTTAGTCACAAAAGCAAGACAGAAACGCTGTTATGGTTTCTCACTGGGTAAGTTTTCCGTTTGGGAAATATATCCCTGACCTGATTAAAAACCTAAAACGACGCAGCAAAGGAAACAGATGGAGTAAGTACAGCGACTACTCCATCCATGAGTGGGTGCGACCCACCACCCTCTCGATTAACAGCCGACCGCGCTCACCCAAAGCACTGAGAGTGGGAACAATCTTCGTATAGCATCTCATAAAGCAGGCGGTTTGTGGATCCAAGCTGTTGCATGTCCTTCACAGAATAATAAATACCGTTTATCAGTTTTACTTATCCATTCTAACGTCTGGAACATTCATTGTGGAAATTAGAGAACAGTCTGATCCCACTCTCTGCAGGCGCCTCCATATCACTGGGAACTAGCTCTCCTACAACTGGGAACGACTCCCTCAGAAAATTTCAGTGCGTTTTCTGTTCCCATGTTTTCTCATGGTGCCGGAGCTGAGATGAGATTTGAATTCCTGACGTGCAAGAACGGGAGTCCTTTCAATGTTTCACATTGTTTCTTTTCCCAAGAACATCAGACTCAACGTATCAGCCTCTAAAAGCATGGGAAAGTGTCAGGCCTGTCTCTGCTCAGTTGGACAGTTCACCCTTCATTCTACTCTGAATCCACTTCCCGAGTAATGTCTAAAGATTCACAAATCTGGAGACTGGAATTTCTGTTTTGCTTCTTGATAATTTTTGCCTAGCAACATTTTCCCAGCATCTTTTTCACAATCTTTTGCTTTGCACCAGGTCCAGAGGTGAGGAAATAATCTTTTGTGGAGAAATTCCCGACTCTGGGAACGTTCTCTTCGAAGCAAAGAAGGTTAACGGGGGATTTCCTGGGGAAATTTACAATGATGTTGGAGGGAGCAGTGGGGATGGGAGGGTTGAAGTTCAGGAGGAAGTTTTGCCTCTGACCAGTGCAACTCACCAGAGGACTGGAATTGAGGACATTTAATGGAAAGCAGGATTTGTGTTGAATAAACTTTGCGAATTCTAAATAAACCCCACAGGTCTGATATTGTCTGTGGTTGGAGGAACAGTGCGATGTTATTGAGTCAGGTCCGTTTCTGCTTCAGAACCCAAGATTCCTACATGTTTTTAAATAATGAGCTGACCTGACAAAATGTGGGGTTCTTGAGACGGACTTTCGGTAGTTTGAGGGAGGCCTCATCCACGAAAGCATTTTAAAAGCAACAGTCAAGGAAACGTAGTTGTTTGATTAAAACCTGCGCGGGGAACCACTAATGGATATCTAATACATCGCCTTAACCACTCAGCCACAACTATAACCCAGAGACACTGCTTAATATTTCTCGTGAAATTGGGGCTTCCAGCAGAAAACGTGAGGACACGATTCGCTTTGTTCTGTCTGCGCAATGATTCCAAAATGTTGGGTCCCCTGTAATTGATTAGAATGGAGGAGGCTGATAGGAAATTGGTTTGAACGACACATGTTGATGAGAGACAGAGTGCTTGGGAAGGATGCATTTTCATGAGCAGAGAGATTAGTAATAATGTAATGGATCGAGAAATGAAGATGTCATCGTATTTTTATAGCGCCTTTCAGCACTACCTGCGTCACAGGCACTCAAGGAAATTTGAAGCAGATGTGGCGTTGTCAAATCTAATGTGCAAATCAGGGCAGTTTGTTCAACCAGAGGTCAAAAAGAAAATGCCACAAATACTCAGAACTGACGCGGGAGACGCCAGTGAGTTAATGCCTTTTGGCGTTTGTTCAGCTCTGATTGCTCTCCGGGATAGTATCGGACTGGTGGTACAAATATCGGGAGAAGGCTTTAACCAATTAAGACAGAGATGAGGAGACTGTTCTCACATCCTGATGGTAGCAAATACTTGTACTTATTTATAACAGAGAGATCTGCCAAGACGGGGTATAGTCAAGTCTTCAGTTCTTTATCTCTCAGCTCATAGCATGCAGAAAGTGGCATTGTGAATATGTCCAAGTTTGCTGACGATAGACAATAATGGGAGAGCATGTTGTGATGAGGACGTGGGAATTTGCGAATGCATTTATATAGTTTGAGTGAATGAGGGGAAAACTTTGCAGATTAAGTTTCATGTCGGAAGTGTCAGGTTGGAGGAGTCAAAAAGCAGAGCATATGTAAATAGTGGGAAAGTAGATAAAACATGTAGGACAGAGGAATCTGGGAGTTCTTGTGCCTCACACAAACAAAGTTTTGTGTCATTTTTTTCTGACCAACCGTATGGCCTCCATTCCGAAAGCTTGCAAGTAAAGAGATGGTTTCCTGAAAAAGGAACTATAAGTCGAAACTATAAAACTAAGACCAAGAAAATACTGTGCCGTTCTATTGGACAACCTTGATGAGTATTGTTCTGTAAAATTTGTTTACAATCGAACGGGAGTTGGAATGGTGGGAGCTCGGGAGTGGAAGTCAGGAGATCCATGTTTACTGCCAATATTTATCTGTCTTCCTCACTTTTTGTACGTTTAATTTCGTATTGTGGTCCCTATGAGGAAAATCAGGTGACGTATTTCCCTCACTGTTCCTCGTCACTCCCCAAAAGAATTCAACGTTCTTATCTACTGCTTCTAGGTAATCGCTAAACGTTGTACAAATGTCACTAAAACCTCGACATTTCCCATGTCTGTCTGCCTTCTTACAATGCCAATTGATTGATTACTGTGTTAGTAATGCACACATGGAGAGCAACGCAAAACAGCAGCAATCGACACTGGGTTGCAAACGCAGATGACTGCAGCCACATCTCAGAGTAGTGACAACTGTACGATCACAAACGCACATACCGAACCGCCAGGAAACTCCATATAAGTACACTGCCAGAAGCCGTGCAAGGCATAGAACCTGTAAAACAACAGAAATGCTCTTTTTGGCAATGGACCTTGCTGTAGTTCTCAATCAGCAATCGAAGTTTACACTGGTGACATCAGCAGTTCCATCAAACAAAGAACTAACTACTGCTGCAGACGGAGGAGAAAGTGAGGACTCTATGTGCTGGAGATCAGAGAAGAGAGTGTGGTATTGGAAAGAATAGCCGGTCAGGCAGTATCTGAGGAGCAGGGAAATCGTGGTTTTGGGTATAAGCCTGATGAAGTATTCATGCCGAAACGTCGATACTCCTGCTTCTTGCATCCTGCCTTACATGCTGTCCTTTTCCAGCAACAAACTCTCCACTGCCACAGACTGCCATATAATCCGAGCTCCCAGGCGCGGAATCAGAGAAACTCAATGCCCTGAGTACACCTACTGGGGACTCCTCGCGTTGGCGTTTAGGGGCAAGTTGTTCTTCATGAATGCGGTTCTCGATTTGCCTGCCTCTTGGTCCTTTACAATGTTTTCTGCACTCCTTGCTTGGAGCATTGTTTGTCTACATGTGCACTGCACATGCAGGGTAGTGGTCATTTGTTCTGGTGAGTTGTTGGCTGAACCTGGCTTTGGGTTTATGCTCTCTCATAAATCTGAATGGACAGAAGAGAGTGGCTGTCAGTTCTGAGATTTTTTTCATATATAAGGTAGAGTGCTTCGTGTGTCGGTTCATGGCATGTTACCCGAGCGTTGTTTGTGTGCAAGGATTCTGCGGGAATATCTTTTGTTGGCAAGGCATTTCTGGAGGAGCCAGTGAACAACACAGCTAGATTCCTTTGTCGCAATACGCACAGTCGACGAGAAAAAAAAGTTCGACTGGGGCAACACAAAAATAATAGGACAAGCCAAATAGAGGGCAGCCAGAAAATTTCTAGAAGGAAAACACTCATCCATGGACTCCATCAACAAGCTCGTTGAGCTAAACCCAACATACCGTGACCTGCAACGAACTACCAGTACTGACAAACGGAAGCAGTGGGAATGAACTCAAATCAATTCCAAACGCCACAGGACAGCCACGCTTCACAGGACTTTCAGCAGCCCTGAAGATATCGCCGAGAATGGGGAGGAAACGGCTGCAAACCAACTGCCCAAACCCACCAAAAATCCCCAAAACCACAACCTGCACTTGAATTATAAATCTTTAAACAAAACATGAAACTCCAACTCAGGCCGGGCTACGCCAGCAAGGAAATGAACTCTGGAATCCTACGTAACATGGGAAGATTAGAAGTAACACACGACAGAGGAGGTCAGAGCTTCCAAGCTCCCACGTCTTTGTGCGTGTTCTTGTTAAAAATAACTGCTTGACTCTCCTCATCCCATTTTCCATCCTTTGGCCCTGTATGCATTACAAATTCACACATGAACATCTCAGACGGTTATTAGGGTTTCTGCTACTTCGACACTGGGAGGCAGTGAGTTCGAGATTCCAAACACTCGCTGTCTGATGAAGTTTTCATTTGCATCCACTCAAACATTCTTGCCTCTTAACATAAATCTACGGTTCCCTGGTGATTGACGCCTCCATCAAAGGGGAACGTTTCCATCAATCTGCCAAATTCTAACCCCTCATTATTTTCGACTTCTCAATCATGTTTCCTCTCAATCTTCCCTGCTCTCAAGAAAACAACTCCAGTCTGTCGAAACTCTTTAATAGCTGCACTTCTTCAATCCTGACAACATCTCGACAAATTTCTTCTACACCGTTTTGATTACTGTCATATCGTTTCTATAATGTGAATTGCAGAATTGTATACAATACCCTCGCGAGAGCCGAATGATGATATGAAACAAATGTGTAGAAACCACCGAAATTGGTCTTTTCTAATAAATCTCTTCCCTTCGATACTGTTCAGTGCCTTTTTCGTGAACCTGATGCTCCAATAATCTCTGGTCCATGCAAATACAAAACCATACAGGAGGATTGGTCATGCGGCCACCTTATCTGATTAAATTGAGTGTTCGAAGAACCTAATGGTGATATTGGGGCACGTTCACCGAGCAACAGTGAGAGCTGCAGCACAGACTTAATGGGGTCAACGTTAAAGTGAGTGTTAAACAGTGCAATGCATCTGTGACATGGGAGGAGTGACGGAAATGGGGAAAAGTGATTGTGAAAGGGAGAGAAATATCCGATATTGGGTTAATTTGAATCCTGACATATGACACGCAATGATGTCAGAGAGCAGACTGAAAAGTACTTTCCCGTTAAAAATGGGTGTTTGTTTCGCACAGGTGATGTGTCATAAAATGGAACAAATGTGCATTGCCATGACTCGGAAATGAGCGGAATTTGTTGCGGCCACAACGCAGAGTACGAATCACGATATGATCTCGTGAAATAGCAGGATGTAAAAAGCAAAAAATTCAATGGCATAGATAGGTGAGAAAACACAGGACATGCACAACAAGAAAAGTTGCCATATACTGGATTGAGATTGGGTTGAATCTTCTTCTTCGATGTCCTCACAGACTGTGGAGCTTCCATCATTGAGAATGTTGAAGACTGAATCCGATAACTTCCTACAAAAGATTAAATGTACAGGCGATAGTGCACGGTATTGTCGAAATGCAGTGTTCAGTAACACCGCAGTTTCACATTGTTACTTTACCAGAACCAGGAGACAAGGAAGTAAATATTGTTGAACGCTCTCATCACACCGGTTCCCAGGTCTGGAATCAGAGAAACTGAGTGGCGCAGAGGCGAAGATCTAATCGGAAATGGGGAGTGGAATGAATGCTTATATCTACTCTGTTGTCTTGTGACGAAATCCATGAGCACGCAGTCCTTCTATGAAAGCATAGACGCGCGTGAAACGCTGAGGCTAGAAGCTCCAACCACAGCTGGAGCAACTACTGTTCACACGGAGAAGGGAGCATTGGGATATCGGGCTGGGAGGTCGAACCTCACCTGGAGACGCTTCAATTGATGTGGCGCAGGGAGCACTGGTCTGGGGGAAAGATCTTAAGCTATGTTAATCACAATTGAAATAGTTCCCGGCAGCACACATGATTGTGAATTGAGGGAGGATCTGCCCGAGGGAATTGTCTCATTTGTAAATAAACATTTTGGTAAGATTGAGCTAGTTTAGGAGTGAGAAAATCAGTGAGAAAATGATTTAATTGTATCGCTTTCTGACATTTCTCGTATGTCTGACTCAACAGTCGGTTAACTTTCTGGAAGGGTTTTTAAAAATCTTTGTTTCATACTATTCAATTTGCTGCAAGCTTGTTCGGTCCATTAAATTAATCTAAAAGTCTGAACATTAAAGGAGATAAATGATGCTGGGATTCGGCTTGAGTTTCCCTCGAATTATGGAGGAAGAACAGGAGAGAGGAGGTGAAAATTATCTAGACAGACCGAGGGTGAAAGGAACCTTCATGAGGACAAATGTGTTTTCTTTGCCAATGAGACTGAGAGCGTCACAGTGTGGTGATGGCATCTGTGACAGGATTCCTTTCAAAGCCTCGGATCAATTAATCACCCCGGGAACATCAGTGTCAATGTTTCGGATTCTGACAGAAGGGGAAGATGCCTGGATAGTCCCTGATCTGTCCGTCATTTCAGCCTTTTTCCTCCTCTAATTCCGCTTCCCAAGGAGTTTCTGAGGATTTTGAAAATTGAGATTGGGTATTTGTGTCGTGTCCTTGCCAGTCCCTGGAGCCGCAGCAATTAAGCAGCTGGGTTTGGTAAATAGAAAGTAGTAAGAACAAATTATTTCAGCTTCCACTTCTGTAAATCGAGGTAAACTCGAGTGTAATCACGACAGTAGATGTTCCAGTTGATTTTCGGATCTTTAGATTACTTTAACGACCTATGCGAGTTCGCAGGAAAATCAATAATATGAAACAAGCTAAAACTCGCTTCTCTAAATTTAACTCAGTGCAGAGTCAGCCTATGAGAAAAGTCACAGAGCGTACAAATTGCTTCTGTTTCTCTCTGAACAGATTAGGTTCCTCACAAACGGGAAATAGGCCATTTGGCCAAACAACTGCACACTGACCGTTCAAAGAGTAACCCACAAGATACATTCCCATATGAGTCATGCACCTACCAGTACTGGCAATTTTGCATGGTCAATGCAACTGACCATTTTTATATTGTGAGAGGTGAACAGAGAACCCGGAAAAAGCACGCACATATTCATGGAGAATGTTCAAACTCCACAGAGACAGTCGTCCAATGCTGGAATCGAATCCGATCAATGGCGCTTCGAGGTTGCAGACATAACCACTGAATTCCTCCACGAGTTGAACCTTTGCAGGATTTCTCTTTATAATTGAGACATTTACCTTGGGAAACATATTCCCTCAATCCTCAAATATGTCCTGCTAAAAACTATTTCACTTCAGATTAAAATTGCTGAGCATCCTTTCCCTCAGATGTCCCAATGCTCCCTTCTAAATGTCAATAGAAGCTGCTTATGGTGTGTTTCAATCTCCAAGCCTGATGTTCAAATGGTCCTTGCTCCATGCCAATAAGAACTGCAGCTGGTGAGATTGGACCTTACATCCTGACGTCCCAGTGTTTCCTCCTCAATGTCAGTAAAAACGACAGCAAGTGAGATTGGAGCTCTCAGCCTGATATTCCCATAAGTCCTGCTGCTCCACGTCAAAACAAGTTGGTCCAAGTGAGGCTCAAACCCCCACCCTAATGTCAACTTGTTCCCTGCTCCACAACAATAGAAGGTGTTCCGGTTGAATTTGCAGATCCCAGTCTCGGCATTTCACGCACCTCTGTACCGCCAGAGAAGGATATCACTGTTGACTTCCTCCATCCCCATTTCTACCTGGACCTTCGGGGTTGCACGACTCACTATAGCCTCACCCACCCCCACTATTTATCTGGACGTAGGCTTGCTCGCTGATTTGGAATGTTCATTCACATTCGTTTCGTCAATCTATTAACATCTTCAGTGGGCCTTCGGGAGAAGCACTGCTGCTGATTCCTGCTTTGTATTTATACGTTTCTTCGTTCGAGGTGAAAAAACG
Source organism: Chiloscyllium plagiosum (assembly GCF_037043375.1). NCBI lineage: Eukaryota > Metazoa > Chordata > Chondrichthyes > Orectolobiformes > Hemiscylliidae > Chiloscyllium > Chiloscyllium plagiosum. The sequence goes on from NW_028270171.1 coordinate 51,512,423, forward strand.
TGTTTTTTTATTGTTCTTGGCTCTCTGTCTTCCGAGTCGTTTTAACGCCATTTGTTGATGACTGAATCAAAGAGGTGTTTCACTGGAACTGTATCTCCCTCCGTTTCCTATTCCTCCATGTTTAGACGTTTCTGAGATGAACGAAACGAAATTGATACGTAGTCATTCGTAAGAAAGACTAGCATTTCCTCAGTTTCAGTTCCAACGTGGCTTAGATTTCGGAGCGACCGCATGAGAGCGTGAGTCAAACAGTTCATCTGTGGAAGTAAATCTTTCATTCCTGTTGCTGACCGAATAAACGGTAAATGTGCCCTGTGCTTAAAATCGCGAAAATGTGAACTGCTGCCAATCATGACTAAGGATTTCTGGTTTTGTTTCACAAAGGTTGAGAAATGGCAGACAACGTCCATATCAGGCATTTCACACTCTAGATTTGGATACAGTTGACAGAGACCATACATCAGAATCCAATGTTCGTTGTGACCCCAGCAAATGAGATTTCCCCTTGACACTGAACCAGGCCATCTTCGCGTGTAAAACAAATGCTGTATGACTGGTGCAGAAGTGATCAATGCCCGGTAACTGGCTTTACACAGCACGGCCATCCAAGGTGTACAATTTGACTTCTATTTAGGAACAGGGAGGACAGAAAATTAGCAGAGAAAGTGATTTTGGAAAAGCACAGCAGGTCGGAGCAGCAGGAGAATCGACGATTCTGGCTGAAGCCCTTCATCATCTCCAATTATCTTTCCCCGAGGAGAATAAAATATAACAAAGTTTCACACAGTAATTAATCAGAATTAATTATATTCCTTTGCACCACGGCAGCAGATATGAGCGTGCAAATTCCAAGACAGTTTTGCTGATGAGAATATCAAACACGGATGCTCTGTTCACGTCAACCCAAAAGGCTATCGTGTGTAAAAATGGAACAAGGATGTTTCTGCCTCGTTTTGAACCGGGGATGTCCCGTATCTGATGCGAATTTCGGCTGCGAAAATTTTCTCTGGAGCACTGAGGCGAAATGGAGCTCGTACCTTCCCTCCTAAGCAGGATAGCCACAAGTACTGCAGACATCAATGCATATTCAGGATCGCTGCAGAGACAAATTTGGAAAAAAAGGAATTCATGCAGCAATTATTTGCAATTGTGTCCCTTTTCGCTATTAAAGTCATGATGGGCGACTAAATTCAATTCGTGGTTTGCTAAAGAGACTGCAATAAATCCTCATCCACCACAATCCGGAAGCCTGTCGCCCATAAGGAAGGAACAATAATATTTCTGCCCGTCTCTGAACACGGGCACTTTCGCAGAAGCTGACCCTTCTTCTCTACAGAAAGAATCAGGGCTCGCCGACTGCTCTTTTAAAAATAGTTCCCGTCCGTGGTGGAAACATCCGTGCATATTCAGAACAAAGAAGAATAGATGACGAAGAAAATCGTACACAACTATTAATTGGACTTGTATTCCCTTTCACCACAGCGACAGGAATGGGCTGGGACAACAAAAGGAAAGCAATAAGATCGACCCATGTTCAGAAACAAGCCTATCGTTCTTTGCGCAGGACAACTGGAAGCAGGGATACTTCATGTTGGAGGTTAACGTGATAACCACTCCCCCACAGAAACACAGCGGGGCCAGTGACTTGTCCCCAACCCCACCGCCCACCCCAACGTAAGTGGTGATTGCCTTGCTCACGGGAGATCGTGTTTGCCGTACTGGCATCATACCAAATTTGGTCACACGCAGAAAAATTGCAACAAGCTGCCAATATACACGGAGGGGGCCTGGTTCAGATCCACGTTGGAAAACGTAATGGATCCTAAAATCAGACAGAGTAAGCATTGCAGGAAGAATGCTGGACAATGGTGTTGAGACCCACATCTGCCATGATCACATGGCAGAGCATACGAGATGGACTGAAAGGCCTCTCCTTCTGGTCTCTGGCGATCAGTAAAGTAACGAGACAACCTCTCACCCTCACAACACGAAGCCCTCCAATCCCTCTGCTCTAATCCCAATCTCACCATCAAGCCAGCGGATAAAGGGGGTGCAGTGATAGTCTGGCACACTGACCTCTACACCGCTGTAGCCAACCGCCAACTCGAGGACAGCTCTTGCTACTGCCCCCTCGACGATGACCCCACCCCCATCACCAAACCATCATCTCCCAGACCATAGAGAACCTCATCACTTCAGGAGATCTCCCACCCACAGCTTCCAACCTCATAGTCCGGGAATTCCACACTGCCTGGTTCTACCTCCTTCCCAAGATCCACAAGCCTGACCACCCTGGCTGACCCATTGTCTTAGTATGCTCCTGCCCCACTGAACTCATCTCCCCCTACCTCGACACTGTCCTATACCCCCTAATCCTGGAACTCCCCATATACGTTCGAGACACCACCCACGCACTCTACCTCCTCCAACACTTCCATTTCCCCGGTCTCCAACGCCTCATCTTCACCATGGATATCCAATCCCTCTACACGTCCATCCGCCATGACCAGGGCCTCCAAGCCTTCCGTTTCTTCCTCTCCAGACGTCCCCAAAAGTACCCTTCCACCGACACTCTCATTCGTTTGGCAGAACTGGTCCTCACCCTTCACGATTTCTCCTTTGAATCCTCCCACTTCCTCCAGAACAAAGGGGTAGCCACGGGCACACGTATGGGCTAAAGCTATGCCTGTCTCTTTGTTGGCTCAATAGAGCAGTTGATCTTCCGTAATTACGCCAGCACCACTCCCCACCTCTTCCTCCCCTCTATTGATGACTGCATTGTCGCCACCTCGTGCTCCCGCGAGGAAGTTGAGCAATTCATCAACTTCACCAACACATTCCACCCTGACCTTAAATTTACCTGGACCATCTCTGACACCTCCCTCCCCTTCCTGGACCTCTCCATCTCTATTAATGACGATCGACTTGACACTGACATTTTTTACAAACCCACCGACTCCCACATCTAACTGGATTACACCTCTTCCCACCATACCTTTTGCAAAAATGCCATCCCCTATTCCCAATTCCTCTGCCTCTGTCGGATCTGTTCCCAGGAGGACCAGTTCCACCACAGAACACAACAGATGGCCTCCTTGTTGAGAGACCGCAATTTCCATTCCCACGTGGTTAAAGATGCTCTCCAACGCATCTCGTCCACATCCCGCAGCTCCGCCCTCAGACCCCAGCCCCTCAACCATAAGAAGGACAGAACGCTCCTGGTGCTCACCTTCCACCCTACCAACCTTCGCATAAACCAAATCATCCGCCGACATTTCCGCCACCTCCAAAAAGACCCTACCAACAGGGATATATTTCCCTCCCCACCCCTTTCGGCCTTCCGCAAAGACCTTTCCCTCTATGACTACCTGGTCAGGTCCACGCCCCCCTACAACCCACCCTCCCATCCTGGCACTTTCCCCTGCCACCACAGGAACTGTAAAACCTGCGCCCACACCTCCTCCCTCACCTTTATCAAAGGCCCTAAAGGAGCCTTCCACATCCAACAAAGTTTTATGTCCACATCCACTAATATAATTTATTGTATCCATTGTTACCGATGCGGTCTCCTCTACACTGGGGAGACTGGGTGTCTCCTAGCAGAGAGCTTTAGGGAACATCTCTGGGACACCCGCACCAATCAACCACACCACCCCGTGGCCCAACATTTCAACTCCACCTCCCACTTTGCCAAGGACATGGAGGTCCTGGGCCTCCTTCACCGCCGCTCCATCACCACCAGACGCCTGGAGGAAGAACGCCTCATCTTCTGCCTCTGAACACTTCAACCCCAGGGCATCAATGTGGACTTCAACAGTTTCCACGTTTCCCCTTCCCCCACCTCACTCTAGTTCCAAACTTCCTGCTCAGCACTGGACCCATGAATTGTCTGGACTTGTCCTACCTGTCTATCTCCTTTTCCACCTATCCACTCCACCCTCTCTTCCATGACCTATCACCTTCATCCCCTCCCCCACTCACCCATTGTACTCTATGCTACTTTCTATTCAAACCCCAACCTCCTCTAGTTTAACTCTCCACGCTTCAGGCTCACTGCCTTGATTCCGGATGAAGGGCTTTTGCCTGAAACGTCGATTTCGCTGCTTCTTGGATGCTGCCTGAACTGCTGAGCTCTTCCAGCACCACTAACCCAGAAACAGAGTTATTTATTCAGTTCGAGGACCTCCCGTCAGAGCTGAAAAAAATGTTGAGATGGGATATGGCTGAAACAAATCTTGTGACTGTTAAAATGGCCGCAGAGGAAATAATAAAAGAGAAGCTCAGGATAAAGGTGGACGTCAGGACATCGTCAATTGACAGGGAGGGTGCGGAAAGGCAGAGGGAGATGGACATGAAAAAAGAAGCGTCACTGGCCCTGCAATGTTAAATCTGCTTTCCATTTTCAAGATTCTGCCGTACCTGCTGATATTTTCAGGCAAATTCTATCTTTGTTTCTGAAACAGAACATGGGAAAGTTATCTTCGGCCAATCAGCTCTAACTGCTCTTTGAATGATTGACTGCCTCATTCCCACAGATCACATTCGTCCAGCACTGAAAACTCACAACCCTGCCCAACCCCACCACATGCCAGTTGCCGAGAATAAGGTGTTTGTTGCGTCAACCCGCATGCACACACAAGAAGATCATTATCCATGTGAATTGTTTGACATTCAGGGGGACTTCCCTAAGGTTTCCATCAGAACCTTCTGAATCAGTTAATTTCGGTTCAGCAATATTTGGAATGGAACCGTCACTTACAGTCTCCCTCATCAAGTGGCCATTTTAATGCACCGTTCGAGTGGAAACTGCACCTTTGAAAGGGATATCATGCATCGTACATTCGCCGACATTGATCGACTTGTCTCAGCGACTTGCAGTGAAGTGAAGAGACTTTTCTCTCGGAAACAGACACATCAATGAAAGAGTGAGGCTGCCCACAGTGGAAGTGGAATGCAGAGCTGGGACTCAGTAAGAACATGAAAGCACCGATGTCCATGACCCAGAGATCAACAGTCGCAAATACTCAAATCAAAACCGTCAGAACACACGTAGCCGTTTCGTATACAAGTGCTGACAACAGTGGAGTTGTGATGTCGGCAGCAACAACTCGATAGAGACTTGCGCTTAAATTCAGCACCACAGTCCGCTTTGCCACGCCACCCCAGTAAAGAAGCATGCCAAATCGGTCATGACTAGTATTTCAGCATCTCTTAACTTACGGCACTTCCTGCTCCCCAACAGACTCCTCCGCGCAGTAATGCATATTGTTTGGAAATGAGTTAGCTCAACTTTGTGGACGGTTGATTTGTGATTCAGAATACCATAAACACCACTCATTCTGTCCCCGTGTCAGCTAAATTCGCCCGAAAGTTCTCACCTTCTTAACCTGGTCCCTTTCTTGAGGCTCAGTGACCTTTAGGGTAAAGCACCATCAGTCATTTCTCTCTCTGAAAAGTGAGGAAGTGGTCCTATAGTCTCTGGGGCAACGCCAACTTTAATTACATAATTTTATTTGTGTAATGAGAAGGGAATAATTGGCAATCTAGCTGTGTGAGGTCCCTTGTGGGAGCTTGAAGAATGCAATGATAGTAATATTCATTATGATGGAGATGGACAGAGTTGATTCTGAGTCGAGGCGATAAAATCCGAATACAGGAAATCACGGTGGTACAAGGAGGAGAAGGTTACAATAAATCGGGGAACATAACTGCATGACAAACATCTATGATCCCTTGGAGGAATTGCAGCAGTTCGTCTTTCCCATCTGTAACAAAATATGACAGGAAAGGCGACTCTACCATGTCGAAGAAGGGAGATTAGGGATTGTACTTGATCCAAGGGAGAAGCGTAGAAAGTGTCTAAAAAGAACAAAATATCTAAAAACTGAGTGAAGTTCAGACTTCAGCACGATTAAGGCAGTGATTAAGAGAGAAAATAACGTATATAAGTAAGCCAGTGAAATACAAGCTAATTATAAATTCTCCTGACATTAGATGAAGACAAAAAATAAAAGATTAATGGAAACAAATCCCTTAAATTCAGAAACAGGAGAAGTTATAATGTGGGTTCAAGTCATGGCAGATCAATTAACTATATGCTGTATTTTGCCTCTGTCATCACAAATAATGTCAAATAATATCCCTAATTTGCTGTGGAGCACATTAGAGGGAGAACTGAAACAAAACATCAGTATTTGTTGGGGAATGGTGTTGGGGAAGTTTATAGGATTAAAAGCAAAGATATCACAGGAACGGTACTCTCCACCGAAGCATACTTAACAAAGTGGCCCAAGAGTTAGTGGATCTAATATGAACCAAGGTGCCTGAACCTAAATAGAGAAATCTGAATTTTCAAGATTCTGTAGAATCTGGAACAATTTCCAATGGATTGGAAGATAGCTGATGTAACTACACATTTTTTTTTAAAAAAGGTAAGTATGAAACATGGAATGAAAGTGCAGTTAGCATAAAACTGGAAACCAATCAATGGATTGGACAGTCAGTCAGCATGGATTTACTAAAGGGAAATGAGAAACTACTCATGGCGCCTGTGTATGCAAATTACTGAAAGTATGCATGCAGATGCAGCAGGAGGTAAAGGAGGCAAATGGCATGTTGACCTTTGTAGCAAGAGGATTTGAGTGCAGGAACAGAGATGTCATGTTGAAATTGTACAGTGTCTTGGTGAGGCCATACGTGGAGTGTTATTTGCACGTTTGGCTTGTGGAGACTGCACAACAAATATTTAACAAAACGATTCTTCAGATGGCAGGACTGAACTTTGGGAACAATTCGAATTGGTTCGACTGAAATCCACTGATCTTTAGAAGAAAGAAGTAGGACGTCACAGCAACTAATGCAATTCTAACATGATTAGCATGTTAAATATAGGAAGGATTCCCTCATGACCACGGAGTCCAGACCCAGAGTAATGGGGTTCCCAGTTTTAAGATATCGGGCAGGCCATTTAGTTCTCTCAGGCGGATGATCCTGTGGAATGTTCTGCCACAGGATGGTGTATAAGTCAAACCACGGAATGTTTCCATGAAGAAAATATATTTCTGTTTTCTTAATGGATCAAATACTACGGGTCCACAGTAATAACAGTCTACTGCATGCAATGACCAGACTTGATTACAGTGAACATTGCAGCAGGATCAACACAACAACAATCTCCTCCTGTTTCAATTTTCTATGGTTATATCCCATTAAAGGTGATAGGTAAAAATAGTTGACACATGTATCAGCACAGATATCAGATATCATTGGATGAAAATCCCATAACTCCTTAATGAATGGCATTCTGTGATAAGCTTCACCACACGGACTGCATCAATTCATGATGGGACAAGAAAATGCAGAATCATTTTCAAAGCTTTTGGACTAACTGCTCTGTCTCTTGTTTTCGATTCAGTTCTAAAACTGTTGAATATTCTTAGAAATAAACGGAGTAAGTCGGAAATAAGTAAACATCTTTGAAAATGTTGTAAGGCAAAGGTGGTTGGGATAGGATGGAGCAAGTGTGTGAAGAGGAGCAATGAGAAAAACAATGAGCTGAGGTTTGCAGGAGTTGGTGTGTGAAGAACAAAATCAATTTCCACACCCAACACCCCATCTTTCTCAGCCCTATTCCTGCTCCATTCTCTCAGCTTCTTTCATACTGACAGCCAACTCAGATGTACATAAATTGGCGGAGAGACTTTCCCATCAATTCCAGTCATTGCCTTTCACTGTGGCGAACAGAGATTGCAGAAACCAGGCTTAAATACAGCATGGCACAGAAAGAAGTAATTCAGAAAATTTTATCATTTCCAATTTTCTGCACAGGAGTGCAGACTCTTCAAATAATCTGTTTCATTGCAGGCAGGCTCAGATAGAGCTATGCAGTTATGTAACATTGAAAGAGACCTTTACACCCAACTAGTCTATGCCAACCAGAATCGAAAATTTAACAAGTCCCATCTGTCTTTGCTTTGTCCTTATCACTACGAAAAAATCTTATTCATGTACCTTAATAAAGGCCATATGAAAGTTTTTTTTCTATTGGTCAACCAGTTTTCAAATGCTGTAACCGTACTCGCATCCACCACACCCTCAGGAAGTTCATTCCACACACGAAACACTCTTTATAAAGTAGTCTTTTTTTAAAATTCTCTGATGTCTTTTTAAATCTTCCTCCTCTCACCTTAAAAATCTGTTCACTAATTTTGAAATCCCTCATCCAAGGTAAAAATGAACCTGCCATTCACGTTATGTCTCCCGTTTAAAACTTTATAACCTGCTGTAAGGTCACCGCTTCATCTCCTACATTCCACTGAAAACGAGCCACAGACTGTCCAGCTTCTCCATCAAAGACAAAATCTCTATTCCTAACAAACGCCTGACATATCTTTACTGCACCTTCCCCAGCTTAACAGTATTCTTCCTAAATCACGACTGTGCACACGACTCCTGGCAATGCCTCACCAACGTCATGTGCTCCCAAAAGATGACGTCCCAACTCCTATACTTAACGAAATGAGCATCATAAACATCTCCTTTAACACCTGATCTATATTTCATGCAAACTTCAAATAATTATGCGCTGGAACTCCTTGGTCTTCTATTCTACAACGTCACCCAAACGCACACAATTAATTGTCGAAGTATTGATCCTCTCATTTATCCTAATTAAACACAGCCTGCAAATATTTCGTCGAGTCACATATTGATCTTTGTAATCTTAGATAACTTACTTCACAATCGACTCTGCCACCAATTTTGCTGGCACCTACAAATTTACTTCCCATGCTTTGCATATTTTCATTTAAATAGCTTATATGAAAATGCGAAACAGAAGTGGACCTAGCACCGATCCCTGTCATAGACTGTTGCGAACAGTCCTTCATTTTGAAAAAGAAGCAACCGTCAAATTTTGTGTCTGTCTCATACTATCAGAACAATTTTATATCCAAATGGAAAGTTCACCCTGATTCACATGTGGCCTAACTGTAAGAATAAATCGACCATGTGGAACCTTGTTAAAGGAATTACCAATGTCCAAGTGAACACTGTCAACTGCTTTGCTCTCATCAATCTTCTCAGGTATTTTCTCATAAATACAATCATATTTGTGAGACACAATTTCCCGCACTCAAAACCATGCTGAATATAACTAATTATACTTTAACTCAGAATGCGTACAAGTCCTATCTTTTAGAATCGCTTCCAATAACTTACCCACCACCAAAGCCAGACTCACAGTCCAAAGGTTCGCAGGTTTCTAGGTGCATCATTTCTTAAATAAATGCACAACATTCGGTAATCCTCGGGTATTTGGCACTTCACCTGTGGTTACAGGTAATAAAATTATTACTGAAAGGGGCCCCATAGTTTCCTCACAGCCAACCGCAGAGTCGTGGGATACACTAAATCTGATCCCAGAAATATATCCAAATTCATTTTCAAAGATCTCCAACACTTCCTCTTCAGAATTGTGAACTATTTTTAAACATCAATTTGAGTTCTCAAACATCGACAGTAAAACCTGCGAGACTGTCATGTAGTATCTCTCTCCTCTACTGCGATTCGACAGAAAGATAAATATTTTCATCTCTAAAAGGCACTAATTATTCTTTTGCTTGTAATGCCCTTGTAGAATCTCTTTCGATTATCGCGGTTGAGCAAATGTATCTCACATCAACTCTGAACTAATCTACATGTCAACATTAAGAGAGAACTGAACTAGATCTCCCAAATGTTTTTGCATTTCCCATTTCAGAAGCCTTTACCCTTTCAGAAAATAGTTATATCTCTACTCTTCTGCCCAATAATTCTGATCACACATTGTTTCATACAGTATTCCATCTGCCAAATCTTTATACACACTCCGAGATTGTCTAAGTCATTCTGCAGCCTCCCCGCTTCTAAATGCGACTCAACTGTCTCCTTATCACTGTCTCATCTGAAAACGTAATAATAACACACTCTATCCCTTTCAAAAGGTCATTCATGCATAACGTGAAAAATTATGGTTTCAACAAAAACACCTGATGAACTCCACGCGTCACCGCCTGCCATCCTGAAAAAAAAACCGCTATCCCAACTCCACGTTTTCTGCCACTCAGCCACTCTTCAATCCATGCCAGTACCTTGCCCATAACACAATGCATTCTTATTTAACACCTCCCCAAAATGCACATTGTCAAATGCCCTTTGGAAATGCAAACAAATCACATCGACTGGCTCTGCTTTGTCTCACATGCTCTTCGACTCCTCAAAGTATTCTACCAGATTTGATGAAGCCCTGCGGACTATTCCTTTACTCTGTGAATTTTATTTTGTGAAACTCACTGAGTCGCTGTGATGGGTTACGAGGCCGCCATTTTAGATACTCAATTTATTTGGTATTATACATACGACGAATCTTTCTGTGTACCTCCTACCAGCATAATTGATCTATATAATGCATGTAATAGAGAATAAAATGTCCCTTGTGCGCTCCAGGGCTGTGATATCACAAAGTGTGACAGTGAGCCACTTATTTAACGGTAAAGTCATCATCTTAAATCTGGACTGTTATTGGAGAAAGACAACTGGTGGTGGTTTACTCTGAGGGACAGTACACGGCAATTAAGCAGAGGGGATGCAAAGAAGAGTCATTAGTGGGAGCCTGGACGATATAATCCAAAACTGATGGCATCATGAGGAAAAGTGGAAAACTGCTCCGAGAAAGAGTTTGCTTTTCAGAAATGTCTTCATTCAGGAAAATGTAGCGTTCATGTTCCAACAAACAGCAATGTTTCCTGCCATTGATTAAAGACAGTTTGCAAACTTGCTCCTTTTTCCGGAGGCGCTCTGATGTTCTCGGCGACATTAACTGTTCTGAGATATTGATTCCCGTCAGACCTACTCAGATTTTGCAGTTGCGACAGTCAAGAATAATAAATATGAATTTTCGCATCTGGATTCGGAACCTGGGAAGTGGTTATAAAAGCGCCGAATCCTACACAGTGTATGACCAGGGATGGAGGCAAGACAGCCTCCATCGTTAGATGAGGAAACTGCGTTAGGTTATTACAATATTCAATGGCGATAAGCTTCTCCTCCAATATTTTAGAGTCAACGAGATATAAAATACTGACAGCAACCCTTTATCCCGGTTTCCAGCACTTGAGTGCTGTGCCGTTCCGAGTGGTCATCTCAATAATATTTTCTTGGAACATTTTATACTCAAACGACACACAAGTTGGACTGAAGTTTGAGTTGGAAACAAAGCAGAATTTGCTGACAAGTTCAGCAGTTCCGGCTGCATCTGTGAGGAGAAATCAGAGCTTACGTTATGGTTTCCGTGACCATTCCTCAGAACCAGGTCGTCCATCAACATCTGCTGTTGTCTGAGATTGAAAAATAAAAGTCCTCATGCGCCCTCGGGGAACTGAGCCTTATTTTTACTGACATAGAGAGTCATTCAAACACGTCCCCCCGTGAGTGACAGAGGCCTCAGTGGTGACCAAATTCTGAAAGTAGTATTTCACCTGCTTGGCTTTTTTGTTCCTATTTCAAGCTGCATCAGTAGAATCTGTTTGCAGCAAAGTTCACCTTTGGATGTTGGATGCGGCAGTTGCAAAGAAATTCACACGTGACTCAGGGAGGCGCAAATGCACAATCCCACGCTTACAAGAGCAATATTCTTCCGACTGTGCCACAGCAGGACACATGTAAGGTGGGGTTGTTATGAATGATATACTGCAGCGAATAGCCTATGTATTTGAAATAGGTTGCAACAGAGCTGAAGGAATCATGGATATAAAGATGGACGAATGCAATGCTGAGTCAGATCGTGCCCAGTGTGATATCAACAGAGAACGTCCCAGGTTTTTTGATCATTATGATTTCGTAACATGATCTGTTAATGGTTACGACTTACAGTAATCAATATGACATACTATCTGATCTTTAGAAGCAGAATGCAGCAGTGTATCAATCGTAAGTTTTGCACAACAGAAACGTATCCTTCGGACCTAATTGCCCATGCCAAGCAGATATCCTCAACTAATCTAGTCCCATTTGCCAGCACTTGGCCCATATTCCTCTGAACATTTCCTGTTCATATACCCATTCAGATGACTTTTTAAATGGTTTGGAGATGACAGTGTTGAACTGGATTGTACAAAGTTCAAAACCATTCAACAGCAGGTTATAGTCCAACAGGTGTATTTGGGTTCACGAGCTGCGCCTTACAATTTTACTTTCCACAACCACCTGATGAAGGCGCAGCGCTCCAAACGCTCATGCATCCAATGGACATGTTGGACTATAACCTGGTGTTGTGCGATTTGTAACTTTTTAAATGGAGTTATTGTACCTGCCAGCACCATTTCCTTTAACAGCTCATTGCACACAGATACTTTACTCTCGGCGTGAAATATTGCCATTTCGATCCTTTTTATTTTATTCCCTTCACATTCTGGATCTGTGGTCTCGAGTTCTGGACTAGGTCCACCCCAGGGGTAACTACTGATCTATTTACCCCATCCACGCTCCTCATGAATTTATAAACATCTAAAAGTTCATCCCGCAGTCTCCGATCCTCCAGGGAAAACAGTCACAGCCTCTTGTGTCTCTCCTTGAAGCTGATATTGATACTGTTCCTAGATATTGATTCCCGTCAGACCTACTCGGATTTTCCAGTTGTGAAAGTCAGGAACAATAAATAATTAATAACCCGGGAAGTCGTGGTAGAAGCGCCGAATCCTACGGACTGTATGACCAGGGATGGAGGCAAAACAGCCTCCATCGTTAGATAAGGAAACTGTGTTAGACTTTTATTATATTCAATGATGAATGTTTCTCCTCCAATGTCTTAGAGTCATCGAGGTTATAACATACTGACAGCAACCCATCATCCCGGTTTCCAACACTTGGCCTGTATACTTGAGTTCTCTGCAGTTCCGAGTGGTAATTTCAATACTATTTTCCCTGGAACATTTTAAACTCACATGACACAACAATTGGACGGAATTCTGAGTTGGGAAACAAAGCAGAAGTTGATGAAAAACTCACTAGTTCTGGTTGCCTCTGTGTGGAGAAATCAGAGCTAACGTTATCGGTTCGGTGACCCTTCCTCAGAACCAGGTCGTCCATCAACATCTGCTTTTGTCTGAGATTGAACAAAAAGGGCTCATGCGCCCTCGGGGAACTGTGCCTTGTTTTCAGCGACAGCGAGAGAAGTAAATATTGGCCTCAAGTTCTGGACTAGATCCAAACCGGGGATAAGAACCTATCAATTTACCCTATCCACGCTCCTCATGACTTTATAAACATCTATAATTTCATCCCTCAGCCCCTGACGCTCCAGGGAAAACAGTGACTTTCTCTTCGGTCTCACCCGGCAGCTCGAATTCTCTAATTCTGTCAACATCCTTGTTATCTTTTCTGAACATTTTCCTGTTTTACAGCATCCATTCCAGACGAGGGAGACCAGAATTGCACACAAAATTCCAATAACTGACTGAACCTATTTCCTGCACAGCCGCAACATTCCCTCCCAAATCCGATACTCAATGGTGTGACCAGTAAATGAAAGCATCAGAATGGTCTTCCCTGCATGTTAAAGTCCCACATCAGCATTGTCAGATGCAATTTTCTGATGTGAAATTAGGGTGAAACGAGAACAGGTGGGACATCAGGGAACAAGAAAGACATTCATTGTTTGTGAGAGATGACGGTGAGCCCGTTGGTGCCAGGCTCCATGTTGGTGCTGAAGACGTGCCTTCCTGTTCATTTTGGTATACACATCACTCCAGATGTATCGAACACAATGGCTGCCTATTCTCTGTTGACCTTTTCAAACCTCAGGGGAAAGTAAGGATCACAGATCCTGGAGATCAGAGTCAAGAGTGTGGCGCTAGAAAATCACAGCAGGCCAGGCAACATCCGAGGAGCAGGAGCATTGACGTTTCGGACGTAAGCCCTTCACCAGAAATGAAGCTGGTGGGCTGGGGAGCTGAGAGATAAATAGCAGGCAGTTGGGGCTGGGGGCAAGGTTGCTGAGAATACAAAAGGTAGTTAAAAAAGGGGAGAAGTTGTTAGATTGGAGAGGAGGGTTGAGCTGACAGATGCGAAAGATTTTGAGCAGGGAAAGAGTGCGGTCTCCACCTGAGGCTTGGGACTGGCATGAGGTGGGTCAAGGGATTTTTGGCCAAAGGTGAAATCCACGTTAATCCCGTGGGTTTGCAGGGTGCCAAGGCGGATGATGAGGCTTCACTCCTCCAGGAATCAGCCGGCTGGGTTTTGGCGACGGAGGACCATTGGAGTGGATAGGGGACTTCAAGTGTTCAGCTAACCGGCAGTGGGATTGGTTTGGTGGCCCAGGTATTTTCCCTCACATGATTCGCAAGTTGGCCTCCTATGTGCCGATATGGAGGAAACATCATCAGATGTAACGGACACAGTGGATGACTTTTGCAAAGGTGCAAAGGATGGACAAATATAATCACAGCATCCGTTGGATCGATTGTGGTCTCCCAACCCTGATCCACTTGCAGGCACGTCTCCGTGATACCCACAATAAACTACCTGCCAATTTCAAGCTCGTTTTCCTTTTTTCGTACACTGCTTCTATTTAGGTGCAACACTCTCACTTCAGAAGAGACTTCACCTCTTCTCAGAGTAGTCCCCTTCCCTGCTGTGCCTGAAGTAGATTCATTTTCCTTCACAAACGTTCTGTTCAATTACTTGTTGCGGACATTTAAAACTGTGCAGAGCCTTCTACTTCTTTGACATTTTCCAAAATTTTCTATGCAACTAAAACAAACACACATTATTTACTTTAAAGTTCTACCGACAGACCAAAGCTTTCAGCTTTTCCAAGGACTTTGGCTCCAGCATCATTCAGGTGGAGACTGTCCCACGGGACAGTTCAATCCTTCGCCAGTTCTGACCCCAAAATCCAAAGAAATAGCACTCATTTCTCCCACACCAGTCTTTCAACCACACAGTTACCTCGTTAGTTTTGCTGATCTTGTGCCGAATTGCTTCTGGACCAGGTAGTAATCAAGAGATTATTACTTTTTGTGCATGTTTTCTAATTTAGCACCAACCTAAATTCCATCAAC
Organism: Chiloscyllium plagiosum; assembly: GCF_037043375.1. Taxonomy (NCBI): domain Eukaryota; kingdom Metazoa; phylum Chordata; class Chondrichthyes; order Orectolobiformes; family Hemiscylliidae; genus Chiloscyllium; species Chiloscyllium plagiosum. Next base: position 51,527,521 of record NW_028270171.1, read on the forward strand.
AGAAATTCTTTCATCTTTCCACCTACATCAACCTCTGGATCATTCCTCTTCCACTCCAAGTTCATCTACAGCCCAGATGAGTAATCTGAAAATGTGCACCAAGCAGACAATAGAGCTTTCAGGACCCTTGAGTCGGGTCATAGGGAACAGTCTCTATTTCCTGGCAGTTACTGTCCCCGATTATACCGATATTTTTCTTTTCTCCCTCCTCTTGTATTACCACCTAAACCATATTTCTGTCCTCTCTTTGCTCATTGTCCCTGCAGCCAGCATTTTCATCCACACAGGGAGGAAGTAACTCAAACCTGTTGGAGTGGCTGAAGGGCGGAGAGTCCTTCACTTCTACCTTCTGCTTCCCTCTACCTGCCTCATTCCCAGCCATCTCATTCTGTCACTGATCACTGACTGATATGAGGTAGTTAATCTAAGGAGTGTGACTGTCTCCTCTGCAATACCAAAATGGCTGTCTCAGATTTATAATTAACAACTAATCCTGGATCCGCTTCTGCTTGCACAAGTGTGTTCCAAACTTTTGACAAACACAGTGTGTTGCATGCTTTGGAAGATGCACCGCGAATGCTTCGAGAATGAGCCATAGTAACTCATTAATATTTTGGTGAACAGCCGAACGTGCTGACGAAATGCACCACAGAGTCTGAGGTGTAAAGAAATCGGCAAGGTTCTGAAACCTGGGTGTCAGCGAGTTCTACCTTCAGACTGCAGTTACTGAAACCGCAATTGTCCTCGACCAGTTTTACATTTCCAAAATGCAGGCTGAGACATTCAGTGTGCAGAGACGAGGACAGCCTGATCCCAGTCACTGCAAATTCATCCATGTCACCATGAAACGATTTTGCATGTGGATACACAAAACGTAGTTCAGCAGCCTGGACAATAACAGGCAAATCAGAATGGAACCCAGTCCGTGCTTTTTTGAACCCCATGCAGATTCTTTGTCTCTCGTTGTCTCTGTCCTGAATCCACCCTGTGATGTACAGACTTAAATCAGGCTCCCAGAGACAAGTTTAGAGCCGAATCTTTGAAGCAGGAGGGGAATTGCCAAGTTGAGCGGTGTTCAGACAATGAATTGTAGAAGGGAGGAATGGGGGAGGCAGAGTAAAAACCAAACAGACGTACAGAACGGCACGGTGCTTCGAGAGACAAAGGGACAGAGCATGAATGATATAGAACAGGTATTCGTTTTTGCCCTCTACTGCTGGTCATAATGTAAGATTATCACAGTACGATAAATTCCCTTAATCGAATGCAATAGCAAGAGTGTAGGGGTTGGCTTGTGGAGCGTCTGACTCCAGATCAGAAAGTTGCGTGTTCAAACCACCTCAGGCTCGCAAGTGCGTTTTGAGGATTAACCTCCGCGAGTTTTACCTGGCAACAAATTTTGCTGTATGCGATATTCACTTGGCCAAAATGTTTTTTTTGCCAGCTCCTTTCAATCAGACGAGATGTCTTCCTGGCATTTGTATCTGTGAACAATGGTTCAGGGAAGTGGATTTCCCATTGTTTGGCTAAATGCTCAGTTCCCCCAGTGTGATATGTAAAGCACAAAGTGTTCATCATTGGGTAACACGCAGCCACATCCCTCTGGGCAGCCGCCTCTTTCAGTTGGAGACAGCATGGTGTTAATAACATGGAATGATATTTTGTTACTTAATCTACCCGAATTTATGCTTCAACCCATCAGGAAATTCCACCTCCTCCCGTTACAGCAGAGTGACAGAGGTTTCGCAAAGAAATGTTTCGCAGCAACAGCAATTCTTTCCTCTCACTGGGCACACTTAAAGTGATGTTTATCTCAACAACAGGAGCGAAAACCGAAGTCTAACGGACCCTCTCCACATTAACGGTGATTCTGAAATTTACGCGGTGTTGGTAAAATCCAATTACGGACATTTACTTGGTTCAGTCCGCAATACGTTTAATTGGCCGCCAGGGCGTGGCTGTGTGAAACAGCATGGGGAATTACTGTGCGGAGAGCTGTGCATGAAACACATCACAACTGATAATGTTTTTACAAATTCACGAGCTTATTCTAATCTCACAGAAGAGAGACGGTATGACGTAGATCATAGCAGACCGACTGAGAACAGGATAAGGCCATTCAGACCTTCACAAACGTATCAACTCCTCTGTGTCAACTTCACCAATGTTTTATGTAATATATGTTTGTATCTATTACTGGAAGCACAGCAAATTACAGTGCTCGTGGACCTGCCACACAGGAGGAGACGGCGTTGATTCAATGATCACTGGGTTTCACACCTTTAGCTCCGAATGCGCCATGCCACATACCTGAGGCCAATATCTGTAAAGACAAATCTCAATGATGGAAGAAATACTCAGTTTTCCATCTGGCATGTAGCATATAACGTTGATAATGATGTTATAACTCCTTCATTGCTGTTGTGTAATGTGCTGTTGGGCAAATATTCACATTGTCAAATGTCCCACATTCTGTTGTACTAAAGCTGATTTCACTCAGAATCACAACGTGTGTCATAGTGCAGTTGGAGGCCAGAGAGCCCATCTTCTCTCTCCTGGCTCTCCAGTGCTACTCATTTGCTCTCTCCATGTAATTCTGAACATTGTTTCTTTTCATGTAAACACCGAGTTCCCCTTTTTGTCCATCGAATCTGAATCTTTGTCACTGTCAGACAGTGAATTGCGGACGTGTCACTCCCTGTGCAAACGTATTATTCCTCATGTCAGTTGTATTTCTTTTCCTGATGACCTTCAGTCTCTGCCGAGACATTCTAATTATATTCTTGCGTTGTAGAATTTTCACTCCCTTATTTCTCCTGACTAGAACCTTCATGACTTTGGAAAGTCAAGCAGATGCTAAATGTTTGGGTCTGGAAAAGCATAGCTGGTAAGGCAACATCAGGAGCAGGAAAATCTACGTTGCAGACGTTCGCTCTTCATTAGGAATGTGTGGAGGATTAAAGTGCTGAGAGATAAATAGGTGTGTGGGGGACAGGAGTGGGACTGGAGCTGGGAAGTTAATCAGTCGATGCAGGCTGCAGGTTGATGGTGATAGGTCAGAGGGGTGTTTGGAGCTGCTGGTGGGCTGGAAGATGGGCAGATAGGACAGTCAAGGGGTAGATACCGAGTTGGAACGTTAGACCTGCGATGAGGGTTCAGGGAGGGCAGATGATGAAACTGGTAAAGTTAACGTTGATGCCGTGTGCTTGGGCGGTCCCATACAGGATGACGAGGTGTTCTTCTCACACTCATCGATTAGCTTGTATTTGAAGGTGGAGGAGACCCAGGACTTGCATGTCTTTGGGAGGGGGAGATGAAGTAGTCAGCAACAGTACTATGGGATTGTTCAGTGCGTGTATCCCAGAGATGTTCTCTGCAAGGCTCTAGGTATTAGTGTCCTGTCTCACCAGTGTCAAGGAGACCACGTCAAGAACAACGGACACTGTATATAAGGTGTTTGCATTTGCAATAAAATGTCTTCTGGATATGGAAGGATCCTTCGGTGCGACAGACAGAGGTGAGGTGAGTGCTGAGGGCGCAGATTTTTCACCCGCTGCAGTGGCAAGGGAAGACCAGCTTTCAGATTTCTGTTCTCTAAGGAAAACTGCCCCAACTTCCCAATCTACCTTCACAGCTGAAATTGCACATACGCTGCACCATTCACATCAACCCGTTCATTGCTTTCGTGAATCACGTAATTTCACCAATTCCTGAAGTTCACGAGCTGAATTTAAAAATAATGCAGCTGGTAGTTTCATTCAGAGTTGGATTGACTCAGTGAATATTCTGAAACACAGGTTTTCACTTTGACAAATAGTTTCTCTTTTTTGTGTTTGCTGCAATAGCAGCTCTTCTCCATCTCGACTTCAGGATGTTTAATGTCATTTACACAGACTATTTTTTGAGAAACTAGATCGAATATTTTTGTGTAAGTGCAGACGGGACATATGCACCTGTCCGGGATTTGAACGAGGTAACTAAACCCTTGACACTCGATGAGTAATGAGTGATAGCCTGGTGGCGTAGCTCACTGCGGGAGCAGCGGACCTTTTCGCCATCTGAAATCTCAGATTTCAACTTTGTGAACCTTTCAGAATTCTTTCTGTAGCGGAATCAGGAGAATGAATAGTGAACTGGACAACTGAACAGAGACAGTCTGGTATATTAGTCAGAAGGGAAATGGGTCTGGGTGGGTTGCGCTTAGGAGGGTCGTTGTGGACGTGTTGGGCCGAATGGCCTGTTTCCACGCTGTAGGGAATCTAATCGAATTTAATCTAAACTCCACCATTTTCTCTGACCGCTAGTCCCAAACAATTACCACCCTCTGCGTGAAAATGTTGCCCCTTAGATCCCTTTTAAATGTTTCCCTCAATCTCGGACGTCTAATTCTCGACTAGCCCTACCCGGGGATAAGAACTTATCTACTTACCCCATCCATGCACCTCATGATTTTATGAATATCTACAAGTGCATCCCTCAGCCTCTGACTCTCCAGGAAAAGCAGCCGCAGCATAGTCATCCTCTCCCTATCGTTCAAACCCTCCAACACTTGCAACATCCTTCCAAATCTTTTTGGAACTCTTTCAATGTTTGCTCATCATTTCTACAGGAGGCAGACTGGAGTTGCACACAATGTTACAATGCAGTCAACCCGACGTCCAAACTTTATTTATTTGTGGATCCCGAGGTTATACCGATTTGTATCTGTTTTCTAATTTAGCAAAAACTAAATTCCATCAGCAGAAACTCGTTACTCTTTCTACCAATGTCAACAACGGTATCGTTCCTCTCCCAAACCAAGTTCCTCTGCAGCCCAGAAGAATATCCTGAAACAGGACTTCAGGCAGGCAACACAGCCATCGGGACATTTGATTTAGGCAATGGGAAAGAGTTTCTGTTTCCTGGCATTTGCTATCCTCGATTGTATCGACATTTCTCTTTAATCCATCCTCTTAAATCGCCCACTCTACCACATTTGTGTCCTCAGTTTGTTCATCATCCCGACAGCCAACGTTCTCACAGCCACGAAGAAAGCTGGGTAATTGTTCGAAGGGCAGGAAACAGTCAGTGCATGGATCTCCTGTGGTCTTTCCCCTGAAAACAAAAACAAGAATACCGTTTTGGTTAGTGTTCGGGGACGACTTCTCAGGGGCATGCAGTAAGTCACAGGGCTCTGGACAGAGTCTGCCCCTATTGCATAGAACCGAAGGTGGAAAAGGAGGAGAGTTTTAGTAATTGGGGACACAATCGTGAGCGGGCCAGTGAGAAGGTTTGTTTGGGAGGAACGAGACTTATGCTTTGTGTATTGCGTCTGGTGTAATGGTCCCTGTTTTCTCAGATCGTGTATTTGCGGTCATCAGGGGTGAGAGTGACCAGCTCCAAATCGGTACCATGTAAGTACGAAATGCAGAGATTGAAAGAGGGATATGAATGTAATGCAGAATTTCAGGGAGCTCGGTTGGAAGCTCAGAGCTAGAACAAGCAGTGTTGTTATCTTTGGATTCTTACCGCGATCGTGAGGGAAGGAGTACGGAGACATATAAATTGAAAACGTTGCTAAAGGGATGGTGCAGCAGAGAATGCTTCAGGAACACGGATAATTGGGGTTCATTCTGCGGAAGGTGGGAACTCCACAAGCAGGACGGATATCACTTGAACCAGAGGGGTATGATTGTCCTGGGTGGGAAATTTGCTGGTGGTTTTCGGATAAACGAGCTCAGCAGGGGAATGGGCTCCTGAGGTGTCGTTCGAGTGCAAACGAGGATGAGAGTAGGCAGGGCATGGAGAGGAATTCACGGTGATTATAATGTGTTGACTGACAGCAAGCTGGTTAAAAGTGTGCCAGTTTCAAAGCCAGAACAATCCGAAATCAGGTGTGTAAACTTGCAGCATGGATAGGTAACTGGGACTTCGATGATGTGGCCATTTCGGGGACATGAATAGACAGGGTCAGGAATCGGAGTTACAGTTTCCAGGATTTGGAATCTTCATTGAGAACAAGCGAGGTGTTTAAATATGGGGAGGTGTGGCTTTGTTAAGTCAAGGACAGCATAACGGTAGCTGAAAGTAATCTTTACAAGGATAATCTACTGATGTGGTATGGGATAAGTTAAGGAACAGGACAGTCGAGGCCACACCGCTGGAAGTTTTCTTGAGACCTCCACAGACTTCCAGGGATGCGGAGGAGAGGTTCGGACAAACGATTCTGGGTAGGAGTGAAAGGAACAGTTTGGTCATTCTGGGGACTCTAACGTCCTCAGATTGAATGGAAACGCTATACCTCTGGTACGTCGGATGGATCGGTTTTCGTCTCATGTGTGGAGGAGGGTTTCCTGACACAATATGTCGAAGAACCGACAAGAGGGGCGGCTATACTGGATCTGGTGCTTAATAATGGAGCAGACTAGATGTCGGAGTTAGTCTTAGACGAGCACTTTGGAGCAACTGACCATAATTCAATTGCAGTTAGTTTAGCAATAGAAAGCCATAGGTACATAACACAGGGCAAGAGTAATAGATGAGGGAAGGGCAACTATAATGCGATTAGGTAGGACTTCGGATGCATAGAACGGGGTAGTAAAATTAAGGGGATGGGACAATCAAAATGTGGTGCTGGTTCAAGAAACATATATTGTGTGTCCTCGGTAGTTATGCCCCTATAAGGCAGGGAGAAAGTGATAATGTATGGGGAACCGTTGCTTACTAAATCAATTACATGTCTTGTTCAGAGGAAGAAGGAGGCTTAAGTGACGTTGAGAGGAGAGGGTTCATATGAGGCGATGGAGTGTTGCAGATTGGCTTTTAAGTGTTTAAAGACAGACATAAGAGGAACAATGAGATCAGGTGAGCAGTCTTTGCCAGGTACAATAACGGAGATCCTCAAAGCTTTCTATAGGTATTTGAGTAATAAAAGGATGGCTAGGGTAGGGATAGGGCCAGTCAAAGACAGAATTGAGAAGTTTTGTGTGTACACTTTGGAGACTGGAGACGTGCTAAACGAATAATCCCCAACTGTTTTCACTCAGGAAAAAAGAGAATATTGTAGTGGAGAAAAGTGTGATGTGGGATATTAGACTAAAAAGGATTGAGTTGAGTAAGGAGCAGGTGTTATCAATTCTAGAAGTAGTGGAAGTAGACAAGCCCCCTGGGCCAGATGGGATTGATCTGAGGATTCTGAGAGAAGCTGGGGGAGACGTTATAGACTTTAGTGTTGCACTTTGAGCAGTCATTGTTTATATTTTTAATACGAGATTAGTGGAGAATTGCTAACATTGTGCTCTTGTTCAAAAAGGCAGTAGAGATGACCCAGGTAATTATATACCAGCGAGCCTTACAACTGTTGTATTAAAAAAAGTTGGAAAGGATTGTAAGAGGCGGAATTTATAATCATCTTGCAAGCAATAAGTTGATTGCAGATAGTCAACATGGTATTTGGCAAGGGTAAGTCATTTCTCACAAAACACATGGAGAATTTGGAGAATGTGACGAAAAATGTGGATGAGGGTAGAGCAGTTGAAGTAGTGTACATGGACTTCAGTAAAGCTTTTGATAACGTTCCACGTTGTAGGCTGTTGCAGTAAATACAGGATCGCTTTTGGGACCACTGCTGTTTGTCATTTCTATAATGACTTTGACGCAGGCGTAAGTGGATGGGTTAGAAAGATTGAAGATGGAAATGTGTTGCTGGAAAAGCGCAGCAGGTCAGGCAGCATCTAGGGAACAGGAGAATCGACGTTTCGGGCATGAGCCCTTCTTCAGGAAGGCTAATGCCCGAAACGTCGATTCTCCTGTTCCCTAGATGCTGCCTGACCTGCTGCGCTTTTCCAGCAACACATTTCCATCTCTGATCTCCAGCATCTGCAGACCTCACTTTCTCCGAGAAAGATTGAAGATGACGGTAAAGTCCGTGGAGTAGTGAACAGTGTGGAAGATGTTTGCAAGTTGCGGGGGAACTTGGATAAACTGTAGAATTGGTCTTCGAGGTGCAATTCGAGTTCAATGCAGCTAAATTTAAGGTGATTCACTTTGGGAAAACTAAGAAGAAGGCTGAAAACTGGATCAATGGAAATATTCTTGGGAGTGTGAATGGGGACAGTGATCTTGAAGTCCATGTACATAGATTCCTGAAAGTTGCAACCCAGGTTGGTAGTACTGTTAAGATGGCATATATTGTGTTCGGTTTTATTACTAGAGGGATTGATTTCCAGAGCCATAATGTCGTGCTACAACTATACAAAACGCTAGTGCAGCTGCACTTGGACCATTGTGTACAATTATGTTCGCCCCATTACCAGAAGGATGTGGAAGCAATGCAAATATGCACAGGAGGTTTACCAGGGTGTTGCGTGGTTTGAAGGGAAGGTATCATGAGGAAAGGCTGAGTGATTGCGTTCTGTTCTCATAGGAAAGAAGAAGGCTAAAATGGATTTGATAGAGACATAAAAGATGATCAGAGGATGATATAGGATAGACAGTGAAAGTAGTTTTCCGAGGATGATAACGTCAGACTGCATGACGGTGAATAACTACAAACTGAGAGTTGATAGATTTAAGAAAGATGTCAGACACAGGCTCTTAACTCAGAGAATGAAGGACTTGGAATGCCCTGCCTGCAACTATAGTACTCAGCCACATTACGGAAATTTAAATAATACTTGGGTAAGCACACGGATGATGATGAGATTGTGTCTGGGGCTGAGGTTAGATTAGTTCAAAGGTCGACGCAACATTGAGGGCCAAAGCGCGTGTTCTGCGCTGCATTGTGTTTTATGTTCGATGACACGAATGTCGGTTGAGTCGCGTAGAGTATGGAAGGATGATGCAGGTTGCAGGGGGACTTGGATAAACTGCAGGTTTGGACTGAAGGGTGGCAAATGGAGTTCAATGCAGATAAACCTGTGTGACCCACTTTGTGAAGAATAACAGGAAGGCAGAATATTGGGTCAATGAAAATATTCTTGGTAGTGTTGGTGGACAGAGTAATTTTGGAGTCTTATGTACAAAGATTCCTGAAACTTGGCATACAGGTCGATAGTGCTGATAAGAAGGCATATAACGTGTTAAGTTTTATTGGTAGAAGGATTGAGTTCTGGAGGCATAATGTCATTCTTCAACTCTACAAAATGCTAATGCGGCCACACTTGGAATATTGTGTATACTTCTGAACCCGCATTACAGGAAGGATGTGGAAGCATTGGAAAATGTGCAGAGGAGATTTCCTAGGATGTTGCCTGATCTGGAGGGAAGATCTTAAGGGGAAAGGCTGAGAGACTTGATTGTGTTCTCACTGGAGAGAAGAAGGCTCAGAGGGAATTTGTCAGAGGCATACAAGATGATCTGAGGATAAAGTAGGAAAGAAAGTGATAAACTTTCTTACGAGGATGATGATGTTAGCTAGTACGAGAGGGCACAGTTGCAAGTTGACCGGTGAGAGACTTCAGGCACTTGTCAGCCGCAAGTTCATTACTCAGAGAATTGTAAGTGCGTGGAATGACCTGCCCTCTAATGTAGTCAACTCATCCAAATTTGGGGCATTTGGGTAATTCTTGGAGAAGCATATCGACGATGCTGGGATAGTGTAGGCAGATGAGCATGAATCAGTTCACAAGTCGGAGCAAAATTGTGGGCCGAAGGGCTTGTTCTGCACTGTATTATTCCATTTGCTATGTTAGTCACACAGGGAGCAAGTACCTCAAACCTATTAAGTTGAAGGGCTGAGACACCTTCAGTACTACCCACTGGTTCGCTATATCAGCCTCACTCACAGTCACACCCTTCTGTCCCTGACCACTGACTGATTTGTAATAGTTAATCTACGGAGTGTGACTGTCTCCTCTGCAATAAAAACTGTCTATCTCAGAATTAAAGATAACAAATCATTCACTTTACACTGCTGAATGTCCAAAAGAGCTCCAAACATCTGACAAACTCAGTGTGTTGAAGTCATTCTGAACATGCACCTTGAGTGATCTAATCCTAATTCTTAGATAAGGAATCATATTAAGACACTAATATTTTGGTGTACAGCTTAATATGCTGACGAAATGCACCATCGTGTCTGAGGTGTAAAAATGTTATGTAAGATTCTGAAGCCTGGGTGTCAGCAATTTTCAGCTTCAGACTGCAGTTACTGAAGTAGCAATTCACCTCTATCAGCTTTACTGTATCAAAATACAGGCTGAGACTTCCATTGTGGAGAGATGGCGACAGCTTGATCCCAGTCCCAGCAAACTCATCCATGTCACCAGGAAACGACGTTTTCTGTTATTACATTCAAAGCAATTTCGCAATCTATCTGTCATTTCCTTAGTTTCAATTGTCATCAAACTTCTGTCTTTATTAGAAACACGGACAAACTTCGCCTTATGGAGTCTTTCTCGACTGTAATCAGGCTAGATTTAGATTAGATTAGATTACTTTACAGTGTGGAAATAGGCCCTTCGGCCCAACAAGTCCACACCGACCCGCCGAAGCATAACCCACCCATACCCCTACATTTACCCCTTTCCTAACACTACGGGCAATTTAGCATGGCCAACTCACCTGACCTGCACATCTTTGGACTGTGGGAGGAAACCGGAGCACCCGGAGGAAACCCAGCAGACACGGGGAGAACATGCCAACTCCACACAGTCAGTCGCCTGAGACGGGAATTGAACCCGGGTCTCTGGCGCTGCGAGGCAGCAGTGCTAACCACTGTGCCACTGTGCCACCGTGCCGCCCACAAACACAGCTTTAAGTATTGGTCTAGCATTTCAGGCTCTGGGCTAAACTTCCAATGGGCATCCATCTTGCCAGCATTGTTTCTCACCATGTCAAACTTTATACAAGTGTTCACAGAAATCATTAGCCAACATCTGGAATAAATGCTCCCAAACCTACCTGAGGGATTTCGGCGGATGTGTTTTCCATTTTAAGTGGAAGGAATGCAGGTTTGCCTCCAGTCTGTTTAATGTAGAGATATGTCCCCATGTGAGCTGAACAATCAATGCTTCCCGTTGCAGGCCTGCCTGAACCTCAGGGAAGATTACTTCATAAACTGTCTCCGAGGCTTCCAGCTTCAACGTGACCTCATAGGGCATGAGCTGGCCCCTGGTACATGAATATGGTTTGTCACGTGGCACGTGATACTGGACCATTCAGTGGAATGTTTTTCCAACGACAGGATTTTACAGTTGTACATGTCACTCATACGTGATTCCGGGACTGGCTTACTGTTCATCAACTGTTCTCATGGGATATTTTTATTTCTGATATACATGATGAATTTCCTTGGTGAATTTCAAAAACTATTGTTCATAAATGGTCGAATGTACTGGTCGATATCGAGAAAATGTTAATGAAACCTAGTCCGCATCTATTTTACCTCACACACATTCTTTGTCTCTCGTTGTCTCGGTTGTTGTCTCTGCCCTGAATCCACCCGGTGACGTACAGACTCGAATCAGTCTCGCGAGAGATAAGTTTAGAGCCGAATCAATGAGGGGCATGGCAGGAGGGGCATGGCAGAGGAAAGAGAGATTGATACAATGAATTGCAGAAGGGGGGAAATATGTGAGTGTGAGAGTGAAAAGAAACAAAGACAGACAGAAGGAGGCGTTGTTTCGATAGGCAGAGGAGTAGAGATCGAGCGAGACAGTACAAGCATTAATCTTAGGCCTGTGTTGCTCGTAATAACGTAAAAATGTCGCAGTAAAATAGCGTTACTTTATGGAGTTCTGTAATAAATGTGTGGCTGTGGGCTTGTGCCACATCTGATTGCAGATCGGAAAGCTGCGTGTTTAAATCACGTCAGGCTCGTGGTGTGTTGCGGATATTTCCCTCCCTGAGTTTTCCATGTCAACAAATGTGCTGTGTGCAGATAGTCATTGGTCAAAATGTTCTTTCCAGCTTCTTTGGATTACACGAGAAGTGTTGCTGTCAGTTTTATTTGTGAATAGTATTTCAGGGAGTTGGAATGCCCAGCGTTTTGGTGAATGCTCTCTTCACCCGGTGTGAGAATTAAAAAAAAAACGAACTGTTCAGCGTGGGGAATAAACACACAACCGCCTCCCTATGGGTAGACGCATCGTTCAGTTGGTGACAGTGTAGTGTTTAGTTTTATGTACTGATATTTTATTGCATAATTTATGGACACCCAATTTTATGTTTCAGAAAGCAATGTTTCCCAGCAACAGCAAATATTTCCACTCACTGGACACAGTAAATGTGATCTTTATTCAACAGGAGGGTCAGAAGTCTGACGGCTTTCTCCCAAAGAAACCCAAACATATAAATAGAAAGCAGAAATTTTCTGCATTGGCTTCGTATGAAATACACTGAAGATGTTACCTAGTAAGTTTACGAAATGTCTGGAAATGAGCCTTCCAGCTCAGCGAGCAAATCTACATCCAAACAGGATTTCTCCATATTAACGGTGAGACTGAATGTCACACTGTGTTGGTAAAATCTAATTGCAGACATTGATTTGGTTCAGTCTTATATTTGTTAAATTTAATCGGTTGGGAGGACGTCGCTGTGTGAGACAGAGTGGGAAATTACAGCAGGGCGTAAAACACATCACAACTGACTTTTTTTTTACAATTTCACGACTTTATGCCCATCTCAGTGAAGAGAGGTTGCATAATTTAGATCATAGCAGACCAACGGAGAACAAAAGAATGGTATTAAGGCATTCACAGGCGTATCACCTCCCCTGTGCACATCTCAGCTACTTCCTGGAAGCACAGCAAATTGTATTGCTCGCGGAATTGCCACAAAGGAGGAGACGGCTTTGATACACTGACAGCGGGGGTTGCACACCTTTAAGCTCTAAATGCGCCACTCCGCTCACCTGAGCTTAATAACTGCAAAGAAAGCTCTCAGTAATTCAGAGAAATACTTAGTTTTCCACCTTCATGTAGCATGTAACTTTGAGAATGCAGTCATAAATCCTTCATTGCTTTTGGGCAGAATATACGCGTTGTCAAATGTCCCACATTCTGTAGTACCAAATGCGATTTCATTCAGAATCGCAAAGTGTGCCACAGCGCAGAAGGAGGCTGGGCAGCCAACGTTGTATCTGCTGTCATATTATTGCTCTCTCCATGTAAATCTGAACATTGTTCCTTTTGAGGTTAACATTGAATTCCATTTTGCATCCATGGAATTTTACTCCTTGTCAATCTCAGACAGTGAGTTACAGACATGCACCACTCCCTTTGCGAACACATTTTTCCTGTGTCATTTAGAATTATTTTCCTCGTGACTTTCCATTTCTGCCAAGTCGGTCTGGATCGTTTCTGGCATTGGAGAATTTCCACGTCATTATTTTCTCTGTCGAGAGCATTCTTGGCATAGAACAGGTCAAGCAGATTAAAATATTGGACGGCTGGAGGACCACAGATGTTCAGGCAACGTCGGGAGCAGGAAGATCGATATTTCAGACATTAGCCCTTCATCAGGAATGGGGCGGGTGGGCTTGGAACGGGATTGAGAGACAAATTGGAAGGTGCGTGGGCCTAGAGTTAAGAGTGAAGTTGGGACCAAGGAACTGGGAAGTCAATCAGTAGATTCAGGTTGAGGGGAGACAGTGATATGTCAGAGCAGATTGTAGAAACGATAGGTGGGGGAAGGAAAATGGACAGGTAGGTCAGTTCAAGAGGGCGGTGCCGTATTGGAGGTTTTGACCTGCGCTGGGGGGAGGGGAGGGGAGATGAAGAAACTGGAGAAGTTAATGTTGATGTCGAGTTGTTGGATGGTCCCAAAGAGATAGTTGAGGTGGTCTTCCTCCACTCATCGTGCAATTTGTATTTGATGGGGGAGGCGGCCCACGACTTGCATGCCATGACAGAATGGGAGTGGAAGATGAAATAGTCGATTACATTACGGTGGACTGTTTGGTGCTTGTTTTCCAGAGATATCCTCTGCAACGCTCTGCATAATAGCATCCTGTCTCCCCAAAGTCAAGGAGACCACGACGAGAACAACGAACAGATGTTGGCATATGCAGTAAACTCTGCCAGATGTGGAAGGTATCTATGGGGCGATGCACAGAGGTGAGGGAGTTGGTGAGAGTGCAGGTTTTTCACCACTTGCCGTGGTAAGGGAAGCCCAGCTTTCAGCTTTCTATTCTCCAGCACCTGACACAATTTTCCAATCTACCTTCACAGCTGACATTGCACATTCACTACACCATTCACATCAAAATGCTCAGCGCTGTCGCCAATCACTTCACATCCACACTAACTGAAGTTTCACGTGCAGATCTGAACAATAATGCACTTGAAAGATTCATTTGGAGTCGGATTGACACAGCGAACAATCCGAAACACATGTTTCAACTTTCAATGTGCTTCCCTTTGTTGAATTTACTGCAATGCTCGATCTTGCCCATCCTGACTTCAGGCTGTCCTACGTCATTTAGAGAATCTACCTTTTTGAGATTATCGAGCGAACAGTTTTGCGGAGGTGCAGGCAGGACACATGGATCCTTCCGGAATTTGAACGGTGTATCTAAACCACTGAAAACCCGAAAGAAAAATACATCCCTTGAGCAATGAGCCACAGCCTGGTTGCACTGCCCACTCTGCCAGAAGCTGACTTTTTCTCAGTTTAAAATCCATTCCACATTGCTCCAGAATTCCAAACATCAAAGTGTTTCCAGAGTATCTGCTTCCCATTCTGTCTCCCTGCTCCCTGATGCTGATGTTTGTCTCTTAAAAAGGGACCAGGCTGTCTCCACTGGTGGACAACTTTGTTTCTATGTGTAAGCTGTGCTGGGTGAGGGCAGAGTCCATTCGCTCTTCTGCTCAGTGTCAATCACCTGCGATGGAAGAAGTCAATTACACGACAGGAGGTTTGCAACTGGATTTGTGGATTTTCACCAAATGTCTCTTATCCGAGAAATAGAAAGATGCTGAGCTGGCGGGAAAGGGATAAATTGACACTGGAGATTCTTTCTTCTGGTAAATAATACGAGTTCTCTTGAGTACAGTCTGTGTGGTGTTCAGAATTCTTCTCGCAGCAATCCTGCCGAGTGTCCAATGCAAAACGGGCGTACGTTTCTTTGCTGCGATATCTGAGCCACCACTGTCGCAGATGAAGAGAATCCAAGAGAAATGTTCACTCACTGACAATGATCAAGACGGCCCGGAGCTGCGTTGCTACTGACAGCCCATCGTAGAATATAGAGTTAAAAATGAGCCATTGTTTTACCCTCTGTCCCAGCGATAGGGCGAGGGACTGCTTAAACACGTGGCGTAATTCCCATGCAGACAGAAGCCGGACAGTCCATCCAGTCCATGGCGAATCTATGCCACGTGAATCTCTCAGAGACTATTCATAATCGGTTATACATGTCCTAACATTGAGAAAATATGTCTGTGTGGTGATGCTGTCTCCCACATGCTGATTGTCTTGCCATTCATGTCTCAACCAGCAATGGATAACGCGCCTGAGTACGTGTCAGAAGAGTGTCGGTTCGACTCGTACCTGGCTCGAGAGCAATGCAGGGTTTTATTAAACTGACAAACCAATCGTGCCCTTTGAACTGAAGCCAAGTCGACGTTTGAATTCCTGATTTGCAGGAATCTTCAGTCAATGCCCCAACATCATCAGAGAAGTGGAAGCAGAAATAGTTAAACATACTGCTCATGGGTAATTTTCCATTTCCATAAAGCACTGACCCAATCACTGCGCCTCCTTGAAATGGCAAGGAAATAAAATGAGTAGCCAAGTTGCAGTTTTGAGAATCTTTAGAAACTCCTTGTGAAGCGGTTTCAAAGGAAAATGAAGAATGAACTGTTGGATTGATCAGGGATTTCCGAGGCATCTTCCTCCTCTGAAACAGGAAGAAAGATTTTCTCTGATGTTCTCGAGGACATTAATTCATCCGAGGCATTGAACGGACTAACATGACAGATGCTCCACTTTTTTTTGTTGGTGATGCTGGGAGTAAAATAAGTTCCGGTCTCCCTGGCTAGGAATCTAAACCCGACCAAAGTGGTGAAAGCACTGAATCCTGCCCATTACATACTGCCCAGCAAGTATGACTTCAAGAATCAAGCACATGGCTGGCGTGACAACTGTCAAGCCCCTTGAAAGCGCTCTTGTCAGAAACAACAACTTGATTATCCTCATCTGACTTTCCATTACTAGGCCTTGTATGGCTCAGCATCTCAAAATCACATCGAAATACCAGTGAAGGTTATGCTGGTGTCTACTTCTCTGACCCTTCCACAGAGTGAGATCCAGATTGAAACCCTCGTTGGCTGTTTAGGTTTTACTGCATATCTCTACAACTCTTTCCGCCTTTTACCTTAAATCTATCTCCCGCGGTGATCGATCAAAAGTAAACATTTCTTTCAATCTACTCCACGCATGCCCCTCATTATTTAATACCTCAATCATGCCTTTACAAAATCTAATCTTCTTTCAGAAAAATAACCCCAGTCTGTCCATTCTCTCTTCACAACTCAAAATTTTCAATCAGCTAATATCCTGTTGAATCTCTTCTGCACCGTTCCCAGTGCTACATTATCCCTGATTTAATGTGAATTGCAGAACTGCACAAATAGTCAGACGACAGCGGAATGAACAAATGGAATAAATGAGGCAGAAAGCTACACAAAATGTACTTTTACAATAAATTCGCTTTTTCTCCATACTGCGCTGCATCATCTTCCTGAGCCTGATGCTCCAATAATTTCTGGTCTACGTCAGTAAATGCTGCTATATGATGATTAATCTCACAACCGCGGCAGCTGAATGTCACGACTGGTTAAAAGGTCCAGGTTAAATGCTGGTGAGAGGCACGTTCACCCAGCTACAGCACCCGAGCAACACAGACTGCACGGTGTAATGTAAGTGTTAGATTGTGGAATGCATCAGTGAAATCGCAGGAGCAGCGTAAAGGTTGGTTAGTGATTGTAGAGGGAGAGATTTCTCCGAGGAAGGATGGGTTTGAATCCTGATATCTGAAACGCTGAGATGGCAGAAAGCGGGTGTTTGAAGGCGCGAAATCATCGCCTCGAAGCGTATTTTCAAGGAGTATGGTACTGATTCCACCCCCCGTGTGCTAAGCACGGAGCAGCAGGAATTATTGCAAGATCAAGCTGGGAGATCCCACCTCACCTACAGCAGTTTTTACTGACATTGAGAAGGGATCAATGGGACATCAGGCATTACGTGGCATACAATGTGAAATATGTATTTTACCATAACTCAGACTGACGCTGAACTTGCGGTAGCCACAAGGCAAAGCACGTTTCCCGTGCCACATGTAAAAATGCTATTCAAAAGCAGTAAGGATAGTGTCAGAGGATATATCAGGAACAGCTTAACAGGCACAACAGAAATAGTTGACAAACAATGTCTGAGATGTGGGTACTCAGGGTGGGGTGAATTTTTAACTTGAGTTGTTGAATGCTGAGACTGATGGATTTCTACAAAACTTCAAAGGCTTGAGGGATACTGCAGGGAATTGTTGAAATGTATTTCCCAACAGGAATGTAGTTTAACATCGGTTTCCTTCTCTAATTTGCTCACAAAATCAAGTAAACACTGCTGCGAAATATCATGTAATCCCAGTTAACAGGCCCAGAATCAGAGAAACCGAGTGATACAGTCCGGAAGATTCAAATGGAAATTGTGATGGGGAAGAGCAAGCACCTGTGGCAACAGTGATGTAATCAATGAGGGCGAGATCCATCTATGACGGTACAGAGGTGCGTGAAATGCCGAGGCTGGAAGCTCTGACGTCACCTGGAGCAGCTTCTATTGTTGTGGAGCAGGGTGCATTGTGACACGTGGCTGGGCGTTTGAGCCTCACGTGGAGCAATTTCATTTGACATGGAGCAGCAGGGATTATTGTAATATCAGGCTGGGAGCTCCAACCTCACCTGCAGAAGTTTCTATTGACATTGAGAAGGGAACATTGGGACAACAGGCTGTGAGGTCCAACCGCACCGGGTGCAGCTCCTGTTCATATGGACCAGGGAGCATTTTGACATCTGGCTGAGGGAAAGGATGCGAAGCTATTTTAATCTGAAGTGAAATAGATCTTAGCAGTGCACATCTTTGAAGATTGAGGAAATATCTTTCCCAAGGTATATGTATCTGTTGTAAAGAGAAATACTGCCAATTTTCAACTTGTGGAAGTGTTCAATGGTTGTCACTTCACCCTAGCAGAGGCATGGATCGGGTTTGATTCCAGCACCGAACGACCGTCTTTCTGAAGTTTGAGCATACTCGTCGAATATGCGTGGTTTTCCTCCGGGTTCTATGATTTTCTCTCTCTATTCAAATATTGTCAGTTGTATTGGCCATGCAAAAATTGCTGATACTATTAGGTGTATTAGTCAGAGGATGCTGAGTCTTCTGGGTTGCACTTTGAACTGTCGGTGGGCACTTGTTAGGCCAAATGCCTGTTTCCACACTGTCGAAAATCTAATCTGTGCAGAGAGAAACAGAGGCAATGCTTTCTCATATGGCTGACTCTGCACTGAGCTAAAGAAGCGAATTTTAGCTCGTTTCATATTAGTCAATTTCCTGCGAAAACTCACAGTTCGCTAATGTACTCGAAAGCTCCGAAAATTAAGGGGATCATCCATTGTTGTGATTACACTCGAGTTTATCTTGAGTTAACAACGAAACGGAGGAAACTGGAGTTTAATTTATCAGATCAGCAGTGATCCCATTGAATGTTTGATCTGACATACAGTCAATGCCAGCAACGTCAGGACAGATGTGTTTTCTTTGCGAAACTCGCTGCTTCAAAAAGTTGGGGACATTGGCGTGAAGCATTGACGGTGATTATCTTTGCTAGTTGTTTAACTTGTGAACATGAAAGCTCTTGTTCATATCCGTGTTGACAATACTAATTTGCAGCATGCACGCCCAAAGTAAGCTCGGGGCCAGTTGCGCAATGGGTAACGTGCCTGACTACGAATCAACAGCAAGGTTTGTAGGCTTTGTCCAAGCCGTTTCCAGTGGCGCAATGGGTAATGCGCCTATCTACACATTGGGCAATTGCAGGTTCGAATACTGCTGTTCTCGGCAGCAAGGGCTTTCGGCTCTCACAAACTTATGAAGTGTTGTTGTGAAGCTGAGATAAGAATTCAATTCTAGATAGTCAAAAGCAAAAGTCCTTTCCATAAATGTCCCTGAGGATATCCGATTCAATGTCCCAGGGTCATCACAGAGGTGGAAGCTGGATTAGTCCCAAACGCTGCTCACGCACAACCTTCCAATCCCAGCCACCAATTGCTGTGGCTGCAAGGAATGGCAATGAAACGAAAAGAATACCCAATCTCAGGTTTTAAAATTCTCAGAAATTCACTGGGAAGCTGAAGCTGAGGAGAATTACGGTTGACCTGACTGACGGAGCAGGGATTATCCAGGCATCTGCCCCTTCTGTCAGAGGCCAGTACATTGACTCTGATGTTCTAGGGGCGATTAATTGATCCAAGACTTTGCAAGGAATGCTGTCACAGATGCTGTGCGTTTGCTGTTGCCGTTGTCAGGAACAATAAAGTTCTCATTCACTGTCAGGGACTCGAAGACGGGACGCGGTGGTAAAAGTGTAAAATCGAACCAATAGACCACCAAGGATGCCTGTAGAACGGGGATGTACTGTTTGGTCATCAGCCATCAATCACCTCTTCGTGCTCTTGTCAGAAACAACGGCTTGCCGATCCTCATCCCATTTTCCAGCACTATTTTTGCCTTTCCATCAAATGTTGACATCTGAATATCTTTGTTGGTTATGTGGGTTCCTGCCCCTGCAAACCCTAACAGTGAGTTCCCGATTCAACCACCCGATCATTGATAAATGTTTTCGTTTTCCCTACTGCATGTCAGGATCAAAGTTCGGTCACGGTTTTGAGCGGCAATTGAGCTTGGACTGCGGCGCTGAAAGTGCTGAATCAAAACAAATGCATCACCAGGGATGACAACAGACATTGTTGCTTCGTTTCTTAATGACACAGTTTTTGGCGTTATTTCACTGGAGATAAGTTCCTCCTCCAAAATGATTGAGTCCGCGAGAGTAATCAGCAAGTAAACAAGCACATCATCCCATTTTATCAACCCTGGACTATAGCCTTATGTGCACTGACATTCACAAGTTTCATGTAAATGATGTTTTTTCCCTACCAGTTTCAACTAAACGACACAAATAATGGGGTGAAGTTTGAGATGGGTCAATTTTGTTAACATTAACTTGAGGAATTGAACCTCATTTTGACCCACAGAGCGAAACATGAAAATCCATTCACCCGAGAGTGACAGATGTAAGGTGAGAGACGAACCCCAAAAAAACAGGACTTCACGCACTTGGCTATTATCGTCCCATGTCAGACTTCAACACCAGACTCTGTTTACCGTAGTAAAGGAAGGAAATGGTCTCTCCCTGTCCGTGCACATCCCACATTTATTCCATGTAACTCTGCAGTTTCTGCGGCCTCGACTGGCTCTTCCTACCTCACTAGAATATTGCTTACGTCAGCATATTAGTATCCTTCCAAATGGTCTTCCTCAAATTCCTGAAAAGACAAAGAAGAATGGGATATTTCATGTGCATTTTTACTTTACAAGGTCAACGTTCTAACCACTGAGCTACAGAAACAATGCATTGCTATGTGAGAGAGAACCTGCAAACTAATAGATGCACTGATAGCCTGTGTAACATGTAAAAAGTCAGTGTAACACAACCCAGAGAGAGCCGAAGGGAGCATTTACGAAAAGATAGCAGGATGCAATGCTAAAACGCA
The DNA here is from genome assembly GCF_037043375.1 of Chiloscyllium plagiosum. Taxonomy (NCBI): domain Eukaryota; kingdom Metazoa; phylum Chordata; class Chondrichthyes; order Orectolobiformes; family Hemiscylliidae; genus Chiloscyllium; species Chiloscyllium plagiosum. The sequence continues at coordinate 51,548,271 of NW_028270171.1, forward strand.
GTGTTGAGTGTGGTATAAACAGAGTTCTTCCATGGTAGTCGGTCACTAGGATTCAAGAATTCCAATGCCATGGTCTGTTAAGTGTTACTAATTATAGTAATTAATAGAAAATGCTGACTGAACTTTAGAAGCAGAATTATGCGTGAAACAGTCAGAATCATTTCCCTCCATGTCACAGATCCACATCCGTGATATCAGCTGCTATTGCCAGACGTGCATTCGCTCAAAACAAGAACAGAGGAGGCCATCGGAATAAGGAACACCGATGGTGGTTTGTTAGAACCGATTATAGGCTAACTGGAGCCAGAATCAGTGTGTGCTCTGAAGGTTATTTTTCCTGTTTTTCCTGGTGTAGTGACCACTCCGGATCAATCACCCAATTGACTCTTCTTTTTGTGTTAACCTTTGCAGGTCTCACATCGGTTCAGTGACCCAAGTGGATCCACATACTTTTAACTTGGCGAACTTTACTCAGATCATCTTTGCAGATTCATGTTAACACAGCTATTTTTAGAAGCAGAAAGAGACCATTCACGCCAAGTCTGCTCCACCATGAACTGAGCTCATGTCTGTTTTGATAACTTTCTTCATGAATCTTCACAACTTTACAACGTTGTCTTTCTTCGATTTGAATATACTTAATGAGCAAGACCCGACAGCCTATGCAGTACAGAATTCCACCAAATACAGAACAATAGTGAGTAAACTTGCCAAATAGGACATAACAGTCAGTCCCACTGGAATGGGAGAATGGCAAAGTTACGGTGAGAGAGAATGTACCAGTTAATTCTAAAGGAAAGGGGTAGGAGTGGGTGTGGTTTCACCATTACGCCATTGTTCTGCCATTCTCAGATTCCAATCACTTACTCGGACGATTAAGATCGTTACTCACACAGCAGGCCACCCCCTCTCCCCACTGTTGCATAAACACTGACTGGATTAGTCCCAAACGCTGCTCACGCACAACTTTCCAATCCCAGCCATCCAATTACTGTGGCTGCAGGGAATGGCAATGAAACGAAAAGAATACCCAATCTTAGGATTTAAAATGCTCAGAAATTCACTGGGAAGCAGAATCTGAGGAGAATTGTGGCTGACCTGACCGACGGAGCAGGAATTATCCAGGCATCTGCCCCTTCTATCTGAGACCAGTACATTGACTCTGATGTTCTTGGGGCGGTTAATTGATCCGAGGCTTTGCAAGGAATCCTGTCACAGATTCTGGTGTGCGTTTGCTGTTGCGGTTGTCAGGAACAATAAGGTTCTGATTCACTGGCAGGGAATCGAAGACGGGACGCAGTGGTAAAAGTGCAAAATCCGAACCAATAGACCACCAAGCATGCCTGTAGAACGAGGTTGTACTGTTTGGTCATCAGCCATCAATCTCCTCTACGTGCTCTTGTCAGAATCAACGGCTTGCAGATCCTCGTCCCATTTTCCAGCACTTTTTTTTGCCTTTACATCAAATGTTGACATCTGAATACTTTTGTTGGTTTTGTGGGCTCCTGCCCCTGCGACCCCTGACAGTGTGAAGGAATATTTTTCGGAATCCTATATTTTTTGTACACCTCAGACTCTCTTTCGCATTTAGTCAGCATGTTTTGCTGTTCACAAAAATATTTCTGTGTTGATAGTGCTCATAATCTAAAATTAGGGCCAGACCATTCAAGATGCATGTTCAGAAGCACTTCCAACAACAAAAGGTAAAAGGTAGGAACATGGATTTTGGCCTCCGATGAGCCATGATTTCTTTAAATGTTGGAACGGCATCGAAGGGCTCAATGGTCCACACCTGTTACAAAGTTCCTCCAATGTTTACTGTTTCCGTTTCAAATATCTTTAGGATTCCACTGACTTTTTAATGAGGAAGCATTAATGTCGCTGGTCTCTGATGGTTAATTTAATTCAGTGAATGGCTGTTAAACAGTTACCTGGCCTTGATAAGAGATGTGATTGTAGCTTGTTAGTGTTGTCCACTTGCCAATGTTAGGAGAATAAGCGATTTTAAATATCAGGTCATAAGTTTGACACCCTCATTACATAAAGTTCCATTGAATATCTGTTTGCTAAGCTGAGCATTGACTTTTCATTACACTGTCAGTGTAAACACATTGGAAGCGAGTTCATCTGCTGTTCTGAATATTAATGCTTTTGTTGCTAGGACAAAGTGACAATTAGGAGTGAATGAGAGACACGTTTGTAGATGTGGTTTAAAGTTGACTGAGCGGGGCACTTTAAATTTGACCGCTTCTGCTCATGTCCTGACACCATTAAGTGACTCAATCACAGAATTAAAATGGCCAAATGTTACATGAATCAAAAGAAACGGATCCATATCAATGAACGGATTGGATTTGTATCTAATTTGCCCCCCGTATGTGAGAATGGAGTACTTATGTGTGCGATCACAGTTTGATCAGGGCAGAGAACAGACAAAATTTGGGATTTCAAGGAATGGTGGAGATCCATCCACCATTGTCAGAGAGGAGCTCACTACCTCTCCCATGTCACTGTCCAAATAACATTGAATCTCTGGAGGCAGAGAACATTCATGAGAATTAGTACTATGTGAAAAATCAAAGTGTTCCCATGAAAAACGGAAATGTATTAACAGACAGCGGTCAAAGATTTTACTGTGAGACATAAGAGAAGGAAAGTGAGAATGATAGTGATGGCGCTCACCCGAAAGTAATATGAGTTTACTCCGACCTTTCTGTCAGTGACATCCACGATCCTTACCCTAACTGAAAGAAGGATGCCCTGGATAACGGTGAGAAATTTCCTTATATTTGAATCAATTCACTGCTGAGGAGGCTGGTCTTTGCAAACATCAAACAATCACAGAATTGGTTTCAGGGAAAACATACAAATTTTGGAAGCAAGTGAATTTATGGCTGCATAACTGACTCTTAATCTTTCCATAGTCTGTTCACTGGAACACCAACTCAGTTTCTATGTACTATTGCAATTTTATACCAATAGGCTGTCACGGTGGTTTGCACTGCTGCCTCATAATGCCAAGGATCTGGGTTCAACCTCGGCCTTGGGTGGTAGTCTGTGTGGAATTTTCACAATCTCCACTTGAATGTGCGTATTTCCTCCTCCAGTTCAAATGTGTGCTGGTGAAGTGGATTGCCCACAGTGTTCAGGTTTATATTGACTGGTCTTGGAAAGTTGGCGGGGAGAGGGGTGACTCTTGTATGAATGCTGTGCAGTAAGTTGTTGTGGACATTTTAAGCTGAATGGCCCATTTACCCACATCGGGAATCAATAATGCTAATGTTAGTAAACTTGTCACATGAACACATTGAGAGGGAGCATTCAGTTGCTGATGAAACGCGGGGCTCTTTCAGATCTCAGGAAAGTGTCTTGTTTAATTTTCCCATCAGCAAATACTGTCTTTCTAATCAATTAGAAAAAAGTGCACAAAATTCAGCTCTGCCAAATATAGAACAGGGATTTTGCCAGGGAAAACAGTTCGTGTCAAAACGTTTTCCTTTCTGTTAACCTCAAAGTTATAAATCTGTTTCCCAGATTCTTCTTCGTGCTTCCACAAACTTGAAATTCTGGTACGGATAATTTATTTATGAAGCCTTTTGTTTAAAAAATTGCATCTGGAATCAGTGAAGTTAGTCAATGATTCTCTCAAATAATTCATCACAGCATTGTTCAGCAACCAGACTGAACATGAAATATTAGTGCCATGTTCTTGAGTGATTGTGTGGAGATTCAATGAGTAATTTTGAATCACAGAATTGTTCAAGTACAGAGGAGGTCATTCAACCCTTTGGGTCAACACGATTCCCCGAATATGCTTTCTGATTTTGTGTCATTACCCTGACTTTTCCCGCTGTAATCCTGTAATTTTCCCTATAAAATAATGTTTTATTGCCCGTCACTGGAAAAGCCCAAACCACAGATCCATAAAAAATTCAAATTCGAACTATGTCGTTGTGTGAAGTTTATTTCTTGCATCACATTTTCTTCTTTTGTTATTTTTTTTAATTCTCCACTCTTTCTCTCAAAGCTTTTCCGAGTGGGAACACTTTCTCACCATCACTTTTGGACTGTACCCACATGATTTTGAAAAATTGTTTTGAATTTCCTTGTCTGCCTTCTCCAATTTAACGTCATGGCTGAAATGTTTAACTGCCGGAGACTTTTGTTTCAATGTGATTTCTCTCAACCTGCCAGTTTTCCCTTCGTTCCTGTTCTTCCGCTTGTACTCAACTGCATCTTGAATCCATCTCGAGAGCCATCTTGCTTTCTGCTTCACTTCATGCTGATTAGTTAACTCTAATAAATACTGCGATGATTTAAGGCAGTGTTTCTAATTTTCAATACTGTCCACAGTCCCTCTCCCTTGTAACTCGACGATATTCAGCTCGGAATGTTCACACTATGCTTGTTACTGTAGGAAACTATGCAGCTGACGCTAACACAAAGTAATAAACAGTCTTATTTAGACTTTTCGGCCAACATTGGGTATTACTGACACTCCCAGTGTTAGTAAGCCTCCTTTTCCAGCCAGTATGGCTCCAGGCACCAACACTTCACATGATACTGCATATGTCCGCTTAACAGGTGATTGACAGCGGCTCCTGTCCAATAACAGTAGGGGGCGGAAAGATTAATCCACCAAACGCAGAGCGAACGAGGATGAGGCGAGTGCCAGCGTAGACAGGTAAGGGAGATATTCACTCGGTCCTTACTATGAACAAGCCAGACTGGAAATGAACTACTTATCTCAAAGGTTGTCTCTTTCATGGGGCAGACGGGGGCGTACAGGACAATCCGTGCACAAGTTAAGACGGAAACATTTTAGTAATCTCCAGGCAGAAGCGTGAAATCATGGAGACCCTGGACGATTCTATACTAGTTCTCCCACCCCAAATGTCCCCAGCTTTGATATATCGGTATAGCAGGCAGACACGGTGGGCGGCACGGTGGCACAGTGGTTAGCACTGCTGCCTCACAGCGCCAGAGACCCGGATTCAATTCCCGCCTCAGGCGACTGACTGTGTGAAGTTTGCATGTTCTCCCCGTGTCTGCGTGGGTTTCCTCCGGGTGCTCCGGTTTCCTCCCACAGTCCAAAGATGTGCAGGGTAAGGTGAATTGGCCATACTAAATTGCCCGTAGTGTTAGGTAAGGGGTAAATGTAGGGGTATGGGTGGATTTCGCTTCGGCGGGTCGGTGTGGACTTGTTGGGCCGAAGGGCCTGTTTCCACTCTGTAATCTAATCTAATCTAAAACATTTAGGCCTTTAAGTCTGTCTTTCCCTTCGATATAATGAATAATGGTCATCATACTCAATGCCCTGCTCCAGCTTTCACAACAGTGCATTGGAACCACGACATTCATATTAATACAGGTTAATAAAAATGCCCAGTTGTGACCAATCCACAAAAACAGGACAAATCCAACCCTTAGTCCAGTCAATTAATGCTCAACCATCAGCAAAGTGATGGCAGTGAGTAATAACTGTGCTTTCAGGTTGTACTCAGTCAACAATAAGCAGCTCTCTGATACTGCGTGTTCCATCAGAGGCACTTAGCTTTTGTCCTCATAACATAAATAGTCCAAAATAGATAAAATACTGCATTCACAAGGCAAGGTGAGACTGACTGCCCTTGAAATTAAGGGTGCGTCCGAATGACAACATCATTGAAGAGCTTTTGCAAAACTGGAGACTGTTGGAATCAAAGGAAACATTGTTACAACGAGGACGTGGAGTCCCTCATTAATTAATAGCAAACATTCGGAAAACCTCTCCTCAAATCGTAATCTATTCCAGCACTTAAAGAAAAAACAAGTTTTATTTCAATCTATTGCGAATAGTAAACAAATAATCAACAAACTCAATATTCTTTTCTTTAACTGAAAGCAATCTATTCACATGCTGTTTCAATAACACATTTGTTATACATTACATCAACTTCATCTCAAGTCGACACAGTTTGTATGTGCTCCGCTATTTCCAACTTCTATCTGCTTATCTCAATTGTTTCAACTACTTTCATTTTTTACAGAGTACGTTTTGCAGAAAAAGGTAACTTTTGATAGAGAGTGCTTTCTAATTTCTTAGAGAGGGAAGTGTTAGATGGGCAGGTAACTCTCCAGCAATAGCTCTCACTCTGCTTTTCAAAATATTGGTTTATATACACTCCAATGACACATTAATTTGAATAAATTGATTAGATTCCAGATGCCAAAGCAAAACAAAAATTGAAAATTTATTAGCTTCTGGGACCCTGGACATAATTTAATGTAATTGTTTCAAGGGGAGTTATTGTCGAAACAGCAAGAAAAAAATCAGGTTTTCACCGAGAAGTGTGACCTGTATCTATTTTGGAACAGCCCGTCCCCCAGCCTTTTCATTCAGGGAGCAAAGCACGCAGTCTTAATTTCATTCAAGATTCAGAAAATACACTATTTTAAAGAGAACATGAGTGCTTTCAACAATGTAACTCTTGGTGTAACCATCCAGCCCAAATGCTTGCAATTTCTGAATGTCAATCATCCCAAGCCCAGCACATCACTGAAGGAGTTTTGCAGGTTATTGTCTCAGTCCCAATCGTTCTGAGCTGATTCAATGTCTATTGTTCAATCAAAAAATAAGCGTTGGTTATTTGACTCACAGAAACATGGAATCCCTGAGACGGGCCAATTTACCCAACAAGTTCACACCTGCCTTCCAAATACTATCCCGCCCAGAATAATCCACCAACCTCCTTCAGTAACCCTGCATTTCCCATCGCTAAGTGTCTCACCCAGACTTCCTTGGATAACTTAGCAATTGCAAATCTTCCTAACCTGCACATCTTTGGGCCATAAAATGGAAATAACACAAACATGGGGAGATTGTGCAAACTCCACACAACATTTCACCCAAGGCTGCAGTAGAAGCAAAGGCCCTGGCCCTGTGAGAAAACAGTGGTGACTATTGCGCCAAATGCCACACCTGACTGCATATTACTTAGCACCATTTGTGACTTCTCAGTCACACAAGCATTTCCTGTCTGGACAATGTGGAGAAAATCAGGCACTTTGAAGAATTTATTTTGAATGAATTAGCTGCTGTAGAACAGGAGGAAACTGGAACACATTTAGTTTCTTCTGAAATCTTAACTTCATCGGAAAGAAGACACAATGGGCATCAGTCAATCACCAATTAAGAAACAGTTAAATTCCTTGGTACAGCTCCACAGTAAGCTGGAATTGAAACCAAAACTTCTAGTTGAGACTTTGGCACACGATGAAGCACAGTAAAAACCAGGCACTTCCTTCACTTATGAACTTGCTTTAGTTTCAGTAGTTTGGATTTCACATCAAATCTCTTCCCACAGCAGTGCAGATGAACAGCCTCTCCACACAGTGAGATGGCGGGTGCACAGTGAGTCTAATTAACCACTTGAATCCAGGCCCATTTTGAGAGCAACTGACGTTTCTCATTCGTGTCAACACGTTGATGGGTCACAGATCCTCCGGGATTTTAAGGCGCTTCCCACTTTCAGGGCATTTAAATAAAAAAAATCCTGTGTGGAAATGCTGTTGTTCAAACAGTGTGATGGATCAAGTGAATTCTATCCCACATTCGAAACAGACGAATGACCTCGACCTCGTCTGACTGCGTTTATGTTCTGACAAGGCAGATTATCTGTTGAATCCCTGCCCACACGTACAAGACACAGTTTCTCCACACTGTGAATGATGCTTTTCCCTTCCATGTTCAAAAGCGAATCATATTCAAGCAACAACCAATTGGACAACATCATCAGATGCTGAAATGATATTTGGTTTTAAGCCTTTGCACTGGAAATCTTCTTCTCATGCCCGGGAAATTTATTGATAAAGGAAAAACAGAAGCAATTAGAAGTCCAGAAAAAAATACAATAAGATGCAAGAGCAGAAGTCAGCAATTCAACCTATACAGTCTGCTCTCACGATTCAGTGAGATTACGGCTGATCTGGTAATCCACGGGTACAGTTTCCTGCAATATCAGCTCTCCTTCGAATCCCTTGCTGATTAAAATCTGTTTGTCACAGGGTTCAAATGACTTTCTTGTCGGGACGTCAATAAGATGCAGAACAGGAAGGCAAAGTGGGGATACGAAATTATTGAATCGGCCAGGGCTGAAGATAATCCGAAGAGGGTCTATAAGTACATATCTGGCAAGAGAACAATTCGAGAAACAGTACCATAAAGATTAAAGAGGTTTTCACTGCGTTTGAGCTCAGCAGATGGAAGAGCCATTAAACGAATTTTTCATGTCAGTTTTTACTGTGGAGAAAGCAAGACCGAATGGTCACTCTCCATGTATTAAGAGAACGATTCATTTTCTTAAACTATTTGACCAATCATCAAAGAAGTTGACATTAGGTGATATTTCTAACGGCTGGATTGCATTCGACTCTGTGTTGCTTCATGCAACAAAGCGTCTACATGTTGCCAGGACTCGATTGTAATATAACGAGGAGAGACTGTGTAGGCTTTGACTTGTCGGACTGCAGCATCGGAGGTCGAAGGATGACTTTATAGAGATTCATAAAATCATGAGTGCTCTCGATAAGGTGAATAGCAAAGGTCTTTTTCCCTTGGATAGGGGAGTCCAGAACCCATAAGATTTACACGGAATGACAAGATAACCTTTTTAAACAGAGGATGGTTTCTATATGGAATCAACTGCTGGAGCAATTGGTACATCGAGATGCTGTTACATTATTAGAAAGACATTTGGATATTTAGAAGAAGAAGAAATGATTAGAGAGATACAGACCAAATGCAAGCAAGATGGAATAGTTCAGTTTGAGATATGTTGCACTTAAGGAGACTGCAGAAATCATGGAAATACAAAGTTATGGATATTTCTTATTACAGGAAAATAATTGCTGAAGGTCTCAGAAAATGTTCAAAGGCGGATAAATCTCCAGACCTTGTCACGAACATTCTTTTTTGGATGAAATTTCTCATCGCAAGGAAAGAAAGCTGTGCTGTGAAGAGAAGATGCAATTACATATGCCGTCCTTCCTGGAAGACTAGTGGTTTTGATGCAGCACTTTCACTGCTGTGGTTTGGGTTCATTTCTTGGTCACGGAATCAGGAATTATTGTTCCTGATAAGGGCAACAACAAAAGTAGAGCATATTTGACAGGAATCGCATTTCAAACGCGTTCGCATGTGCCTTGCAATATTGTACAGCGCCGCAAGGTGGTTCACTGGTTATCACTGCTGTCTCAAAGCGCCAGAGATATGAGTTGCCGACTACTGAGTCGACTGTCAGTAAGGTGCATTATTCAGGCGCAAATGAAGAGAAAAAGGGTAAAGAATTGTTCTGTGAGGGTTAAATCCTGGAGGATTGGTGTGTATTTGTTGCATCGAATAGCCAGTTTCTGAACTGTATGCATTCTATGATCCCTTTCTGTGTTGCTTTAGCACATGTTCAGAGAGGGGAAAAAAGTGAGGAAAAACACTTCCCAGTCAGGGATTGATCCATAGTGCGACAACCAACAGATTCACTTTTGACTGAACTAGCTCTCATTTTCCCTACATTGGTAATGGCAGTATCCAGCATTAGAGCGGGTTTTCATGTGTTGCATTGGACCCAGCATCCTTTCTATACTGGAATATAAAGAGATAATAAAAGCCATGGATTCCGATGACTGGAATGAAAGCACGTCAGGAAGAAAGGACTGCGTTTACTTGGAAACAAGGAAATGGAATGGAGGCCAACGATGAAGTGAGGGATAATGCCATTTGAAAAGACAAGGCGGGATTTCATGGGTTGGTGGAAAAGACGAATAGATCATATGGCGTGACACCAGGTAAAACTGAGTTGTGTCCATAGAGAAGGTTTCCAGGCGATGTAAATTTGGTGAGAGTAAACAGGAGGGAAATTCCCTCATTCGGATGGATCTACGTCTAGAGTTTAGAACTTCAAAACCAGCGATGAATGATAAAGAGAAGTTTGGAGCACGTTTTCTTTTTCCCTCTACAGCCATTGAACTCGAAAATGATTACTTTTTCGCAGGAAAAATTATTCAGAAGCTGATTCTAAAACATTTGGAAAGACGCATGCAGACACACAAAGAGTGAATTTCACTGAGACAGGGAGTCTGGGCGGCCAGGATGGGTACGCGTTAGGTGCACACTCTCTAATTGGTTAACGTTAATTGGAAAGAAACCTCATAACACCTGCAACTGAGTACGACTAAGTATAGAATGAGCTGATTGCGAGGAAAGGTTGAGCAGCTTGTTCCACGTGAACTTCTATAATTTGTAAAAGAACTGAGCTGTTTGTGTTAGATCAGCATTTAAGGGAAGCCGATTAGCTCAGTCCGCTACATAACTGGTTCATGATATAAAGTGATGCAAACAGTGTGTGATTAATTGTCGCAATGTCTCAGCATACCCTCAGGATCCTTATCTCCCAACTCAGCTAATATTTTCAAAGATGGCGATAATCAAAGTGAAACTATACTATCGTGAGTTGGAACGGACCTGCCGGTGTAATGCAACTTTTTTCTTTCATCTGTAGCATTGGAAAATTTGGCTGCATCACAGAGAAGGGAGTGAGTCCATTTGCTGCTCACTCATCTTCCCCAAAAATATACAGTGACAAAAATATTCCTGTTTGAATTCTGTAATCTTCATAGCAGTACTTAAAAACATCTTTGTCATTTCGATTCCAGCTTTTCCGATATCAGTCAAAATGTCCAATGAGATAAATCCAGTACTTTGTGGATTGTTTTAATGGCCTGTACGAGTTTGCAGAAATATCAGTAATATGAAACGAGCTAAATATCCTTTCCAGAATTTAACACAGCGCAGGCTCAGCGATATGAGAAACGCATCGACTTCACAAATCGCCTCTGTATCTCTATTGAGTGATGGATATTCACTCAGGGAGTATTTATGGCTGGTCTTAAGTAACTGAGGTCTTCCCCAAAAATATACAGTAACAAGACACGAAAAATATTCCTGTTTTCCCAAGGACAGTACACACCACGAAATCATATTTTTTTTAGAATAAATGCTGTTTTACTCAACGTTCTTTTGCAACTTGTATATATATATATATATATATATATATATATATATATACACACACGCATATATGCATGTGCAAACATATTTATATGTATATGTATATATATTTATATATATGCGCATATCTGTGTGTGTGTATGTGTGTGTACATGTGTGTGTGTGTATGTGTGTGTGTGTGTGTGTGTGTGTGTGTGTATGTGTGTATGTGTGTGTGTGTGTGTGTGTGAATTCAGAACGTTAGAAATGGATGGTCGGCCATTTGAATGACCTTCCTGTAGAATGTGAGAGCTTGGACTTTACAGTAATGTCCCTGACATTTGAATCTGCGGGAAGTGTACCCAACTCCATCTCCTTGGCAACTGCATTAGGGAACTGGAGCTGGACATTGCATCTTTCGGGAGTCTGAGGGGAAAAGAGAGGGGTGATATGGAGGCTGTTACAATTCAGGTACAAGAAAAAGGTCGATGGGATACAGTCGGGAGACGAAAAGGGAGCAGGCAGCCAGTGCAGGCATCCGCTATGGCCGTGCCCCTTACTAACAAGCATACCGTATTTGTTACATTATGGGGGAATGACATACTAGGGGTAAGCCATGGGGTACATGTCTCTGGTACAGTGTTTGTCCCTGTTGATCAGAAGGGTAGGGTATTGGGGAGGAGAGCAATAGTTACTGGGGACTAAATAGTGAGGGGGACCGATTGCACTTTCTGTGGGTACAGGGCAGGCTCATGATTGATATGATCCCTCCAAGTTACCAGGGGTGGTGATGTCTCACATCGTGTTTTCAGGATCCTTCAGTGGGAGGGGGAGCAGCCCGAGGTCGTGGTTCACATATGCACCAACAAAATAGGTCAGAAAATTGATGTGGATGTATGGCAGAAATTCAGGGATCCAGGGTGACATCTTCGAACGAGATCAAACAGAGTTGTTCTCTCTGATTTGTAACACATACAACATCGGAGTGAGGGAAAGAATAGGGAGAGAGCAGGAGAACACATGTTTGTAAGGTTGGTACAGGTGATAGGGATCCGGATATCTGGATAGTTGTGGCTCATTCTGGAGTCAGTTGGACCTCTACAAACAGGATGGTCTTCACCGGAACCTGAAGGGTACCAATATCTTCAGGGGTATTTTCTAACGCTATTGAGGAGTGTTTAAACGAATTCAGCAGCGGAGTGCGAACCTGAATTTTCGCTGCAGTGTGCAGGAAGTTGTGAGTGGTGAGGTCATAAATAGGTTTTCGTGTTCGCGAGTGTATATTGGGAAGAACGAAGGTTATTTGAAGTGTGTCAACTTCACCGCCTGGAGCATCTGAGATAAAGCAGGTGTCATGGGTTGTTACCTGTGACTTCAATGTTGTGGCCATTTCAGAGACATGAATGGATCACTGAAAGGACTGGTTGTTCCTGGCATCTCAGTTTCGAGTTTTCAGTAAGAACAGGAAAGTCGTTACAGAGGGGGAGATATGACGTTATTCGTCAAAGACAGTACTATGGTAGCAGAAAGGATATTTGGTGTGGGCTCCACTGAATCTGCTGAACTCGAATGGGCTGAGATTAAAGTCAGGAAAGTAGAGGTCACCACCAACGAAAGTAACATCGTAGTTGTAGTGGGGAGCTTTAATTTTCCAAATATTATTGTTTGATTACCTCTGATTGGTCAGTCTTTGTCCATGTGTGCAGGAGGGTTTCGTGACTTAGCATGTAGACAGGCAAACAAGAATCAAAACTTCATTAGATTTGGTACTACGTAATGAAGCAAGTCATTTGGAGGTAAGTGAGCACTTTGGTGAAAGTGACCACAATTCGGTATGTTTATTTAGTGATGGATAGGAATAGATACATATATCACAGAGCATGTGTTACCGCTGGGAGAAAGGCCAGTATGATGCGATCAGGCAAGAGTTAGGATTCACCAGATGGGGAAAGCAACCGCAGGGGTTATGAACACCTGAAATATGGAGCTTGTTCAAGGAAGAGCTCCTGCATGTCCTTGATACGTAAGTGTGCGTCATGCAGGGAATATGAGATCGAGACTCTGAGCCATTTTTACAGAAAAAGTTGACTTTCTTGTCAAGAGTGAGAAGGAGGTGCATGTAAACATGAGATATGAAGGCTCAAATAGGGCACTTGCAAATTAAAAGCTGGCCAAGACGGTCCAAAAGAGAGAGCTACTTAGAGCGAAGAGGAGAAATGAGAAGTCTTTCGCTGGCATAAAATACAGAGACATGGGATTGACCGTGATTTAGCGGTTTAAGTCTGTAATTGGCGAGCAGGTAGTTGATGGGATATATTCATCCTGGAGTTCAGTTACTCATGGTGTACCACTAGGTTCCTTTTTGGATCCACTGCTGTTTGTCACTTTTATAAATGACCTGGGTTAGGGTCATGAATAATGAGCGACTTCGTTGAATACACTAAGCTTGATGGAATTATCAACAGTGCCAAAGTCTGCTGTGGATTACAGAGGGACATGGATAATCTGCAGATCTGAGCTCAGAGGTGGCAAATGGAGTTTAATATGGAACAGTGTGAGATGATTTACTTTGGAAGGAGAAACAAGAACAAAGAGTTCTGGGCTAATTGTAATATTCTTGGAAGTTTAAATGAGCAGAGAGGTCTCGGTGCCTATGTACATAAAACTATGAAAGTTAACATCCACGTTGATCGATTTGCTTGCAAGGAGCACAGTGTGTTAGATTTTATTGGGAGAGGGATTAAGTTTCAGGACCAAATGATACCTTTGCAGCTCCAGAAATGTCTCTGCTGTTGCCACACTTGTAGAGTTGCGTGCAGTTCTGATCGTCACATTATTGGACGGATGCGAAAGCATTGCAAAGGGTACAGATATGATTTCCTAGGATGTTGCCTCCGATGATGGGAAGGTCTAACGAGGAAACGCTGAGGGACTTGAGGCTGATTTTGATAGAGATGAGAAATTTGAGAGGTGAATTAATAGAGACATAAAAGATGATCAGAGGTTGACGTAAGGTGGACAGTGAAGGCCTTTTTCTTCAAATGGTGATGGTTGGCACAAGGGCACATCGATGTAATTTGAGGGTGATAGATGCCGAGGTCGATTCCTTTCTCAGAGAGTAGTAAGGGTGCTGAACGTCTTACCCTCCACAGTCGTAGACTCACCAACCTTCAGGGTAATTAAATGATCATTGGATAAACTTACAGATTATAATGGTAAAATGCTGTTCAGATGGACTTCAGATTGGCATCATAGTTCTGTGCAACATTAGGGCCAATGGTACGTTTTTGCAGTGTAATATTCTGGGTTTGAACTGATCTTCAGCTTGAAGTTGCAATCATCTCTGGTCACTATCAGTAAAACAAAGACCTGGCAAGAATCGAATGCGCAACTTTGGCAGCTCATGTCCTGCCGTTCTGTCATGCAAGTATAGCAAACTAACTAATTGCACCACTGGACCTGTCATCTCATGATGACGATTGGCTCCTGAACATACCACTGGGACCCTCAACCCAATTACTCATTTTTTTTCTGTGGATCTGACATGAAACACAGTTTATTCCGAGGTTATACCGATCATGGATCATCGATTATGAAGCATCAGGTTCAGGAAAATGATATAGAAAAATGTGGTGAAAACCGGCTTTATTGAATACTGCGGACAAATTCCATGGTTTCCTGCGTTGATCACAGGCAATGTTATGTCGCCACTGTACCCGGATTTTCCTTCTATCGGCTTCAATTCGTCAGAAAATTCGATTCACTGATATTTCACCAACGTCCTTTGGCATGTTCATATGACTTCGTCACACTTTCCAGTACATGGTCCTTTTCCACGTGTGCATCGACCCACACTGCACACAACGTGAATAATGTTCAGCATACTGCATCCACGAGCACGTTGCATGGTTTGTATAAACAGTGAAGACTGAATAATGTTTTGTAAGGGCAAATTGAAATTCAGTTTAATTAGTAAAGTCGCAAGAGTACAGAGTAAGACTCAAAATATCAGAAATTCGCGTTCATTACCTTGGCCAGAATTCCTGACCAGCAAAGGGGAAATCTGCACCTGAATCCCCAGCATCCATGCAATTGTTTGCTCCACGTGTCCACTTGGAAACCTATGTGAAGGAACGTTCAGCCTGAAGGAGAACTTGTGAGAATCCTCCACTATATGATCTACACCTGAAACAAGAGCTGTCTATTCCAGCTGGGAGGGAAGCGAAATGGAGGTGAGACCAAAATATTACTTGGTGTTTAATTCATATTGTCCTTATTGTGATTGTTTAAAAACTTGGGCCAGAAATGGCACAGACACAAAGGAGCAGAAGGAGGCCAATCTGAACACCGATCCTGCCCCGCCACGTCATTCGATGTCATCATGGCTAACACAACGATTTTAAGTCTTTTTCCAGCCTATCCACATCATTGTGTTGCTTCGTGGCTAATAGATATTTATCGACCTTTATCATAAATAGACATCGAAAATGTAAATCTGTGAGAGGAAAATGTTCCGTTTCGAGACAGTGGGTTTATGCACGAATATTGTTGGGTTTTCAGATGACAGCCGAGTCTGGTCTGACCACCTTCCAAACAATAAACTAAAACTCGACTCTGATAGGACTCGAACCCACAACCTTGGAACCGCAACCTGACCAAAGGACTAAAAATCCAACGCGCTTTCCATTGCACCACTGAGTCACACTAGCCACGAGCTTTAAGCATGCAACTTTGTCTTTGACCCATTGCGTTCAGGACACCCACCTCGCGTCTGTCTGCCTTCGTCACACTTTCCAGTACCTGGTCCTCATCCACGTGTGTTCTGGCTCTTCCCGTGTTCGGCTGCAGACTGCTGAAACGTTCTCATGACACTTAGCTTTACCACATGTTCAGATCATGATTTCTAGATAAACAACACGCTATCGGTGAAAGTATTCTTCCCAAATCTCCTCAAAATATCTTGTCTCCCGTCTTTCATTTATGTCACTCTATTCCTTCCCAATAGAGGCTTATCCTTGTCATACATATCTATCCTCTTCATAAAATGTGCACGTTAATCGGTTTCTCACTCAAACTTCGCTGTTCTTAGATAAACAACCCCAGCCTAACTCGTCTACCTTCACAATGGGAGAGGTCCAACACTTGCCATTCTTTTCATCTCCTGTGAACTTCTCCTCCTGCAATCAGACGCTTCCAGCAGTCTGGCGATTACAACGGAAAAGCAAAGTTCTCTGAAGAAAAGCCAAAAGGTCTGAAAAAAATCAGCAGCTCTTGTTGATCTCTGATGAGAAAGGAAAGTTAACGTTTCGAGTCCAATGATCTGTCTTCGGAGAGTTGTGATGGGCGGGCGGGTGAACAATGTGGAAGAGCGCAGACGGTATCTAAAATGATATAACTCGATTTTGGTTCCTAAAGTTTGCATGGTCTCTCGGTAGAAAATGAGTTGCTAATCTTCCAGCTTGTATTGTGCCTAGAAGGAGCACTGCAGCAGAGCAGAGTCTGAAATCGTAGCCTGGGAACACAGTGTCTCCATTAGAGTGGTGCTGGAAAAGCACAGCAGTTCAGGCAGCATCAGAATAGCAGTAAATTCGACGTTAGGGGCAACAGTCCTTCATCAGGAATACAGGCAGAGAGCCTGAAGAGTGGAGAGATCGTAGAGAGAAGAGGAAAACGTCTTCAAGGCAGGAATCCTTGGAAGACGATTCGCAGTAGTGTTAAAATCAACTAGGTGAACACAATGACTGCAGGTGCTGGAAACCAGAGTCTAGATTCGAGTGGTGCTGGAAAAGCACAGAAGTTCAGCCAGCATTTCAGGAGCAGTCAAATCGACGCTTCGGGCAATAGTCCTTCATCAGGAATACAGGCAGAGAGCCTGAAGGGTGGGAACATTGTAATGTTGAAATTACAGGAGACTGGAAGATCGGGATAGTTTTTCCTGATTCTGGACAGACCGTAAGTGATCTCAGCATTGTCACCGATTCTGTTTTCCTCTCTTCATTGTACAGAGATCACATTCTGAGCAGGAAATACAGTTGCCTCGATTAAATGAAGTGCAGACAAATCTCTGGAAGATGTGACTGGAAGCTTCCACAATGAGGAGAGATATTGGAAGCCAGCAGGAAATGTAGCTTACAACATAGAACGTTACAATTCAGTACAGGCACTTCGGCCCTCGCTGTTGCAGCGACCTGTAAAAATAATGTGATATCCATTGTAATGGAAAAGTAACGTGTATTTTGAAACCAGTAAAAGCACAGGGAAACAAAGAAGTAAGTACATGACTTTGCAGAGGCAAGTATTGCAGACAGACAGAAAAAAAAATGTAAAGTTAAATCGAACAAATAGCAGACTTACAAGGACAGTAAAATACCATATAAACAGTCAAGGAATGAGAAAAAAACAACTCCGTATCTGGAAAGGAACTCGAATGTTTCAGGTCGCTGACATTGAGGTGTTGATAAGAAGAAGCGAATTCTAGTATCAAGGGAAAATGTATTATATGTGGAAAGTGCGCCAGATATCTTTTTGGTAGATATAGGGATAACATATTCAGTCCTTAAATTAAGGCAGTTCAGAGAGTCGACGCAATGGATGCATCAGGAGTTGTGACACAAGAAAGATTAACCGCACCCCTATTGTGTGAAACCAGTAATGGTGAAACATTCTAATTCTCATTTCTGAACTCGGAATTCTGTCCTTTAACTCTGATGGCTCGCGATCTCATAGAGAGAGACTGGAATCCGATTAGCGCAGTACCCCGACAGGCTTCCAGGTAATAAAAAAGACTTACCAGCGCAGGCTGTACAATACGACTCACGACCCATGATTCATGTCTATGAGTGGCGATTAAGCAGGAGAGCCATAAGTTTCGTGAGCGATTCGCTCGCCCAGGAAGCAAGTAACCATGTTAATCCCATTAACGACGATTTTATTGCTGGGCATATGCTGCAGTGCACAGCACACATACACCATGATGGCCCTTACAAATCATATGAGAAGGATTGTTTGAGGAGATTGCTTTAACCAGATCAGTTATTATTGTGCGAATTTTATTAAAATGATCACAGATGTGCAGTCAGTGTAAACTTATCCAAAGTATCTGTGACGGCAAGTAGACCCTATCTTTTTGACGTGGAACGCTCCTTTCCTCAAGTACCATTGGTGAAGACATCCAGCGACAGGTGGCAGGATTTGGGACCATGGGTGCTACAGGCACCAAAAATGAAAGATTGTGTCTTCAGGGACGATGTGCATATCTGCTTCAATGCAGATATAAGGACATACATGAAGAAACTAAATTGGCTAATTCAGGCAGATAGGGCAGTCAAGGTAACCCCCGCCAAAAGGGTAGCCTGACGGCTAGCTTATGGTAGATGTCTCGGAGCCAAGATTAAGAAGGGTCCCTGCTGAGTGCAGGGCAAAAGGCAAACGTTGTATAGGGTTCATACGAAGCTGTGAACCCAAAGGAATAACCCCGAACTCTTAGTATCGTCCTTGCAGAACACAAGACTCGTTAGAACCCGAGGCTGTAAAAGGAATTACTCCAGACTTTGAATCCCTTCTGAAGACTGGAGTGATAATACCCTGTGGATAATCACCGGTGGGAGCCCCCATTATTCCGGTCAAAAAGGCAAACATTCCAGGTGAATCGGGGAAATAGAGGTTTGTTCACGACTTGCAGGTAGTCAATTATGCTGTTGTTCCGCCCGCCCCAAATGTTCCTAACCCTTGTACTATATTAGCTCAAGTTCCACCGGACAGTAAATGGTTCTCTGCTGTGGGTTAAGCAAATGTCTTCTTTAGCGTACCGGTACACCCAGAAAGTCACTTCTGGTTCACTTTTAAATTCAAAGGCAGATCGTGTACATTCACGCGACTTTGTCAAGATTACTGTGATTCCCCAACATAACAAATGAGGCTCTATGCAGGAGTCTGGATACTCTTGTTTTAACCCCGGGGTCAGCGCCTCTGCAGTATGTAGACGAATGCTTAATAGCAGCACCAACAGAGGAACAATGTGAGAAAGATACACTTGCGTTGCTCTGCCATCTCGCCAGGGATGGGCACAAAGCTAGTTTCGCAAAACTACAATTTGTGCAACAACAGGTGAAGTTCTTCGGTCACTTCTTATCTGAACAAGGGAAGGCCATTGGTCAAGACAGTTCAAGCAATCCAGCAAATTCCCAAGCCTCACACAAAGAATCAATTGCTATCCTTTTTGGTCATGCTCGCCTACTGTAGAATTTGTATCCCACATGACACAACCCTTTAGGCCCCCCCATTTCCCATGGCTAAGAGTTGCAGAACCAGAGACCGTGGCAGTTGAATTGAAAATGGTGCTCCAAACTTCACCTACACTGGGATTCCGAATCCAAACAAGCCTTTTGTAAAAACGGTAGATGAGAAACGTGGCTGCATGACGTCTGTGCTGATGCAGGATACTGTGAGAAAATTGATGTAGGTAGCTTACATTTCGGCTAAACTTGGACCCCGTAGCGGTAGGATTGCCTAAATGCCTGCGAGTCGCGTCTGCAGCTGAAAACGTTTGTTGCAGCCGAAAGGGACACAGTCGGCTGTGGTGAATTAACCCTACTGGTTCCACATGCATGCTTACTCTTTTTGAAGCAAAACACAGCACACATGTTGGCAGCACGTTGGCTCAGATACAATACTGCGGTATTGGAGATGCCTAACATTACAATAAAGAGATGCAACGTCCTTCACGCTGCTAGCCTTCTCCCCACAGAAGGATAAGGAGACTCACATGACTGTATCGCTGTAACTAATGAAATTTGCACCCCAAGACCAGAGGTGCAGGATTCAAAAATTCAGAATCAGGATATGGCGTTTTTGTGGATGGGTCAGGATTCAGGAGCAAACAGACAGGCCAGAATTATGTTTGGTATGCTGTAGTAACTAACCACGAGGTAGTCAAAATGGAACACTCCCTTCTCATCTGTCAGCTCAAGCAGCAGAGCTGATTCTCTTGACTGAGGCATGTAAATTGGCTGAGAGAAGGATAGTGAATATTTACATTGACAGCAGATATGCATTCGGGGTTGTACATAATTTTGGAACCTTGTGGAAACACAGAGGCTTCTTGACCGATACTAGAAAACCCTGGAAGCGGTCCATTCGTCTAAATCAATCGCTGTCTGGAAATGTTTGGCCCACACGAAAAATAATGATTCCCTTTCTTAAGACAATGCGAATGCAAACTCAGCCGTAAGGACGGCAGCCCAGCAGCCGCCAAGTGATCAGTTGACCTGTGTATATCAAATATTTGGGATGCAAAGCAGACTTATGGGAGTTACAGTCGCAGGCCACGCCGGAAGAGAAGCGTGAATTGACAACGGCAAGGTGCTGAATGAGGGAATGGGTGTGGTGTGGCCCCATTGGAAAACCCTGTCTACTGCGATCATTATTCCCATTCTATGCCAAATAACACAGTGAGGACCATGTGTCAAAAGGGGGGATGTTCGACAGTATTTCGACGCACTGGTACACTAAGGGCTTTACTCATAACTCCTGAAAGTATTGTGAATGATGTGTTTTCGGTGCCACTATTAATGAGGGGAGGGGAATACAGATGAGTCAGGCAGAACATACCCAATCCCAAAGACCGTTTGAACATTTACAGATGCACTTTATTGAACTAATGCCCAGGGAAGGGAAAAGGCATTATCTGGTAATAGTTGACATGTTTTCCAACTGGGTGGAAACGCTCCCCACGTCTAAACAGGATGCTATTACAGGAGCCAAGGCTTTGCTAACTGAAATAATTCAGAGATGGCGATTTCCTGAATGGCTTAGCAGCGACAATGTGAGACTATTTGTCAATATTGCCCGAGAGAAGATCAGTGAGACAACCT
Source organism: Chiloscyllium plagiosum (assembly GCF_037043375.1). Taxonomy (NCBI): domain Eukaryota; kingdom Metazoa; phylum Chordata; class Chondrichthyes; order Orectolobiformes; family Hemiscylliidae; genus Chiloscyllium; species Chiloscyllium plagiosum. The sequence goes on from NW_028270171.1 coordinate 51,569,166, forward strand.
AGCACCCAGCGAGCAGTGGCAGTGGAAAGAGAAATGCTACCTTAAAAGATAATTTGACAAACGTTGTGAGGAAAAAGGCACTTCCAATTGTGCTAAATCATATGAGATCTAGAAGGAGAGGAATAGCCAGTCTTGGCCCGTTCGAGATTTTGTTTGGTAAGTCGCCCAATTCAGGAATTGGCCAAAGACCTCCGGTAACACCGATAACAGACCACTGTGAGGATGAGATTACATTAGATTACTTGCACCGTGGAAACAGGCCCTTCGGCCCAAGAAGTCCACCCCGACCCTCCGAAGAGCAACCCACCCAGAACCACTCTCCTACATTTACCCCACACCTAACACTACGGGCTATTTATCATAGCCAATTCACCTAAACTGCACATTTTTGGACTGTGGGAGGATACGGGAGCACCCGGAGCAAACCCACGCAGACTTGGGGAGAATGTATGAACTCCAGACAGACAGTTGCCTGAGGCGGGAATTGAATCCGGGTCTCCTGGCGCTGTGAGGCAGCAGTGCTAACCACTGTGCCACCGGGAAACTGTCTGCACTTCTGTCTCAAATACAGAATCAAGTGAAGGCAGCACTACCCAAATCAGCAGAAGGGAAGATGCACGACGTAGAACCTGGAGATGGATCGTGGTGAAAGACTTCAGGAGGAAACGCGGGAAGGCGAAGAGGTGGGAGGGACCGTTTGAAGGCTCCTTACAACACAGTCAGCTGTTACGTTCGCCCAAAGAGCCACGTTGATACACGCCAGTCATTGCAAACGTGTAGCTGGGCCTGAAGACACATCGGACAACACCGGAACCAAATAAGTGCAAGTAATGATGAGAAGACTCATACAAATATGGGGCTGCCCTGGCAGGATGATCCGTGAAGGCAGGGGTGTATGGGGTACATCCGCAGACGGTAGTCTTAACCAAGGATGCTAAGTTGAGCATTACATGTGACCCATGGCCGTTTAGTAACCAGTACGACTATAAATGGGACAATAAATATTTGTGCAGGGATCCTTATGGTCCCACTGACTGGGACTCAGTAGAAACAACCACGGCTGCAGTGACACCTGACATGGGATATAAGTATTATATTGTCAAGGAAGGAGGTGCCATGGCACGGGTAATAATAACCAAGACTCAGAAGAGGGATGAGGAGGCCTGGTGGTGTGGAATAGACAGACCCTTCTCCGATATATATGGTGAATATAGTGGTACAGCCCTCTCCCCCTACGAAATACATTCCACGACATAGTAGCACCAGGGCACGTCAACCATCCAAACCAAATAATGGACCAAACACCAAGAAGAGCAGAGCATATTAATGTCACGCCAGAACCTGGAGGGGGTTGGTCGGGGTTCGGGAGCGAGTCTAACTCGGTAGTGGAATTGGCGCTTCATGAGATAAATGGCGTAAATGCGATGCCAGTAGGTTGGGAGGTATGAAGGGCTATTGCTAGATGTGAAAGGAACAGAACGTGTGCCTTGGCCCTCATACAACACCGGAGTTAAGAGGTTGGCTACCATTGTTGCATATGTTTACACACAGCCCGACGTGGACTGCCGAACAAATGACAGAGAGATTGGCAAGAAATGCTTGCTGCCTGCTTCCACGGGCAGCGATTACCCTGACCCTGATCGGGGGAGCAATTATGGCAAATCTCGCGCCAGCACCCGAACTTAAGGCTAACTGCAATCACAATGCTGACACCCTTCCAACCACATTATTCAACAGAGGGGAAGGCAAGGGAGAAACCTGCATTTGCACACATCAAGGGAGACTACATTTGGGGTTCCCCCAGTGATATACGACGCTGTTCTTGAACAATGACTCTTGCTCCGTTACCTACGCAAGGGGTACGATTTTACACATTACTTGATCCTTTATCAATAAACAGATCAGGATGGCGGGTATAATATGGGCCTGTGCAGAGAAAGGACACCACCAACGCCTGGGATAGAAGTGGTGCTGCTACCCCGTGGTACTCGTACTGGCACGACAGTGTTCGACCCAAAAGCCAGGAGCGGCCGAAAAGACATCCCGCGCAATTCGAATGCGTACACACTCGCAGACCCCTGGACTACACGAGGAGCGAATACTAGGTGGTCTATTCTCTTGTGAGCAGGGGCAACGGTGGCAATAAACTTGATGAATGGTCTCGCATACAGTGCATTACTGCCAGCAAATGAGATGGAAGAAGGTCTGACGCTCATTAATACTGAGTTAACGGCAGTTATCGAAACAGTGATACTAAATCGATTAGTCCTAGACATACTGACGGCCGAGATAGGGGGCGAGTGTAAAATGTTCGGTACCTCAAGGTGTTTTAATATTCCTGTCAGCGCGTTCCGTCTTCAGGCTGCAGTTACTGAAACTGGAATTATCCCGTACTAGTTTTACTTTACCAAAATACAGGCTGAGACTTCGATTGTGCAGAGATGAGGACAGTCGGATGCCAGAAACTGCAAACTCATCCATGTCACCAGGAAACAATTTTGCGTGTGGTGACACACAACGTAATTCTGCAGCCTGGACAATAACAGGAAAATGGGAATGGAATCCAGACCATGTTTGTTTTTACCTCATGCAGATTGTTTTGTCTCTCGTTGTCTCTCTCTTGAATTCACGCTGTGACGTCCAGACTCGAATCAGTCTCCCCAGAGACAAGTTTAGTACTGAACCTTTGAAGCAGGAGGGGAAAGGCCAAGTTGAGCAGAGTTGAGACAATGAATTGAAGAAGGTAGGAATGAGGGGATCAGAGAAAAAAGGGGGCCTGCGGGGTGATGGCGATAGATCGGAGCGGAGTGTGGAGCTGATTGATGTGAAGGATGATAGATAGGTAGGACAGTCAAGAGGGTGGTGCCGGGTTGGATGGTTTAAGCTGCGATGGGAGGATATGGAGGGGAAATGAGGAAACTGATGAAGTTAACGTTGATGCCTCGTGTTCGGAGGGCCCCATAGAGGAAAATGAGGTATTCTTCCTCCACTCATCGAGTAGCTTGTTTTTGATGGTGGGCGATGCCCAGCACTTGCATGCACTTAGAGTGGGAAGGGGAGATGAAGTAGTCAGCACAAGCACGGTGGAATTGTTTGGTGTTTGTTTCCCAGAAATGTCCTCCGCAACGCTCTGTTTTTTTCCCATCCTGTCTCCCAATTGTCAAGGAGACCGCATCGAGAACAACAGACACGGTAAATGAGGTGGTTGCATGAGCATGAAAATCTCGACTGGATATGTAAAGATCCTTTGGGGTGGTGGAACGAGGTGAGGTCGTTGTTGAAGGTGAATGTCTTTCAACTCTTGCGGTGGCAAGGGTAGACCTGGTTTAAGCCTTTTATTCTCCAAAGAGAACTGACCTAATTTTCCAATGTAACTTTCCAGCTGACATTGTACATACGCTGCACCATTCACATTACCCTGTTCAGCGCTGTCTCAAACAACATGGCCGTGATCATCACCAACTGCATTTGGGCTGATAGCAAAACAAGAAATTGGTAGTAAAACTCACCAGGTCTGATAGCTGCAGAATCAGAAGTCTTCAGCTCTTAAGAACAATCACTAGATCCAAAAGGTTCACTCCCCCACAAATGCTGCCGGACCTGCAGAGTTTCCCAGCAATTTCTGTGCTGTCTCTCAGATCTGCAACATCTGCAGTTCTTTGTCAAATAGGAAACAAACGTTGACCCATTGAAGGGGATATTTGATCTGGTGACAGTTCACTTCATCCAGACAGAAAGATAGGATGGAGCATAGGATCATAAAATCCTTACAGTGCAGAAACAGGCCTTTTGCCACATCATACATCCCACCAATACTGCCCTCTACGCTATTCCTGTAACCCAGCATTTCTCATGGCTAACCAACCTAACCTACACTCATCTGGACACTTATGACTATTGAGCATTGCAAATCCACCCTCACCTGCGCATCTTTGGACTGTGTGAGAAAACTGGAGCACCCGGAGGAAACTCACGCAGACACGGGGAGAATGTGCAAACTGCACACAGACAGTCTTCAATCCGACAGGAATCTGAGTAATTAGAGAGGTTTCAAGAGGGAGTGCAGACTGGTGTGTGAATGATGGGCCGAAAGCCTGATGTCAGTGTTGTAAAGGCTCTACAGTAACATGATTCCCTACATCCTGCATTCAACACAGTTTTCATTTTGTTTTAATTCGTGCTGTTATTGACATTATTCTGAGTGAAATGTATCGAGAGAGGTTGTTTGTGCATTCACACAGATCTGTGTTTTGATGGGACAGGAGCATCATATAAAATAACAACTTGCGGAGGGAAAATTGAATTCCCCCTCCGAATCTGCCGAGGACATGCAGGACCTGGACCTTTTCTATCACCACTCGCTCACCACCCAACGCCTTGAGGAAAAACGCCTGATCTTCCGCCTCTGGAACCTCCAACCCAAGGGAATCCATGTGGCTTTACTATTTGCCTGATTGCCGCCTCCGACCACCTTTTCCCAGTTCCCGCCTGTCCGCTCCACCGTCTACTCCGAGCAATCACCTTTACCCCCACCTCCATACATCTATTGCGCTCTCAGCTACCTTGTCCGTAGCCCCACTCCCTCCCATTTACCTGTCTACGCTGGAGGCTGCCAGCCTCATTGCTGATGACTGTCTTTTGCCCGAAATTGTTGATTCTCCTGTTTCAGGGATGCGACCTGACCTGCTTTGCTTTTCCTGTATTACTCTAATCTTGGCTCTGATCTCCAGTATCTGCAGTCTTCACTTTCACCTCACATGACTGAATTCCGGCCCCTAACAGATCGAATTGCGTCTCGTGTTTTCATCATGAATTTCATTATGTTTAAGATATTTTATTTTTAAAATCCTCGCAATATATTGATGCACTTCTGAGCATGTTTTGAATTTGGATAGAACAATGCCTCCTTTCTGTGTGAACAAACATAATATCAAGGAGTCGGATTGAAGAATGTTTCCTCTCACAGAAACAGGAATAGGGAGATGTAATTCTCGCTGAAATAAACACAGGCCATTCAGAGGAATCTGATAAGGTCATGCAACATCTGCCGAGAGAAGGGAAAGGTTAGCTCATGTGTTATGAGAGTAGGGGAATTCAGCAGAGCGGTAGGAAGTTAGAAAAGTAATAGTTACTGAACAATTCGAATGGGGATAACGCTGAAGAAAGAATGAGGGGTCTATACAGCCTGTTTAACATGTTCAGTCTGTTCTAGTAGTCAATCGAATCAAAGCCACAATTAGATTTCATATCCAGTTTCCTGTCCAATCCACATATAGCGTGACTCCCTGAGACACCAGCAATCTGTGTCTTCCAATCTGAAATGCACTCAGTGAGGGTGCATCAGCAATCGTCAGGGACAGACCATTTGCAGTTAATAGCGCTCTCCTCATCTCACTCCCAAATAACCTGCCCCTTACCCTGAGAGTGTGGCAATAATAACTAAAAGATCTGCAAATGGTGTAACTTTAACACTGACTTCTCTTCAAAGATGCTGCCAGACCTGCAGAGTTTTTCTGCAACTCCTGAGACTGTGTTATCGTGTTTCAGACACCCAGACCCACATGATCAATTTCTCACCATCTAACCTTTGAAGCCTGTTCAGAATTTGAAACATTCAAATGAAATCGTATTTCAATTTTCTGGAATATGGCACAACTTATTCAAAAGCTCAGCACTGGAGCAAGTGGGTTCCAAATAGTGAACTTGTTTTTGTGATACATTAATATGTTTGGCTCATTGCCTCTGGGTTACCACGTATTACTCAGATATCATTGTTCTGGCGAAGTTGACAATGAGTTATCCTCTTGAACTGCTGCCATTCATATGGTCCATATAAACCCATAATGATGTAAGGGAGGGAGTTCCAGGATTTCCAACCAATGGCACTTGTGGAACTGAGACGTTTCTCCGAGCCAGGGTGGCGATTGGCTTGATGTGGAATTGTCAACTGGTGTTGTGCTCAGTGTTCCACGCGATAATGCCGTGGTTCTGGAAGCTGCTCTGTGAGGAAATTTCTACACTGCATCTTGTCTGTGGTACACTCCACTGCGACTGAGTGTGGGTGGTGGAGACAGAGAATGTTTGTGACTGTGGTGCTGAGCAAGCTGCACTGCAAGTTAATTCTACTTAATTATGCATAACATAACTACTTGCCATCATCATCAATCCATTTCGTAGCTTAACATCCAGTGATTACACAGATGTGGTGCACAAGTCTGTCAGTTGCTCAAATGACCATGAACTTTTAACTAGATTCACCTTTTCACGGGTATTATGCCGAGAGACGTCACGTTCTACCTTCTCATCAACATTTCATCTGTAAAAACTGGGAACGAGCTGATGGACACAGATTGTGCTACAGATGATTAGACACAGCGCAGTGTCATTTACTGCACACTGATTCTGTTTGGATTTATGCATGTGCTTCTCTGAATGTGTGTGTGCATTATCGTGTGTTCCTGTCTCTGCGATTCTGTGTGTGTCTATCCATCTATCTCTGTCTGACTATCTGTGCCTATGTGAGTGTGTTTGTGTCTCATTGTGTGTATTAGTGTGTGTCTCCATTTTTATGTATCTCTGTGTCTGTACTCTGTGCAACGGGCTCTCTGTTGTCTTCGGGATTGTAACAATTGAAATGGGGTTTAAACCCCAATCTATCTGTACCAGTATGTGTGTGTGTGTGTGTGAGAGAGAGAGTCTTGTTACTGTCTCTCTGTGTGTGTGACAGACGGAAATCCGTACAAATACTCAGACACAATCACATATGCAGAGAGATGAGCAGAGACTCCTACAGACTGAAGCACACATATCGACTTAGAGAGACACACGTGCACGAACAGTCACACAGACATGCTCACACAAGCACACAGATGTTGATGGAGACAGCAAAAGTGATACCAGTAGAATTTCCTAAAACTAAATGAAAAATTAATAGATTTTTGGATTGTTTGACTTTACAGGAAATTTGTCTATAATGTTAGCTGGACAGCTGTACCTTTAACAAGTTTTCGAAAGAAATAAGAGAAAGGTGGTTTAGTTATCAGAGTGCGAAGTTAATGTTGAAAGGATGAAAGCAATTTGAATCGGTGAACCTATTTTGGCCATCCCTGTGTTTTCCAGTCCTTTCAAAATGGCCGCTGATGCTTCTGAATTGGGTCGAAGTGCTTTCTTGTTCCAGGATGATGAATTAGGAATTGAGAACCTGGAGGATATTTCTATTCGAATCAATACTGATCATTGGAAAAGTCCTCTTCCATAGGAAAGGGGACTTTGGGATTGTTGTTAGATCTTCAGCACTTCGAAGACCACTCAACAAAGAACAATGAAAAACAAAATTACACAGATTGTAATCCACTGGCCTTCTTTATAAGTTTCAAATTAACAATGCAAGATACTTCGATGGTGTCGTTTGTTGTAACCGTTTTATTATACACATCACTAGAAAACCTAATGTGAATTCTGATATATTGTCCTAAAATACAAATGGTGAAAAACGTAAAAGCTTTAAGAAATGCGAAGATTGTATAACATTGCAAGAAGGGGAAAAGAATAAATAGATTGCACGTTTTAAAAAAATTGTGCATCATGTATTTTGCAAGAAAATGCGTCTTTAAAATGGCATTTTAGTTTCCTCAGGGCGAATACATATTTAAAAAAAAAACACTTTTTTTAAAGAATTGAGTTTAATTGTGGACTAAAATGTGAAAAGAGCGACCTTACAAACAGATCGTAAGTGGAGAATGGCTGCAAGGTTTGACAGCAATTCACCTGATAGTAATCCAATAATTGAAGTGTGATTGGAGATGAACGGAGTTGTACACAGATGCAACTTTGGTTTGTAACAAGGAGCTCATTGATGATTGGCCACTAATTCACTAATGACAATGCCAGCAACGATGTGATTGTTTCACAGGCAACTAAACAGCTTGGTACTCTAAACAAGATACAGCGAAGTCTTCACCTCCTCAGGAGTTCTCTCTGTTCTCGGCAGTGATAGGTGCTTTAATCCTGAAGAAACTGGTCTATTTTTGTTTCAGCTGTTCCTAAAGTCTCTGCCTTTTAATCAGTGTGGTCGAGACTGTTGTAAGTGTTAACCAGTCCTTCTGCTTGGTATAAATCAATAACAGCCTCCAAGATGCACTGTAAAACTTTACCAAGGCTCTAAAGAAAGTACATTCCAAAGACATGACAACGAAGAAATCGAAGGGAAGGGGAAGCAGATGAATGGGCCGGTTATGACTTGAAGCCAGTGATCAAACCTGGTTAAATGAAGAGTACAGGAATTCCATTCATAAAGTCAGGAAGTATGGGTTACAGTGATATTTGTCGATCTGGATTCAGCATTGGCTGGCTGACAGAAGGCAGAGTATGGTTGTAAATGGAAAGTATTCTCCCAGGTGGTCAGTGTTGAATGGGGTTCCGCAGGACTCTGTTCTTGGGCCTCTGCTCTTTGTAGTACTTTTAAATGACTTGGATGAGGAGGTTGAAGCGTGGGTTATTTGCAGATGACAGTAAGGTTGCAGGTGTCGTCGACAGTATAGACAGCGACTGCAGGCTGCAGCGCAACATAGATAGCATGCAGAGCTGGGCTAGGAAATGGCAGATGGAGTTCAACCTGGATAAACGTGAAGTGATGCATTTTGGAAGGTGGAACACGTATGCTGAATATAGGATTAAAGACAGGATCCTTGGCAGTGTGGAGGAACAGAGGGATCTGGGTGTGCAAGTACATAGATCACTCAAAGTTGCCACCCAAGTGAATAGGGTTATAAACCATATGGCGGTTTGGCTTTCATTAATGAGGGATCTAGTTTAAGAGCTGCGAGGATTTGCTGCAGCTCTATAAGTCCCTGATGAAACCACACTTGGAATATTGCGTCCAGTTCTGGCCGCCCTACCATAGGAAAGATGCAGAAGCTTTGGAGAAAAGCAAAGAAGGTTTACCAGGATTCTGCCTGGACTGGAAGGCTTGCCTTATGAAGAAAGTTTGAGTAAGCTCGGACTTTTTTCTCTGGAGAGAAGGAGGAAGAGAGGAGACCTGATCGAGGTATAGAAAATAATGTGAGGAATAGATAGAATCAACAGCCAGAGACTTTTCCCCGGGGCGGGATTCACTGGTACGAGAAGTCATAGTTTGAAGATATTAGGAGGAAGGTATGAAGGAAACGTTAGAGGTCGGTTCTTTACGCAGAGAGTTGTGAATTCATGGAATCGGTTGCCAGCTGTGGTCATGGAAGCAGTGTCACTGGGGACATTGGTGCGACTGCTGGACATGCACATGGATAGCAGTGAGTTGAGGGGTGCGTAGATTAAGTTACGATATTTGACATACGGATTAAATCTCGTGGGCCAAAGGACCTGTTCTGTGCTGTACTTTTCTATGTCCTATGTTCTATGAGTGCATACACTGGGTATATCTAAACGTAAGGTGTCCAACCTGGTGTAGCTACAACACAGAAATAGTTGCATGCCAGAAACCTTAAGAAGCAACGGATAGACAAGTCTAATTGACTTCATCTTTCATGATCAGACAGAAACTCTGCAATCCTGCCAGCTCCCATCATAAATGATGCGGGACAATATAATAAATCATTTCTTTCACATGAGCGTCGAGGCTGAGGGAGACTAAATAGATCCTTTCGAAATTATCACAGGCATGGAAGTAATGGATAGTGAATTTTTTTTACACAGACCACAGGACAAATAGGTTGAAGGCGTTATCGAGCAGACCAGACCCAAACGTATGGTATGCAGATTGATTTTGCTTGTTTTATGATAGTCATACATTCTGAGAAACAGTAAAAAATATTGTGTTGCACTCTCTTCAGTACAAATCATACCTTACATAAGGACATCAGTTTAATAGAGTTTCACAGCTTTTGAGCAAGTGCAGAGAAGGATCAACTCTAATATATGACAGGGCCATTCATAAGTTTTATAACAGCAAGGAAGAAATCGTTCCTGAATCCATTGGTGCGTATTTTCAAATATTTGCATCTTCTGTCCGAAGGAAGAGGTTGGAAAAGAACATTGCGGTGGTGGGAGGGGCCTTCACTACCTGCAGGTACAGCAGGTAGTGAAAAAGGCTAATAGCATGCCAGCCTTCATAACAAGAGGGATTGAGTATAGAAGCAAAAAGGTTCTTCTGCAGCTGGAGTACTGTGTGCAGTTCAGGTCTCCAGATTTGAGGAAAGACGTTCTGGCTATTGAGGGATTGCAGCATAGGTTCACGAGGTCAATTCCTGGAATGGCGGGACTACCTTCCGCTGAAAGACTGGAGCGACTGGGCTTGTATACCATTGAGTTCAGAAGACTGAGAGGGGTTCTGATAGAGACATATAAGATTATTAAAGGATTGGGCACTCTGGAGGCAGGAAACATCTTTCCGCTGATGGATGAGTGCTGAACCATAGGATACAGCTTAAAAATACGGGGTAGACCATTTAGGACAGAGATGAGGAGAAACATCTTCACCCAGAGTGTGGTGGCTGTGTGGAATGCTCTGCCCCAGAGGTTAGTGGAGACCCAGTCTCTGGATTCATTTAAGAAAGTGTTGGATAGCGCTCTCAAGGATTGCGGAACCAAGGGTTATGGAGATAAGGCAGGAACAGGATCCTGATTAAGGATGATCAGCCATGATCATATTGAATGATGGTGCAGGCTTGAATGGCAGAATGGCCGACTCCTGCACCTATTGTCTATTGTCTATTGATTGTTTTGGCTGCATTCCTGAAGCAGTGGGAAGTCACGATTGAGTCAATGGAAGGAAATGTGATTTGCGTGATGGATTCGGTGAGGTACACGCATCTTTGTAATTTCTTTCAGTACGGGCAGAGCAGCTACCATACGAAGTGTCTGGATAGAATGTTTTCTGCAGTGCAATGTAAAAAATGGTCAGGGTTATTACCAAAATGCTAAATTTTCTTCATGCATTGATGTGCTTTCTTGGCTGTAGATTTGGCATGGTTAGAATGATTGTTTGTGATATTTATTCCTCGGAACCTGAAGCTGTCCATCTCCTCCAACTCAGCGCCAACGACAGATACCAGTGTCTGTCCTTCGGTCGAATTCCTGAAGTCAATGGTCAGTTCCATTGTTTTGCTGACATTGAGGGAAAGATTGTTGTCTTTACACCATGTCACTAAGCTCCATTTCCTGTACACTGTCTCACTGTTGTTTGAGACCTACCTACTAAGATGGTCTCATTAATAAATCTGTAAATGGAGTTGGAGCTGAATTTGGCGGTACAGTCATGGGCGGGTAATCAGTGTTGAAGTGGGCTGAGTACGCAGCCTTGAAGGGCACCAATTTTGCGGATAATTGTATAGGAGGTGTTACCAACTATCCTCATTCATTGTGATCTGCAGGTCAGAAGGTTAATTATCCACTTCTCGAAGTGAGGAAAGAGTCCGAGGACACAGACTCTGTCCATGAGTCTTGTTGGCATGATGGTATTCAAGGCAGAGCTAAAGCCAATATACAGAAGTCTGATGTAGGTGTCCTTGTTATCCATATGTTACAGGGGTGAGTGAAGTGTCAGAGAAATGACGTCTGCCCTGTCTATTACGATTGTGGGCGAATTATCGAGCACCTGAGCAATCTGGGCGTTAATGTATGCCATTCCTAATCTCTCAAAACACTTCAAAGATGAGATCGGCCATGATTGTATTAAATATCGGAGCACGTTCGAGAAGCCAAATTCCAGACTCATGCTGCTATTTCTTGTGTTCATTTGTTCTTTATAGCTCAGAGGGAAACATGTTAACGAATGGCCCTGGCAGACAATGAAGATCCACATACACAAACCCCATTTCTCGGCTATAAGTCCATTGTCCTAAATGTTTCAGCAATGAAAGGGATTATTGAAATACCACCCAGGTAATATGAATGCTTATGATTCAAATATTCATCCTAGCAAGGAGAAAGTGTGAGACTTTACGTTCTTCTGGGTGTATGGTACACGACTGTGAAATGAACTTCAGCAGGAACCTCAAAGAGGAGGGTATCAGACGAATGATCACAAGGAGTCCAAGAGCAGCAAGTGTTGTTAGGAAGAATCACCCAAGAAAAGAGAGTTGCGCCTGGGAGTGAGGGTGTAGATCCGATATTAACAGAAGTGTTAATATGAGTTGAGCAATAAATGAATTAATTAAAATTTGATGAATAAATGTATCAGATTCTCTCTGTCTGTCTTTGTTTAAAGTGATACAATACCGCCAACTGCTGGCCTTCCAGTGTAACTGTACAAGCAGCAGATTTTTTTCTGAGACACTTTGCTCCTGTCCCTGTTCATTCTTTTATTTCTGACAGTCTCACAATGCCCTGAATGACGCAAAGGCGCAAGCGGTGCACAGTGACGTCACAAAATGATGGCCACAACCAGCGGGGAAAGTCTGACAACGAGGAAGCGAGAGGAGGCAACAGGTGACTCGTGTCAGGGCCGTGAGGTGAGGGAGAGCGATCCCCTCTGGCCGCTATGAGAGGAATCAGCAACCACTTTCTGAATGAAAGCAACGAGATATTTTTGGAGAACTAGGTCGTTTATTCTCAGTTCATCATTCCGTAACAAGGCAGCACCCACTCCCTGAAATACTTCAATACTATAGTACAGGAAATGTATAAATGTTTGGAACCACAGAACGATGAAAAGGTTTAACATTATTACTGGGACAGAATTTCAGCAGTGGCCCTGTTTTCTGCATCCCTCCATTTTCAAATCGAAAAGTTACATTTCTTGCTTCCGAGTCTAAATGAAAGCTCTCTGAATTTAATTAATGCCAAAAACAAAAGAAGTGGAGAACAACAGTGATAAGGGGATTGCATTGTTCGGGCATCAGGCAGATGTCTGTGACAGTGTAGATGCGACACCAGGTAGCACGCTGCCTCCCTGGTTGCAGAGTCTGGGATGTCACTGAGTGGTTGAAGGACAGTCTGAAAAGGATAGTAACAAATATAAGATGTGGCAACGGATGAAGCCTTGAAAACAGTATATAGGAAGTTGTGAGATCAACTGAGAACACAGGGTTAAATACAAAGTCATGTTCAGTCGATGATGCCTAACCAAACATTTTGAAGAAAGGTATAATCTGAGACGTGATAGAAATTTAACTCACTCTCAACTATCACCACAGAAACACACGCGCTTCGGTGCGTGCACACACACGCGCGTGAGCACACACAGACAAACACACACACACACAGAGTAATTCTCGATTGTTATCCAAGCGGGTACCCATTTTAAACGAATTGGATTTCCAATTCGATTCCTGAATCGTAGCATCCCTATGGACAATTTTCCTCAACCCATGTGCTCTGTCCTGCTCACAAAAACTGCATTTGATTCCAATACCGTGTATTGTTTTATACAGGAACCGTTCTGTATCGGGGGGATCGAGTCTTGATTCTGACCCAGGTGTGTGAATGTCCTGTTTATCTGATATCCAGGTTTGTTTAATGAAGCTTTGATGTTTGGAAATTCCGATGTTATTTTGACTACAGTCCATTAGTAGAACTGTATTTGTTTTCAGCCAAATACTCCTTTACGCTGGAATTTATTCAGTGATTCAACATCGTTGTCCACATCCTTGGACACAAATCGGGAGAGTTGAAGTGATGGCGTCACCAAATATTTGGACGTTTTGGCAATTACGACAAGGGCATGGGCGGAGGGAAGTGAGGAATTTTTACTGTCATCTTACATGAGATATGGCCACGATGAAGCAACTCCAAAAGGCTAACGGATGAATGTGGCAATTCACAGATATTCTGGACGAGCAGAGCGAAACAGGCTGACACACTGAATAAGGGACAGAGAGTGACAGAAATATTTTGGTATTTTCAACAGGCAACCGTTCAAGTCAGTCTTGATTTAAAACTTGAGTATGTTATTGGTGAAACTATTTTAAAATAAATTGTGAAGTGGAAGTAAGCTGCTGTCACATAGATCAATGTAGCGATGATAAGTGAATGGGCAAAGCTTTGTCCGTTACATTATAAAGTGGAGAGTGTCATGTTTGTCAGGGAGAATCGATAGAGACTTTAGTTTAAATGGGCAGATTTACAGGACTCTGACGTAGAGAGGGATCTGTTTGTCCTGGGATATCAAAAACATTGAGTTAAGCTGCAGCAGCAGCACGGTATTAGCAAGGAAAAGGAATGATGTTTTCGTTTGTTCATTGGATGTGAGCATCACTGGCTGCACTCAGCATTTATCCCTCATTCCCATCAACCCTTGATAAGTTGATAGTGAAATGTCTTATTGAACTGGTGTACTCAATAAAAGTTTATTTTGGGGGAAACTGAATGTAGCAGAAATTAAACTACAGCTTTTTGTATTCTCAGTCCCAATTTTTAACCTAACTGTTTGGGTGGCACGGTGACTCAGTGGTTAGCATTGCTGCCTCAGAGTTCCAGGGACTCGTGTTTGATTCCAGGCGACTATATATTGAGTTTGTAAGTTCTCCCCGTGTTTGCGTGGGGTTCCTTCGGATGGTCTGGTTTACTTCGACATGTGCAGGTTAGGTAATATTGGCCATGCTAAATTGCCCATAGTGATCAGACATGTGTATGTTAGGTGCATTAGTCAGCGAAATGTACAGTGATAGGGCAGGGGAATTTCACACCGCTGGGATTATATATTCATTTACTTAAGATTGAGTTAGAGACTGGAATTCCATGTGTTGTCAGCGAGCTGATGTACAGCAGAACAAAGTATCTAAGCTAATTGAGGGGATCAATTCATAGAGCAGTTACTTTTGGTTTTGTTTCTGATTGACAGCATCTGCAGTTCTTTCAGATTGTATTTAGGTTAAGTTCAGAGAAAGCTGTCTCTACACTTCAGCTTTTCTAACTCCCATACCATGTTCACCATGAAGTTAGATAATGACTAAGTCAACACTTATCCTCACACTGTCCCTGTCAAACACACGTGGCATAGTTATGTCACTGGCTTAGAGGCAGAGTATGTTTCCCTGTGCACTTTCTCCAGCTAAACCTCCCTGGGTCTGGGAAGAATAGGGTTACATACAATGTACAGATATGTCCACAAACACTCTAGTATCAGGGTGTTTACAGAGAAAACAGATTACAGAGAAAAGCTGCCTCAACAGTGTCTATCACAAACTCTTACATAGCTCATACACACAAACACACTGTCATGCAGTCACACATGTTCAGTCACACACACAGTAGAGCTCCCTACGAACTCCCTATCTCAGAATCTCACACTAGAACACAACCTCTCACTCAAACTATCTCAGCCACCAACTCTCAGTCAATCAGTCACAGACACCTCAAATCCACACTCGCTCGTTCACATGCGCAGTTACTCTTTCACAAATATATACTAATGATTCACAATCCGAGAGGCTTGCTTAATGGTAAATCGATTTTGAAAGCAAGTTACTTCAGGCTGGCCCTTGATAAATGCCTGTTTTCTGGATAAAATTCACATTACTCCACGTTAAATCTCTGACAGATTCTGACCAAGACCACGCATCCACAATTCTGTAGCTGACCTGTCATATGTCGATCGTATTTTCCTCTTGAAGTCTGGAAAGTTAGACAGACTTTTAAAAATATCAGGGCACAGACTTTAAATGGATTTGGAATCTGCATCTTAATCAATGGAAACTTTGTAACAGACATGCCACTCATAATTTTGTAAAAATTTTTAAGGACACCCCTCAGCCTCCGATGCTCCAGGAAAAACAGCCCCAGCCTGTTCAGCCTCTCCCTGAAGCTCAGATCCTCCAACCGTGGCAAGATCATTGTAAATCTTTTCTAAACCCTTTCAAGTTTCACACCATCTTTCCAATAGGAAGGGAACCAGAATTGCACGCAATATTCCTACAGTGGTCAAAACAATGTCCTGTACAGCCGCAACCTGACCATCCAACTCCTGTACTCAATACTCTGACTAATAAAGGAAAGCATACCAAACGCCTTGTTCACTATCCTATCTACTTGCGACTCCACTTTCAAGGATAATGTATAAAGTGTAAGATGCGTTTTAATCTGCCAAACCAGGACAGATGATTCCAAAAGTGTCTGTTAGCCATTATAGGTTTGTTTCAGGTAGTCAATTCATGTCAGCACAGCGCTGACAGCGACTTTATAAACAGGGAAAGGCAAGAACGGGTTGGGGACTTGGGAGTACATGTGCAAATGAATGCAGTAGATTCACAGAACTATAGCTGGACGGTACGGGTTCAATGGCCATGGAAATGACACAAGCCCAGGACTGTATCCCTGGAATTCAGAATGGTCTAAAATGATGAACATTTG
The DNA here is from genome assembly GCF_037043375.1 of Chiloscyllium plagiosum. NCBI lineage: Eukaryota > Metazoa > Chordata > Chondrichthyes > Orectolobiformes > Hemiscylliidae > Chiloscyllium > Chiloscyllium plagiosum. The sequence goes on from NW_028270171.1 coordinate 51,585,450, forward strand.
AGAGTCAATGACAGGAACTGCAGGATTAGATAGGGATAAAATATCGTTGTTCCTTCTGGAGTCGAGAAGTAGGTTCAGCTTCGAGTAATCTAACAATAGATTGGAACCCTTTGAAAACTCAGGCCACGTTGAGCATGAGATTAGGTTTTGTTTAAATTACACGACATTGTCCCCATCAATCTCTCACAGAAAAGCACAGGCATAGGGTTAAGTACAGATTAAAGTCCAATTACACTGTTCCCATCAACGACTCACAGGTCAGGAACAGCTGAGTTAGAGAAAGAGTAAAATTCCCTTCGTATTTTCCACATCAAACTCTCCCAGGACAGGGACAATACTGTGACAAATAGTAAACAAAACATCGTCCATATAACCAGAAAATGACTGCATTCCATCTGCTGATGCCTTGCCTTGTGTGGACCACAGAGTGAGCTGTGAAACATCTCCAGGGCAATCTTATCCTGTACCTGTGCTTGTGGTTCTCTATCCGTGTCTGTAAGTCTCTCTCGGTTTCTGAAATTACCTCCCATTCCCTCGACAATGCTGAATAAATTTCAAAACCCTTCAATTACCTTTAAAACATTTTAGAACACCCTTAAGATATTTTTTACAGTATTTAAAGATATCCATCTCACGTTACTTGCGGATATCCAATGTAATTTCTCTACATTTATATGGTCCGTAAATCACAAAGCAAATTAACATCTCGGGTCCGTGAACACTCCGGAAGTTCCATGAAATGTCTGTCTTTATTGGATGCGATTGGCCATTAACAGTAAGGAAGCGTTCCTTTGATTTTTTTTCTCAATGAGACGCTATCAGGAATACTGAAGAACACTTTGATTCTCAGACTGACTGTTCATCGTAACTGCAAAGAAAAATCAAATTTTCAAGATGCAGGAGTGTCTGAACGAAACCAAATACTGATGTGCTTCCCCAATGTAATCATTGATACTTTTTAGGATGAAATTAACAGGAGGACATTTAGCTGACAGAAACCATGAGCAGGAAGAAGCCATTCAGCCCTTAAAGCCTGCTCTCCCCTTCAGTGTCATAATGCCTGATTCTCTGTCTCAACGCTCTCTTCCCAATTTTTCGCCAGAGGTCAGGGTGGAGAATGGTACAATTACAACATTTGGTTCACGTTTGCAGGAAGAATCGAACAGAAACTGAATGATCCCGATGAAAGTGGTGAAACGTCATTAAATATTATCATTCAGGATGATTTATGGTATCAGTAATTTTACTGACAGTGCAGTCAATGATGTGGAGGACAATTGATAAAGAACAGTTCAGTGCATGTCCTTCAGCCCTTGATGATGTGCTGATCGGTTAATCTACTTTAAGGTCAAATTAATCTGCACAACCTATCTTCCATGTGCCTATGGAAGAGTCGTGTAAACATCCGTAATGCATTTGATTCAACTACCACCTGCCACAGAGTCTTATCGGTGCATAGAAAGAACTTACCTCTCATCTCCCCGAAACCTTCCTCCAATCACCTTTAAATTATGCCCCCTTAAAAATACATTTCTGTACTGGGAAGAAGTCTCTGGCTATCCACTCCATCTGTGGCTCTTATTATCTTATACACCCCTATCAATTCAACCGCATCCTTCTTCATTCCAATGAGAAAAGCCGTCGGCCCCTCAATCTAACTTCATAAGAAATGCCCTCCAGTCCAGGAGGCATGGTGGTAAATCTTCTCTCCGGCGTCTCTAAAACTTCTGCCTTCAGGATCAATCTAGTCAAATTGCAGATTTAAAAAAAAAACCTTGTGACTGATTCTGAACAAGCTTCACGTGGAATATGCTTTAGAAATCTCAATCCCTCAGCAACTTTGAGGCTTTGCCATGACAGAGTGTGATTTTGATTAAATACAGGAAATGTCTTTCCCCCACGGTCATTGGGTGACTGTTTTGCTCTTTATGACAAACAGAAAGCTCTCGCCTGTTTCGTGTCTGTTTCACTGGAATTCTGTGCTTCATATTAATTGGCCACTAACAATAAGGAAGTCTGGCTTTGACTAGTTCATTGTGAGAATATAGGAATCCTGTGGACCACTTTCATCCTCAGACCGACTAGAAATAGCTTCTGCATGTGCCCTCATAAATTCTGCTACTATTCTCTTCACTGTTTACTGCACTGTCAATTTGTGTCTTCTGCACATTCTGAAGACAGGTCCTGCTTTATGGAGGTTGATAGTGAGTAAAGCTCGATGTCCACAACAAAGACTCCCAAGCCAAGCGTCAGCATGCTGACATCTCTTGATGTCAGTGTCCAAGTCCTCATTGACAAACTGGGAAGCTGAGATTCAGAAACTGAATAACTGTGACACTCTGTTCTGTCCATTGATTCTCCACCTCTCAGTGAAATTCAAATAATGACCGAGTTCCCTGTTAGAAGAGTCAGTTTGAGCAGCCCCCATTAGAACTCCAGGAAGCCCCTCCACACAAACACCAAGCATTGTGTGAACAAAAAAACATCTCTTACTATATATCTGCTACTTTTGCAGATCATTTCAGCCTGTGTTGTCTCTTTCTTGAACCTTTTATTCGGGGAACAATTTCCCCCAGAGGTCTCATGATTTTTGAATGTCCCATCAGGTTCCCAATGTGAAAAGTTTCATTCTTTCTAATCCATCCCCAACATTGAAGGTGCTGAAACATGAACAAATGCACACAATATTCCAGTAATCTGTAGTGGTTCAGGAAGTGAGCTCACTCTCTGCCACCTTCTCGGGAGGAATAAGTGACAGCAAAGCCAGTGAAAACCACATTCTGAACGAATAAATCCAGGTGACCTTCTGACAGCCGTCTTGCTAGCTCAGCCTCACTCCCTTCCTGTGGTATTCTTTGCCCCAACACAATGAACTCAATGCTGCATGCTGTACTGGACTACACTGCCCGGAATTGTTGCTGTTCGGCCAGCTTCCTGAAACTTGGATAACTGTGATTATCTCTTGCCATCCTGTAATGACTGAGGACTGATACATACAGTGAATCTTTGTCATTTCTTATACAATCCTAAGGAGACAAATGACAAACCACATCTGATCGCGATGTAAAATAAAGCACGATGTAACGTGATGTATTCTCGGGTCATCAGATCATGAAAACAGCATCAATACAACAGAGTGATGAGATAAGGAACCTGACCCAGAACATCAAACTGTCCTAACTCTGGTTATCTGTCGATAAGCTTGTTCTGTTAAGACCAGATGCCATGCATTATACGCACAGTCTTTTAGATGCAGGGCCCTATTTGCCCATTTACTGCAATATAGTTCACACTGAATCAACAACATTTGTTATTTTTCGAGCATGCAGGAGAATTTACCGTCAGTTCTTTATCCGACATACTCTACATGTCATGTGCCCTTTCTGCAGTTACAAAACTCATCGTTCAGTTGAAAATGACACCAATAACAATGTGATAGAGTCTGCATTAAGTCCAATGGCCTGGATATTCTGACTATGACTGCTCGTCCAATCATTTTATGTTGTAAGGTGTCTGTACAGGTCTTGCTGTTATAACATTCTGCTTTAACGTCACCACAATTTTCCAGTACCGATTAACGAATTGGGGATGTTACTCCTACTGCACAAAGTTTTAAAAGGTGTGTCTTAACTGTCACACGATTACAATGCCAACACTTTAAGCGGTTTGGAAAGAGCAATTTTTCTATACTACACGATTGCACAGGAACACACCCATCATGTTATGTAAGAACTGACTGTACCGAGCTCCAAACGTCCAGCTGGAAATTCGATTTCAGTCCCGTCAAAAACACAAAGTACAATTGAAATGAACACATTTTTCTTCAATTCAGCTGTATTGGGGAAAGGCAAGCCATGTCATTCTTTGCAGGAGTGTACAGTGTCTGTGATCTGTACACTCAGATCCACAGCCAAACCCTGATACCGGCTGTGAAAGAATGCATATCTAGGTAATTGTGGGATCAGGTGGCAGTTTGTTCAGGAGTTAGAATGTCATAAAAGTGGTTATGGGAGGCTGGAGTTGAGCGGTGTTAGGGATGTGGGGCTGGTGGCTTGGGGATTTGGGCGAGTGGGAAGGATTAGAAAAAATGGCAGAGTGGGCAGAGCGAGATGTTGGGCTTGTGTCGAGGCCTGCACGTGGCCGAAGTGACTATCCAAATGTTGTTAGGTGGGAGCATTCTTGGCTCGCATTTCCTGACCAAATAGTAACTTTCCAATTGGAACCCTCCAAATGGTCAAACTTTAGTGAATTATTTAGGAGGGTCTCCCCATCAGTGTCCCCAGGTCCCCAGTTGATTACCACAGAGTCTGTTTCCAGGTTTTTGCAGAGCCCTGACATGCAACGCCAGCTGGTGCTTCTCCAACAAATACCTGACCACTGGAATGGTTCCTTTCTGACTGAGTTAATGCAGAGAACTATTTATACTTTTCAGTGTAATTCTCTGGTTGCACAATCCACTAGGATCAGCTGTAAATGATAATCTCCATGAGGTGTTCAGCAGTATATCAGGTATTCGTAAAGTAGATATTCAAACCTGTGGAATGTCTGGATCTAACACAGTGAAGAGTTCCTGTCCTAAACACATGCAGGTTCAATGCCCAAGCAAAGTCACAGGGCACAGGTGTCACATCGGTTCCCTTGGAACTGGCTGTCCAAGCTCTGTGTGCCATGGTCAGTGTCCCCCTGTGCAGCCTATAATGAGGCCCACAGTGACTCCTTCATTTTCGTGCCTTTCTCATTGGGGAACACTGAGACATGGAGATTCTACAGAGGCTGTTCGGTGGGGCCTGACCACTGAACCTCATCACACTGCGGCTGGGTCTCTTGACCTCACAATGGGATATAACCCTCTCTCAGTTCGAGCTGGAGATTCAACAACAGCCAATTGCATTTCCCCCTGGAGCACGGCCGCTTAAACGGGAAGGAAGGTAAATCAGAGAAATTTGCTCAGACAGAGAGAGCACTGGGGAGAGAAGCTGAAGTTCTCACGTGTCCAATATCAAGTTGTGTTGCAGTGATTACAGCGACTCCAGCTGTCTTTTGCCATTTGAACTGAACTGATTGTACTGGAATCTGAAATATAAAAATTAAATCGACGAAAATACTAAGTGTCAATAAGGGAGAACCTGGACTTTATATTCCAACATCAATAAGTGTTAAGCGTAAATTTTCATGAATCCTAATCATACTTTACTTATTATATTGCCAATTAACAAATACTCACAATCTGCTGTAGACTCTTACTCTGTCTGTGTTCCATCTGCTTTCGTCAGAAATTAAAAATGCAGCAATTAAAACGATTTCGTGACAAAGAACAAAGAGGGGAACCAGAGGGGACGAAAACAAATTGAAACTGCAGGAATAATGAGATAACAAAATGATAAGGGTGAAAAACAGAACCTCTGCATCACAACTTTCTTGCCCAAAGTTGCTTGGAAGCACAAAGTAATAGGTCGGGAATGGAATTTGTGGTGGAATTGAGCAGAAGTGCCAAAATGTTACTGGAAGCTATGAAATACTGGGACCAGGGATTGGAATCAGGAGGTGTGGCCACGTAGGCAGGGTAGGAAAAGTCTTGAATGCAATATTGTCAGAACTGGTCAATTAACTGTCGTCCAACCAATGTGGGCAGAGGATGTTCCGTTTCAGAGAATGCAGCAATCATATTTAAAGATTGTTATCTATACTTTCAAACAACAGCTTTGGAGAGATATTGGCTACTAACAAACATTTTCCATCAATTAGATTCAGGTTTCTCCCTGAATCATTAATGTTCCTGCAGGCTGTTTGGGTCCAGGAACAGTCCCTTTTTTATCAAGGCTGGAGAAGATCAATAAGTCAATGTGGGCAAGTTCAGGTAGAGATTGCTGTGGTGGTGACTACGTATGGGGACCCTGGTTAAGTTGACAAAAAGTGATCAGTGAGCAGACATTTTCTGGAAGGGTTACAAAGTTAAACTGAAGAACTTACATGTGGCCAGAGATGAAAGTGAAATTGAAAGCAAAACACATCATAACCAGCCATTGGCAAATCCATGGCAGCAGACTGTCCTTCCAAAAGGTCAGGGTAAGGAGGATCCATTGTGCCCTGACAGGGTAGATCAGCTGCTGACCGCAGTAACTGGATAATGGGGAGTGGTGGGGTTTCGGGGGAGTGGGGCTTGGGGGGCCTCACAGGCACTTCCCGTGACCAAAAGCAGCTCCTCATCCCCTCTGAAAATTACACCACAATCCGCGCAGAAATTTCTCAGGTTGTCGGCACCCTGTCGTCTTCAGGCAATTAGACGAAAGCCAGAACGATAAAAACCAATGGAGAAAACAGATAGCAGCTTGACATCACTTCAGCTGTCAGTGGAGAGGTACAACATCATAGCACCCGCATTTGTTACGAAGGTCACCTTGAAGACCTGAGATTTCACAAGAATCTACTTTGTTATTACATGTAACCGTGGTTTATCGACATTTTCAATTAATTCTGGTGAGATGCATGACAAGTCAATACCGTCAATTTTGCAACCCTCTGGAAGCAGCGAGTCAGAGAACTGTCTACAGAAAGGGGCCGTTGGAAAAAGTGCAAGTAGGTGTCGAGAAGAGCACACGGAGGTGAATTGGAGCATGACCAAGAGTAGTAAGAGCTTACCTGGTCAGAGGGTTCAGGGCTGTGTGAAATTACTGCCCGCAGCATGGAATAATGGACGTCCGGGTTCTCTAATGTGAGACCCTCAGAGGAACAGTGGATACTGGCATTCAATTTACACAAGGCCTGCCGGCTCAGGAGGGCGACTGGGCAAGAGTCTGAAATAATGGCAGCATCAGTCGCAGTGGCAGGTCCAATACTGAAGTTAATGGGTTAGGAGAGTGGGTCTGTCATGTGTCCTCCTGAGAACCCTACAGTCAGAGGGTCTTGCAACTCCGGTAATTTTCCGAGTCGGGAGCCGCAGACGGTTGGACATACCCAGAATCCACCACAAAAGAAATGAGCAGCTCCCCACTACATTCACATCCATCATCAGAATTTCAGACGGGGCATTTGAGAGACATATTGAGATCGCCTGTGAAAAGTCCCTCTCACGATAGCACTAGTTAGTTTCTGGAGCACGGGAGAAGGGACCAGCCACAGTGTAGGCAGTCTGTTGAAGCTGCCTCTGAGGTTGGTGGACTGCTGTCGTGCCTGAGGGGAGCGGGAGAGCGTAGAAGTCCCTGGGCGACATTGCCTGGATCAGCACTGTCTCACACAGTGTTCCAATTTCACACTGTTCCAGCAGTGTCTTCTTTGAATTTCCCTAGCTTGCTGTACTGGTCTGGTGGTGTCCTTGTGGTTGTCGTTTTGCGCGAGCCAGTCGAACGTCCCCGTCCGTTTTGGTGTAGTGAACAATTCCCGTCCAAATTACTAAGTACAATTAAAGTGTCCGTCCAGCTCGTCGTTTGATTGTGCAACGTGAAAACGTGAGCATAAGTAAGGTCTGCACGGCAAGCTTTTCATTCTCTGCGAATGGAATACCCGACGAGGAGTCACAGACCTCCCTAAAGCGGACAATGACATCGAGCATATGCTTGGCTGCTCTGCAGACACTGGACAACAGGCCGATATCGGCGTGCAGTCTTGCAGTGGCCTTTATTGCATCCTTCACGGTGCTGTCCAACCATTTTTTCCCAGTCTGAAGCGGTGTCCCAGGGTTGGATAGGGATGTCAATAACAGGGGTAATGATCGCCCAGTGGGTCATATGTGCAAGCTGTAATACGATCTGCAGACCTTGGGACAGACAGTTGTATATTCAGGAAATTTGGAGGACCCAATTGTAGAACGGGAGCAGTCACTTCAACGGGTCTGGGGCATCTTGTAACATGGACCGCATCTCTGCGTGGATTCAGGTCTTATACAGGGGAGTGGACCCAATCATGATGCGGGGAAACTGACAGTTGGTGGCCTGGTAATTTCGGCAAGCAGTCGGTCTTCTTGTGAGTCTGGAGTTATCGTTTGTGTTGGGCAGCAGTGGTGATTCATACTGCCCGGCGGCTAATGTGTCCCATCGCGGGCTTGCTGTGTAATGCATAGTAAAAAAAATGCAGCCACTTCATTCAGGCCCAATGGATCTGGCTTTGAAGCTAGTATGGGAAATTTCGGGTACTGTGGGGCAAAGGGCGATGTGGCCGTATCTGGAATTGTTGGGATCACAGTGTCGCTTGTTATTGCAGCAGTCTTTCACCTTCGCGGCCTGATACTGCTGGGCAACCTGTCGAAAATTTTCAAGTCACTGCAGCATGTATACAGTGTCCCAGGAGGGGTCAACGTGCCCTCCCGTAATGGCCGTGCTACAATAATCAAGCTTATCGGATTTAAAGGACCTCCCATATGGCCAATTTCCTTGTGGCCATGTGTAAAAGTCTCCTGTAAAGTGGGTAAAGTAACCACCATTCCCTGTCTCTTTCAGCACAGTGTCTGCCAGTGAACCAGGTATAACAAGAGAATCTCCGATCTTTATTTTGAAGTTCACACAATTACAGGGCAGCGTGGTTAGCACTGCTACTTCACAGCGCCAGGGTCCCAGGATCAATTTCAGCCTTGGGCAACTGTCTGTGCAGTTTGCACATCCTCCCCATGTCTGCGTGGGACTCCTCCGTGTGCTCCGGTTTCCTCACACAATCACAAAGGTGTGCAAGTCAGGTGAAATGGCCGTGCTAAATTGCCCATCGTGTCAGGTGCATTAGTGGGAGGGAAATGGGTCTGCATGGCTTAGTCTTGCGAGGGTCGGTGTGGACTTCTTGGGTCGTTGGGCCTGTTTCTACACTGTAGGGAATCTAAACATACACGCCTCTTTAATTTCGTCTTGTATAACTTCGGTCCTGGGCCGTTCTCACGACATGCTTGGGGTTGCCCAACTAGCACATCCCAACAGTGGGTGGAATTCCCTGCCCCCATGGCGTACTGGACGTCCTGCGTTGACTGCTTAGCATTGCACTTCAGCTTTCGAGGAAAGACAGAGGGAGTACTTACAGAACACACAAGCACTGAATGATTGACAGGTCAAGCGATAAAGGATTACTGAGCGCATAATCGCTCACCGCACTGTAAACAAACACTTGTCTGATGGATAAACACACTGAGACGAAGCATCTGAAACTGACAAGACATCCCGTCAGCAACCGCAAAACAAACACACATCCAAAGCAAATGCTCAGAAACGACAAGACAGAAAAAGAAGTGAACTGTTGGAGCCTCTGGCAATTTCCTTCGAGCTGAGGAATCTCTTAGGATTGATGCGAAAAATTGAATCAGCAGTCTCTCATTCTACTTTTCTAGGCTTCCCTTGCCCATCCGGCTCTCCCCTGGCTGGATCCGGATCACGGCACAAGCTCTGGCCGTGATTGATATAATCAAGATACAATCAAGCATCCAGCGGCATTAATCAGTTCTAGAATGGGATCAGGGGTTTCCAGCTCTCTTCGTGGGTATGTGAGAATGTCCCTTTCCTTGGCAGTAAGGTGATACCATTAGTGCTCTCCAGAGATGAGCAAGGTATTCTGATGCATCACTGGCTGACCTGAGCTTCATGTGGCTTTGGTATCACTGGGGTATTAGATTACACTTCGGCCTTTGGGACAGCTGTGTTTAAAGGGACGAGGAAGCTTATTGGTAGTTTGTCTTGGGAAGTGTATTCTCTGGTTTGTGAATGACTGTGGTCATGTATGGTTTCTCTTGTCAGCCTGTTTGTCAATGCTGATGCATTTTGGGTGTTCGTTGTATGGCTTGGACTGGCTTGATTTTCTGTGTTCTTATTGGCCATGCTGTCTGTAGACAGGTTTGCAAGTCATTTCCCATACTGTTGAAAAATAAACTTTCAGATCTTCAAAGGTTTTAAATTCAAAATCTTAATTCGACATCAACCTGTTCACATTGGGACAAACCACTCAGCTGTTCCATGGACGGGAAGGTATTCACTCGGGGATCAATCCTAATGGCACGCAAACGACTTCAACAAAGGGAGAGAAGATTTGTCTGCTCTGTTTGGTAAGTGATTATCTTCACAACCCCGCCTCATGTCACCCGATCGACATGATGCTGGAGAGACACCATTCTCTGCTCTGTGTATGAGAAGGCATTTATTAAATCAGCAAAGCTTCAGATAAACAAGAATGGGCACACTGTGGAGAGACCATCATTGAGTGTGGAAAGAGATTCACCTGGTCATCTCTCTTCAGTGAGCACGAGCATATTCACACGAGCGAGAAACATTTACTTGCTCCTTACCTGGGAAGTGATTCACTCGGGTCTCCAATCTCAGCAGATATGGACTCTCACAAATGAGAGAAGATTTTAATGGTCTGACTTTGGAAAGAGCTTAAGGAGTAGCAATGTTGCGATGGAACACCAGAAAACACATGATAATCCCTGCAGTGCAGCAACAGGCCCTTCGGCCCAACAAGTCCACACAAACCCTCCAAAGAACACTCAAACCCATTACCCTCCCTTATATTTACCCCAACTATTAACCTATGGTATGGGTAATATATCATGGCTAATTCAACTAAGCGGCGCACCCTTTTGTCTTGTGGGATGAAATTTGAGGACCTGGAGGAAACTCACGTAGACACGTGGAGAACGTGCAAACTCCGCACAGACAGGTTTCCGAGGCTGAAACCGACGCCAGACCCTCATGCTCTGAGCCAGCAGTGCTAAAGACTGAGGCACTGTGCGTGGAGAGGCAGTTAATTTGCACTGTGGGTAGCAAGGGATTCAAATACTCATTCGCACGCGTGACAGCCCATTCAGGTGGAATCTGCTACGCTCAGTTGGCTGCTTTGTTGGCTTATAAAGCAGTGTGATGCTCGCAGCATGGTTCCAATTCCTATCACTGGTTTGAGGTTAATTTTAACGTTGTTCTTCACTAAATATTCTCTGACCTGTGGTCTGGTGGTGCTCTGGTTAAATCACCACCAGCCCATTCTTTATAAAATGAAGGCTGCAGCCTCTGTGGTCTTGTAAGATGGTAAGAGTGCAAATAATCGAGTGAGGTCGCATGTGAATGTGATATAGTGTTATTGCATCGAGAATTAAACTATGTTCATTCTGTCAGCAGGGGTTTACTTCATTGGATGTGTTTAATCTCTTTAGTTGATCTGGTGTTTAATTGTTCAGTTTTCAATCAGATCAAATTCAAAGACTATTTCCCCTGATTTCTGTACAACGAGAGGAGACTGGGAGATATCCATTAACTGCCCTGTTCTTGATCCTTTTCTTCATTGTTAAGTCTGGATTTATACTTAAAAATATTTCGATACATTCAGAATTTCTGAATACTCTTCACATCTAAATGAAGACCTTGTGACGTGTATTCACTTATATCCGAGAAACAACAGTCCTACAGTGAGAGCACAAGATTGCGTTCTCATCAGAGTGAACATGTTGATGGGACTTCAACTAATGGAACCTTATAAAGTATTTCCCACACTGCGTCATTAAAACAAATTGTTGTCACAGTGAACCTGTTGATGTATCAGGAGGATGGATGGCTAAAGTGCATCCTTTCCCCAATTCAGAACATATGAATGGCCTCCCGCCAATATGAATTCGCTCGTCTTTCAGTAAGTTTGAGAAATATAAGAGCAGGTGAATGGTCTCTTTCCTGTGTGAAGCTGTTGTATTTCAGCAGATTGCCGGAATCAATTAATGACTTCAAATCACAGCGGACGAATGGTCTCGACGCTGTGTGAACTCACTGGTGTCTCAGCAGACTGAATGACTGAATGAATCCTTTCCAATTCTTCGAACAGGCGAATGGTCTATGTACACTGAGTTCGCAGATGTAAAGCGTGATCAAGTGACGGCCTGAACCCACTCCCTCTGTGAGAACACTTGAATGGTTTCTCATCAACGTGAACACATTGATGGTACAGCAGTTCGTGAAAACTTTTAAAGCGTTTTCTATACTCTGGACAATTAAATGGTTTCTTCTCCGTGTGAACCCACTGGTGAGTCCGCAAGTTAGAAAACTGAGTAACTCCCTTTCAACACTCAGAATAGTTGAATGGCTTTCCCCCGGTGTGGTTGCACTGATGAATGTTCAGGGCAGACAAGTAATTGAATCGTCACCACATTTCCGCAGTTTCTCTCCAGCGCCCCTCCAATTATGTCTCGATAGTTCAGATAGTGAATGCTTTCACTCCACTGTGAATGTAACATTCTGCTTTCATTTTCAAAGGCCGGTGAGGTTCAGGCTACATGGAACAAAGCAACTCCATCAAATTCTGATGTGATGTTTCGTTTCAGTTTCCCAAATGCAAATCCTCAACTTTTAAACCCGTCAAATAAATCCAGAAATATCTCAGTAAGAGAGAACTCCTCAGAACACCAAAGCATATGATTTTCATTCTACGTCGGGTGTAGGTATTCCAGAACAGATCAGCATTTATTGTTCATTCATGATTTGACTGGACAAGGTGGTGATGAGCTGCCTTCTTGAACCATCGTTTCCGTGGGCTGTCGGTAGACCCAAATTATAGGGGAGTGAAATCCACAATTTTGACCCAGTGATTCTGGAGGAACGGCAATATATTTCCAGAGCAGGATGGTAAGTGGGTTGTAGGTCTTTCCTATCTATCTACTACCCTTTCCCTTTTAGATGGATGTAGTTGTGAGTTTGTAATGCACTGATTAAGGAGCCTTGGTGAATATCTGCAGTGCATCTTGTGGATGGTGCAGACTGCATGTCTGAGTGTTTGGTTGCGGAGGAATGGATGTTTGTCGATGTTTTATTAGTTGTGTGTTGCTGCTCAATTCAGTTGCTCTGTTCTGGATGGTGTTGAGCTTTTCAGTTTTGTTGCAACTGCACTAAGGAATCCTCAAGGAGGTTGTGATTTAAATGTCTCTTGCAACTCAGATGCTGACTAATCTGCTGTGCTTCTCCTGTGCATTGTTTCTTTAACACTGCAATCATCCAGGCAAATAGGAACTCTCCCATCATGTCTCATTCTGTATTGTAAAGGAGTAAACAGTTGGTCGGGAAAGAACAAAAGAAAGAGAAGAACATTTGGTTAATGAGGTGAATAACGCTCTCGCTCGGAGAGTGAACAGCTGTTCGTGGAGACTGCCGGTGGCAAATCATAGGTGGCGTGTAGTCACAGGCTATGTGTCAGACAGGCTTTAGGGAGTCAAGAAAATCTCTGACTATGTCCCGCTCTTGTGGCCACAATGCTATATGGCTGCTAAAGTTAGCTTCTCAAAGACATTGTGTTTTTCACTGCACCAAAGAAAGACTTTCGTCCCATCTTGCAAATGTCCGTCATGAAGCAACGATCCATTGTCATCCCGTGTTTTTCAGAACTTGGTCTGGATCCTTAAGCGCTATGGTACTCCAAGTGATCAACAAAATATTTTCCTAATTCCACCACATCCAGCGAAATACTGTGACCAAACATATATTCCCCTCCCCGCCCTTGTCCGCCTTCCCCAGGAACCATTCCCTCCGGGCCACCGTGGTGCACTTGCCTTCTCTCTCAACACCTTCCCCAATAGCCCCCGGAAGCTTTCCCTAAAATCGCGGAATATGTGACTCATCCATTCATAGAACATGAGAACGTGGAGCAAGACTATGCCATTACGGGCCTTAGAGACTGCTTCGCCATTCAATAAGATCATGCCTGATCTTTCCATGGACATACATTCACTTCACCAACTTCTGAAGATAATCATTACTTCCTTTATTGTTCAGTCAAAAATCAGCCCTAGCTTAAAAAAAATATTGATGTAGCATCAACTACTTCGTTGGGCAAGCAGTTCCATAGAGTAACAACCATCTGGTTGAAGAAATTCCTTCTCAATTCAGTCCTAAATCGGCTCGTTCTAATCTTGAGGATGTGCCATCTTGTCCTAGTTTCATCCGCCAATGGCAGCATGCTCTCTATATCTATCTCACACATGCCCTTCATAATTTTATATGTTTCCATAAGATCCGGCCTCATTCTTCTGAATTTTCGATACCGTCCTATTCCACATAGTCTCCTGTCATCAGCGAACGCCTTCAAATCCGGAATTCCATCCGCCAGAATATTGCCCATTGACCCAATATTTCAATGTTCCTCTGCAAATTTTCACAGTCCTCCGCTCACTTTGCTCAGCTACTCACCTTTGTGTCAACTGCAGACAATGACACGATGCGCATGGCTCCAATATGCAAACCATCTCTATAAATTGTAAGTAATTGCGGTCCCAGTACTAATCCCTGAGGCACACTGTTGATGGTCAATAGAATAGCACTGATTTATTCCCGCTCTGCGCTTCCTGTTGGACAAACAATCCTGAATCCATTCTCATACTTTACCCTTGACAGCATGCATCCGTTTGCTGTCAGCCACTGAACGGCACCTTGTCAAGGGCATTTTGAAAATCTAGATACACCAATTCACTGGGTCCCGTTATACACCATGCTCGTAATGCCATCATAGAATTCGAAACGATTTTTCAGGCATGACCTGCCCTTCATTAACCCATGCTACGTCTGTCCAATTTCTGTCGAGATGCCCTGCGATTTCTTCCTCAATAATAGACTCAAGAAATGTCTGCACTGCAGAGGTTAAACATTCTTCTATAATGTTGCGGAATTGGTTTTCCAATCAGCCGGGACTGCCCCAGAGAACAACGAATTCTGTAAAAATACTGCCAGCGCCCCTCTTTTTAACACACTATCGTGATTATTACCCTGCGATGCTTTCCATCACGGCCTGGAGACGTAACCATCCTTTGCTAAATTAGCACCAACAATCCAACAATAGATTTTATGTTATAATGACTGTTCCCAGGTCGTCACCAACCGTCATCTCTTTGTCAACTGTTGGCATGTTATTCATATCCTCCACTGTGAAGACCGAAGCAAATGCCTGTTCAATGTCATGGCTTTTTCCGCATATCCCATAAGTAAATGCCCCTTCTTATCCACGAAAGTGTCAACGTTTACTTTTGCCACTCTTTTTCATTTTATATTTTAACAGAAACTTCTGCTATCGATCTTTATATTCTGTGCTAATTTTAATGCCATGTTCTTTCTCACATTTTTTCTGCATTAAATTCCATTTGCCAACTCTCAGCCTAGCCCTGCAGCATACCTGTGTCCCTGTGTAACCTACAATATCCTTCAGCACTATGCACAACTGTACAGAACTTAGTGTCGTCCGTAAATTTACTACCCCATTCTACTACGCCCCCATCCAGGTCGTTTATAAAAAATGACAAAACGCTGTGAACCCAAAACAGTTCGTTGCAGTACACCAAAAGCAAATGAATTCCAGGATGAAGTTTTCCCATCAAGTATCACCCTCTGTCTTCTTTCAGCTGGCTAATTTCTGATCCAAAGCACGAAATACTCCTCAAGCCCATACCTCAGTATTTTGTGCAGTCGCCTACCATGGCGGAATTTATCAAACGGCTAACTGAAATCCAAACGTGCATTACATGAACGGCGTTATCCTCATTTATCTTTTGAGTCACCTGGCGAGTTTTGACAAGATTTGTAGCTTAGGTTTAGCTTCCAGATGAAGATTTGCTCGCTGAGCTGGAAGGCTCATTTCCAGACGTTTCGTTAACCTCCTGGGTAACATCTTCAGTGGGCCTTCGTGCGACCTACTGTTCATGATTTCTGCTTTCCATTTACATGTTTGGGGTTCTTTGGATTGGACATGTAATTTCTTGCAGTGATTTCATTTCCTGTTCTTTTTCTCAGTGGGTTGTAGATGGGGTCTATCTTGATGTGCGTTTTGATAGATTTCCGGTTGGAATGCCATGCTTCTCGGAATTCTCGTGTCTGTCTCTGTTTCACTTGTGCTCGGAGTAATGCGTTGTCCAAGTGAAAGTGGTGCCTTTCCATATCTGTATGTAAGGATACCAGTGAGAGAAGGTCACGTCATTTTGTGGCGAAATGATGTTCATATATCCTGGTGTCTCGTGTTCTGCCTATTTGTCCACATGCAAAACCTGATGACATTTACAAAATACCGCGCAAGAACTGTAACAAACACTACATTAGACAAACAGGACAGAGGACTGAGACAATATATCCATCCTAGGACAAGCCAAACAGATGCATCCAGAATAATTCCTCAAAGCATGGCATTCTGACAAGAAATCTAACAACAAACACTTCGAGCTCGACGCCATCGACGACCCCCTGAGGAAAAAGAACACGAATGACATCACCAACGGAAATGACATAATCAACGCAAAGAAACCCAAACATATAAATAGAAAGGAGCAATCATGAACAGTGCTTCGCCTGGAGACCCACTGAAATTGTTACCTAGTTGGGTGATGAAACGTCTGGAAATGAACTTTCCAATTCATGAGCAAACCGACATCTAGTTCAATGACCTACTCAAAGAACTTGATGTTTGTGAGACTCGACCTCCAATTCACGAAATCGGCTTGACTTTCCCTCAAACTTATTCCAATCGAGATGATTACAAATCTTATCTCTTAGAACTTTTCTAACACTTTACCCACAACCGATGGAAGGGTCAATGGTCTATAATTCCCATGGTATTCTCTACTTCCCTTCTTGAACGAGGGAACAACTTTTACTACCCTGTAGTGTTCTGGTACTATACCTTTGGACAATGACAACATAAAGATCAAAGTCGAAGGCTCGGAAATCAGATTCTTGTTTTCCCAGAGAATCTGAGGATAAATCCCATCCGGCCCACGAGAATATATATATTTTCACATTTTCAGAGTTTGTAACACCTAGTCCTTGGGGACTTCAATACGATCTCGTCTCGGAGCCTGTTTCTCAGTATTGTCCTCGACAACATTTTGTTTTTCCAGTGCGAATTCTGACAAAAGATATTGCTTTTGTGCTTCCCCCATGACTTCTGACTCCACGTACTACTTACCAAGACTGTCCTTCATTGGCCATATTTTATTTCATTCATTGTTTTAATCCTTACATACCTATAGAGAGCTTTAGGATTTTCCCTCATCCTATCTGCTAACAAATTCTCAGCTCCTCTCTTGGCTCATCTTCAGTCTGTCCTCAGGACTTTCCTGTTTCACTTGTAACTCTCAATGGCCCGAACTGAGCCTTCACATCTCATGCTAACACAAGCCTTCTTCATCTTAACAAGAGGTTCAACTTCCTTAGTAATCATGACTCCTGCGCTTGACGATTTCCTTCCTCTCTGACAGATACATAGTTATCAAAGACGCATAGAACCTGCTCCTTGAATCAGCTCCACATTTCTATTCTGCCCATTCCCTGCCGTTTCCTTGCCCAACCTGTGCATGCGTAATCTTATCTAATCGCATTGCAATTTTCTTTGCCCCAGCAGTAACACTTGCCCTCCGGTGTATTACTATCCCATTGAAAAGCTCAAATAAACATAACTGAATTTTGATAACTTTTACCAAAGTGCTCACCTACCGCCAAATCAAACACCTTGCCGTGTACATTACCCAGTATCAAATCTAATTTGGCCTCTCCCCTTGTTGGCCTGTTCCATTGCACAGTATTTAAGGAATCTATCGCAGATACTCAATACTCTCCTCATCAAGGCTACCCTGACTGAGCTGCTTCGACCGATCGACATGTTGATTAAAATCCCGCATGGTAATTGCCATACCATTTTTTCAGGTGTTATTTATACCTTTGTTTACTGCCCTCCCCAATGTGATCTTAAATTATGGAGACGGATAGACTCCGACAATCATTGACATTTTCTTCTTAGAACTTCTAATTTCCTCTCAAATGGATTCAAACTTATTCTCCATAGAACGTATATCATCTGTAAGCATCGGTCTGAGGTTGTCCTTGAATGTATGAGTTACACCACCTTCCTGTCCTTCCAAATTGTCTCATGCCCGTGAATATTTCCCTCCCAGTCTTGACTATGCTGTCTCTATGCCTCTGCAATGTCTACTAAATCGTATTTGTTCGTGATAATTTATGCCGTTATATCACCAACTTTCTTCGGAAATGTACGAGCATTCAGGTATAGTGCCTTTATGGTCGCTTTCTTACCCATTGATTAACAACATCTCTAATAATATCTTCTACGTTATCCTTTCTTCTTGCTTCTTGTTTCTCCTCACTTGTCCATTTCTGACCGCCCTGCTTAGTACACAAGTGCTCAAATACACCTTCCACGTGAAGCAACACTTTCCCTACACTTTGCACAATCCAGTCGAATAGATTCGCTGCTCTTATTGTGGTCGCCACTACCTTGGGAAATGAAGTGTGGACTGAATGACCGTTTTGCAGAATACCAAGTTCTATCGCCAGAAATGTCCCTGAGCATCAAGGTGACTGCTCCTTTCGCACAGAACCATGTTTCCTAGCCAACGTCTCTGTCTCAGACTGACTGCAGTGTTCTACCACAGCTCAGCGCATGCTGGAAAAGCAACAGACGATTTTCTGCTTGAGGATCCCGCAACCCTCCATATCAATTTCAGTCATTTTAGAGGCCTGAAGTCTCCCATGTCCTGGCCCCCGACACACCCCCAGGCCTAGCTATAGCAAAGCAACCATTATACACTACGTATGGTTAATCATAAACAGTCTCCATGAACAGTTGTTAATGCTCGAAACAAATCATTATCAATTCCTATGCCCAACTGTTAGTTTCTCTCTTTCGGCTCTATTCCGACATCTTGTTTCCTCCGAATTACTGCGCCCCCACATATCTTCTGCATGTATACGATAATTTTCCTGGAAACCATCAGTGCTAAAGACGGCGTCACTGGACCGAAAATGTTAACTCCGATTTGTCTTTCCAACATCTTTTGGTCTTGCCCCGAGGAAGCTTAATATTGTGCTTGTGGAATGACCGCCTGCACATAAGTCACAACTGTGTTAATCCATAAAAGTTATCTTGTTGATGAATCCCATTATAATGTGAGCCTTTGGCATCGACTTCGTCGGTTAATAAATATAGAAATCATGTGCTTAGATTTGTCCCGCAGTTCTGTTCTGGATATGATAAACAACAGAGAGCAAAATCTCCGTCATGTCAGATGGGAACAGATAGGAATCTCCACAAGCGGTGGAATTCACTGAATGTTTTTCAGTTAGAGAAAATTCAAACCATTTCTCACTGTAATAGCCTGTGCCTATCAAAGCAAAGTGTTTTATAACCACAAAGACTTAATACAGCGTTTTTGAATTAAAATATCTGAATGATCTCCCTCCAGTGTGACAGTACAGTTGTGTCAGCAAATGGGATAACTGAAAGAATCACGTTACTTGTTCAGCTCGCGAACATTCCTCTTGTGGTAAGATACAGGGGCAGAATTCAGGAAGAGGAATGGAAAAGGTTCTGAAGAAGTGCGATATAGTGACTGAGGAAGTGTTCGTGGTTCTGACCGGCTTGAAGTCGGCATATTCCCAAATCAGGACGTACTTGTATCTTATGTTCCTCTCTGTGACAAGGGAGGAATTTACAGGTGTTCTGAGCAATGTTTTACTTTCCTCTTGGGGTTTGTATTGGACTGAACTAACGCAGTTGAACTTCCAGCAAGATTTGGAGAGATAAACCAGAGGATCACACAGCAGTGAGTCTCACATCAGTTAAAGGGAACCCTTTGGAGCAAACGCTGAAGGAGAGATTTAACTGTCACTTGTCCATGCAAGGTTTCATCAGGAAGAGTCATCACGGTTTTGTTACAGAATGTCATGCCTAACAGATTGGATGAAGTATATTTTATTGGCAAGTGATCGGTTTTTTTTAACGAGGGCAGTAAAGTTGATGTTGTTTGTGTGGTTTTCAAGAAAGCCTTTAACACGACACCACACTGGAGACTGGTAAGAGGATAAAAGTGAAAAGGGATTTAAGGTCCCCTGGCACTTGGATCCAAACTTAATTTGCTGGTGGTAGGAGACACAGGATGGTGATGAAGGCTGTTTGTGTGATTGGAACTGGTATTCAATGGTGTAACACAAGGATGAATGCTGGGTCCCATGTCGTTTGTGAATGTGTGTAAAGAATATAGAACAAGCTCGTAGGAAATGAGAAGCAGAGTTGTCGATAATACGAATATTAGCAAAGTGGTTAATAGTGAGGAAGAAGGTCTTAGGGTGGAGGAGCTCAGAGATGGATTTGTCAAATGTCAAATTCAGATAGGGGATGTTGAAACTAACCATGAAAAACGTGAGGTGATGCACATTGGAAGTAACACATGAACGGATGACTCAATGAATGGCAGGACAAGCGGAAACCCAAAGGAACACAGAGACTTTGCATGTTGGGCCACAAGTCCGTCAAGGCAGCAGAACATCGTGACAATCACAACTTGATCAGTAAAGGCAAAATTTATAAAAGCAGATAAAATGGTGTCCGAAGTTGACAAGATGGTGAAGAAAGTACGTGGCACGCTTTTTGTCATTCGTCAGAAAGTCGATAATCCAAGTTGGAATGTCATGTTGTGGCGGTATAGAGCATTGGTGATATCACATTTAGAATACTGATTGCAATTATGGTCAACTTCTACAGGAAGGATTATGTGAAAATTGAAACTGTCCACGAATGATTTACAAGGATGTTGCGGGGACCTGAGGGCTGGATTTAAGCGTGGATTTGGGGGAGGCAGGAGCTTTTTCGCTGGAATGTTCCAGGCAGCGCGTAACGTTCTCACCGTTTATAAAATCTTGACGAGTATGAATAGGCAACTGGCCGAAATCGTTTGCGCAGAATGGTGATGTTCAAACTAAAGGGCACAGGTTTATGGTGACAGGCACTGAGAAACACGAAGTAAGTTATAGAGAGTGAGATAATGATGGTTGATTTCTAACAGGCATTGCTTCAGCTCAGTCTTCGGTTTTAAAAATAACATTTTTTTCGTGAATGTCGTTTGGTAGTTAAGTCGTGAATTGAAAGTTAGGGGTGCTAAAATTGAGTGATGAACCGATGAATAAATGCATGTGTACAATATTGTCCAATGCACTATGAAATGGAGAATGCCATATTTATAAGAAACAATCAATAAAGATCATTTGAATTAAATGTGATGTTGCAGGACTCTGAAATACACACCTAACTGTCAGTGCTGGGATATGAGTCACATTGACTTTTCTGCAGGAGCATCAACAGATTCGGAATGCAAAATTATATGTTTCATCTGGTCAGCAGTGGCGAAGCCAATATATATTCCTCCATTCCTATCAGCACTTGACAAGGTGAGCATGCATTGCCTGATTGAAACATTCCAGTTCATTCAACTCGTTTTTCTTTTGAGAAACAGAATGTAGCAGTTATTGAACTGCAGCTTTCTCTTTTCCTTTACCAATTTTAATATCCAAACATTCAGTTGAACTGACAGGATGTTGAATTATACAACAATTATTTCTTTTCTCTCAGACATTCAGCCTCTGCATTTTTCTTTTCTTTAGCGATCTGAATGACCTGATATTTATGGGGAAATGAATGTTGCAGCTTGTCTCGCATGCGATAGAAGTGGTGACAGGTGCATCTTAATTTTCCTATGCAGATAAGATGAGGTGGTGTCGAGTTAAAAGTGTGGATCCGGAAAAGTACACCTGGGAAGGCAACATCCATGGAGCAGGAAAGTCGATGTTTCGAGCATAAGTTCTTCGTCAGGAATGTTGGAAACCTTGACACTCCTGGCCCTCCGATGTTGCCTCACCGCTGTGCTATCTAGTGGCATTATTCCTGACTCTAATCTCTCGCATCTGCAATCCTCGCCTTCTCCTCAGGTCTGGTAGTGTGAGATACAGTTCCTGACGTGTAACGACATGTTCGTAATGATAGGTTTGATATGCGGTTGGAAGCTCATCACTGATGCAATTCATTCTCCCCCTCCCAATCTGACAAGCACATGCTGGTCCTGTGCCACTTTCATTGACATTCCCTAAACACCTGACGCCTGAAAGAAGAAGGCCTCATCTTCCACTTGGGACCTTGAGGCCACATGGGATCACCAATTTCCTCATTCACCCTCCCCTCACATTATTCTAGTTTCATGATTCCAACTCAGCATTGCCCTCATGACCTGCACATCACCTTTCCAACCTATGCGCACCACCTCCTGTCAGAGCCAGTATCTTATTCTCGACCTTTATCTTCTCATCGCATTCTCAGTTATCACGCCCCCGAACCTCCTAAACCGCCCATTTATCTCTCAGCCCCCACGGCCACGAACCTCATTGCTGATGAAGGATTTATGCCCGAATCATCAACTCTCCCGCTCCTCGCCTTCTGCCTGACCTGCTGTGTTTTCTATCACCACACTTTCGACTCTGAGTTCTAACATCTGCAGTTCTCACTTTCTCCACGGAGCAGTATTGTGTAAAAGTCAAATTGTTGGAAAAGTGCAGTTTCTGTGGATTGCTAAGTTGTTAATTTCATTTGCCCAATTTGCTCTCGCTGGAGTCTTGTGTGGCTATCTGCAATTATCATTACAACACGGATGTGATTGCATTTGTAACGGTGCAGAACAGATTTTCCAGGATATTGTCTGTTCGAAGAATTTCACTTATGAATATAGTTTGGACGGACTGGGCTCTCACAAAGATGTTCTCTTTTCTCAAAAAAACGGAGCTATTCTTTTCCTCAAGGATAATGTGTCTTGATATCTTTTTTTATCAAAGGCGTTGTAAAACAGTTCAGGCTCAGAATCGGATGAAGTGTTTCAGAGATAAAAGTGTTCGCTGAGAGGCCTTTCATTTCTCCATAAACAGCTGAGGCTTAAGGCCAAAGATTTTATGTTTTAGAAATGAACTGTACAATGGAAAAGGAGTGGTCATTCTGGAAAGCTGAATTCCGGTTTTTAGATCCTGCAGCAGTGGTGCAGGAACTAACAACCTCTCTCCTTCTGCCTTTCTAATTTTTACCTATAAGCTTCTGTTTCATTTTTACTGTGTTCAAGGTTCTTGTTTTTTTAGGATTGTTGTGTATTTTCAGAACAGCATAAGTAAGTCTACTTTGGATAGAGTAAGTTCTGTGGATATTCTATATTCTGTTTTTTGTTTTTCAATCCGTCATTTTGTGATTAATTTTTGTAACTAGTTTACTCGGGTAATTTTCACTATACACTTAACGAAAAAAAATATAATGTTACGGTCTGCGTTGTCTGCTTAATAACATTTTGAATGGTTTAGCCTCGTCCATAACAAATTGGGAGGTAGTTGATGGATTAAAAGAGCAACTGAAAGGTGCTTGCGCCTTTATTTCGGGTGTTGATTTGGATTGGGGTAGACAATGCCTAGGAAAGCAATGTCTCATTTAGGTACAAATAGTTGTCTGGCTATGGACGATGTAAAGTTGGTAATCTTACATAAAATAATTCAGGCCCGGTTTCTGGAATTAGCAGAAATGCTGGGATTGTATTTGTCTATTTCTGTGATGAAAGGAGAGATCATTCCCGCAATCGCTCAGCATTTAACTAAGCTGGAAAATCCATAAGAATCTGAAGAGATGGTTAAAATGTATTTGACAATGAAGCAGCTTGAGTTAGACGGGATAGATAAGGAAAGGATACCAGATTTGAAGCAGTTTGAGATACGATTCGAAGTAGAGAGAGGGAAGAAGACAAAGCAGCAGAGCAGAGAGAAAGGGAGACACAGTTTGAACTTCAGAAAATGGCTATTATTAAAGGAATTCACCTTAAAAGGCTGGAGATTAAAGCTGAAGATAAGATTAATCTGGAAGAGCATATTGTTAAAACAGCAAGGTTAGCAGCTGAAATTGATGATTGTTATGAAGTGGTCCATAAAACAAGAATGGGCTTCCAGAATCATTTTAAGTCTGAGGGATCGAAATTGGGGCAAAGAGAAATCCTCACGTGGAAAGGGAAAGTTAAATCTCTGTGAAGATCATTAGGATAACTTATCACAGGATAAATAGGGAACTCTACAAGGGAACAAGATCGGAGGATTTCATTACAATAAAGTAGGCCCCATGAAATCAGTGTTGGAGAACGAGGGAAAGCACTGGAAAGTCAGATGCAGGGAAACGAAACAAGCCTGGATATTTTGTTGGCATGGCAATAGAAAGCACAGTGGAGGGTGGAAAGCTGCATCAGAGTGCACAAACCGATCAGAGGTTGGTAAGGGGGAAGTGCCAGATCTGCTTTAATAATATACCTGCAAAGTTAAAGTTCATTTACCTTGGCTAGGAGTAGCAGATAGAGAGGTAACAATATTCAGGGACACAGGATCGTGCCTGTCTGTGATGCAGAAGGAAGGGGAAATATGTAGTCCTGAAGAAATATGTGTTTTGGAATTCATGTTGGGACGAAAAATTGCTCAGTTATGTACAGTGAGGCTAGAGCGGGCAAAAAAGAGTGGGGAATTTGTGGTGGGAGTTATGCAAACACTCTCAGCTCC
Organism: Chiloscyllium plagiosum; assembly: GCF_037043375.1. NCBI lineage: Eukaryota > Metazoa > Chordata > Chondrichthyes > Orectolobiformes > Hemiscylliidae > Chiloscyllium > Chiloscyllium plagiosum. The sequence goes on from NW_028270171.1 coordinate 51,609,770, forward strand.
AAGGATACAATTTGTGCTTGCAAATGATGTACATCAATTACCGATAATCGTGCTGCCTACTCCAGTTGAAAAGCCAGTCGAGATGCAGGCAAGTGTAGCAATGCAGGAAGTTTATCAAGGAAATTTCCCAGATTCTGTCTTAACGCGATCACAGAGTCACAAGCTGAAGCAGGAGAAATCAAAAGGCACGGATATGGAAGCTGAAATATGATTACAATTTTTTTTATCAGATCAGTGGGATACAGCATGGGACAAGCGTTAAAAATACAAGTATATTCAGCTCTATTATGCTACTGAGTTACAGCAGAAAGATGAAAAATTAAAGCAGTTGGATCAGAAGACATGTACTTGGAAGGAGAGTGAATGCATCCCCGTGTGATATTACTTAGTAAATGATACGTTAATGAGGAAATGGAGAGCAACACATGTTCAAGCAAGTGATAAATGGGAAGAATTAGTTTTCCAGTATTGTACAGAAAAGTAGTGCTGCCAGTGCTGCATGTGCCACAAATTGGAGGTCACTTAGGCGTGAGGAAAACGGATGCTAAAATGCAAAGACATTTTTACTGGACTGGATTGCAGAGGAATGCATTTGGATTTTGCCGGGCGTATCATATATTTCAACTAATAGGAAAATCTTGCGAAATAATAAAGCCTGCACCTTTAATACCTATTCCAGCGTTCGAGGAATCTTTCTTAAGTGTCTTCATTCATTGTGTAGGTTCCCAACATCCAACAAGCGATGGTAATATGTATTAATTAACAGAAATGGATGTATTGACGAGATTTCGAAATGTTGTTCAATCGTGCAATATGACAGCTAAAAGGATTGTGGAATAATTACGATTTTTTTTTACAAACGAGATTAAGACTACCATCAGAGATACAATTAGCTCAAGGATCAAACTTCACATCCAAACTTTTCAAGGAGTAGATAGATAGCTTGGAAATAAAACGATTCAAATCTACTGTGTACCATCCAGAATCTCAGGTTGCACTGGAAAGGTGACATCAATTATTAAAGACTATGTTGAGGTTTTATGGCTCGGAGTAGCCGGACTATTTCCATAAGGGAGTTGCGTCAGTGCTGTTTGCAATCTGAGATGTACCAAAATAATCCACCAAACTAAGTCCGTCTGAAACCAATTTTGGGCATAAAGTAAGAGGACTATTAAAATTTATTAAGGAAAACGTATTAAGTCAGATTACAGAGACCACGCATTTGGACGATGTGTCAAATTTTAGAGTTGGACTAAATAATGTTGGGGAGTTGTGGGGACAGTATTTAAAAGTATCACAGCAAATGGTGAAGCAGGAAGTGTATGAGAAATCAAAAAATCACAATTTTGCCACTGGGATTAATGTATTTATTTAAATTTCAATAATCGGTGAAACTTTAAAGTAAGGTTTAGAAGACATTATCAAATTGAGAAGAAATTCAGTGAGGATAGCTACTTGATAGCGATTCCAGGCATGAAGGAATCTCACAGAATGTGTGATTGGAATATGCTCTAACGGTAATTTGGCAGAGAACGAACGCAAGGGGAGAATGTGTTATTGACTATGACACAATTAGAAGAACCAATGTCAGGGAATTCTGCATTGGAAATTCCTGAAATAAAATTGGACAATGCAAAAGTTGTCCAAAATTGGTAAAGTTATTCAGTTTTCTTCCAGAAGAAAATTGGAAGTTATTACTCTTGCATGGGGAGACCTTCTAAATATACTGGGTATTAATAATCAAATTGTAGATGACGTAAGTACAGGAGATGATGTTCTGACTTTGGAACATCCTTGCAGGCATAACACTCTAAAGTTGTACAAGTTCATAAGGAGATGTCACGTCTGCTCCAAAATGGCATAACCGAAGTGAGTTTCAATGAATAGAGTTCACCCATCATCATGGTGCCACAGCCAGATAAGACCCAACAGTTATGTGTGGACGATCACAAAATCAATGTAGTTAGAAAGACTGATGCATATACATATCTGCAGTTGGAGGACTGTGTGGAAAAGATTGAAGGATAAACTTACATTTCTAAGTTGGACTTCCTCAAAGGTTACTGGTAGTGAACTTTGTCAGAAAGATCAAAGGCAATTTTGTAACGCCAACTGGCCTGCAGAAATTTAAAGTAATGCCGTTTGTACGGAAAGCACTTAAGCCACATTTCAGAGGTTAACTGACAGGGTACGCAACTGTGTGGTGTATATTGCACCTGGTGACTCAGTGTCTCATGGATAGAATATTTACAGCATTTATCGGGCTTGTTTGATCGAATTCGGAAGTCAAACTGGTTTTGTAAACCTAGCTGAAAGTGAATCTGCCAAAGCCAAAGTCACCTTCCTGGGATATGTCGTTGAACATGGACAAATAGCCCCACGGAATGCGAAATCGAAAGTTACAGGGGGCTTTTACACATTGCTGACGAAAAGAGCAGTACTACCGTTTCCCGGATTGAGTGGCTTTTACTGAAAGTTTGTGTTGAATGTTAGCAGTAGGACTGCTCCACTCACCGAACAGGCAAGAAATTTCAGTGATCACAAGACTTTCAAAATGTATTTGACAGCCTAAATACTTTGTTAACCATTGCCAAAGTATCAGCCACACTTAATTACACGAAGGCTTTCAAGGTGCCTATCGATGCCAGTGATGTGTGTGTCTCTCTTCTTCTGCCCCTCTAATTTCGAAATGTAAACCTGTTTCATTTTTGCTCTACGTTTATGGGGTTTAATTATCAGGACTGTTGTGTATTTTTGGAAAAGCATAATGAAGTCTATTTTGGGTAGCTGAGTTCTGTGGGTATTCTATATTCTGTTCACTGTGTTTCATCCCTTAATATTGTGAATAATTTTCTCTCTGTTTTTAAAACTGTAGGTCAACCTAGCTAAAGTATTCCGAGTAAATTTTGCTATATATTCACCAAAACAAATAACGACGTTACGCTCTGGATTGCCTGCATAAGAATGTTTTGAGTGGTGTAGCCTAGGCAAAACGGGGGTTGTTTTTTTTTTCAGAGCAGAGCTGATTGTGAGGAGACATGATTGACGTGTACGAAATAATGAGGAGCATGGAATGACAGATTGAAGGACACATTTGCTCTTGATCGATCACCTGGGTTTGTAGATTTCAGATAAGAAGCAGAAAGCTTTGAATAGACTGGTGGGAAAACTTTATCAGTCAGCGTGTGGTAGACTCTGGACCTCACTCTCCATAAATATCATTTCGACAGTTAACACTTCATTCTTCTCTGATTCCACCGGCCAAAGAGTTTCGAAAAATGCTCAAAGCCGAGCATTCCCGCGAGCAACAGTAATTCGATCGGTGGCTTTATGAAATGGAAAGGTGCCCAAGAGTAACATGTGCGACTATTTGGCTTCCCTCCTGTGTTGACGCTGGAACATTGACTCTCATGTTCTCAGGGACATTTAATGAAGGCATTCTCGTTCCTGCAGATTAGGAGTTCATAACTTATTTCGGCTTTAGAAAATCAGTTTTTATGCGTAATTAAAATGTGCACTCACTTCGAGCCAGGTAGGATTCAAACCTACAGTCTTCTGATCTGTAGTTAAGCGCGTTATCCTTTGTGCCACTGGCCCGATGCACAAGTGCGGTTTTAAGAGCTATGATGTTGACACGAACATGGTTAATAGCAGTCATGTTCACCAGTTGAACAAGCAATAAAGATAATCACTGTCACTGCTTCAGTCCAATCTTCATCACCTTGCAAAGCAGCGAATTTTCCAAAAAATAACCACATGTGTCCTCATGAAGCTTTCATTCACACTCTGTCTGCTCAGTCATTCAATTGAATCACTGCTGATGAATTTCGAATCCACTTCTTCATCGTAACTGACGTGAACCTGACACTAATCACCACATTGTATATGCCAGTTAACTTTCAGACGTTTCGATTACAGTAACAACCTTTGCGAGTATGCAGGAAAGTGAATACTGTGAACTGAGCAAAAAAATCCCTTCATGGAAATTAATCCAGTTCAAAGTCAACCTTATAAGGACGGGCAGAAGCACAGATGCTTCTCCAAGAATTGACTCTTTGCAGAATTCTTCTTTGTAATTTAGACTGTCCCAGAACAGATATTCTCTCAATCCACAAACAAGTGCCCTGCTGAAAACTACTTCCCTTCAGATTAAAATGGGTGACTATCTTTTCGCCCAGCTGATGTCCCAAACTTCCCTGCTCCATGTCAATACAAGTTCCTGCAGGTGAAATTGGAGCTCCCAGCCTGATGTCCCACTGCTTCTTGATGCGTGGGAATTGAAGTCGCTGTCGTTAAGGCGGGAGATTTTAGCCTCGATATTTCACGCGCCTCTGTATCATCAGAGAATGGCATTCCGCTCACCGATTGCATTTTCGCAGCCACATGCTCGCGCTCAACGCCATCACCATTTCCAATTAGTTTTGGGTGCAGTGCGACTCAATTTCTCTGATTCCACGCCCTTGAACTGGGATTATATGACATGCCATGAGTGAGGAAATTAGTAAAGTAACCGATGTTAAAATACAGTAGTATTGAGAAACACATTTCAGCAATACACTGCAGTATCCCATCACCCTTTGAAGTTTTGTAGATATCTCACAAACGTAATATCCTACAACCTCAGTGTTGCAAACTCTACAGTCTCTCGGGACATAGAAGTTAAAGCTTCAACCGAATCTGAGTTCCCACATCTCAGTCACTGTTTGACAAGTATTCCTTTGTGCGTGTGGTTCTGTTCCTGCCATAACCTCTGTCACAGCAATCGGCATTTTTCCCGTTTTACTCCATGTAATATGTGCTTAGCAAACGCTGAGAAAATCAATCTTTGTTTTACATAAAATACTCTACGTGGTGATAAGTTTCTTTCTTCAAACACCCACTGTCTCACATGTTTGCGTTTCACATATCATAACCACCATTTATCGGAGAAATCTCTCCCTCCCACAAGAACTAATTCGCCTAAACGTCCACCCTCCCATTTCACTGAGGTATTGCACAATATAATACTCACATTTACACTGTTCGTTCTGTACTGCTGCGGTCACTGTTTTGGGTGAAAGTGCTTAATCCCATGGTCGGCATTTTCAAGCAGTTCAATCCATTTAGATGCAGCTGTTCTGTAATTAATTCTCGTGGGCAGCTTTTACTGACACGGACAAGAGATTACTGGAGCATCGGGCTCAGGATAAGTGCACAGCGCAGGATTGAGCCAAAGATATTTTATTGGAAAAGACAAGTTTCTGTGGCTTTCTCCAGTCATTTATTTCATTTGTTCATTCGGTTCCCCCGAAAGATTGCGTTCAGTTCTGCAATTCACATTACAGTAGTCATGTGATCGCACTGGAAACCGTGCAGACATTGACCAATTTGAAAGGTTTAGGGTATGCAGACAGATTGTTTTGACTGGGGTTGTTTTCTTAAGGCAGAGGAAACTGTGAGGATACATGTCTCATATGCACTAAGTAATGCGCGACATGAACAATGCAGACTAAAAGAAATGTTTCCTCTTGACCGATCACCGAGGCGTAGACTGAAGTTAAGAGGTGGAAATGGTTGAGGAGATATGCAGAAAAATCTCATCAACAAGCGTATGGTTGTATCTGGATTCACTGTCTGAAGGGATGTGCAGAGGCGAACCCACATAACCTTCAGAAATACACGGATCTGAACTTGAGTTCTTAATGCATGCAAGGCAAGTGATGAAAATGAATGAAGACAGTCAAGCGATTGCATCTGACGAAAGCATGTACAACGACCTTGAGGGCTGTCATTCTACACATATGTGGTATTCATGTAGGTGTCCATGGTGGGCTCGCAGGTCCATTTATTTCGCTTCCTTCGCTGTGACCCGGCTTTGATTCTCAGTACGGGAGTTGGGGTTTGTTTGGATTCTGACAGTGACATGAGTAAAAGCAGACCACCTGCAATGGGAGTGCTTTTAGTACCTCGGATCAATTAATGACGAAGAGAAATGAGAGACGATGTCCCAGCCTCTTGAAGAAGGGGGGCGGTACCTCGGCAGTCTCTGCTCATTCAGACAGTTCACTCTCCATTCTCCTCTGTTTCTGATTCCTAAAGGTTTTCCCAAGACTGCCAAAGCTGAGATTTGACTCTGTGTCTTGTTTCCTTTACAATCGCAGGTGCCACAGTGAATCTCGGAAAGTTGACAGGTGTAAAGGGCAACGTGAGTGAAGAATTGAGCTTCCCCTCCAGTGATGACTCTGGGATATTGATTCTGACGTTCGCAGGGACATTCAGTGAAGGGACACTTGTCCCTGCAGTTCAAGGTGCAAACCTCATTTCGGGTTCAGATTTCAGTCAGTTTTAAGTGCAATAAAGTCAGCGCTGCCCGCAAGTCAGGTTGGAATCGAAGCTCCACACAGCAGATCTGTCATTAGGCATATTATCCATTGTGTCACTGGCCCGTTTTATGTGCTACATTGTGCGGTAAATTAACTTGTATGTGAATTTGAAGCCTGCCATTCTTGCACTTGAACCAAGTCGAAACCTTAACTACAATCTCTTGAGGCTAGTATTCTGCAGAGTTGTGATCTAAACACGGACATGACCAATCGTACTCATGTTCACAAGTTGAATAACCAGGAAAAATAACCACCATTACCGCTTCATTCCAATGATCCACTGTTTGTGCAGCGGGAGGTTTTGTAACGAAAAGACATTCATCCTCATGAAGCTTCCATTCACTTTGTGTCTACACAGCCATTCAATGGGATCTCTGCTCATCTGATGAATTTCAAAATCACTTAACTGATTTTGCTCCATCACTTTTGATACGCTAATGCCTAATCACAACATCGTATTCAAGCTAATTTTCGAAGTCTGCGAGTATTTTTACGACCTGTACGAGTTTACAAGAAATTGAATAAAATGAAATGACCAAAAAAATTCCCTTTCTGCCCAGAACAGAGTTAGCCACATGAGATAGCTCAGAGAGCGAAAACATTACCTCCGTTTCTCTCAAGGCAGATGTCAATAGAAGCTGCTCCAGATACAGTTGGAACTTTCAGCTTGATATCCCAATGCTCCCTGCTTCGTGTCAATGGAAGCTGCTGCAGTTGAGGTTGGAGCTCCCAGCCTGATGCGACGTATATGACGTCAATAGAAACTGCTCCACGCAATGTTGGAACTCCCAGTCCCCGGCATTTCAGTTCACTCTGTACTTTCAGTGAAATACTTTACACTCAATGATTTCATTACTGAACTCATACCCGCTGGCTCATCCTCATCCGCATTTCCAGTTTGATCTTCGCTGCTGCACCACACAGTTTCTCGTATTCCAGGCCTGAAACCTGGCACTATATGATATTCCGCAGCAGTGGTCACTTCCTTGTATGACGAAATTGGTAAAGTAACCGATGGTAAACTACATTTCTTTTGCAGAAACACATTCCAGCAATTCCCTGCGCTTTTCCCTGACGCTTTCATTTTCTGGAAGACTATATCAATCTTCGCCTTCAACAAACTAAGTGATGAAATATCCATCGGCTCTTGAGATACCGAAGTTAACCATTCAGCCAACCATGACTTTGCATGTCCAAGTCACTGTTTGTCAAGTATTCCTACTGTTCATGTAGACCTGATCCTAACATATCCTCTGCCACTATTTTACTGCTTTTTGCATCATGCTATTCCATGCGGTGCCGGTATCGTGCAGAGGTTAGCTCTTTACCTTGTGGCAGTAGAAAGATCATCTGCAATTTGACATCCAGTATTGTCACTTGTTACCGTTCTATGCAGAGTAAGACATGCTTAACAAAAGCAGGAGCGATTCAATCTTTTTTGACATGAAAATATTCGTCGAGGTGATGATTTTGCTCCTTCAAACCCACGCCCTTTCACATCTCTGCTGTCTGTGTATCAGGATTCAAACCCACCAATTCTCGGAGATTTCTCCCCAACCCACGATCTGTAAACCAGTTTTAGGTCCCTCCTCCAATTTCACTGAGGCAGTTGGGTATCAAGCACTCGCATTGACATTGTTCAGTCTGTGCAGCTGCAGTCAATTTTGTTGGGCGAACGTGATCAAATCCCACAATTCGGACCTTAAAACTAGTCAATCCATTTACATACTGCTGTTGTGAGATCAGTGCCCATGTAACAAATTTTACTGACATGTTCCGGAGATCACTGGATCATCAGGCCCAGGAAAATGACACAATGCATATTCAGCAAAGGGTGTTTTTTTTTGGAAACGTCAGTTTTTCTGTTTTAATTTCAATGGAGAAGTGGAGATTGTGAGGAAACATGATTGAAATGTGCACAACAATGAGAGATAAAGGCATGTTCAGCTGAAAGAAATGGTTCCTCTCAGACAAACGCCAAGTGGTGTAGATTAAATGTACGAGGCAGAAAGTTTTCAGTAGATAAGCAGTAAAAACTTTATCCACCAGTGGTGGTGGATAAATCTGCAACTCATTGTGATGAAATCAACACAACCTTCAGAGGTATTCAATCTGTATTTGTGATGCTAAGGAATACAAGGCAAAGAGATGGAAATTGGAATGAGGATAGTGAAGCGGGTGTTTCTGCTGAGAACACGTCCAACACATTTGAGGTCTATCACACTACGTGCGTCTGACCGCTGTACTCGTCCCTTGTCGTGTCCTGGTCCTGAATTGGCACTTCTACCACTGCGGCCTGGGATCAATTCCCAGTAAGGGCTGTTTTGTTCAGCATCAACAGCATGGGCATCTGTGATAGGATTCCTTTCAAAGCTTCGAATCAATCAATGTCTCCACGAACATCAGAGTCAATGTTCCAGCCTCTTAAACAAGGAGAAGGTGCCTCGGCACTCCATGAGCCAACAAGAGATTGAGATATTTATTTTGTTTCCTTGCAATGACGACGGGCCACAGCGATTGTGTCCATGGCTCTGTGAAATTGAAAAGTGCCGATTCACAGTGTTTGGGACTATTTGGTCTTCCTCACTTGTGATGACGCTGCGACATTGACTGTTATGTTCTCCGGGACGTGTACTGAAAGAGATTCTCGTGTCTGCATGTCCGCAGCTCAAACTTCATCTCGACTTCAGAACAATGCGGAAGATTAGGTTGTGAGATTAATAAATACCTGCGTTAACCTCGAGCTAGAGAGGAGTGAAACCTACAATGTTCTGATCTGGAGTCAAGCACGTTAGACTTTGCGCCTCTTGTCCCACGTGTTCTTCACGCTTCCATGCTTCAGAGTTGTGATGTGAACATGGACAGGAGAAATAGCAATCATATTCAAAAATTTAAACAGGAAAGAAAATCACCACCACTGCTTCAGTCCAATCCTCCCCATTTCGTGTTTCAGCGCGAAGACAGATTCAAGACAGAGACAATGAGAGACAAAACAATCTGCGTGAGATAAAAACAAACATGGGCTGGATTCCATTCCCATTTTCCTCTTATTGTACAGGCTGCAGAATCACGTTGTATGTCTCCACAAACAAAATTGTTTCCTGGTGACATGGATAAGTTTGCAGTTTCTGGCATCCGACTGTCCTCATCTCTGCACAATCGAAGTCTCAGCCTGTATTTTGGTAAAGTAAAACTGGTACAGGATTATTGCGGTTTAGTAACTGCAGTTTAAAGACGGAACGCGCTGTCAGGAATATTAAAACAGCTTGAGGTACGAACATTTTACACCCGCCCCCGATCTCGGCCGTCAGTATGTCTCGTACTAATCGATTTAGTATCACTGTTTCACTAACTGCCGTTAACTCAGTATTAATGAGCGTCAGACCTTCTTCCGTCTCATTTGCTGGCAGTAATGCACTGTATGCGAGACAATTCATCAAGTTTATTGCCACCGTTGCACCTGCTCACAAGAGAATAGACCACCCAATATTCGCGCCCAGTGTAGTCCAGGGGTCTGCGAGTGTGTACACATTCGAATTCCGCGGGATGTCACTTCTTTTTGGCCGCTCCTGGCATTTGGGACGAACACTGTCGTGCCAGTAGACAGTACCAAGGGGTAGCAGCACCACTTCCATCCCAGGCGTTGGTGGTGTCCTTTCTCTGCACAGGCCCATATTATACCCGCCATCATCGTCTGATTATTGATAAAGGATCAAGTAATGTGTAAAATCGTACCCCTTGCGTAGGTTGCGAACAAGAGTCATTGTTCAAGAACAGCGTCATATATCACTGGAACCCCAAATGTAGTCTCCCCTGATGTGTGTAAAAGCAGGTTTCTCCCTTGCCTTCCACTCTATTGAAGGATGTGGTTGGAAGGGTGTCAGCATTGTGATTGCAGTTAACCTTAATTTCGGGTGCTGGCGCGAGATTTGCCCTAATTGCTCCCCCTATCAGGGTCAGGGTAGTCGCTGCCCGTGGAAGCAGGCAGCAAGCATTTCTTGCCAATCTCTGTCATTTGTTCGGCAGTCCACGTCGGGCTATGTGCAAACATATCCAACAATGGTAGCCAACCTCTTAACTCCGATGTGGTATTAGGGCCAAGGCACACGTTCTGTTCCTTTCACATCTAGCAATAGCCCTTCACACCTCCCAACCTACTGGCATCGGATTTACACCATTTATCTCATGAAGCGCCAATTCCACTACCGAGTTAGACTCGCTCCCGAACCCCGACCAACTCCCTCGAGGTTCTGGCGTGACATTAATACGCTCTGCTCTGCTTGGTGTTCGGTCCATTATTTGGTTTGGATGGTTGCCGTGCCCTGGTGCTACCATTTCGTGGAATGTATTTCGCGGGGGGAATGGGCTGTACCACTATATTCACCATATATATCGGAGAAGGGTCTGTCTATTCCACACCACCAGGCCTCCTCATCCCTCTTCTGAGTCTTGGTTATTATTACCCGTGCCATGGCACCTCCTTCCTTGACAATATAATACTTATATCCCATGTCAGGTGTCCCTGCAGCCGTGGTTGCTTCTACTGAGTGCCAGTCACTGGGACCATAAGGATCCCTGCATAAATATTTATTGTCCCATTTATAGTCGTACTGGTTACTAAACTGGGTCACATGTAATGGTCAACTTAGCATCCTTGGTTAAGACCACCGTCTGCAGATGTACCCCAGACGCTCCTGCCTTCACGGATCATCCTGCCAGGGCAGCCCCATATTTGTATGAGTCTTCTCATCATTACTTGCACTTATTTGGTTCCGGTGTTGTTCGATGTGTCTTCAAGTCCAGCTACACGTTTGCAATTACTGGCGTCTATCAACGTGTCTCTTTGAGCAAACTTAACAGCTGACTGTGTTGTAAGGAGCACTTCAAACGGTCCCTCCCACCTTTTCGCCTTCCCGCGTTTCGTCCTGAAGTCTTTCACCACGATCCGTCTCCAGGTTCTCGGTCGTGCATCTTCCCTTCTGCTGAGTTGGGTAGTTCTGCCTTTACTTGATTCTGTATTTGAGACAGAAGTGCAGACTGTTGCCCGGTGGCACAATGGTTAGCACTGCTGCCTCACAGCGCCAGGAGACCCGGATTCAGTTCCCGCCTCAGGCAACTGTCTGTCTGGAGTTTACACATTCTCCCCGTGTCTGCATGGGTTTCCTCCGGGTGCTCCCGTTTCCTCCCACAGTCCAAAAATGTGCAGATTAGGTGAATTGGCTATGCTAAATAGCCCGTAGTGTTAGGTGTGGGGTAGATGTAGGGGAGTGGTTCTGGATGGGTTGCTCTTCGGAGGGTCGGGATGGACGTCTTGGGCCGAAGGGCCTGTTTCCACACTGCACGTAATCTAGTGTAATCTCATTCTCACAGTGGTCTGTTATTGGTCTTACCGTCGGTCTTTGGCCAATTCCTGAATTGGCGACTTACCAAACAAAATCTCTAACGGGCCAAGATTGGCTATTCCTCTCCTTCTAGATCTCATATTCTTTAGCACAATTGGAAGTGCCTTTCTCCTCACAACGTTTGTCAATTTATCTTTTAAGGTAGCATTTCTCTGTCCGCTGCCACCGCTAGCTGGGTGGTTGGCCCAGTGTTGTCTCACTGATCTACTCTCGGACAATATTGACAAATAGTGTCACATTGTCGCTGCTAAACCATTCAGGACTTCCCCATCTCGGAATTATTTCAGTTAGCAAAGCCTTGGCTCCTGCAGTGGCATCCTGTTTAGACGTGGGGAGCGGTTCCACCCATTTGGAAAGCATGTCAACTATTACCAGACAATGCCTTTTCCCTTCCGTGGGCATTAGTTCAATAAAATAAATCTGTTAATCTTCAAAGGGCCTTTGGGATTGGAGATGTTCTGCCTGACTCATCTGTATTCCCCTCCCCTCATTATTAGTGGCACAGACAACACATCATTCACAATATTTTCAAGAGTAATGAGTAAAGCCCTTAGTGTACCAGTGAGCCGAAATACTGTCGTACATGCTCCCTTTTGACATATGGTCCTCACTGTGTTATTTGGCATAGAATGGGAATAATGATCGCAGGAGACAGGGTTTACCAATGGGGCCATACCACACACATTCCCTCATCTAGCACCCTGCCGTTGTCAATTCACGCTTCTCTTCCGACGTGGCCTGCGACTGTAACTCCCATAAGTCTGCTTTGCATTACAAATATTTGATATACCCATGTCTACTGATCACTTGGCGGCTGCTGGGCTGCAGTCTTTATGGCTGAGTTTGCGTTCGCATTGTCTTAAGAAAGGGAATCATTATTTTTCGTGTGGGCCAAACATTTACAGACAGCGATTGATTTAGGCGAAAGGACCGCTTCCAGGAGTCAGAAACAGGCCTAGTTGTATGTTGAGTTTTCCAGTGTCGGTCAAGAAACCTCTGTGTTTCCACAGGGTTCCAAAATTATGTACAACCTCGAATGCATATCTGCTGTCAATGTAAATATTCACTGTCCTTCTCTCAGCCAATTTACATGCCCCAGTCAAGAGAATCAGCTCTGCTGCTTGAGCTGACAGATGAGAATGGAGTGATTCCGTTTTGACTACTTAGTGGGTAGTTACTACAGCATACCAAACACAATTCTGGACTATCTGTTTGCTCCTGAATCCTGACCCATCCACAAAAAAACGCCATATCCTGATTCTGAATTTTTGAATCCTGCACGTCTGGTCTTGGGCTGCAAATTTCATTAGTTACAGCGACACCGTCATGTGAGTCTCCGTCTCCCTCTGTGGGGAGAAGGCTAGCAGCGTGAAGGACGTTGCATCTCTTTGTGGTAATGTTAGGCATCTCCAATAGCACAGTATTGTATCTGAGCCAAAGTGCTGCCAACATGTGTGCTGTGTTTTGTTTGGAAAAGAGTAGGGTTAATTCACCACAGCCGACTGTGTCCCTTGACGCTACAACAAACGTTTTCAGCTGCAGCCACGACTCGCAGGCATTTAGGCAATCCTGCCGCTACGGGGTCCAAGTTTAGCCGATATGTATGCTACCTACCTCAATTTTCTCACAGTGTCCTGCATCAGCACAGATGACATGCAGCCATGCTTCTCTTCTGCCGTTTTTACAAAAGGCTTGTTTGGATTCGAATCCCCAGTGTAGGTGAGGTTTGGAGCGCCATTTTCAATTCAACTGCAATGGTCTTTGGTTCTGCAACTCTTAGCCATGGGAAATGGGGGGGGCTCAAGGGTTGTGACATGTGGGATAAAAAATGTACAGTAGAGGCGCATGACCAAAAAGGACAGCAATTGCTTCTTTGCATGAGGCTTGGGAATTTACTGGATTGCTTGAACTGTCTTGACCAATGGCCTTCCCTTGTTCAGATAAGAAGTGACCTGAGTTCTTCACCTGTTGTTGCACAAATTGTAGTTTTGCGAAACTAGCTTTGTGCCCACCCCTGGGTAGATGGCAGTGCAACACAAGTGTATCTTTCTCACATTGTTCCTCTGTGGGTGCTGCTATTAAGCATTCGTCTACGTACTGCAGAAGCGCTGACCCCGGTGTTAAAACAAGAGTATCCAGACTCCTGCATAGACCCTCATTAATTATGGTGGGGACTCACAGTAATCTTGACAAAGTCGTGTGAATGTACACGATTTGCCTTTGAATGGAAAAGTGAACCAGAAGTGACTTTCTGGGTGTACCGGTACGCTAAAGAAGACATTTGCTTAACCCACAGCAGAGAACCATTTACTGTCCAGTGGAATTTGAGCTAATATAGTACAAGGAACATTTGGGGCAGGCGGAACAACAGCATAATTGACTACCTGCAGGTCGTGAACAAACCTCCATTTCCCCGATTCACCTGGAATGTTTGCCTTTTTTGACCGGAAAAATATGGGCTCCCACCGGTGATTATACACAGGGGATTACCACTCTAGCCTTCAGAAGTGATTCAAAGTCTGGAGTAATTCCTTTTACAGCCTCGGGTTCTAACGAGTCTTGTGTTCTGCAAGGACGATACTCAGAGTTTGGAGTTATTCTTATGGGTTCACAGCTTCGTATGAACCCTATACCACGTTTGCCTTTTGCCCTGCACTCAGTCGGGACTCTTCGTAATCTTCGCTCCGAGACATCAACCATAAGCTACACGTCAGTCTACCCTTTTGGCGGGCGTTACCTGGACTGCCCTATCTGCCTGAGTTAGCCAATTTAGTTTCTTCATGTATGTTCTTATATCTGCATTGAAGCAGATACGCACATCGTCCCTGAAGACACAATCTTTCGTTTTGTGTGCCTGTAGTACCCATGGTCCCAAATCCTGCCACTTGTCGCTGGATGCCTTCACCAATGGTACTTGAGTAAAGGAGCGTTCCACGTCAAAAACATAGGGTCTCCTTGCCGTCACAGATACATTGGATACGTTTACACTGACTGCACTTCTGTGATCATTTTAATAAAATTCGCACAATAATAACTGATCTGGTTAAAGCAATCTCCTCAAACAATCCTTCTCATATGATTTGTAAGGGCCATCATGGTGTATGTGTGCTGTGCAGTGCAGCATATCCTCAGCAATAAAATCGTTGTTAATGGGATTAACATGGTTATTTGCTTCCTGGGCGAGCGAATGGCTCACGGAACGTATGGCTCTCTGGCTTAATCGCCACTCACAGACATGCATCATGGGGCGTGAGTCGTATTGTACAGCCTGCGCTGGTAAATCTTTTTTATTAATTGCAAGCCTGTCGGGGTACTGCGCTCATCGATTCCAATCCCTCTATGAGATCGCGAGCCATCAGAGTTAAAGGACAGAATTCCAAGTTCAGAAATTAGAATTGGAATGTTTCGCCATTACTGGTTTCACACAATAGGGGTGCGGTTAATCTTTACCATGTCACAACTCCTGATGCATCCATTGCGTCGACTCTCTGAACTGCCTTAATTGAAGGACTGAATACGTTGTCCCTGTATCTACCAGAAAGATATCTGGCGCACTTTCCACATATAATGCATTTTCCCTTGATACTAGAATTCGCTTCTTCTTATCAACACCTCAATGTCAGCGACCTGAAACATTCGAGTTCCTTTCCAGATACGGAGTTGTTTTTTCTCATTCCTTGACTGTTTATATGGTATTTTAATGTCCTCGTAAGTCTGCTATTAGTTAGATTTAACTTTACATTCTTTTTCTGTCTGTCTGCAATACTTGCCTCTGCAAAGTCACGTACTTACTTCTTTGTTTCCCTGTGCTTTTATTGATTTCAAAATACACGTTACTTTTCCATTACAATGGATATCACATAAATTTTTACAGGTCGCTGCAACAGCGAGGGCCGAAGTGCCTGTATTGAATTGTAACGTTCTATGTCGTAAGCTACATTTCCTGCTGGTTTCCAATAGCTCTCCTCATTGTGGAAGTTACCAGTCACATTTTTCAGAGATTTGTCTGCACTTCATTTGATCCAGGCAACTGAATTTCCTGCTCATAATGTGATCCCTGTACAATGGAGTGAGGAAAGCAGAGTCGCTGACAAAGCTGAGATGACTTACGGTCTGTACAGAATCAAGAAAAGCTATCCCGATTTTCCAGTCTCCTATAACTTCAACATTACACTGTTCCCACCCTTCAGGCTCTCTGCCTGTATTCCTGATGAAGGACTATTGCCCGAAACGTCGACTTTACTGCTTCCTCAGATGCTGCCTGAACTTCTGTACTTTTCCAGCACCACTCGAATCTAGACTCTGGTTTCCAGCACCTGCAGTCATTGGGTTTACCTAGTTGATTTTAACACTACTGCGAATCGTCTTCCAAGTATGCCTGCCTTGAAGAAGTTTTCCTCTTCTCTCTACGATCTCTCCACTCTTCAGGCTGTCTGCCTGTATTCCTGATGAAGGGCTGTTGCCTGTAACGTCGACTTTACTGCTATTCGGATGCTGCCTGAACTGCTGTGCTCTTCCAGCACCACTCTAATGGAGACACTGTGTTCCCAGGCTACGATTGCAGTCTCTGGTCTGCTGCAGTGCTCCTTCTAGGCACAATACAGGCTGGAAAATTGGCAACTCATTTTCTACCGAGAGACCATGCAAACTTTAGGAACCAAAATCGAGTTATATCATTTTAGATACCGTCTGCGCTCTTCCACATTGTTCACCCACCCGCCCATGTCATCTCTCCAAAGACAGAGCATTGGACTCGAAACGTTAACTTTCCTTTCTCATCAGAGATGGACAAGAGCTGCTGATTTTTTTTCAGACCTTTTGGCTTTTCTTCAGAGAACTTTGCTTTTCCGTTGTAATCGCCAGACTGCTGGAAGCGTCTGATTGCAGATGGAGAACTTCACAGGAGATGAAAAGAATGGCAAGGGTTGGACCTCTCCCATTGTGAACGTAGATGAGCTAGGCTGGGGTTGTTTATCTAAGCACAGCGAAGGTTGAGTGAGAAACCGATTAACGTGCACATTTTATGAAGAGGATAGATATGTATGACAAGCATAAGCCTATATTGGGAAGGAATAGAGTGATATGAATGAAAGACGGGAGACAAGATATTTTGCGGAGATTTGGGAAGAATGCTTTCACCTATAGCGTGTTTTTTTATCTGGAAATCATTACCTGAACATGTGGTAAAGCTAAGTGTCATGAGAACTTTTCAGCAGTCTGCAGCCGAACACGGGAAGAGCCAGAGCACACGTGGATTAGGACCAGGTACTGGAAAGTTTGACGAAGGCAGACAGACGCGAGGTGGGTGTCCTGAACGCAATGGGTCAAAGACAAAGTTGCATGCTTAAAGCTCCCTGCTAGTGCGAATCTGTGGCGCAATGTAAAGCGCGTTGGACTCCTAGTCTTTTGGTCAGGTTGCGATTCAAAGGTTGTGGATTCGAATCCCATCAGAGTCGAGTTTTCGTTTCGTGTTTGGAAGGTGGTTAGACCAGACGCGGCTGTCATCTGAAAAGCGAACAATATTCGTGCAGAAACCCACTGTCTCGAAACGGAACATTTTCCTCTCACAGATTTACATTTTCGATATCTATTTATGATAGAGATCGATAAATATCTGTTAGCCACTAGGCAACACGATGATGTGGATAGGCTGGAAAAAGACTTAAAATCGTTGTGTCAGCCATGATGATATCGAATGACGTGGCTGGGCAGGATCGGTGTTCAGAATGGCCTCTTTCTGCTCCTTTGTGTCTGTGCCATTTCTGGCCCAAGTTTTTAAACAATCACAATAAGGACAATATGAATTAAACACCAAGTAATATTTTGGTCTCACCTCCATTTCGCTTCCCTCCCAGCTGGAATAGACAGCTCTTGTTTCAGATGTAGATCATACAGTGGAGGATTCTCACAAGTTCTCCTTCAGGCTGAACGTTCCTTCACATAGGTTTCCAAGTGGACACGTGGAGCAAGCAATTGCATGGATGCTGGGGATTCAGGTGCAGATTTCCCCTTTGCTGGTCAGGAATTCTGGCCAAGGTAATGAACGTGAAGTTCTGACATTTTGAGTCTTACTCTGTACTCTTGCGACTTTACTAATTAAACTGAATTTCAATTTGCCCTTACAAAACATTATTCAGTCTTCACTGTTTATACAAACCATGCAACGTGCTCGTGGATGCAGTATGCTGAACATTATTCACGTTGTGTGCAGTGTGGGTCGATGCACACGTGGAAAAGGACCATGTACTGGAAAGTGTGACGAAGTCATATTAACATGCCAAAGGACGTTGGTGAAATATCAGTGAATCGAATTTTCTGACGAATTGAAGCCGATAGAAGGAAAATCCCAGTACAGTGGCAACATCACATTGCCTGTGATCAACGCAGGAAACCATGGTATTTGTACGCAATATTCAATAAAGCCGATTTTCACCACATTTTTCTATATCACTTTCCTGAACCTGATGCTTCATAATCGATGATCCATGATCGGTATAACCTCCTATGCACTGTGTTTCATGTCAGATCCACAGAAAAAAAAATGAGTAATTGGGTTGAGGGTCCCAGTGGTAAGTTCAGGAGCCATTCGTCATCATTAGATGAGAGGTCCAGTGGTGCAATTAGTTAGTTTGCTGCACTTGCATGACAGAACGGCAGGACATGCGCTGCCAAAGTTGCGCATTCGATTCTCGCCAGGTCTTTGTTTTACTGATAGTGACCAGAGATGATTGCAACTTCAAGCTGAAGATCAGTTCAAACCCAGAATGTTATACTGCAAAAACGTACCGTTGGCCCTAATGTTGCACACACCTCTGATGCCAATCTGAAGTCAATATGAACAGCATTTTACCATTATAATCTGTAAGTTTATCCAATGATCATTTAATTGCCCTGAAGGTTGGTGAGTCTACGACTGTTGAGGGTAAGACGTTCAGCACCCTTACTACTCTCTGAGAAAGGAATCTATCTCGGCATCTATCACCCTAAAATTACATCGATGTGCCCTTGTGCCAACCATCACCATTTGAAGAAAAAGGCCTTCACTGTCCACCTTACGTCAGCCTCTGATCATCTTTTATGTCTCTATTAATTCACCTCTCAAATTTCTCATCTCTATCAAAAACAGCCTCAAGTCCCTCCGCGTTTCCTCGTTAGACCTTCCCATCATAGAAGGCAACATCCTAGGAAATCATATCTGTACCCTTTCCAATGCTTTCGCATCCGTCCAATAATGTGGCGATCAGAACGGCATGCAACTCTACAAGTTTGGCAACAGCAGAGACATTTCTGGAGCTGCAAAGGTGTCATTTGGCCCTGAAACTTAATCCCTCTCCCAATAAAATCTGACACACTGTGTTCCTTGCAAGCAAATCGATCAACGTGGATGTTAACTTTCATAGTTTTATGTATATAGGCACCGAGATCTCTCTGCTCATCTAAATTTCCAAGAATATTACAATTAGCCCAGAACTCTTTATTCTTGTTGCTCCTTCCAAAGTAAATCATCTCACACTGTTCCATATTAACCTCCATTTGCCACCTCTGAGCTCAGATCTGCAGATTATCCATGTCCCTCTGTAATCCGCAGCAGACTTTGGCACTGTTGATAATTCCATCGATCTTACTGTATTCAACGAATTCACTCATCATTCATTACCCTAACCCAGGTCATTTATAAAAGTGACAAACAGCAGTGGATCCAAAAACGAACCTAGAGGTACACCACGAGTAACTGAACTCCAGGATGAATATATCCCATCAACTACCACACTCTGTGTTCTTTCAGCTCGTCAATTACAGTTCTAAACCGCTAAATCACGGTCAATCCCATGTCTCTGTATTTTATGCAAGCCAAAGACTTCTCATGTCTCCTCTTCGCTCTAAGTAGCTCTCTCTTTTGGACCGTCCTGGCCAGCTTTTAATTTTCAAGTGCCCTATTTCAGCCTTCATATCTCTTGTTTACATGCACCTCCTTCTCCCTCTTGACAAGAAATTCAACGTTTTGAGTAAAAATGGCTCAGAATCTCGACCTCATACTCCCTGCATGACGCACACATACTTATCAAGGACATGCAGGAGCTCTTCCTTGAACAAGCTCCATATTTCAGGTGTGTATAACCCCTGCGGTTGCTTTCCCCATCTGGTGCATTCCAAGCCTTGCCTGATCGCATCATGCTGGCCTTTCTCCCAGTGGCAACTCATGCTCTGTGATATATGTATCTATTCCTATCCATCACTAAATAAACATACCGAATTGTGGTCACTCTCACCAAAGTGCTCACTTACCTCCAAATCGAACAGCTGACTTGCTTCATTACGTAGTGCCAAATCCAATGAAGTTTTGATTCTTGTTGGCCCGTCTACATGCTGCGTCATGAAACCCTCCTGCACACATGGACAAAGACTGGCCAATCAGAGGTAATCAAACAATAATATTTGGAAAGTTAAAGTTCCCCACTACAACTACCCTGTTACTTTCGTTCCTATCCAGAATCATCTTTGCAATCTTTTCCTCCATATCTCTAGAACATTTTGTTGTGACCTCGACTTTCCTGTCTTTAATTTCAGCCCATTCTAGTTCAGCAGTATCAGTAGAGTCCACACCAAATATCCTTTCTGCTACCATAGTACTGTCTTTGACGAATAACGTCATATCTCCCCTCTGTAACGACTTTCCTGTTCTTACTGAAAACTCGAAACTGAGATGCCAGGAACAACCATTCCTTTCAGTGCTCCATTCATGTCTCTGAAATGGTCACAACAGGTAACAACCCATGACACCTGCTTTATCTCAGATGCTCCAGGCGGTGAAGTAGACACACTTCAAATAACCTTCGTTCTTCCAAATATACACTCGCGAACACGAAAACCTATTTATGACCTCACCACTCCCAACTTCCTGCACACTGCAGCTAACATTCAGGTTCGCACTCCGCTGCTGAATTCGTTTAAACCCTTCTCAATAGCGTTAGAAAATACCCCTCAAGATATTGGTACCCTTCAGCTTCAGGTGAAGACCATCCTGTTTGTAGAGGTCCAACTGACTCCAGAATGAGCCACAACTATCCAGATATCCGGATCCCTATCACCTGTACCATCCTTACAAACACGTGTTCTCCTGCTCTCTCCCTGTTCTTTCCCTCACTACGACGTCGCATGTGTAACAAATCAGAGAGAACAACTCTGTTTGATCGCGATCGAAGATGTCACCCTGGATCCCTGAATTTCTGCCATACATCCACATCAATGTTCTGACCTATGTTGTTGGTGCATATGTGAACCACGACCTCGGGATGCTCCCCCTCCCACTGAAGGATCCTGAAAACACGATGTGAGACATCAACACCCCTGGTAACTTGGAGGGATCACATCAATCATGAGCCTGCCCTGTACCCACAGAAACTGCAATCGGTCCCCCTCACTATTTAGTCCCCAGTAACTATTGCTCTCCTCCCCTCTACCCTACCCTTCTGATCAACAGGGACAAACATTGTACAAGAGACATGTACCCCATGGCATACCCCTAGTATGTCATCCCCCAATAAAGTAACAAATACGGTATGCTTGTTAGTAAGGGGCACGGCCATAGCGGATGCCTGCACTGGCTGCCTGTTCCCTTTTCGACTCCCGACTGTATCCCATCGACCTTTTTCTTGTACCTGAATTGTAACAGCCTCCATATCACTCCTCTCTTTTCCCTCAGACTCCCGAAAGATGCAATGTCCAGCTCCAGTTCCCTAATGCAGTTGCCAAGGAGATGGAGTTGGGTACACTGCCCGCAGATTGAAATGTCAGGGACATTACTGTAAAGTCCAAGCTCTCACATTCTACAGGAAGGTCATTCAAATGGCCGACCATCCATTTCTAATGTTCTGAATTCACACACACATACACACACTCACACACACACACATACACACACACACACACACACACATACACACACACAGATATGCGCGTATATATACATATATATACATATACATATAAATATGTGTGCACATGTATATATGTATGTTTACAAGTTGCAAAAGAACATTGAGTAAAACAGCATTTATTCTAAACAAATATGATTTCGTGGAGTGTACTGTCGTTGGGAAAGACCTGAGTTACTTAAGACCAGCCATAAATACTCCCTGAGTGAATATCCATCATTCAATAGAGATACATAGGCGATTTTTTAAGTCGATGGCGTTTCTCATATCGCTGAGCCTGCGCTGTGTTAAATTCTGGAAAGGATATTTAGCTCGTTTCATATTACTGATATTTCTGCAAACTCGCACAGGCCATTAAAACAATCCACAAAGTACTGGATTTATCTCATTGGACATTTTGACTGATATCGGAAAAACTGGAATCGAAATGACAAAGATGTTTTCAGTACTGCTACGAAGATTACAGAATTCAAACAGGAATATTTTTCGTGTCTTGTCACTGTATATTTTTGGGGAAGATGAGTGAGCAGCCAAATTTTCCAATGCAACAGATGAAAGAAAAAAGGTGCATTACACACGGCAGGTCAGTTCCAACTCACGATAGTATAGTTTCACTTTGATTATCGCCATCGTTGAAAATATTAGCTGAGTTGGGAGATCAGGATCCTGAGGGTATGCTGAGACATTGCGACAATTAATCACACACTGTTAGCATCACTTTATATCATGAACCAGTTATGTAGCGGACTGAGCTAATCGGCTTCCCTTAAATGCTGATCTAACACAAACAGCTCAGTTCTTTTACAAATTATAGAAGTTCACGTAGAACAAGCTGCTCAACCTTTCCTCGCAATCAGCTCATTCTATACTTAGTCGTACTCAGTTGCAGGTGTTATGAGGTTTCTTTCCAATTAACGTTAACCAATTAGAGAGTGTGCACTTAACGCGTACCCATCCTGGCCGCCCAGACTCCCTGTCTCAGTGAAATTCACTCTTTGTGTGTCTGCACGCGTCTTTCCAAATATTTTAGAATCAGCTTCTGAATAATTTTTCCTGCGAAAAAGTAATCATTTTCGAGTTCAATGGCTGTAGAGGGAAAAAGAAAACGTGCTCCAAACTTCTCTTTATCATTCATCGCTGGTTTTGAAGTTCTAAACTCTAGACGAAGATCCATCCGAATGAGGGAATTTCCCTCCTGTTTACACTCACCAAATTTACATCGCCTGGAAAGCTTCTCTATGGACACAACTCAGTTTTACTTGGTGTCACGCCGTATGATCTATTCGTCTTTTCCACCAACCCATGAAACCCCGCCTTGTCTTTTCAAATGGCATTATCCCTCACTTCATCGTTGGCCTCCATTCCATTTCCTTGTTTCCAATTAAATGCTGTCCATTCTTCCTGACGTCTTTTCATTCCAGTCATCGTAATCCATGTCGTTTATTATCTCTTTATATCCCAGTATAGAAAGGATGCTGGGTCCAATGCAACACATGAAAACCCGCTCTAATGCTGGATACTGCCATTACCAATGTAGGGAAAATGGGAGCTAGTTCAGTAAAAAGTGAATCCGTTGGTTGTCGCACTATGGATCAATCCCTGACTGGGAAGTGTTTTTCCTCAATTTTTTCCCCTGTCTGAACATGTGCTAAAGCAACACAGAAAGGGATCATAGAATGCGTACAGTTCAGAAACATGTAACAAATGCACACCACTCCTTCAGGATTTAACCCTCACAGAACAATTCTTTACCCTTTTTCTCTTCATTTGCGCCTGAATAATGCACCTTACTGACCGTCGACTCAGTTGTCGGCAAATCATATCTCTGGCACTTTGAGACAGCAGTGATAACCAGTGAGCCACCTTGCGGCCCTGTACAATATTGCAAGGCACATGCGAACGCGTTTGAAATGCGATTCCTGTCAAATATGCTCTACTTTTGTGGTTGCCCTTATCAGGAATAATAATTCCTGATACCGTGACCAAGAAATGAACCCAACCCACAGCAGTGAAAGCGCTGCATCATAACCACTAGTCGTCCAGGAAGGACGTCATGTGTAATTGCATCTTCTCTTCACAGCACAGCTTTCTTTCCTTGCGATGAGAAATTTCTTCCAAAAAAGAATGTTCGTGACAAGGTCTGGAGATTTATCTGCCTTTGAACATTTTCTGAGACCTTCAGCAATTATTTTCCTGTAATAAGAAATATTCATCACTTTGTATTTCCATGATTTCTGCAGTCTCCTTAAGTGCAACAAACTGAACTATCTCAAACTGAACTATTCCATCTTGCTTGCATTTGGTCTGTATCTCTCTAATCATTTCTTCTTCATCTAAATATCCAAATGTCTTTCTAATACTGTAACAGCATCTCGATGTACCAATTGCTCCAGCAGTTGATTCCATATAGAAACCATCCTCTGTGTGAAGAGGTTATCTTGTCATTCCGTGTAAATCTTATGGGTTCTGGACTCCCGTATCCAAGGGAAAAAGACCTTTGCTGTTCACCTTCTCGAGAGCACTCATGATTTTATGAATCTCTATAAAGTCATCCTTCGATCTCCGATGCGGCAGTCCGACAAGTCAAAGCCGACACAGTCTCTCCTCGCTATATTACAATCGAGTCCTGGGAACATGAAAACGCTTTGTTGCATGAAGCAACACAGAGTGGAATGCAATCCAGCCGTTAGAAATATCACCTAATGTCAATTTCTTTGATGATTGGTAAAATAGTTTCAGAAAACGAATCGTCCTCTTCATACATGGAGAGTGAACATTCGGTCTTGCTTTCTCTACAGTAAAAACTGACGTGAAAAATTCGTTTAATGGCTCTTCCATCTGCTGAGCTCAAACGCAATGAAAACCTCTTTAATCTTTCTGGTACTATTTCTCGAATTGTTCTCTTGCCAGATATGTACTTGTAGACCCTCTTCGGATTATCTTCAGCCCTGGCCGATTCGATAATTTCCTATCCCCACTTTGTCTTCCTGGTCTGCATCTTATTGAAGTCCCGACAAGAAAGTCATTTGAACCCTGTGACAAACAGATTTTAATCAGCAAGGGATTCGAAGGATATCTGATATTGCCGGAAACTGTACCCGTGGATTACCAGATCAGCCGTAATCTCACTGAATAGTGAGAGCAGACTGTAGAAGTTGAATTGCTGACTTCTGCTCTTGCATCTTATTGTATTTTTTTTCTGGACTTCAAAATGCTTCTGTTTTTCCTTTATCAATAAATTTCCCGGGCATGAGAAGAAGAAGATTTCCAGTGCAAAGGCTGAAAACCAAATATCATTCCAGCATCTGATGATGTTGTCCAATTGATTGTTGCTTGAATATGATTCGCTTTTGAACATGGAAGGGAAAAGCATCATTCACAGTGTGGAGAAACTGTGTCTTGTACGTGTGGACAGGGATTCAACAGATAAACTGCCTTGTCAGAACATAAACGCAGTCAGACGAGGTCGAGGTCATTCGTCTGTTTCGAGTGTGGGATAGAATTCACTTGATCCACCACACTGTTTGAACAACAGCATTTCCACACAGGAATATATTTTTTAAATGCTCTGAAAGTGGGAAGCGCCTTAAAATCCCGGAGGATCTGTTGACCCATCAACGTGTTGACACGAATGAGAAACGTCAGTTGCTCTCAAAATGGGCCTGGATTCAAGTGGTTAATTAGACTCACTGTGCACCCGCCATCTCACTGTGTGGAGAGGCTGTTCATCTGCACTGCTGTGGGAAGAGATTTGATGTGAAATCCAAACTACTGAAACAAAAGCAAGTTCATAAGTGAAGGAAGTGCCTGGTTTTTACTGTGCTTCATCGTGTGCCAAATTCTCAACTAGAAGTTTTGGTTTCAATTCCAGCTTACTGTGGAGCTGTACCAATGAATTTAACTTTTTCTTAATTGGTGATTGACTGATGCCCATTGTGTCTTCTTTCCGATGAAGTTAATATTCCAGAAGAAACTAAATGTGTTCCAGTTTCCTCCTGTTATAGAGCAGCTAATTCATTCAAAATAAATTCTTCAAAGTGCCCGATTTTCTCCACATTGTCCAGACAGGAAATGCTTGTGTGACTGAGAAGTCACAAATGGTGCTAAATAATATGCAGTCAGGTGTGGCATTTGGGGCAATAGTCACCACTCTTTTCTCACAGGGCCAGGGCCCTTGCTTCTACTGCAGCATTGGGAGATATTTTGTGTGGAGTTTGCACAATCTCCCCATGTTTGTGTTATTTCCATTCCACGGCCCAAAGATGTGCAGGTTAGGAAGATTTGCAATTGCTAAATTATCCAAGGAAGTCTGGGTTAGACACTTAGCGATGGGAAATGCAGGGTTACTGAAGGAGGTTGGTGGATTATTCTGGGCGGGATAGTGTTTGGAAGGCAGGTGTGAACTAGTTGGTTAAATTGGCCCATCTCAGGGATTCCATGTTTCTGTGAGTCAAATAACCAACGCTTATTTTTTGATTGAACAATAGACATTGAAACAGCTCAGAACGATTGCGACTGAGACAATAACCTGCAAAACCCCTGCAGTGATGTGCTGGGTTTGGGCTGATTGACATTCAGAAATTGAAAGCATTTGGGCTGGATGGTTACACCAAGAGTTACATTGTTGAAAGCACGCATGTTCTCTTTAAAATAGTGTATTTTCTGAATGTTGAAGGAAATTAAGACAGCGTGCTTTGCTCCATGAATGAAAAGGCTGGGGGACGGGCTGTTCCAAAATAGATACAGGTCACACTTTTCGGTGAAAACCTGATATTGTTCTTGCTGTTTCGACAGCAACTCCCCTTGAAACACTTACATTAAATTATGTCCAGGGTCCCAGAAGCTAATAAATTTTCAATTTTTGTTTTGCTTTGGCATCTAGAATCTAATCAATTTATACAAATTAATATGTCATTGGAGTGTATATAAACCAATATTTTGAAAACCAGAGTGAGAGCTATTGCTGGAAAATTACCTGCCCATCTAACACTTCCCTGTCGAAGAAATTTGAAAGCACTCTCTATCAAAAGGTATCTTTTTCTGCAAAACGTACTCTGTAAAAATGCAAGTAGTGGAAACAATTGAGTTAAGCAGATAGAAGTTGGAAATAGCGGAGCACATACAAACTGTGTCGACACTGAGATGAATTTGATGTAATGTATAACAAATGTGTTATTGAAACAGCATGTTAATAGATTGCTTTCAGTTAAAGAAAAGAATATTGAGTTTGTTGATTATTTGTTTACTATTCGCAGTAGATTCAAATAAAATGTTGTTTTTTTCTTTAAGTGCTGGAATAGATTACGATTTGAGGAGAGGTTTTCCGAATGTTTGCTATTAATTAACGAGGGATTCCACGTCCTCGTTGTAACAATGTTTCCTTTGATTCGAACTGGCTCCAGTTTTGCAAAAGCTCTTCAATGATGTTGTCATTCGGACGCACCCTTAATTTCAAGGGCAGTCAGTCTCACCTTGCCTTGTGAATGCAGTATTTTATCTATTTTGGACTATTTATGTTATGAGGACAAAAGCTAAGTGCCTCTGATGGAACACGCAGTATAAGAGAACTGCTTATTGTTGACTGAGTACAACCTGAAAGCACAGTTATTGCTCACTGCCATCACTTTGCTGATGGTTGAGCATTAATTTACTGGACTAAGGGTTGGATTTGTCCTGCTTTTTTGGACTGGTCACAACTGGGCATTTTTATTAACCTGTATTAATATGAATGCCGTGGTTCCAATGCGCTGTTGTGAAAGCTGGAGCAGGGCATTGAGTATGATGACCATCATTCATTATATCGAAGGGAAAGAGAGACTTGATGGCCTAAATGTCCGCCTGTTATACCGATATATCAATGCTGGGGACATTTGGGGTGGAGGAACTAGTATAGAATCGTCCAGGGTCTCCATGATTTCACGCTTCTGCCTGGAGATTACTAAAATGTTTCCGTCTTACCTTGTGCACGGATTGTCCTGGGCGCCCCCGTCTGCCCCATTAAAGAGACAACCTTTGAGATAAGTAGCTCATTTCCAGTCTGCCTTGTTAGTAGTAAGGACAGAGTGAATATCTGTCACTTGCCTCATCCTCGTTCGCTCTGCGTTTGGTGGTTTAATCTTTCCACCCCCTACTCTTATTGGACAGGAGCCGCTGTCAATCACTTGTTAAGCGGACATATGCAGTATTATGTGAAGTGTTGGTGCAGACACAAACCGCGGCCTGGAGCCATACTGGCTGGAACACTGGGAATGTCAGAAATACCCAATGTTGGCCGAAATGTCTCAATAAGACTGTTTATTACTTTGTGTTAGCGTCAGCTGCATAGTTTCCTACAGTAACAAGCATAGTGTGAACATTCCGAACTGAGTATCGTCGAGTTACAAGGGATAGGGACTGTGGACAGTATTGAAAATTAAAAACACTGCCTTAAATCATCCCAGTATTTATTAGAGTTAACTAATCAGCATGAAGTGAAGCAGAAAGCAAGATGGCTCTCGAGATGGATTCAAGATGCAGTTGAGTACAAGCGGAAGAACAGGAACGAAGGGAAAACTGGCAGGTTGAGAGAAATCACATTGAAACAACAGTCTCTGGCAGTTAAACATTTCAGCCATGACGTTAAATTGGAGAAGGCAGACAGGAAATTCAAAACAATTTTTCAAAATCATGTGGGTACAGTACAAAATTTATGGTGAGAAAGTGTTCCCACTCGGAAAAGCTTTGAGAGAAAGAGTGGAGAATTAAAAAAAAAACAAAAGAAGAAAATGTGATGCAAGAAATAAACTTCACACAACGACATAGTTAGAATTTGAATTTTTTATTGATCTGTGTTTCAGGCTTTTCCAGTGAAGGGCATTAAAACATTATTTTATAGGGAAAATTACAGGATTACAGCGGGAGAAATCAGGGTAATGACACAAAATCAGAAAGCATATTCGGGGAATCGTGTTAACCCAAAGGGTTGAATGACCTCCTCTGTACTTGAACAATTCTGTGATTCAAAATTACTCATTGAATCTCCACACAATCACTCAAGAACATGGCACTAATATTTCATGTTCAGTCTGGTTGCTGAACAATGCTGTGATGAATTATTTGAGAGAATCATTGACTAACTTGAATTATCAAGCACATCACTGATTCCAGATGCAATTTTTTAAACAAAAAGCTTCATAAATAAATTATCCGGACCAGAATTTCGATTTTGTGGAAGCACGAGGAAGAATCTGGGAAACAGATTTATAACTTTGAGGTTAACAGAAAGGAAAAATGTTTGACACGAACTGGTTTCCCTAGGAAAATCCCTGTTCTATATTTGGCAGAGCTGAATTTTGTGCACTTTTTTCTAATTAATTAGAAAGACAGTATTTGCTGATGGGAAAATGAAACAAGACACGATACTGAGATCTGAAAGAGCCCTGCGTTTCATCAGCAACTGAACGCTACCTCTCAATGTGTTCATGTGACAAGTTTACTAACATTAGCATTATTGATTGCCAATGTGGGTAAATGGGCCATTCGGCTTAAAATGTCCACACCAACTTACTGCACAGCATTCATACGAGAGTCACCCATCTCCCCGCCAACTTTCCAAGAGCCGTCAATATAAACCTGAACACTGTGGGCAATCCACTTCACCAGCACACATTTGAACTGGAGGAGGAAATACGCACATTCAAGTGGAGATTGTGAAAATTCCACACAGACTACCACCCAAGGCCGAGGTTAAACCCAGATCCTTGGCGTTGTGAGGCAGCAGTGCAAACCACCGTAACAGCCTATTGGTATAAAATTGCAATAGTACATAGAAACTGAGTTGGTGTTCCAGTGAACAGACGATGGAAAGATTAAGAGTCAGTTACACAGCCATAAATTCACTTGCTTCCAAAATTTATATGTTTTCCCTGAACCCAATTCTGTGATTGTTTGATGTTTGCAAAGACCAGCCTCCTCAGCAGTGAATTGATTCAAATATAAGGAAATTTCTCACCGTTATCCAGGGCATCCTTCTTTCAGTTAGGGTAAGGATCGTGGATGTTACTGACAGAAAGGTCGGAGTAAACTCATATTATTTTCGGGTGAGCGGAATCACTATCATTCTCACTTTTCTTCTCTTATGTCTCACAGTAAAATCTATGACCGCTGTCTGTTAATACATTTCCGTTTTTCATGGGAACACTTTGATTTTTCACATAGTACTAATTCTCATGAATGTTCCCTGCCGCCAGAGATTCAATGTTAGTTGGACAGTGACATGGGAGAGGTAGTGAGCTCCTCTCTGACAATGGTGGATGGATCTCCACCATTCCTTGAAATCCCAAATTTTGTCTGTTCTCTGCCCTGATCAAACTGTGATCGCACACATAAGTACTCCATTCTCACATCCGGGGGGCAAATTAGATACAAATCCAATCCGTTCATTTATATGGATCCGTTTCTTTTGATTCATGTAACATTTGGCCATTCTAATTCTGTGATTGAGTCACTTAATGGTGTCAGGACATGAGCAGAAGCGGTCAAATTTAAAGTGCCCCGCTCAGTCAACTTTAAACCACATCTACAAACGTGTCTCTCATTCACTCCTAATTGTCACTTTAGCAACAAAAGCATTAATATTCAGAACAGCAGATGAACTCGCTTCCAATGTGTTTACACTGACAGTGTAATGAAAAGTCAATGTTCAGCTCAGCAAACAGATATTCAATGGAACTTTATGTAATGAGGGTGTCAAACTTATGACCTGATATTTAAAATCGCTTATTCTCCTAACATTGGAAAGTGGACAACACTAACAAGCTACAATCACATCTCTTATCAAGGCCAGGTAACTGTTTAAAAGCCATTCACTGAATTAAATTAACCATCAGAGACCAGCGACATGAATGCTTCCTCATTAAAAAGTCAGTGGAATCCTTAAGATATTTGAAAAGGAAACAGTAAACATTGGAGGAACTTTGTAACAGGTGTAGACCATTGAGCCCTTTGACGCCGTTCCAACATTTAAGGAAATCATGGCTCATCGGAGGCCAAAATCCATGTTCCTACCTTTTGCCTTTTGTTGCTGAAAGTGCTTCTGAACATGCATCTTGAATGGTCTGGCCCGAATTTTAGATGATGAGCACTATCAACACAGAAATATTTTTTGTGAACAGCCAAACATGCTGACTAAATGCAAAATAGAGTCTGAGGTGTACAAAAAATATAGGCTTCCGAAAAATATTCCTTCACACTGTCAGGGGTCGAAGGAGCAAGAGCCACATAACCAACAAAAGTATTCAGATGTCAACATTTGATGTAAAGGCAAAAATAGTGCTGGAAAATGGGACGAGGATCTGCAAGCCGTTGATTCTGACAAGAGCACGTAGAGGAGATTGGTGGCTGATGACCAAACAGTACAACCCCGTTCTACAGGCATGCTTGGTGGTCTATTGGTTCGGATTTTGCACTTTTACCACTGCGTCCCGTCTTCGATTCCCTGCCAGTGAATCAGAACCTTATTGTTCCTGACAACCGCAACAGCAAACGCACAGCATCTGTGACAGGATTCCTTGCAAAGCCTCGGATCAATTAACCGCCCCGAGAACATCAGAGTCAATGTACTGGGTAATCCCTGTTCCGTCGGTCAGGTCAGCCATAATTCTCCTCAGATTCTACTTCCCAGTGAATTTCTGAGCATTTTAAATCCTAAGATTGGGTATTCTTTTCGTTTCATTGCCATTCCCTGCAGCCACAGTAATTGGATTGCTGGGATTGGAAAGTTGTGTGTGAGCAGCGTTTCGGACTAACCCAGTCAGTGGTTATGCAACAGTGGGGAGAGGGGGTGGCCTGCTGTGTGAGTAACGATCTTAATCGTTCGAGTAAGTGATTGGAATCCGAGAATGGCAGAACCATGGCGTAATGGTGAAACCACACCCACTCCTTCCCTTTCCTTTAGAATAAACTCGTACATTCTCTCTCACCATAACTTCGCCATTCTCCCATTCCAGTGGGACTGACTGTTATGTCCTATTTGGCAAGTTTACTCACTATTGTTCTGTATTTGGTGGAATTCTGTACTGCATAGGCTGTCGGGTCTTGCTCATTAAGTATATTCAAATCGAAGAAAGACAACGTTGTAAAGTTATGAAGAGTCATGAAGAAAGTTATCAAATCAGACATGAGCTCAGTTCATGGTGGAACAGACTTGGCGTGAATGGTCTCTTTCTGCTTCTAAAAAATAGCTGTGTTAAAATGAATCTGCAAAGATGATCTGAGTAAAGCTCGCCAAGTTAAAAGTATGTGGATCCACTTGGGGCACTGAAACGATGTGAGACCTGCAAAGGTCAACACACAAAGAAGAGTCAATTGGGTGATTGATCCGGAATGGTCAGTACACCAGGATAAACAGGAAAAATAACCTTCAGAGCACACATTGATTCTGGCTCCAGTTAGCCTATAATCGGTTCTAACAAACCACCATCGGTCTTCCTTATTCCGATGGCCTCCTCTGTTCTTGTTTTGAGCGAATGCACGTCTGGCAATAGCAGCTGATATTACGGATGTGGATCTGTGACATGGAGGGAAATGATTCTGACTGTTTCACGCATAATTCTGCTTCTAAAGTTCAGTCAGCATTTCCTATTAATTACTATATTTGGTAACACTTAACAGACCATGGCATTGGAATTCTTGAATCCTAGTGACCGACTACCATGGAAGAACTCTGTTTATACCACCCTCAACACTGTGCGTTTTAGCATTACATCCAGCTATGTTTTTGTACATGCTCCCTTCGGCTCTCTCTGGGTTGTGTTACACTGACATCTTACATGTTACACAGGCTATCAGTGCTTCTAAGAGTTTGCAGGTTCTCTCTCACATAGCAATGCATTGGTTCTGTAGCTCAGTGGTTAGAACGTTGGCCTTGTAAAGTAAAAATGCACATGAAATATCCCATTCTTCTTTGTCTTTTCAGGAATTTGAGGAAGACCATTTGGAAGGATACTAATATGCTGATGTAAGCAATATTCTAGTGAGTAGGAAGAGCCAGTCGAGGCCGCAGAAACTGCAGAGTTACATGGAATTAATGTGGGATGTGCACGTACAGGGAGGGACCATTTGCTTCCTTTACTATGGTAAACAGAGTCTGGTGTTGAAGTCTGACATGGGACGATAATAGCCAAGTGTGTGAAATCCTGTTTTTTTGGGGTTCGTCTCTCACCTTACATCTGTCACTCTCGGGTGAACGGATTTTCATGTTTCGCTCTGTGGGTCAAAATGAGGTTCAATTCCTCAAGTTAATGTTAATAAAATTGACCCATCTCAAACTTCACCCCCATTATTTGTGTCGTTTAGTTGAAACTGGTAGGGAGAAAACACCACTAACATGAAACTTGTGAATGTCAGTGCACATAAGGCTATAGTCCAGGGTTGATAAAATGGGATGATGTGCTTGTTTACTTGCTGATTACTCTCGAGGACTCAATCATTTTGGAGGAGGAACTTATCTCCAGTGAAATAAAACCAAAAACTGTGTCATTAAGAAACGAAGCAACGATGTCTGTTGTCACCCCTGGTGATGCATTGGTTGTGATTCAGCACTTTCAGCGCCGCAGTCCGAGCTGAATTGCCGCTCAAAACCGTGACCGAACTTTGATCCTGACATGCAGTAGGGAAAACGAAAACATTTATCAATGATCGGGTGGTTGAATCGGGAACTCACCGTCAGGGTTTGCAGGGGCAGGAACCACATAACCAACAAAGATATTCCGATGTCAACATTTGATGTAAAGGCAAAAATAGTGCTGGAAAATGGGGTGAGGATTGGCAAGCCGTTGTTTCTGACAAGAGCACGAAGAGGTGATTGATGGCTGATGACCAAACAGTACATTCCCGTTCTATGGGCATCCTTGGTGGTCTATTGGTTCGGACTTTACACTTTTACCACCGTGTCCCGTCTTCGATTCCCTGACAGTGAATGAGAACTTTATTGTTCCTGACAACGGCAACAGCAAACGCACAGCATCTGTGACAGGATTCCTTGCAAAATCTTGGATCAATTAATCGCCCCGAGAACATCAGAGTCAATGTACTGGCCTCTGACAGAAGGGGCAGATGCCTGGATAATCCCTGCTCCGTCAGTCAGGTCATCTGTAATTCTCCACAGCTTCTGCTTCCCAGTGAATTTCTGAGGATTTTAAAACCTGAGATTGGGTATTCTTTTCGTTTCATTGCCATTCCTTGTAGCCACAGCAATTGGTGGCTGGGATTGGAAGGTTGTGCGTGAGCAGCGTTTGGGACTAATCCAGCTTCCACCTCTGTGATGACCCTGGGACATTGAATTGGATATCCTCAGGGACATTTATGGAAAGGACTTTTGCTTTTGACTATCTAGAATTGAATTCTTATCTCAGCTTCACAACAACACTTCATAAGTTTGTGAGAGCCGAAAGTCCTTGCTGCCGAGAACAGCAGTATTCGAACCTGCAATTGCCTAATGTGTAGATAGGCGCATTACCCATTGCGCCACTGGAAACGGCTTGGAAAAAGCCTACAAGCATTGCTATTGATTCGTAGTCAGGCGCGTTACCCATTGCGCCACTGGCCCCGAGCTTACTTTGGGCGTGCATGCTGCAAATTAGTATTGTCAACACGGATATGAACAATATGATCCCCTTAATTATCGGAGCTTTCGAGTAAATTAATGAGCTGTGAGTTTTCGCAGGAAATTGACTAATATGAAACGAGCTAAAATTTGTTTCTTTCGCTCAGTGCAGAGTCAGCCATATGAGAAAGCATTGCCTCTGTTTCTCTCTGCACAGATTAGATTTCCTACAGAGTGGAAACAGGCATTTGGCCGAACAAGTGCCCACCGACAGTTCAAAGTGTAACCCAGAAGACTCAACATCCTCTGACTAATACACCTAATAGTATCAGCAATTTTTGCATGGCCAATACAACTGACAATATTTGAATAGAGAGAGAAAATCATAGAACCCGGAGGAAACCCACGCATATTCGACGATTATGCTCAACCTTCACAGAGACAGTCGTTCAGTGCTGGAATCAAACCCGATCCATGCCTCTGCTGGGGTGCAGTGACAACGATTGAACACTTCCACGAGTTGAAAATTGGCAGTATTTCTCTTTACAACAGATACATATACCTTGGGAAAGATATTCCCTCAATCTTCAAAGATGTGCACTGCTAAGATCTATTTCACTTCAGATTAAAAGAGCTTTGCATCCTTTCCCTCAGACAGATGTCAAAATGCTCCCTGCTCCATGTGAACAGGCGCTGCACCCGGTGCGGTTGGACCTCACAGCCTGTTGTCCCAATGTTCCCTTCTCAATGTCAATAGAAACTGCTGCAGGTGAGGTTAGACCTGCCAGCCTGATATTACAATAGTCCCTGCTGCTCCATGTCAAAAGAAATTGCTCCACGTGAGGCTCAAACACCCAGCCACGTGTCACAATGCTCCCTGCTCCACAACAATAGAAGCTGCTCCAGGTGACGTTAGAGCTTCCAGCCTCGGCACTTCACGCACCTCTGTACCGAAATAGATGGATCTCGCCCTCATCGATTACATCACTGTTGCCACAGGTGCGTGCTCTTCCCCATCACAATTTCCAATTGGATCTTCCGAACTGTATCACTCGGTTTCTCTGATTCTGGGCCTGTGAACTGGGATTACATCATATTTCGCAGCAGTGTTTACTTGATTTTGTGAGCAAATTGGAGAAGAAAACCGATGTTAAACTACATTCCTGTTGGGAAATACATTTCAACAATTCCCTGCAGTATCCCTTAAGCCTTTGAAGTTTTGTAGAAATCCATCAGTCTCAGCATTCAACAACTCAAGTTAAAAATTCACCCCACCCTGAGTACCCACATCTCAGACACTGTTTGTCAACTATTACTGTTGTGCCTGTTAAGCTGTTCCTGATATATCCTCTGACACTATCCTTACTGCTTTTGAATAGCATTTTTACATGTGGCACGGGAAACGTGCTTTGCCTTGTGCCGAACGCAAGTTCAGCGTCAGTCTGAGTTATGGTAAAATACATATTTCACATTGTTTGCTACGTAATGCCTGATGTCCCATTGATCCCTTCTCAATGTCAGTAAAAACTGCTGTAGGTGAGGTTGGATCTCCCAGCTTGATATTGCAATAATTTCTGCTGCTCCGTGCTTCGCAAACGGGGAGTGGAATCAGTACCATACACCATGAAAATACGCTTCGAGGCGATGATTTCGCGCCTTCAAACACCCGCTTTCTTCCATCTCAGAGTTTCAGATATCAGGATTCAAACCCATCCTTCCTCGGAGATTTCTCTCCCTCTACAATCACTAACCAGCCTTGACGCTGCCCCTGCGATTTCACTGATGCATTCCACAATCTAACATAGAACATAGAACATAGAACATAGAACAATACAGCACAGAACAGGCCCTTCGGCCCACGATGTTGTGCCGAACTTCTAACCTAGATTAAGTACCCATCCATGTACCTATCCAAATGCCGCTTAAAGGTCGCCAATGATTCCGACTCTACCACTCCCACGGGCAGCGCATTCCATGCCCCCACCACTCTCTGGGTAAAGAACCCACCCCTGACATCTCCCCTATACCTTCCACCCTTCACCTTAAATTTATGTCCCCTTGTAACACTCTGTTGTACCTGGGGAAAAAGTTTCTGACTGTCTTCTCTATCTATTCCTCTGATCATCTTATAAACCTCTATCAAGTCACCCCTCATCCTTCGCCGTTCCAACGAGAAAAGGCCGAGAACTCTCAACCTATCCTCGTACGACTTCCTCTCCATTCCAGGCAACATCCTGGTAAATCTTCTCTGCACCCTCTCCAAAGCTTCCACATCTTTCCTAAAGTGAGGCGACCAGAACTGCACACAGTACTCCAACTGTGGCCTAACCAAAGTCCTGTACAGCTGCAACATCACTTCACGACTCTTGAATTCAATCCCTCTGCGAATGAACGATAATACTCCATAGGCCTTCTTACAAACTCTATCCACCTGAGTGGCAACCTTCAAAGATCTATGTACATAGACCCCAAGATCCCTCTGTTCCTCCACCTGACTAAGAACCCTACCATTAACCCTGTATTCCGCATTCTTATTTGTTCTTCCAAAATGGACAACCTCACACTTGGCAGGGTTGAACTCCATCTGCCACTCCTCAGCCCAGCTCTGCATCATATCTAAGTCCCTCTGCAGCCGACAACAGCCCTCCTCACTGTCCACAACTCCACCTATCTTCGTATCATCTGCAAATTTACTGACCCACCCTTCGACTCCCTCATCTAAGTCATTAAAAAAAATTACAAACAGCAGAGGACCCAGAACTGATCCCTGCGGAACTCCACTTGTAACTGGGCTCCAGGCTGAATATTTACCATCTACCACCACTCTCTGCCTTCGACCGGTTAGCCAGTTTTCTATCCAATTGGCCAAATTTCCCTCTATCCCATGCCTCCTGTTTTTCCGCATAAGCCTACCATGGGGAACCTTATCAAATGCCTTACTAAAATCCATGTACACTACATCCACTGCTCTTCCCTCATCCACATGCTTGGTCACCTCCTCGAAGAATTCAATAAGACTTGTAAGGCAAGACCTACCCTTCACAAATCCGTGCTGGCTGTCCCTAATCAAGCAGTGTCTTTCCAGATACTCATAAATCCTATCCCTCAGTACCCTTTCCATTACTTTGCCTACCACAGAAGTAAGACTAACAGGCCTGTAATTCCCGGGGTTATCCCTATTCCCTTTTTTGAACAGGGGCACAACATTCGCTACTCTCCAGTCCCCTGGTACCACCCCCGTTGCCAGTGAAGACGAGAAGATCATTGCCAACGGTACTGCAATTTCCTCTCTTGCTTCCCACATAATCCTAGGAAATATCCCGTCAGGCCCGGGGGACTTGTCTATCCTCAAGTTGTTCAAAATGTCCAACACATCTTCCTTCCTAACAGGTATCTCTTCTAGCTTACCAGTCCATTTCACACTCTCCTCTTCTACAATACGGTCCCTCTCGTTCGTAAATACTGAAGAGAAGTACTTGTTCAAGACCTCTCCTATCTCTTCCGACTCAATACACAGTCTCCCACTACTGTCCTTGATCGGACCTACCCTCATTCTCGTCATTCTCAGGTTTCTCACATACGCATAAAATGCCTTGGGGTTATCCTTGATCCTATCCGCCAACGATTTTTCATGCCCTCTCTTAGCTCTCCTAATCCCTTTCTTCAGGTCCCTTCTGGCTATCCTGTATCCCTCCACTGCTCTGTCTGAATCCTGTTTCCTCAACCTTATGCAAGCCTCCTTCTTCCTCTTTACCAGACATTCAACCTCTCTCGTCAACCAAGGCTCCCTCACACGACCATTTCTTTCCTGCCTGATAGGTACATACATATCATGGACACGTCGTATCTGCTCTTTGAAAAAGTTCCACATTTCCACCACATCCTTCCCTGACAGCCTATGCTCCCAACGTATGCTCCTCAAATCCTGCCTTACAGCATCGTAATTTCCCTTCCCCCAATTATAAAATCTACCTTGTTGTGCGCACCTATCTCTCTCCATAACCAAGGTGAAAGTCACAGAATTGTGGTCACCATCACCAAAATGTTCACCCACTAACAAGCCCACCACTGGTCCCGGTTCATTACCGAGTACCAAATCCAATATGGCCTCCCCTCTGGTTGGACAATCTACATACTGCGTTAGAAAAGGTTCCTGGACACACTGCACAAACACCGCCCCATCCAATCTACTTGATCTAAAGAGCTTCCAATCAATATTTGGGAAGTTGAAGTCGCCCATGACTACGACCCTGTGGCTTCTGCACCTTTCCAAAATCTGTTTCCCAATCTGTTTCTCCACATCTCTGCTGCTATTGGGGGGCCTATAGTAAACACCCAACAAGGTGACTGCACCTTTCCTATTTCTGACTTCAGCCCATACTACCTCCAGAGGCAGATCCCCCTCAAACTTCCTTTCTGCAGCCGTTATACCATTTCTAATTAGCAATGCCACCCCCCCTCCTTTTTTCCCACCCTCCCTAATCTTACTGAAACACCTGTCACCAGGAACCTCCAACAGCCATTCCTGTCCCACATCTATCCACGTTTCCGTGATGGCCACAACATCGTAGTCCCAGGTACCGATCCACGCCTTAAGTTCAACCACCTTATTTCTGATACTCCTTGCGTTGAAGTATACGCACTTGAGCCCATCTCTGTGTCCGCAAGTAGTCCCTGTCAGTGCTACCTTCTCCACAGCCTCCCTACAGTCTTGGGCATCCTGACAAACAGCTAACCTACTTGCTGGACTACAAGTCCGGATCCCATCCCCCTGCCAAATTAGTTTAAACCCCCCCGAAGAGTGCTAGCAAACGTACCCCCCAGGATATTGGTGCCCTTCTGGTTCAGGTGCAACCCGTCCTGTTTGTACAGGTCCCACCTTCCCCAGAATACAGTCCAATTGTCCAAATATCTGAAGCCCTCCCTCCTACACCAGCCTTGCAGCCACGTGTTCAACTGCACTCTCTCCCTATTCTTTGCCTCACTGTCACGTGGCACCGGCAACAACCCAGAGATGACGACTCTGCACATTACACCGTGCAGTCTGTGTTGCTGGGGTGCTGTAGCTGGGTGAACGTGCCTCTAACCAGCATCGGGACCTTTTAAGCAGTCGTGACATTCAGCTGCCGCGGTTGTGAGATTAATCATCATACAGCAGCATTTACTGACGTAGACCAGAAATTATTGGAGCATCAGGCTCAGGAAGATGATGCAGCGCAGTATGGAGTAAAAGCGAATTTATTGCAAATGAACATTTTGTGTAGCTTTCTGCCTCATTTATTCCATTTGTTTATTCCGCTGTCGTCTGACTATTTGTGCAGTTCTGCAATTCACATTAAATCAGGGATAAAGTAGCACTGGGAACGGTGGAGAAGAGATTCAACAGGATTTTAGCTGATTGAAAATTTTGAGTTGTGAAGAGAGAATGGACAGACTGGGGTTATTTTTCTGAAAGAAGATTAGATTTTGTAAAGGCATGATTGAGGTATTAAATAATGAGGGGCATGCGTGGGGTAGACTGAAAGAAATGTTTACTTTTGATCGATCACCGCGGGAGATAGATTTAAGGTAAAAGGCGGAAAGAGTTGTAGAGATATGCAGTAAAACCTAAACAGCCAACGAGGGTTTCAATCTGGATCTCACTCTGTGGAAGGGTCAGAGAAGTAGACACCAGCATAACCTTCACTGGTATTTCGATGTGATTTTGTGATGCTGAGCCATACAAGGCCTAGTAATGGAAAGTCAGATGAGGATAATCAAGTTGTTGTTTCTGACAAGAGCGCTTACAAGGGGCTTGACAGTTGTCACGCCAGCCATGTGCTTGATTCTTGAAGTCATACTTGCTGGGCAGTATGTAATGGGCAGGATTCAGTGCTTTCACCACTTTGGTCGGAATTAGATTTTTAGCCAGGGAGACCGGAACTTATTTTACTCCCAGCATCACCAACAAAAAAAGTGGAGCATCTGTCATGTTAGTCCGTTCAATGCCTCGGATGAATTAATGTCCTCGAGAACATCAGAGACAATCTTTCATCCTGTTTCAGAAGAGGAAGGTGCCTCGGAAATCCCTGATCAATCCAACAGTTCATTCTTCATTTTCCTTTGAAACCGCTTCACAAGGATTTTCTAAAGATTCTCAAAACTGCAACTTGGCTACTCATTTTATTTCCTTGCCATTTCAAGGAGGCGCAGTGATTGGGTCAGTGCGTTATGGAAATGGAAAATTACCCATGAGCAGTGTGTTTAACTATTTCTGCTTCCACTTCTCTGATGATGTTGGGGCATTGACTGAAGATTCCTGCAAATCAGGAATTCAAACGTCGACTTGGCTTCAGTTCAAAGGGCACGATTGGTTTGTCAGTTTAATAAATCCCTGCATTGCTCTCGAGCCAGGTACGAGTCGAATCGACGCTCTTCTGACACGGACTCAGGGGCGTTATCCATTGCTGGTTGAGACATGAATGGCAAGACGTGCAGCATGTGGGAGACAGCATCACCACACAGACATATTTCCTCAATGTTAAGACATGTGTAACCGATTATGAATAGTCTCTGAGAGATTCACGTGGCATAGATTCGCCATGGACTAAATGGACTGTCCGGCTTCTATCTGCATGGGAATTACGCCACGTGTTTAAGCAGTCCCTCGTTCTATCGCTGGGATAGAGGGTAAAACAATGGCTCATTTTTAACTCTATATTCTGCGATGTGCTGTCAGTAGCAACGTAGCTCCGGGCCCGGGTCTTGATGACTGTCAGTGAGTGAACATTTCTCTTGGATTCTCTTCATCTGCGACAGTGATGGCTCAGATATCGCAGCAAAGAATCGGACGCCCGTTTTGCATTGGACATTCGGCAGGATTGCTGCGAGAAGAATTCTGAACACCACACAGACTGTACTCAAGAGAACTCATATGATTTACCAGAAGAAAGAATCTCCAGTGTCAATTTATCCCTTTCCCGCCAGCTCAGCATCTTTCTATTTCTCGG
Organism: Chiloscyllium plagiosum; assembly: GCF_037043375.1. Classification (NCBI taxonomy): domain Eukaryota; kingdom Metazoa; phylum Chordata; class Chondrichthyes; order Orectolobiformes; family Hemiscylliidae; genus Chiloscyllium; species Chiloscyllium plagiosum. The sequence continues at coordinate 51,651,041 of NW_028270171.1, forward strand.
ATAAGAGACATTTGGTGAAAATCCACAAATCAAGTTGCAAACTTCCTGTCGTGTAATTGACTCCTTCCGTCGCAGGTTATTCACACTGAGCAGAAGAGCGAAAGGACTCTGCCCTCACCCAGCACAGAATGGGAGTGGAAGATGAAATAGTCGATTACATTACGGTGGACTGATTGGTGCTTGTTTTCCAGAGATATCCTCTGCAACGCTCTGCATAATAGCATCCTAGTGTGGTGTTCAGAATTCTTCTCGCAGCAATCCTGCCGAATGTCCAATGCAAAACGGGCGTCCGATTCTTTGCTGCGATATCTGAGCCATCACTGTCGCAGATGAAGAGAATCCAAGAGAAATGTTCACTCACTGACAGTCATCAAGACCCGGGCACGGAGCTGCGTTGCTACTGACAGCACATCGCAGAATATCGAGTTAAAATATCTCTGGAAAACACATAGAAACAAAGTTGTCCACTAGTGGAGACAGCCCGGTCCCTTTTTATGAGACGAACAGCAGCATCAGGGAGCAGGGAGTCAGAATGGGAAGCAGATACTCTGAAAACACTTTGATGTTTTGAATTCTGGAGCAATGTGGAATGGATTTTAAACTGAGAAAAAGTCAGCTTCTGGCAGAGTGGGCAGAGCAACCAGGCTGTGGCTCATTGCTCAAGGGATTTATTTTTCTTTCGGGTTTTCAGTGATTTGGTTATACCGTTCAAATTCCGGAAGGATCCATGTGTCCTGTCTGCACCTCCGCAAAAATGTTCGCTCGATTATCTCAAAAGGTAGATTCTCTAAATGACGTCGGACAGCCTGAAGTCAGGATGGGCATGATCGAGCATTGCAGTAAATGCGACAAAGGGAAGCACATTGAAAATTGCAACATGTATTTCGGATTGTTCGCTGTGTCAATCCGACTCCAAATGAATTTTTCAAGGGCATTATTGTTCAGATCTGCACGTGAAACTTCAGTTAGTGTGGATGTGAAGTGATTGGCGACAGCGCTGAGCAGGTTGATGTGAATGGTGTAGTGAATGTGCAATGTCAGCTGTGAAGGTAGATTGGAAAATTGTGTCAGGTCCTGGAGAACAGAAAGCTGAAAGCTGGGCTTCCCTTACCACGGCAAGTGGTGAAAATCCTGCACCCTCACCAACTCCCTCACCTCTGTGCATCGCCCCATAGATACCTTCCACATCCGGCAGAGTTTACTGCATATGCCAACATCTGTTCGTTGTTCTCGTCGTGGTCTCCTTGACTTTGGGGAGACAGGATGCTATTATGCAGAGCGTTGCAGAGGATATCTCGGGAAAACAAGCACCAAACTGTCCACCGTAATGTAATCGACTATTTCATCTTCCACTCCCATTCTGTCATGGCATGCAAGTCCTGGGCCTCCTCCCCCATCAAATACAAGTTGCACGATGAGTGGAGGAAGACCACCTCAACTATCTCTTTGGGACCATCCAACAACTCGACATCAACATTAACTTCTCCAGTTTCTTCTTCTCCCCTCCCCTCCCCCCAGCGCAGGTCAAAACCTCCAAAACGGCACCGCCCTCTTGAACTGACCTACCTGTCCATTTTCCTTCCCCCACCTATCGTTTCTACAATCTGCTCTGACCTATCACTGTCTCCCCTCAACCTGCATCTACTGATTGCCTTCCCAGTTCCTTGGTCCTAACTTCACTCTTAACTCTAGGCCCACGCACCTTCCAATTTGTCTCTCAATCCCGTTCCACCCCCACCCGCCCCATTCCTGATGAAGGGCTAATGTCTGAAATATCGATTTTCCTGCTCCCGACGTTGCCTGAACAGCTGTGGTACTCCAGCCCTCCACTATTTTAATCTGCTTGACCTTTTCTATGTCGAGAATGCTCTCAACAGAGAAAATAATGACGTGAAAATTCTCCAATGCCAGAAACGATCCAGACCGACTTGGCAGAAATGGAAAGTCACGAGGTAACTAATTATAAATGACACGAGGAAAAATGTGTTCGCAAAGGGAGTGGTGCATGTCTGTAACTCACTGTCTGAGATTGACAAGGAGTAAAACTCCATGGATGCAAAATGGAATTCAATGTTAACCTCAAAAGGAACAATGTTCAGAGTTACATGGAGAGAGCAATAATATGACAGCAACGTTGGCTGCCCAGCCTACTTCTGCGCTGTGACACACTTTGCGATTCTGAATGAAATCGCATTTGGTACTACAGAATGTGGGACATTTGACAACACGTATATTCTGCCCAAAAGCAATGAAGGATTTATGACTCCATTCTCAAAGTTACATGCTACATGAAGGTGGAAAACTAAGTATTTCTCTGAATGACTGAGAGCTTTCTTTGCAGTTATTAAGCTCAGGTGAGCGGAGTGGCGCATTTAGAGCTTAAAGGTGTGCAACCCCCGCTGTCAGTGTATCAAAGCCGTCTCCTCCTTTGTGGCAATTCCGCGAGCAATACAATTTGCTGTGCTTCCAGGAAGTAGCTGAGATGTGCACAGGGGAGGTGATACGCCTGTGAATGCCTTAATACCATTCTTTTCTTCTCCGTTGGTCTGCTATGTTCTAAATTATGCAACCTCTCTTCACTGAGATGGGCATAAAGTCGTGAAATTGTAAAAAAATAGTCAGTTGTGATGTGTTTTACGCCCTGCTGTAATTTCCCACTCTGTCTCACACAGCGACGTCCTCCCAACCGATTAAATTTAACAAATATAAGACTGAACCAAATCAATGTCTGCAATTAGATTTTACCAACACAGTGTGACATTCAGTCTCACCGTTAATATGGAGAAATCCTGTTTGGATGTAGATTTGCTCGCTGAGCTGGAAGGCTCATTTCCAGACATTTCGTAAACTTACTAGGAAACATCTTCAGTGAAATTCATACGAAGCCATGCAGAAAATTTGTGCTTTCTATTTATATGTTTGGGTTTCTTTGGGAGAAAGCCGGCAGACTTCTGACCCTTCTGTTGAATAAAGATCACATTTACTGTGTCCAGTGAGTGGAAATATTTGCTGTTGCTGGGAAACATTGCTTTCTGAAACATAAAATTGGGTGTCCATAAATTCTGTAATAAAATATCAGTACATAAAACTAAACACTACACTGTCACCAACTGAACGAAGGGTGACAGAGGGAGGCGGTTGTGTGTTTATTCCCCACGCTGAACAGTTCGTTTTTTTTTAAATTCTCACACCGAGTGAAGAGAGCATTCACCAAAACGCTGGGCATTCCAACTCCCTGAAATACTATTCACAAATAAAACTGACAGCAACACTTCTCGTGTAATCCAAAGAAGCTGGAAAGAACATTTTGACCAATGACTATCCGCACACAGCACATTTGTTGACATGGAAAACTCAGGGAGGGAAACATCCGCAACACACCACGAGCCTGACGTGATTTGAACACGCAGCTTTCCGATCTGCAATTAGATGTGGCAAAAGCCCACAGCCACACATTTATTACAGAACTCCATAAAGTAACGCTATTTTACTGCGACATTTTTACGTTATGACGAGCAACACAGGCCTAAGATTAATGCCTGTACTGTCTCGCTCGATCTCTACTCCTCTGCCTCTCGAAACAACGCCTCCTTCTGTCTGTCTGTGTTTCTTTTCACTCTCACACTCACATATTTCCCCCCTTCTGCAATTCATTGTATCAACCTCTCTTTCCTCGGCCATGCCCCTCCTGCCATGCCCCTCATTGATTCGGCTCTAAACTTACCTCTGGGGAGACTGATTCGAGTCTGTACGTCACCGGGTGGATTCAGGACAGAGACAACAACCGAGACAACGAGAGACAAAGAATGTGTGTGAGGTAAAATAGATGCGGACTCGGTTTCATTAACATTTTCTCGATATCGACCAGTACATTCAGCCATTTATGCACAATAGTTTTTGAAATTCACCAAGGAAATTCATCATGTATATCAGAAATAAAAATATCCCATGAGAACAGTTGATGAACCATAAGCCAGTCCCGGAATCACGTATGAGTGACATGTACAACTGTAAAATCCTGTCGTTGGAAAAACATTCCATTGAATGGTCCAGTATCACGTGACACGTGACAAACCATATTCATGTACCAGGGGCCAGCTCATGCCCTATGAGGTCACGTTGAAGCTGGAAGCCTCGGAGACAGTTTATGAAGTAAACTTCCTTGAGGTTCAGGCAGGCCTGCAACGGGAAGCATTGATTGTTCAGCTCACATGGGGACATATCTCTACATTAAACAGACTGGAGGCAAACCTGCATTCCTTCTACTTAAAATGGAAAACACATCCCCCGAAATCCCTCAGGTAGGTTTGGGAGCATTTATTCCAGATGTTGGCTAATGATTTCTGTGGACACTTGTATAAAGTTTGACATGGTGAGAAACAATGCTGGCAAGATGGATGCCGATTGGAAGTTTAGCCCAGAGCCTGAAATGCTAGACCAATACTTAAAGCTGTGTTTTAAATCTAGCCTGATTACAGTAGAGAAAGACACCATAAGGCGAAGTTTGTCCGTGTTTTTAAGAAAGACAGAAGTTTGATGACAATTGAAACTAAGGAAATGACAGATAGATTGCAGAATTGCTTTGAATGTAATAACAGAAAACGTCGTTTCCTGGTGACATGGATGAGTTTGCTGGGACTGGGATCAAGCTGCCGCCATCTCTCCACAATGGAAGTCTCAGCCTGTATTTTGATACAGTAAAGCTGATAGAGGAGAAATGCTACTTCAGTGACTGCAGTCTGAAGCTGAAAATTGCTGACACCCAGGCTTCAGAATCTTACAGAACATTTTTACACCTCAGACACTGTGGTGTATTTCGTCAGCATATTAAGCTGTACACCAAAATATTAGTGACTTAATATGATTCCTTATCTAAGAATTAGGATTAGACCATTCAAGGTGCAGGTTCAGAATAACTTCAACACACTGTGTTTGTCAGATGTTTGGAGCTCTTTTGGACATTCAGCAGTGTAAAGTGAATGATTTGTTATCTTTAATTCTGAGATAGACAGTTTTTATTGCAGAAGAGACAGTCACACTCCGTAGATTAACTATTAAAAATCAGTCAGTGGTCAGGGACAGAAGGGTGTGAGTGTGAGTGAGGCTGATATAGCGAACCAGTGGGTAGTACTGAAGGTGTCTCAGCCCTTCAACTTAATAGGTATGAGGTAGTTGCTCCCTGTGTGACTAACAGAGCAAATGGAACAATACAGTGCAGAACAAGCCCTTCGGCCCACAATTTTGCTCCGACTTGTGAACTGATTCATGCTCATCTGCCTACACTATCCCAGCATCGTCGATATGCTTCTCCAAGAATTACCTAAATGCCCCAAATTTGGATGAGTTGACTACATTAGCGGGCAGGTCATTCCACACACTTACAATTCTCTGAGTAATGAACTTGCGGCTGACAAGTGCCTGAAGTCTCTCACCGGTCAACTTGCAACTGTGCCCTCTCGTACTAGCTGACATCATCATCCTCGTAAGAAAGTTTATCACTTTCTTTCCTACTTTATCCTCAGATCATCTTGTATGCCTCTGACAAATTCCCTCTGAGCCTTCTTCTCTCCAGTGAGAACACAATCAAGTCTCTCAGCCTTTCCCCATAAGATCTTCCCTCCAGATCAGGCAACATCCTAGGAAATCTCCTCTGCACATTTTCCAATGCTTCCACATCCTTCCTGTAATGCGGGTTCAGAAGTATACACAATATTCCAAGTGTGGCCGCATTAGCATTTTGTAGAGTTGCAGAATGACATTATGCCTCCAGAACCCAATCCTTCTACCAATAAAACCTAACACGTTATATGCCTTCTTATCAGCATTATCGACCTGTATGCCAAGTTTCAGGAATCTTTGTACATAAGACACCAAATTACTCTGTCCACCAACACTACCAAGAATATTTTCATTGACCCAATATTCTGCCTTCCTGTTATTCTTCACAAAGTGGGTCACACAGGTTTATCTGCATTGAACTCCATTTTCCACCCTTCAGTCCAAACCTGCAGTTTATCAAAGTCCCCCTGCAACCTGCATCATCCTTCCACACTCTATGCGACTCCACCAACATTCGTGTCATCGAACATAAAACACAATGCAGCGCAGAATACGCGCTTTGGCCCTCAATGTTGCGTCGACCTTTGAACGAATCTAACCTCAGCCCCCGACACAATCTCATCATCATCCATGTGCTTAACCAAGGATTATTTAAATTTCCGTAATGTGGCTGAGTACTACAGTTGCAGGCAGGGCATTCCAAGTCCTTCATTCTCTGAGTTAAGAGCCTGCGTCTGACATCTTTCTTAAATCTATCAACTCTCAGTTTGTAGTTATTCACCGTCATGCAGTCTGACGTTATCATCCTCGGAAAACTACTTTCACTGTCTATCCTATATCATCCTCTGATCATCTTTTATGTCTCTATCAAATCCACTTTAGCCTTCTTCTTTCCTATGAGAACAAAACGCAATCACTCAGCCTTTCCTCATGATACCTTCCCTTCAAACCACGCAACACCCTGGTAAACCTCCTGTGCATATTTCCATTGCTTCCATATCCTTCTGGTAATGGGGCGAACAGAATTGTACACAATGTTACAAGTGCAGCTGCACTAGCGTTTTGTATAGTTGTAGCACGACATTATGGCTCTGGAAATCAATCCCTCTAGTAATAAAACCGAACACAATATATGCCATCTTAATAGTACTATCAACCTGGGTTGCAACTGTCAGGAATCTATGTACATGGACTTCAAGATCACTGTACCCATTCAGACTCCCAAGAATATTTCCATTCATCCAGTTTTCAGCCTTCTTCTTAGTTTTCCCAAAGTGAATCACCTTAAATTTAGCTGCATTGAACTTGAATTGCACCTCTTAGACCAATTCTACAGTTTATCCAAGTTCCCCTGCAACTTGCAAACATCTTCCACACTGTTCACTACTCCACTGAATTTACCGTCATCTGCAATCTTTCTAACCCATCCACTTATGCTTGCGTGAAAGTCATTACAGAAATGACAAACATCAGTGGTCCCAAAAGCGAATCCTGCATTTACTGCAACAGCCTACAATGTTGAACGTTACCAAAAGCTTTACTGAAGTCCATGTACACTACTTCAACTGCTCTACCCCCAACCACATTTTTCGTCACATTCTCCAAATTCTCCGTGCGTTTTGTGAGAAATGACTTACCCTTGCCAAATACCATGTTGATTATCTGCAATCAACTTATTGCTTGCAAGATGATTATAAATTCCGCCTCTTACAATCCTTTCCAACTTTTTTTTCCTAAAACAGTTGTAAGGCTCGCTGGTATATAATTACCAGGGTCATCTCTACTGCCTTTTTGAACAAGAGCACAATGTTAGCAATTCTCCATTAATCTCGTACTAAAAATATGAACAATGACTGCTCAAAGTGCAACACTAAAGTGTATAGCTTCTCTCAGAATCCTCAGATCAATCCCATCTGGCCCAGGGGACTTGTCTACTTCCACTACTGCTAGAATTGATAACACCTGCTCCTTAATCAACTCAATCATTTTTAGTCTAATATCCCACATCACACTTTTCTCCACTACAATATTCTCCTTTTTCCTGAGTGAAAACATTTGGGGAATATTCGTTTAGCACTTCTCCAGTCTCCAAAGTGGACGCACAAAACTTCTCCATTCTTTCTTTGACTGGCCCTATCCCGACCCTAGCCATCCTTTTATTACTCAAATACCTATAGAAAGCTTTGAGGATCTCCTTATTGTACCTGGCAAAGACTGCTCACCTGATCTCATTGTTCCTCTTATGTCTGTCCTTAAACACTTAAAAGCCAATCTGCAACACTCCATCGCCTCATATGAACCCTCTCCTCTCAACGTCACATTTGCCTCCTTCTTCCTCTGAACAAGACATGTAATAGATTTACTAAGCAACGGTTCCCATACATTATCACTTTCTCCCTGCCTTATAGGGGCATAACTACCGAGGACACACAATATATGTTTCTTGAACCAGCACCACATTTTGATTGTCCCATCCCCTGAATATTGCTACCCCATTCTATGCATCCGAAGTCCTACCTAATCGCATTATAGTTGCCCTTCCCTCATCTATTACTCTATTGTGTTATGTACCTATGGCTTTCTATTGCTAAACTAACTGCAATTGAATTATGGTCACTTTCTCCAAAGTGCTCGTCTAACACTAACTCAGACATCTAGTCTGGTACATTATTAAGCATCAGATCCAGTATAGCCGCCCCTCTTGTCGGTTCTTCGATATACTGTGTCAGGAAACCCTGCTCCTCACATGAGACGAAAACCGATCCATCCGACGTACCAGAGGTATAGCGTTTCAATTCAATCTGAGGACGTTAGAGTCCCCAGAATGACCAAACTGTTCCTTTCACTCCTCCCCAGAATCGTTTGTCCGAACCTCTCCTCCGCATCCCTGGAAGTCTGTGGAGGTCTAAAGAAAACTTCCAGCGGTGTGGCCTCGACTGTCCTGTTCCTTACCTTATCCCAAACCATCTCAGTAGATTATCCTTGTCAAGATTACTTTCAGGTACCGTTATGCTGTCCTTGACTTAACAAAGCCACACCTCCCCATATTTAAACACCTCGCCTGCTCTCAATGAAGATTCCAAATCCTGGAAACTGTAACTCCGATTCCTGACCCTGTCTATCCATGTCCCCGAAATGGCCACATCATCGAAGTCCCAGTTACCTATCCATGCTGCAAGTTTACACACCTGATTTCGGATTGTTCTGGCTTTGAAACAGGCACACTTTTAACCAGCTTGCTGTCAGTCAACACATTATAATCACCGTGAATTCCTCTCCATGCCCTGCCTACTCTCATCCTCGTTTGCACTCGAACGACACCTCAGGAGCCCATTCCCCTGCTGAGCTCGTTTATCCGAAAACCACCAGCAAATTTCCCACCCAGGACAATCATACTCCTCTGGTTCAAGTGATATCCGTCCTGCTTGTGCAGTTCCCACCTTCCGCAGAATGAACCCTAATTATCCGTGTCCTGAAGCATTCTCTGCTGCACCATCCCTTTAGCAACTTTTTCAATTTATATGTCTCCGTATTCCTTCCCTCACGATCGCGGTAAGAATCCAAAGATAACAACACTGCTTGTTCTAGCTCTGAGCTTCCAACCGAGCTCCCTGAAATTCTGCATTACATTCATATCCCTCTTTCAATCTATGTCTTTCGTACTTACATGGTACCGATTTGGAGCTGGTCACTCTCACCCCTGAGGACCGCAAATACACGATCTGAGAAAACAAGGACCATTACACCAGACGCAACACACAAAGCATAAGTCTCGTTCCTCCCAAACAAACCTTCTCACTGGCCCGCTCACGATTGTGTCCCCAATTACTAAAACTCTCCTCCTTTCCCACCTTCGGTTCTATGCAATAGGGGCAGACTCTGTCCAGAGCCCTGTGACTAACTGCATGCCCCTGATAGGTCGTCCCCGAACACTAACCAAAACGGTATTCTTGTTTTTGATTTCAGGGGAAAGACCACAGGAGATCCATGCACTAACTGTTTCCCACCCTTCGAACAGTTACCCAGCTTTCTTCGTGGCTGTGAGAACGTTGGCTGTCGGGATGATGAATAAACTGAGGACACAAATGTGGTAGAGTGGGCGATTTCAGAGGATGGATTGAAGAGAAATGTCGATATAATCGAGGATAGCAGATGCCAGGAAACAGAAACTCTTTCCCATTGCCTAAATCAAATGTCCCGATGGCTGTGTTGCCTGCCTGAAGCCCGGTTTCAGGATATTCTTCTGGGCTGCAGAGGAACTTGGTTTGGGAGAGGAACGATACCGTTGTTGACATTGGTAGAAAGAGTAACGAGTTTCTGCTGATGGAATTTAGTTTTTGCTAAATTAGAAAACAGATACAAATCGGTATAACCTCGGGATCCATAAATAAATAAAGTTTGGACGTAGGTTTGACTGCATTGTAACATTGTGTGCAACTCCAGTCTGCCTCCTGTAGAAATGATGAGCAAACGTTGAAAGAGTTCCAAAAAGATTTGGAAGGATGTTGCAAGTGTTGGAGGGTTTGAGCGATAGGGAGAGGATGACTATGCTGTGGCTGCTTTTCCTGGAGAGTCAGAGGCTGAGGGATGCACTTGCAGATATTCATAAAATCATGAGGTGCATGGACGGGGTAAGTAGATAAGTTCTTATCCCTGGGGTAGGGCTAGTCGAGAATTAGAGGTCAGAGATTGAGAGAAACAGTTAAAAGGGATCTAAGGGGCAACATTTTCAAGCAGAGGGTGGTAATTGTATAGGACTAGCGGTCAGAGAAAATGGTGGAGTTTAGATTAAATTCTATTAGATTCCCTACAGCGTGGAAACAGGCCATTCGGCCCAACAAGTCCACACCGACCCTCCGAAGCGCAACCCACCCAGACCCATTTCCCTTCTGTCTCATATACCTAACACTATGGGCAATTTAGCATGGCCAATTCACCTAACCTGCACATTTTTGGATTGTGGGAGGGTCCCGGAGCACCCGGAGGAAACCCACGCAGACACGGGGAGAATGTGCAAACTCAACACAGAGAGTCGCCTGAGGCAGGAATTGAACCCAGGTCTCTGGCGCTGTGAGGCAGCAGTGCTAAACACTGTGCCACCGTGCCACCGAGTCTGGTAAAATTTAAGCCAAACAAAATAAAAACGCATATCAATAGTTACATGAGTGGGAAGGGTTTGGCAAATATGGGTCAAGTGCTGGCAAATGAGACGAGATTAAGTTAGGATATCTGGTCGGCATTGACAAGTTGATCCGAAGGATACGTTCCTGTTCTGTAAATCTCTATGACTAATCCACTGCGTCATTCTGCTTCAAAATATCAGGCAGTATTTCACAATGATTACTGTAATCCTTAGCCATTAACATTCCATGGCACAGATACCGCTAAATCTTAATTACTAGACAACCAGAGAAGATCTCTGCTGATTTCAGATTGGGCAATATCTGATTCAATATTGCATTCCCTCATCTTTCAGTACATGATTCATTCAGCTCTGTTACAACTTGTTTGAAAGACACAGACAATTCAGTCAACTATTAGACTGCAGTATTTATGCCATGAGACCCCACCTTACAGCTATGCTGCTGTATCACAGTGGTTGACTCATTGCTTTTGTAAGCCTGTGGTTGTGAGTTTGTGCCACCCTGAGCCACGGGTCAAATTTGACAAACCTGCCGCATCTAACATCCAAAGGAGCACTTTGCAGCAAAAGGATTCTGCTGTTCAAGCCTGAAAAGGGACAAGTATGCCAAGCCGGTCAAATCCTACTTCCTGGATTTGGTCAGTTCTGAGGCCGATGTCACTCTTGGAGGAATGTCATCGCATGATTCTCTCTGTCGGTGAAAATGAGTCTCAGTTCCACGACGGAGCAAGAACACATTTTATTAATCTCAGGCAAAAGCAGACGTTGCTGAAAGATCTGGTTCGGAGGAATTGACACCGAATCCGTAACTTTATCTCTGATTTAACCTCACAGATACTACCAGAACTGGTGAGCTTTTTCAGCAACTTCTACTTTTGTTTCCCATCTCAAATATCAGTCCTAGTTGTTGTGTCGTTGAAGTGCAAACTATTCCAGTGAAAATATCATTGAGATGACCAGTCGAAACTTCAGTGCAAATAAGGTGAAAGGCCAAGTGCTGAAAACTGGGATGATGGGCCCCTAATGGTGAATAAAATACTCGTTGACTCCATCAGACTAGAAGAGAAAGTTGTCTCCATAGACCAAAAACAACGACTAAAGCTGTTTTGAAACAAATGAGAAACGTGCTCTTGCTTATAGCCCTGGTGGCAGAGAGAGTAGGAATCGGTGCTTCTCCCACTTTTGCTCGGATTCCGGTTCCTAATCTGAAAATTCAAATTTATTGTTGCATACTGTTGCAACAGCAAAGTCAGAGTAAGTATGACGGGAATCAATCAATGCCGTCGAGAACATCAGAGCTCTTTCTGAAAGAAGGGGACATTACCAGACTGCCTCTGTTCAGTTGTACAGTTCACTCTTCAATCTCCTGATTCCGCTAAGGAAAGTGTTCTGAAAGGTCACAAAGTTGAAATCTGAGATTTCAGATGTCGAAAAGTTCCGCTGCTCGCGCAGTGAGCTGCGCCACCAGGCTATCACTCATTACTCATCGAGTGTCATGGCATTCAAGGGTTTAGTTACGTGGTTCAAATCCCGGACAGGTGCATATGTCCTGTCTTCACTTACACAAAAATATTCGATCTAGTTTCTCAAAAAATAGTCTGTGTAAATGACATTGAACATCCTGAAGTCGAGATGGAGAAGAGCTGCTCTTGCAGCAAACACAAAAAAGAGAAACTATTTGTCAAAGTGAAAACCTGTGTTTCAGATTGTTCACTGACTCAATCCAACTCTGACCGAAACTACCAGCTGCTTTATTTTTAAATTCAGCTCGTGAAACTTCAGGAATTGGGGAAATTACGTGATTCACGAAAGCAATGAACAGGGTGATGTGAATGGTGCAGCGTATGTGCAATTTCAGCTGTGAAGGTAGATTGGAAAGTTGGGGCAGTTTTCCTTAGAGAACAGAAGTCTGAAAGCTGGTCTTCCCTTGCCACTGCAGCGGGTGAAAAATCTGCGCCCTCAGCACTCACCTCACCTCTGTCTGTCGCACCGAAGGATCCTTCCATATCCAGAAGACATTTTATTGCAAATGCAAACACCTTATACACAGTGTCCGTTGTTCTTGACGTGGTCTCCTTGACACTGGTCTCCTTGACACTGGTGAGACAGGACACTAATACCTAGAGCCTTGCAGAGAACATCTCTGGGATACACGCACTAAACAATCCCATAGTACTGTTGCTGACTACTTCATCTTCCCCTCCCAAAGATATGCAAGTCCTGGGTCTCCTCCACCTTCAAATACAAGCTAATCAATGAGTGTGGGAAGAACACCTCGTCTTCCTGTATGGGACCGCCCAACCACACAGCATCAACGTTAACTTCACCAGTTTCCTCATCTGCCCTCCATCAACCCTCATCGCAGGTCTAACGTTCCAACTCGATATCTACCCCTTGACTGTCCTATCTGCCCATCTTCCAGCCCACCAGCAGCTCCATACTCCGCTCTGACCTATCACCATCAACCTGCAGCCTGCATCAACTGATTAACTTCCCAGCTTCAGTCCCACTCCTGTCCCCCACACACCTATTTATCTCTCAGCACTTTAATCCTCCACACATTCCTAATGAAGAGCGAACGTCTGCAACGTAGATTTTCCAGCTCCTGATGTTGCATTACCAGCTGTGCTTTTACAGACCCAAACATTTAACATCTGCTTGACTTTCCAAAGTCATGAAGGTTCTAGTCAGGAGAAATAAGGGAGTGAAAATGGTCCAACGCATGAATATAATTAGAATGTCTCGGCAGAGACTGAAGATCATCAGGAAAAGAAATACAACTGACATGAGGAATAATACGTTTGCACAGGGAGTGACACGTCCGCAATTCACTGTCTGACAGTGACAAAGATTCAGATTCGATGGACAAAAAGGGGAACTCGATGTTTGCATGAAAAGAAACAATGTTCAGAATTACATGGAGAGAGCAAAAGAGTGGCACTGGAGAGCCAGTAGAGAGAAGATGGGCTCTCTGGCCTCCAACTGCATAATGACACACGTTGTGATTCTGAGTGAAATCGGCTTTAGTACAACAGAATGTGGGACATTTGACAATGTGTATATTTGCCCAACAGCACATTACACAACAGCAATGAAAGAGTTATAACATCATAATTAACGTTACATGCTACATGCCAGATGGAAAACTGAATATTTCTTCCATCATCGAGATTTGTCTTTACAGATATTGACCTCAGGTGTGTGGCATGGCGCATTCGGAGCTAAAGGTGTGAAACCCAGTGATCATTGAATCAACGCCGTCTCCTCCTGTGTGGCAGTTCCACGAGCACTGTAATTTGCTGTGCTTCCAGTAATAGATACAAACATATATTGCATAAAACATTGGTGAAGTTGACACAGAGGAGTTGATACGCTTGTGAAGGTCTGAATGGCCTTATCCTGTTCTCAGTCGGTCTGCTATGATCTACATCATACCGTCTCTCTTCTGTGAGATGAGAATAAGTTCGTGAATTTGTAAAAAAAATGATCAGTTGTTATGTGTTTCATGCACAGGACTCCGCACAGTAATTCCCCATGCTGTTTCACACAGCCACGCCCTGGCGGCCAATTAAACGTATTGCGGACTGAACCAAGTAAATGTCCCTAATTGGATTTTGCCAACACCTTGTAAATTTCAGAATCACCGTAAATGTGGAGAGAGTCCGTTAGACTTCGGTTTTCGCTCCTGTTGTTGAGAGAAACATCACTTTAACTGTGCCCAGTGAGAGGAAAGAATTGCTGTTGCTGCGAAACATTTCTTTGCGAAACCTCTGTCACTCAGCTGTAACGGGAGGAGGTGGAATTTCCTGAAGGGTTGAAACATAAAATTGGGTAGATTAAGTAACAAAATATCATTACATGTTATTAACACCATGCTGTCTCCAAGTGAAAGAGGCGGCTGCCCAGAGGGATGTGGCTGCGTTTTACCCAATGATGAACACTTTGTGCTTTACATATCACACTGGGGGAACTGAGCATTTCGCCAAACAATGGGAAATCCACTTCCCTGAACCATTGTTCACAGATACAAGTGCCAGGAAGACATTTTGCCCACTGAATATCGCATACAGCAAAATCTGTTGCCATGTAAAATTCACGGAGGTAAATCCTCAAAACGCACTTGCGAGCCTGAGGTGGTTTGAACACGCAACTTTCTGATCTGGAGTCAGACGCTCCACAAGCCAACACCTACACTCTTGCTATTGCGTTCGATTAAGGGAATTTATCGTACTGTGATAATCTTACATTATGACCAGCAGTAGAGGGCAAAAACGAATACCTGTTCCATATCATTCACGCTCTGTCCCTTTGTCTCTCGAATCACCGTACCCTTCTCTCTGTCTGTTTCGTTTTTATTCTGCCTCCCCCATTCCTCCATTCTACAATTCATTGTCTGAACACCGCTCAACTTGGCCATTCCCCTCCTGCTTCATAGATTCGGCTCTAAACTTGTCTCTGGGAGCCTGATTTAAGTCTGTACATCACAGGGTGGATTCAGGACAGAGACAACGAGAGACAAAGAATCTGCGTGGGGTTCAAAAAAGCACGGACTGGGTTCCATTCTGATTTTCCTGTTATTGCCCAGGCTGCTGAACTACGTTTTGTGTATCCACATGCAAAATCGTTTCCTGGTGACATGGATGAATTTGCAGAGACTGGGATCAGGCTGTCCTCGTCTCTGCACAATGAAAGTCTCAGCCTGTATTTTGGTAATGTAAAACTGGTCGAGGACAATTGCGGTTTCAGTTCCTACAGTCTGAAGGTAGAACTCGCTGACACCCAGGTTTCAGAACCTTGCCGATTTCTTTACACCTCAGACTCTGTGGTGCAATTAGTCAGCACGTTCGGCTGTTCACCAAAATATTAGTGAGTTACTATGGCTCATTCTCGAAGCATTCGAGGTGCATCTTCCAAAGCATGCAACACACTGTGTTTGTCAGAAGTTTGGAACACACTTGTGCAAGCAGAAGCGGATACAGGATTAGCTGTTAATTATAAATCTGAGACAGCAGAGGAGACAGTCACACTCCTTAGATTAACTACCTCATATCGGTCAGTGATCAGTGACAGAATGGGATGACTGGGAATGAGGCAGGTAGAGGGAAGCAGAAGGTAGAACTGAAGGACTCTCCACCCTTCAGCCACTGCAAACAGGTTTGAGCTACTTCCTCCCTGTGTGGATGAAAATGCTGGCTGTAGGGAGGATGAGCAAAGAGAGGACAGAAATATGGTTGAGGTAGTAATTCAAGAGGAGGGAGAAAAGAGAAATATCGGTATAATCGGGGACCATAACTGCCAGGAAATAGAGACTGTTCCCTATGACCCGACTCAAGGGTCCTGAAAGCTCTATTGTCTGCTTGGTGCGCATTTTCAGATTATCATCTGGGCTGTAGATGAACTTGGAGTGGGAGAGGAATGATCCAGAGGTTGATGTAGGTGGAAAGAGGAAAGAATTTCTGTTGATGGAATTTAGGTTGGTGCTAAATTAGAAAACATGCACAAAAAGTAATAATCTCTTGATTACTACCTGGTCCATGAGCAAATCGGCACAAGATCAGCAAAGCTAACGAGGTAACTGTGTGGTTGAAAGCATGGTGTGGGAGAAATGAGTGCTATTTCTTTGGATTTTGGGGTCAGAACTGGCGAAGGATTGAACTGTCCCGTGGGACAGTCTCCACCTGAATGATGCTGGAGCCAAAGTCCTTGGAAAAGCTGAAAGCTTTGGTCTGTCGGTAGAACTTTAAAGTAAACAATGTGTGTTTGTTTTAGTTGCATAGAAAATTTTGGAAAATGTCAAAGAAGTAGAAGGCTCTGCACAGTTTAAAATGTCCGCAAGAAGTAATTGAACAGAACGTTTATCAAGGAAAATGAATCTACTTCAGGCACAGCAGGGAAGGGGACATCTCTGAGAAGAGAAGAAGTCTCTTCAGGAGTGAGAGTGTTGCACCTAAATAGAAGCAGTGTACGAAAAAAGGAAAACGAGCTTGAAATTGGCAGGTAGTTTATTGTGGGTATCACGGAGACGTGCTTGCAAGTGGATCAGGGTTGGGAGATCACAATCGATCCAACGGATGCTGTGATTATATTTGTCCATCTTTGCACCTTTGCATCCGTTGCTGTGTCCGTTGCATCTGATGATGTTTCCTCCATATCGGCACATCGGAGGCCAACCTGCGAATCATGTGAGGGAAAATACCTGGGCCACCAAACCAATCCCACTGCCGGTTAGCTGAGCACTTTAAGCCCCCTATCCACTCCAATGTAGGTTCTGGGTCCTCCGTCGCCATACCCCAGCCGGCTGAATCCTGGAGGAGTGAAGCCTCCTCATCCGCCTTGGCACCCTGCAAACCCACGGGATTAACGTGGATTTCACCTTTGGTCAAAATTCCCTCATGCCAGTCCCAAGCCTCAAGTGGAAACCGCACTCTTTCCCTGCTCAAAATCTTTCGCATTTATCAGCTCAACCCTCCTCTCCAATCTAACAACTTCTCCCCTTTTTTAACTACCTTTTGTATTCTCAGGAACCTTGCCCCCAGCCCCAACTGCCTGCTATTTATCTCTCAGCTTCCCAGCCCACCAGCTTCATTTCTGATGAAGGGCTTACGTCAGAAACGTCCATGCTCCTGCTCCTAGGATGTTGCCTGGCCTGCTGTGATTTTCTAGCGCCACACTCTTGACTCTGATCTCCAGGATCTGTGATCCTTACTTTCCCCTGAGGTTTGAAAAGGTCAACACAGAATAGGCAGCCATTGTGTTTGATACATCTGGAGTGCTGTGTGTACCAAAATAAACAGGAAGGCACGTCTTCAGCAACAACATGGAGCCTAGCACCAACCGGCTCACCGTCATCTCTCACAAACAATGAATGTCTTTCTTGTTCCCTGATGTCCCACCTGTTCTCGTTTCACCCTAATTTCACATCAGAACATTGCATCTGACACTGCTGATGTGGGACTTTAACATGCAGGGAAGACCATTCTGATGCTTTCATTTATTGGTCACACCATTGAGTATCGGATTTGGGAGGGAATGTTGCGGCTTTGCAGGAAACAGGTTCAGTCAGTTGTTGGAATTTTGTGTGCAATTCTGGTCTCCCTCGTCTGGAATGGATGTTGTAAAACAGGAAAATGTTCAGAAAAGATTAACAAGGATGTTGACAGAATTAGAGAATTCGAGCTGCCGGGTGAGACCGAAGAGAAAGTCACTGTTTTCCTTGGAGCATCAGGGGCTGAGGGATGAAATTATAAATGTATATAAAGTCATGTGGAGCGTGGATAGGGTAAATAGATAGGTTCTTCTCCCTGGTTTGGAGCTAGTCCAGAACTTGAGGCCAATATTTACTTCTCTCGCTGTCGCTGAAAACAAGGCACAGTTCCCCGAGGGCGCATGAGCCCTTTTTGTTCAATCTCAGACAAAAGCAGATGTTGATGGACGACCTGGTTCTGAGGAAGGGTCACTGAACGTTAGCTCTGATTTCTCCACACAGATGCAGCCAGAACTAGTGAGTTTTTCATCAACTTCTGCTTTGTTCCCAACTCAGAGTTCAGTCCAATTGTTGTGTCATGTGAGTTTAAAATGTTCCAGGGAAAATAGTATTGAAATTACCACTCGAAACTGCAGAGCACTCAAGTATACAGGCCAAGTGCTGGGAACCGGGATGATGGGTTGCTGTCAGTATTTTATAACCTCGATGACTCTAAGACATTGGAGGAGAAACATTCATCATTGAATATAATAAACGTCTAACGCAGTTTCCTTATCCAACGATGGAGGCTGTTTTGCCTCCATCCCTGGTCATACAGTCCGTAGGATTCGGCGCTTCTACCATGACTTCCCGGGTTCGGAATTATTTATTGTTCCTGACTTTCACAACTGGAAAATCCGAGTAGGTCTGACGGGAATCAATATCTAGGAACAATATCAATATCAGCTTCAAGGAGAGACACAAGAGGCTGTGACTGTTTTCCCTGGAGCATCGGAGACTGAGGGATGAACTTATAGATGTTTATAAATTCATGAGGAGCGTGGATGGGGTAAATAGATCAGAAGTTATCCCTGGGGTGGACCTAGTCCAGAACTCGAGACCACAGATCCAGAGTGTGAAGGGAATAAAATAAAAAGGATCGAAGTGGCAATATTTCACACCGAGAGTAGAGGGTCTGTGTGCAATGAGCTGTGAAAGGAAATGGTGCTGGCAGGTACAATAACTCCATTTAAAAAGTTACAAATCGCACAACACCAGGTTATAGTCCAACATGTCCATTGGATGCCTGAGCTTTTGGAGCGCTGCGCCTTCATCAGGTGGTTGTGGAAAGTAAAATTGTAAGGCGCAGCTCGTGAACCCAAATACACCTGTTGGACTATAACCTGCTGTTGAATGATTTTGAACTTTGTACAATCCAGTTCAACACTGTCATCTCCAAACCATTTAAAAAGTCATCTGAATGGGTATATGAACAGGAAATGTTCAGAGGAATATGGGCCAAGTGCTGGCAAATGGGACTAGATTAGTTGAGGATATCTGCTTGGCATGGGCAATTACGTCCGAAGGATACGTTTCTGTTGTGCAAAACTTACGATTGATACACTGCTGCATTCTGCTTCTAAAGATCAGATAGTATGTCATATTGATTACTGTAAGTCGTAACCATTAACAGATCATGTCACGAAATCATAATGATTAAACAACCAGGGAAGTGTTCTGTTGATATCACACTGGGCACGATCTGACTCAGCATTGCATTCGTCCATCTTTATATCCATGATTCCTTCAGCTCTGTTACAACCTATTTCAAATACATAGGCTATTCTCTGCAGTATATCATTCATAACAACCCCACCTTACATGTGTCCTGCTGTGGCACAGTCGGAAGAATATTGCTCTTGTAAGCGTGGGATTGTGCGTTTGCGCCTCCCTGAGTCACGTGTGAATTTCTGTGCAACTGCCGCATCCAACATCCAAAGGTGAACTTTGCTGCAAACAGATTCTACTGATGCAGTTTGAAATAGGAACAAAAATGCCAAGCAGGTGAAATACTACTTTCTGAATTTGGTCACCACTGAGGCCTCTGTCACTCACGGGGGGACGTGTTTGAATGACTCTCTATGTCAGTAAAAATAAGGCTCAATTCCCCGAGGGCGCATGCGCACTTTTATTTTTCAATCTCAGACAACAGCAGATGTTGATGGACGACCTGGTTCTGAGGAATGGTCACGGAAACCATAACGTTAGCTCTGATTTCTCCTCACAGATGCAGCCGGAACTGCTGAACTTGTCAGCAAATTCTGCTTTGTTTCCCAACTCAAACTTCAGTCCAACTTGTGTGTCGTTTGAGGATAAAATGTTCCAAGAAAATATTATTGAGATGACCACTCGGAACGGCAGAGCACTCAAGTGCTGGAAACCGGGATAATGGGTTGCTGTCAGTGTTTTATAACTCGTTGACTCTAAAATATTGGAGGAGAAGCTTATCGTCATTGAATATTGTAAAAACCTAACGCAGTTTCCTCATCTAACGATGGAGGCTGTCTTGCCTCCATCCCTGGTCATACACTGTGTAGGATTCGGCGCTTTTACAACCACTTCCCAGGTTCCGAATCCAGATGCGAAACTTCATACTTATTATTCCTGACTGTCGCAACTGCAAAATCTGAGTAGGTCTGACGGGAATCAATATCTCAGAACAGTTAATGTCGCCGCGAACATCAGAGCGCCTCCGGAAAAAGGAGCAAGTTTGCAAACTGTCTTTAATCAATGGCAGGAAACATTGCTGTTTGTTGGAACATGAACGCTACATTTCCTGTTTGAAGGCATTTCTGAAAATCAAACTCTTTCTCGGAGCAGTTTTCCACTTTTCCTCATGATGCCATCAGTTTTGGATTAAATTGCCCAGGCTACCACTAATGACTCTTCTTTGCATCCCCTCTGCTCAATTGCCGTGTACTGTCCCTCAGACTGAACCACCACCAGTTGTCTCTCTCCAATAACAGTCCAGAATTAAGGTGGTGACTTCACCGTTAAATACGTGGCTCACTGTCACACTTTGTGATATCACAGCCCTGGAGCGCACAAGTGACATTTTATTCTTTATTACATGCATGATATAGATCAATTATGCTGGTAGGAGGTAAACAGAAAGATTCGCCGTATGTATAATACCAAATAAATTGAGTATCTAAAATGGCGGCCTCGTAACCCATCACAGTGACTCAGTGAGTGTCACAAAATAAAATTCACAGAGTAAATGAATAGTCCGCAGGGCTTCATCAAACCTGGTAGAATACTTTGAGGAGTCGAAGAGCATGTGAGACAAAGCAGAGCCAGTCGATGTGACTTGTTTGTATTTCCAAAGGGCATTTGACAATGTGCATTTTGGGGAGGTGTTAAGTAAGAATGCATTGTGTTACGGGCAAGGTACTGGCATGGATTGAAGAGTGGCTGAGTGGCAGAAAACGTGGAGTTGGGATAGCGATTTTTTTTTTCAGGAAGGCAGGCGGTGACGCGTGGAGTTCATCAGGTGTTTGTGTTGAAACCATAATTTTTGACGTTATGCATGAATGACCTTTTGAAAGGGATAGAGGGCGTTATTCTTTCGTTTTCAGATGAGACAGTGATAGGGAGACAGTTGAGTCGCATTTAGAAGCGGAGAGGCTGCAGAATGACTTAGACAATCTCGGAGTGTGTATAAAGATTTGGCAGATGGAATACTGTATGAAACAATGTGTGATCAGAAGTATTGGGCAGAAGAGTAGAGAGAAAACTATTTTCTGAAAGGGAAAAGGCTTCTGAAATGGGAAGTGCAAAAACATTTGGGAGATCTAGTTCAGTTCTCTCTTAATGTTGACATGTAGGTTAGTTCAGAGTTGATGTGAGGTACATTTGCTCAACCGCGATAATCGAAAGAGATCCTACAAGGGCATTACAAGCAAAAGAATAATTAGTGCCTTTTCGAGATGAAAATATTTATCTTTCTGTCGAATCGCAGTAGAATAGAGAGATACTACATGACAGTCTCGCAGGTTTTACTGTCGATGTTTGAGAACTCAAATTGATGTTTTAAAAATAGTTCACAATTCTGAAGAGGAAGTGTTGGAGATCTTTGAAAATAAATTTGGATATATTTGTGGGATCAGATTTAGTGTATCCCACGACTCTGCGGCTGGCTGTGAGGAAAATATGGTGCCCCTTTCAGTAATAATTTTATTATTTATAACCACAGGTGAAGTGCCAAATACCCGAGGATTACCGAATGTTGTGCATTTATTTAAGAAATGATGCACCTAGAAACCTGCGAACCTTTGGACTGTGAGTCTGGCTTTGGTGGTGGGTAAGTTATTGGAAGCGATTCTAAAAGATAGGACTTGTACGCATTCTGAGTTAAAGTATAATTAGTTATATTCAGCATGGTTTTGAGTGCGGGAAATTGTGTCTCACTAATATGATTGTATTTATGAGAAAATACCTGAGAAGATTGATGAGGGCAAAGCAGTAGACAGTGTTCACTTGAACATTGGTAATTCCTTTAACAAGGTTTCACATGGTCGATTTATTCTTACAGTTAGGCCACATGTGAATCAGGGTGAACTTTCCATTTGGATATAAAATTGTTCTGATAGTGTGAGACAGACACAAAATGTGACGGTTGCTTCTTTTTCATCAAACAAGGACTGTTCGCAACAGTCTATGACAGGGATCGGTGCTGGGTCCACTTCTGTTTCGCATTTTCATATAAGCTATTTAAATGAAAATATGCAAAGCATGGGAAGTAAATTTGTAGGTGCCAGCAAAATTGGTGGCAGAGTCGATTGTGAAGAAAGTTATCTAAGATTACAAAAATCAATATGTGACTCGACGAAATATTAGCAGGCTGTGTTTAATTAGGATAAATGAGAGGATCAATACTTCGACAATTAATAGTGTGCGTTTGGGTGACGTTGTAGAATAGAAGACCAAGGGGTTCCAGCGCATAATTATTTGAAGTTTGCATGAAATGTAGATCGGGTGGTAAAGGACATGTTTATGATGCTCATTTCGTTAAGTATAGGAGTTGGGACGTCATCTTTTGGGAGCACATGACGTTGGTGAGGCATTGCCAGGAGTCGTGTGCGCAGTCGTGATTTAGGAAGAATACTGTTAAGCTGGGGAAGGTGCAGTAAAGATATGTCAGGCGTTTGTTAGGAATAGAGATTTTGTATTTGATGGAGAAGCTGGAAAGTCTGTGGCTCGTTTTCAGTGGAATGTAGGAGATGAAGCGGTGACCTGTTAGCAGGTTATGAAGTTTTAAACGGTATACATAACGTGAATGGCAGGTTCATTTTTACCTTGGATGAGGGATTTCAAAATTTGTGAACAGATTTTTAAGGTGAGACGAGGAAGATTTAAAAAGACATAAGATAATTTTTAAAAAAGACTACTTTATAAAGAGAGTGTTTCGTGTGTGGAATGAACTTCCTGAGGGTGTGGTGAATGCGAGTACGGTTACAGCATTTGAAAACTGGTTGAGCAATAGAAAAATGCTTTCATATGGCCTTTATTAAGGTACATGAATAAGATTTTTTCGTAGTGATAAGGACAAAGCAAAGACAGATGGGACTTGTTAAATTTTCGATTCTGGTTGGCATAGACTAGTTGGGTGTAAAGGTCTCTTTCAATGTTACATAACTGCATAGCTCGATCTGAGCCTGCCTGCATTGAAACAGATTATTTGAAGAGTCTGCACTCCTGTGCAGAAAATTGACAATGATAAAATTGGCTGAATTATTTCTTTCTGTGCCATACTGTATTTAAGCCTGGTTTCTGCAATCTCTGTTCGCCATAGTGAAAATCAATGACTGGAATTGTTGGGGAAGTCTCTCCGCCAATTTATGTACATCTGAGTTGGCTGTCAGTATGAAAGAAGCTGAGAGAATGGAGCAGGAATGGGGCTGAGAAAGCTGGGGTGTTGGGTTTGGAAATTGATTTTGTTCTTCACACACCAACTCCTGCAAACCTCAGCTCATTGTATTTCTCATTGCTCCTCTTCACACACTTGCTCCATCGTATCCCAACCACCTTTGCCTTACAACATTTTCAAAGATGTTTACTTATTTCCGACTTACTCCGTTTATTTCCAGGAATATTCAACAGTTTTAGAACTGAATCGAAAACAAGAGACAGAGCAGTCAGTCCAAAAGCTTTGAAAATGATTCTGCATTTTCTTGTCCCATCATGAAGTGTTTCAGTCCGTGTGGTGAAGCTTATCACAGATTGCCACTCATTAAGGAGTTATGGGATTTTCATCCAAGGATATCTGATATCCGTGCTGATATATGTGTCAAGTATTTTTACCTATCACCTTTAAACGGATATAAACATAGATAATTGAACCAGGAGGAGATTGTTGTTGTGTTGATCCTGCTGCAATGTTCACTGTAATCAAGTCTGGTCATTGCATTCAGTAGACTGTTATTACTGTGGACCCGTAGTGTTTGATCCATTTCGAAAACAGAAATATATTTTCTTCATGGAAACATTCCGTGGTTTGACTTATACACCATCCTGTGGGAGAACATTCCACAGGATCACCCGCCTGAGAGAAATAAATGGCCTGCCCGATATCTTAAAACTGGGAACCCCATAACTCTGGGTCTGGACTCCGTGGTCATGAGGGAATCCTTCGTATATTTAACATGCTAATCATGTTAGAATTACATTAGTTGCTGTGACGTCCTACTTCTTTCTTCTAAAGATCAGTGGATTTCAGTCGAACCAATTCGAATTGTTCCCAAAGTTCAGTCCTACCATCTTAAGAATCGCTTTGTTAAATATTTGTTGTGCAGTCTCCACTAGCCAAACGTGCAAATAACACTCCACGTATGGCCTCACCAAGACACTGTACAATTTCAACATGACATCCCGGTTCCTGCACTCAAATCCTCTTGCTACAAAGGTCAACATGCCATTTTCCTCCTTTACCTCCTGCTGCACATGCATGCATACTTTCAGTAATTTGTGTACACAGGCGCCATGAGTAGTTTCTAATTTCCCTTTCGTAAATCCATGCTGACTGACTGTGCAATCCGTTGATTGTTTTCCAGTTTTATGCTAACTGCACTTTCATTCCATGTTTCATACTTAGCTTTTTTTTAAAAAAAATGTGTCGTCACATCAGCTATCTTCCAATCCATTGGAAATTGTTCCAGATTCTACAGAATCTTGAAACTTCAGATTACTCTATTTCGGTTCAGGCTCCTTGTTTCATATTAGATCCACTAACTCTTGGGCCACTTTGTCAAGTATGCTTTGGTGGAGAGTACCGTTCATGTGAGATCTTTGCTTTTAATCCTATAAACTTCCCCAACACCATTCCCCAACAAATACTGATGTTTTGTTTCAGTTCTCCCTCGAATGTGCTCCACAGCAATTTAGGGATATTATTTGACATTCTTTGTGATGACAGAAGCAAAATACAGTATATAGTTAATTGATCTGCCATGACTTGAATTCACATTATAACTTCCCCTGTTTCTGATTGTAAGGGATTTTTTTCCATTAATCTTTTATTTTTTGTCTTCATCTAATGTCAGGAGAATCTATAATTAGCTTGTATTTCACTGGCTTACTTATATACGTTATTTTCTCTCTTAATCACTGCCTTAATCGTGTTGAAATTTGAACTTCACTCAGTTTTTAGATATTTTGTTCTTTTTAGACACTTTCTACGCCTCTCCCTTGGATCAAGTACAATCCCTAATCTCCCTTCTTCGACATGGTAGAGTCGCCTTTCCTGTCATATTTTGTTACAGATGGGAAAGACGAACTGCTGCAATTCCTCCAAGGGATCATAGATGTTTGTCATGCAGTTATGTTCCCCAATTTATTGTAACCTTCTCCTCCTTGTACCACCGTGATTTCCTGTATTCGGATTTTATTGCCTCGACTCAGAATCAACTCTGTCCATCTCCATCTTAATGAATGTTAATATCATTGCATTCTTCAAGCTCCGTCAAGGGACCTCACACAGCTAGATTGCCAAGTATTCCCTTCTCATTACACAAATAAAATTATGTAATTATAGTTGGCGTTGCCCCAGAGACTATAGGACCACTTCCTCACTTTTCAGAGAGAGAAATGACTGATGGTCCTTTACCCTAAAGGCCACTGAGCCTCAAGCAAGGGACCAGGTTAAGAAGGTGAGAACTTTAGGGCGAATTTAGCTTACACGGGGACAGAATGTGTGGTGTTCATGGTATTCTGAATCACAAATCATCCGTCCACAAAGTTGAGCGAACTCATTTCCAAACAATATGCATTACTGCGCGGAGGAGGCTGTTGGGGAGCAGGAAGTGCCGTAAGTTAAGAGATGCTGAAATACTAGTCATGACTGATTTGGCATGTTTCTTTCGTGGGGTGGCGTGGCAAAGCGGACTGTGGTGCTGAATTTAAGCGCCAGTCTCTATCGAGTTGTTGCTGCCGACATCACAACTCCACTGTTGTCAGCACTTGTATACGAAAGGGCTACGTGTGTTCTGACGGTTTTGATTTGTGTATTTGCGACTGTTGATCTCTGGGTCATGGACATCGGTGCTTTCATTTTCTTACTGGGTCCCAGCTCTCCATTCCACTTCCACTGTGAGCAGCCTCACTCTTTCATTGATGTGTCTGTTTCCAAGAGAAAAGTCTCTTCACTTCACTGCAAGTCGCTGAGACAAGTCGATCAGTGTAGGCGAATGTACGATGCATGATATCCCTTTCAAAGGTGCAGGTTCCACTCGAACGGTGCATTAAAATGGCCACTTGCTGAGGGAGACTGTAAGTGACGGTTCCATTCCAAATGTTGCTGAACTGAAATTAACTGATTCAGAAGGTTCTGATGGAAACCTTAGGGAAATCTCCCTGAATGTCTAACAATTCACATGGATAATGATCTTCTTGTGTGTACATGCGGGTTGACGCAACAAACAGCTTATTCTCGGCAACTGGCATGTGGTGGGGTTGGGCAGGGTTGTGAGTTTTCAGTGCTGGACGAATGTGATCTGTGGGAATGAGGCAGTCAATCATTCCAAGAGCAGTTAGAGCTGATTGGCCGAAGATAACTTTCCCATGTTCTGTTTCAGAAACAAAGATAGAATTTGCCTGAAAATATCAGCAGGTCCGGCAGAATCTTGAAAGTGGAAAGCAGATTTAACATTGCAGGGCCAGTGACGCTTCTTTTTTCATGTCCATCTCCCTCTGCCTTTCTGCACCCTCCCTGTCAATTGACTATGTCCTGACGTCCACCTTTATCCTGAGCTTCTCTTTTATTATTTCCGCTCTGGCCATTTTGACAGTCACAAGATTTGTTTCAGCCATATCCCATCCCAACATTTTTTTCAGCTCTGACGGGAGGTCCTCGAACTGAATAAATAACTCTGTTTCTGGGTTAGTGCTGCTGGAAGAGCACAGCAGTTCAGGCAGCATCCAAGAAGCAGTGAAATCGACGTTTCGGGCAAAAGCCCTTCATCCGGAAAAAAGGCAGTGAGCCTGAAGCGTGGAGAGTTAAACTAGAGGAGGGTTGGGCTGGATAGAAAGTAGCATAGAGTACAATGGGTGAGTGGGGGAGGGGATGAAGGTGATAGGTCATGGAGGAGAGGGTGGAGTGGAAAGGTGGAAAAGGAGATAGACAGGTAGGACAAGTCCAGACAATTTATGGGTCCAGTACTGAGCAGGAAGTTTGGAACTTGGGTGAGGTGGGGGAAGGGGAAATGAGGAAACTGTTGAAGTCCATATTGATGCCCGGGGGTTGAAGTGTTCCGAGGCAGAAGATGAGGCGTTCTTCCTCCAGGCGTCTGGTGGTGATGGAGCGGCGGTGAACGAGGCCCAAGACCTCCATGTCCTTGGCAAAGTGGGAGGGGGAGTTGAAATGTTGGGCCACGGGGCGGTGTGGTTGATTGGTGCGGGTGTCCCAGAGATGTTCCCAAAAGCTCTCTGCTAGGAGGCACCCAGTCTCCCCAATGTAGAGGAGACCGCATCGGGAACAATGGATACTATAAATTATATTAGTGGATGTGGAGGTAAAACTTTGATGGATGTGGAAGGCTCCTTTAGGGCCTTTGATAAAGGTGAGGGAGGAGTTGTGTGCGCAGGTTTTACAGTTCCTGTGGTGGCAGGGGTAAGTGCCAGGATGGGAGGGTGGGTTGTAGGGGGGCGTGGACCTGACCAGGTAGTCATGGAGGGAAAGGTCTTTGCGGAAGGCCGAAAGGGGTGTAGAGGGAAATATATCCCTGTTGGTAGGGTCTTTTTGGAGGTGGCGGAAATGTCGGCGGATGATTTGGTTTATGCGAAGGTTGGTAGGGTGGAAGGTGAGCACCAGGGGCGTTCTGTCCTTGTTATGGTTGAGGGGCTGGGGTCTGAGGGCGGAGCTGCGCGATGTGGACGAGATGCGTTGGAGGGCATCTTAAACCACGTGGGAAGGGAAATTGCGGTCTCTCAACAAGGAGGCCATCTGGTGTGTTCTGTGTTGGAACTGGTCCTCCTGGCAGCAGATCCGACAGAGGCGGAGGAATTGGGAATAGGGGATGGCATTTTTGCAAAAGGTATGGTGGGAAGAGGTTTAATCCAGTTACATGTGGGAGTCGGTTGGTTTGTTGAAAATGTCAGTGTCAAGTCGATCGTCATTAATAGAGATGGAGAGGTCCAGGAAGGGGAGGGAGGTGTCAGAGATGGTCCAGGTAAATTTAAGGTCAGGGTAGAATGTGTTGGTGAAGTTGATGAATTGCCCAACTTCCTCGCGGGAGCACGAGTTGGCACCACTGCAGTCATCAATGGAGCGGAGGAAGAGGTGGGGAGTGGTGCCAGCGTAATTACGGAAGATCAACTGCTCTATTTAGCCAACAAAGAGACAGGCATAGCTTTCGCCCATACGTGTGCCCGTGGCTACCCCTTTGTTCTGGAGGAAGTGAGAGGATTCAAAAGAGAAATAGTGAAGGGTGCGGACCAGTTCGGCCAAACGAATGAGAGTGTCGGTAGAAGGGTACTTTTGGGGACGTCTGGAGAGGAAGAAACGGACGGCTTGGAGGCCCTGGTCATGGCGGATGGAGATGTAGAGTGATTGGATATCCATGGTGAAGATGAGGCGTTGGAAGCCGGGGAAACGGAAGTGTTGGAGGAGGTGGAGGGCGTGGGTAGTTTCTCGAACGTATGTGGGGAGTTCCAGGATTAGGGGGGATAGGACAGTGTCGAGGTAGGTGGAGATGAGTTGAGTGGGGCAGGAGCATGCTGAGACAATGGGTCAGCCAGGGTGGTCAGGCTTGTGGATCTTGGGAAGGAGGTAGAACCAGGCAGTGTGGAATTCGCGGACGATGAGGTTGGAAGCTGTGGGTGGGAGATCTCCTGAAGTGATGAGGTTCTCTATGGTCTGGGAGATGATGGTTTGGTGATGGGGGTGGGGTCATCGTCGAGGGGGCAGTAGGAAGAGCTGTTCTCGAGTTGGTGTTTGGCTTCAGCGGTGTAGAGGTCAGTGTTCCAGACTACCACTGCACCCCCTTTATCCGCTGGCTTGATGGTGAGATTGGGATTAGAGCAGAGGGATTGGAGGGCTTCGTGTTGCGAGGGTGAGAGGTTGTCTCGTTGCTTTACTGATGGCCAGAGACCAGAAGGTGAGGCCTTTCAGTCCATCTCGTATGCTCTGCCATGTGATCAGGGCAGATGTGGGTCTCAACACCATTGTCCAGCATTCTTCCTGCAATGCTTACTCTATCTGATTTTAGGATCCATTTCGTTTTCCAACGTGGATCTGAACCCGGCCTCTCTGTGTATATTGGCAGATTGTTGCAATTTTTCTGTGTGTGACCAAATTTGGTATGATGCCAGTACGGCAAACACGATCTCCCGTGAGCAAGGCAATCATCACCCTGCGTTGGGGTGGGGGGGGTGGGGTGGGGACAAGTCACTGGCCCCGCTGTGTTTCTGTGGGGGAGCGGTTATCACGTTCACCTCCAACATGAAGTATCCCTGCTTCCAGTTGTCCTGCGCAAAGAATGATAGGCTTGTTTCTGAACATGGGTCGATCTTATTGCTTGCTGGTCTTGCAAGTAAACTTTCCTTTTATTGTCCCAGCTCATTCCTGTCGCTGTGGTGAAAGGGAATACAAGTCCAATTAATTGTTGTGTACGATTTTCTTCGTCATCTATTCTTCTTTGTTCTGAATATGCACGGATGTTTCCACCACGGACGGGAACTATTTTTAAAAGAGCAGTCGGCGAGCCCTGATTCTTTCCGTAGAGAAGAAGTATCAGCTTCTGCGAAAGTGCCCGTGTTCAGAGACTGGCAGAAACATTCTTGCTCCTTCCTTATGGGCGACAGGCTTCCGGATTGTGGTGGATGGGGATTCATTGCAGTCTCTTTAGCAAACCACGAATTGAATTTCGTCGCCCATCATTACTTTAATAGCGAAAAGGGACACAATTGCAAATAATTGCTGCATGACTTCCTTTTTTTCAAATTTGTCTCTGCAGCGATCCTGAATATGCACTGATATCAGCAGTACTTGTGGCTATCCTGCTTAGTAGGGAACGTACGAGCTCCATTTCGCCTCAGTGCTCCAGAGAAAATTTTCGCAGCCGAAATTCGCATCGGATACGGGACATCCCCGGTTCAAAACGAGGCAGAAACATCCTTGTTCCATTTTTACACACGATAGCCTTTTGGGTTGACGTGAACAGAGCATCCGTGTTTGATATTCTCATCAGCAAAACTGTCTTGGAATTTGCACGCTCATATCTGCTGCTGTGGTGCAATGGAATATAATTAATTCGGATTAATTACTGTGTGAAACTTTGTTATGTTTTATTCTCCTCGGGGAAAGAGAATTGGAGATGATGAAGGGCTTCAGCCAGAATCGTCGATTCTCCTGCTGCTCCGACCTGCCGTGCTTTTCCAAAATCACTTTCTCTGCTAATTTTCTGTCCTCCCTGTTCCTAAGTAGAAGTCAAATTGTACACCTTGGATGGCCGCGCTGTGTAAGGCCAGTTACCGGGCATTGATCACTTCTGCACCAGTCATACAGCATTTGTTTTACACGCGAAGGTGGCCTGGTTCAGTGTCAAGGGGAAATCTCATTTGCTGGGGTCACAACGAACATTGGATTCTGATGTATGGTCTCTGTCAACTGTATCCAAATCTAGAGTGTGAAATGCCTGATATGGACATTGTCTGCCATTTCTCAACCTTTGTGAAACAAAACCAGAAATCCTCAGTCATGATTGGCAGCAATCCACATTTTCGCGATTTTAAGCACAGGGCACATTTACCGTTTATTCGGTCAGCAACAGGAATGAAAAGATTTACTTCCACAGATGAACTGTTTGACTCACGCTCTCATGTGGTCGCTCTGAAATCTAAGCCATAATGGAACTGAAACTGAGGAAATGCTAGTCTTTCTTACGAATGACTCCGTATCAATTTCGTTTCGTTCATCTCAGAAACGTCGAAACAGGGAGGAATAGGAAACGGAGGACATGCAGTTCCGGTGAAACACCTCTTTGATTAAGTCATCAACAAGTGGCGTTAAAACGACTCGGAAGAGAGAGAGCCAATAACAATAAAAAAACACGTTATGTCACCTCGAACAAAGAAACGTATAAATACAAAGCAGGAATCAGCAGCAGTGCTTCTCCCGAAGGCCCACTGAAGATGTTAATAGATTGACGAAACGAATGGAAATGAACATTCCAAATCAGCGAGCAAGCCTACGTCCAGATAAATAGTGGGGGTGGTGAGGCTATAGTGAGTCGTGCAACCCCGAAGGTCCAGGTGGAAATGGGGATGGAGGAAGCCAACAGTGATATCCTTCTCTGGCGGGACAGAGATGCGTGAAATGCCGAGACTGGGATCTCCAAACTCACCCGGAACACCTTCTATTGTTGTGGAGCAGGGAACAAGTTGACATTAGGGTGGGGGTTTGAGCCTCACTTGGACCAACTTGTTTTGACATGGAGCAGCAGGACGTATGGGAATATCAGGCGGGAGCTCCAATCTCAGTTGCTGCCGTTTTTACTGACATTGAGAAGGAAACACTGGGACGTCAGGCTGTAAGGTCCAACCTCACCAGCTGCAGTTCTTATTGGCATGGAGCAAGGACCATTTGAACATCAGGCTTGGAGATTGAAACACACCTTAAGCAGCTTCTATTGACATTTAGAAGGGAGCATTGGGACATCTGAGGGAAAGGATGCTCAGCAATTTTAATCTGAAGTGAAATAGTTTTTAGCAGGACACGTATTTGAGGATTGAGGGAATATGTTTCCCAAGGTAAATGTCTCAATTATAAAGAGAAATCCTGCAAAGGTTCAACTCGTGGAGGAGTTCACTGGTTATCTCTGCAACCTCGAAGCGCCATTGATCGGGTTCGATTCCAGCATTGGACGACTGTCTCTGTGGAGTTTGAACATTCTCCATGAATATGTGCGTGCTTTTTCCGGGTTCTCTGTTCACCTCTCACAATATAAAAATGGTCAGTTGCATTGACCATGCAAAATTGCCAATACTGGTAGGTGCATGACTCATATGGGAATGGATCTTATGGGTTACTCTTTGAACGGTCAGTGTGCAGTTGTTTGGCCAAATGGCCTGTTTCCCGTTTGTAGGCAACCTAATCTGTGCAGAGAGAAACAGAAGCAATTTGTACGCTCTGTGACCTTTCTCAAAGGCTGACTCTGCACTGACTTAAATTTAGAGAAGCGAGTTTTAGATGGTTTCATATTATTGATTGTCTTGCGAACTCGCACAGGTCGTTAAAGTAATCTAAAGATCCGAAAATCAACAGGAACATCTACTGTCGTGATTACACTCGAGTTTACCTCAATTTATTTACGAAAAGTAGGGAACTGGAATTGAAATTTATCAGTTTAGCATTAATCACATTGAATGGTCGCGCAGATATAGGGTGAATGTTAGTTTCATGGGGACAGATGTGTTTTCTTTGCGTCTGTTGCTTCAAAAAGTGGGGGCCATTGGCGTGAAGCAGTGACAGTGATTATCTTTGCTGGTTATTCAACTTGTGAACATGAACGTTGTTGTTCATATTCCTGTTAACAGCACTGCTTTGCAGCATGAATGCATGCTGTAATATCCTGGCCAGTGGTGCAAAGGATAACGCAGCTGTCAATGGATCAGGAGATTGAAGGTTGGAATTTTCTTTGGCTCGACAGCAAGGCCTGACTGCTTTAACAAACTGATGACGATTTGCTGTGAGGCTAAAATGTGGGTTTAATTCCGGATATGCAAGTGCAAGAATCCCTTCTATAAATGCCTTGAGGAGACCATGGTTGCCACAGAAGTGGAAGCTGAAATGGTTTGTTCTTACTACTTTCTATTTACCAAACCCAGCTGCTCAATTGCTGCGGCTCCAGGGACTGGCAAGGACACGACACAAATACTCAATCTCAATTTTCAAAATCCTCAGAAACTCCTTGGGAAGCGGAATTAGAGGAGAATAAAGGCTGAAATGACGGACAGATCAGGGACTATCCAGGCATCTTCCCCTTCTGTCAGAATCCGACACATTGACACTGATGTTCTCGGGGTGATTAATTGATCCGAGGCTTTGAAAGGAATCCTGCCACAGATGCGTGGGCGGCACGGTGGCACAGTGGTTAGCACTGCTGCCTCACAGCGCCAGAGACCCGGGTTCAAGTCCCGCCTCAGGCGACTGACTGTGTGGAGTTTGCACGTTCTCCCCGTGTCTGCGTGGGTTTCCTCCGAGTGCTCCGGTTTCCTCCCACAGTCCAAAGATGTGCAGGGTCAGGTGAATTGGCCATACTAAATTGCCCGTAGTGTTAGATAAGGGGTAAATGTAGGGGTATGGGTGGGTTTCGCTTCACCGGGTCGGTGTGGACTTGTTGGGTCGAAGGGCCTGTTTCCACACTGTAATCTAATCTAATCTAGATGCCATCACCACACTGTGACGCGCTCAGCTTCATTGGCAAAGAAAACACATTTGTCCTCATGAAGGTTCCTTTCACCCTCGGTCTGTCTAGATAATTTTCACCTCCTCTCTCCTGTTCTTCCTCCATAATTCGAGGGAAACTCAAGCCGAATCCCAGCATCATTTATCTCCTTTAATGTTCAGACTTTTAGATTAATTTAATGGACCGAACAAGCTTGCCGCAAATTGAATAGTATGAAACAAAGATTTTTAAAAACCCTTCCAGAAAGTTAACCGACTGTTGAGTCAGACATACGAGAAATGTCAGAGAGCGATACAATTAAATCATTTTCTCACTGATTTTCTCACTCCTGCACTAGCTCAATCTTACCAAAATGTTTATTTACAAATGAATCAGTTTCTCTGATTCCAGACCTGGGAACTGGTGTGATGTGAGCGTGCAACAATATTTACTTCCTTGTCTCCTGGTTCTGGTAAAGTAACAATGTGAAACTGCGGTGTTACTGAACACTGCATTTCGACAATACCATGCACTATCGCCTGTACATTTAATCTTTTGTAGGAAGTCATCGGATTCAGACTTCAACATTCTCAATGATGGAAACTCCACAGTCTATGAGGACATCGAAGAAGAAGATTCAACCCAATCTCAATCCAGTATATGGCAACTTTTCTTGTTGTGCATGTGCTGCTTTTCCTCACCTATCTATGCCATTGCATTTTTTGCTTTTTACATCGTGCTATTTCACGAGATCATATCGTGGTTCGTACTCTGCGTTGTGGCCGCAACAAATTCCGCTCATTTCCGAGTCATGGCAATGCACATTTGTTCCACTTTATGCCACATCACCTGTGCGAAACAAAAACTGAAAAGAATCATCCCATTTTTAACGGGAAAGTACTTTTCAGTCTGCTCTCTGACATCATTGCGTGCCATATGTCCGATATTCATCCAATATCGGATATTTCTCTCCTTTCATAATCACTATACCCCATTTCCGTCACTCCTCCCATGTCACAGATGCATTGCACTGTTTAACACTCTCTTTCACGTTGACCCCATTAAGTCTGTGCTGCAGCTCTCACTGTTGCTCGGTGAACGTGCCCCAATATCACCATCAGGTTCTTCGAACACTCAATGCAATCAGATAAGTTGGCCGCATGACCAATCCTCCTGCACGGTTTTGTATTTGCATGGACCAGAGATTATTGGAGCATCAGGTTCACGAAAAAGGCACTGAACAGTATCGAAGGGAAGAGATTTATTGGAAAAGACCAATTTCGGTGGTTTCTTCACATTTGTTTCATATCATCATTCGGCTCTCGCGAGGGTCTTGTATACAATTCTGCAATTCACATTATAGAAACAATATGACAGTAATCAAAACGGTGTGGAAGAAATTTGTCGAGATGTTGTCTGGATTGAAGAAGTGCAGCTATTAAAGAGTTTCGACAGACTGGAGTTGTTTTCTTGAGAGCAGGGAAGATTGAGCGGAAACATGATTGAGAAGTCGAAAATAATGAGGGGTTAGAATTTGGCAGATTGAAGGAAACATTTCCCTTTGATGGAGGCGTCAATCACCAGGGAACCGTAGATTTATGTTAAGAGGCAAGAATGTTTGAGTGGATGCAAATGAAAACTTCATTAGACAGCGAGTGTTTGGAATCTGGAACTCACTGCCTCCCAGTGTCGAAGTAGCAGAAACCCTAATAACCGTCTGAGATGTTCATGTGTGAATTTGTAATGCTTACAGCATACAAGCCCAAAGGATGGAAAATGGGATGAGGAGAGTCAAGCAGTTATTTTTAACAAGAACGCGTACAAAGACGTGGGCGCTTGGGAGCTCTGACCTCCTCTGTCGTGTGTTACTTCTAATCTTCACATGTTACATCGGATTCCAGAGTTCATTTCCTTGCTGGCGCAGCCCGGCCTGATTTTGGAGTTTCATGTTTTGTTTAAAGATTTATAATTCAAGTGCAGGATGCGGTTTTGGGGATTTTTGGTGGGTTTGGGCAGTTGGTTAGCAGCCGTTTCCTCCGCATTATCGGCGACATCTTCAGGGCTGCTGAAAGTCCTGTGAAGCGTGGCTGTCCTGTGGCGTTTGGAATTGATTTGGGTTCATTCCTACTGCTTCCATTTGTCAGTACTGGTAGTTCGTTGCAGGTCCCGGTATGTTGGGTGTAGCTCAACGAGCTTGTTGATGGAGTCCATGGATGGGTGTTTTCCTTCTAGAAATTTTCTGGCCGCCCTCTATTTGGCTTGTCCTATAATTTTTGTGTTGCCCCAGTCGAACTTGTTTTTCTCGTCGACTGTGCGTATTGCAACAAGGGAATCTAGCTGTGTTGTTCACTGGCTCCTCCAGAAATGCCTTGCCAACAAAAGATATTCCCGCAGAATCCTTGCAGACAAATAACGCTCGGGTAACATGCCATGAACCGACACACTAAGCACTCACCTTATATAAGAAAAAAATCTCAGAACTGACAGCCACTCTCTTCTGCCCATTCAGATTTATGAGAGAGCATAAACCCAAAGCCAGGTTCAGCCAACAACTCTCCAGAACAAATGACCACTACCCTGCATGTGCAGTGCACATGTAGACAAACAATGCTCCAAGCAAGGAGTGCAGAAAACATTGTAAAGGACCAACAGGCAGGCAAATCGAGAGCCGCATTCATGAAGAACAACTTGCCCCGAAACGCCAACGCGAGGTGTCCCCAGTAGGTGTACTCAGGGCACTGAGTTTCTCTGATTCCGCGCCTGGGAGCTCGGATTATATGGCAGTCTGTGGCAGTGGAGTTTGTTGCTGGAAAAGGACAGCATGTAAGGCAGGATACAAGAAGCAGGAGAATCGACGTTTCGGCATGAATACTTCATCAGGCTTATACCCAAAACCTCGGTTCGCCTGCTCCTCGGATACTGCCTGACCGGCTATTCTTTCCAGCATCACACTCTCTTCTCTGATCTCCAGCACATAGAGTCCTCACTTTCTCCTCCGTCTGCAGCAGTAGTTAGTTCTTTGTTTGATGGAACTGCTGATGTCACCAGTGTAAACTTCGATTGCTGATTGAGAACTACAGCCAGGTCCATTGCCAAAAAGAGCATTTCTGTTGTTTTTCAGGTTCTATGCCTTGCACGGCTTCTGGCAGTGTACTTATATGCAGTTTTCTGGCAGTTCGGTATGTGCGTACAGTTATCGCTACTCTGAAATGTGGCTGTAGTCCTCTGCGTTCGCAACCCAGTGTCGATTGCTGCTGTTTTGCGTTGCTCTTCATGTGTGCATTACTAACACAGTAATCAATCAATTTACATTGTAAGAAGGCAGACAGACGTGGGAAATGTCGAGGTTTTAATGACATTTGTACAAAGTTTAGCGATTACCTCGAAGCAGTAGATAAGAACGTTGAATTCTTTTGGGGAGTGACGAGGAACAGTGAGGGAAATACGTCACCTGATTTTACTCACAGGGACCACAATGCGAAATAAAACATATTAAAAGTGAGGAAGACAGATAAATGTTGGCAGTAAACATGGATCTCCTGACTTCCACTCCCGAGCTCCCACCATTCCAACTCCCGGGTCGATTGCAAACAAATTTTACAGAACAATGCTCATCAAGGTTGTCCAATAGAACGGCACAGTCTTTTCTTGGTCTTAGTTTTATAATTTCGACTTATAGTTCCTTTTTCGGGAAACCATTTCTTTAATTGCAAGCTTTCGGAAAGGAGGCCATACGGTTGGTCAGAAAAAAAAGACACAAAACTTTGTTTGTGTGAGGCACAAGAACTCCCAGATTCCTCTGTCCTACACGTTTTATCTACTTTCCCTCTATTTTCATATGCTCTGCTTTTTGACTCTTCCAACCTGACACTTCCGACATGAAACTTAATCTGCAAAGTTTCCCCCCCATTCACTCAAACTATATATATGCCTTCGCAAATTCCCACGTCCTCATCACAACATGCTCTCACATTATTGTTTATTGTCAGCAAAATTGGACATATTCACAATGCCACTTTCTGCATGCTATGAGCAGAGAGATAAAGAACTGAAGACTTGACTATACCCCGTCTTGGCAGATCTCTCTGTTATAAATAAGTACACACATTTGCTACTCTCAGGATGTGAGAACAGCCTCCTCATCTCTGTCTTAATTGG
The DNA here is from genome assembly GCF_037043375.1 of Chiloscyllium plagiosum. Classification (NCBI taxonomy): domain Eukaryota; kingdom Metazoa; phylum Chordata; class Chondrichthyes; order Orectolobiformes; family Hemiscylliidae; genus Chiloscyllium; species Chiloscyllium plagiosum. The sequence goes on from NW_028270171.1 coordinate 51,688,806, forward strand.
TTAAAGCCTTCTCCTGATATTTGGACCACCAGTCCGATACTATCCCGGAGAGCAATCAGAGCTGAACAAACGCCAAAAGGCATAAACTCACTGGCGTCTCCCGCGTCAGTTCTGAGTATTTGTGGCATTTTCTTTTTGACCTCTGGTTAAACAAACTGCACTGATTTGCACATTAGATTTGACAACGCCACATCTGCTTCAAATTTCCTCGGGTGCCTCTGACGCAGGTAGTGCTGAAAGGCGCTATAAAAATACGATGACAACTTCATTTCTCGATCCATTACATTATTACTAATCTCTCTGCTCATGAAAATGCATCCTTCCCAAGCACTCTGTCTCTCATCAATATGTGTCATTCAAACCAATTTCCTATCAGCCTCCTCCATTCTAATCAATTACAGGGGACCCAACATTTTGGAATCATTGCGCAGACAGAACAAAGCGAATCGTGTCCTCACGTTTTCTGTTGGAAGCCCCAGTTTCACAAGAAATATTAAGCAGTGTCTCAGGGTTATAGTTGTGGCTGAGTGGTTAAGGCGATGTATTAGATATCCATTAGTGGTTCCCCGCGCAGGTTTCAATCAAACTACTACGTTTCCTTCACTGTTGCTTTTAAAAGACTTTCGTGGATGAGGTCTCCCTCAAACTACAGAAAGTCCGTCTCAATAACCCCACATTTTGTTAGGTCGCAGGTCAGGGTTGAACAAGCAGAAACCTCCATAAGAGGTGAGACCCATTTAATTTACACATCCATTACTGACTTCATTTGCACCCCTGAGCCAAGTGCTGCAAAATGAGATAAGAACAGTTCGGGGATTACCTGAAACTGGTGCAGACCTGGTGGGCCAAAGCGCATTTTCTGTGCTAGTGATCCTCATGACCAGCAGTAGGGAGCTCAGTTTGTGAAGGAACAGGAATTTGTTTGCTAAATGTCCCAGAGCGATGAAGGGTTTGAACTACTCTCTCCTGACCTGCATCCATTGGGAAATTTCAATAGTTAATAACTAGTATGGTGCATATTCCTGTTATCAATCTACAGGATAATTAGGAAGATAATATCGTGCTGTCACATTACCCAGCCGTGTGTAAGCCCTTGTATGTAACATTTCCTGACTCTGCTTTCGAAATAAAGATCGCCTGCATTATCTGTCGCCTGTTTGTATCAAGCAGCTCATTGAGCATGGAGTTGGATGTTCTGAGGAAGCTGGAATTATGACAAGGACAGAAACAGAAAGAGACGAGACTTGAAAGTGCTTCGAGTTTGCGTGTGTCGGTTGTTTTTAGTATTGAATGACAGCTGACCGCTATCCTGTCAGATCTCCGGAGTCGCAGAGATTATTTGCGTGGAATTTGTAAATTTAAAGTTACACACGAGCAGCGTGTTGGACTATTTCAACTCAGTTTCCATTTCATACCCCAGCTCACCGCAATGGTTCACATTTTCTGGATAATTGGCTCGTGTTCCGCGTGAAGCTCCCTTTTTCCAGAGAAACTTGCAGATGTGAAGCACATAACACTGAGGCCTCAGTCACTGCCGGGGATGTGCTGGTGTGTCTGCCTTTGTGAGTGAACTTGAGAATACATTTCCTCAACGGGGTTACAACATAGTATGACCATGTTACATTTCAGTCCCATTGATGTGCCATTTAAAATTATGGAGAGATTATCATTGACATTTGCCCTGGAAACATCAAAACGCGTCAGCTTAATGGCCAAATGCGGCAAACTCGGACTAGAAGACGTGGACGTCTGATGACCTGCGCTGCACGGTGGACGAATGATGCTTTTCTCCCACGCTATTAAATGTCGGGGACAGAGAGAAACTGATCTGACGAGAAAACCTATTTACAATCTGACATAAGCTTTTGTACTGTCCACTCTACTACCAATCTTGATGTAATCTGCAAACTCACTGACCATGCTTTCCATGTTTCAATCTAAATCATTTGTATGAATGAAAAACGAAATGGGCTCAGCATTGATCCCTGTGGAACACAGCTGGTAACAATCCTCCAGTCTGGAAACTACCCTCCACCACCGTTTCCAGCCTCCTACTATTAAACTAATTTTATATCTAATTGGAAAGTTCACCTTGAATTCTATGTGATCTAACTTTAAAAAATAATCGACCAAGTGGAAACTTTTGAAAGGATTAATTAAAGTCCCAGTGAACAATGCCGACCACTGAGTCCACATCAATATTCTTGGTTACATCCTCAAAATACCCAACCATGTTTGTGAGACACAAATGACGTCGCACAAAACCATACCGATAATCCCTATTCATTAAACCTGTCTCAAAATGCTTATAAATCCTATCGTTCAGTATGACTTCCAACAACTTACCCACGACTTGAGCCAGCCTCACAGGCATATGGTTTTCTTCATTCATTCCTTCCTCAACAAAACCACTCCCCATTTATTCGACACATCACTCGAAGTAATAGATGATGCAAATATTTCCACCAAGGGCGCAACAGTTTAGGTTAGATTACATTTCAGTGTGTAAACAGGCCCTTCGGCCCAACAAGTCCACACCGACCCACCGAAGCACAACCCACCCATACATTTACCCCTTACCTAACACTACGGGCAATTTAGCATGGCTAATTCACCTGACCTTCACACCTTTGGACTGTGGGAGAAAACCGGAGCACCCGGAGGAAACCCACGCCGACACGGGGAGAACGTGCAAACTCCACACAGTCAGTCGCCTGAGGCGAGAATTGAACCTGGGTCTCTGGCGCGGTGAGGCAGCAGTGCTCACCACTGTGCCATCGTGCCGCCCACTACTTCCCGAATTTCCCACGAAGCCCTGGGTGCACGAGATCAGATCCCAGAGAAATATCCAACATTATATTATCCAATTCATCTGGAACCTGTAGTATTCAATATGAACTACTTTCAGAACATCAATGTTTGAAGCCACCATTTCGTTTTCCACGGTATAAACTAATGGGAAATGAACATTCAATATCTCTCCCATCCTCTGAGATTCAAGACAAATGTGAGCTCTTAAGTCTTTCAGGGATCCTACTTGGTGTCAAGCTCTGAATGTACTTATAAAAGCTCTTTAGATTATCCTTAACTTTATGTGCTAAGTCTATCCAATATGCTCGCTTTGCCTTCATGATTTTCTTTGAAGAATGCCCCTTCAAGCAAGATAGTGATCAAGAGATTGACTTGAGACCGCATGTTTACATAGAAAATGTGATTTTTTAAAAAGTAAATTCTCAGACGACGAGTCCTTCACCCCTGCGATCAACGAGTTCTAGTAGAATCCCGACAAAGTGGGAACAGGCAATTCAGCCCAAGAAGAACCCATGAAACATGCAAAGATCATTGCACTCAAACTCACACCTCGACTCGATTCCTGGAACTCTGCATTTCCCACAGCCAAATGACGTCAACTACACATCTTTCCTCTGTGGAGGAAACCCAGGCAGACACGGAAAGAATGTGCAAACTGCAGACGGTAGCCTGAGAAGAAATTAAACCAGCGTCGCTGAGGCTGGAAGACAGCAGTGCTCTCCAATGAGTCAGCTATTTTAAACCTCCTATCAACCACTCATAACATATCTTCCCTTAGACATGTGGCTAAAAGCTATTCCCGATTATACAAATGCGTGTGATGACACCCTCTTATCGCGTCAGTTGCAAACCATTGCGGTTGGTTTTGAATTCGCTTGAACGAATGCCGGCATGACATTTACCTTCCGAACAGACAACAAAACCTGCATATTAAACATAAGAGAAACCTTAACTAGATCTCTCAAGTGCCTTTCAACTATAGATCTCTGAAGCCTTTTCCCGTCACAAAGTAGTCTATGCCCCTAATCATTCCATCACTCGATGACCTCACAGTTATCCACACAGTGTTCTAACTGCAACCTTTTTTATCCAAGCTCTCAGCCCGTCCACGTCAATCTGCAGCCTGCCCGCTTCCTCAATACGGTCTGTCCTTCCACCTGTCATTGTGTGTTCTGCAAATGGAGCAATAACACTCTCAGTTCCTTTGACCTGATCATTCATGCATAACGGGAATAGTTGTGGTGCCAAAACTGACCCCTGCTGAACTCCTCACATCACGCGCTGCCATCCTGGAAAAGACCCTTTCACCCAACTGTCTGCCTTCCGCCAGTCAGCCAGAACTCAAGCCATGCCAGTACGTTGTCCCTAACACCATAGCCTATCATTTTGTAGCTTCTGATATAGAACCTTGACAAATGCCTGCTGGAAATTCATGCTGACCACATTCACAGAATAGACCTTTTCTCATTTCCTCATTACCTCCTCATAGAATTCTAACACATTTGTCCTTGAGAAACTGTGCTGATGCTTCAAGTAATATGTAATCCCACCCTTACACTAATCTCTCATATGGTACTTAATACGAAATTGATTTGTTTGACATTTATTTAAAATATTAAAACTTTGCTTTCAGTCCTGAATGTCGTGAACAACAAAGTACAATCGCAGTTGAGAAATGTAAAATCTGCGCTGTCTCAGCAGGCTTGATGTGTGAGTGAATTATTTCCCCCAGTGGATCTCTCTGCCGTCTCAGCAGGGTCGATGAGTGAGCTAACTGTTATTTTTTCAAATGAACCAGGTAAATACGTTCAACTGAGAGTTGAGATGATCGCCTGAACCTCGTCCCACAATGAAAACAATTGAAATGTCTCTCATCCTGTGAAAATGTCGATGGAACATCAGTCCTGCAAAGACTGGAGAGTACATCCCACACATTAGATACTTGACAGGTCTTTCTTCAATGTGAAGGCGTTCATGATAAAACGATTACAAGGAACTTGTGTAGTGATGCCCACAATCTGAGCATTAAAAAGGTGTCTTCTTTGTGAACACGTTGATGCCATGTCAGTCGACAAGAACATTTACAGCACTTCCATCGGTCTGGGCGTTGAAAAGATGTGTTCCTAATGTTGTTGGGACTTTATATCGCTCGGACATTTGCAGCACATCCGTTAGTTATGGAATTGAAGATGTCTGTCCTCCGGGTGAGCACGTGGATCGGACGTCAGGTCCCCAGAAGTTTTCAAGGACTCTGATTCTTGTGAGCACATTTCCCATGCATCAACTACACAGTGGAATGATAATATTTTCCAAAGTCTGGACAGATAAAAGGTTTCTCATTACTATGAGCACAGTGTTGGATAATCCAATCATTGGACGTTTTAAAGCATTTTCCGCATTCTCGACATTGAAATGATTTCTCCTCATTGTGATCGAGCAAGTTTCACAGAAGGTCCGAGAAGGAGTGTATCCCTTCCCACACACTGAGCTTGTTCAAGGTGTCATTGCTTTCATGGGGTTCCAGCTCTGATGGAGAAATGAATGCACACATGTCTACAGTCTCACCTAAATATGACTGCAATTGTTGTTTGTAAGTTCTGATGATAGCAGAAGCCATGTCCACACACACAACAAGTGAACGATTCTCTCCCATATAAACGGAACCTTTTCCTTCCATGTTCAAACTCTGATCAAAGTTCAATTTGGGAGAAAATGCACAACTTCATCTGATCATGGTGGAGTGATTTTTTAAAAAAAAATCTTTCCCTTCTAATATGCTGCGAAATTGATTATGTATATTTTTAAGAATCAAGAGAATGAGAAAGAGTCTATTACAGATTCTGGATTGTCCCTGAAGATAGGGATTGAAGTTAAGAGATGTCGTCAACAACAATTTGACCGGACGTTTGCAAGAATCTTTCATACAGGCAGCCTCCACTACTGAGAAGGAGCAGGTCAACAGTTGGATGTTAATCCCATCAACTCCCTGTTCGCTTGAGCTCAAACACTGTCCGAACTTGTCCGACATCCTGTCCTGTTGGAGCAGACATGTCCTACAATTGAATGATGCAAAACTCAGGCCTCTGCCTTCAGTTCGAAACACAAGTCTACTGCCTCGCCACTGAGTAGACAGTGTTGTCTTGGAAAAGCACAGCAGGGCTGCCAGCTTCCGAGGAGCAGGAGAATCGACGTTTCAGGCAAGAGCCCTTCATTTGGAATGAGGCTTGAGAGTTGCGGCGGTAAAGAGACAAATAGGTGGAGGTAAGATATCTGTGAGTGTGATAGGTAGGGTGAGGTGGGGGAAACGGTGATAGGTCGGAATGCAGGGTGGAGCGGATCGGCGAGAAGGAAGATCGACAGATAGGAAAGTTCATAAGAGCAGTGCCAACTTGGAAAAATCGAACTGGGATAAAATGGCGGAGAGGAAATGAGAAATATATTGAAGTCTACATTGATGCCGTGTGGTTGGAGGGTCCCGAATGAGAAAGATGAGGCCCTCTTCCTCCTGGCGTCTGGTGGTAAAAGTATTGCGATGGTGGATGCCTGGGAACTGCATGTACTTGGCTGAGTGGGAACGAGAGTTGACGTGCTCGTCCACAGTGCAGTGATGTCTTTTCGTGTGGGTGTCCCGGCGATGTTCTCTGAAGGGCACTGCAATTAGACATCCTGTCTCTCCAATGTAAAGTAGACTGCATTGGGAGCAACGGATAGAATAAATGTCATGTGTGGAAATGCAGGTAAAACTCTTATGGATGTGGAAGAATCCTTTCAGTCTTTGGACGGAGTTGAAGGGGAAAGTGTGTTGTGGATTTTGCAAATCCTGTGATGGAATGGCAAGGTGCCTGGAGGGGAGGCTGGTTTGGTGGGTGGTGTGGGTTACAGCGGAATCACGGAGGGAATGATCTTAACAGAAAGCGGCTGGTGGTGGGGAGGGAAATACATGTCTGTTGTTGGCGTCCGTTTGCACGTGGCAGAAATGGCGGAGGATGATATGATGTCAACGGAGGTTGGTGGTTTGGAAGGTGATGACCACGGGAATTCTGCTTTGTCCTAGTTGGAGGGGTGTGTCTTGAGTGCGGAGTTGCTGGAATTGGATGGGATGCGCAGGAAGCCAACATTGACCACGTTGGTGGAGAAACTGCCTCACCACTGGCTCAATTTCTCTTTGACAGTTGTCTGAGTCTGAACCAGTCACGTCATAACCATGGTGAGATACTTCACCAAGTCTGCACACTTGCACCGCATTAACATCATTCGTCTCTTCGACGTCTCTGCTCTTCAGCAGCTCAACCTCCCTTCCATTCCTTTCGACTAAACTATCCGAATGCACTTCCATCCGTCTTCTCATATTCCTCTCTACTCTGGTCAAATGTCCTCTGCCTCTATGCATGCGTGTACTTGATCTCTGTACAGTGTTTTATTGTGACTTATTTGAATGACGTTATTAGCACCGCCTTTTTTCCCAACCGTGTGCTGCTGCCTTCGCAGCTTTAACTTCCCACACGAGCTCCCACATGGTGGAAGGGAAGGAGTTGCGTGTTGTTCACCCAATGATGCAATCCTGAGGCCTTCGAACAAATATGATGCACGTGGGAGTATTGACAACAGTGGTTGTTCACCCATCACAGCTCAGCAAATTCTTAAATGTTTTCGTCATTTTATTCAAATCTTTTCACTGTCTCTGCTACATCTATCGTTGTAATGTCGTAAAGCCCACTCAAGAACAATTAGAAATGGTCACTAAATGCCAACCCAGCCAGCGAATCCGATTTTCAAGATTTCTTTTATAAATACAGCTGTCTCAGATATCTGCATTCCCTCGAATTCCATACTTCTGCTCATGCTCGATTTTAACTGTTTTATGTCTGGCGTCCGAAATTTCACGCATCAAGGCCATAAAGCATGAGATCCCTTCATTAAAGAGATCTCATAATGCCGTTACGAAAGGTGTTACTCACCAAGTGATGAACAAAACCTGTGATACGTGTTCAAATCAACGCCAGTAATGTGTGTCAATACTGCATCGTGCCTTTCATATATGGAAATTTCAACACTTTTCCTCTGAAGGGAGTTTAAGCAAATTTTGATTGCAGTCGCATCACGAGATATTGGGAAGCTGACAAAGTGCTATATCAAATAAGTGATCAAACAAGTCGGTTTAAAGTATATTTTACACCACAAAACTTCGGTTGCATCACAAACCTCGGTTGATGGAAATTTATTCTGCTAGAGGTCGTCATTGTTATGTCAGCATAAAAGCACCACTTTCGCTCGTGGCTCTGCAGCTCAGTGATTAGAGGTCTCGTCTTGTTTGCCAGTGGCCATGAGCTCGAGTCCCACTGGGTCTTTGCTGCGTTTCTCACATTTCCTGCAACAAACATCCGAACGTGCTTTCTCACTGTTGTTCGGAATTCTTTCTGATGAAATATCGTGAAGCCATTCTCTTTGACAGTTGTCTGAGTCTGAACCAGTCACGTCATAACCATGGTGAGATACTTCACCAAGTCTGCACACTTGCACACTTGCAATTCCACTTCTGTGTTCCACTTCGATGAACATGAGAATAACAAGCAGCTGACGCGAAGAATGCTCCAGTTTGGCAGGAAGAACACCGTGAAACTGCAGATGCCATACAGAAACGGGGAAAACAGTTGGGGAGGAAACGTACAGGGAAGCGGCTTAGTGTTTCTGTTTCGGAAAACGACTTCGGGAATCCAGATTAAAAAAACAGGAGGTTGCCTCCGGCGGCATACTGTCAGCGTGTATCAATTGTTCATGGCAAGGCCTGTCCTCGAAAGGCGGCCTGCTGCCTGTCTACCCCTTTGATTACGTAAGCAGGCTCGGGTTTTAAAGTCTAAAGTGAAGGAAGAAGAAGCCAAATGGTGAAATTCCTCATAATTCAGTCTCTCCTGAAGCCTTTGTCACTCTCGCGCGATGTGTCTGTATATTTCCCTCTCTGGGTAAAAATGAAGTTCAGTTCTTTTTCGGGTCACGAATAAATTTAACAGAATCTGACTTCACTCCCATACATCGTTTCATTTGAGGTTAATGGTTTGCAGGGAAAGTCTCATTGAGATGTATACTTCAGACGCTGGACTGCAGGCCAAGCACTGCAAACTGGAAGTGAGAACGTATGGATGTTTGATGACTGGAACTGACATCGTGCATTATTTTATGCTGTAAAACCACGTGTGTCACGAACATTTTTTTTTGGAAGAAACTTCTCATGACAGGAAAACAAAGCTTTTATGTAAACAGAAAATGCAATTGCACAAGCCGTGCAACCTGGTCGATTAGAGGTTATGATTCAGCACTTCCACCGTTGTGGTTTGGGTTCATTTCCTGGGCAGGAAATCAGGATTTATTGTTCCTGACAGGGAAAACAACAGAAGCAGAGCATCTCTGATAGGAATCGCATTTCACACGCGTTTGCATGTGACTTGCAATTTTACTGCAGGGCCGCATGATAGCTCACTGGTTAGTGCTGCTGCCTTACAGCGCCAGAGACCTACTTTGAGTCCAACTGCGTCGACTGCAGGTCAGGTGACTTAAATGTTAATGTTGCAATTGTACCAGCTTCCACCACTTCCTCTGGCTGCTCATTACATACACTACCGCCATCTGTGTGAAAAAGGTGCCCCTTAAACCTCTTTTATATCCTTCCCCTCTCACCCTAAACCTATGCCCTCTAGTTCTGGACTCCCCCATCTCTGGGAAAAGACTTTGCTTATTTACCCTATCCATGCCCCTCATAATTTTCAGAGAAGAGAGAAAAGTGAGGAATAACAGTCATTTCGCCGTCAGGGATTGATGTACTATGCAACAACCAACCGAATCACCTGTGACTGAAATAGCTCCCATCCTCCCTACGCTGGTAATGGTATTATACAGTATTAGAGTTGGTTTGTCAGTGTTGAATTGGACACAGCATCCTTTCTGAAGATGGACTTTACTGGGATATGAAGACCTGACAAAAGACATGGAGTGATATGCCTGGAATCAGATGACGTCTGGAAGAAGAAACAGCGTTTACTTGGAAACAAAAACAATGCAAAGGAAGCCACTGAGATCCTGGGGGATAAATCCATTAGTAAAGACAAGGTGGGCGTTCATGGAGAGGTGGAACAGACCAATAGATCACGTGACGTGAAACCAGGTAAAACTGAGTGGCGTCCAAATGGACGTTTGCCAGATGATCTGAATTTGGTGAGAGGAAACAGGAAGGAATTTCCCTCAGACAGATAGATCTGTAACTGGAGTTTAGAACTTCGAAACCAGTGATGAATGACAAGGAAAGGTTTGGAGCACGGCATGATTGTTTTTCATTCTGCAGTTATTGAAATCGGGAATTATATTTTTCAGAGAAAAGTAATTTCAGAAGCTAACTCTAAAATATTTGTAAAGGCGCGTACAGACACACAAGGAATGAATTTAACCGGGACAGAGAGTCTGCGCAGTGTGTTAAGTGCACACTGTCTAATTGGTTAACGTTAATTGGAAAGAAATTGTATAACACCTACAATTTAATACGGCTAAGTGTGGAAAAATATTATGCACGGTTTAGCAGCTCGATCTAAGTGAACTTCTATAAATTTTAGAAGAACTGAGCTGTTTGTGTTAGCTCAGCATTTAAGGGAAGCTGCCTTGCTCAGACCACTGCATAATTGTTTTACGATACAAAGTGATACCAAAAGTGTGGAATTAATTCTAACAGCGTCTCAGTTTTCTATTAGGATCCTGACATCCCTACTCACCTAATCTATTAGACGATGGGGAGAATCAAAGGGAAATTATACCATAGTGAGTTGGAACTGACCTGCTGAGAAACGCACCTTTTTTTCCATCTGTTGCATTGGACAGTTGGCTGCAATCACAGTTAAGGGATTGAGTGAATTTGCTGCTCACTAGCTCCTCCCAAAATATCCAGTGACATGTCTCGAAACATATTCGTGAATCAATTCACGAAGCTTCACAGCAGTTATTGAAAAAAAACTTTATCATTTCGATTCGAGTTTTTCTAACAACATTGAAAATGTCCAACGAGATAAATATCTTTCTTTATGTATTGTTTTAATAACCTGCATGAGTTTGCAGCAATTGCAATAACATGAAACGAGATAAGAGTCCTTTTCACAATTTAACACAGTGTAGGATCAGCGTTATGAGAAAGCGAATCCATCTCAAACGTCACCTCTGTAACTCTATTGAGAGTTCGATATTCTCCCGGGAGTATTTCTGGGTGGTCATAAGTAACGGAGGCATTTCCCAAGGACAGAGCACTCCACAAAATCAGAACTTAGATCTTTAAAGTAAATTCTGTTTTATTCAACGTTCTTTTGCAACTTTTAAATATATATGCACACACGTACATGCATGCATGCACAGACGCATTTTTATTTATATATGTATATATATATAGATATATATATGTGTGTGTGTGTTTGTGTAAATGAGTGTGTGTGTGTGTGTGGATGTGTGTAAGTATTCAGAACGTTGGGAATTGATGGTCGGCCAAATGAATGTTTTTCCCGTGGAATGTGGGAGGTAAGAGCCACGAATAATGTCCCAGATATCTGCATCAGTGGGAAGTGCACCCAACTCTAGTTTCTTGGGAAGTGTCGAACGAAACTGGAACTGGACGTTGGATCATTCAAGAGACTGAGGAGATAATTGAGAGTAGTTATAGGCAGGCTGTAACACCTCAGGTACAAGAAAATGATCAATGGGTTTCAATCGGTAAACGAAGAGGGAACTGGCAGACAGTGCATGCATCCACTGTGGCCGTGCTCTTCGGTTACAAGCACAGCATACCGTGGTTGATACTTTTGAGGGGGAATGACTTAGGAGGGGTAAAACATGAGGTACAGGTCTCTAGCACAGAGTTTGTTCCTGTTGCTCAGAGGAAGAGAGCATTATTTTTGGAGACTTCATAGTGAGGGAAACAGATTGCAGATTCAGTGGATCGGGGACACACTTATGACTGTTGTGTTGCCTCCCAGCTCCCAGGGTTTGTGATGTCTCACATCGTGGTTTTTCGATTCTTAAGGCGGAGGGGGAGTACTCCCAAGTCATGGTCCACACATGCAACAACAACATAGTCAAGAAAAAGCATGTAGATATAAGGCAGAAATTCAGTGAGCTAAACTGACATCTTCGATCTCGATCAAACAGAGATGTTCACTCTGATTTGTTACCCATGACACGTCGTAGAGAGATGAAGAATAGGGAGAGAGCTTTTGAACATGTGGCTACCGGGATGGTACGGGGGGGGGGGGGGGGGGGGGAGGATTCGGATACATAGAAAATTGGGTCTTATTCTGGAGTAGGAGGTACTTCTACAAATAGGATGGTTTTCACCTGAACTACAGGAGAACCAACATACTGTGGTGGGAGGGATAATTTGCTAATGCACTTCAGGAGGGTTGAAACGAATTCAGCAGCTCAAGCTAACAGGAGGTTTTGAGTAGTGAGGACATAAATAGGTTTTCAGGTTTGCAAGAGTGTACTGGCAAGGATGAAGATCGTTTGAAGTGCGTTTACTTCATCGCCAGGAGCATCTGGAATAAGGTCGGTTTACTTATAAAATGCGCTATTAACTTGGACTTCGAAGTTGTGGCCATTACAGAGACATGAATGGATCAGTGAAAGGACTGGGTGTTCCTGGTGCCGCAGTTTCGATTTTTCAGTAAGAACAAAGAAGGTGGTTAAGGAGGGCGAGGTATGGCATGATTAGCCAGGAACAGAATTACGGGAGCGAAAAGGTTATTTGATGATCACTCTGCGGAGTCGACTGAACTAGAATGGTCTGATATTAGACTCAGGAAAGGAGAGTCACTGTGAATGGAGTTTTCAATAGCTCAGTGAAACGTTCCAGAGATATAGAGGAAAAGATTGCAAAGATGATTCTGGATAGGAGCGAAAATAACGGGGTAGCTGTCATGGGGAACTTTAACTTTCCAAATATTGATTGGAAAGGTTATACTTTGAGTAAATCTGATCGGTGAGTTTTTGTCCAATGTGTGCAGGAGGGTTTCCTCACACAGCATATAGACAGGCCTACAAGAAGCAAAGCCACATTGGAATTGCTACTGGGTAATGAACCAAGCCATCTGTTCGATTTGGAGAGAAGTGAGCACTTTGGTGATAGGAATATGTATATTTTGCAGGGCAAGAGGTATTGCTGGGAAAAAGGTGATTAGGCGTCAGTTAGGATGCATAGGATGGAGAAATTATCTGCAGCGGTTCGGTACAACTGAAATCTGGAGCGTTTTCAGGGAGGAGCTACTGCGTGTCCTTGAAAAGTATGTTTGCCTCATGCAAGGAATATGTGGTCGAGCCAGGGAGCCGTGTCTACTGACGAACTTGAATCTATTGTCAAGAGGAAGAAGGAGGCTTATGTAAAGATGAGATGCTCATTCTCAGGGCGGGTGCTTGAGAATTAAAAACTAGCCAGGAAGGGCCGAAATAGAGAGCTACGTCGAGCGAAAAGTGGACATGCGATGTCTATGGCTGGCAGGATGAAGGAAAACCCTGAAGCTTTTATTGGTAGTTCAGGAAGAAATAAATGACTAGGATACGATTAAAACTGTCAAGAACCGTCGTGGGACGTTGTCCCTGGAGTCCGAGGAAAGGAAAGGCGCTGAATGAATATTTTTCATCTGTGTCAGAAATGAAAAAAGACAATTCTGTCGAGGAGAATACTCAGATACAATCTATTAGAGTACACGAAATTGATGTTCGGAAGGAATTTGTGTTGGCAATTCTTGAAAGTGTGAAAATAGATCTGTCCTTTGGGCTTGATGGGATGTATCCAAGGATTCTCTGGGAATCGTGGGTGGAGATTGCTGAACTTTTAACTCTGAACTTTGTGCCGTCTGTGTTTATGTGATTAGTGCGAGAAGACTCAAACTTAGCAAATATTGAACACTTCTCCAAGAAGAGGAGCAGAGAAAACTTTGATAATTGTGGAACAATGAGCCTTAGTTTCGATGTAGCTAAAGTCTTTGGAAAAAGTTACGAGAGATAGGATTTATGATCATCTAATAAGGAAAAAGTTGATTCGGGATAGTCAATTCGATTTTGTGAAGAGTAGTTTGTGCTTCACAAACCTTATTAAGCCCTTTGAGAAGGTGAGCAATGATTTTACATCTCCCAAACATGCTCATCACTGGACACTTTGAAGTAACCTCATCAGCCAAAGGAAACCTATGCGGGAGAACGTGCAAACTCCACATTATCAATCACTGCAGGTTGAAATAAAAACTCGTTTCCTGGCGCAGAGAGACAACAGTGTTAACCACAGAGTTGCCTGAAAAGGCAAGCACTTTTCTCAATGTGTAACTGAGCCTCTGATTGACGCAATGACAGCAGACGTACTACCCAGGGCAACTGTGGAAAAAAAAGAAGCCCCTCAGCCTCTATGCCGGGACTGGACAATAACAACTATTTCACTATCCTAATTCATTTAAAACCACTGACCCTATAGCTATGTGATGGCATCAAAAATCACATCTGAATAGTTCGTCAAGTGATGGGCGACACGGTGGCACAGTGGTTAGCATTGCTGCCTCACAGCGCCAGAGACCTCGGTTCAATTCCCGCCTCAGGCAACTGACTGTGTGGAGTTTGCCTATTCTCCCCGTGTCTGCGTGGGTTTTCTCCGGGTGCTCCGGTTTCCTCCCACAGTCCAACGATGTGCAGGTCAGGTGAATTGGCCATGGTAAATTGTCCGTCGTGTTAGGTAAAAGGGGGTACGGGTGGGTTGCGCTTCGGCGGGTCGGTGTGGACTTGTTGGGCCGAAGGGCCTGTTTCCACACTGTAAATAATCTGATCTGATGAGTGTTTCTGACCCTTACTGTGAGTTCAATATTCCGTACAACCGATTGCTGAGAAGGTATTTTTTTTTCCAAAACCCATACTCAAACCTTTCTGCCTCTTCAATCTCTGCCTCCATGATGATTGATCTCTTCAGCAAGCAGAAACGTTTCTTATAGTTTACCCTTTCCATATCCCCCGTTACTTTTACATCTCAATCGTGTCTCCTTTCAATTCCCTCTGCTTTCAGAAAAATATCAGACCAAACTCTCTTTATAACTGAAACTCCTCAGCCCAGACAATATCCTGAAAAATCTCTTCTAAACCGTTTCCAGAGCGATCACATCTCCTTTGTAAAGTGATTTGCAGACTGCGCACAATAGTCTAATTGGAGCCGAATGAGCAAATTAAATAAATGATCAAAAGTCACAACACTTTGCCAACAAACTCTATTTTGCTAAGTGCTATCCTGTGTTCTTTTCATAGAACCATGGAACTCCTCCAGTGTAGAAATAGGCCTTTCAGTTCAACAAGTCCACACTGACCCTACGAAGAATAACTCAACTTCGACCTATTCTCCTGACATTTTATTTTGTATTTACCCCTAACTCAAGCGCCTAACTTACACATCCCTGAACACGACGCGAAATTTAGCATGGCCAATTCACCGAACTCTTCTCGATTCCTGATACGGGTGCTCCAAGAATCTCTGGTTCGTGTCAGTTAAAGTTGCTCCGTGAGCTTTGATCACGCAACCACGTCATCGAACACGATCGATTAGTTTGAAGTTGCCAATGCTGAAATTGGAGCACGTGCACTCAGCCACAATGACTGCAGAGTCACAGATTGAATGGGGTCAATGTGAAAGTAAGTGTTAGATTGCGCAGTGCCTGAGGCAACTTGGAGAGGAGATCGATAGGAGGGTCAGTAAGTGCGGGAGAAAAAACAAAAATATTCGACAATGGGTGGTTTCGAATCCTTATATATAAAACACGCTGAAATGTGAGAGAGCAGGTTTTGAAGGAAGAAAATCATCACCTTGGAGAATGTTTGCATGTGAAAACAACTGATTCCATGCTGTGTGGATTGAGTACATGTCACCCAGCGTAAAATGGGGAATATATTACGCACCATGACTCGAATTCGAAACGTACTGATGCAGCCATAAAGCAAAGTATTGACCACTGAATACTAACGCGGCATCACGCAAACCAATGCACTTAAAAATACCTACAGTGGCAGAGGATAAGTCAGAAACAGCAACACAAACAGAAGAAGACCACTTGGCGAAGTCTGGATCGAGATGTAGGAACTCAGAATGGGCTGAAGCTTTAACTTCGATATTTCTAGATGCTGTGTAGTTTCCATCATTGAGTATGTTGACGACTGAGGTGAACTGTTTTCCACAGAATATCATCGGGTGAGAGGATAGTCTGGGATATTGTTGAAATGCATGTTTCAATAGTCATGTAGTTTAACATCATTTACTTCACCAGTTACCTCACATGTGGAAGTAACCACTGCTGACAACGATCACATGTTCTCAGTTAACATTCAGAGAAACTGAGTGGTACGGCCGCGAAAATCCTTAATTAATGAGAATACACGACTTTTTTATTCAGCTCAAGTTTACCTCGAGCTATCGAGGAAAAGCACGAAAGTAGAGATAAATGTTACCAGATTAGTGGTAATCCCATTGAATGGCTGCGCAGACACATGGGGAATGAAAGCTTCATTAGAACAAGTGTGTTTTCTTTTCGAAATTGTCCACTTGACAATGTGGGGTCTATTGGAGTGAAGTGGTGAAGTTGATTATCTTTACTAGTTATTCACCCTGTGAACGGTTACAATTGTTTCTCCTGTCGCTGATATCATCACAGATCTGCAGCAAGCTCACTTGAATCAGTGGCTTAATGATTTGGTTGTTTGCAATTCAGGGGTTGTTCGTTCGACTCTTCACTGTCTCAAAAACGCTGCCGATTTTTATTACACTTACAAACTCATTGTCCCAAAGCCGAGATGTGCTTTGAATTCCTTATCTGCAGGAAGAAGAATCTTGGAAATGCTGGGATGTATGAACTATTGAAATGAGAGCATGCCCACGTTCAATCTATTGTCCACTTGTAAGTATCGTCGATTACACCACAATTCTTTGTTTATCAGTTTCGTTTTTAAAGAGTAGCTCGGTGGGGTAATAGAAAGTACAAAAATGATCAACCCAATTCCACCAAATCCTACAAAAGAATTGAAGACTTCATTAGAAGCATCTTGCAACGCAAGTTGTTTATCTTCTTAACCTTGGTTTTCCAAAATACCTCTCAAAAATGAGCAGTTTCTGACTACTTTGTCGCCAGAACATTTGAAAGAATTTCATTCTGTTTGGAATTATTTGTGGCACTTCTTCATATACCGATTAATGTATCCGATCGATGAATGCAACCGAGAACTTCAGAGTCAACCTCACAGCGCTGTCAGAGGAGGGGAAGATAGAATCGTCTCGCACGCTGCTCTTGTGCACATGATCAATTTCAAACCAAACCAATACCTGCAACCCGTGGGAGTGCAAAGGAAACAATTAAACAGAGCCCCGCTTCAAATCTGTGAATCTTTAGAAACTCTGTGGGAGGGGAATGAAGGGTGAACTGACCGACTGAGCAGAGACTGTCAAGGTACCTTCCCCTTCTTGAAGGAGCAGGGACATGAACTCTGATGTTCTCTTGGCACGAGCTGATCTGAGATGTTGAAAGCATTCCCATCAGAGCTGCTCCACTCT
This sequence comes from Chiloscyllium plagiosum, assembly GCF_037043375.1. NCBI lineage: Eukaryota > Metazoa > Chordata > Chondrichthyes > Orectolobiformes > Hemiscylliidae > Chiloscyllium > Chiloscyllium plagiosum. Next base: position 51,706,204 of record NW_028270171.1, read on the forward strand.
CGCTGTTGTCACTCTCGCTGTTGTCACCCTCACTGACCAGGCACCCAACTCTGGCCGCGGTGAAGAAAACACTGACTCTTAACCATTACACCCCCAGCGCAGCTTCCCAAGCTGTTGGACTGCTTCTTAATTCCAAAGCATATGGCGTTTTATTTATCAGGACATAAGTTTGAGCAAGTCATCGACTGTTTGCAGAATGGAAAGAGACCCATCATCCAAGTTTTCAGCACTTGGCCTGCCCCGTGTATTTTCAAATGTTTCAAGCACTCGTCGCAATGCTATTATCCAGTCACGTTTTACAATGTATGCGACTGAGGTTTAAGATGGACAACCTGTGTTCACACCCCCTCGGTGATCTGAACCCCATTTCATTTAGAGAGGCAAACACACAGACATGTTCTGGCGAAGTGACTGAGGCCTCAGGAGAGATCAGCCAGAAAGTAGGATTTCACTCAATTGGCTTATTTTGTCTCATTTCAGATTTCAACACCAGATTCAGGTTACAGCAAAGAAAGAAAGCATTCAGCCATTCCCCTGTCCATGTTCCTCCCGTATCTAAGCTTTGAGCTCCGGAGGCAGTGTGCTCTGAGAGAAGGATTCTCACTCTTGAGAAACTGCAACATAATAGATGATTGGATAGCCTGTGTATTAGAAACCAGTCTTAACAAAACCAAGACAGAACTGAAGGCATCATGTGCAGAAGGATGGGAGACTGTCATGCCGCATCAGACAGTGTCCAGGGTGAAAGAAACAGAAACTATCCCTGTAAGTCGAGTAATTTGGATTCCGTGCTCTCACAGCTATGACCTGCAAATCGTTAGCATTTACTGTTACCAATATGGAATTCTGCCTTCTCCTTCGAAGCAGAATTCTGACCGGGACATGCACACATAAATTGTGAAAGTGATATATATTGATGTAATTTGTTATTTTCATATTTGAGCAGTAAGAGTGACATGTAAACAGTTAGATTATCATTAAAATCCAATTTTAAAGCCAGATAGTGTTTTCACAAAACAAAAAACAGCGGAAAGCTGGGAGTTGCATGACTGAAGGAGGTGACTGCTCCTGCTTTCGACCCAGAACGTTTCATCCCTTTCGTCCCAAGAACAAGTGCAGAAGCCAAATACTGGCAATCTGATATATATTAAAAATAAGAAAACGCTGGAAGTATTCAGCTTGTCTGGCAGCTTCTGAAAGTGTGGTAGATATCAACACCATCACAAACTGATTGTCTTTACTTTGTATTATAGAACATAGAAGAATACAGCGCAGTACAGGCCCTTCGGCCCTCGATGTTGCGCCGATCCAAGCCCACCTAACCTACACTAGCCCACTATCGTCCATATGCCTATCCAATGCCCGCTTAAATGCCCATAATGAGGGAGAGTCCACCACTGCGACTGGCAGGGCATTCCATGAACTCACGACTCGCTGAGTAAAGAACCTACCCCTAACATCTGTCCTATACCTACCCCCTCAAATTCACGATAACTAATGTCCAAGTCACGACTCATTCAGACACATTTTCTCATCTTTAAAAGGTATGCACGCTTTCAGTTTACCATGATAAACGTTTTGTCAATTAATTCAGTACTGACAGGATAACCGTTTAAAGTTGTATGCAACATGTTGCAAACGGTCATATCAGACAAAATGAGGTGTCACGTGAAGAAATATGTGTTTTATTCAGGAAAGCTAAAATAGAACTGTTCATAGAAAATTGTGGGGAACTGTCTGCCTATGTTTTTGTTGAGTTAAGAAGAAGTCTTGATGATGCTAATCCAAAACGATCAGATAAATGTGGATTGGCGAAACAAAAGACCAAAGTTCTGTGAGACCGCTGTGCATGAAAACTAGGCATGAAGGAATATAAGGGATAGTAGCAATATTGATCATAAATTTGCTGCGTGAAAGTTTACTGATGAAGGGTGCCTGCCTGAAACTTCGATTTTCATGCTCCTCGGATGCTGCGTGACCTGCTGTGCTTTTTGAGAACCACTCTCATGCTGACTCTGATCTCCTGCATGTGCAGTCCTCACTTTCGCCTGGGGGAAAGGGAACAGGGTTATCATTAACAATTGTGTTTTGAACTGGAAGAATTTTTCAAGCATATTTTGAGTGTTGGGGTGTGGACGTTCTGGATAGATTAGTTTAACCCAACAACATTCTCTGATTTATCAGATCCCCCAGCGCGCCCATGGGTTTCTCTGATTGGGTGGAGGACCAGTGTCTCCAGTTTGGTCCTATAGGTCCGCCTCTTCGCTGTTGGACATTATATGTCATCAGTTGGGATGGGTCCTGCAGCATGCGTAGGGTTAACATGAACTGTGAGCATGCTTGTGGCGAGCGATCATTGGAACGAAATTTTGTCGTCTCCAATCGACAGTCGGTGAGTGAGGTCTAAAGGGGAGCAAAGCGCCAGGTTCTATAGCCCAGTTAGAGGTTTCATGTTTGGTCATTATACGATTCAAGACCCAAACGTAGTGTATCTGGGGCCGCGAATTAAGCCACAGAGAGCCTGAGTCTTCTTCCCAGAAACAGGCCCCAGTCAGCGATCGCTATTCCTGTTTCAGTTTTTTTTTAATTTATCAGGCCACTGCTGGTTTATCTATCTATAGTGTTAATAGAGCTGAAAATAAATGATACTGTTTGAAATTATTGCTGTGGTCCATGAGGATGTGGTGTTGTTGGGAGACGCTTGGGTGTGTTTCGTGACTGGGATTGATGGGAAAGTGTACCCCATGAACACCTCTGTCCCTTACCTTACTGTAAATTTGTCAGAGACGGAAAGAATGGAGCAGCAAGTGGAGGGACAGGACTCCTGGGCACCATAGCGGCTCGCGGGAGTTTTGGAATGTGGAATCATTCGTTGCCAATCGCTCAACAAAAACCCGACCCATTGTTTTTCTCACGGATCCCCTTCCCCACCCTTTCCTCCGACTCCTTCCACCCAGTATCAGCAACATTTTAAAGACGTTTACTTATTTTATACATACTATGTCGCTTTTGTCAGAACATTCAGTAATTTGAGAACTGGAATGAAATTGAGATACAGAACAGCCAGTGTACGAACCTCAACAATTACTTTGCACCTCCTCGAACTGCTGAAGTTCGTATTCTAAAATTACGCCCCGATTGCTGTTTGGTAAGTATTTACAGGATTATTTTTAAAATCTAGATAATGTGTTACTGATATTTGTGTCAGTTAAAAACAATTGGTTTTTATATCTAACCTTTAACAGAATGGAGGGATGAAAAATTTAAACACGACTGGCTTGTTGTGATGTTTGATCCTTCTCCCTAATTCAGTCTGATCTTGGCTGATCATTCCGCGCAGTAACCTGCAAACTCTTTAGGCCTACACTTTTTGATCCCTCTTGCACTCAAAACTACAGATATCTTCATCTTGTCAACATTCCACATTCTGGCTTTAATTACTTTCTGTGGCAGCAAATTTCACTGAGTAACCAGTATTTGATTAAAAAAATAAAACCCTCATCTCAGTCTTAAATGGACTACCCCATATTATTAGGAGTGAAGCCACCTCCCCACCCTTTATGGTTTGGACGCCCTGGTCATTGAAAGCATCCTTCCTGCATTTACCTTATTCGTACCATTTAGAATTTTATTCGTTTCCGTGACATCCTACTTCATCATTCTAAACTTGAGTGATTTTCATCCAAACGAATCCTCACACATCAGTCCTGCCACCCCATGAATCAGTCTGGTAAACCTTTGTTGTGCATTCTCTGCATGGAGAATATTCTTTCTCAGATAAGTGCACACAACACTCTAGGTTGTGGTGTCAACAAGACCCTGCACAATTTCAGCAAGTCTTGAATGCTCCTTTGTTCAAATCCTCTCAGTATAAAGGCTAACACACCGTTTGCCTTCCTCACCTGCTGCTGCGCCTGCATGCTTATGTTCAGGGATTTGTGTACAAGAAGACGAGATCTCCTTTCCTAGTTTACTTTCGTAAATTTATATTGGTTCTGCCCAATCCAGTTACTGTTTTCTAGTGTTAGGCTAACTTTTCTGTCATTCCATGTTTTCTCGCTACTTCCTCTTATAAATATTGGGGTCACATTAACTGACCTCCACTCCATAGATATCGTTTCAGATTCGATAGAATATTGAAATATGACAATTAATTTACTCTAGTTAGACTCTGCACTCAAGTTACAGAAAGCATTCACTGCATTTAGGGTGGCTTTAAGTACACTGGTGTTTGATTCGCAGTTGGTGGAATTTATTGTCTTTTAATCTCATCAATTTCCACAAACCAACTCCCTGATAATACTGTTTTCCTTCATTTCCTCCCTCTCCTTTTCTTCCCAACATTTTAGGAATATTACATGTGTCATCATTTGTGTTGACATAATCAATATACATATTTATTTGGTATGCCATATATTTATCCCACATTATAACATCCTCTGTTTCTCATTGGAAGGGACTTGTTTTCAATAATCGTTTTTTTTCTCCCTTCAAATACCTTCAGGAGTTTTAACAATTCATTATCTGCTTCTCTCAAGCTTACTGTTAAACGAAATTTTCCCTCTGCAGTAATTCTTCTTCATCTTGTGCTGATATCTGAACAACTCCCAGTCTTCATGTCTGCTGATATTTTCAGCCGATTTGTAAGCCTCTTCCTTGAGTGCAGTGCAATGCTCTAATATCGCATGTTTCCCGTTTTCTTTGTGTCAGGCAGGAATGAGTAGCAGTTGCAATTCCTGCAAATGCTTTTTAATTGCTTGTCCTCCCTTTAATTTCTGTTCCCCAATTCGTTGAACCCTGCTCACGCTTCATATCAGTGTCATTTCTTCTATTTAGATTTCGGCTCATAATCTCAGTCAGCTCTATCGCTCTCCACCTTCATGAAGAGTTCTCTCACTGACTTCACTCTTCCATTAGGGACAGCATAGAGATAGATTGTCAATTATTCCTTGTCATATATGCAAATAAAGCTTTGAAATCAAAGTTGACATATTCTCAGGCCTGCTGTCTCATTAGAGACAGAGAGACAGAGAGAGAGAGAGATCGCACGAGTTGACTGATGGTGCTTTAACTTGAGAGTCGTTGTGTCTCAGGGAAGGCACAGGATTGAGAAAGTGGGTACTTCATGAGGCCAGTACGAGAACTGTGCACATGCTGTTGCTGTCATTCTTCATCGTAATCTCGTCGACCAGCCAAATAAATTAATCCACCGAGGGTGTTCTGTTCTCCATTTGTGCCCTTAATATAGCGACTCAGAAAACCATCTCATATATATACCAGATACGTCTCCTCCATAGGATTGTTACTCATCTGACTTGCTCAGTCTATGGGCAGATTGAAGTCACACGCAAAAGCGAGAAGGCCACCAGATAAAGGAGCAGAATTAGGCCATTCAACCCATCGAGACCTCTCCATTATTTGGTCATGTTTGATATGTTTCTCAACCTCATTCTTCTGCTTTAAACCATCTCCTGTAACTGTTGATCCCCTCATCAATCAGGGGCCTATCTATGTCTATCTTGAATATTCGCAATGACTTGGCAAAGAGTTCCAAAGAATGACTACCCTCTTGCTGAATATACTCCTCCGCATCTCACTTCAAATGGTCATCCTTTCTCTCTGAGACTGTGCAGTCGGCTCCTGGTCTCTCGTGCTAGTTGAAAAACTTCTTCACAGCCACTTTAATTACACTTCTCCGTATTGTATAAGTTTCAATTAGATCCTCCTCAAACTTCTAAACTACATCAAGTACAGCCCCCGAGTTTTCAACATTTTATGACAAGCATTTCCTCCCCTCAGGATCATTCTTTTAAATCTTCTTCGGACCCTTTCCAATGTCAACACATCTTCTGGAGTATTGTGTATAGTTCTGGTTTCCTCGTTATGAGAAGGATTTTATTAAATTGGTAAGGGTTCAGAAAGTATTTAACAGGATGATGTCATGAATGGAAGTCTTCTGTTATTAAAATAGGCTGCGTTTTTTTTCACTGGAGCAGAGGATTTCGACGTATGGCCTTATAGAGATTTGTAAAATCATGAGGAGCATAAGTAAGATTACTATCAAAGGTGAGGGAGTTCGAATCAAGGGGCATATTTTAAAAGTACGAGAAGGAAGATTTATAAAGGACATGATGGGCAGCTTATGTTTTCCGCACTTTGGTGACTGTGTGCAATAAACCTCTAGAGGAAGTGATGGATGCAGGTACAGTTAAATTATTTAAAAGTCATTTGGATAAGTAACTGATTAGGAATGTATTGGAGGTATATGGGCCAAATGCAGGCAGGCGGATCTATTTTAATTTGGCAATGTGTTCAGCATGGTATATATGGAGTGAATGGTCTGTTAAACTGCTGTATGACTCTGACTCTACCCTTCGATATCGGGCCTAACTTCTTGCAATATTCCAAATGCGGTCTGCCACAACTATATAAATCCCCAACTGGGCATCTCTGTTCTTGCATTCGAGGCCCCTTGACATAAATTACAAAATTGAATTTTCCTTCCTTAATTCCAACTGAACCTGCCTGATCTCGGGCTCCCAAATCACTTTGCGCTTGGGATTTCAAAAGGCTTTCATGAACAGAAATTAGTCGAAGCCTGCCTTCTTCCTCTCATATTGCAAAACCTGACACATCCCATATTGTATTCCATTTGCCAATTCTTTGACCACTCTCTGCGTCTGCCCAGATCCTTATGAAGTCTCCCAGCTTTCTTGACACGACCTGTCTCTCCAACTTCGTTTGTGTCAACTGCAAATGCAGCGACAATGCACTCTGCTCCTTTGTCCAGATGTTTAATGTATAACGTGAACAGTTATGCTCTCAACACCGTTCGCTGTGCACGTCTTAGAAGTCAGTGGCTGCCATCCTGTAAAGGACCCCTCTGTTCTCACTCAGCCTATCAGCTAATCCCCTCCTTGTCACTAATAGCACGCTCTTTTCTTATTTAGCAGTATGCTGTATGGCACCTTATCATATGACTTATGAGTATTGAATTAGATCACGTCCACTGGCTCTGCTTTGTCTTACTTGCTTTGTACTTCCTCAAAGAGATCTGGCATAGCTGTCAGACATGACGTCCAATTGATGAAGACATGCAGACTTTGCTCGATTTTACCATCCATTTCCAAGTACTGTGCAACACTGTCGTTCGCATGGCCGACAGTAGTCTGTGTCTGCCTCTCCCCTTTCTTTCAGCAGGGGTGTTGCATTTAAAAATTTCCAGTCATCTGGGTCCCACTCTGACGCTAGTGACTCCTGACTGATCACCAACATTGCCTCGACAATCTCCTCAGCAATCTCCTTCAGAAATCGGGTATGCAGTACATGTGGTCTCAGTTATTTAATTCCTTCAGACCTTGCAACTTTCCCGGCATCTTCTCATTAGTGTTGGCATTTCATTCACTTCTTCTCTACGCGCCTCTTAATTCATGTATTTTGTTGTTGTCTTCCACTGTGAAAACTGATGCAATGTACGTGCTCACCTGCACCATTTCGTTGTTCCCCGTTACGTCTTCTCCAGTGCTCCAATTTGCACCCTTCTCTCTATTATCTCTCCACCCTTCAGGTGCTCTGCCTGTATTCCTGATGAAGGGCTTTTGCCCGAAACGTCGCATTTTCCTACTTCTTGGATGCTGCCTGAACTGCTGTCCTTTTCCAGCACCACACTACTCCAGTATCTGGTTTCCAGCATCTGCAGTCATTGTTTTTACCTTACTATTCTCTCTGTAAACTTTTAAATATGTGAACAAACTCTTGCAACATTCTTTATATTTCAAGTTCACTCACTTATGTGCTAAATCTTAATAACTCATCTTGCCATTTCAGCTGTTCTTGCTCGTTAATAAAGTCTTCCCAATGCTTTAGGTTTCACTAATCTACATCAGATGGGTTTTTTTTTGCTTTTGTTTCTGTGCTCCCCTTGACTTCTCTTATCAGTCATGTTTGCTTTATCCTCTCTTAAGCATGTTTCGGTGGCGTGAGGATTGGATCCGGTGTTATTAGGCGCTGACGGAGTGCCATTTGGACTTCGGATAACGTCTGCCAACTTTACAGGATAGCAGAGTACATGGAACAAGACTTTGACCAGGACACAGTGATTGTGGGTTTCTCTCCTGGACTGGTAGAGATGGGTTTACGAAACTGCATTTAGAGTGAGTTCAGAGGAGAGCATTTACACACACCAAACTCAAACCAAGGTATATTTGTTAAGAAAGTGAGGACTGCAGATGCTGGAGATCAGAGCTGAAAATGTGTTGCTGGAAACGCGCAGCAGGTCAGGCAGCATCCATGGAGAAGGAGAATCGACGTTTCCGAAACGTCGATTCTCCTGCTCCTTGGATGCTGCCTGACCTGCTGCGCTTTTCCAGCAACACATTTTCAGCAAGGTATATTTGAGTCTTCTGAATTTCTCAACTGGATTGACAGTGATGAATTTTATACACCCCTTTTTGTTATTTTACCATAAGTCTTGTCGACTGTGTCTTTATGAGTTTTCCACCAATTACCATCCCTGGAGCCTGTGACTGTCACAACACAACTCCATTTTACTTCTGCTTCTCAGATCAGAAGGATCCAGAAAGTCTGCTTCATTTTTATTTCCTGATGTCTGTCTGCACACGTTAAAACATTCATCTACCTTCTTTCCCTGCACATACAAACAGCCCAACTAATGTAATCCAGCATATCCTGTTTTTTATTTCAAAAAATAGTTCAGCTGCTGCAGTATTTTGCTATTATTTTCTTGCAGGTGTTTCTCGCAACACTGAGTCTGAAAGTACAGATGCACCAACGATTAGCTGCTTTCTCACTGAGTGGTGGATACAGAAACAGATCCATGAACTAAAGTGTGAGTATTTGTTTCTTTAATTTTAGTCACAATTACCGAATGATTACAACAGAATGTAATTTGGCGCATCGTGCCCATGCTGGTTCCCTGAGCAGATTAGTTCACCCCACTTTCCAGCGCTTTCTTGAGCAAGACTGGCAGATATTGTCAATCTCCAATTGCCAGTGTAGAAGTCGATGAATGATCTTCTTGAGCTTCTGCAGTGCAGTAGTGCACGTGGTTCCTGATCATTGGCAGGTGAGGAGTTACAGGTTAAACACCTGGAAATGATGAAGGAATTGCAATGGATATCCAAATCAACAACATCTGATTGTAATTCTATCCCGTCTTCAATCTATCAAAATATACAAGATGATTCACAGGAATATGAAAAGGCAACACCTGACACTGAGCCAAATAAAGAGTTGTTTCGGCACTTGACCGAGCATGTTTGAATGGGTTCTCTCACAATTATATGCTTCAAATCAATTTTACACGGAATTAGAAGGATTGATTTGCAATCAGCAAATTTGGATCAAAAATCACAGCAGAGTCTGACAGAGTCACATCATTTATCCTAACCTGAATATTATGGAATTCTGAACAGAAAGGTACAAACTTCGTTCAAAGTCAGGATAAACAGAGCACGTGTGAGTGGGCGAAGCTTCAGAAGATCATCTGGCCTGGCAAACCGCAAAGCGAATCAGCACAGTGAGAAACTTTACAAATGTCAGGATTGTCGAAAAGGAGAAAGTGAGGATTGCAAATGCTTGCAATCAGTGTCGAAGAATGTGGTACGGGAAAAACACAGCCCGTCAGTAAACATCCAATCATGAGCCCTTCATTAGGATATTAAATTTCCCAAATTATGAAACAAGGGGCACAAAAAGAACAGGAAAGAGGTCTTACTTGAAAAGTTACCTGGACTAAACTTTGAGTCAAATAGACCAGACAGGCTTCGTCCCAGAATTTTGAAGAAAGAGGAAGACAATGAGAGAATGTGGATGCGCTGGGAGTCATCTTTCAAGTTATGTGATCTCTGCAAAGTCTCCTGTGAAGTGGAATTCACCTTGGAACCCCACTGTTTTGCTTGTTCAGGAGGAGTTTTATCAGGTCCCACACAACATCACGAAATACAATTTGATTGTTGAAAACGTGCTAGCATTCATTAAGCATTGTTTAAGGATTTAGGGAGCCTTCAAGAGAAGTTTGACAGGCTCACGAATGGATTAGGACATGGCGGTTTATCCATAGTACACGATAGCTCCACAAAGAACTTCAATAATCTGTTTAAATCTGACTACGCTTTCGTAAAGTATCTTGAATTTGCATCATACCCTAGATTTTATTTCTCTAATTGCCTTGCTCAACAACTTTAATAAAAGAATATTGAGAAGCTTTCCTGTGACAGATGTTCATTAACTGCCTGTCATTTCCTTCTTGACTTCCTTCTGTTCTGGCTAAATAAAACTCACTGATCTACCTTGGATCCCAGGATGCCTCTCCACTGATTTTGTAATTCTCAGATTTGCTGTCAAATCCATCCATGGTCTTACACCCCATTAATCCACCACTGCTACCAGCCCAACATTCCTCTGTGCTCTTCCCACTCCTCTACTTCTGCTCTCTGTATTCGAACGTTCCTTAATCCGCTACTGCCAGGTATGGATTTTACACTGAATGAAAGTGTCTGAAGCAGGGTTGTAGTTCACTAAACACTACAGGCTACTGCTCTTGGCGTTAACATGTAGGTCTACCACATCACCATGTCATGAAAAAAAAAATCATTCACATGCCTATGATGAAGATTCCTGCAAAATACTTGACTACTTTCTGTGTGCTGGCTAGTACAGTATCTTTCTCTATCCCCTGTTTCATTTTAACTGTGACAAGGCACATTTTACCTCTGAAAATGTGTTGCTGGAAAAGCGTAGCAGGTCAGGCAGCATCCAACGAGCAGGAGAATCGACGTTTCGAGCATGGGCCCTTCTTCAGGAATGGCTCCTGCCCGAACCGTCGATTCTCCTGCTCCTTGGATGCTGCCTGACCTGCTGCGCTTTTCCAGCAACACATTTTCATCTCTGATCTCCAGCATCTGCAGTCCTCACTTTCTCAACATTTAACTGCTCCCTCATTCACTTATAACTGACCTTTATTTGACGTCTGTATTTCTAGTTTTGTGTGTGGTGGGCCAGTGACAGCCTGATATGGAATTCCAGATTGTTATGAAGTTGAAAGTGTATACTGTACCTTTAAGAGAGGTAGAATGTTGTTCTGCACTGAGAACGTCTGAGAGCAGTGTCAGAGTTTACTGGAATATTGAAAATATATTACATTTGGCTGTGTAATCGGTACCTGAAATGGTTGCTATTTTGACAACTATTCAAATTTAACCAACGAGTTTCAATTACGTTTCAGTAAACTCAAAGCCAATCGATTTCGAATTGATTATTCTACCAACATCGAACCAATGAGATAATCCGGTTTTTGGGGTATAAGAAAGGCAGGCATTTTGAACTGCAGACAAAGTTACTGTCATCCAGGGAGAACGATAGGAGAAAAAGACAAGCCAAAAACAAAAAAGACAGATTGTGAAATGAAGTGGAATGACGCTGGAATTTTGTGCAGCTAACACCAAATAAATGTTAGCATGAAAGCTGCTGGGTTGCGCTGTTGAATCTTATCATTTCCTCGATCACATCTGCCCCACACGCTGACAAATGATAACTCGGCCGAATCTCAGTTCATCTGCTGCTGAAACTCTCATTTTCCCCCCTTTTATATCAATGGAGGAGATTGTAAATGAAAAGTCTGGCGATTTTGGTCGAATGACAAATTGTAGTTCTTGAGGAATGATGCTTTAAAATGAACATCAAACGCGGCTGTAAAAATTCAGCGAAGGAACAAAAAATGCAGTGACACTGCTGGAAGAGTGCCACAGAGCCCCGAACAACCTCGTGCTACAGTGGAGCGAACGGAAGTTAATCTCTCCATAATGATCAAATAAAAGGGTGGGAATAATTGGGTTTTTTCACAATTACAATGTAGTGTGTCATTGTAATGCGAAATGATTTTTGAAGTGATTTCAAGATCACTGATTTGATCAGTCATGGTAAGACAAACAAGAGCAGCATAATAGGAGGAATGGCGTCGGGAGAGCATCTTGGTAGTAGAGATCACAAACCAGTCAGCTTAACGTCAGACTGAAAGCCACCCAGCGCAGGAATTAGGCTAGTATGGTTGACAAAGTGTGTGTTTATTTTACAATGGCACACTGGTTACAAGATAAACGTCTGTGGCATTAATGGAAACGTAGCAAGTGAGGTGCCATACTGGCTTCGTGGCAGGAAATCAAGACGAATTGTTAACAGGTAATCTCTGGTCCATGCCAGTAAAGGCTCCGATATGATGATTGATTTCACAACCACCGGGATTGAAATGGATCGACTGGTTTCAAGTTCCCGATGATGGGATGGGACACGTTTACCCTACAAGAGTGACAGCAGCAGCACAGACAGAATGGTGCCGATGTGTGCGTTAGATTATGAAATGCCTCAGTGAAATGGCAGGAGCGATGTAAAGGAGGGTTAGTGACCATGCAAGGGAGGGAAATCTCTGAAAGTGCCTGGGTTTGAATTCTGATTTATGAAATGGAGAAGTGTGATATTCCGCATAAGTAACCAGTGTTGCGGAATATCATATAATCTCGTGTTCCCAGGGCTGAACTAAGCGAGACTGAGTGGCGCAGCAGCGAAGATCAAACTGGAAATGGGCATGAGGATGAGCCCGCTATGACGGTATAAAGGTGCATGAAATGCCGGGGCTGGGACTCCACAATTACCCGTAGTACATTCTGTTGACATGGAGCAAGGAGCATTGTGATATCAGTTTGGGACCTCCAACTTAAATAGAGCAGCTTCTGTTGGCATAAAGCAGGGGGCATTGTGGCAGCAGACTGGAAGTTCCAACCTCACCTGGAGCAGATTGTATTGATAAGGAGCACGGAGCAATGAGACATCAGGTTGGAGAAATGATACTCAGTTACTTTAATCTGAATTAAAGTAGTATTTAGCAGCACCCATGTTTGTAGATTGAGTGAATATCTGTCCCAGGGAAATCTCGCAAAAATAAGGGAAAATGTGGCAAAATCCAGCTCGTGGAGGAGAATCTGTGCAGAAAGAAGTGCAGGTAATATTTTCTTTTTCTGCCTTTTATCATAAGACTGACTGCGTATTTGGTTAAATTGCAGCAAGCGATTTACAGCTCGTGTCATGTTATTAAATTTCCTGAAAACCCACGCAAGTCATTCTAGCAAACTAAACTTCCAAAAATTAACGGTATATTACTAGATCAAAGGGAGATGACAGAGGGTGGTGCTGGACAGTTGTTTTTCAGACTGGAGTCCCGTGACCAGTTGGGTGCTCCAAGGATCGGTGCTGGGTCTTCTACCTTTTGTCATTTAATTGGAGGTGTAGTGGACAGCGAAGAGAGTTACCACAGATTAGAACAGGATCTTGACCAGTTCGACTAATTGGCTGACAAGTGGCAGATGGAGTTTAATTTAGATAAATGTGAGGTGCTGCATTTTGGGAAAGCAAATCATAATAGTACTTCCACACTTAATGGTAATGTCCGAGGGAGTGTTGCTGAACAAAGAGACCTTGGAGTGCAGGTTCATAGAATTCTGATATTTGAAATTTAACTTGAAAGTGGAGTCGCAGGTAGATAGGATAGTGAAGAATGCGTTTGGTATGCTTTCCTTTATTGTTCAGAGTATTGAGTACATGAGTTGGGAGGTCATGTTGCGGCTGTACAAGACAATGGTTAGGCCACTGTTGGAATATTGCGTGCATATCTGGTCCCCTTCGTATCGGAAAGAAGTTATGAAATTTTAAAGGGTTCAGAAAAAAATGAGGATTTTCCCAGGGTTGGAGGATTTGTGATATCGGGAGAGGCTTAACAGGCTGGGGCTGTTTTCCTTGGAGCGTCGGAGGCTGAGGCGTGACTTGTTAGAGGTTTTCAAAATTATGAGGGTCAAAGATATGGTAAATCGAGAAAGTATTTTCCCTGCGGTCTGTGAGTCCAAAATTAGAGGGCATAGTTTTAGGGTGAAAGGGGAAAGATATACATGAGACCGACTGGGCAACATTTTCACACAGAGAGTGATAAGTGTATGGAATGTGCTGCAAGAGAAAGTGGTGGAGGCTGGTACAATTGCCATATTTAAGAGGAATTTGGATGGATATACGAATAGAAAGGGTTTGGAGGGATATGGACGGGGTGATGGCAGGTGGGACGAGATTGGGTTGGGATATCTGGTCAGCATGATCAAGTAGGACCAAAGTGTCTGTTTCCATGCCGTGCATCTCTCTGACTCTATTTGATGTTGACATTATGCTCGAGTTTTTCTTGATTTATGGAGGAAAAGCAGGAAACTGATGTTGAAATTTACAGGATCAACTATGATCCCATTCAATGTCTGAACATACAAGATGCTGAATGGAAGCTTCATCATGACAGTTATGTTTCATTATGAATCGCGCTGAAACGCAAAGTGGGGAGGATTGGACTGAAGCAGTGGTGGTGATTTTCTTTCCTGGCTAAAATTTTGAACATGACTGCTATTTCTCCTGTCCATGGAAACATCACAACTCTGAAGCATGAAAGTATGAAGAACATGTGGGGCAAGTGGCGCAAAGTCTAACGTCCCTGACTCCAGATCAGAACATTGCAGGTTTCACTCCTCTCTAGCTTGAGATTAACGCACGTACATATTACACTTACAACCTAATTTTCCTCATTGTTCTGAAGCCGAGATGAAGTTTGAGCTCCTGATATGCAGACACGACAATCTCTTTCAGTACACGTCCCAGAGAACATCACAGTAAATGTCGCAGTGTCATCACAAGTGAGGAAGACCAAATCGTCCAACAACTGCCAATCGGCACATTTCAATTTCACAGAGCCAACGACCAAATCGCTGCAGCTCCTCGAAATGGCAAGGAAACTAAATAAATATCTTTGTCTCATGTTGGTTCATGGAGTGCCGAGGCACCTTCTCCTTCTTTGAGAGGCTGGGACATTGACTCTGATGTTCGTGGAGACATTGATTGATTTGAAGCATTGAAAGGAATCCTATCACAGAAGCCCATGCTGTTGATGCTGAACAAAACAGCCCTTACTGTGAATTGAACCCGGGCCGCAGTGGTAAAAGTGCCAATTCAGGACCAGTACACGACCAGGGACAAGTACAGCGGTTTGACGCACGTAGAGTGACAGCCCTCAAATGTGTGGGACGCGTTCTTGGCAGAAAAAAACAGCTTGACTATCCTCATTCCAATTTCCATCTCTTTCCCTTGTATGCCTTAGCATCACAAATACAGATTGAATACCTCTGAAGGTTGTGTTGATTTCATCACAATGAGTTGTAGATTTATGCACCACCACTGGTGGATAAAGTTTTTACTGCTTATCTCCTGAAAACTTTCTGCCTCTTACATTTAGTCTACAACACTTGGCGTTTGACCGACAGGAACCATTTCTTTCAGCCGAACATGCCTTTATCTCTCAATGTTTTGCACATTTCAATCATGTTTCCTCACAATCTACTCTTCTCCATTGAAATTAGAACAGAGAAACTGATCGTTTCCAAAAAAAAACACACTTTGCTGAATACTGCATTGTGTTCTTTTCCTGATCCTGATGTTTCAGTAATCTCCGGTACATGTCAGTAAAAATTGAAACATGAGAACTGATCTCACAACAGCAGCATGTAAATGGATCGACTGGTTTTAAAGTCCGAATTGTTGGATTGGGTCACCTTCGCCCAACAACATTGACTGCAGCTGCACAGACTGAACAATGTCAATGCGAGTACTTGATTGCCAAATGCCTCAGGGAAATTGGAGGAGGAACCAAAAGCAGGGTTACTGATCGTGGGATAGGGAGAAATCTCCGAGAATGGGTGGGATTGAATCCTGATACATAGACAGCAGAGATGTGAAAGTGCGAGTGTTTGAAGGAGCAAAATCATCACCTCGACGAATATTTTCATGTCAAAAAAGATTGATTCGCTCCTGGTTTTGTTAAGCATGTCTTACTCTGCATAAAACGGTAACGAGTGACAATACTGGAAGTCAAATTGGAGATGATCGTTCTGCTTCCACAACGCAAAGAGCTAACCACCACACGATACCGGCACCGCATGGAATAGCATGATGCAAAAAGCAGTCAATATAGTGGCAGAGGATATGTTAGAAACAGGACCACATGAACAGTCTGAATACTTTAACAAACAGTGACTGAGACATGCAAACTCTTTGTGGGCTGAATGGTTAACTTCGGTATCTCCAGAGCCGATGGATATTTCATCACTTAGTTTGTTGGAGGCGAACATTGATATAGTTCTCCAGAACATGAAAGCGTCAGGGAATAGCGCAGGGAATTGCTGGAATGCATTTCTGCAAAAGAAATATAGTTTAACTTCAGTTACTTTGTCAATTCCGTCATACAGGCAAGTGACCACTGCTGTGGAATATCATATATTGCCAGGTTTCAGGCTGGATACGATAAACTGTGTGGTGCAGCAGCGAAGATCAAACTGGAAATGCGGATGGGGATGAGCCAGCAGATATGGGTTCAGTAATGAAATCATTGAATGTGAAGTATTTCACTGCAAGTATAGAGTGAATTGAAATGCCGGGGACTGGGAGTTCCAACATCGCGTGGAGCAACTTCTATTGACGTGGTATACGTCGCTTCAGGCTGGGAGCTCCAAGCTCAACTGCAGCAACTTCCATTGACACGAAGCAGGGAGCATTGGGATGTCAAGCTGGAAGTTCCAACTGTATCTGGAGCAGCTTCTATTGACATCTGCACTGAAAGAAACGGAGGTAACGTTTTCGCTCTCTGAGCTTTCTCATATGGCTAACTCTGCTCTGGGCAGGAAGGGATTTTTTTTGCTCATTTCATTTTATTCATTTTCTTGTAAACTCGCACAGGTCGTTAAAGTACTTACAGACTTCGAAAATTAGCTTGGATACGATGCTATTATTAAACATTAGTTTATCAAACGTGATGGAGCAAAATCAGTAAAGTGAATTTGAAATTCATCAGATGAGAGGAGATCCCATTGAGTGGCTGAGTAGACACATAGTGAATGGAAGCTTCATGAGAATGAATGTCTTTTCGTCACAAAATCTCCTGCTGCACAAACAGTGGATCATTGGAATGAAGCGGTAACGGTGATTATCTTTCCTGGTTATTCAACTTGTGAACATGAGTACGATTGGTCATGTCCGTGTTTAGATCACAACTCTGCAGAGTACCAACCTCAAGCATGCGCAAGCGCAGTGTCACAATGGATCATGCACTTGGTTACGGTCCAGAGATTTTAGTTCAGGTTTCGACTTGGTTCAAGAGCAAGACTGGCAGGTTTCAAATCCACATACAAGCTAATCTCCCGCACAATGTAGCACATACAACGGGCCAGTGGTACATGGATAACGTGCCTAATGACAGATCTGCTATGTGGAGTTTCGATTCCCACCTGGCTTGCGGGCAGCGCTGACTTTATTGCACTTATAACTGACTGTTCTGAAGCCGAAATGAGGTTTGCACCTTGAACTGCAGGGACAAGAGTCCCTTCACTAAATGCCCCTGCGAACGTCAGAGTCAATATCCCAGAGTCATCATGGGGTGGGGGGGGGGGGGGGGGGGGGGGGGGGAAGCTGAATTCGTCGCTCACGCTGCCCTCTACAACTGTCAACTTTCCGAGATTCACTGTGGCACCTGCGATTGTCAAGGAAAAAAGACACAGAGCCAATTCTCAGTTTTGACAATTTTGGGAAAACCTTTAGGAAGCGGAATCAGAGGAGAATGGAGAGTGAACTATCTGAATGAGCAGAGACTGCCGAGTGACGGTCCCACTTCTTTCAGAGGCTGGGATATCGTCTCTCATTTCTCGACGTCATTAATTGATCCGAGGTAATAAAACCACTCCACTTACAGGGGGTCTGCTTTTGCTGATGTCACGATCAGGATCGAAACAAACCCCAACACCCAGACTGAGAATCAAAGCTGGGTCACAGCGAAGGAAGCGAAAAAAATGGAACTGCTAGCCCACCGTGGACGGCTATACGAATACCACGTATGTGTAGAATGACAGCCCTCAAGGTCATTGTACATGCTTTCGTCAGATGCAATCCTTGACTATCCTTATTCATTTTCATCACTTGGCCTTGTATGCATTAACAACTCAAGTTCAGGTCCGTGTATTTCTGAAGGTTTTTTGGGTTCGCGTCTGTGCATCTCTTCAGACAGTGAATCCAGATACAACCATCCGCTTGCTGATGAGATTTTTCCGCATATCTCCTCAATCCTTTCCAACTCTTAACATCAGTCTACGCCCCTGTTGATCGGTCAAGAGGAAACGTTTCTTTTAGTCTGCATTGTCCATGTCGCTCATTACTTAGTGCATATGAAACATGTATCCTCACAGTTTCCTCTGCCTTAAGAAAACAACCCCAGTCAAAACAATCTGTCTTCATAACCTAAACCTTTCAACTTGGTCAATTTCTGCACGGTTTCAAGTGCGATCACATGACTACAGTAATGCGAATTGCAGAACTGCACGCAATATTTCGGGGGAACCGAATGAACAAATGAAATAAATGACTGGAGAAAGCCACAGAAACTTGTCTTTTCCAAAAAAACATCTTTTGCTCAATCCTGCGCTGTGCACTTATCCTGAGCCCGATGCTCCAGTAATCTCTTGTCCGTGTCAGTAAAAGCTACTCCACGAGGATTAATTACAGAACAGCTGCATCTAAATGGATTGAATTGCTTTAAGATGCCGAACATAGGATTGAGCACTTTCACCCAAAACAGTGACCGCAGTAGTACAGAATGAACAGTGTAAATGTGAGTATTATATTGCACAATACCTCAGTGAAATGGGAGGGTGGACGTTTAGGAGAGTTAGTTCTTGTGGGAGGGAGAGATTTCTCCGATAAATGGTGGTTATGATATATGAAACGCAAAGATGTGAGATAGCGCGTGTTTGAAGATGGAAACCTATCAACACGTAGAGTATTTTTATATAAAACATAGATTGATTTTCCCAGCGTTTGCTGACAACACATGACATGGAGTAAAACGGGAAAAATGCCGATGGCTGTGACAGTGATTCGAGCAGAACTTGCTGTCTTGACAATGCCAAGGAAGAACCATTTCATGATACTGGCGCCACATGGAAAAGCACGATGCAAAAAGCAATAAGGATCGTGGCAGGGGTTATGCCAAGAACAGAACCACACGCACAAGGGAATACTTGTCAAACAGTGTCTGCGATGTGGGAACACAGATTCGGTTGAATATGTAGCTTCTATGTCCGGAGAGACTGTAGAGTTTGCAACACTGAGGTTGTAGGATGTTACGTTTGCGAGATATCTACAAAACTTCAAGGGGTCATGAGATACTGCAAGGTATTGCTGAAATGTATTTCACAATAACACTGTATTTTAACATCGGTTACTTCACCAATTTCCTCACTTATTCACGTAATCATATAATGGCATGTCATATGATCCCAGTTCAAGGGCGTGGAATCAGAGAAATTGATTTGCAGTGCACCCAAAACTAATTGGAAATGGTAATGGCGTTCAGCGCGAGCATGTGGCTGCGAAAATGCAATCGGTGAGCGTAATGTCATTCTCTGATGATACAGAGCTCCGTGAAATATCGAGGCTAAAAGCTCCCGCCTTAACGACAGTGGCTTCAATTCCCACGCATCAAGAAGCAGTGGGACATCAGGCTGGGAGCTCCAATTTCAACTGCAAGAACTTGTATTGACATGGAATACGGAACTTTTGGATATCAGCTGGTCGAATAGATAGTCAACTATTTTAATCTTAAGTCAGTAGTTTTCAGCAGGATACTTGTTTGTGGATTGAAAGTATATCTACAACTGGGACAGTCTAAATTACAAAGAAGAATTCTGCAAAGAGTCAATTCTTGGAGAAGCATCTGTGCAGAGTGATGCAGAGGAATGTTTACGTCATCTGCCATTCTAATATGGTTGACAATGCACTGGATTAATTTCCATGAAGGGATTTTTTTGCTCAGTTCACAGTATTCACTTTCCTGCATACTTGCAAAAGTCGTTACTGTACTCAAAACCTCTGAGAGTTAACTGGTATATACAATGTGGTGATTAGGCTCACGTTCACGTCAGTTATGCTGAAGAAGTGGATTCGAAATTCATCAGATCAGCAGTGATTCCATTGAATGACTGAGCAGACAGAGTGTGAATGGAAGCTTCATGAGGACATACGCGTTTTATTTTTTTTGAAAATTCGCTGCTTTTTATGTGATGAAGATGAGACTGAAGCAGTGACAGTGATTATCTTTATTTCTTGTTCAACTGGTGAACATGACTCCTATTAACCGTGTCCATATTAACATCACGGCTCTTAAGGCAGTGCCAGTGTGTTGGGCCAATGGTGCAATGGATAACGCGCCTGACTACGGATTAGAATACTGTAGGTTCGAATCCTACCTAGCTTGCAGGCAGCGCAGACTTTAATCCCGCTTAAAAACTGATTTTTCTACAGCCGAAATAAGGTATGACCTCCTCATCTGCAGGAAAGAGAATGCCTTCTTTAAATGTCCCCGAGAACATAAGAGTCAATGTTCCAGCGTCACAACAGGAGGGAAGCCGAATAGTCGTACATGTTGCTCATGGGCACGTTTCCATTTCATAAAGCCACCGATCGAATAACTGTTGCTCGCGGTGATGCTCTGCTTTGAGCATTTTTCGAAACTCTTTAGCCAGTGGATTCAGAGAAGAATGAAGGTTTAACTGTCCAACTGATCTTTATAGAGTGTGAGTTCCAGAGTCTACCACCCACTGACTGATAAAGTTTTCCGACCAGTCTATTCAAAGCTTTCTGCATCTTATCTGAAATTTACAAATCCTGGTGATCGATCAAGAGCAAATGGTTCCTTCAAACTGTGATTCCTTGCTTCTCATTATTTCGTACACGTCAATCATGTCTCCTTACAATCAGCTCTGCTCTGAGAAAAACAATATTTTGAAAGTATTGTGTTCACTGAAATTTCTTGCCTGTTTTTAACAGTTCGGTGAGTGGAGTAGTCCCACTGCTAACATTCAGCAGAAACTTTCAGTAAAAGTCACTCAATGCGGGGAACCGTAGTACTGCCCTTTTCGTCAACAATGTGTAAAAGTCCCCTGTAACTTTCGATTTCGCATCCCGTGGGGCTATTTGTTCGTGTTCAATGACATATCCCAGGAAGGTGACTTTGGCTTTGGCAGATTCACTTTCAGCTAGGTTTACAAATCAGTTTGACTTCCGAATTCGATCAAACAAGCCCGATAAATGCTGTAAATATTCAATACACGAGAGACTGAAAGTCACCAGCCACAATATACACCAATCAGTTGCGTATTCGGCAATTACCCTGTCAGTTAAACTCTGAAATGTGGCTGAAGTGTTTTTCGTACAAACGGCATTACTTTAAATTTCTGCAGGCCAGTTGGCGTTACAAAATTACCTTTGATCTTTCTGACAAAGTTCACTACCAGTAACCTTTGAGGAAGTCCAACTTAGAAATGTAAGTTGCTCCTCCAATCTTTTCCACACAGTCCTCCAACTGCAGATATGTATACGCATCAGTCTTTCGAACAACATTGAGTTTGTGATAGTCCACATATAACTGTTGGGTCTTATCTGGCTTTGGCACCATGATGATGGGTGAACTCCATTCATTGAAACTCACTTCGGCTATGCCGTTTTGGTGCATACGTGATATCTCCTTATGAACTTGTACAACTTTAAAGGGTTATGCCTGCAAGGATGTTACAGAGTCAGAACAGCATCTCCTATATTTACATCATCTACAATTAGATTATTAATACCCAGTATATTTCAGCAGATTTCCCCATGCAAGAGTAATAACTCTTTCGATTTTCTTCTGGAAGATAACAGAATAACGTTACCAATTTTGGACAACTTTTGCATTGTCCAATTTTATTTCAGGAACGTCTAATGCAGAATTCCCTGACATTGATTCTTCCCAGTGTGTCGTAGTCAATAACGCATTCTCCTCTTGCGTTCGTTCTCTGCCAAAATACCGTTAGAGCATATTCCCATCGCACATTCTGTGAGATTCCTTCATGACTGGAGTCCCTATCAAGTAGCTAACCTCACTCAATTTCCTCTCAATTTGAGAAGGTCTTTTAAACCTTGCTTTAAAGTTTCACCGATTAATGAATTTTAAATAATTGCATTATTCCCAGCGGCAAAATTGTGATTTTTTGATTTCTCATACACTTCCTCCTTCACCATTTGCTGCGATACTTTTAAATACTGTCTCGACAACTCCCCAACATTGTTTAGTTCAACTCTAACATTTGACATATCATCCAAATGTGTGCTCTCTGTAATCTGACTTATTAAGTTTTCCTTCATAAATTTTAATGGTCCTCTTACTTTATGCCCAAAATTGGTTTCAGATGGACTGAGTTTGGTGGATTCTTTTGGTGTATCTCAGATCGCAAACATCACTGACGTAACTCCCTTTTGGAAATAATCTGGCTACTCCGAACCATAAAACCTCAATATAGTCTTTAATAATTGACGTCACCATTCCAGTGCACCCTGTGATTCTGGATTGTACACAGTATATTTGAATCGTTTTATTTCCAAGCTATCTATACACTCCTTGAAAAGTTTGGACGTGAAGTTTGACCCTTGAGCTAATTGTATCTCTGATGGTAGTCTTTTTAAAAAAACCGTAATTCGTCCACTCTCCTTTTAGCTGTCAAATCGCACGATTGAATAACATTTCGAAATCTCGTCAATACATCCTTTTTCTGTTAATTAACACTTATTCCCATCTTTTATTGGATGTAGGTAACCTACACAATGAATGAAGACACTTAAGAAAGATTCCTCGAACGCTGGGATAGATATCAAATGTGCAGGCTTTATTATTTCCCATGGTTTTCCTATTAGTTGAAATGTATGACACGTCTGGCAAAATTCAAATGCATTCCCCTGCAATCCAGACCGTAAAAATGTCTTTGTATTTTAGCCTCCGTTTTCATCACGCCGACGTACCCTCCAATTTGTGGCACATGCGGCACTCGCAGCACCACTTTTCTGTACCCGATTGGAAAAATAAATTCTGCCCATTTCTCACTTGCTTGAATATGTGTTGCTCTCCATTTCCTCCTTAACATATCATTTGCTAAGAAAGATCACACGGGGATGCTTTCACTCTCCTTCCAAGTACATGTCTTCTGATCCAACTGCTTTAATTTTTCATCTTTCTGCTGTAACTCAGTAGCATAGCAGAGCTGAATATACTTGCATTATTAACGCTTGTCCCCTGCTGTGTCCCACTTACCTGACAAAAAAAAATTGTAATCATATTTCAGCTTCCTTATCCGTGCCTTTTGATTTGTCCTGCTTCAGCTTGTGACTCTGTGATCGCGTTAAGACACAATCTGGGAAAAATTCCTTGATAAACGTCCTGCATTGCTGCACTTGCCTGCATCTCGACTGGCTTTTCAACTGCAGAAGGCAGCACGCTTACCGGTGATTGAGCCATATCATTTGCAAGCACAAATTGTATTATTGGAGCTGAGAGTTTGAACAGACCTCCCACCACAAATTCTCCACTTTTTCAGCCCACTCTATCCTCATTGTACATAACTGAGCAATTTTTCATCCCACGATGAATTCCCGTATACATAGTTCTTCAGGAGTACATGTTTCTCCCTCCTTCTGAATCACAGACAGGCACGATCGTGTGTCCCTCAATATTGTTACCTCTCTATCTGCTACCCCCGGCCAAGGTAAATAAACTTTAACTTTGCAGGTATATTATTACAGAAGATCTGGCACTTCCCCCTTACCAACCTCTGATCGGCCTGTGCACTCTGATGCAGCTTTCCACCCTCCACTGTGCTTTCTATTGCCATGACAACAAAACATCCAGGCTTGTTTCGTTTCCCTGCAAGTGACTTTCCAGTGTTATCCTTGATCTACAACACTGATTTCATGTGGCCTACTTTATTGCAATGAAAACCTCAGATCTTGTTCCCTTCAAGAGTTTCCTATTTACCCTGTGATAAGTTATCCTAATGATTTTCACAGAGATTTCACTTTCCCTTTCCACGTGAAGATTTCTCTTTGCCCAAATTTCTATCCCTCAGACTTAAAATGATTCTGGAAGCCCATCCTTGTTTTATGGACCACTTCATAACAATCAGCCATTTCAGCTACTAACCTTGTCGTTTTAACAATATGCTCTTCCAGAGTAAGCTTATCTTCAGCCTTTATCACCAGCCTTTTAAGGTGAATTCCTTTAATAATTGCCAACTTCTGAAGTTCAAACCCTGTCTCCCTTTCTCTCTGCTCTGCTGCTCTCTCTATTCTTCCCCCTTTCTACTTCGAATCGTATCTCAAACTGCTTCAAATCTGGTGTCCTTTCCTTATCTCTCGAGTCTAACTGAAGCTGCTTCATTTTCAAATAAAGTTTAACTATCTCTACAGATTCTCGTGGATTTTTTAGCTCAGTTAAATGCTGAGCTACTGCGGGAATGATCTCTCCTTTCCTCACAGAAAGAGGCAAATACAATCCCAGTGTGTCTGCTAATTCCAGAAGCCCGGCCTGAATTATCTTTTGTAAAACTACCAACTTGACATCGTCCATAGCAAGACAATTCTTTGTACCTAAATGAGACATTGCTTTCCCAAGCATTGCCTACCAGAATCCAAATCAACACCCGAAATAAAGATGCAAGCACCTATCAGTTGCTCTATTAATCCATCAACTACCTCCCAATTTGTTATGGACGAGGCTAAACCATTCGAAACCTTATTAAGCAGACAGCCCAGACCGTAACATTATATTTTTTTCGTGAAGCATGCAGTGAAAATTACCAGAGGACGTTCGTTACAAAGATTATTCACAAAATGACGGATTGAAAAACAAAAAACAGAATATAGAATACCCACAGAACTTAGTCGATCCAAAGTCGACTTACTTATGCTGTTCTGAAAATACACAACAATCCTAAAAAAAAGCACCTTAAAAACAGTAAAAATTAAACAGAAGCTTACAGTTAAAAATTAGAAGGGCAGAAGGAGAGAGGTTATTAGTTCGTGCACCACTGCTGCAGTATCAAAACACCGGAATTCAACTTTCCAGAATGACCACTCTTTTTCCATTGTACAGTTCATTTCTAAAACATTAAATCTTTGGCCTTGAGCCTCAGCTCTTTATGGAGAAACGAAAGTCCTCACAGTGAATACTTTCATCTCTGTAACACTTCATCCGATTCGGAGCCCGAACTGTTTTAAAATGCATTTGATAAAAAACATATCAAGAGACATTATCCTTGAGAAAAAGTACAGCTCCGTTTCTTTTTAAAAAAGAGAACATCTTTGTGAGAGCCCAGTCCGTCCAAATTATCTTCATAAGTGAAACTCTTCGAACAGACAATATCCTGGTAAATCTGTTCTGCACCGTTTCCAATGCTATCACATTCCTGCTATAATGATAATTGCAGAAAGACACACAGTACTCCAGCTAGAGCCGATTGAGCAAATGAAATTAATAACTTAGAAAGCCACAGAAACTGCACATTTCCACTAATGTGACTTTTACACAATACTGGAGACAGTAAGAACTGCAGGTGCGAGAACTCAGAGCCGACAGAGTGGTGATTGAAAACACAGTAGGTCAGGCAGCAGACGAGGAGCGGGAGAGTTGATGATTCAGGCATAAACCATTCATCAGGGATGAGGTTTGTGGCCGTGGGGACTGATAGATAAATGGGAGGTTCGGGGGTTTGGGGGCGTGATAGCTGTGAATGCGAGGAGCAGATAAAGGTGGAGAACCCGATACAAGTTCTGACAGGAGATGGAGCGGGTAGGTTGGAAAGGTGATGTGCTGGTCATGAAGGCAATGCTGAGTTGGAATCATGAAACTAGAATAATGTGAGGGAAGGGCGAATGAGGAAACTGGTAATCCCATGTGGCATCAAGGGCCCAAGGAGAAGATGAGGCCTTCTTCTTTCAGGCGTCAGATGGTCAGGGAATGTCAGTGAAGGAGGCGCAGGACCTGCATGTGCTTGGCAGATTGAGAGGGGGAGAATGAATTTCATCAGTGATCAGCTTCTAATTGCATATCCAAACTATCATTATGAACATGTTGTTACATCTTAGGAAAAGTATCTAACACTACCCCGCCAGAGGAGAAGGCGAGGATTGCAAATGCGAGAGATGAGAGTCAGGAAGGATGCCACTAGTTAAAAAAGTGGTTAGGCAACATCGGAGGACCAGGAGTGTCAACGTTTCCAACATTCCTGACGAAGAACTAATGTTTGAAACATCGACTTTCGTACTCCAAAGATGCTGCCTTACCAGGTGTACTTTTCCGGATCCACACATTTAACTCGACACCACCTCATTTCAACTGCACAGGAAAATTAAGATGCACCTGTCACCACTCAGTTGATTCTTCTGTCGCATGCGAGACAAACTGCAACATTCTTTTCCCTGTAAATAGCAGGTCATTCAGATCACTAAAGAAATGAAAAATGCAGAGGCTAAATATCTGAGAGAAAGGTAATAATTGTTGTAGAATTCCACATTCTGTCAGTTCAACTGAATGTTTGGATATTAAAATTGGTAAAGGGGAAGAGAAAGCTTCAGTTCAATAACTGCTACCTTCTGTTTCTCAAAAGTAAAAAAGAGTTTCAGGGACTGGAATGTTTCGATCAGGCAATGCATGCTCACCTTGTCAAGTGCTGATAGGAATGGAGGAATATATATTTGCTTCGCCACTGCTGAACAGATGAAAAATATCATTTTGCCTTCCGAATCAGTTGATGCTCAGCAGAAAAGTCAATGTGACTCATAACCCCAGCACAGCCAGTTCGGTGTGTATTTCAGAGTCCTGCAACATCACATTTTATTTAAAAGATATTTATTGATTGTTCCTTATAAATATGGCATTCTCCATTTCATTGTGAATTGGACAATATTGTACCCACTCACTTATTCATTGGTACATCACTCAATTTTAGTACCCCTAACGTCCATTCACGACTTAACTGCCAAACTACTTTCACGAAAAAAAATGCTGATTTTTAAAATCGAAGACTGAGCTGAAGCAATGCCTCTTGGAAATCAACCATCGTTCTCTCACTCTCTATACCTTATTTAGTGTGTCTCAGTGCCTGTCACCTTAAACCTGTGCCCTCCAATTCTGAACTTCACCATCCTGCGCAAACGATTTAGTCCAGTTACCTATCCATGCCCCACATGATTTTATAAACCGTGAGAACATTACGCGCTGCCTGGAACATTCCAGCGAAAAAGCCCCTGCCTACCCCATCTCCACGCTTAACACAAGCCCTCAGGTCCCCACAACATCCTTGTAACTCATTTGTGCACAGTTTCAATTTTCACAAAATCCTTCCTGTAGAAGTTGACCATCACTGCAAGCAGTATTCTAAATGTGATCTCACCAATGCTCCATATCGCCACAACATGACATTCGAACTTGGATAATCGACTTTCTGACTAATGACAAAAAGCGTGCCAAGTACTTTCTTCACCATCTTGTCTACTTGTGACACCAGTTTATCTGCTTTTATAAATTTTGCCTTGACTGATAAAGTTGTGAATGTCACGATGTTGTGCTGCCTTCACGGATATGTGGTCCAACATGCAAAATCTCTCTGTTACTCTGGGTTTCCTCGTGTCCTGCAATTCATTGAGTCATCCTTTGATGTGTTACTTCCAATGTGCATCACCTCATGTTTTTTCATGGTTAATTTCAATATCCCCTATCTGAATTTGACATTTGACAAATCCATCTCTGACCTCCTCCATCCGAAGACCTTTTTCGTCACTATTAACCATTTTGCTAATATTCGCATCATCGACAACTCTGCTTCTCATTTCCCCAAAATTTGTTCTATATTCTTTACACACATTCACAAACGACATGGGATCCAGCATTCATCCTTGTGTTACACCATTGAATACCAGTTCCAATCACACAAACAGCCTTCTATCACCATCCTGTGTCTCCTACCACCACCAAATTAAGTTGGGATCCAACTTGCCAGGGGACCTTAAATCCCTTTTCACTTTTATCGTCTTACCAGTCTCCAGTGTGGTGTCGTGTTCAAGGCTATGTTGAAATCCACACAAACAACATCAACTTCACTACCCTCGTTAAAAAACCCGATCACTTGCCAATAAAATATATTTAATCCAATCTGTTAGGCATGACATTCTGTAACAAAGCCGTGATGACTATTCCTGATGAAACCTTGACTGGACAAGTGGCAGCTAACTCTCTCCTACAGGGTTTGCTCGAAAAGGTTCCCTTTAACTGATGTGAGACTCACTGCTGTGTGATTCTCTGGTTTATCTCTCCCAATCTTGCTGAAAAGTGGAACTGCGTTAGTCCAGTCCACTACAAACCCAAAGAGGAAAGTAAAACATTTCCTCCATTGAGACAGAGAGGAACATAAGAAACAAGTCCGTCCTGAATTGGGAATGTGCCCACTTCAAGGCGGTCAGAACCACGAACACTTCATCAGTCCCTATGTCAAACTTCTTCAGAACCTTTCCATCACACGTCCTGCATTCTGTCCATATATCTTAGCACAAGAGGAATGTTCGCTTGCTGAACAAGTAAAGTGATTCACTCAGTTATCCCATTTGCTGACACAACTGTACTGTCACACTGGAAGGAGATGATTCAGATATTTTAACTCGAAAATGCTGTATTAAGCCTTTGTGGTTATAAAATATTTTGCTTTGACAGCCACAGTCTATTGCAGTGAGAAATTGTGTGAATTTTCTCTAACTGAAAAACATTCACTTAATTCCACCTCTTGTGGAGATTCCTATCTGTTCCCATCTGACATGACGGAGATTTAGCTCTCTGTTAATTACCATATCCAGAAGAGAACTGCGGGACAAATCCAAGCACATGATTTCTTTATTTATTGACCTACGAAGTCGATGCCAATGCCTCACATTGTAATGGGATTCATCAACAAAAGAACTTTTCAGGATTAACACAGTTGTGTCTTATGTGCAGGGGGTCATTACACAAGCACAGTATCAAGCTTCCTCAGGGGCAAGACAAAAAGATGCTGGAAAGAGAAATCGGAGTTAACATTTTCGGTCCAGTGACGCCATCCTTAGCATTGATTGTTTCAAGGAAACGTTTGGTCCAAATGCAGAAGATATGTGGGCGCGCAGTAATTAGGAGTGAACGAGATGTCGGGATAGAGCCGAAAGAGAGAGACTAACAGTTGGACATAGGAATTGATAATAATTTGTTTGGAGCATTAACAACTGTTCACGGAGACTGTTTATGACTAACCATAGGTATTGTGTAATGGCTGCTATGCTATAACTAGGCCTGGTGGGTGTGTCGGGGGCCAGGACATGGGAGACTTCAGGCCTCTAAAATAATTGAAATTGATATGGATGGTCGCGGGATGCTCAAGCAGAAAATAGTCTGTTACTTTTTCAGCATGCGCTGAGCTATGGTGGAACACTGCAGTAAGCCTGAGATAGAGACGTTGGCGAGGAAACATGGTTCTGTGCTAAAGGAGCAGTCAACTGGAAGCTCAGGGACATTTTTGGAGATAGAATTTTGTATTCTGCAAAACGGTCATTCAATCCAGACTTCATTTCCCAAGGTAGTGGCGACCACAATATGAGCAGTGAATCTATTAGACTGGATTGTGTGAAGTGTAGGGAAAGTGTTGCTTCACCTGGAAGGTGTATTTGAGCACTTGTGTGCTAAGCAGGGAGTTCAGAAATGGACAAGTGAGGAGAAGCAAGACGCAAGAAGAAAGGATAGCTTCGAAGATATTAGAGATGTTGTTAATAAATGGGTAGGAAGGCGACCATAAAGGCACTATACCTGAATGATCGTACTTTTCGGAAGAAGGTTGGCAATATAACGGCATAAATTATCACGAACGAATACAATTTAGTAGACATTGCAGAGACATGGAGACCGTATAGTCAAGACTGGGAGCGAATTGTTCACGGGCATGAGACAATTTGGAAGGACAGAAATGGTGGTAAGGAAGGTGGTGTAACTCAAATATTCAAGGACAACCTCAGACCGATGCTGACAGATGACATACGTTCTATGGAGAATGAGTTTGAATCAATTGGGGAGGAAATTAGAAGTTCTAAGAAGAAAATTTCATTGATTGTCGGAGTCGACCGGCTCCAAATTTTAAGACCACATTGTGGAGGGTAGGAAACAAAGACATAAATAACACCTGAAAAAATGGTATGGCAATCATCATGCGGGATTTTAATCAACATGTCGATCGGTCGAAGCAGCTCAGTCAGGGTAGCCTTGATCAGGAGAGTATTGAGTATCTGCGATAGATTCGTTAACTAATGTGTAATGGAACAGGCCAACAAGGGGAGAGGCCAAATTAGATTTGGTACCGGGTAATGAACACGGCAAGCTGATAGATTTGGCGGTAGATGAGCACTTTGGTGATAGTTACCAAAATTCAATTATGTTTACTTGAGCTTTTCGAAGGGATAGGTGTACGCCGGAGGGCAAGCGCTACTGCTGGGGGAAAGAAAATTGTAATGCGATTAGATAAGATCACGCATGCACAGGTTGGGCAAGGAAACGGCAGGGAATGAGCAGAATAGAAGTGAGGAGCTTATTCAAGGAGCAGGTTCTGTGTGTCTTTGATAAGTATGTACCTGTCAGAGAGGGAGGAAATTGTCAAGTGCAGGAGTCATGATTACTGATGAAGTTCAGGAAAGACCTGAAGAGAGGCTGAAGATGAGCCAGGATGGTAGCTGAGAATTTGTTGGCAGATAGGATAAGGGAAAATCCTATATCTTTCCATAGTTACGTAAGCACTAAAAGAATGAATGGAATAAAATATGGCCAATGAAGGACAGTCGTGGTAAGTAGTGTGTAGAGTCAGAAGTGATGGGGGAAGCGCAAAAGCAATATCTTTCCTCAGGATTCGCTCTTGAAAAACAAAATGTTGTCGAGGACAATACTGAGAAACAGTCTACTATACGAGATCGGATTGAAGTTCCCAAGGACCAGGTGTTACAAACTCTGAAAATGTAAAAATATATAAATTCCGTCGGCCGGATGGGATTTATCCTAGGATACTCTGGGAAACCAAGAATCGGATTTCCCAGCCTTCGACTTTGATCTTTATGTTGCTATTGTCCAAAGGTATAGTACCAGAACACTGCAGGATAGTAAAAGTTGTTCCCTCATTCAAGAAGTAGAGAACACCCTGGAAATTATAGACCATTGACCCTTCCATCGGTTGTGGGTAAAGTGCTGGAAAAAGTTCTAAGAGATAACATTTGTAATAATCTCGATTGGAATAAGTTTATGAGGGAAGGTCAAGCCGGTTTTGTGAATGGGAGGTCGAGACTCACAAACATTATTGATTTCTTTGAGTAGGTCATTAAACTAGATGTCGGTTTGCTCACTGAATTGGAAAGTTCATTTCCAGACATTTCATCACACGACGAGGTAACAATTTCAGTGGATCTCCAAGCGAAGCACTGTTCATGATTCCTGTTTAAAATTTATATGTTTGGGGTTCTTTGGGTTGGTGATGTAATTTCCGGTGGTGATGTAATTTCCTGTTATTTTTCCTCAGCGGGTAGTCGATGGCGTCGAGCTCGAAGTGTTTGTTGGAAGAGTTCTGGTCGGAATGCCATGCTTCGAGGAATTCTTATGTATGTATCTGTTTGGCTTGTCCAAGTATGGATGTGTTGCCTCAGTCGACTGGAGTGTTTGTCGAATGTAATGTTTGTTTCCAGTTCTTGCACGGTATTTTGTAAATGTCATCAGTTTTTTCATATGGACAAATAGGCAAAAGACGAGCCACCAGGATACATGAACATCAACTAGCCACAAAACGACGTGACCCTCTCTCACTGGTATCCTTACATACAGATAAGGAAAGGCACCACTTTGACTTGGACAACACATCCATCCGAGCACATGTGAAACAGAGACAGACACAAGAATTCCGAGAAGCACAGCATTCCAACCGGAAGTCTATTAAAAAGCACATCGAGGTGGACCCCATCTACAACCCCCTGAGAAAAAGAACAGGAAATGATATCACTACAGGAAATTACATGACCAACCCAAAGAAACCCAAACATGTCAATAGAAAGCAGAAATCCTGAACAGTACATCGCCCGAAGGCCCACTGAAGATGTTACCCAGGAGGGTAAAGAAATGTATGGAAGTGAGCCTTCCAGCTCAGCGAGCAAATCTTCATGTGGAAGCTAATCCTGAGCTATACACTTGTTAAAACTCGCTAGGTGACTAAACAGATAGATGAGGATAATGCCGTTTTATGTAATGCATGTTTGGATTTCAGTTAGCCGTTTGATAAATTTCGCCATGGTAGATGACTGCACAAAATACTGAGGTATGGGCTTGAGGAGGATTTTGTGCTTTGGACCAGAAATTAGCCAGATGAAAAAAGACAGAGGGTGTTATTTGATGGGAAAACGTCATCCTGGAATTCAGTTGCTTTTGGTGTACTGCGACGATCTGTTTTGGGTTCATTGCTTTTTCTCATTTATTTATAAACGACCTGGATGGGGGCGTAGAAGGAAGGGTTCGTTAATTTGCGGACGACACTAAGTTCGGTACAGTTGTGCATAGTGCTGAAAGATATTGTAGGTTACATAGGGACACAGGTATGCTCCAGAGCTGGGCTGAGAGTTGGCATATGGAACTTAATGCAGAGAAAATGTGAGAAAGAGCATGGCATTAAAATTAGCACAGAATATAAAGATCGATAGCAGAAGTTTCTATTAAAATACAAAATGAAAAAGAGTGGCAAAAGTAAACGTTGACACTTTCGTGGATAAGAAGGGGCATTTACTTATGGGATATGCGGACATTGAACAGGCATTTGCGTCACTCTTCACAGTGGAGGATATTAATAACATGCCAGCAATTGACAAAGTGATGATGGTTGGTGACGACTTGGGAACAGTCATTATAACAAAAGAGCGAGTGTTGGATTGTTGGAGCTAATTAACATCGCAGGGTGTTATTAGCGATGATGTGTTAAAAAGACGTTTGCTGACGGTATGTTTCCAAAATTCGTTGGTCTCTGGGGCAGTCCCAGCTGATTGGAAAACACAAATATGACATCACTGTTTAAAAAGGGAGGCAGACAGAATATGAGGAATTAGATCAGATTACTTACAATGTCGAAACAGGCCCTTCGGCCCAACAAGTCCACATCGACCGCCGAAGCGCAAGCCACCCAGACCCATTCCCCAACATTATAGAACTTTGTTTAAGCTCTGTAGTGCAGAAATTTCTTGAGTCTATTATCGAGGAAGAAAAAGCAGGGCATCGCGACATAAATTGGACAGATGCAGTATGGGTTAATGAAGGGCAGGTCATACCTGAAAAATCTTTTCGAGTTCTATGATGGCATTACGAGCATGGTGTATGACGCGACCCAGTGAATTGGTGTACCGAGATTTTCAAAATGCCATCGAAATTTTGCGGTTCAAGGGCTGACAGCAAACGGATGCATGCTGTTAAGGGTAAAGTATGAGCATGTATTCAGGATTATTTGTCCAACAGGAAGCGCAGAGCGGGGATAAATCAGCGATATTCTATTGTCCATCAACGGTGTGCCTCAGGGATTGGCACAGGGACCGCAATTACTTACAACTTATATGGATGATTTGGATTTTGGAGCCATGCACATCGTGTCAAGGTCTGCAGTTGACACAAAGGTGAGTAGCTGAGCAAAGTGTGCGGAGGACAGTGAAAATTTGCAGAGGAACATTGAAATATTCTGGCGGATGGAATTCCGGATTCGAAGGTGTTCGCTGATGACAGGAGACTATGTGAAATAGGATTATATCAAAAATTCCGAAGCATGAGGCCGGATCTTATGGGAACATCTAAAATTATGAAGAGCATGTATGAGATAGAAGTAGAGAGCATGCTTCCATTGGCGGATGAAACAAGGACAAGAGGGCACAGCCTCAAGGTTAGGACGAGCCGAGTTAGGACTGAATTGAGAAGGAATTCCTTCAACCCGAACAGTACTCTGTGGAACTCCTTGTCCAACGAAGTAATTGATGATAGATCAATAAATGTTTTTTTTTAAGCTAGGGCTGATTTATGTTTGAACAAAAAGGAAGTAATGATTACCTTCAGAGTTTGGTTAAGTGGATGTATGTCCATGGAAAGAATCAGGCATGATCTTATTGAATGGCGAAGCAGTTGCTAAGGTCCGTATGGCATAGTCTTGATCCTCGTTCTCATGTTCTATGAATGGATGTGTCACATATTCCGCGATTTTACGGAAAGCTTAAATGGGAAGGTGTGGAGAGAGAAGGCACAGTGCACCACGGTCGCGCGGAGGGAATGGTTCCTGTGGAAGGCGGACAAGGGCGTGGAGGGGAATATATGTTTGGTAATAGTATTTCGTTGGAGGTGGTGGAATTAGGAAAATATTTCGTTGATGACTTGGAGTACCATAGCGCTTAAGGTTCCAGACCATGTTCGGACAAAACATGGGATGTGAATGGAACGTTGCTTCATGACGGACATTTGAAAGATGGGTCCAAAGTCCTTCTTTGGTTCAATGTCTTTGAGAAGCTAACTTTAGCAGCCAAAAGCGTTGTGTCCACAAGAGCAGGTCATAGTCAGAAATTTTCGTGACTCCTGACAGCCTGTCTGACACATAGCCTGCGACGACACGCCACCTATGATTTGACACCGGCAGTCTCCACTAACAGCTGTTCACTCTCAGAGCGACAGCGTTTTTCACCTTATTGACCAAATGTTTTTCTCTTTCCTTTGTTCTTTCCCGACCAACTGTTTACTCCTTTACAATACAGAATGAGACATGATGGGATAGTTCCTGTTCGCCTGGATGATTGCAGTGTTAAAGAAACAATGCACAGGAGAAGCACAGCAGATTAGTCAGCATCTGAGTGCAAGAGACATTTAAATCACAACCTTCTTGAGGATTCCTTAGTGCGGTTGCAACAATACTGAAAAGCTCAACACCGTCCAGAACAGAGCAACTGAATTGAGCAGCAACGCACAACTAATAAAACATCGACAAGCAAACATTCCCACCACAACCAAACACTCAGACATGCAGTCTGCACCATCCACAAGATGTACTGCAGATATTCACCAAGGGTCCTTAAACAGTACTGTACAAACTCACAACTACTTCTATCTAAAAGGAAAAGGGTAGTAGATAGGTAGGAAATACCTACAACCCACTGGCCATCCTGCTCTGGAAAGATATTGCGGTTCCCCCAGAATCACCGGGTCAAAACTGTGGATTTCACTCCCCTATAATTTGGGTCTATGGACAGCACACGGAAACGATGGTTCAAGAAAGCAACTCATCACCACCATGTCCAGTCAAATCAGGAATGAACAATAAATGCTGACCGGTTCTGGAATACCTACACCCAACGAAGAATGAAAATCATACGCTTTTGTGTTTTGAGGAGTTCTCTCTTACTGAGATATATCTGGTTTTATTTGAGGGGTATCAAAGTTGGGGATTTGCTGTTGGGAAACTGAAACGGAGCATCATATCAGAATTTGATGGAGTTGCTTTGTTCCATGTAGTCTGAACCTTAACAGCCTTTGAAAATGAAAGCAGAATGTTACATTCACAGTGGAGTGAAAGCATCCACTGTGGGCGGCACGGTGGCACAGTGGTTAGCACTGCTGCCTCACAGCGCCAGAGACCCGGGTTCAATTCCCGCCTCAGGCGACTGACTGGGTGGAGTTTGCACGTTCTCCCTGTGTCTGCGTGGGTTTCCTCCGGGTGCTCCGGTTTCCTCCCACATCACAAAGATGTGCAGGGTCAGGTGAATTGGCCATACTAAATTGCCCGTAGTGCTAGGTAAGGGGTAAATGTAGGGGTATGGGTGGGTTTCGCTTCGGCGGGTCGGTGTGGACTTGTTGGGCCGAAGGGCCTGTTTCCACACTGTAATCTAATCTAAATCTAATCATCCACTATCTGAACTATCGAGACATAATTGGAGGGGCGCTGGAGAGAAACTGCGGTAATGTGGTGACGATTCAATTACTTGTCTGCACTGAATATTCATCAGTGCAACCACACCGGGGAAAAGCCATTCAACTGTTCTGAGTGTGGAAAGGGAGTTACTCAGTTTTCTAACTTGCTGACTCACCAGTAGGTTCACACGGAGAAGAAACCATTTAATTGTCCAGAGTATGGAAAAGGCTTTAAAAGTTCTCACGAACTGCTGTACGATCAATGTATTCCCGTTGATGAGAAACCATTCAAGTGTTCTCACAGAAGGAGTGGGTTCAGGCCGTCATTTGATCTCACTTTACATCTGCGATCCCTGTGACAGAGGCCGTTCGCCTGTTCTAAGAATGGGAAAGCATTAAGTCAGACATTCAGTCTGCTGACACACCAGTGAGTTCATACCATTTGTATGAGACCATTCGTCCTCTGCGATTTGAAGTAATTAATTGATTCTGGCAATCTGCTGAAATACGAGAGAGTTCAACTGGAAAGAGCCCATTCACCTACTCTGACGTTTCTCAAACTTACTGAAAGACGAGTGAATTCATATTGGCGAGAGGTCATTCATATGTACTGAATTGGGGAAAGGATGCACTTAAGCCATCCATCCCCCTGATATACCAACGGGTTCACTGTGACAATAATTTGTTTTAATGACGCAGTGTGGGAATTGCTTTATACGTTTCCAGTAATTGAGGTCCCATAAACATGTTCATGCTGATGAGAGCACAATCTTATGCTCTCACTGCAGGATTGTTGTTTCTCTGATATAAGTGAACACCCTTCACAAGGTCTTCATTGCGATGTGAAGAGCATTCAGAAATGCCGAATGCATCGAAATATTTTTTAGTACAAATCCACACTTAACAATGAAGAAGAGGATCAAGAACAGGGCAGTCAATGGATATCTAGTCGTCTCCTCTAATTGTACAGAAATCCGGGGAAAAGAATCTTTGATGTGATTGAAAACTGAACAATTAAACGCCAGATCAATTGAAGAGATTAAACACATCCAATGAAGTAAACCCCGGCTGACAGAATGAACACAGTTCAATTCTCGATGCAATAACTCGATATCGCATTCACATGCGACCTCACTGGATTGTTTGCACTATTACCATGAGGGGCTGGCTTCGATTCCAGACTCGGAGGCCTGTCTGTGTGGCGTTTGCACGTTCTCCACGTGTCTGCGTGAGTTTCCTCCAGGTCCTCAAATTTCATCCCACAAGACAAAATGGTGCGCCGGTTAGGTGAATTGGCCATGATACCGTAGGTTAATAGTTTGGGTAAATATAAGGGAGGGCAATGGATTTGAGTGTTTTTTGGAGGGTTTGTGTGGACTTGTTGGGCCGAAGGGCCTGTTGCTGCACTATAGGCATTCTCATGTGTTTTCTGATGTTCCATCACATCATTGCTACTCCTTAAGCTCTTTTCAAAGTCAGACCATTAAAGTTTTCTCTCATTTGTGGGAACAAGTCCATATCTGCTGAGATTGGAGACCCGAGTTAATCACTTCCCAGGCAAGGAGCAAGTAAATGTTTCTCGCTCGTGTGAATCTACTCGTGCTCACT
The DNA here is from genome assembly GCF_037043375.1 of Chiloscyllium plagiosum. NCBI lineage: Eukaryota > Metazoa > Chordata > Chondrichthyes > Orectolobiformes > Hemiscylliidae > Chiloscyllium > Chiloscyllium plagiosum. Next base: position 51,743,768 of record NW_028270171.1, read on the forward strand.
GAATAGAGATGACCAGGCGAATCTCTTTCCACACTCAGTGCAGGCCTCTCGACAGTGTGCTCATTCAACTTCATTTGAACCTTTGCTGATTTCATAAATTCCTTCTCATACACAGAACAGACGAATAGTGTCTCTCCAGTGTCATGTCGATCGGATGACATTAGGCGGTGTTGTGAAGATTATCGCTTACCAAAGAGAGAAGACAAATCTTCTCTCCCTTTGTTGAAGTCGTTTGCGTTCCATTAGGATTGATCCCCGAGTGAATACCTTCCCTTCATGGAACAGCTGTGTGGCTTGTCCCCATGTGAACAGGTTGATGTTGAATTAAGAATTTGAATTTACAACCTTTGCTGATCAGAAAGTATATTTTTCAACAGTATGGAAAATGACATGCAAATCTGCCTACACACAGCATGGCCAATAAGAACACAGAAAATCAAGCCTGTCCAAGCCATACAAGGAACACCCAAAATGCCTCATCATTGACCAAACAGGCTGACAAGGGAAACCATACATGATCACAGTTATTCACATACCAGGCAATACACTTCCCAAGACAATCTACCAATAAGCTTCCTCGACACGATAAACACAACTGAACCAAAGGTCGATGGGTAATCTAGTACCCCTGTGATATCAAAGCCACATTAAGCTCAGGTCAACCAAGGATGCACCAGAATACTTTGCTCATCTCTGGAGAGCAACAATGGTATCACCTTACTGCCAAGGAAAGGGACATTCTCACATACCCACGAAGAGAGCTGGAATCCCCTGACCCCATTCTTGAACTGATAAATGCTGCTGGATGCTTGACTGAGTCCAGATTGTATCACTGGAAAAGCGCAGCAGATCAGGCAGCATCGAGGGAACAGGTGAATCGACGTTTCGGGCATAAGCCCTTCTTCAGGAATGTCTGCAGATGCTGGAGATCAGAGCTGGAAATGTGTTGCTGGAAAAGCGCAGCAGGTCAGGCAGCATCCAGGGAACAGGAGAATCGACGTTTCGGGCATAAGCCCTTCTTCAGGAATGCAGACCTCACTTTCTCCTCCAGATTGTATCAATCAAGTCCAGAGCTTGTGCCGTAACCCGGATCCAGCCAGGGGAGAGCCGGACGGGCAAGGGAAGCCTGCAAAATAGAATGAGAGACTGCTGATTAAATTTTTCGCATCAATCCTAAGAGATTCCTCAGCTCGAAGGAAATTGACCGGGGCTCCACCAGTTCACTTTTTTTTCTGTCTTATGGTTTCTGAGCATTTGCTTTGGATGTGTCTGCTTGTTTTGCGGTTGCTGACTGCATGTCTTGTCAGTTTCAGGTGTCTCGTCTAAGTGTGTTTATCCATCAGACAAGTGTTTCTTTACAGTGCGGTACGCGATAATCCTTTATTGCTTGACCTGTCAATCACTCACTGCTTGTGTGTTCTGTGAGTACGCCCTTTGTCTTTCTTCGAAAACTGAAGTGCAATGCTTAGCAGTGAGCGCAGGGCTTCCTGTACGCCATGGGGGTAGGGAATTCCACCCACTGCTGGGATGTGGTAGCTGGGCAACCTCAACCGTGTGGTGAGAACGGCCCAGGACCGAAGTTGTACAAGACGATATTGAGGAGGCATGTAAGTTTCGATTCCCTACAGTGTAGAAACAGGCCCGTCGACCCAACCAGTCCACCCCGACCCTCGGAAGAGTAAGCAGTGCAGACCCATTTCCCTCCTACCAATGCACCTGACACTGTGGGCAATTTAGCACGGGGATTTCACCTGACTTGCACACCTTTGTGATTGTGTGAGGAAACCGGAGCACACGGAGGAGTCCCACGCACATATGGAGAGAATGTGCAAACTGCACACAGACAGTCGCCCAAGGCTGAAATCGAACCTAGGACCCTGGCGCTGTGAGGTAGCAGTGCTAACCACGCTGCCCTGTAAATATGTGAAAATCACAATAAAGATAGGAGATTCTCTTGTTCTACCTGGTTCACTGGCAGACACTGTGCCGAAAGAGACCGGGGATGGCGGTTAGTTTACCCACTTTACAGGAGACTTTCAAACATGTCCACAAGGAAATTGCCCATATGGGATGTCCTTTAAATTCGATAAGCTTGATTATTGGACCACGGCCATTATGGGAGGGCACGTTGATCCCTCCTGGGACACTGTATACATGCTGCAGTTTCTTGCAAAGTTTCAGCAGGTTGCCCTGCAGTATCAGGCCGCGAAGGCGAAAGACTGCTGCAATAACAAGCGACACTGTGATCAAATTAATTCCAGATACAGCCACATCGCTCTGTGCCCCACTGTACCCGAAATTTCCCATACTGGCTTCAAAGCCAGACCCGTTGGTCTTGAATGAAGTGGCTCAATTTTTTTTACCATGCATTACACAGCAAGCCCGCGATGGGACACATTAGCCGCCGGGCAGTATGAATCACCACTGCTGCCCAACACAAACGATAACTCCAGACTCACAAGAAGACTGAGTGCATGCCGAAATTACCAGGCCACCAACTGTCAGTTTCCCCGCATCATGATTGGGTGCACTCCCCTGTATAAGACCTGGATCCACGCAGAGGTCCGGGCCATGCTACAAGATGCCCCAGACCCGTTGAAGTGACAGCTCCCGTTCGACAATTGGGTACTCGAAATTTCCTGTATTTTCAACTGTCGGTCCCAAGATGTGCAAACCGTATTACAGCTTGTGCATATGACCCACTGTGTGACCATTAGCCCTGTTATTGACATCCCCCTGCGGCACCGCTTCAGACTGGGAAAAAGTGGCTGGACAGCACCGTGAAGGATGCAAGAAAGGCCAGTGCAAGACGGCACGTGGATTTTGGGCTGTTATCCAGTGTCTGCAGAGCAGCCAAGCACTTGCTCGATGTCATTGTCCGCTTCAGAGAGGTCTGTGACTCCTCGTCGGGCCTTCCATTCGTAGAGAACGAAAAGCTTGCCGTGAATACCTCACATATGCTCACATTTTCACGTTGCACAATCGAACGACGAGCAGGACGGACAATTTAATTGTACTTAATAACTTGGACGGGAATGTGCTGTTCACTACACCAAAACCGACGAGGCATTCGACTGGCTCGCACAACCTGACAATCACAGGGTCACCACCAGGCCAGTACAGCAAACTAGGGCAATTCAAAGAAGGCAGTGCTGGAACAGTGTGAAATTGGAACACTGAGTGACACAGTGCTGGTCCAGGCAATGTCACCCAGGGACATCTAACCTCTCCCTCTCCCCTCAGGCACGACAGCAGTCCACTACACAACAGAGGCAGCTTCAACAGGCTGCCTACACTGTGGCTGATCGCTTCCCCCGTGCTCCAGAAACTAACTAGGGCTATCGTGAGAGTGGGTTTTCACAGGCGATCTCAATATGTCTCTCACACGCCCCGTCTGAAATTCCGATGATGGATGTGGAGGTGGTGGGGAGCTGCTCATTTCTTTTGTGTTGGATACTGGGTCTGTCTAACCGTCTGCAGCTTCCGACTCGGAAACTTTCCTGAGTTGCAAGACCCTCTGCTCTAGACGGTTTTTGAGAATACCCATAACAGACCCACTCTCCTAACCCATTAACTCCAGTATTGAAGCTGCCACTGCGACTGATGCTGCTATTATTTCAGACTCTTGCCCAGTCGCCCTCCTGACATTTTGTAAAGGTTTGCCCAGTCGCCGGCAGACCTTATGTAAATTGAATGCCAGTATCTACTGTTCCTCTGAGGATCTCACATTAGAGAACCTGGACGCCCATTATTCCATGCTGCGGGTAGTAATTTCAGGCCGCCCTGAACACTCTGACCAGGTAAGCTCCGGATGCTCTTGGTCATGCTCCAATTCACCTATCTGCGCTCTTCTCGACCCCTACTTGCCCTGTTGTCAATGCCCCTTTCTGTAGACAGTTCCCTGACTCCCTGCTCCCAGTGGGGTGCGCAACTGACGGCTTTGACTTGTCATGCATCCCACCAGAATTAATTGAAAATAGCGACACACCACGGTGATATGTAATAACAAAGTAAATACTTGTGAAATCTAAGGACTTCAAGGTGACCTTCTTAGCAAATGCGGGTGCGATGATGTTGTTATACCTCTGCACTGACAGCTGAAGTAACGTCAAGCTGCTATCTGTTTTCTCCGTTGGTTTTGATCATTCTGGTTCTCGTCTAATTGCCTGAAGACGAGAGGTGCCGACAACCTAGGAGCTTGCTCCCTGGTTTCTGGTGTAATTCTCAGAGGGGATGAGGAGCTGCTGTTGGTGACGGGAAGTGAGGCCGCCAACCCCCACTCCCCCGAAACCTCACAACTCCCCATAATCCAGTTACTGCAGTCAGCAGCTGATCTACCCTGTCAGGGCACACTGGATCCTCCTTACCCTGACCTTTTGGAAGGACAGTCTGCTGCCATGAATTTGGCAATGGCTGGATATGATGTGTTTTGCTTTCAATTTCACTTTCATCTCTGGCCACATGTAACTTATTCACTTTAACCTTGTAACCCTTCCAGAAAATGTCCGCTCGCTGATCCCTTTTAGTCAACATAACCAGGCTCCCCACACGTACTCACCACCTCAGCAATCTCTACTTGAACTTGCCCACGTTGACTTATTGATCTTCTCCAGCCTTGATAGAACAGGGACTGTTCCTGTGCCCAAGCACCCTGCAGGAACTTTAATGAATCAGGGAGCAATCTGAATCTAATTGATGTTAAATGTTTGTTAGTAGCCAATGTCTCTCCAGAGCTGTTGTTTGAAAGTATAGGTAACAGCCTTTAAATATGATTGCTGCATTCTCTGAACCGGAACATTCTCTGCCCACATTGATTGAACGACGCCCCCTGCTGACCGACCGTTAATTGACCAGTTCTGACAATGTTGCATTCTCGACTTTTCCTCCTCTACCCACGTGGCCACACCTCCTGATTCCAATCCTCGTCCCAGCATTTCATAGCTTCCAGTAATATTTTGGCACTTATGCTCAATTCCACCACAAACCCCATTCCCGACCTATTACTTTGTGCTTCCAAGCAACTTTGGGCAAGAAAGTTGGGATGCAGATGTTCTGTTTTGCACCCTGATCATTTTGTTATCTCATCATTCCTGCACTTCCATTTTGCTTTCGTTCCCTCCGGTTCCCCGCTTTGTTCTTTGTCACTAAATCCTTTTAATTGCTGCATTTTTAATTTTTGACGAAAGCGGATGGAACTCAGACAAAGTAAGTTTCTATATCAGATTGTGAGCATTTGTTAATTTGCAATATAATAAGTAACGTATTATTGACACGAAGTATGCTCCTCGATTTAATTTTCATATTTCAGAATCAGTTCAGTTCAAATGGCAAAATACAGCTCGAGTCGCTGAAGTCATTGCATTCCAAACTGATTTTGGACACGTGAGAACTTCAGTTTCTCTCCCTACTGCTCTCTCTCTATCCGAGCAACTTTCTCTGATTTCCTTTCCTTCACTTTTAAGCGACCGTGCTCCAGGGGGAAATACTATTGGCTGTTGTTGAATCTCCAGCTCGAGCTGAGAGAGGGTTATCTCCCATTGTGAGGTCAGAGACCCAGCCGCAGGTTGATGGGACTCAGGGGTCAGGCCCCACTGCGCAGCCTCTGTAGAATCTCCATGTCTCAGTGTTCCCCAAGGGGAAAGGCACATCCAGGAAGGAGTCACTGCGGGCCTCACTATAGGCTGCACAGAGGGACGCTAACAATTACACACGGAGCTTGGACAGCCAGTTCCAAGGAAACCGATGTGACACCTGTGCCCTGTGGCTTTGCTTGGGAATTGAACCTGCGTGTGTTGAGGACAGGAATTCTTCCACTAGGTTAAATCCAGTGGATTCAAAAGGATCGAATATATACTGTACGAATACCTGTTATACTTCCGAACACCTCATGGAGAATATCATTTACAGCAGATTCTAGTCGCTTGTACAACCAGAGAATTACACTGAAAAGTATAAATATTTCTCTGCATTAACTCATTCATAAAGGAATCATTCCATTGGTCAGGTATTTGTTGGAGAAGCACAGGCTGACGTGTCATGTCAGGCCTCAGCAAAAACCTGGACATAGACTCTGTTCTAATCAACTGGGGACCTGAAAACTCTGATGGGGTGACCCTCATAAAGAATGTGGCCTTCACTGTCTGTGCTGTCACTTATTCCTCCCGAGAAGGTGGTGGAGAGTGAGCTCACTTCCTTACTCATTACAGATTACTGCAATATTGTGTGCATTTGTTTCTGGGTCCGCACCTTCAATCATGGGGATGGATTGGAAAGAATGGAACTTTTCAGATTGGGAATCTGATGGGATTTTCAAAAATCATGACACCTCTGGGAGAAAATGTTCCCCGAATATAAGGTTCAAGAATGAGACAACACAGGCTGAAATTATCTGCAAAAGTAACAGATGTGTAGTAAGAGATGTTTTTTCTTCACACAACGCTTGGTGTTTATGTGGAGGGCCCTGCTGAAGTTCTAATGGAGGCGGCTCCAACTGACGCTTTTAACAGGGAACTAGGTGATTATTTGAATTTCACTGAGGGATGGAGAGTCAATGGACAGAACACAGTGTCACAGTAATTTAGTTTCTGAATCTCAAACTCCCACTTTGTCAATGAGGACTTGGTCACTAACATCAAGAGATGTCAGCATGCTGACGCTTGGCTTGGGAGTCTTTGTTGTGGACATCGAGATTTACTCACTTTCAACCTCCAGACAACAGGACATGTCTTCAGAATTTGCAAATGACACAAATTGAAAATGCAGGAAACAGGGAAGAGGAGAGTAGCAGAATTTAGGAGGACACATGCAGAAGTTATTTCTAGTCGGTCTGAGGATGAACGTGGTCCACAGAATTACTGATATCCTCACAATGAACTAATCAGAGCCAGACCTCCTTATTGTTCGTGGCCAATTAATATGAAGCACAGAATTCCTGTGAAACAGACACGAGAGAGGCGAAAGCTTTCTGTTTGTCATAAAGAGTAAAACTATCACGCAATGACCGTGGGGGAGAGACATTTCCTGTATTTAATCAAAATCACACTCTGACATGGCGAACCCTCCAACTACCTGAGGGATGGTGATTTGTAAAGCATATTCCACGTAAAACTTGTTCAGAATCAGTCACAGATTTTTTTTAAATCTGCAATCTGACTAGATTGATCCTGATGGCAGAAGTTTTAGAGACGCTGCAGAAAAGATTTACCACCATGCTTCCTGGACTGGAGGGCATTTCTTAAGAAGTAATATTGAGAGGCTGAGGGCTTTTCTCATTGGAGTGAAGAAGGATGCGGGGTGAATTGATAAGGGTGTATATGATGATTAGAGCCACAGATAGAATGAATAGCCAGAGACTTCTTCCCAGTCCAGAAATGTCTTCATTAGGGGGCATAATTTAAAAGTGATTGGAGGAAGGTTTCGGGGAGATGAGAGGTAAGTTCTTTCTATGCACCGACCAGACTCTGTGGGGGTGGTAGTTCAATCAGATGCATTATGGATGTTTACGCGACTCTTGGATAGGCATATGGAAGATAGGTTATGCAGATTAGTTTGATCTTAAAGTAGATTAACCGATCAGCACATCATCGAGGGCTGAAGGGCCTGCACTGTACTCTTCTGTATCAATTGTCCTCCACATTATTGACTCCACTGTCAGTTAAAATTCTGATACCATATATCCCCTTGAACGATAATGTTCAAGAACTTCTCACCATTTTCAACGTGATCATTCAGTTTCTGTTCGATTCCTCCAACAAACGTGAACCAACTGTTGGAATTGTAGCATTCTCTACCGCGACCCCTGGAGAGCAATTGGGAATACAGCGTTGAGATTGGGAATCAGGCATGATCACATTGAATGGAGAGCAGGCTGTAGGGGCTGAATGGCTTCGACCTGCTCCTGGTTTCATTCAGCTAAATGTCCTCCTCAAAATCTCATCCTAAAAGTATCAATGATTACATTGGGGAAGCACATCAGCAGTTGTTTTGTTGAGATATTCCTGCATCTTGAAAATTTGTTTTTTTTTGCAGTGACGATGAACAGTCAGTCTGAGAATCAAAGTGGTCCTCAGGACTCCTGATGGGGTCTCAGTGAAAAAATCATAGGAACGCTTCCTTACTGTTGATGACCAATCGCATGCAATAAAGAGAGACACTTCATGGAACTTACAGATTGTTCATGGACCCTGGATGTTAATTTGCTTTGTGAATTACGGACCATATAAATGTAGAGGAATTACACTGGATATCCGCAAGTAACGTGAGGATGGATATTTATAAACACTGCAAAAAAATCTTAAGGGTATCCGAAAATGTTTTAAACATAACTGAACGGTTTTGAAATTTATTCAACATTGTCGAGGGAATGGGAGGTAATTTCAGAAACCGAGAGAGAGTTACAGACACAGATAGAGAGCCACAGCCACAGGTACAAGATAAGATTGCCCTGGAGGTGTTTCGGAGCTCACTCTGTGACCCACAATAGGCAAGGCAGCAACAGATGGAATGCAGTCATTTTCTGGTTATATGGACGATGTTTTGTTTAATATCTGGCATAGTATTGTCCCTGTCCTGGGAGGGTTTGATGTGGAAAATGTGAAGGGAGATTTATTCTTTATCTAATTCGGTGTTGTTCCTGTCCTGGGAGTGGTTGATGGGAACAGTGTAATTGGGCTTTAATCTGTACTTAACCCTATGCCTGTGTTAGAGATTCATGGGGACAGTGTTGGGTGGTTAAAACAAAACCTAACCTCATGCTGAACGTGGCCTGAGATTTCAAAGGGTTCCAGTCTATTGTTAGATTACTCGACACTGAACCTATTTATAGATTCCAGAAGCAACAACGATATTTTCTCCCTATCTAATCCTGCAGTTCCTGTCATTGACTCCCAAACTTTCATCATTTTAGACTATTCAAAATTCCAGGGATACAGTCCTGGGCATGTGTCATTTCCCTGGCCATTGAACCCGTGCCGTCCAACTATAGTTCTGTGAATCTACGCTGCATTCATTTGCACATGGACTCCCAAGTCCCCAACCGGTTCTTGCCTTTCCCTGTTTATAAAGTCGCTGTCAGCGCTGTGCTGACATGAAATGGCGACCTGAAACAAACTATAATGGCTACTGACACTTTTGGAATCATTTGTCCTGGTTTGGCAGATTATAACATATCGTACACTTTATACATTTTCATCTCTCGGCCTCCTGCAGATGAAATAAACTGAGATGTGAATCAATGCAATTTCGATGTAAGAGAAGGGATAATCTAAACTAAATGGTACAATGGTAAACTGGATGCAGGAGCAGAGAAGCTTCTGTTTGAGTCTGAATTCTGTCAGCACAGGTGAGGGGCAAATGTGTGAAAAGCTTTTTTTCCATTCATACATTCCTACATTGTAGAAATGTTAACTTACAAATTAAACTGTAAAAGCAGGATATGGAGAACTCTGTTACAAAATTTTAAGTAAGTGCCCTGAGATTTTTAAAAGTCCGTCTAACTTTCCAAACATCAAGACGAAATTACGATAGTAATATGACAAGTCAGCTACTGAATAGTAGGTGCGTGGTCTTGTTCAGAATCTGTCAGAGATTTAGCATGGATTAAGATGTATTTTATCCAGATAACAGGCATTTATCAAGGACCAGCCTGACGTAATTTGCATTCAAATGTTGTGTTCTCTATAAATAAAGAAATTGATTTACCATTAAGCAAGCCTCTCGGATTGTGCATCATTAGTATACATTTGTGAAAGAGTAACTGTGTATGTGAATGAGCGAGTGTGGCTTTGCGGTGTCTGTGACTGATTGACTGAAAGTTGGTGGCTGAATTGGTTGAGTGAGACGTTGTGTTCGAGTGTAAGTTTCTGAGATCGGGAGTTTGCATTGCTCTACTGTGCGTGTGACTGAACATGTGTGAATGCAAGACAGTGTGTCTGTGCGTATGAGCTATGTGCAAGTTTGTGATAGACACTGTAGAGGCAGCTTCACTCTGTAATCTAACACAGAGCTTTCCTGACACGGGAGTGTTTGTAGACATATCTGTTCATTGTATGTAACCCTATTTTTCCCGGACCCAAGGAGGTTTAATTGGAGAAAGTGTACAGGGAAATGTACTCTGCGTATAAGCCAGTGATATAACTATGCTAAGTGCATTTGCAAGGGACAGTGTCGGGATAGGGGTTGACTTCATCATTATCTAATTCCACGGTGAACATGGTCTGGGAGTTAGAAAAGCTGAAGTGCAGAAACAGCTTTACTCTGAACTTAACCCCATTCACTACCGAAATACAATCTGAAAGAACTGCAGATGCTGTCAATCAGAAACAAAACCAAAAGTTACTGAAAAACCTCAGCAGGTCTGGCAGCATCTTTGAAGAGAAATCAGCGTTAAAGTTTCAGGTCTCACTCAGATAAACGGTGACGGGATACAACTTGGTAACTCTGGTTTCTCTGTTCAGATGTTGCCAAAACTGCTGAGCTTTTATCAGCAATTTGTTTTTTCCCTATTCTCTCCCTGTTCTACGAATTGCTCCCCACAATTAGCGTAGAGACTTTGTTCTGCTGTACATCAGCTTGCTGACAACACATGGAATTCCCATCTCTCATTCAGACTAGAGTAAAAGAATATATAATCCCAGTGGTGTGAAATTCCCCTGCCCTATCACTGCATATTTCCCTGACTAATGCACCTAACCTTCACATGTCTGATCACTATGGGCAATTTAGCATGGCCAATATTACTTAACCCGCACATGTCGAAGCAAACCAGATCATCCGAAAGAACCCCACGCAAACACGGGGAGAATTAACAAACTCCATTTACAGTCGCACGATACTGGAATCAAACACAAGTCCCTGGAACTCTAAGGCAGCAATGCGAACCACTGAGTCACTGTGCCACCCAAACAGTTAAGTTTAAAATTGGGGCTGGGAATACAAAAAGCTGCAGTTTAATTTTTGCGACATTCAGTTTCTCCAAAAATAATGTTTTATGGAGTACATCAGTTCAATAAGTCAGTTCACTATCATCTTCTCAAGGGCTGATGGGAATGAGGGATAAATGCTGAGCCCAGCCAGTGATGCTCACGTCCGATGAACAAACGAAAACTTCTTCCCTTTGCCTTGCTGCCCCTGCAGATTAACTCAATGTGTTTTAATATCCCAGGACACAGAGATCCCTCTCTACGTCAGAGTCCTATAACATCTCTAAACTAAAGTCTCTGTCGATTCTCCCTGACACTCTCCACTTATGTATTGCAATGGACAGGGCTTTGCCCATTCACTTACCATCACTACATCGATCTGTTTGACAGAAGATTACTTCCACTTCACAATTTACTTGTAAACTAGTTTCACCAATAATATACTCAGTTTTTAGATCAAGACTGACTTGAGCAGATGCCTTTTGGAAATCTCAAAATCCTTCTGTCACTCTCTGTTCCTTATTCAGTGTGTCTGCCTGTTTCGCTCTGCTCGCCCAGAATATTGCCACATTCATCCGTTATCATTTTGGAGATGCTTCATGGTGTCCATGCCTCCTGTACGATCACAGTAAAACGTCTTCACCTCCATAGGCCCAAGTCCTGGTCATAATTGCCAAACTGTACAAATATTTGGTGACGCCATCACTTTAACTCTCCCGATTTGTGTCCAAGGTTGTTGACAATGATGTTGAATCAATTAATAAGATCCAGATTAAATGAGTACTTGACTGAAAATAAATACAGTTCTCCTAAGGGACTGTAAAAAAAAGCATCGGGGTTTCCAAACATCAAAGCTTCATTAAACAATCCTGGATGTCAAACAAACAGGACATTCACACACCTGGGTCGGACTCAAGACTCAATCCCCCCGACACAGAAAGGTTCCTGTATCAAACAACATACGGTATTGGAATCAAATGCAGTTTTTGTGAGCAGGGTATAGCATATGGGTTGAGGAAAATTGTCCATGGGGATGTTACGAATCAGGAATCTAATTTAGAATCCAAACTGAACAGAAACAATCAAGTAAAGAACTCTGTGAGTAAGTTCTAGAATACATCTATTTTCGTTGAAAATGAGAACCCTCTTGGATAACAATCGAGAATTACTGTGTGTGTGTGTGTGCGCGCGCGCGCGCCAGCCCGTATGCACGTGTGTTTCTGTGGTGATAGTTGAGAGTGAGTTAAATTTCTATCACTTCTCAGATTATACATATCTTCAAAATGTTTGGTTATGCATCATCGAGGGAACTTTACTCTGTATTTAACCCTAAGTTGTCAATTGATTTCACAGCTTCCTAAATCCTGTTTTCACGGCTCCAACCGTTGCCACATCTTATATTTGCTCGTATCCTTTTCAGACTGTCCTTCAGCCACTCAGTGACATCCCAGACTCTGCAAGCAGGGAGGCAGCGTGCCACCTGGTGTCACATCTACACTGTCACAGACATCTGCCTGATGCCCGAACAATGCAGTCCCCTTATTACTATTGCTCTACCACTTCTTTTGTTTTCCTTCATTAAATTCAGAGAAGGTTCATTTAAACTCGGAAGCAATAAATGTAACTTTTCGATTTGAAAATGGAGGGAGGCAGAAAACAGGGCCACTGCTGAAATTCTGTCCAAGCAACAATGTTAAAACATCTCATCGTTCTGTGGTTCCTAACATTTATACATTTCCTGTACTATAGTATTGAAGTATTACAGGGGGTGGGGGCTGCCTTGTTACGGAATGACGAAATGAGAATAAACGACCTAGTTCTCCAAAAATATCTAGTTGCTTTCATTCAGAAAGTGGTTGCTGGTTCCTCTCGTAGCGGCCAGAGGGGATCGCTCTCCCTCACCTCACGGCCCTGGCACGAGTCACCTGTTGCCTCCTCTCAATTCCTCGGTGTCAGACTTTCCCCGCTGGTTGTGGCCATTCTTTTTGTGACGTCACTGCGCAGCCTTTTGCGCCTTTGAGTCATTCAGGGCATTGTGGGACTGTCAGAAATAAAAGAATGTACAGGGACAGGAGCAAAGTGTACCAGAGAAAAAAAAATCTGCTGCTTGTACAGTGACATTGGGAGGCCAGCAGAGGGCGGTATTTTAAAACTATTAAAAAAAGAGGGACAGACAGTGACAGAGAGAGTCAGATACATTTCTTCATCAAATTTTAATTAATTCATTGATCAACTCACGTTAAAACTTCTGGTAATATTGGATTGACACCCTCACTCCCAGGCCCCCCCTCCCCTGTCTTGGGTAGTTCTTGTGTCGGTGGCCCTCTTCCTAACAACATTTGCAGCTCTTGGACTGCTTGTGCTCCTTACTCTGATACCCTCCACTTTGCAGTTCCTGCTGAGGTTCATTTTACAGTCGGCTACCATACACCCAGAAGAACGTAAAGTCTCACACACTCTCATTATTAGGATGAATTTTTGAATCATAAGCATTCGTATTACCGGTGTGGTATTTCAATAATCCCATGCATTGCTGAAACCTTCAGGACGGTGGGCTTATAGCTGAGAAATGGGGTTTGTGTATGTGGATCTTCATTGTCTGCCAGGACCATTCGTTAACATGTTTCCCTCTGAGCTATAAAGAACAAATGAACACAAGAAATAGGAGCATGAGTCTTGAGTTCGGCTCCTCGAACCTGCTCCGATTTTCAATATAATCATGGCCGATCTCATCTATGAAGTGCTTTAAGAGGTTAGGAATGGCAAACATCAACTCCCAGATTGCTGAGGTCCTCGATAATTCGCCACGATCGTAATCGATCCGTGCAGACCCCATCTCTCTGGCACTTCACTCATCTCTGGAACATCTGGATAACATGGACACCTACATCAGAATTCTGTATCTTGGGTTTAGCTCTGCCTTGAAGACCCTAATGCTCTCCACCGCATCTCCTCCACTTCCCGCTCCTCTGCCCTTGAACCCCGCCCCTCCAATCGCCATGAGGACATAACCCCACTGGTCCTCACCTACCATCCCAGCAACCTCCAGATATCGTATCATCCTTCGTCATTTCTGCCACCTTCAAACAGACCCCACCACCAAGGATATGTTTCCCTCCCCTCCCCTACCAGCGTTCTGGAAAGACTCCCTCCGCGACTCCCTTGTCAGTTTCACAACCCCCACGAACTCAAACTCCACTCCCAGCACCTTCCCCTGCAAAAGCAAGAAATGCAAAACTTGCGCCCAAAACTCCCCCTCACTTCCCTCCAAGGCCCCAAGGGATCCTCCCATATCCGTCACAAATTCATCTGCACCTCCACACACAACATTTACTGCATCGACTGCACCCGCTGTGGCCTCCTCTACATTGGGAAGAAAGGCCGCTTACTGGCGGAACATTTCAGAGAACACCTATGGGACATCCGCACCAACCAACCCTGAACACTTTAACTCCCTCTCCCACTCCGCCAACGACATGCAGGTCCTTTGCCTTCTCCATCGCCAGACCATGGCAAGAGACGCCTGGAGGAAGAGCACCTCATCTTCTGCCGAGGAACCCTCCAACCACAAGAGATGAATGCAGATTTCTCCAGCTTCCTCATTTCCCCACCCCCCACCTTATCCCAGTGCCAACCCTGCCTACTTGACCTGCAATCTTCTTCCTGACCTCTCCGCCCCCAACCTCTCTCCGGCCTTTCACCCTCACCTTAACCTCCTTCCACCTACGCATTCCCAACGCCCCTCCCCCAAGTCCCTCCTTCCTACCTTTTATCTTAGCCTGCTTGGCACACCTTCCTCATTCATGAAGAAAGGCCTATGCTCGAAACGTCGATTATCCTGCTCCTTGGAAGCTGCCTGACCTGCTGCGCTTTTCCAGCAACTCATTTTTCAGCTCTGATCTCCAGCATCTGCAGTCCTCACTTTCTCCTACAGGAAATAGAGCTTCGTGACTTGGTATAAAGTCAACAATCGTTCCCTCAATGTAAGCAAAACAAGGGAACTGGCCATTGACTTCAGGAATTGGACTAAAGGACACACATTGGTCTCTCTCATTGGTGCTGATTTGGAGGTGATGGACAGCTTCAAGTTCCGAGTAATAAACATCACAAAAAATCAGTCTATCCATGTCAACTCTACAGCCAAGAAAGCACATCAATGCATCTACCACCTCAGACGGGGAAGAAAATTTAGCATTTTGGCAATGACTCTGATCAATTTTAATATTGCACTGCAGAAAACATTGTATCCAGACGCTTCGTATGGTAACTGCATTGGCCATACTGCAAGAAATTGCAGAGATGCATGTACCTAACACAATCCATCACGCAAATCATATTTCCGTCCATTGACTCAGTCTTGAATTCCCACTGCTTCAGGAATGCAGCCAACATAATCAAAGGCCCCTCCCACCACCGCAATGTTCTTTCCCAATCTCTTCCATCGGACAGAAGATGCAAATGTTTGAAAATACGCACCAATGGATTCAGGAACAATTTCTTCCGTGCTGTTATCAAACTTATGAATAGACCTGTCATATATAGAGTTGATCCTTTTCTGCACCTGTTCAAAAGCTGTGAAACTATATTAAACTGATGTCCTTATGTAAGGTATGATTTGTACTGGAGAAAATGCAACACAATATTCTTCACTGTTTCTCAGAATGTATGACTATCATAAAACAAGCAAAATCAATCTGCATACCATACATCTGGGTCTGGTCTGCTCGATAACACTTTAAACCTATGTCTCCTGTGGTCTGTGTAAAAGACTTCCATTATCCATTACTTCGATGCCTGTCATAATTTCGAAAAGATCTATTTCGTATCCCTCAGCCTCGACGTTCATGTGAAAGAAATTATTTATTATATTGTCCCGCATTATTTATGATGGGAGCTGGCAGGACTGCAGATATTATGTCTGATCTGTGCGTGATGAAGTCAATTAGCCTTGTCTATCCGTTGCTTCTTATGGTTTCTGGCATGCAACTATTTCTGTGTCGTAGCTTCACCAGGTTGACACCTTACTTTTAGATATACCAAGTGTACGCACTCATAGAACATAGAGCATAGAAAAATACAGCACAGAACAGGCCCTTTGGCCCACGAGTTTTAATCCTAATGTCAAATATAGTAACTGAACCTACGCACCCCTCAACTCACTGCTATCCATGTGCATGTCCAGGAGTCGCACCAATGTCCCCAGTGATTATGCTTCCCTGATCACAGCTGGCAACCGATTCCATGCATTCACAACTCTCTGCGTAAAGAACCTACCTCTGACATCTCCTTTATACCTTCCTCCTAATATCTTCAAACTATGACTTCTCATACCAGTCAATCCTGTTCGGGGGAAAAGACTCTTCCTATTGATTGTATCTATTCCACACATTATTTTCTATACCTCGATCAGGTCTCCTCTCTTCCTCCTTCACTCCAGAGAGAAAGGTCCGAGCTTATTCCAACTTTCTTCATAAGGCAAGCCCTCCAGTCCCGGCAGCATCCTGGTAAACCTTCTTTGCACTATCTCCGAAGCCTCTGCATTTTCCTATAGTAAGGCGACCAGAACTAGACACAATATTCAAAGACTGGTTTCACCAGTGACTTGTAGAGCTGCAGCAAAACCTCACAGCTCTTAACCTCAATCCCCCTTATTGAAAGCCAATACTCCATATGCTTTCTTAATAACCCTATCCACTTGGGGGTGGCAACTTTGAGGGATCTATGTACTTGCATAGCCAGATCCCTCTGCTAATCCACACTGCCAAGGACCCTGTCTTTAATCTTATATTCAGCATTCGTGTTCCTCCTTCCAAAATGCATCACTTCGCGTTTATCCAGGTTGAACTCCATCTGCCATGCCCAGATCTGCATCCTATCTATGTCGCCCTGCAGCCTGAAGTAGCCGTTTATACGGTCGACAATACCTGAAACCTTAGTGCCATCTGCAAACTTACTAACCCACTCTTCAACCTCCTCATCTAAGTCATTTATAAGAACTACAAAGAGCAGAGGCCCAAGAACAGAGCCCTGCCGGACCCCAATCAACACTGTCCTCCAGGCAGAATATTTTCCATCTACAACCACTCTCTGCCTTCTGTCAGCCAGCCAATTCTGAATCCAGATCGCCAAATCTCACTGTATCCCATGCTTCCTGACGCTATCTACTCTACTCTTCATTTCTCTTCATCTACTCTTCATTTTACCAGGTTTGATCACTGGCTCCAAGTCATAATCCTCCAATTCATCTGCTTGCCCTGCCCTTCCATTTCTTCGTTGTCATGTCTTTGGAATGTACTTTGTTTAGAGCCTTGGTAAATTTGTACAGTGCATCTTGGAGGCTGTCATTGAGTTACACCATGCAGAAGGACTGTTTAATACTTACAAACAGTCTCTAACACACTCATTAAAAGGCAGAGCTCATAGGAACAGCTGAAACAAAAATAAACCAGGTTTTTTCAGGATTAAAGCACCAATCACTGCCGCGAACAGAGAGAGCTCCTGAGCAGTTGAAGGCTTCCCTGTATCTTGTTCAGAGTCCCAAGCTGTTTAGCTGCCTGAGAACCAATCACATCGTTGCTGGTAGCAGACAGCCTTAGTCAGAGGTGAACTCGTGGCCAATAATCAATGAGCTCCTTGTCACAAACAAAGGCTGCATCTGTGTATAACTCCGTTCATCTCCAATCACATTTCAATTATTGGGTCACTATCAGGGAAATTGCTGTCAAACTTTGCAGCTATCCTCCACTTTCGATCTGTTTATAAGGTCGCTCTTTTCACATTTTAGTCCACAATTACACTCAATTATTTTTTTAAAAATTGTTTTTATAGGTATTCGCCCTGAGAAAACTAAAATGCCATTTCAAAAACGCATTTACTGGCAAAATACATGATGCACAACTTTTATAAAAAGTGCAGTCTATTTATTATTTCTCCCTTCTTGCAATGTTACACAACCTTCACATTTCTTAAAGCTTTTACGTATTTCACCATTTGTATTTTAGGACAATATATCTGAATTCACATTCGGTTTTCTAGTGATGTGTATAATAAAATGGTGACAACAAACGACACCATCGAAATATGTTGTATTGTTAATTTGAAACTTTTAAAGAAGACCAGTGGATTGCAATCTGTGTAATTTTGTATTTCATTGTTCTTTGTTGGGTGGTCTTCGAAGTGCTGAAGATCTAACAGCAATCCCAAAGTCCCCTTTCCTGTCTAAGAGGACTTTTCCAATGATCGGTATTGATTCTAATAGAAATATCCTTCAGGTTCTCAATTCCTAATTTATCATCCTGGAACAAGACAGCACGTCGACCCAATTCAGAAGCATCAGCGGCCATTTTGAAAAGACTGGAAAACGCAGGGATGGTAAAATAGGTTCATCGATTCAAATTGCTTTCATCCTTTCAACATTAACCTCACACTCTATTAACTAAACCACCTTTCTCTTATCTCCATCAACATCTGTGCGCTTGTGTGTATATATGTGTGACTGTATGTGCACGTGTGTTTCTTTAAGTCAATATGTGTGCTTCTGCCTGTATGTGTCTTTGCACATCTCTCTGTATATGTGATTGTGTCTGAGTCTCTGTACGTATTTCCGTCTGTCACACACACACAGAGACAGGAACAACACACACACACACACACACACATACACATACATAACACACACACACATACACACACAGAAATACACACACACATACACACAAACACACACACCTTCAAACATAACAAAAAGCAATGTATCACTTAACACACACACACACACACACACACACACACACACACACACACACACACACACACACACACACACACACACACACACACACACACACACATTCAAACATAACAAAAAGCAACGTATCACTTCAAGCCCAAGAGGAATAGTCAGAGGTACAGATGCATTTGGGTTTAAACCACATTTCAATTGTTACAATCCCGAAAATAACAGAGAGCCCGTTGCACAGAGGTACAGACCCAGAGATACATAAACATGGAGACACACACTAATACACACAATGAGACACAAACACACTCACATAAGCTCAGATAGTCAGGCAGAGACAGATGGGTAGACACACAGAGAATCACAAAGACATGAACACACGATAATGCACACACACATTCAGAGAAACACATGCATTAAGCCAAACAGTTTCAGTGTGCAGTAACTGACACTGCGCTCTGTCTAACCATCTGCAGCACAATCTGTGTCCCATCAGCTCGTTCCCAGTTTTTACAGGTGAAATGTTGATGAGAAAGTAGATCAGTCGCGTGAGGTTTCTCAGCATAATTCCCGTGAAAAGGTGAATCTAGTTAAAAGATCATGGTCATTTGAGCAACTAACAGACTTGTGTACCACATCCGTGTAATCACAGGATATCCAGCTGTGAAATGGATTGATGATGATGACAAGTAGTTATGATCCCCATAATTACATAGAATTAACTTGCAGTGCAGCTTGCTCAGCTCCACAGTCAAAAACATTCTCTGTTTCCACCATCCACACTCAGTAACAGTGGAATATACCACTGACAAGATGCACTGTAGAAATTCCCCAAAGTTCCTCACAGAGCAGCTTCCAGAACCACAGCATTATCGCGTGGAACACTGACCAGAGCAGATACACGGGACACCAGTTGACAATGCCACATCAAGCCACTCGCCACCTTGCTTGGAAAATCGTCTCAGTTCCACAAGTGCCATTCGTTGGAAACCCTCGAACTCCCTCCCTTACATCATTATGAGTTTATCTGGACAAAATGAATGGCAGCAGTTCAAGACGCTAACTCATCGTCAACTTCGCCAGAACAATTATATCTGAGTAATACGTGGTAACCCAGCGGCAATGAGCCAAACACATTAATGAACCACAAAATAAAGGTCACTGTTAGAAACCCACGTGCTCCAATGCTGAACTTTTGAATAAATTGTGTACATATTCGAGAAAATTGAAATACGATTTCATTTGAATGCATCAAATTCTGAACAGGCCTCAGAGGGTAGATGGTGAGAAATTGATCCTGTGGGTCTGTGTATCTAAAACTCTATAACACAGTCTCAGAAGTTGCGGAAAAGCTCAGCAGGTCTGACAGAATCTGTGAAGAGAAGCCAGTGTTAAAGTTACACCATTTACAGATCTTTTGGTTATTATTGACAGAGCGATTAACTCTCAGGCCTCTGAGTATTTAATATTCTCTGTCCCTGACGATTGTTGATGCACCCTCATTGAGTGCATTTCAGATTGGAAGACACAGATTGCTGGTTTCTCAGCACAGGAAACTGGATATGAAATCTAAGTCTTGCTTTGATTGGATTGACTTCTAGAACAGACTGTATAGACCTCTCATTTTTTATTCAGCGTTAACCCCATTCCAACTGTTCAGTAATTATTACTTTTCTAACTTCCTACTGCTCTGCTGAATTCCCCTACTCTCATAACACATGAGCTAACCTTTCCCTTCTCTCGGCAGATGTTGCATGACCTTATCAGATTCCTCTAAATGGCCTGTGTTTAGTTCAGAGAGAATTATAACTCCCTATTCCTGTTTCTGTGAGAGAAAACATTCTCCAAATCGATTCCTTTAATTCTATTTGTTCACAGAGAAAGGAGGCATTGTTCTGTCCAAATGCATTACATGCTCATGAGTGCATCAATATATTGTGATGATTTTAAAAATAAAATATATTAAACATAATGAAATTCATGATGAAGACCCGAGACCCAATTCGATCTCTAAGGGGCAGGAATTCGGCCATGCGAGGTGAAGTTGAGGACTGCAGATGCTGTAGATCAGTATCAAGATTAGAATAATGCAGGAAAAGCACAGCAGGTCAAGTAGCATCCGAGGAGCAGGAGAGTCGACATTTCGGGCAAAACACCATCTTCGGGAATGAGGCTGGGAGTGTCCTTCGTGGACAGATAAATGGGAGGAAGTGGAGCTGCGGAGAAGGGAGCGGAGAGCGCAATTGATGGATGGAGGTGGGTGTAAAGGTGATTGGTCGGAGAGGACGGTGGAGCGGATAGGCGGGAAGAAAGATTGGCAGGTAGGACAGGCCATGAGGATGGTGCCGAGCTGGCAGGATGGAACTGGAATAAGGTGGTCGGAGGAGGAAATCAGCCAAATGGTAAAAGCCACATTGATGCCCTGATGTTGGAGGTTCCTGAGGCAGAAGATCAGGCGTTCTTCCTCCAGGCACCGGGTGGTGAGTGAGTGGTGATAGAGAAGTTCCAGGTCCAGCATGTCCTCGGCAGATTCGGAGGGGGAATTCAATTCTCCATCCGCCATTTGTTGTTTTGTATGTTGCTCCTTACCCATCAAAACACAGATCTGTGTGAATGCGCAAACAACCTCTTTCTATACATTTCACTCAAAATAATGTCAATAACAGGACGGATTAAAACACAATGCAAACTGTGTTGAATGCTGGATGTAGGGAATCATGTTACTGTAGAGCCTTTACAGCACTGAGATCAGGCTTTCGGCCCATCATTCACAAACCAGTCTGCACTCCCTCTTGAAACCTCTCCAATTGCCCAGATCCCTGTCTGTTTGAAGACTGGGTGGAGTTTGTACATTCTCCCCGTGTCTGCGTGAGTTTCCTCCGGATGCTCCAGTTTCCTCGCACAGTCCAAAGATGCGCAGGTTAGAGTGGATTTGCAACGCTCAATAGTCAATAGTGTCCAGGTGAGTGTTGGTTATATGGTTAGCCATGAGAAATCCGGGGTTACAGGAATAGCGTAGAGGGTGAGACTTGGTGGGATGCATGATGAGCCGAATAGCCTGGTTCAACACTGTAAGAATTTTATGATCCTATACTCCATCCCATCTATATCTGTGGACGAAGAGGACTATCACCTGATCAAACATCCCCTTTTCAATGGGTCAACGTTTGTTTTCTATCTGACAAAGAACTGCAGATGTTGCAGATCTGAGAGACAGCACAAAAATTGCTGGGAAACTCAGCAGGTCCGGCAGCATTTGTGGGGAGTGAACCTTTTGGATCCAGTGATTATTCTTAAGGGCTGAAGGCTTCTGATTCTGGTATTTGCAGAGCTGTTGACGTTTGACAAGCAATTTCTTGTTTTGCTTTCAGCCCCAGTTCTGTTGGTGACTATCACGGCCTTGTTATGTGTGTTTGAGAAAAGGGACTGTTTAGCTGCTAGCGCGGTGGTGGTGTCGTGGTGAGCATAGCTGCCTTCCAAGCAGTTGACCCGGGTCCGATTCCCGGTCATCGCAGTGTTGTGGCTTTTCCTGTGGTTTTGAGCACCAACGTTGCATTCTGTGGCGAAATGGATTTGTCAGGTTGCTTTCGGATTTTCATGGCGATGGTTCCTGTTAATTGTCGTGACAATCCGGGCAGCGTTGCTCGAAAGTTTTCCTCTCTGCTGCAAATTGCTTATTTGAATATTGTTCGCAACGTAAGGTTCGTTTTGTTTTGTTCGAAAAGTGAGAGATTGCTATCGTCAGAAACCTTAAATAATTACAGAAGTCGCCGGAAATTCGGAACAGATCCAACAGCTTCTATCGTGGACACGAAGGAGATTTACATGCGTCAAATTTCTTCAAGGTTAAAATACATTCGCACCTCAAAACCATTTGGAAGCTTAAGAATAACAAACATTACATTATACCGTTTCCTCATCCGTTCAAGTTTCACAATATCAGTCCAGTAGCAGGAAGACCAGATTTGTGTGGTTTATGCAATTTTGCTATATTCGAACATTGACTGTTTCGTAGTTAAATGATGTTTCATTTCGTTAAGTTTTCCACTAGAGTTGGGTTAGTCCACACTTTGTTTTTAGTTTGTGTTACAATGATAGTGAAAGTAAATTGTGTTACGGTTCAAGCCTGGAAGTTTCACCAATTGAATTGCATTGCCGTACATTTGCCTTCAGGAGAAAAGAAAAGGGGATCTAGACCATCTTCTTAATTAATAGGAGTTTGATCTGGTTCAAAACCTCCTCAATTTTGGTCAATAAATGTTCCTACAGTCCGCAACAATGATTTTCACAGATTAGAGGAGGATGCACAGACACAGTTATTAATTGTTATTACCTCGGACATGAGATGTTTCGGAATGATATTTCTCAGACCATCGACTGTCTGCTCAGCCAAGGTTAAAGGCCTGGAATCCGGCAAAATTGGGAACAATGCAATTCCCAGGAGACTGAGAGGATACTAACAGAGCGGGAGGTGGAGAGTCGGGAACAGAACTACAGGGACAGTCCGCTTTGATCACTGACCCTTCACCGTCAGTATATCCAGTGCCAGGAATGACTGCCATTGGTCAGAATGACAAAATGATATTATGGAAAATAAAGAGCATGAAAGTAAGGGAAGGTTTAAAGCATGAAAGCAAGGGAAGGCTTAAAGCATGAACCCCACTGGCGATCTGTTGCAAGGGGTCTGTAGAATGCAGGATGAGATAAGAACAGTGAAATTCTCTCACACCAATTAGCAAAGAAAGGTTGACGCTGAATGATCTCGATGGTGAGATTAGATTACAGTTAGTAAAGTTAGGTTTCCTGTTAAGTATCATTATGACTCGATTGGGAGCATAAATATTTGGGACATGACATTAAGTATCAAATTAATAGTTAATAGAGTCAGCCTGATTGAGATTATTGAAAATAAACAACTAATTATGACATCGGGAAAATATGAAGTAGGGTCAGGAATTAAAGACCATTGTTGCGAAAGCTGACATTAAATATCTAACCGTCACATGAGAATAACGTAAAGTAGAATGAACAATTAAACAGATGATGGGAACTAACATCACTGGTTTATTGTGTAGCGAGTGTGAGGTACTTTGATTAATATATTTAAACATGCTGATAAGCAAACAAAGCATGGGAAAAATTTATTAAAAAAACATGGACAATGAAGTTCAAGAGCATTCGTGAATCTGCTTTCTCGGTGTCACGGTTTTTCGTTTGCAAATAACAGACCGACTTCTTGAAGAACACTCTAAGTCTCCTGGTGAATCTCTATACTTTTTCCACGACAAAACTCAGCAGGTCTGCATCCATGCAGAGAGAATCGTGGACAATATTTAACAACTTCATCAGAACTACACAGGTACTGCCAAACCAGATAGTTTTGTCAGCAATTTCTGATTTTGTTTCAAATTCCCAGAGTCCACAGTTCATTACATTAACCTTTAAACCATTGCAGAAAGTTCTTTGTAGTTCTTCAACGGAAATTTTCCGTTTGAGGAACATTTTCCTGCCTCATTAGAAACAAGAAACCCTGCAGCAGAGAAAACAGATGTTTTAACAACAACGATCGCTGTCGCCTTTGGAGGTCTTGAACCACCAGCCTTTCATTTAACGGTCTAATACGCTGAAACTTCCAACCTAAAAACTTGCCCGAACATCTAAAGCAGGCTGTGATGGACTTCAGTCTGTCCTTCCCAGACCGAGAAGTGTCCTCTTATCAGTTTTATTTTTCCAAAATAAAGTCTGGAACATTCATTGTGGAGGCATGGGAACAGTCTTATCCCATCCACGTCAGACACACCCCTGTCACTGAGCACCAGCTCTCCTCCAACTGGGACTATCTCCCTTCAAGCCTCCCAGTCCCTTGTGTGGTCCCGAGTTTTTTCATTGTCCCGGAGTCTAGATGAGGTTTGTGTTTGTCCTGTAGAGGAACGAGAATTATTTCAATGTCTCAGATCAGTTCATGTCCCGAGAACATCAAAGTTAATGGTCTGTCCTCTTAAAGAAGGGGAAGCGGTCTTGACTGTCTCTGCTCATTCGGGCAGTTCACCCGTCTTCATTCTCCTTGAATTTCACTTCTCACAGAGTTTCTGAAGATTCACAATGTTGGAGACTGGGTTATATGATTTGCCTCTTTTACATTTTTTCCACCTGCCAATTGATAATATTTTCCCAAAATCTCTTTAACACTCATCTGCCTTGCACCATGTCCAGGGTCGAGATTTCCTGGCATTTGGTGAGATTCCCGAGGTTTTCTTTGGAGCCAAGAGAGTTAACTGAAGATATTTTGCAGCTGTTTATCTTGATGGGGGAGGGAGCGGTGGGGATTGGCACATTGACGATCAGGAGGAAGTATTATCACTGAACAGGGTCAATGTCCAGAGGGCTGTGATTGAAGGAATGTAATGGAATGCAGCAATTGTACACAGTAAATTCCCAGAATACTGCAGAAAACCGACGGATCTAGCGGTACTTGTGGAAAAAGAAACAGCGATAACATTTTGAGAGTGATATATTTGTGATCAAGCACTCGACTTTCTCGCGCACTACACTGCCAGCGAAATTATAGCCAATGAAGCGTTTTTGAAGAAGATTCAGGTTTATTTGTTCATTCCAAATTCAAAAAAGACAATGCTGCAAACACTCAGAGCTGGCACTGGACAGTGCAGACCGATCTTAAGGGATTTTTCTGCTCTGATATACACCTGGGATAATGTGGCACCAGAAGGCCTTCTCACAGCGGAAGGGGCCAATTATGTAAGACTTAGGTGTGGGGGATATTTCCTCTTTCAGAGGGTAGCAAATCTGTGAAGTTGTTTGCAACAGAGGGTTATCAAGGCTGCATACATGCAAGGCTGAGAAAGACAGGCATTTGGTCACTTCGGGAATCTAGGGCCACAGAGATGAGGCCGAAAGGGGAGTTTAGGATTAACCAAATCAGTCGTGATCTCATTGAAACTTGTCGCTGACTTGATGGGTTAAATTGCTTCCATCTGCTCTCATGTCTTTGTTGTCATTTCGAAAATGTAAACCACAGTTGCACATTAAGAAAAGCAGAAAGTTTAGAAGAGATTATTACAGTCAAACTGAGTCAACATCATTTTTGAAAGGAAAAACACACGATGACAATCTGACAGATTTCTTTGGTAGCATGACCTGCAGACTTGGTGAAGGACGATGCTCAGAAAAGTTCATTTGAATTTTAGCAAGCAATCAATAAGGGGCTATATAAAAGAACGTTGCACAATAAAGGAGTTCTCGGTGTTGGGTCATAAAGCAGCATTGTCTGTCCATTGTCTATCTAACAGAAATCACCGAATCGAGATTAATGAGCAGTTTTCAAGTTGGAAAGATATATTTAGTGAAATCCAGACTGGTCACTCATCGGATTTAATGTTTTATCTGACCGAATGACTTGGAGGAAGTGGCAGAGTGAAATGCTGCGATACACAATAGGTGGGTGAGCATATTATGATAAGGATGTGGAATTTTGAAAACAGGTATCGATAGTATGAGTGAGTGGAGAATTCTTGGCAAATGCAGTTTCATGTAGGGGCACTTTTATCTGTTAATAGATTCACAGCTCTCCATTCAATTTGCAATGTTGCAACCCCACACAAGAGCGCATTCGGTCGCTGTTGCAGATTTTGTTGTTTCATTGTTACCACTGTTTTTGATCATGTGTTGGTTTCTAAGTGAAAATTGTTTCCACTGTACCGGAGATGCCAGAGACACGTTAATCAGTTCAGCCGAATATACGATAAACGATGTCCCTTTCAAAACGTGAGGTTCCATTCCAACCATGCACCAACCAAAATATCCAGAGCCGTGGCATGCGAATGGCCACATGCTCGGGGGATTAAGAGTGACGGCTCCATGTCAAACAGTGCTGAAACAAAAGTAACTGATTTCGAATGCTCTGAATGAAACCGAACGGAATTCTCCCTAAAATTTTCCCAATTCACTCAGAAAATGATGCTGTTGCGTGCACGTAGGTTTACGTAATGAACAGTTTATTGTCAGTAACAGGGGTGGGGTGGGGCAGGATAGTGAGGTTTTCGTGTGGCTGAGATGTGATCTGGTCGAACGGGGAATTCAAACGCCCACAGAACAGAGAGCTGGTTGATCCAGGAACTCACTCCCATCTTCTGTTTCAGTACCAACAAAAGAAATTGAGGGAAAATCTCAGCAGGTCTGGTAGAATCTTGGATAAGAAAATAGAGTTAAGACTTCAAGACCAGTGACACTTCATTCTCCATGTCCATCTCCCTCTGCCTTTCACACCTTGCCTTTTTATTGAATATCTCCTGACTTCCAACTTTATACTCAGATCATCTTTTATTATTTCGTCTCCAAACATTTTTCCATCTCTAAACTTACATCAGAGGTTTTCCATCATTCACCTCACCCAGTAATGACCGGAGGACTTCGAACTGAAATAAAAACTCTGTTTCTATTTGCTTAGATTCCGGATGGCCAGGGACAAGAAGGCACCGGTGGACAGTTAGAGCGTTCAGCACATCTAGTCTGCCCGATCATTCGATCATGGCTGATATCTTTCCCAACCCAATTCTCGAGCCTTCTTTCTGTGACACTAAGCTTCCCTGAATTCTGGATCCAGTATATTTCCCAGAATGGGTCTGAATCCGCCCCAACTTTCTCCACATCTGCTGGCAGCTGTTACACCGCGTCTGTGTGTGATCAAACACAGTTTCAGTCCCACACAGCAAACCCGGTCTGTTCGGACCAAAGCAATACCCGCTATGGGACAGATATATTGGTCTCTTGCCACAATTGTTTTTCTGCGAGGGACTAGTTAGCTCCTTCACCACTCACGGCAAGGACTGGTGCTTCTAAATGTGGGGAGAATGAAAATAGGCACAAACATTTGGATAGGTTAGGTCAAGGGTTATTCTAAACATCAGTGGAGTCCCTGCTTCAGAGTCTGAGTTTGAATCGCACAGACCTGGATCCAATTCGCACTCAGGAAATAAAGATTTATTTCTCTTATTTTGGTTTATCTGAATGAAAACTATTTCCTGCTTCCACACAGAGCACAGACGCGGATCTGCCAGAATCAATCCAGTGATTTATTGCATCCAACTTGAAGGATAATTGCGGCAGATACATGAGAGACCTGTCACCGCAAATCGCCTCTAAGAATCTCGCCTTTCTCAGCTGAAACTATCTCACTGTTCCTTCAATGTAGTTTGTTTTAATTCTCGGAACTCCCTCCCTAGCGACATCATGGATGCATCTCTGTGCTGAGCACTTCCACGATTCTGTAAAGTAACTTCCTATCGCAAGTTCTGGAGTAATTATGGATGGGCAGTGAAGCTGATCCCAAAGAGTGACGTGCATACTCCAGAAATTCGTTTCAAGCGGCTGCAATTTCGAAGTGGAAACCCAAAGTAGTCGGGAACAAGTGAGAAGTTTCGAAGGGGGAGTCGGATAAACTGAAATTCAATGATGACTGGGAGACGTGAGGCAAGAAGTCAGTGAGGTGCTGTTGGTGCAAGGCTCAATGTCAGTGCTAATCGGTTAGTCCTTACTACCCACTGTTAACACCGACTCACACACCACTCCTGGTAAATTCACCACAATTACCAAGATCTTTTGGTATGAGATTCGCTCTGTGCATATACACGCGTTTTATCGGCCCCGAGAGGATGAACGCATCCTCTTTATCCTGTCAGATTACAGACGTGAAGGCAATAGTTTGAAAGCAAAGCAAGAAGAGATTGCCCTTTCGGTGCATTTTCAGTGATGGAAGACCAGCTGTGAACTGTTCTTTTCTGCATAAGAGCAGGTTGATATATATTCTCATCGAGCAGCTTTATTACTGCAAGGAAGTCCGACTTACTGTGATCAAATAGTTAATTAAATGCACATATGGATTTTAAGAACACCGTATGTGGCTTTGTCAGTTAAAGCATCTGGTAATAACTAGGCGAGTATGGTCTCAAATGCTCTGAAATGTTCCGTACATTGAAAGTTAATTACAGAAACTTATTGTAAAAGCCGTGTTGTTGATCCAATATCGGGAAAGTGACGGCTCAGCATGCTTCTTGTGTTTGAGCTCAGCCCGTTGTTATTTGGTGATACCAAGCCCTGCCGCCTGCTGTGGACCCATTAGTCAATGTTCTATTCTGCTGGTCCAACGCCGAGATTCTGTACTCTGCTCAACAATGATCTCTCCATCGCTTCTACTTTTAGTCTCCAGCTGTCAGAGCAAGTCTTTTTTTTAAATAATGAAGTGAGGCAGGAGACACTGCAGACTTGCCAGGAAATGTTGTGGTAATAACGCATCCATTGCGAGATGACAGCTCTCATTGTCTGCTGTCACCATTCATTAATTTTAGGCAAACTGCAATGACGTCATTGAAATCCTATAATTGGAGAGAAACTGCTTTTCTTCTGGTCGGTTAGGAATTCTAATTACAATTGTAAATGGTCATATTTTGAGTGAAGAAATGTCACCTGACCTCAGACCTAAGTGACAGAGATATTACCTGGAGACTGTGAGCCCAGTTCTACACACTCTGGCCGGGGTGGGTTGGGGGTGGGGCGGGTTGGGGGGGTAGGTGGAGAAAGCCATGAAACAGGAATACTCTCAAACTGTCGCCGAATTTCAGACTTTTCCAAGAGTAGGAATAGAAATTGAGGGATATTGAAAAACAGAGAGTGGGAGTATGTAGAAGAGAGTGAGATGGTAGAGAGAGACAAAGGGAGACAAATACATAAGCATACGAAGGTAGACACTGAAAACAGAAGCTCTCCATTCAACATTGTTGCTCATGGACAGAAAGGACAAGATAAAGGTAATGAGTAAGGCCAGCCTTTCACCAACTCAGGAGAACAGCAACAGCATTACAGCCGACATGACATTTTTCATTTTACAGATGACGTATGTCAGGTAATGAGAGATTCTGACATGTATGCTGATTCGTGAATTGAAACTGGCAATTACCCAGGAATTAAAACAAAAAAATGCAGAAGTAACCTGATTCTGTCGATATAAAACATTAAATCTCTTTATCTCCACAGGTGCTGTCAGGCCGGCTGAATTTGTTTGTCAATTCCTGTTCTGGATTCAGATTTCCAGGATTCGCACTTACTTGTTTTACGCCAATCTGAATCGTGTTTGTGACAAAACTCCATCAATTGTCAGCACCATACAACATTCACTGCTTTGGGAAGGCTGTCAACAAGATAACCCGTCAGAGGAAATCTCCCATTGCCACAGCAGTAAGAGTACTGAATCCTTACCACTAGACTTCCAGGGAAATTGAAATATGGCGCTGCATGTTTCCTTAATTAAGCCCTTTTATTTTTTCATTCGTGATCATTTTAGCTGCACATCAATTTCGTTCTTTCTTCCATTCCTTTCAGCGTGGAAAAGGCCTTTCCGCCTATCTGCAGTGCGGGAGACCGGATAGTCATCTACTCTAGTCCCAGTTTCCAGCATGAGGCACTTAATCTTGCATGTTCTGATTATTGGCATTTCTCTATCGCCATCAGTAGGATTCGAGGCTGCATGATTAAAGCCATATGAATTTCAATTCCATTGCCTTAACCACTCCTCCAGGACGACAGGACGACACTGTGCAATTCACTTTCCAGGTCTCTTTCCTATTAGAGCTGAGGAAGAGTAATTCATTATTGGGTTTGTTTGAATCCAATCATTTCACAGCTTCCAAACGTGTAAAATTTCGGTGTGTGGTGAGGCTGGCTGCATCATCCTGATGGATGAAATGGGCATTCAGTTAAAATAAAAACAGAACTTGCAAGAGAACCTCAGCAGGTCTAGCAGCATTTCTGGAGGGACATTAAGAGGCAGTGTTTCAGAACGTCATCAGCGCTGTGTTTTCTCCCACAGGTACTCCCAAATTGGCTCGTTTCTGCAGCAGTTTCTTTTTGACTTCAGATACCCACAAGTCACAGTTCTTGACATTAATTTTGACAGCAATGCGGAAATGTCATCGTGATTAGTCACACGATAGTGTTTCCATTTGGAGAATACCTGTTGACCTCATTAGAAACCGAAAAGATGCAGCGAAGCAAACAGGTGTATTAAGGACAGCAATCGCTGTCGCCCTGGTGGCTCTTGAATCAGCTATCTTTCATTCAGCAGACGAATGCGCTGACACGTGCAAACCAGCACATCGCACGATCCTCCAAAGTAGGAGGTTACTGAATCTCAATTTCGGTCTGCCTTCCCAGAATTACAACTGTGCTCTATCAGATGTACTTTTCCAAAATAAAGCCTGGGACGCTCAATATGGAGACATAGTAACAGTCTGATCCCACTCACTGCAGGCATACCCATGTCACTGGGAAGCGTCTCGCCCACAACCGGGACAGTCTGGGTTCCAGCCTCTCAGTTTTTGTCTGGCCCGAGCTTTTTCAATGTCCTGGAGTCCTCATATACAAAAACGTGAAATCTTTCAATGTCTCAGATCAGTTCGTGTCCCGAGAACATCAGAGTTAATGTCCCGTCCCCTTAAAGAGGGGAAAGCTGTCTTGACTGTTTCTGCTCAGTCTGACAGTTCACCCTTGCTGATTCCCCTCCGATTCCACTTCCCAAAAAGTTTCTGAAGATCCACAAAGCTGGAGACTGGTTTTCATGTTTTGCCTCCTGAGCATTGTTCCGCTCTCAAATGTCAATATTTCCCCAAAATCTCTTCACTATCCTCTGTCTTGCACCATGCCCGGGGATGAGAATTCCCTTTATGAGGAGAGAGTCCAGAGGCTGGTCAGTTTCACTTTGGAGCGAAGAAGGTGAAGCAGAGATTTCCTGCGGCTGTTTATAATGATGTGGGAGGAAGCGGTGGGGATGGGCGCTTTGACGAACAGGAAGAAAACTTGCCACCGTCCAGGGTCAGTATATAAAGGACTGTGATTAACGGAATCGAATGGAAAGTTGCACTTTTGAACAGTTCATTGAGAGAATACTGCAGAAAGTCGATGCGTCCAGCAGTATCCTTGGAAAGAGAAACGGTCAAGGTTTTGATAGTGGTACAGTTCTGATTAAGAACTCGAGGTTACAAAATCAAATCGAACAACTGGCATGGTTTGTTGAGATTGTTCTTTTTTTCAAGTTTGAGCGCGAAATCTCCTTTCGGAATCATTGAAAACGTAGCCGGCAGAATTCGAAACTTCGTGAAGTCCCAATAGATTTCTATCCCATCACCTTTCCCACTTGGACCCGACTACACATTTAACTCCTGTGCTTAGTACATGTCATGAAATGAATGTTTCCAACCTGAAATACCAGTATTTGGCTTACCCTGTCCACAGCCTGACCCAAGTATTCTCTGTAGCCCTCTCTTGGTTCAGAACGGAGTAGGATGCTGGGACATCCAGTTGAATTACAACGCGTTGATGAGAGATAATTGTGGCTCAGCAGTTAGCACTGCTGCCTCGCATTACCATGGTCCCAGGTTTGCTTCCAACGTCGGGCCACTGTCTGTGTGCTGTTTGCACATTCTCCCCCGATCTGCCTGGGTTTCCTTTCACAGTCCAAACATGTGTTCGTCAGGTGAATTTGCCGTGATAAATTGCCCATAGTGTTTGGTGCATTACTCACAGGGAAATGAGTCTGGGTGTGTTAATCTTCAGAGGGTCAGTGTGGACTAGTAGGGCCCAAGTGCCACACTGGAGGGAATTTAATCCATTAAAGTGGATGGGATGGATCCATTTTCATGTGCAGAGAGATTAATAAACATAACAGTGGATCGAAAAAATAAAAAACGTTGTTGAATTGGTCCAGTGCTTTCATCGCCAGCTGAGTCACTGAGGGTTACCTCAGATTACAACAGGATCTGGGCCAGATGGATCAATGGGCTGAGAACTGGCAGCAGGAATTTAATTGAGTTAAATGCGTGGTGCTGTATTTTGGGAAAGCAAATCTTAGCAGGACTTATGCCATAAATGGTAAGATCCTATAGAGTGTCGTAAACAAGGAGACCTTCGAATGCAGGTTCGTAGCTCCTTGAAAGTGGAGTCGCAGGAAGGTAGAATAGTGAACAAGGCGTCTGGTATGCTTTCCTTTATTGGTCAGAGTACTGAGTACAGGATTTGGGAGGTCATGTTGCGGCTATAAAGGACATTGTTTAAGCCAATGTTGGAATATTGCGTGCAATTTTGTTCATCTTCCTATTGGAAAGATGTTGTGAAGATTGAAAGGGTTCAGAATAGATTTACAAGGATGTTACCAGGGTTGGAGGATCTGAGCTGCAGGGAGAGGCTGATCAGGCTGGGGCTATTTTCCATGCTGCGTCGGAGGCTGAGGGGTGACCTTCTCGAGGTTTACACAATTATGAGGGGCATGGATAGGATTAAGAGACAAAGTCTTTTTCCTGGGGTCGGGGAGTCCAGAACTAGAGGGCATAGGTTTAGGGTTAGAGGTGAAAGATATAAAAGAGCCCTATGGAGCAATGTTTTCACGCAGAGGGTGGTACGTGTATGGAATGAGCTGCCAGAGGATGTGGTGGAGGCCGGTACAATTTCAACATTTGAGAGGCATTTTGATGGGCAAATGAATGGGAAGGGTTTGGAGGGATGTGGGCCGGGAGTTGGCAGGCGTGACTAGATTGGGTTGGGATATCTGGTCGGCATGGACGGGTTGGACTGAAGTGTCTGTTTCCATGCTGTGCATCTCGATGACTCTATGATTCTCTGTGATCTTGAAGAAGATTCGCTTTTGGCAAATCTAATGTGCAATTCATGTCTGTTTGTGTCATCTGATGACAAGATATGAAAATGTTTCAAATACTCACAGCTGGCTCTGCATAGTTAAGACCGATCTTCCGGTGTTTATCCTGCTCTGATTTACACCTGGGAAGATGTGGGGCCAGTGGGCCTTATCACAGCGGATGGGGTCAAACATGTAAGACTGACGTGAGGAAAATATTCTCTCTTTCGGAGGATAGCAAGTCTGTGGAAATGCACCCAACAAATGTCTGTCAAGAATGGGTACATTCAAGGCTGAGATAAACAGTCATTTTGTCAGCCCGCAATCAAGGGCCATAGAGATAAGGCTGAAAAGTAGAGTTGAGGATTATACAAAGAAGCCGAGATATCATTGAAAGCTGACGCTGACCTGATGGACTAAATTGCTTCTATCTGCTCTAATGTCTTTGCTGTCATTTGGAAAATGCTAGACACCATTTAAGATGAGTAAATACACAACGTTAGGATGAGATGTTTGCACTCAAGCTGAGCCAACATTATTTATTGAAAGGAAAATCACACTTGCAATTTGCCAGATTGTTTTGCTAACATGACCAGCGGAACTGATCAAGGGAGCTGTTCGGTATAGTCCTTTCCAATTTCTGTCAAATACTCAATTAGGAGCCATATAATAGATCATTGCACACTGAGAGAGTTCTCGGTGTTGGGTAATAAATCAGCATTAACTGTCCACTGTCTACTCACAAGAATTCACCGAATTGGGATTATTGAACAGTTTTCAAGTTGAAAACATATAATTAGTGAAATCCAGAATGGTCAGTCATCGGACTTCATTGATTTATCTGTCTTAATGATTTGAAGGAAGTGGCAGAGTGAAATGTGTCCAGTTCTGCTGCCGATACGCAATCAGTAAGCGGGCTTATTTTGATGAGGACGTGCAAATCTGCAAAAAGATATCGATAGGATGAGTGAGTGGAAAAATCTTGCAGTTTCATGTTGTGAGTGTGAGGTCATGCACTTTGTTAGGAATAATCAAAAGACAGCTTATATTAATATGGAAAGAAACCCAATAAACGTGTAGTTCAGATGGTTTCCAAGAAAAGACGGAAACTAAGTCGCCTGTAAAGTAATCGGTGACCAAGATATGGCTTGTCTTGATCTATGGGCCATACATATTTTATTGATTATTGTTCTCCAAACATTCTTTACAATAGAACCGTGAGTGGGAGAGGGGAAATTAAGATCACTCATGATTACTGCCATCTTTTAGCACTCACACACAATACGTTTTCTTGTACGTCTTATTTCTCACTCTGGTTACTGCGAGTGGGATTGTCAACTACACCTGCTATTGACTTCTTTTCTCACTGTTCCTTATCTCGACACCAAACACATTTTACATCCTTATTTCCTGAATCAAGGCAATCTCTACACATTGCATAAATATCACTAAAATCTCGGCATTTCGCAATCCTCTGAATGTCATCTTCCAATATTAATTGATTCTTTACTGTGTTGTAATTGAACTGTGTTGTAAGAGAAAGACAAAAAAGACATTGGTGGACCTGGGCTTCACACGCGCGTTCTTGAAGTTGAAACGCAGATTACTGCCCATAATACGATCATAGAAGCACTCACTTAATCTTCAGGAAGCACAGAATAAGTACAGTGTTGTAGGGCATGTCAAGAGCAGCACCAGAAACACAACAGAAATACTGTTCTGGGCTACTATTTTGTATGTATTTCTCAATGAGCAATAGACTTTTACATGTGTTCCATCGGGAGGTACTTCACAAAAGGAAGTAACCAGTGCTGCAGACGGTCATATAATCCCAGTTCCAACTCCCGGGGTCAGAGATACTCAGTGTCCTACATATCGATATGAGGAACAGCTGTCCATGGCATTTACGGGCTTGATGAACTTTATGAATGCACCTCGCATGTTGTCAGCCATTTTCTCCTATATATTGTTTCGTGCAGTCCCTTGGTGGAATCTCGTCAAATACTTTGTCCTGCACTTGATGGGTATTGAGTGTTGTGTTATCAAACCCCAACAATCGGAAGCGGAAACTATTGATTGAAACTAATTCAACTCATAACACTCACAGGACCGCAGCGTTTCACAGGAGCTTCAGCAGCGCTGAGAATGTCATCGAGAAAGGGGAGGAAAGGCTGGAAACCTTCTTCACAGCTCCGCTGAAAATTACAACAACAACTCCGAGGACCGGAGCTTCACATCTTTTTGCTCCAAAACTCTATGGTTTTCTTCCCCA
Organism: Chiloscyllium plagiosum; assembly: GCF_037043375.1. Classification (NCBI taxonomy): domain Eukaryota; kingdom Metazoa; phylum Chordata; class Chondrichthyes; order Orectolobiformes; family Hemiscylliidae; genus Chiloscyllium; species Chiloscyllium plagiosum. The sequence continues at coordinate 51,779,392 of NW_028270171.1, forward strand.
GAGAATTGCACCCCCAACTCCCGCGTGCAAGGTGAGAATACCAAGACCGACATTATCAAGGATGGTAGTTAGAGCGAGGGCAACACCGGTCACTATCATATGGACAGCCACAAACACACTCTTTTCATATGGAAGTCTCGGCAGCTGCAGTTAAGGGGACCCAAGCAGCCTGTGCTGAGTGTTCATATTCCGGACTATTTGTGTTGTACACCGTTTCACTTGAAAGTGAATGGAGATCGTTCTTTCACCGTTGTTGTGAAGCCAGATGCTGCGTTGAACCTGCTCGCTGTTTTTTGTTGCTGTGGCGAAACGGTGGACAATCGCGTTATAAAACGTTGTTATAATTCTCTAATTTACTTCATTACTGCATTGATGAGGGAGGCTGGTGATTACCTGTCTCGATCAGATGGAGGCACCATTGTTGACCGAAATTAATGAAGAATGGAATTGGAAATCTTCACTTTTCATGTTTCATTGTTGTTTTATTTTGTTTTCTATTACTTGAGCAATTTCTGGGACTTCGCAATGCGCTAAATGTCCAGGATGTTTGGAAGCACCTTTTGGAATTGTCTCTCTGCCATTTATGTGAGCGGTTCATGACATACACGTCAGCAATTTTCTCGCTTTTCTCACCGAAATGACCAGAGGCCTTAGGAGCCGCAAACACAGGCACTCATATTGTTCATTTCAGTATGTGTGGCACCGAAGGCCTCTGGTGCTTTTGATGATAAAAGCGAAAAAAATATTGACTGCCTGTGAAAACAGTGAGTGCTCCAAAACCTCCTCAAATCCATTCGAACAGCCCGCTTTCGGATACATAGAGGGCCGATTTTGCTGCCATGTTCTGTGTCTGAAATGGTCAGCGCATTTGGCTGAAATGTTGGTGGCTCGAGCTCACCCAGACACAGAGCTTCAATTATTTCAGATCAATCATTGAGACCGATCACGTACCGACATTGTAATCACCAAACCTTCACCCCGAATCCGCGTGGAGTGAGACGGGAACTCGCAGCAGAATGCCACAACACTATTTGCAAACCTTCGGTGCCAGAAGAAAGCAGCACTACAGCTTCAAGCAGCGGCTTACTGCTCAGCCCTGGGACACACTCAGAGAAACCCCTTCCTCAGGAATGGCTCTTCCCGTGTGAAAGGAGCAAACATTCCAGTCGAGTTTGTAAACAGCTTCAGAAAAGTAGAAGAATGCTCCTGTTTGTGGAAAGGTTTTTAATCAAAACTTCTGTCTTGGAAATGACAAATGGTAAAAGTTGTAGGCAGGAAAAACAAAGCAAGTGTTGATTGTGAGGACTGTGTCTCGTCAGGCAGACTGGGTGTCCAACATTCTAATCAGTAATGATTGCGTGCCATTAGGTAATTTTCCAATTGATTTGCCGTCTGCCAGAGTGACGGAATCACATCGGCGACCTAAACATGAGGGTAAAAAACAATTAAAGTATTAATATTGAATATTAAATCCCGCTACAAGTGCTAAATAAATTACAATTTTCTGAAAGAATAACAGTGAGAAGTGAAAGGTGGGAATGATGTTATTTGTGATTGGGAGGAATGAAGGAATCCTTGCAAATTTCAGTACCACGTGAATTATGCTCTGTATGAAATGGCAAACTAAGCCACTGTACCCCTGGGTTGGCTATAGGGTCGCGGGGTCATGCCCCACGGTGGGCGCTCTTCCTCGTTAATACAATCCTTGCTCTCCATTCCACATGCAGTATGACAACAGAGTGTTATTTATGTTGCCACGTCGGTTCCCCTGTTTTTGATCACACGTCGCTTTCTGAGTGAAATCTATTACCAATTTACTGGAAGTGCCAGAGATAAGTCTATCAGTGACCCTTTCCGAACGTGATGTTCCACTCCAGCCGTGCAACACCCAATGTGCTCAGAGACACTGAATGGGAATGGCAAATTGTTGGGGGGACTGACAGTGAGGGTTCCATATCAGATGGTCCTGAACCAAAATTAACTCATTCAGGATGTTCTGATGGAAAGCGAAGGGAACACTTCCTAGAAGTTTCCCAGTGCACAAGAAAAATTAGATTAGATTAGATTACTTACAGTGTGGAAACAGGCCCTTCGGTCCAACAAGTAACACCAACCCGCCGAAGCGCAACCCACCAAGACCCATTCCCCTACATTTACCCCTGCACCTAATACTACGGGCAATTTAGCATGGCCAATTCACCTGACCTGCACATTTTTGGACTGTGGGAGGAAACTGGAGTACCCAGAGGAAACCCACGCAGACACGGGAGAATGTGCAAACTGCACACAGTCAGTCGCCTGAGGCGGGAATTGAACCCGGGTCTCTGGTGCTGTGAGGCAACAGAGTTAACCACTGTGCCACCGTGCCGCCCCAATGATTTTGTTGTGGTGCCAATGTGGGTTTAGGAAATGAACAGTTTATTGTCAGTAACGGGAGTTGGGGTGGGGCAGGATTGTGAGGTTTCTGTCTTACTGACAGAAGTGATCTGGTTGAACGGGGAAGTCAAATATCCACAGAGCAAAGTGAGTGGATCAGTCGAGGACCACTATCCCATCTTCTGTTTATGTACCAACAAAAGACATTGATGTAAAATCTCAGCAGGTCTGGGAGTATGTTGGAAAGCAAAACAGTGTTAAGACCTCGGGACCAGTGACACATCTTGTTCGATGTCCATCTCCCTGTGCCTTTCTGCACACGTCTTTTTATTGAATATTTCCTGACTTCCAACTTTATAATCAGCTTCTCTTTTGTTACTTCCTCTCCAAACATTTTCTATCATGCTAATAACCCCGGACATCATCGATCTACTCGAAAGAGCAAGGTAGTGCATTGAGCGGCTGCCAGTTTCAGCCTGCTAATGTCAGTAGTGTGAGAAACAAAGCTCACACACTTCAATAATTGCAATCCGAGACGAAATCTGAATCAGAAGTGTCCTTTATTTTACACTTGCAAGAGGGTGTGATGTCCAGTGTCTATAAGGCAAGGGACATACACACCCCAAATTCAAATAATACACAACCTTTATATAATTTGGTTTCTTTTGTTTTTCATTACTCCTCCCCTGCTTACATCTTCCACTTCCCTAAGACCGGCACTCTGTTTATCTCTTGCCTTATCCGGCCTTGTTTGTGACAAAATGGTTATTCTGGCCTCACAAGGCCGTTTGACCTCATCCCGCAGTAGGTCATTGTTAGGCATATTCTTTCTTCATCATTATCTACTCCTTCCATCTGTACGTTCCCCTGATCCTTATGACCCTTTTAATTGGGGTTTGTTCCTGTGTTTCTGTAAAAGTGGTAAACAGATGTTTATTCCTACTGTTTGTACAGGCGTATCTAGCTTAACTTCCTCCCCTCACAGCATCTTATTTATTCACCTGTAATATCTACCATTGTTTTGCAGTCACGTTTCATTCTGGCATACAAGTTTAGCCATTACAAGAACAATTATGTATTTCCTCCACATAGAATACATTCTTATCGACTCAGCTCTTGGCTAAAACAATAACAGACTGATGTGAGTTCATTTACTTTGTATAAGAAAATGGAATTGCAGAAGTAACACTATTTTTCCCACATCGGCCGCACTGTCAGGAGTTTCGTTCTGAGGAAGGGCCGCACTGTCAGGAGTTTAGTTCTGAGGGAGGGCAGCACTGTCAGGTGTTTAGTTCTGAGGGAGGGCCGCTCTGTCAGGAGTTTAGTTCTGAGGGACGGCCGCACTGTCAGGAGTTTAGTACTGAGGGACGGCCGCAAGTCAGGAGTATAGTTCTGAGAGAGGGCCACACTGTCAGGAGTTCAGTTCTGAGGGAGGACCGCACTGTCAGTTTAGATCTGATGGAGGGCCGCACTGTCAGGAGTTTAGTACTAAGGGAGTGCCGCACGGACTGGAGTTTAGTACGGAGAGAGGAACGCACTGTCAGGTGTTTAGTACTGAGGGACAGCCGCACTATCAGGAATTTAGTACTGAGGGAGGGCCGCCCTGTCAGGAGTTTAGTTGTGAGCGAGAGTTGCACTGTCAAGGTTTTAGTACTGAGGGAGAGCCGCAATGTCAGGAGTTTAGTACTGACGGAAGGCCGCACTGTCAGGAGTTTAGTTCTGAGGGAGGGCATCACTGTCAGGTGTTTAGTTCGGAGGGAGGTCCACACTACCAGGAGTTTAGTAATGAGGGAGGGCCGCACTGTCAGTAGTTTAGTACTGGTGGAGGGCCGCAATGTCAGGAGTTTAGTTCTGAGGGAGGGTGATACTGTCAGGAGTTTAGTTCTGAGGGAGGGCCGCACTGTCAGGAATTTAGTTCTGTGGGAGGGCCGCACTGAAAGGAGCTTAATACTGAGGGAGAGCCGCACTTTCAGGAGTTTAGTTCTGAGTGAGGGCCGCACTGTCAGGAGTTCAGTATTGAGGGAGGGCCGCACTGTCAGGAATTTAGTTCTGAGAGAGGGCCAAACTGTCAGGAGTTTAGTACTGATGGCGGGCCGCACTGTCAGGAGTTTGGTCCTGAGGGACGGCCGCACTGTCAGGAGTTTAGTTCTGAGGGACGTCCGCACTGTCAGGAGTTTAGTACTGAGGGAGGGCAGCACTGTCAGTAGTTTAGTACTGAGGGAGGGCAGCACTGTCAGTAGTTTAGTTCTTTGGGTGGGCCGCCCTGTCAGGGGTTTAGGTCTGAGGGAGGGCCGCACTGTCAGGAGTTTGGTACTGAGGGAGGACTGCACTGTCAGGAGTTTAGTTCTGAGGGACGGCCGCACTGTCAGGTGCTTAGTACTGAGGGAGGGATGCACTGTCATTTTTTAGTACTGTGGGAGGGCCGCACTCTCATGTGTTAGATTCTGAGGAAGGCCGCACTGTCAGTAGTTTAGTGTTAATGGAGGGCCGCACTGTCAGGAGTTTTGTTCTGAGGGAGGTCCACACTGTCAGGAGTTTTGTTCTGAGGGAGGGCTGCACGGTCAGGAGTTTAGTTCTGAGGGAGTTCCACACTGTCAGGCGTTTAGGACTGAGGGAGTTCCGCACTATCAGGAGTTTAGTACTGAGGCGGTGACGCAGTGTCAGGAGTTTAGTTCTGAGGGAGGGCCGCACTGTCAGGAGATTAGTACTGATGGAGGGCCGCACTGTCAGTAGTTTTGTTCTGAGGAAGGGCCACACAGTGAGGAGTTTAGTTCTGAGGGACGGCCGCACTGTCAAGAGTTTAGTACTGGTGGAGGGCCGCATTTTAGGAGTTTAATTCTGTGATAGGGACACTCTATCAGGAGTTTAGTACTGAGGGAGGGCCGCCCTGTCAGGAGTTTAGTTCTTTGGGAGGGCCGCCCTGTCAGGAGTTTAGTTCTGAGGGAGGGCCGCACTGTCAGGTGTTTGGTACTGAGGGATGACTGCACTGTCAGGAGTTTAGTTCTGAGGGATGTCCGCACAGTCAGGTGTTTAGTACTGAGGGAGGGATGCACTGTCATTTTTTAGTACTGTGGAAGGCCGCACTGTCAGTAGTTTAGTGTCAATGGAGGGCTGCACTGTCAGGAGTTTAGTTCTGAGGGATGTCCACACACTGTCAGGTGTTTAGTACTGAGGGAGATCCGCACTATAGGAGTTTAGTTCTGAAGGATTGGCCGCACCGTCAGGAGTTTAGTTCTGAGGGAGGGCCACACTGCCCGGAGTTTAGTTCTGAGGGAGGGCCGCACTGTCAGGAGTTTAGTACTGAGGGGGTGCCGCAGTGTCAGGAGTTTAGTTCTGAGGGAGTGCCGCACTGTCAGGAGTTTAGTACTGAGGGAGGGCCACACTACCAGGAGTTTAGTTCTGAGGGAGGGCTGCACTTTTCGGAGTTTAGTTCTGAGGGAGGGCCGCACTGCCAGGAGTTTAGTTCTGAGTGAGGGCCACACTTTCAGGAGTTTAGTTCTGAGGGAGGGCCGCACTGTCAGGAGTTCAGTATTGAGGGAGGACCACATTGTCAGGAGTTTATTTCTGAGCGACGGCCGCACTGTCAGGAGTTTATTTCTGAGGGAGGGCCGCACTGTCAGGAGTTTAGTTCTGAGGGAGTTCCGCACTGTCAGTAGTTTAGTGTTAATGGAGGGCTGCACTGTCAGGAGTTTAGTCCTGTGGGACGACCAAACTGTCAGGCGTTCAGTACTGAGGGAGATCCGCACTATCAGGAGTTTAATTCTGAAGGAGGGCCACACCATCAGGAGTTTAGTTCTCTGGGAGGGCCACACTGCCAGGAGTTTAGTTCTGAGGGAGGGCCGCACTGTCAGGAGTTTAGTACTGAGGGAGTGCCGCACTGTCAGTAGTTTGGTACTGAGGGAGGGCCGCACTGTCAGGAGTATAGTTCTGAGGGAGTGCCACACTGCCAGTAGTTTAGATCTGAGGGAGGGCCGCACTGTCAAGAGTTTAGTAGTGAGGGACGGCCACACTATCAGGAGTTTAGTTCTGAGGGAAGGCCGCACTGTCAGGTGTTTAGTACTGAGGGAGTGCCGCACTTTTAGGAGTTTAATTCTGTGGGAGGGCCGCCCTGTCAGGAGTTTAGTACTGAGGGAGGGCCGCACAGTCAGGAGTTTAGTTCTGAGGGACGTCCACACTGTCAGGTGTTTAGTACTGAGGGTAATCCGCATTATCAGGAGTTTAGTTCTGAAGGAGTGCCGCACCGTCAGGAGTTTAGTTCTGAGGGAGGGCCACACTGCCAGTAGTTTAGTTCTGAGGGAGGGCCGCACTGTCTGGAGTTTAGTACTGAGGGGGTGCCGCAGTTTCAGGAGTTTAGTTCTGAGGGAGGGCCGCACTGTCAGGAGTTTAGTACTGAGGGAGTGCCGCACTTTTAGGAGTTTAATTCTGTGAGAGGGCCGCCCTGTCAGGAGTTTAGTACTGAGGGAGGGCCGCACAGTCAGGAGTTTAGTTCTGAGGGACGTCCACACTGTCAGGTGTTTCGTACTAGGGGTAATCCGCATTATCAGGAGTTTAGTTCTGAAGGAGGGCCGCACCGTCAGGAGTTTAGATCTGAGGGAGGGCCACACTGCCAGTAGTTTAGTTCTGAGGGAGGGCCGCACTGTCTGGAGTTTAGTAGTGAGGGGGTGCCGCAGTGTCAGGAGTTTAGTTCTGAGGGAGGGCCGCACTGTCAGGAGTTTAGTACTGAGGGAGTGCCGCACTGTCAGGAGTTTAGTACTGAGGGAGGGCCGCACTGTCAGGAGTTTAGTTCTGAGGGAGGGCCACACTGCCAGGAGTTTTGTTCTGAGGGAGGGCCGCACTGTCAGGAGTTTAGTACTGAGGGAGGGCCGCACTGTCAGGAGTTTAGTACTAAGGGAGGGCCGCACTGTCAGGTGTTTAGTTCTGAGGGAGGGCCATACTACCAGGAGTTTAGTTCTGAGGGAGGGCCGCACTGTCAGGAGTTTAGTTCTGAGGGAGGGCCGCACTGTCAGGAGTTTGGTACTGAGGGAGGGCCACACTATCAGGAGTTTAGTTCTGAGGGAGGGCTGCACTGTCAGGAGTTTAGTTCTGAGGGAGTGCCGCACTGTCAGGAGTTTAGTTCTGAGGGTGGGCCGCACTTTTCGGAATTTAGTTCTGAGGGAGGGCAGCACTGCCAGGAGTTTAGTTCTGAGGGAGGGCCACACTTTCAGGTGTTTAGTTCTGAGGGAGGGCCGCACTGTCAGGAGTTTAGTATTGAGGGAGGACCACATTGTCAGGATTTTATTTCTGGGGGACGGCCGCACTGTCAGGCGTTTAGTTCTGAGGGAGGGCCGCACTGTCAGGAGTTTAGTTGTGAGGAAGGGCCGCTCTGTCAGGCATTTAGTTCTGAGTGAGGGCCGCACTGTCAGGAGTTTAGTTCTGAGGGAGGTCCGCACTGTCAGTAGTTTAGTGTTAATGGAGGGCTGCACTGTCAGGTGTTTAGTTCTGTGGGACGTCCACACTGTCTGGCGTTCAGTACTGAGGGAGATCCGCAATATCTGGAGTTTAGGTCTGAAGGAGGGCCGCACCGTCAGGAGTTTAGTTCTCTGGGAGGGCCACAATGCCAGGAGTTTAGTACTGAGGGGGTGCCGCAGTGTCAGGAGTTTAGTTCTGAGGGAGGGCCGCACTGTCAGCAGTTTAGTACTGAGGGAGTGCCGCACTGTCAGTAGTTTAGTACTGAGGGAGGGCCGCACTGTCAGGAGTTTAGTTCTGAGGGAGGGCCACACTGCCAGGAGTTTAGTTCTGAGGGAGTGCCGCACTGTCAGGAGTATAGTTCTGAGGGAGGGCCACACTGCCAGTAGTTTAGATCAGAGGGAGGGCCGCACTGTCAGGAGTTTAGTACTGATGGACGGCCACACTATCAGGAGTTTAGTTCTGAGGGAGGGCCGCACTGCCAGGAGTTAGTTCTGAGGGACGTCCGCACTGTCAGGAGTTTAGTACTGAGGGAGTGCCGCACTTTTAGGAGTTTAATTCTGTGGGAGGGCCGCCCTGTCAGGAGTTTATTTCTGAGGGACGGCCGCACTGTCAGGAGTTTAGTTCTGAGGGAGGGCCACACTGTCAGGAGTTTAGTACTGATGGAGGGCCTCACTGTCAGGAGTTTAGTTCTGAGTGAGGGCCGCACTGTCAGGAGTTTAGTTCTGAGGGAGGGCCGCACTGTCAGTAGATTCGTACTGAGGGATTGCCGCACTGTCAGGAGTTTATTTCTGAGTGAGGGCCGCACTGTCAGAAGGACTGAACTAAGGTAATACTGCACTATCAGTGGGTCAGTACTCAGTGTGTGCTGTGCTGTTAGCAGTTTATTACTGAGGGGGTTCCAAACTGTCAAATGATCAATGGTGTCGGATCTCCGCACTCTCAGTGGGTCAGTATTGAGGGGTGCTGCACTATCAGAGGGTCAGTACTGATGGAGGGACGCACTGTCGGAGGGGCAGTACTGAGGAAGTGCTACGCTGTCGGAGGGTCAGTACTGAGGGATCACTGCACTGTCAGAGGGTCAGTACTGAGGGATCACTGCACTGTCAGTGGGTCAGTACTGAGGGAGTGCTGCACAGTCAGTGGGTCAGTACTGAGCGAGTGCCGCACTGTCAGGGGGTCAGTACTGAGGGAATGCCACACTGTCAGAGGGTCAGTACTGAGGGAATGCCACACTGTCAGTGGGTCAGTACTGAGGAAGTGCCACACTGTCAGTTGGTCAGTACTGAGGGAGTGCCACACTGTCAGAGGGCCAGTACTGAGGGAGTGCTGAACTGTCAGAGGGTCAGTACTGAGGGATTGCTCCACTGTCAGTGGGTCAGTACTGAGGGAATGCTGCACTGTCAGTGGGTCAGTACTAAGGGAGTGTTGCACTGTCAGAGGGTCAGTACTGAGGGAGTGCTGCACTGTCAGTGGGTCAGTACTGAGGGAATGCTGCACTGTCAGTGGGTCAGCACTGACGGAATGCTGCAATGTCAGTGGGTCAGTACTGAGGGAGTGCCACATTGTCAGACGGTCAGTACTGAGAGAGTGCCACACTGTCAGAGGGCCAGTACTGAGGGAGTGCTGAACTGTCAGAGGGTCAGTACTGAGGGAGTGCTGCACTGTTAGTGGGTCAGTACTGAGGGAATGCTGCACTGTCGGAGGGTCAGTACTGAGGGAATGCTGCACTGTCAGTGGGTCAGTACTGAGGGAGTGCTGCACTGTCAGTGGGTCAGTACTGAATAAGCACTACTGTTTGAATTAGTCAGTACTGAGAGAGTGTCAGTAATGAGGGAGTGCCTCACTGTTGGAGAGTCAGTACTGCTGGAGCGCTGCACTGTCAGAATGTCCGGACTGAATGTGCGCTCCATTGTAAGAGGATCAGTATTGATGGAGCGCTGCAGTGTCAGAAGTTTGGACTGACAGAATGCATCAATGCAAGTGGGTCAGTACTGAGGGAACGCAGCAATGTCAGACAGTCAGTACTGAGGGAGTGCTGTGGTCTAAGAGGATTATGTAGAATTACAGAACATAGAAAAGTACAGCACAGAACAGGCCCTTCAGCTTATGATGTTGTGCCAAGGATTAGAACAAAGAACATTACAGTGCAGTACAGGCCCTTCGGCCCTCGATGTTGCGCCGACCTGTCATACTAATCTGAAGCCCATCTAACCTACACTATTCCATGGACGTCCATATGCTTGTCCAATGACGACTTAAATGTACTTAAAGTTGGCGAATCTACTAAAGTTGAAGAAACTACCTCTGACATCTGTCCTATATCTATCACCCCTCAATTTAAAGCTATGCCCCCTCGTGCTTGCCGTCACCATACTTGGAAAAAGGCTCTCTAACCCTCTGATTATCTTATATGTCTTTATTAAGTCACCTCTCAACCTTCTTCTCTCTAACGAAAACAGCCTCAAGTCCCTCAGACTTTCCTCGTAAGACCTTCCCTCCATACCAGGCAACATCCTACTAAATCTGGACTGCATCCTTTCTAAAGCATCCACATCCTTCTTATAATGCTGTGACCAGAACTGTACACAATACTCCAAGTGCAGTCGCAACAGAGTTTTGTACAGCTGTAGCATAACCTCATTGTTCCAGAACTCTATCCCTCTATTAATAAAACCTAAAACACTGTATGCCTTCTTCACAACCCTGTCAGCCTGGGTGGCAACTTTCAAGGATCTGTGTACCTGGACACCGAGATCTCTCTGCTCATCTACACTGCCAAGAACCTTAGCATTAACCCAACACTTTGCATTCCGGTGACTCTGACCAAAGTGAATCACCTCACACTTGTCCGCATTAAAATCCATTTGCCACCTCTCAGGCCAGCTTTGAAGCTTATCGATGTCTCTCTGTAACCTACAACATCCTTCGTCACTATCCACTATCGACCTTGGTGTCGTCTGCAAATTTACTAACCCACCCTTCTACTCCCTCATCCAGGTCATTTATAAAAATGATGAACAGCAGTGGGCCCAAGACCGACCCTTGTGGTACACCACTACTGTCTGGACTCCAGGATGAACATTTCCCATCAACCACCACCTCTATCTTCTTTCAGCAAGCCAATTACTGATCCAAACTGCCATATCTCCCACAATCCCATTCCTCCGCATTTTGTACAATAGTCTACTGTGGGGAACCTTATCGATCGCCTTGCTGAAATCAATATACACCACATCAACTGGTTTATTCTCATCTACCTGTTTGGTCACCTTCTCAAAGAACTCAATAAGGTTTGTGAGGCACGACCTACCCTTCACAAAACCGTGCTGACTATCCATAATCAAATTATTCTTTTCTAGATGATTATAAATCCTATCTCTTATAACCTTTTCCAACACTTTACCAACAGCTGAAGTAAGCCTCACTGGTCTATAATTACCAGGATTGTCTCTACTCCCCTTCTTGAACAGGGGAACCACATTTCCCATCCTGCAGTCTTCGGGCACTATTCCTGTAGACAATGATGATTTAAAGATCAATGCCAAAGGCTCGGCAATCTCCTCCCTGACTTCCCAGAGGATCCTAGGATAAATCCCATCCGGCCCAAGAGACTTATCTATTTTCACACACTGCAGGATTTCTATTACCTCTTCCTTGTGAACCTCAATAACACCTCGTCTAGTAGCCTGTATCTCAGTAATCTCCTCGACAACATTATCGTTTTCTAGAGTGAATACTGACGAAAAGTATTCATTTAGTGCTTCCCCTATCTCCTCTGACTGCACACACAATTTCCCACTACTATCCTTGATTGTCCCTAATCTTACTCTCGTCATTCTTTTATTCCTTAAATACCTATAGAAAGCCTAAGGGTTTATGCTGATCCTATCCGCCAACAACTTCTCATGTCTCCTCCTGGCTCTTCTGAGCTCTCTCTTTAGGTCTGTCCTGGCTACCTTGTAACCTTCCAGCGCCCTAACTGAGCCTTCACATGTCATCCTAACATAAGCCTTCTTGTTCTGCTTGACAAGAGATTTCATTTCCTTCATAAACCACGGCTCCCGCGCTCTTCAGCTTCCTCCCTGCCTGACAGGTACATACTTATCTAGGACACACAGGAGCTTTTCCTTGAATAAGCTCCACATTTCTAATGTGCCCATCCCCTGAAGTTTCCTTCCCCATCCAATGATTCCTAAATCTTACCTAATCGCATCGAAATTGCCTTTCCCACAGCTATAACTCTTACCCAAGGGTATACACCTATCCCTTGCTATCACTAAAGTAAACATAACAGAATTGTGATCGCTATCACCAAAGTGCTTACCTCCTTCCAAGTCTAACACCTGGCCAGGCTCATTACCCAGTACCAAATCTAATGTGGCTTCCCCCCTTATTGGCCTGTCTTCATACTGTGTCAGGATGCCCTCCTGCTCGTACTGGACAAAAACTGACCCATCTATAGTAGTCGTACCATAGTGTTCCCAGTTAATATTTGGAAAGTTGAAGTCCCCTATGACAACTACCCTGCCTCTCTCACTCCGATCGAGAATCATCTATGCTATCCTTTCTCGACATCTCTGGAACTGTTCAGAAGGTTGGTCTATCAATGCTGGACAAGCCAGTGACACACATATCACACAAAATGACTATTATAAGATAGAATGCCTGCAAGATTAAAACGGCTCCACACTGTCCGAACTGCCATCATTCCCTCTTCTTATCGAGGAAGACAAAAGAATCTCACCTTACCTTTCTCAGGTTCCCCTTTCTCACCAAAGCCCAGTATTCACCCCGGCCCTTACTTATACCAACCAGCAGCACTGCCACCACCAACACAGCAGACCCTCTCAAAATCTCTTGTTACTAAATTTTTATTAACTGGTTACTTCAATTACAATTCAATCTCTACAATCAGACTAAGCACCATTTCGGCGACGAACAATTTTCAAAGAGATTTTCTCGATTTGTCTTCATTTTTGCTTAGAGTGAGGGAGGGAGGTGGAAACACGACAGTAATGTAAGATATATGTAATACAGTGAGACAGGAAAGCTAATATGACTCATCTTGTCTCTAAGACACCGTAGAGTGAAGCAACACATTCATTGCATTATAAACATAACAGAACATTTCAACCCCACTCACACCTGGCGTGACAGAAATAAAATGTAAATCGGTTGGACAGGTTGGGTTTGTTTCAGCTGGAGTTTGGAGAGTGAGGCGTGACATCACTGAAGTGTCTAAGATCCTGAATGATTTGATGAGGAGGAAGTGGAAAGGAAGTTTCCTCTTGTGGGCCATTCCTGAACGAGACGGAACTGCTTTAAAAATGTGTTCACTCTTTCCGGACAGATATGAGGAGATTTGTTTCCAATCAGAGGGCAGTGCAACTTTGGAACTCTCTGCCCCAGATTGTGTGCTCACTGAGTATTTTAAGACACAGGTTGATAGATTCTTGTTAAGGGAATTCGGGGAGAAATGGAACACAAATCACAAACAGATCAGGCCTGGTCTTGTTGAATGGTGGAGCCGAATGGTCACCTTCTGCTTCTTTCTCACATGATCCCAGGACTGAGGGCTTTGTTTAAAATTTATTCACCATATGTAGGTGCCACTGGATATAGGCAAAATTAGTACCCAGAGGGCAGGTAAGAGCCAACCACATTGCTGTGGATCAGGAGTCACATTTCGGCTAGATTAGGTCAAGATGGCAGCTTCCTTCCCTAAAGGACATCAGTGACCCAGATGGGTTTTTCCTGACAGTCGAGAATAATTTCATCAATAGACTCATAATTCTAGATGAGTCTCTGCATTAACAGTTCAGCAATGGTACCGTGAGGCTGTTGCCGAACTACAAAGGGAGAGTTTTAAGGGTGTAAACTAAATCCTTGATCAAACAGGTAGAAATTAAGAAGAGCCTACAGAATGGAGGAGAGTTGAAGGGAATGGGGGAAGAGAATTACCAAGTTTATGTTCAAGGCAGCTGAATCTAAAGCCACCAACAGGGGGGAGAATAAAATAAGAAACTGTCATGCAGCTAGAATTGGATAAGTGCAGATAGCTCAGGGAGGTGTGGAATTACGCAGGGAGGGCAGGGTGAAAGCACGGGTAGGGTTAAAAGCAGTGAACCAAATTTTAAAATGATATTGATGAGGTTAAGACTGAGGTCGATGTCTTATGGGACTTGCTGCAAGGACACAGACAGGAGAATCTGAGGGGATCATGAGTATATGGAGGTAGAATGAAGGAGACAAGCTGGAAGTGTATTGGAGTAGTCATGGTTTGAGGGAACAAATGCTGGATGGGGGGTTTCAGCAGCTGACGGCCTGACACTGAGGTGAGCCATCGGAAACTGAGCAAGTGACCACCATCTAATAGGACAGAGAAACTGATCCATCAGCCTGAAACTGAGTGACCACGTGGCTGTCAGTGACTCCAACACAAGTGAATGGAAACATTGCCCAGAGCTGCTTCTGTAACATTCAACACAACCAGGAAATGGAAAATGAATAATGAGCTGAAAACAAGGCCATTGCTCTGTTAGAGTCAAAATCATTTAACATTAAGTTAGTGAAGATTATTGATTTTCAGAGTATTGGAATCTGCAGAAAGCAATCTCCCAGAATCACAGTAAAAGGGGAAAGTAAACAACATTCTTGGCAAAGATTTGATGAACCAACTGCTTGTATAAAAACAGCTCAAAACAAAGGGGCTGAATCCTCCACAAACTGACAAACACAGATACCATCCGATTTGTAGACAGAGATTGGAACTGTGTAGAAAAACCCTTCCCTGCTGATGGTGTGTGCTGGAAACCACTTAAACTGTGATGTACTACTTATTTCCTTTGGAAATAATATCTGTTTCCACAAAAAAAAGCAGGTGTGTCCCTCATTGGCCGGCTGATTCACAGACAAAGGAAACCTGATCGGGGTCTCTCAGATAAATTAAGCTACTAGCGATATTGCACATAACAAGAGCTTAGAACACAACAGGTTCTAGTGAAACCAACAATGCAATGAAAAAGGTGAATTAGTCTTTATAATCGTGCAGACTCTCTCATTCAAATAATTCGGTCAACTACTAAACATTTTTATACTATTAATACCAATGTATACATATTAATTTCCTTTCCTAATTTCGTCCAAAAAAAGGATCTGATTATTCTCTTGAAAATATATTTTAAATGGTCAATTCATAATCACAGTTCACTTCATCTATTCTTAGTGCAGAACATCTTGCAAACTAAAACATGTTTCTTATCAATGATGACATTATATATCAAACAGTTTCCAGTTCAACCATCTGTCCAGACCTTGCTTTCGTTCATTATTGCAGGAAAACTACAGTTTGTTTTTTTACAGATCTTTCCATTACTTTCTTCCCCAATAACAATGCCCATGGTGCAATACCTGACAAGCATTAAAATAAAGTTGAATCTTCAATGCAAGAAATGCTACAAATAATCACATATCATTCAGTTCATTCATTGTCATTGATTTCCAGAGTTATTTTCAGTGTCTGATCAAACTAACTTCACTTAAATAATCACAGTAGAATTTTCACCTCTATAGTTATGTGATGTGGATGTAAAATTATTCTTAGTTCAAGTAAAACCAAGTTCACATTCTGTCCTGTTTTATTCCATGAAAACGGAATGTGTTACACTATTATGAGAAACAGGAACAAGTGAAGGTGGTGGCACTCAGACGTGAGGCCTTCAAGCCAAAGGGCCAGGTGGTAGTGACAGTGGGGGAGGGACCTCGTGCCCCGCTCTCCTCAGAAGGCAGTGAGGATGGTGACAGTTACTGGAACGGGTTAGATGGTGAAGCGCCCATATATGGACAGAGGGACGGCAATGGGTGGGATGACCCACTGCCCTGTAAGGCCCAGAAGGCCGTGTCTATGGCACCGCTGAGCATAAAAGCTCAGCTTGGACAGACAGTAGGGAGCAACAAAGGGAACTGACAGAAACTAAACCTGAACAGTTCACCCGCTGAATGACAGATGTTGGTGAATGAACACCCAGCCTGACAGAGAAATGGTAATTATTGGTCTTATTGGGAGAATATGGATGAATTAGTTGAGGTACACAGTCTCACTGATGTTGATGTACATATCCTCCCTCGGCCCAAGATGCCCTGACGTGTACAGCAGAACCTGTCCCTGCAATAAGAGGGTGGGGGTGTGAGCCGGATCCCCCCCAGTGCACAGTCGATCAGTGGCTCCAGGAATTTACAGATATTACAGGGACACACTGGGGAGGGGACAGGCATAATGTGCTAAAATAACCTTCGTGACTCAGGGACCCAAGGGTAATATTGAGGATCACACAGAGTGGAAGCCTCACGTGTGTAAGGACCACGGGGGATTACCAAACCCCAACCTCTGATGAAATCGGTTTGATGTATTTAAAAGATGACATGGGACCATATTTAACTGTACTTATAAACATGAGACACCCAGTGGGAGATAATTCTAACCACATTCTGAATTGGGCCATGAGAGCTGAGGCAAACTCAGAAACACAGGGGAATAGCTGCAACACAGGGAGAGTAATCAGACACACAATGTTACAAGGGAAGCAGGAAAGGGCACACAGACAAGGAACGTAGGCAGAGAGAGGGAGAGAGGTGTTCACATTGTGTGTGGCCTGTGTTCGCGTAGGTATATGCATAGCACATGAATATTTATTCACACGCTGTTCAGGGGCCAGCACTGCATGATGCTAATACCAGAGCATCTTTGTCAGTTACTGATAAGGATTTACCCCTCACCACTTCAATTACTCAAATGAGAGTAGTCGGAGAGGGAACCTAGGAAGTTGGATGAAGCAAACCTGTCCCGATGTCGATCGGGAGTATGACAAAATGTATACAGATATGGAGGTGTGAAACACAAGACGGCACCATTCTGGGAGTTGCTCCTATTTATTCTAAAACTATTGATGTCAACACCCGAATTTAAACATGGGGATGCTCCGGCCAGGACTGGGACAGAAAGAAAGGAGAGGCAGCCTCTCCGGAGACGCAACATTGTAAGAAGACTGGGACAGTCAGAGAATCTGGTAGGTTATAGCTTGGACCAACTCAGCCGTGTGCGTAACTCAAACAAAAAAAGTGGGTTGTTATCTATCGACCCTGTAAAGATTGAGGGCCCTCTCATTCCCCAAACAAACAGGATCAAATCAAAGCTGGGGCTGAGGAGGCAGTAATTGTGAGAGTGAAAGATTGACAGAAGCTGGAAACAGTCTTGGTCCATATCTGTGGACATTGAATGGCAGAAGAAAGTGGTGTTTACTGACCGAGGAGAACAGGCCACCAGGATACTATTACCTCAGGGATCCCACAATATTCTAGTATATCCCACCGATGTGTGTTGATGCATTTAGTCACATTGATCTTACCAAAACCTCATCACCACAGTCGGTGAGAAAGAACATATCCAGATATTAAACAGAGTATTGGATCAGGTTAGCCAGGCCAGGCTTAAAATTAACGCACAGAGAGTGCAACTGGGAAGGTAGGGAGAGTCGGAACTGGGACATCATATTGGGGAGATCATATCAGGAAGGGAGAGGGGACAGTCCCAGCGGGATCAAAAACTATGATTATAAAACTATCCACCCACACACCATGAAGGCGTCAGACAAGCTTTAGGATTGTTTAATTATTGTGGGAATTTTGTGTGGGATAATCCAGAAATAGAGAACCATCACGAGCCCTGGCACAAGCGCGGACATTAGCCAGGGGTCAGGGAGGCAAAATGAACACAGTCAGCATGCCTTTGGTATAGTTCATGACTGGGCTTGGTGAAGGTACATCACCCTGCCTGGGGGCCACATAGAGCATGAAGGACAGGTCAGAGAGTTAGTGGAAGCAGCTAACTTTCCGAGTGAAGCAGCAATAAAGAAGATTAGAGCTCACAGGAAAGTCGAAACCCACACCAAAGGGGCAGTGTCTATGTGGGTGAGGCAGGTAAAATACTGACTGAAACAGTGCAGACATTTGGGGAAGTGACAGTGGCAGTAGCTGCAGAAGCGAGAAAGGTAAGTTTAAAGACCTTCCCAGATACAGCCCCACAACAGGAGAGATAGGAATGGGAAAAGGGTGGGGCAGTAATAGGACACGACAGAGTCTGGGTGATCCAGCAGTGCCAATACACTGTATAAGGCAAACACTATTCAAAATATATCATGGCCCATATTGGGCAGGATACAATGCAATCTCAGATGACCCACTACAGGGGTGGCCGGGATCAGGGAGAGATACAGCAAGGTTTTATTGAAGGTGTGTAGTCTGTACACAACGTGAGCCAGGCAATGCAATCAGGATAACATGGAGGCAGCAGCACAGGATCAGGGGCCCATGGGAAGAATTTTGATGGATTTTACACACACCACCATCCCAATCACAGGGATGGAAGTCCTGCTAGGTCTTAATAAACAGGTGTACTCAGTGAGTGGAGGCAATCCCCTGAAAATTCTGATAAAGGGACATATGTTCCATGGAACGTAGTTAAACAGCTCTGTGCCCTGTTTGGTACTGAACAGAAATCCCATTCCCCATACCACCCCAGAGCTCAGGGACAGTTGAAGGAATGAAGCAGACACTGAAAGCTAGTATGACTAAGGCTGTGACAGAGACAGGCAGGGACGGGTAAGCGTAATCCCCAACATCCGAATGAAACTGAGGTCAACCTCAGCAAAGGGGATGGGGCTGTCCCTTTGAATCAGTGACTGGATGGGCGATGCAACTGCAGAGGGTGTTGTAGTGGGAGGGCTGGAGATGTGCAATGGTTAACCATTTTGTGAAATAAATGGCAAAGCAACAGCATGAGGTGAGAGGGGAAGTTGCAGAAGGATAGAGAATCCGTAACTGGGAAACGGAGCACAGAAACTTCCCAGCTGAAATCCCGAACCCAGGAGTTCGCGTCAGGTGGGATATATTACTGGAACGTATGCAGGAAACACATCAAAATGTTGTACTTATCTGGAGGAGCCACAGAATTCTAGAGAGGAATCTCTCCCATCATGCACTAGTAAGGAGCTCTGAATAAACAGTATTTGGAGATGCCGGTGTTGGACTGGGGTGTACAAAGCTAAAAATCACACAACACCAGGTCATAGTCCAACAAGTTTAATTGGAAGCACACTAGCTTTCGGAGCGACGCTCCTTCATCAGGTGACAGTGGAGGGCTCGATCATAACACAGAATTTATAGCAAAAATTTGCAGTGTGATGTAACTGAAATTATACATTGAAAAATTGATTGTCTGTTAAGTCTTTCATCTGTTAAAAGTTGCATTCTCGGGTTAGCTGTTAACAATGGGTGATAACTACACAATATGTTGAAGGTTTTAGCCCCTTGTGTTCTCTGTCTATGCCATGATGTTCGATTGATTCTAATCTAAAAAGTAAGATAACGGAGTTTTACATAACTTCATGCAGTTTTTGAGCTCAGAGTTCTACATAAATGTATGCATGAAAAAAAAGGGTGTTGTGATTTACACATGAAAGAAGTGAAACTATCACTGTATTCCAACCTGTTGGACTATAACCTGGTGTTGTGTGATTTTTAACTTTGCACACCCCAGTCCAACACTGACATCTCCGAATCATGACTGTTAAGCTAATTTTGTATCCAGTTGGCAAGTTCTCCCTGAATCCCACGTGATCCAACTTTACAAATTAGTCTCCCATGCAGAACCTTGCCAAAGGCATTACTTAAGTCCAAATAAGCAATGTCTAACGCTCTGCCCTCATCGATCTTCTTGGTGACTACCTTAAAAAATAATCATTTTGATGAGACCCCCGCTCATAAAGTTATGCTGACTATCCCTAATCATCCCCTTCCTGATGAAGGTCTTATACCGGAAACATCGATTCTCCTGCTCCTGGAATGCTGCCTGTCCAGCTGCGCTTTTCCCGCACCTCACTCTTCAATTCTGACCTCCATAATCTGTAGTCCTCACCTTCTCCCAGTTGATTATCCCTAATCATTCTTTAACTCTTAAACCGCATATAAATCCTATCCTTCTGAAGCACCTCCAACAACTTTCCCACCACTGAGGTCAGGCTCCCCGGTTTACAGTTCCCAGGCTTCTCCGGAATAAAGGTACAATATTAGCCACTCTCCAGTCATCAGACACCTCACCTGTGATTCTCAATTATGCAAATATTTCTACAGGTGGCCCGCAATTTCCTCCCATACAAAGCGTGCCCCTACTTTCACTTCAGTCACTTCTCCTGTTTTGTTACCCTAGAAAAGGTCATCTCCTGCTCCTTTTCTGCCAGGAACATTTACACAATGATAAAGGAAATGTTCTGGAACTAATTTAACAAATTTTCCACCCACCAAACCTTTCACACTATGGTAATCCTCATCAATGTTTGGAAAATTAAATTTCTTACTATTACAACCTCATTATTCTGACATATACTGAGATCTCTCTGTACATTTGTCCCTCAAGTTCTCTCTGATTATTGCAGCGTATATCATGCCATCCGACCAAGGTGATCCTTTTTATTTAAATTTGAAAACACAATTGCGTTCAAAAAAAGCGCTCCTCCATGATTTAAAATAAATATTTTTGTTTATTCATTTAGAACATGCATTGCCCAGAGTCAACCACATTGCTGTGGGTCTGGAGTCACATGTAGGCCAGACCAGGTAAGGATGGCAGATTCCTTTTCTGAAGGACATTAGTGAACCAGATGGTGTTTTTCCCCCTAACATTCAACAATGAATTCATGGACATCATTAGATTCTTAATTCCAGATTTTATTGAATACCAATGCCACCATCAGCCATGCTGGGATTCGAACCCTCATCCTCCCAACATTACACAGGTCTCCATGTTACTCGGCTCAGCAAAAATACCATTAGAACATCACCTCACTATTTGGCGACGATTTTTTAAAAAAAGTCCGTCCTTCTATGTGAACAAATTGAGATAAATTACTGAGCCCATCCATATGTCGGCCTCTCCAAATTGTCAGTAAACAGAAATCTTGGGTTTGTATTTTCCATTTTTGTGATAAAAGAGCTAAAAATGAATCAAAACAAATCTTACACCACAGACTTGTAATTTTTGAAGCTGGAGGGGGGTTAACGAGATAAGGAGGGTTGTGAGGCTGGAGGAGGAATTACAGAGACAGGGAGGGAGCATTGTGGGAGAAAAGAGAAACAAACCGTGACATTTCACAGCTGCCCTCGGAGAGAGCTCACTCTCAGAACTACTACAGCTGGGGATCAGCTCTTAATACATAAATCATAGTCTGTTTAATTTTTGTAAATCTACAATAGTGAATAAGGTGAGGGTTTCTTTTTAATGTGTCTTACAGTCTCTTGATTAAATTTTAAAATATAAAACGTAGATATTGAGTTATTCTGAGTCGTGTTTTGTAGAGCAGTAAGACTGTGCCTTTTCCTGGGTCTGTAAAATTTTACGGTGCAGAGATGGACATTCATAGATTGATGTGCTTTTCGTGTCAGATGTGGGCGATCATGGAGAATTTCAATGATCCTGATGATTATGTCTGCAGGAAGTGAGGTTGCAAATCCCATTGGATCGGTATGAGCTGGGCAGTTAAAGGCGGTTAGGAATTGACGGGGGTGGTCAGTGAGCATGATAGGTGGCAGTCTCAGGATGGTAGGATACTGTAGATACAGTCACGTGGATGGGCTACCTCTACGAATGGTAGGAGGGGTAGGCAGGTAATGCAGCAGTCTCCCGTGGCTGTCTCCATCTCAAACAAGCATACTGGTTTGGAAAATTTAGGGGGTGATCGACTCTCAAGTGACTGACGCACTGACAACCAAGTTCCTGGTACTGAGACTCTCTCCAATGTAATGAGAGGTATATCAGGTTCCAGATGATCAATGATGATAGGGGATTCTCTGGTATAGGGCACAGACTGCCATTTCTGCAGCTAACAGTGAGAATGGGGTGGTGCCTCCCTGGTGCCAGGGTCAATGATGTCTCCGAGAGGGAGTAGAATCGTCTCAAAAAGGGAGAATAACCAGTGGGATGTGGTTGTACATTGGTACCAATGACACAGGAAGAGAAAGGATGAGGTCCTGATGAGAATATGGCAAATTAGCTTGGAGGTTTAAAAGGTAGGTCTTCAAGGAAAATAATATCTGGATTAGTTCTGGTGCCTCATGCTAATGCCAGTAGGAATAGCAGGATGGAGGAGATGAATGAGTGGCTGTGGACCTGGTGGAGCTGAGAAGGATTCACATTTTTGAATCATTGGAATCTCTTGTGGGGTAGAATCGACCTGCATAAGAAGGATGGATTGTACCTGCATTGGAAGGGAATATTTTCTAGTGCTACTTAGGAGGAATTAAACCAGTGAGGGAGTGGGAGTAAACCCAATGAGATAGTGAGGAAAGAGGTAAGTCTGAGCCTGATACTGTTCAGAGGTCAGACTGTCAAGGCAGGCAAGGGTACGTCACAGAATGAGGTCACACTGCATTTATTTCAATGCAAGTCGCCTGACAGGGAAGGCAGATGAGCTCAGGGTATGATTTTGAACGTGGGACTGGTATATTACAGCAGTTACAGAGGCATGAATCAGGGATTGACAGGACCAGTACCTAACTGTTTCTGGGTATAGACGCTATAGCAAAAACAGAACAGGGGAAGTGGCATCTTTGATGAGGGATAACATTACAGCTGAGCTTCAGGAGGACATTCCTGCTCCTCCATCCAGGCAAGTTATTTGGATGTGACTGAGATAGAAGAAAGGGTTGATCACCTCATTGGGATTGTATTATAGACCCCCGCCTAATAGTCAGCGGGAATTGAGAAGTAAGTTTACCAGGAGATCTGTATCTGTTATCTGTAAGAATAAAATGGTTGCAATTAGAAGGGGTTTTAACTTTACCACCATCACCTCTTACTGCTGTAGAGTTAAGGGCTTGGATGGAAAGCTTTTTGTTCAGTGTGTACGAGAACAATTCAGATTCAGTTTCTAGGATGTACCTACTAGAGCAGGAACAAAACTTGACCATTTTCTTTATTCATTCACAGAATGAGGGTGTCACTGGCTGGGCCCAGACGGCAGTTTACAGTCAACCACTTTGCGATGGGTCTGGAGTCCCATGTAGGCCAGATCAGGTAAGGATGGCAGATTCCTTCACTAAAGGTTATTAGTGAACCAGGTGATGCTCTTTAACCAACCATCGACAATGGATTCATTGTCATTATTAAATTCTTAATTCCAGATTTTGTGTTAAATTCCAATTCCCCAATCTGCCATGGTGGGATTCAAACCCAGGTCCCCAGATTGTTTCTGGGTCTCGGGATTAACTGTCTATTGATAATATCACGAGGCCATTACCTCCTCCTCTCTTGGGAAATAAGGCAGGGTGAGTGACTGAGGTATCAGGGGGCAGCACGTCAGCACCAAAGATCCCACAGTAGTGTGGCTCAGTGGTTAGCGCTGCTTCCTCAGCACCAGGGGCCTGGATTTGATTCCAGTCACGGGTGACTCTCTGTATGGAGTTTGCACATTCTCCCCATGTCTGACTGAGTTTCCTTCCGGTGCTCTGGTTTCCTGTCACAGTCCAAAGATGTGAAAGTTTGGTGATTTAGCCATGGTAAATTGTCCAGAGTGTCCAGACGCAGGAGACGAGGTGTTTAGATTTGCAGGAAAATGTCTGCCTGATTTTGAAGAGATCTTTTGGGGCCATGGGCAGAGGTAATCGGTTAGGTGTGGGCACAGGACTTACATCTCGTGTGGTGGCAAGGGAGGGGACTGGTATGGAGGGTGGGTTTAAGGAATGGTGTGGACCTAACAAGGGAGTCGAAGAGGGAATGGTCTATGTGGATTTCAGATAGGGGTGGGGAGGGAAATATATCCCTGATGCTGGAGACTGACTTAGGTAGCGGAAATGGCAGTGGTTAATGCATTGTATCTGGAGATTAGTGTGGAGGATATGCATTGGAGAGCATTGTTGATCACGTGGGAAGGAAATTGAATGGGAAGCCTTTCTGAGATGTTCTGGAGTGGAATTGCTCCTCCTCAGTGCCGATCTGGAAGAAGTGGAGGAATTGGGTACAGGGCTATACTCGAGAGTAATCAGGAGAGCAAAAAGGGAGCATGAAATAACATCCAGAAAATGGTTTAAGATGAATCCAAAGAGATTATGCAAATACATCACAGAAAAAAGAATAACCAGGCAGATCAACAAGGCGGTCTATGGAACCACAGAAGCTGGGAGAGATATGATGCGAGTATTTCACTTTTTTTTTTACTGGAAAATGAAATGGAAGCTAGAGAGTTTGGAGAAATACATAGTGATAACTTGATAAACGTCCATATTACAGAGAAGGTGGCACTGGATGTCGTAAATCGTATCAAGGTGGATAAGTGAATGGGACCTGATCAGATGTATCTCAGAACTTTGTGTAACGCTAGTGAGGTGATTGCTGGACCCCTCCAGAGATGTTTGTATCTTCGATAGTCACAGGTGAAGTACTGGAAGATACTGCAATGATTTTATAAAGGTGGCAAGGAAAGGCCGGGGAACAAGAGATCAGTGAGCCTTTTCATAGAGTTTCCTAGAGAACCGTTCCTAGAGTTATTTCATGCCCGCTTTTTGCTCTCCTGATTTCCCTCGAGTATAGTCCTGTACTGAATTCCTCCACTTCTTCCGTATCTGCACTCAGGAGGAGCAATTCCACTCCAGAACATCCCAGTGGCAGGCAAGTTGTTGGAAGGGACTCTGAGGAATAGGGTTTACATGTGTTTGGAAAGGCAAGGCATGGCTAAGGATAGTCAACACGGCTTTGTGCGTGGGAAATTGTGTCTCACTAACTTGATTGAATCTTTTGAAGAATAACAAAGATTATTGAAGGGAGACTGTGGACGTTGTCAATATGGACTTCAGAAAGACATTCAACAAGGTTCCACAAAGCAGACTGGTTATCAAGGTTAGATAACATGGAATGCACGGAGAACTAACTATTTGGATACAAAATTGGCTTGAAGGTAGGAGACAGAGGGCGATGATCGAGGGTTGCTTTGTTGTCTGGAAGCCTGTGAACAACAGTGTGCTGCAAGGATCGATGCTGGTCTTTTTATATAAATGATTTGGATGTGAATGAGATATGATCAGTAGGTTTACAGAAGACACCAAAATTGGAGGTGTAGTGGACAGCAAAGACGTTTACTGCAGTGGAGAATTGGATCTTGATCAGATGGGGCAATTGGCTGAGGAATGGCAGTCAGTATAATTTAGATACATGTGAGATGCTGCATTTTGGAAAGGCAAATCAGGGCAGGACGTATACACTGAATGGGAAGATCCAGGAGAGCTTTGTTGAACAAAGAAACCTTGGAGTGCAGGTTCACAGTTCCCTGTAAGTAGAGTCACAGGTAGGCAGGGTAGTGAAGGCAACGTTTGGCACACTTTCCACTATTGGACAATGCATGAATACAGAAGTTGTGATGTCCTATTGTGGCTGTAAAGGACATTGATTTAAGGCTCTTCGGAATTCTGTTTTCCGTTCCAGTCTCCCTCTTCTAGGAATGATATTGTGAAACTGGAAACGTTCAGAAAAGGTTTGGAAGGGCTTTGCCAGGTTTGGACGGTTTGAGCTACTGTAAAAGCCGAAACAGGCTGGGAATATTTTCCCTGGAGTGTTAGAGACTGAGATGTGATCTTGTCAAGATTTATAAAATCATGATGGGCATGAATAAGGTGAACAGTCAGGTTCATTTTCCCATGTGTAATGGGTTCAAAACTAGAGGGCACAGCATAAGGTGTGAGGGAAAAGATTAAAAGGGGTCTTAGGGGCAACTTCTTCACGTCGAGGGTGGTGCTTGTATGGAATGAGCAGCCGGAGGAAGGGGAGGAGGCTTGTACAATTACAACATTTAAAAGGCATCTGATTGGATACATGAAGAGGAAGGATTTCGAGGGATATGGGCCAGCTCCTGGCAAATGGGAATCAAGGATTCCTGGTTGGCATGCATGAGTTGGACCATAGGGATTGTTTCTGTGTTGTACATCTCTATGTACACGAATAAATTAAACCTAAAAGATTTCTCTTTTATGGAGATGTAACATAATTTCATATAATTCTCTTTGGAGCTAAGAAGGTTAAGAAGTGATTTCGACCAGGGGCAGATCGTTTTCAGGGATAGTTAATTTACAGAGAGAAATTATAAACTTTTGTGACCATTTTTAGTAACTGCTTTCGTTGGCAAATAATGCAGGGTGATAATGTGAAGGTTGTTTTACTCAGTGAGTGTGAAGGGAGTGGGAGAGACAGCAGAAACTGTCTAGTGTGCACTGGGAGGGTTTATAACCACATGATCTAGGCTGCTAGGCCTGAATTAGAAATTCCCGGTGAAATAAAATCAAAAGAACTGCCGGCGATATAAACCAGGAACAAGAACCAGAAGGTGCTGGACACGTTCAGCAGGTCTGGCAACATCTGTGAAGAGATTTCAGAGTTAACGTTTCTGAGTCGGTGACCCTTCCTCAGAGCTGATCGTTGGAAAATATTGGTTTATATGCTGAAGGGTGTGGGGAGGATGTAAGGTGTAAAGGATCAGTAGGGATAGAGTGAAAAGAAGAGTTGGATAAAGGAGTGGATAACAATGTTGTTGGGAGGGTGAGCCACTGTTAAAGGAGACTTGGTGACTAACCAGAGGAAGTGTGTAATGGCAGGCTATGTGATAACAAAACCTGGTGTGTGGGGTAGAGGGCTAGGACATGGGAGAGTTCAGGCTTTAAACTATTGAACTTGGTCTGGAGTCCAGAGAGCTGCAGGGTTTCCAAATGGAAAACGAGGTGTTGTTCTTCCAACTTACGCTGATCTTTGCTGGAACGCTGCAGAAAGTGTGAGACAGATAGTGGCCAGTGAACATGGTAGTGTGTTAAAGTGGCAGTTAACTGGAAGCTCAAGGTCTCTGGTTAAATGCAGAAGTTAGATTATCAGCCGGGGTTTCTGCCAAATCCGAGATGCCACCAGCAAACACGTTCCCCTCCCCTCCCTTGTCCACCTACTGCAGGGACTGTTCCTTCTCGGTCACCATGGCCCACTCCTCCATCGTTCTCAACATCCCCCTCACCACCCCAGCCCTTTCCCTCTCAACATTCCCCTCCCCACCCCAGCACCTTCCCTCTCAACATGCCCCTCCCCCACCCCAGCACCATCCTGCTCAACATCCCCCTCACCAACCCAGCATCTTCCCTCTCAACATCCCCCTCACCGAACCAGCATCTTCCCTCTCAACATCCCCCTCCCCACCCCAGCATTTTCCCTTTCAACATCCCCCTCACCAAGACAGCATCTTCCCTCGCAACATCCCCGTCCCCACCCCAAATCACCACCCTCAACATTCCCCTCTCCACCCCAGCACCTTCCCCCTCAACATCCCCCTCTCCACCCCGTACCTTCCCCCCCAACATCCACCCTCCCCCACCCCAGCACCTTCCCTCTCATCATCACCCACATCAACCCAGCCCCTTCACTCGAAACATCCCCGTCCCCACCCCAAAACCCCCCTCAAAATTCGCCTCCCAACCCCAGTACCTTCCCCCTCAACATCACCCTCCCTCACCCCAGCACCTTCCCCCTCAACATCCCCCTCCCCACCAACACACATTCCCCCACATCATCCCCCTCCCACAACACAGCACCTTCCCTCTCATCATCACCCTCACCAACCCAGCCCCTTCACTCGCAACATCACCGTTCCCACCCCAAAATTCCCCCCTCAACATTGGCCTCCCCACCCCAGCACCTTCCCCCTCAACATCCCCCTCCCCCACTCCAGCACCTTTCCCCTCAACATCCCCCTCCCCACCTCAGCACCTTCCCCCTCAACATCCCCCTCCCCAAACAAGCACCTTCCCTCTCAACATTCCCCTCCACAATCCCAGCACAACCCCAGCACTTTCCATCTCAACAACTCCTTCCCACCTCAGCACCGTCCCTCGAAACAACCCCTCCCCACACCAGCAACTTCCACCTCAACATCCCCCTCCCCACCTGGGCACCTTCACCCTCAACAGCCCCCTCCCCAACCAAGCACCATCCCTCTCAACATTCCCCTCCACAATCCCAGCACCTTCTCCATCATCATCCCCCTCCCCATCACAAAACCTTTCCTCGCAACATCCCCCTCCCCACCCCAGCAACTTTTCTCTCAACATCCCCCTCCCACCTGAGCACCTTCTCTCTCAACATCCCCCTCCCCAACCCAGCATCTTCCGCTCAACATCCCACTCCCCACCCCAGCACTATCCCTCCCAACAACTCCCCTCCCCCACCCCAGCACCTTCCCTCTCAACATCCCCCTCCCCATCCCATCACCTTCCCTCTGAACATCCCCCTCCCCACCCCAGCACCTTCCCTCTCAACATCCGCCTCCCCATCCCAGCACCTTCCCTTGAACATCCCCCTCCCCACCCCAGCACCTTCTCTCTCAGCATCCCCCTCCCCAAACCCAGCACCTTCCCTCTCAACATCCCCTTCCCCACTCCAGCGACTTCCCCTCAGCAACCCCCTCCACAACCCAGCACCTTCCCTCTCCATTTCCCCCTCCCCCACCGCAGCACCTTCCCTCTCAATATCCCCCTCCCCCACCCAAGCACCTTCTCTCTCAGCATCCCACTCCCCCACCCCAGCACCTTCCGTCTCAATATCCCCCTCCCACACCCCAGCACCTTCCCTCTCAATATCCCCCTCACCACTCCAGCACCTTCTCTCTCAACATCCCCCTCCCCCAACCCAGCACCTTCCGCTCAACTTCCCACTCCCCACCCCAGCACTATCCCTCCCAACAACTCCCCTCCCCCACCCCAGCACCTTCCCTCTCAACAACCCCCTCCCCTTCCCAGCACCTTCCATCTGAACATCCCCCTCCCCACCCCAGCACCTTCCCTCTCAGCATCTCCCTCCCCTACCCCAGCACTTTCTCTCTCAGCATCCCCCTAACCAAACCCAGCAACTTCTCTCTCAACATCCCC
The DNA here is from genome assembly GCF_037043375.1 of Chiloscyllium plagiosum. NCBI lineage: Eukaryota > Metazoa > Chordata > Chondrichthyes > Orectolobiformes > Hemiscylliidae > Chiloscyllium > Chiloscyllium plagiosum. The sequence continues at coordinate 51,808,210 of NW_028270171.1, forward strand.
CTTCCCCACTCCAGTGCTTTCCCCCTCAACAACCCCCTCCACAACCCAGCACCTTCCCTCTCCATATGGCCCCAAACCCAGCTCCTTCTCTCTCAATATCCCCCTCCGCCACTCCAGCACCTTCTCTCTCAACAACCCCCTCCCTCACCCAGCACCATCCCTCTCAACATGCCCCATCCCCACCCCAGCACCTTCCCTCTCATCATCACCCTCACCAACCCAGACCCTTCACTCGCAACATGCCCGTCCCCAACTCAAAACTTCTCCCTCAACATTCGCCTCCCCACCCTAGCACCTTCCCCCTCAACATCCCCCTCCCCACCTTAGCACCTTCCCCCTCAACATACCCCTCCCCACCCCAGCACCTTCCCTCTCCACATAGCCTCACCACCTGAGCACCATCCCTCTCAACATCCCCCTCCCCTATCCAGCACCTTCCTCCCAACATCCCCCTCCCCACCCCAACACCTTTTCTCTCAACATACCCCTCCCCACCTGAGCACCCTCTCTCTCAACATCCCCTCCCCACCCCAGCACCATCCCTCTCAACAACCCCCTCCCCCAATCCAGCACCCTCCTCTCAACATCCCCCGCCCCACCCCAGCACTATCCCTCCCAACATCCCCCTCTCCACCCCGTACCTTCCCCCCCAACATCCACCCTCCCCCACCCCAGCACCTTCCCTCTCATCATCACCCACATCAACCCAGCCCCTTCACTCGAAACATCCCCGTCCCCACCCCAAAACCCCCCTCAAAATTCGCCTCCCAACCCCAGTACCTTCCCCCTCAACATCACCCTCCCTCACCCCAGCACCTTCCCCCTCAACATCCCCCTCCCCACCAACACACATTCCCCCACATCATCCCCCTCCCACAACACAGCACCTTCCCTCTCATCATCACCCTCACCAACCCAGCCCCTTCACTCGCAACATCACCGTTCCCACCCCAAAATTCCCCCCTCAACATTGGCCTCCCCACCCCAGCACCTTCCCCCTCAACATCCCCCTCCCCCACTCCAGCACCTTTCCCCTCAACATCCCCCTCCCCACCTCAGCACCTTCCCCCTCAACATCCCCCTCCCCAAACAAGCACCTTCCCTCTCAACATTCCCCTCCACAATCCCAGCACAACCCCAGCACTTTCCATCTCAACAACTCCTTCCCACCTCAGCACCGTCCCTCGAAACAACCCCTCCCCACACCAGCAACTTCCAGCTCAACATCCCCCTCCCCACCTGGGCACCTTCACCCTCAACAGCCCCCTCCCCAACCAAGCACCTTCCCTCTCAACATTCCCCTCCACAATCCCAGCACCTTCTCCATCATCATCCCCCTCCCCATCACAAAACCTTTCGTCGCAACATCCCCCTCCCCACCCCAGCAACCTTTCTGTCAACATCCCCCTCCCACCTGAGCACCTTCTCTCTCAACATCCCCCTCCCCAACCCAGCATCTTCCGCTCAACATCCCACTCCCCACCCCAGCACTATCCCTCCCAACAACTCCCCTCCCCCACCCCAGCACCTTCCCTCTCAACATCCCCCTCCCCATCCCATCACCTTCCCTCTGAACATCCCCCTCCCCACCCCAGCACCTTCCCTCTCAACATCCGCCTCCCCATCCCAGCACCTTCCCTTGAACATCCCCCTCCCCACCCCAGCACCTTCTCTCTCAGCATCCCCCTCCCCAAACCCAGCACCTTCCCTCTCAACATCCCCTTCCCCACTCCAGCGACTTCCCTTCAGCAACCCCCTCCACAACCCAGCACCTTCCCTCTCAATATCCCCCTCCCCCACCCAAGCACCTTCTCTCTCAGCATCCCACTCCCCCACCCCAGCACCTTCCGTCTCAATATCCCCCTCCCACACCCCAGCACCTTCCCTCTCAATATCCCCCTCACCACTCCAGCACCTTCTCTCTCAACATCCCCCTCCCCAACCCAGCACCTTCCGCTCAACTTCCCACTCCCCACCCCAGCACTATCCCTCCCAACAACTCCCCTCCCCCACCCCAGCACCTTCCCTCTCAACAACCCCCTCCCCTTCCCAGCACCTTCCATCTGAACATCCCCCTCCCCACCCCAGCACCTTCCCTCTCAGCATCTCCCTCCCCTACCCCAGCACTTTCTCTCTCAGCATCCCCCTAACCAAACCCAGCAACTTCTCTCTCAACATCCCCCTTCCCCACTCCAGTGCTTTCCCCCTCAACAACCCCCTCCACAACCCAGCACCTTCCCTCTCCATATGGCCCCAAACCCAGCTCCTTCTCTGTCAATATCCCCCTCCGCCACTCCAGCACCTTCTCTCTCAACAACCCCCTCCCTCACCCAGCACCTTCCCTCTCAACATGCCCCATCCCCACCCCAGCACCTTCCCTCTCATCATCACCCTCACCAACCCAGACCCTTCACTCGCAACATGCCCGTCCCCAACTCAAAACTTCTCCCTCAACATTCGCCTCCCCACCCTAGCACCTTCCCCCTCAACATCCCCCTCCCCACCTTAGCACCTTCCCCCTCAACATACCCCTCCCCACCCCAGCACCTTCCCTCTCCACATAGCCTCACCACCTGAGCACCATCCCTCTCAACATCCCCCTCCCCTACCCAGCACCTTCCTCCCAACATCCCCCTCCCCACCCCAACACCTTTTCTCTCAACATACCCCTCCCCACCTGAGCACCCTCTCTCTCAACATCCCCTCCCCACCCCAGCACCATCCCTCTCAAAAACCCCCTCCCCCAACCCAGCACCCTCCTCTCAACATCCCCCGCCCCACCCCAGCACTATCCCTCCCAACATCCCCCCTCCCCACCCCAGCACCATCCCTCCTAACATCCCCCTCCCCCACCCTAGCACCTTCCCTCTCAACATCCGCCTCCCCATCCCAGCACCTTCCCTTGAACATCCCCCTCCCCACCCCAGCACCTTCTCTCTCAGCATCCCCCTCCCCAAACTCAGCACCTTCCCTCTCAACATCCCCCTTCCCCACCTCAGCACCTTCCCCCTCAACATCCCCCTCCCCAACCAAGCACCTTCCCTCTCAACATTCCCCTCCACAATCCCAGCACAACCCCAGCACTATCCATCGCAACAACTCCCTTCCCACCTCAGCACCGTCCCTCGAAACAACCCCTCCCCACACCAGCAACTTCCACCTCAACATCCCGCTCCCCACCTGGGCACCTTCACCCTCAACATCCCCCTCCCCATCCCAGCACCTTCCCTCTGAACATCACCCTCCCCACCCCAGCACCTTCCCTCTCAGCATCTCCCGCCCCCACCCCAGCACCTTCTCTCTCAGCATCCCCCTCCCCAAACCCAGCACCTTCTCTCTCAACATTCCCCTTCCCCACTCCAGTGCCTTCCCCCTCAACATCCCCCTCCACAACCCAGTACCTTCCCTCTCCATATCCCCCCAAACCCAGCACCTTCCCTCTCAATATCCCCCTCCTCCACCCCAGCACCTTCCCTCTCAATATCCCCCTCCGCCACTCCAGCACCTTCTCTCTCAACAACCCCTCCCTCACCCAGCACCTTCCTCTCAACATGCCCCATCCCCACCCCAGCACCTTCCCTCTCATCATCACCCTCACTAACCCAGCCCCTTCACTCGCAACATGCCCGTCCCCAACTCAAAACTCCTCCCTCAACATTCGCCTCCCCACCCTAGCACCTTCCCCCTCAACATCCCCCTCCCCACCCCAGCACCTTCCCTCTCCACATAGCCTCACCACCTGAGCACCATCCCTCTCAACATCCCCTCCCCTACCCAGCACCTTCCTCCCAACATCCCCCGCTCCACCTGAGCACCTTTTCTCTCAACATACCCCTCCCCACCTGAGTACCCTCTCTCTCAACATCCCCTCCCCACCCCAGCACCATCCCTCTCAACAACCCCCTCCCCCAACCCAGAACCCTCCTCTCAACATCCCCCGCCCCACCCCAGCACTATCCCTCCCAACATCTCCCCTCCCCACCCCAGCACCATCCCTCCTAACATCCCCCCTCCCCCACCCTGGCACCTTCCCTCTCAACATCCGCCTCCCCATCCCAGCACCTTCCCTTGAACATCCCCCTCCCCACCCCAGCACCTTCTCTCTCAATATCCCCCTTCCCCACTCCAGCGACTTCCCCTCAGCAACCCCCTCCACAACCCAGCACCTTCCCTCTCCATTTCCCCCTCACCCACCCCAGCACCTTCCCTCTCAATATCCCCCACCCCCACCCAAGCACCTTCTCTCTCAGCATCCCACTCCCCCACCACAGCACCTTCCATCTCAATATCCCCTCCCACACCCCAGCACCGTCCCTCTCAATATCCTCCTCCACCACTCCAGCACCTTCTCTCTCAACATCCCCCTCCCTCACCGCAGCACCTTCCCTCTCAACATGCCCCTTCCCCACCCCAGCACCTTCCCTCTCAACATCCCCCTCCCCCAAGCCAGCACCTTCCTCTCAACTTCCCACTCCCCATCCCAGCACTATCCCTCCCAACAACTCCCCTCCCCCACCCCATCACCTTCCCTCTCAACAACCCCCTCCCCATCCCAGCACCTTCCCTCTGAACATCGCCCTCCCCACCCCAGCACCTTCCCTCTCAGCATCTCCCTCCCCTCCCCCAGCACCTTCTCTCTCAGCATCCCCCTCCCCAAACCCAGCACCTTCTCTCTCAACATCCCCCTTCCCCACTCCAGTGCCTTCCTCCTCAACAACCCCCTCCACAACCCAGCACCTTCCCTCTCCATATGGCCCCAAACCCAGCACCTTCCCTCTCAATATCCCCCTCCTCCACCCCAGCACCTTCCCTCTCAATATCCCCCTCCGCCACTCCAGCACCTTCTCTCTCAACAACCCCTCCCTCATCCAGCACCTTCCTCTCAACATGCCCCATCCCCACCCCAGCACCTTCCCTCTCATCATCACCCTCACTAACCCAGCCCCTTCACTCGCAACATGCCCGTCCGCAACTCAAAACTCCTCACTCAATATTCGCCTCCCCACCCTAGCACCTTCCCCCTCAACATCCCCCTCCCCACCCCAGCACCTTACCTCTCCACATAGCCTCACCACCTGAGCACCATCCCTCTCAACATCCCCCTCCCCTACCCAGCACCTTCCTCCCAACATCCCCCGCCCCACCTGAGCACCTTTTCTCTCAACATACCCCTCCCCACCTGAGTACCCTCTCTCTCAACATCCCCTCCCCACCCCAGCACCATCCCTCTCAACAACCCCCTCCCCAAACCAGCACCCTCCTCTCAACATCCCCCTCCCCACCCCAGCACTATCCCTCCCAACATCTCCCCTCCCCACCCCAGCACCATCCCTCCTAACATCCCCCCTCCCCCACCCTGGCACCTTCCCTCTCAACATCCGCCTCCCCATCCCAGCACCTTCCCTTGAACATCCCCCTCCCCACCCCAGCACCTTCTCTCTCAACATCCCCCTTCCCCACTCCAGCGACTTCCCCTCAGCAACCCCCTCCACAACCCAGCACCTTCCCTCTCCATTTCCCCCTCCCCCACCCCAGCACCTTCCCTCTCAATATCCCCCTCCCCCACCCAAGCACCTTCTCTCTCAGCATCCCACTCCCCCACCCTAGCACCTTCCATCTCAATATCCCCCTCCCACACCCCAGCACCTTCCCTCTCAATATCCCCCTCCACCACTCCAGCACCTTCTCTCTCAACATCCCCCTCCCTCACCCCAGCACCTTCCCTCTCAACATGCCCCTTCCCCACCCCAGCACCTTCCCTCTCATCATCACCCTCACCAACCCAGCCCCATCACTCGCAACATCCCCATCCCACCCCAAAACTCCTCCCTCAACATTCGCCTCCCACCCCCAGCACCTTCCCCTTCAACATCCCCTCCCCACCCCAGCACGTTCCCTCTCAACATACCCCTCACCAACCCAGCCGCTTCCCTCGCAGCATCTCAATCCCCACCCCAAAACTGCCGCTCAACATTCACCTCCCCACCCCAGCATTTTCCCACCAAAATCCCTCTCCGTCACCTCAGCACCTTCACCCCCAACATCCCCCTCCCCATCCACACAGATTCTCCGTCAAAATCCCCGCTCCTACAACCCAGCACCTTCCCTCTGATCATCACCCTCACCAACCCAGCCCCTTCACTTGCAACATCCCCGTCCCCTCGCCAAAACGCCCCCCTCAACATTCGCCTCCCCACCCCAGCACCTTTCCCCTCTACATCCCCCTCCCCACCTCAGCACCATCCCCCTCAACATCCCCTCCCTCACCACAGCACCTTCCCTCTCAACGTGCCCCTTCCCCAGCCCAGCACCTTCCCTGTCATCATCACCCTCACCACCCCAGCCCCTTCACTCGCAACATCACCCTCCCCCACTCCAGCGCCTTCCACCTCAACAGCCCCCTACCCAACCCAGCACCTTCCCTCTCAATATCCCCCTCCCCCACACCAGCACCTTCCTCTCAATATCCCCCTCCCCCACCCCAGCACCTTCTCTCTCAGCATCCCCCTCCCCCACCCCAGCACCTCACCCCTCAACATCACCCTCCCCCACTCCAGCACTTTTCCCCTCAACATCCCCCTCCCACAACCCAGCATCTTCCGTGTCAATATCCACCTACTCCACACCAGCACCTTCTCTCTCAATACCGCCCTCCACCACCCCAGCACCTTCTCTCTCAATACCGCCCTCCACCACCCCAGCACCTTCTCTCTCAGCAGCCCCTCCCCCACACCAGCACCTTACCCCTCAACATCCCCCTCCCACACTCCAGCACCTTTCCCCTCAACATCCCCCTCCCCACCTCAGCACCTTACCCCTCAACATCCCCCTCCCACACTCCAGCACCTTTCCCCTCAACATCCCCCTCCCCACCTCAGCACCATCCCCCTCAACATCCCCTCCCTCACCACAGCACCTTCCCTCTCAACGTGCCCCTTCCCCACCCCAGCACCTTCCCTCTCATCATCACCTTCACCAACCCAGCCCCTTCACTCGTAACTGGCCCGTCCCCACCCCAAAACTCCTCCTCAACATCCCCCTCCTCACCTCAGCACCTTCTCTCTCAACATTCCCCTCCATATCCCAGCACCTTCCCCATCATCATACCTCTCCCCATCACAACACCTTTCCACCCAACATCCTCCTCCCCACCCCAGCACCTTTTCTCTCAACATCCCCTTCCCCACCTGAGCACCTTCTCTCTCAACATTCCCTCCCCACCCCAGCACCTTCGCTCTCAACATCCCCCTCCCTCACTCCAGCACCTTCCCTCTCAACATCCCCTTTACCATTCCAGCACCTTCCCTTTCAGTATACCCCCCACCCCCGCACCTTCTCTCTCAACATACCCCTCCCCAAACCCAGCATTGTCCGTGTCAATATCCACCTCCCCCACCCCAGCACCTTCCCTCTCAATATCCCCCTCCCCACCCAAGCACCTTCTCTCTCAGCATCCCCCTGCCACAACCCAGCATTTCCCGTGTCAATATCCACCTCCCCCACGCCAGCACCTTCTCTTTCAATATTCCCCTCCCCCACCCCAGCACCTTCTCTCTCAGCATCCCCCTCCCCCACCCCAGCTCCTTCCCCCTCAACATCCCCTCCCCACTCCAGCACCTTTCCCCTCAACATCCTCCTCCCCACCTCAGCACCTTCCCCCTCAACATCCCCCTCCCTCACCACATCACCTTCCCTCTCAACATGCAACTTCCCTCTCATCATCACCCTCACCAACCTAGCCCCTTCACTCGCAACATCCCCGTCCCCACCCCAAAACTCCTCCCTCAATATTCGCCTCCCCACCCCAGCACCTTCCCCCTCAACATCCTCCTTTCTCACACCAGCACCTTCCCTCTCAACATCCTCCCGACGCCAGCACCTTTTTTCACAACACCCCCGCCCCATCCCAGCACCTTCCACCTCAACAACCCCCTCCCCACCTCAGCACCGTACCTCGAAACAACCCCTCCCCAAACCCAGCACCTTTCCCCTCAACATCCCCCTCCCCATCTCAGCACCATCCCCCTCAACATCTCCCTCCCTCACCCCAGCACCTTTCCTCTCATCGTGCCCCTTCCCCACCCCAGCACCTTCCCTCTCATCATCACCGTCACCACCCCAGCCCATTCACTGGCAACATCCGCGTCCCTACCCCAAAACTCCTCCCTCAACATTCGCCTCCCCAACCCAGCACCTTCCCCCTCAACATCCCCCTCACCAAGCCAGCACCTTCCCTTTCAACATACCCCTCACCAAGCCAGCCCCTTCCCTCTCAACATCCCCTCCCCACCCTAGCACCTTCCCTCTACATCCCCCTTCCTCACCGCAGCACCTTCCCTCTCAACGTCCTCCCGACCCCAGCACCTTTTTTCACAACACCCCCTCCCCATCCCAGCACCTTCCACCTCAACAACCCCCTTCCCACCTCAGCACCGTCCCTCGAAACAACCCCTCCCCACACCAACATCTTCACCCTCAACATCCCCCCTTCAGTTGGGCACCTTCACCCTAAACATCCCCCTCCCCAACCAAGCACCTTGCCTCTCAACATTCCCCTCCCCAATCCCACTACCTTCCCCATCATCATCCCCCTCCCCATCAAAACACCTTTCCTCCCAACATACCCCTCCCCAACCCAGCACCTTTTCTCTCAACATCCCCCTCCCCACCTGAGCACCTTCTCTCGCAACATCCCCTCCCCACCCCAGCACCTTCCCTCTCAACATCCCCCTCCCCCAACCCAGCACCTTCCTCTCAACATCCCCCTCCCCACCCCACCACCATCTCTCTCAACATCACCCCTCCCCCACCCCAGCACCAACCCTCTCAGTATCCCTCTCACCCCAGCAACTTCTCTCTCAACATACCCCTCCCCAAACCCAGCAACTTCTCTCTCAGTATCCCTCTCACCCCAGCAACTTCTCTCTCAACATACCCATCCCCAAACCCAGCACCTTCCATCTCAATATCCCCCTCCCCCACCCCAGCACCTTCTCTCTCAGCATCCCCTCCCCCACCCCAGCACCTTCCCCTGAACTTCCCCCTCCCCCACTCCAGCAACTTTCCCCTCAACATCCCCCTCCCACAACCCAGCATCTTCCGTGTCAATATTCACCTCCCCCACCCCAGCATCTTCTCTCTCAATACCCTCCTCCACCACCCCAGCACTTTCTCTCTCAGCATCCCCCTCCCCCACTCCAGCACCTTTCCCCTCCCGACCCCAGCACCTGTTTTCACAACACCCCCTCCCAAACTCCAGCACCTTTCCCCTCAACCACACCCTCCCCACCTCAGCACCTTCCCCCTCAACATCCCCCTCCCTCACCCCATCACCTTACGCTCAACTTGCCCTTTCCCCACCCCAGCACCTTCCCTCTCATCATCACAATCACCAACCCAGCCCCTTCACTCGCAACATCCCCGTCCCCACCCCAAAACCCCTCCCTCAACATTCGCCTCCCCACCCCAGCACCTTCCCCCTCAACATCCCCCTCCCCACCCCAGCACCTTCCCTCTCAACATACCCCTCACCAAGCCAGCCCCTTCCCTCTCAACATCCCCCTCCCCACGCCAGCACCTTCCCTCAACATCCCACTCCCTCACCCCAGCACCTTCGCTCTCAACATCCTTCTGACCCCAGCACCTTTTTTCGCAACACCCCCTCCCCATCCCAGCACCTTCCACTTCAACAACCCCCTCGCCACCTCAGCACTGTCCCTCGAAACAGCCCATCCCCACACCAGCACCTTCCCCCTCCCCACCTGGGCACCTTCACCCTCAACATCCCCCCTTCACCTGGGCACCTTCACCCTCAACATCCCCCTCCCCAACCAAGCACCTTCCCTCTCAACATTCCCCTCCCAATCCCAGCACCTTCCCCATCATTATCCCTCTCCTCATCACAACACCTTTCCTCCCAGCATCCCCCTCCCCACCCCAGCACCTATTCTCTCAACATTCCCCTCCCCACCTGAGCACCTTCTCTCTCAACATCCCCTCCCCACCCCAGCACCTTCCCTCTCAACATAACCCTCACCAAGCCAGCCCCTTCACTCTCAACATCCCCCTCCCCACCCGAGCACCTTCCCTCAACATCCCCCTTCCTCACCCAGCACCTTCCCTCTCAACATCCTCCCGACCCCAGCACCTGTTTTCACAACACCCCCTCCCCATCCCAGCACCTTTCACCTCAACAACCCCCTCCCCACCTCAGCACCGTCCCTCGAAACAACCCCTCCCCAAACCCAGCACCTTCTCTCTCAACATCCCCCATTCCCAATCCAGCGCCTTCCCTCTCAGTATTCCCCTCCCCCACGCAAGCACCTTCTCTCTCAGCATCCCACTCCCCCACCCAAGTATCTTCCGTGTCAAAATCCACCTCCCCCACCCCTGCACCTTCTCTCTCAATACCCCCCTCCCCCACTTCAGCACCTTCTCTCTCAGCATCCCCCTCCCACACCCCAGCACCTTCTAGCTCAGCATCCCCCTTCCCCACCCCAACACATTCCCTCTCAACAGCCCCCTCCCGCACTCCAGCACTTTCCCTCTCAACAACCCTCTCCCCACCCCAGCACCTTTCCTCTCAACATCCCCCTCCCACCCCACACCTTCCCTCTCAATATCCCCCTCCCACCTCAGCATCTTCCCCATCAACAACCCCCTCCCGCACTCCAGCACCTTCTCTCTCCACAATCCCCTCCCCCACCCCAGCATCTTTTTTCACAACATCCCCATCCACCACCCCTGACCCTTCTCTCTCAGCATCCCCCTCCCTATCTCAGTACCTTTCCAGTTATTACCGTAAGAAGATAAGCACTGGGCACAGGAGAGGCAATGCAGCCCTTCGAACCAGCTCCATCATTCAATACCATGATGATTGAGCTCACCTCGGTCTCAGCTGGATTTTCCCGCCTGCTCTCTCTCACCCTTCAACTCAATGCACAATCAACATCTGTATCTCTTCATTAAATTGACTCCTTGACCTGGCATCCACCGCATTTTGAATAAGGAATTCCACAGAATCACAACACATTGAGATCGGTACATTCTTCTTCATGAGAATAGAATAGAGTACCCATAGTTCAGAAACAGAGTATTCACCCATCGATTCCACACCAACACTATGGTGAGCATCCCATTCAGACACACCTACTCCCTGTAACCCTGCATTTCCCGTGGCTAATTGTCTAACCGGCACATGCATGAACACTATGGTCAATTTAGCATGGGTAATCCACCTAAACTGCACATCTTTGGATTAACTGAGGAAACTGGAGCACCCAGAGGAAACACACGCAGACATGGGGAGAACGTGTAAACACCACACGGTCACCTGAGTCTGGAAACAAACTTGATCCCTGACTCTGTGAGGCAGCACTTCTCACCATTGAGACACCTCTGCTTAAAATCTGCTACCCGTTATTAACGTCCTTATCCCCCAATTGGCTGAATCTCTTTTCCTTACATCAGAAGTCGGTTTGTAAAAGCGGATGTCTCAGTAAAAACCAGTGCCACGCACTTGTTCTGTGTGTCTGAATGGGGATCTAAAACACAACACCCTCCACCCACAAATTTCATTCACTCTCGACAGACAGGTCTCCAGGGGCTGCATGGGGACTACATCTCCCACAATCTCCGAGGCAGGGAACATGCGTGTGTGGGGAATCCCGGCACTGTACATGTACAGAATGTGGGCGGGTGTTGGAGCATGTGCTTTGAGGTAATTAGCAGAAAGCATTTCACACTGTGATTGCCTGGAGAAGGGACTAATCTGCTTATAGTATTGGGGGGGGGGGGTGTCAAAGTGTCACCACAACGTTCCATCCCCAACTCGTCATACCACTGGAATCGACCAATGAGAAACAAAGAAGGAGCTGACACATTCTCCCAGACTGAAGGTTCCTCTTCTGTCCAGGGTCTACCACCTCTCTTTCTGTTTCCCTTTGTCTCATTCTGCTGTTACATTATTGACTTTCAGCAACTGAAGGGAAAGGAAGTGAACCCAGAAAGGGTGCAGAGTCTAACCAGGACGGGAAGTGGTAGTATGGATCTGTTTATCAGTTACTTCATGAGAATAGGGGGTAGCAGAGTCAGAATGGTGGGAGAGAGTAAGTGGGCTGGAGGGTTACAGTTTTGGGGAAAGAAAGGGGAAAAATATATTCCAGAGAAACTAGAATTGTCTGCTCTGAATTTCTAATCTGTATACATTCCTTTACACAGGGTGCTAGATGGTGACGATTTGCAGACTGAAATCTCAGAATCATATGCAGATCGTGATGAAGTTAACCAGCATTTGAAGAACCAAAGGTGGAGACTCGCTGGACGAAAATCCTGCAACACTCAACACTCTCCCTCCCAGCATTGTCGGTCTATCTGCGCCAAATGGACTGTGAATTGTAAAAGACAGCAGCTCACTACCATCTTCTCAAGGGAAACTAGATACGGGGAATAAATGCTGGCTGAGCCAGTGATGCCCATATCCTGGAAATGGGTTCTATCTCTCGTTGCTGAAACCCAGTTGCTGTTCCTGCAGGATAATGAGGGACGCTGAGTGCATCCTCCAGGAGGCAGCACCATCACATTACCCCTGCCTACACCCACACAGTAACACAACAACATCACTGGGACAAAAGGCAGTGAAAACAAATGGTTCTTCGAGATAAAGTCATCAAAGGGGGGTTGGAACACAGCAGGAGCAGGAGACTGAGCTGGATGGTCAGCTGTTTCCCATTAAATGGTGGAGCAGGATTGAAAGGCCGAATGGCCTCCTGCTGCTATCTCCCAGGTATGTATTTCGCCATGGAGCCCGGGTAGGAAGAAGTGGGCAGAGATTCTACAGGAGATTGGATTTCCACATCAGTTTTCAGTGAGGGATGGTTTAATGGATTTTATTTAACATTTGTCTTTAACACAAGGTTTGTGAATTTGGTTTTAAAATATTGTAGCTGTTTCTTCCACAATAAATAAAAATTAAGAAAAGAAAAGAAATGAAACTATCTGAATATAACAGGTTTTAAAAATTTCAAACGTCCTGTAAAACAAAATCCTGTCTATTCCATGACACCATCACTTTCCAGTTATTCAAATTCCCTCCCTGTCTGAACCATTGGTCTGATTTAACTGCTTTTCATTTCTCCATCTGTGAGCTGTGAAGTGTTCTTTTCCCCCCATTTCTCCGACCCAGACGTGTTATCACACACAGCTGAGCAACCTTCCCACGTTCCTCATTACGCCATTTGGGGTTTTTGTTAATATATAATCACCAGCAGGAAACCACCCGTGTAACTAATTGAATATTTACAAACAAAGCCCATTACGCGCAAAGCAAACCATTACAAATGACAGAGTGGGAAGGGACCAAATCAAAGTAGAGTTAGGGGTGAGGGGGCAGAGATGGAGATAAAGCACTGCATCCCCTGCGATGCACACCTCTATCACAAGGCATCGAGAGCATTGATACAAACCACATGCTCCTTCTCCAAGGACACCCTGCTTTATCCTCAATCATAGAATAGCTTTTATCCTCAATGATAGAATAGAATCCCGACAGTGTGGAAGGAGAGCAGAGGCCCATCAAACCCCACCAACCATCCAAAGAGCATTCCACCCGGAGCACTCCATCCCTGTAACACTGCATTTCCCATGGCTGATCTACCTCGTCTGCACATTCCTGGACACTGTGGACAATTTACCACGACTGATCCACCGAACCCGCAAATCTTTGCACTGTGGGAGGAAACCAGAGCACGTGGAGGGGACCCACACTATCATGGGGAGAATGTGCAAACTCCACACAGGCCGTTGACCAAGCCTGGGCTCCAATCTTGTATCTGGTGCTGTGAAGCAGCAGTGCTATAATCCCAATTTAAATCAAAACAGATGATCCCTGCTCATTGTTACATTGCTGTTTGTGCAGACTTATTGCCCAGAGAGACATCTTGAGATTCAGAAAGTGGCCATGTAAGTTCAGCCAACTCCAGCTGAGTTAATGTGATTAACAACAACATCATCAATACTCCAACAGTGCTATCAGACCTCGTACCTACTCTATCATTTACGATTTTTAACCCATGGGAAGTTTGTTACCAGCTTCGATGACAGCCATAATGCTCTGACCACTTTGACAGAGCCAGTGCAAGTCAGTTCTAATAGTTATCAATAGATTGTATCTGAACAGGATGCCCCACAACAGGAAGTGCTCTGACACTCAATGCCCGTAAGTCAAGGTCATTTTCCTAAAACCACTCACGTCTGGTAATACCATTGAAGATATATTTATACAGTCTCAATTGCCAGTTCCAGTCCATGAAGCAGCCAGTAACATGCACCAGTGAGTTGAATTCTAACAGCAGCATTGCCCTGGCAGGAGAGATTGAGGAGCTTGAAGCTGTCTTCTCTGGAGTATCTAAACATGAAACACTTCAAATGAACAAAACTCTTCAAGAGCTCGAGAGGACAGATATAGGAAGGATGTGCTCCGAGGCTGGTGTGCCTGGAATAAAATATGCACTATCTACAGTATCCTTATCCAGCATCCCCTTTAGCTGCATAAATGTTTAAGATTTATTTGCTGCCCTAATTCCACTCCCTTGATCACTCCCACTTTTAAATGCTGTAATATTGATGACTGCAAATGTATAACATTTAATTTAATCCATCCCAAAACCTCTCTGTACCTGTGTCTCACTTGTGTTCACCGAGACATTCATTCAATTGAACCTCTTTGCAAACCCTGCCCTGATATTTCCTTAGAGGGCTCAGAATGAAACATTCACAGAATTGTTACTGCACGAAAGGAAGCTTATTGGCTGATCAGCTCTCCAAAGGATCACCTCACCGAATGCCATTGTTCTCCCTTTACCCCATAAACCTTCCCATTCGTCCCCTTCCAATAACACCGGCGAGTTCACAAGTAACCACAGCGATTGGATTTGTTTTGTTTATTCATGGGATCACGGCATCACTTGCTGGGGCAGCATTTGTCATCCATTCTAACTGCCCAGGAGATGGTTCACAGTCAACCCCATTATTCAGTGTCTGGATTCACATGTCGGCTGGACCAGCTCAGAAGTAAAACAGTTTCCCAGACCAAATGACATGAAGAGTTGGTTTCTGGCCTATTATCTTATTTCTGAAAACATAATGAATAATGTTTGCAGTTGATTTAAAACTGAAAGACCAAAATGGGTTTTATTCTGATTGAGTCCGTCCTGTTTTCTCAGTTGTTTTTGACAATCTCATTCCCATCGTACTAGAACCTGATCCAGAGAGTGTGACAGAAAAGGCAGAATGGTCAGCTGCAGCTGGTCACCTGACTGGTCACTGGACCCAAAGGTTCACTCTCCACTGATGCTGACAGATCTGCTGATTTTTTCCAGCAATGTCTGTTTTTGTTCCTGATTTCCCAGCATTTGCAGATGTTTAGTTTTTCAATATTGATCTTGTCTGTTGCAGAGGAGTTTATTGATGAGTTTGGAGAGCTTTGAAAATTGCAAGTTAGGCCACAAGTCAGCCATGATCTATTAAATGGCAGAGCAGGATTGAGGGGCTGAATGGCCTCTTCCTGTTCCAATTAAAGTTGTCCATCTGCAGCTCGTGGCAACATTTCTACTGACTGTTCACTTCACCTCCATATCTAACACAGTGTTACTGACTAAACAAACCTCCTATGTTTGAACTAAACCTGCTAATGTTCAGTGGCTCCCTCTCCTGCCACCCGGGTTTAACTCTCATAATGGAACGCTGTCTTCTATTACTGCGGGAATGCCCACAAAGGACTCAGCCTGGAGTCTGTATCCGCTGGGATTCACAAACCACGTTTATTTCATTTTTTCGGGGATTTGGGAAAACACTCAGATACTGACCTGTCCATCTGATTGTTAACTCAGACAGATAGACAGAAAGAAAGATGCACATTTAGGTAGCACCTTTGATGATCTGGGGCAATGAAACATGCTTCTGACCTGATGATTTCAACCTCAAATCTCTGAAAACACAGACACAAAGCTTCCTATTTGTACCAGGCTGTCTTTCAGCCTCCTCTTTTCTTGAGAAAAACGTTTTGAGCTCTTCAGCCTTTCCTTGTAATTATAACCTCTATTTTCCTGTATGATTTGTAATTAAACCTTTATTATTTTCCTGTCCCTTATGAGTGATGCCAGCAGCGGAAACAGGTCCTGACCTGTGAGGAGTTTCGGTTGGAATATTTATATTTACAAATTCATTCTCGCCCTCACATATGGTGTGAAATTGGTGTAAAACAGAAGGGAAGGAGAGAGTGAGAACTCACAGAAACACAAAGGCAGCATGAGGACCTGAGCTGAACGAATTGGGCATTAGGAAAATGTGACGACAATCACAACTATTTTTTAATCACAGAAGCCCGCAGGTGCAGAAAGAGGCTATTCGGCCATCCAAGTCTGCAATTATCTGCTCTTCCACCCTACCCCATAACCCCACATTTACCATGGCTAACTCAACCCACCTAACCTGCACACTACAGGTCATGCTAACATGGCCAAGAGAGCAAACCTGCACATCTGTCAGAGGGTCACAGATTACATCCAAATGCTCCGAATTGTGGATGAAGGCTCACAAATACTTGACTGACACAAATGCTCTGTTTACAAAATAAAATCTGGGAGAAACTGCAGCCAGAAAGATTTCCAATTATCTCTCGAGGAAGAGAATTCAAAACTCGTGCCATTGACCCAGGGGGGCGCAGTGAAATTTACAGCAGCCTGGGAACCATCAGAAATGTAACAGGTTGTAAGTAAGGCAGGGGTGAGACAAGGACATAAAGACAGTCTGTCACGTGGGGGAAGGCAGGAGAGATGAAACAGCAGAAATGATAGTCCCTCAAGGCCACGGGGAATTGAGTTAGGGCTGGGAAAGAAACAAGGAAACAAGGTGTGCAGCTGCCAAAGAAATACTTTGAGAAAATAGATTATAACAACATCGAGGGCAGAGTTCACAGTCTGAAATAGTTGCTCTCTTTGGTGAGTACAGAACGGTGTAAAGCCGGGGTCGTTCCATCACAGCCAACACACACAGGATAGGCCAAGTGGCTTCGATTGGTGCTGTAACTTTCTGTAACATCTACCACCCCGTCAGTGAGTTCCTGCTCGCCAACATCTCTGAGTGAAATGAATTCTCCCCTCTCCATCTCTCTGAGAATTAGTTTCAGTCTAAAATCTCCAGTTACTGACCTCTCTGTTAATGAATAGCTCCTTCCTATCCACCCGATCTGGATTCCTCAGCATTTTATCACTTCAATTAAATCTCAGTTCATCCTCCTCGGAAATCATCCCCAGCCTATCCAGTCTTTCGTCAGAGCAGAAATTCTCCAATCGGAGAAACATTCTGATCAATCTCCTCTGTACCCACTCTGGTGAGAACACAACAATCCTGGAATGTGGGGACTAGGAGTGAGTGCAGGACTTTAGCCGTGGTCAGAATAGTGTTCCAGACCGATCCAGTGTCACCTCCGTGTTCTTGTGGTTGTCGCTGACACAAGAGGTGTCCTGGTTTTCCCACATAGAACTGGATGTGCACTCCATGGGGCTGGGATTCCCTACCATGTGTTTATTTGGTATCTAATCCGAAATTAACTTTAGATTAAAACAAGATTATCAGCTACCCACCAATCAATTTCTTCCATTATACTCAAGTCAACTTACGTTTTAAAATCTCTATAAAATTATTACTATCTAAACACAACAGGCTTTAATTTGCTGAAAAGGAATTCAGATGTCTTCACTGTTACAATCACTTGAAGATTATCTTTACCTCCAGCTACATCTAGTGAATTGAACACTGATTGTAAATGTATGAATACCAAATGGAGCTGAACATGTGTTGCTGGAAAAGCGCAGCAGGTCAGGCAGCATCCAAGGAGCAGAAGAATCGACGTTTCGGTCATGAGCCCTTCTTCAGGCCTAAAACGTCGATTCTCCTGCTCCTTGGATGCTGCCTGACCTGCTGCGCTTTTCCAGCAACACATTTTCAGATCTAATCTCCAGCATCTGCAGTCCTCACTTTCTCCTAGTTGAATACCAAATGGACTTGTGTGTTATGATAACTAATCCAATCTGACACTCTTGTTGATTAATATCTTGAAGAGAACAATCCTCAGAACTCCAGCTGTGCTCTGACTTCATTCACAACTGAATGTCATAGAGATGTACAGCATGGAAACAGACCCTTCGGTCCAAACTGTCCATGCTGAACTGATATCCCAACCTAGTCTAGTCCCACCTGCCAACACCCGGTCCATATCCCTCCAAACCCTTCCTATTCATACACCCATCAAAATGCCTCTTAAATGTTGCAATTGTACCAGACTCCACTACATTCTTTGGCAGCTCATTCCATACACGTTCCACCCTCTGTGTGAAAACGTTGCCCCTTAGATTTTATATCTTTCCCCTCTCACCCTAAACCCTCTAGTTCTGGACTCCCCGACCCCAGGGAAAAGACTTAGTCTACTTATCCTATCCATACCCGTCATAATTTTGTAAACCTCTATAAGGTCACCCCTCAGCCTCCGACGCTCCAGTGAAAACAGCCCCAGCCTGTTCAGCCTCTCCCTATAGCTCAAATTCTCCAACTCTGGCAACATCCTTGTAAATCTTTCCTGAACCCTTTCAAGTTTCACAACATCTTTCCAATAGGAAGGAGACCAGAATCGCACGCAATATTCCAGCAGTGGCCTAACCAATGTCCTGTACAGCCACAATATGACCTCCCAACTCCTGTATTCAATACTCTGTCAAATAAAGGAGAGCATATCAAACACCTTCTTCACTATCCTATCGACCTGCGACTCATTTTCAAGGAGCTATGAACCTGCACTCCAAGGTCTCTTTGTTCAGCAACACTCCCTGGGACCTTACCATTAAGTGTATAAGTCCTGCTCAGATTTGTTGTCACACAATGCAGCACGTCACATTTATCTGAATTAAACTCCCATCTGCCACCTCTCAGCCCATTGGCTCATCTGGTCAAGATCCCGTTGTAATCTGAGGTAATCCTATTCGCTTTCCATTCCATCTCCGATTTTGGTGTCATCTGCAAACTTACTAACTGTACCTCTTATGCTCGCATCCAAATCATTTATGTAAATGACAAAAAGTAGAGGACCCAGCACCGATCTTTGTGGCACTCCACTGGTCACAGGTCTCCAGTCTGAAAAACAACTGTCCACCACAACGCTCTGTCTTCTACCTTTGAGCCAGTTCTGTATCCAAATGACTAGTTCTCCCTGTATTCCATAAGATCTAACCTTGCTAATCAGTCTCCCATGGGGAACCTTCTCGAACGCCTTGCTGGAGTCGATATAGATCACAGCTACTGCTCTGCCCTCATCAATCGTCTTTGTTACTTCTTCAAAAAACTCAATCAAATGTGTGAGACATGATTTCCCACACACTAAGCCACACTGACTATCCCTAATCAGCCCTTACCTTTCCAAATACATGTACATTCTGTCCCTCAGGATTCCCTCCAACCACTTGCCCACCGCCGAGGATAGGCTCACCGTTCTATCGTTCCCTGGCTTGCCTTAACCGCCCTTCCTAAACAGCGGCACCACGTTTGCCAACCTCCAGTCTTCAGGCACCACACCCTTGGCCATTGAAGATACAAATATCTCAGCAAGAGGCACAGCAAAGACTTCTCTAGCTTCCCACAGTGTACTTGGGTGCACCTGATCAGATCTTGGGGATTTATCCACTTTTAACCGTTTCAAGACATCCAGCACTTCCTCCTCTGTAATCTCGACATTTTGCAAGATGTCACCATCTATTTCCACACAGTCTATCTTTCATATCCTTTTCCACAGTAAATACTGATGCAAAATATTCGTTTAGTATCTCCCCTATTTTCTGTGGCTCCAGACAAAGGCCGCCTTGCTGATCTTTGAGGGGCCCTATTCTCTCCCTAGTTACCCTTTTGTCCTTAATATATTTGTAAAAACCCTTTGGATTCTCCTTAATTCTGTTTGCCAAAGCTATCTCATGGTGTGGCTGGACTGCAGATCTTAGGTCTGCTCTGTTTTTTCCCGGATTGCTTTTCTCTGTCTATCACTTGCTGCTTACGTTGTTTGGCACACAAGTCGTCCTCTTTGGTAACTTCATCGGGTTAACACCTCATTTTTAGGTATTCATGCTGCTGTTACTGGCATACCCTCCTGAATTCTCTCAGTTGAACAAGGATTGATCCTCTGGTTTGATGGTAAGAGGTAAGTTGAGGAATATGCTGGGCAGTGATTCTGTAAGTTTTGTTGGAGTACAATTCTACTGCTGTTGTCGAAAGGAAAGAGCTAAACTCTTACACTGTCGACCCCATATACAAGAACCTACATGCAGTATCATGAACACTGATAGGCCAAGACAGGAAATACGAGCAACACTGTACAATGATGCTGGATCACAACTGCTGCAAGGGGAATTGAAGAGCCAACATGATACAGGAGTAGGGAATGAAGCAGCTGATCAGATTGAGTCTCTTTGTGACTATGAATGAGACAATGAGATTATTGTACTGTTGGTGTGAGGATGGAGGAGGTTGGGGAGATAGAGAGTACTTCTACAGAAACTAATCTGCCTGAGAGTTATGGGATCGACTCAATTGCCATGCATTTAACCGAAAGCTAACTGAAACTGTTTCTATCCCCAAAAGATAACAAGACTGATGGTGTTTCCAATCATCATTAGAAACAAACCCCAGAATACATGGTTCCGAGATGGATGTCAATAGCCCATCAACATCCAACTCCTGCAATCATTCAGCAACTTTATGCATGATTAACTAGTGTTGATGACCCAGAAAATCACTGTTCACTCTGTGCAGATGGACAGCGATGTGGGGAAGTATTGGCCGAGTGGCATTGTCACTAGACAGTTAATCCAAAGCCCCAGAAAACGTTCTGGAGACCTGGGTCCAAAGCCTGCTGCAGCAGGTGGGGGAATTTGAATTCAATTAAAGAAAAACTCTTCAATTTAAGAATCTAATGATGACCATTAATCGATTGTCAGAAAGTCCCATCTGGTTCAGTAATGCCCTTTCAGGAAGGAGGCTGCCATCCTTACCTGGTCAGGCCTGCATTGTGACTTCAGACCCACAGCAATGTGGTCGACTCTCACCTGCCCCCCTGGGCAATTAGGGATGGGCAGTAAATGCTGCCGGGCCAGCGACACCCTCATCCTGTGAATGAACAAAGGAAAATAAATGTCTCTACACAATGTGAATCTCTACATGTTCAAGAATGTTATGAACATTTCCAAAACTAAGTTCTCTATATGCAAAACCTTATGAACTGCCAAAACGATTGTTCATTATTTGGTGTGAACAAGAGAGAAAAAAAACCTTCAACTGTGGTTATGAGTAAATTCACTGTTGTCTCAGCAGGATGGATGCCTGAGTGATGCCCTTCCCCCCAACCCCCCCCCAACCCCCCCCCACACACACACACACACAGAGCAGGTGAACAGCTTCTCCCCAGTCTGACTGGTTTGGCCAGATTCCAGTTGGGATGGGTAAAGAATTCCCTTCTGCATTCCCCACATTTCCAGAGTAAGTCCCTAGTGTGGCTGCACTGGTGTTTTGCCATTTCAGATAAATGCTGGCAGACTGTTACATACACTGTTAGCACCCCCAGGACCCAGTATAAAGCAGTAAACATTATCTCCTGCTGTGGAAGGACAGTCTGTATTGGTCTGAGTAGGAACACTGAGCAGATTTACCGAAATGATAATTTAATCCCTGAAGGCAAGTGACCAGAGCAAGTTAAGCAAGTCCGAATAAAATGATTATACCACAGAAAGAGACCCATGAAATCCAATCTGGCTCTCTGTAGCAGAATCCCACATTCTCATTCCCCATCCGTCCCCCAAACTCTGCAAGTTTATTTCCCTCAGATCTGATATAATTGTTTTGATCAATCATTCATCTTCTCTGCCTGCACCACCATAATAGGCAGCATGTTCTGCATATTCCCAGCCATTACAGTCAGCAGAAACACTTGCTCATCTCCCACTGTCTCAAAAGCTTACATCTGATCTTAATTCTTGTGCCATTACCTATCGAATACATATATTTTTGTCTGCTATATCTAGGTGTGTTATAATCTTATACAACTTTATCAAAAATATATTTAACTTGTTTACTTCAAAGAAAATGGCAATTTCTTCAAATCAATCCAGTGACTGCAGGTTCTTCATCCGTGAACCACTCCAGTAAGTCTGTACCCCATACTCTGAAAATCACTAATATCCTTCCTATTTGATGTCTATTTTGTTCCACAAATCCAGACGACGCAAGTTTTCTGTACAACAGCAGTAGCTTTATTATCGGACAGCCGGCGAGAGTTTCAAAGCATCTCTAAAGTAGCCGAGTGTCTACTTGTACAGACTCTTCTTCACAAATCTGTGCCTTAGCAACAGAGATAGTATATTTAATAAGAATTGGATAAAGGCATATCAATCACATGGGCGACTGTCATTACATAGTTTAAAGCAGGTAATTATGACCTTACAAAGCTTGATGAATGACGATGTCCTGTGATAACGTGTGAATGGATTACAGAAACTGATTATCGTATTGTTCATGATTATGTGTTGATGGGAAGAGATTAAGGTAGAAGGGTTATTCCTTCAGCAAATGGAGGATTCACTTACCCATGCTAATATGGAGGGGAAGTAAGACAATGGGAGCAGGAGGTAGTTTAATAGGGTTGTGCCCAGGGCTCTCAGTCTTATCTGGAAAGGGCAAATTCCTCTGTCTGAGGTTATCGTGGAATCCACATGTGTGGCTCCAAGAGGTTCTATTTCGAAGATACAGACCGCCTCACTCCTCCCAAGGTGTTCTGTCTGTGTTGTACAGAAAACTTGCGTCGTGCAGGTCTTGTACACTTGCAATACGGCAGTAAGACCATTGGCAGGAGAATGTTTAACTCTTGAGTCGCCAATGCATCGTGAAAGAGAAGCAAAGTATGGAATTGGCCCCTCTGTGGTATTTTAACTTCCTCATCCTGACCAGGAATCTGTTGACCACAATTGGATGCAATGATTGACTGTGACCTAATTTGAGCTTTGTCAACGGTCAGCATATTTTCCATGAGTATGTTATCATTCCCACTATTAATGAAAAACAGCATCCTATACGTTTACTCAAAACACTTTATGTTCTCTCTCCTTTAAGGATTTGTACACATTGTCCCGCATTCCTGCTGTCCTGCTCCCTGTGTCTGTACCATTCAAATATATATTCCCTTTCTACATTGCTTCTCTCAAAATGCATCAACTTACTGTGTGTTCTAAAAAAGAGACATATTATACTCAAAATATTATCTCTCGCTCCACACATTCTACGCCCTGGAAAACAGAACAGTACAGCACTGGAATAATCGGCCCTACATGTCTGTGAGTATCATGATGCCATTCCAAACTAATTCCATCTGCCTGTATATGATCCATATCCCTGCCAATCCATGCCTGCTTATCTGTCTGTCCAAATATCTCTTACACATTGTGATTTTTTCTGGTTTTGACATCTCTCAGGCAAGTACAATTTAGTCACCTTCTGCATAAGAAACTTGCCTGACACAACTTCCTTTAGACTTGCACAGATGTTGTTGGAAATGCTCAGCAGGTCATGCAGCATCTGTGAAGAATAATCAGTTAATGTTTCGGGTCCACTCCCTCTTCCTCAGAAAAGTTAATCCATTTCTCTTCACAGATGCTGTTAGAACTGCTGAGCTTTTCCAGAAACTTCTGTTTTTATTTCTAGTTTACAGCATCTGCTGTTCTTTCGGTTTTCATTTCCTTTAAACTTGCCCCCCTCCCTTAAATCTACGGCCTCTAGAATTTGTCATTTCTACCTTGGAAAAAGATTCAGATTATTCACTCTGTTTGTGCCTCCCGAATCTCTCCGCAGCCACTGACTTTCCAAAGACAACAATTCAA
Source organism: Chiloscyllium plagiosum (assembly GCF_037043375.1). Lineage (NCBI taxonomy): Eukaryota > Metazoa > Chordata > Chondrichthyes > Orectolobiformes > Hemiscylliidae > Chiloscyllium > Chiloscyllium plagiosum. The sequence goes on from NW_028270171.1 coordinate 51,832,173, forward strand.
GGTTTTCCAACCTCTCCCAATCCAGGCAACATCCTGGTAAACATGTTTCCACCCTCTCCCAACCCTCCACATCCTCCTTATAATGTGGTAATCAAAACAGCACAAAATACTCCAAAGGTGGTCTAATTGCAGTTATATATTCAGTCCCCTGACAGAAGAAGGCAAGCCTGCCATTCAGCTCCTTCACCAGTTTCAGGGAGTTGTGACGTTGCACCTGAAGATTCCTCTGTATATCAAAGCTGCTAAGGGCCCTTCTGTTTCGTGTAAGCATTCCTCTTACAATGAGCCTCCCAAAATGCATCACCTCACACTTGTCTGAATTAAAATCTATCTGCCGTTTCTCCGCATAACTTTCTAACTGCCCTCTTCCTTGCTGTATCCTTTGACAACATTCTTCATGATTCACAACTTCGTGAGTTTGTACAATATACAAATTGCTATTTAAATCATTTACATTTTCAAGCTAATCATTTATTTGTATTACAAACAACCGATGTCCCAGTTCTGACCATTGTGGAACAGCACTGGCCACAGACCTCCAGCCAGCAACTTGCCCCTGCATAACTGTTGCTGGGAGAAATATCAAGGAAGAGCCTTGACTTCTGTGTTTCGAGCACGACCAATGTTTATTCAGTTAAAAATCACACAACACCAGGTTATAGTCCAACAGGTTTAATTGGAAGCACACTAGCTTTCGGAGCGACGCTCCTTCATCAGGTAATTGTGGAGGGCTCGATCGTAACACAGAATTTATAGCAAACATTTGCAGTGCGATGTAACTGAAATTATACATTGAAAAATTGATTGTCTGTTAAGCCTTTCATCTGTTAGATTACAATGATAGTTTCGCTTCTTTCATGTGTAAATCACAAAACCCTTTTTAAAAAAGTTACATTCTCGGCTTAGCTGTTAACAATGGTGTTCAGGTAGAACTCTGAGCTCAGAAACTGCATGAATTTATGTAAAACTCTGTTATCTCGTTTTTTTAGAATAGAATCAATCTAAACATCAGGTCATATACAGAGAACACAGGGGGCCAACAACTTCAACATATTGTCTACCTATCACCTGATGAAGGAGCGTCGCTCCGAAAGCTAGTTTGCTTCCAATTAAACCTGTTGGACTATAACCTGGTGTTGTGTGATTTTTAACTTTGCACACCCCAGTCCAACACCGGCATCTCCAAACAATGTTTATTCAGAGCTCCTTACTAGTGCATGATGGGAGAGGTTCCTCTCTGGAATTCTGTGGCTCCTCCAGACAAGTCCAGCATTTTGATGCGTTTCCTGCATACGCTCCAGTAATATATCGCCCCTCACCCGATCTCCTCGGTTCGGGATGTCAGCTGGGAAGTTTCTGTGCTCCGTTTCTCAGTTTCTGATTCTCTATCCTTCTGCAACTTCCCCTCTCACCTCATGCTGTTGCTTTGCCATTTCTTTCACAAATTACTTAACCCTATCCTTGCCATTTCACATCTCCAGCCCTCCCACTACCACACCCTCTGCAGTTGCCGAGTCCATCCAGTCACTGATTCAAAGGGACAGCCCCGTCCCCTTTGCTGGGGTTGACCTCAGGTTCATTCGGATGGTGGGCATTACGCTCACCCGTCCCTGCCTGTCTCTGTCACAACATTAGTCCGACTAGCTTTCAGTGTCTGCTTCATTCGTTCAACTGTCCCTGAGCTCTGGGGGTGGTATGGGGAATGGGATTTCTGTTCAGTACCAAACAGGGCACATAGCTGTTTAACTACGTTCCATGGAACATATGTCCCTTTGTCAGAAGTTTCAGGGGATTGCCTCCACTCACTGAGTAAACCTGTTTATTAAGACCCAGCAGGACTTCCTTCCCTGTGATTGGAATGGGGGTGTGTGTAAAATCCATCCTTAATTCTTCTCATGGGCCCTGATCCTCTGCTCCTGCCTCCATTATATCCTGATTGCATTGCCTGTACCACATTGTGTACAGACTACACACCTTCAAAAAAACCTTGCTGTATCTCTCCCTGTTCCAGGCCACCCCTGTAGTGAGTCATCTGAGATTGCATTGTATCCTGCCCAATATGGGCTGACCCATGATATATTTTTAATAGTGTTTGCCTCATACAGTGTAGTGGCACTGCTGGATCACCCAGACTCTGTCGTGTCCTATTACTGCCCACCCTTTTCCCATTCCTGCCTCTCCTGTTGTGGGGCTGCATCTGGGAAGGTCTTTAAACTCTCCTTTCTCGCTTCTGCAGCTACTGCCACGGTCCCTTCCTCAAATTTCTGCACTGTTTCAGTCAGTATTTTATCTGCCTTACCCACATAGACACTGCCCCTTTGGTGTGGGTTTCGACTTTCCTGTGAGCTCGAATCTTCTTTATTGCTGCATCACTGGGAAAATTAGCTGCTTCCACTGACTCTCTGACCTGTCCGTCATGTTCTATGTGGCCCCCAGACAGGGTGATGTACCTTCACCAAGCCCAGTCATGAACTATACCAAAGGCATGCTGACGGTCTGTGTACATTTTGCCTCCCTGACTCCTGGGTAATGCGCGTGCTTCTGTCAGGGTTCGTGATGGTTCTCTATTTCTGGATAATTCCCCACAAAATTCCCACAATAATTAAACAATCCTAACGTTTGCCTGACGCCTTTACGGTGTGTGGGTGGATAGTTTTATAATCATAGTTTTTGATCCCGCTGGGACTGTCCCTTCTCCCTTCCTGATTTGATCTCCCCAATATGATGCCCCAGTTCCGACTCTCCCTACCATCTCAGTTGCACTCTCTGTGCGTTAATTTTAAGCTTGGCCTGGCTAACCTGATCCAATACTCTGTTTAATATCTGGATATGTTCTTTCTCACCGACTGTGGTGATGAGGTGTTGGGAAGATCAATGTGACAAAATGCATCAAACACACATCGGTGGGATATACTAAAATATTGTGTGATCCCTGAGGTAATAGTATTCTGGTGGACTGTTCTCCTCGGTCAGTAAACACCACTTTCTTCTGTCATTCAATGTCCACAGGTATGGACGCAGACTATTTTCAGCTTCTGTCAATCTTTCACTCTCACAATTACTGCCTCCTCAGCCCCAGCTTTGATGAGATCCTGTTTGTGTGGGGAATGAGAGGGCCCTCAATCTTTACAGGGTCGATAGATAACAACCCACTTTCCTGTTTGAGTTACGCACAGCGCTGAGTGCGTCCGAGCTATAAACCGCCAGATTTTCTGACTGTCCCAGTCTCCCTGCAATGTTGCTACTCCCGAGAGGTTGCCTCTTCTTTTCTTTCTGTCCCAGTCCTGGCCGGAGCATCCCCATGTTTAAATTCGAGTTTTGATATCAATAGTTTTAGAATGGTCTCCCATAATGGTCTCGTGTTGAGTTTCACACCTCCATATCTGAATAAATTTTGTCATAATCCCGATCGACATCGGGGCAGGTTTGCTTCATCCAACTTCCTAGGTTCCCTCTCCGACTGCTCTAATTTTAGTAATTGAAGGGGTGAGGGGTAAATCCTTATCAGTAGCTGACAAAGATGCTCTGGTATGAGCATCATTGGCCCCTGAACAGCGTGTCAAGAAATATTCATGGGCTATGCATATACCTACACAAACAATGTGAAAACCTATCTCCCTCTCTCGGCCTACGTTCTTTGTCTATGTGCCCTTTCCTGCTTCCCTTGTAATATTGTGGGTCTGATTACCCTCCCTGTACTGCAGCTATTCCCTGTGTTTCTGAGGTTGCCTCAGCTCTCAAGGCCCAATTCAGAATGTGGTTAGAATTATCTCCCACTGGGAGTCCCATGTTTATAATTACAGTTAAATAGGGTCTCATTTTAAATACATCAAACCGATTTCATCATCACAGGTTGGGGTTTGGCAATCCCCCGTGGTCGTTACACACCTCAGACTACCTCTCTGTATGATCCTCGATATTACACTTGGGTCCCTGAATCACCAAGGTTATTTTAGCCCATTCAGTCTTTCCCCTCCCCAGTGTGTCCCTGTAATATCTGTAAATGCCTGGAGCCACTGATCGGCTGTGCACTGGGGGGAACCGGCTCGCACCTCCATCCTCTCATTGCTGTGACAGGTTCTGCTGTACACGTCAGGGCATCTTGGCCTGAGGGAGGATATGTACATCAAGGTCAACTAATTCATCCATCTTCACCCAATAAGGCCCACTATTACCATTTCTCTGTCAGGCTGGGCGTTAATTCACCAACATCTGCCATTCAGCGGGTGAACGGTTCAGGTTTGGTTTCTGTCAGTTCCCTTTGTTGCTCCCTACTGTCTGTCCAAGTTGAGCTTTGATGCCGAGCGGTGCCATAGACACGGCCTTCTAGGCCTTACAGGGCGGTGGGTCATCCCACCCATTGCCATCCCTCTGTCCATACGTGTGCGCTTCACCATCTAACCCGTTCCAGTCACTGTCAACATCCTCACTGCTTTCTGAGGAGAGTGGGGCACTAGGTACCTCCCCCACTGTAACTTATACCTGGCCCTTTGGCTGTAAGGCCTCAAGTCTGAGAGGCACCACCTTCACATGTTCCTGTTTCTCATAATAGTGTAACACATTCCATCATTCCTGGATTCAAACAGAACAGAATGTGAATTTGGTTTTACTTGAAATAAGAATAATTTCACATTCACTTCACATAACTACAGAGGTGAAAATTCTACTGTGATTATTTAAGTGAATTTAACTTGATCATACACTGAAAATAACTCTGGAAATCAATGACAATGAATGAACTGAATGATATGTGATTATTTGTTGCATTTCTTGCATTGAAGAATCAACTTTATTTTAATGCTTGTCACCTATTGCACCAGGGGCATTGTTAGTAGGGAAGAAAGTAATGGAAAGATCAGAAAAAAACTGCAGTTTTCCTGCAATAATGAACGAAAGCAAGGTCTGGACAGATGATTGAACTGGAAACTGTTTGACATATAGTGCCATCATTGATAAGAAACAAGTTTTAGTTTGCAAGATGTTCTGCACTATGAATAGTTTGAAGTGAACTGTGATTATGAATTGACCATTTAAAATACATTTTCAATAGGATAATCAGATACATTTTTTGGAGGAAATTAGGAAAGGAAATTAATATGTATACATTGGTATTAATAGTTTAAAAATGTTTAGCAGTTAACCGAATTATTTGAATGAGAGAGTCTGCACGATTATAAAGACTAATTCACCTTTTTCATTGCATTGCTGGTTTCACTAGAACCTGTTGTGTTCTAAGATCTTGTTATGTGCAATATTGCTAGTAGCCTAATTTATCTGAGAGAGCCTGACCAGGTTTCCTTTGTCTGTGAATCAGGCGGCCAATGAGGGACACAGAGATTATTTCCAAAGGAAATAAGATAGTCGATCACTGTGTAAATGGTTTCCAGCACACACCATCAGCAGGGAAGGGTTTTTCTACACAGTTCCAATCTCTGTCTAAAAACCTAATGGTATCTGTGTTTGTCAGTTTGTGGAGGATTCAGCCCCTTTGTTATGAGCTGTTTTTATACAAGCAGTTGGTTCATTAAATCTTTGCCAAGAATGTTGTTTACTTTCCCCTTTTACAGTGATTCTGGGAGATTGCTTTCTGCAGATTCCAATACTCTGAAAATCAATAATCTTCACTAACTTAATGTTAAATGATTTTGACTCTAACAGAGTAATGGCCTTGTTTTCAGCTCATTATTCACTTTCCATTTCCTGGTTGTGTTGAATGTTACAGAAGCAGCTCTGGGCAATGTTTCCATTAACTTGTGTTGGAGTCACTGACAGCCACGTGGTCACTCAGTTTCAGGCTGATGGATCAGTTTCTCTGTCCTGTTAGATGGTGGTCACTTGCACAGTTTCCGATGGCTCACCTCAGTGTCAGACCGTCAGCTGCTGAAACCCCCCATCCAGCATTTGTTCCCTCAAACCATGACTACTCCAATACACTCCCAGCTTGTCTCCCACATTCTACCTCCATAAACTCATGATCCCCTCAGATTCTCTTGTCTGTGTCCTTGCAGCAAGTCCCATAAGACATCGACCTCAGTCTTAACCTCATCAATATCATTTTAAAATTTGGTTCACTGCTTTTAAACCTACCCGTGCTTTCACCCTGTCCTCCCTGCGTAATTCCACACCTCCCTAAGCTATTTGCACTTATCCAATTCTAGCTGCATGTCAGTTTCTTATTTTATTCTCCCCCCTGTTGGTGGCTTTAGATTCAGCTGCCTTGAACCTAAATTTGGTAATTCTCTTCCCCCATTCCCTTCAACTCTCCTCCATTCTATAGGCTCTCCTTAATTTCTACCTGTTTGATCAAGGATTTAGTTTACACCCTTAAAACTCTCCCTTTGTAGTTCGGTAACAGCCTCGTGGTACCATTGCCGAACTGTTAATGCAGAGACTCATCTAGAATTATGAGTAAATTGATGAAATTATTCTCGATTATCAGGAAAAACCCATCTGGGTCACTGATGTCCTTTAGGGAAGGAAGCTGCCATCTTGACCCAACCACATGTGACTCCTGACCTACAGCAATGTGGTTGGCTCTTCCCTGCCCTCTGGGTAAAAATTTTGCCCATAGCCAGTGGCACCTACATCCAGTGAATGAATTTTTAACAAAGCCCTCAGTCCTGGGATCATGTGAGAAAGAAGCAGAAGGTGACCATTCGGCTCCACCATTCAATAAGACCAGGCCTGATCTGTTTGTGATTGTGTTCCATCTCCACCTAAAGTCCCTTAACAAGAATCTATCAATCTGTGTCTTAAAATACTCAGTGAGCCCACCTTCTTGGGCAGAGAGTTCCAAAGTTGCACTGCCCTCTGATTGGAAACAAATCTCCTCACATCTGTCCTGAAAGGGTGAACACAATTTTAAAGCAGTTCCCTCTCGTTCAGGAATGGCCCACAAGAGGAAACTTCCTTTCCACATCCTCCTCATCAAATCATTCAGGACCTTAGACACTTCAGTGATGTCACGCCTCACTCTCCCAAACTCCAGCTGAAACAAACCCAACCTGTCCAACCGATTTGCATTTTATTTCTGTCACGCCAGGTGTGAGTGGTGTTGAAATGTTCTGTTATGTTTATAATGCAATGAATGTGTTGCTTCACTCTACGGTGTCTTAGAGACAAGATGAGTCATACTAGCTTTCCTGTCTCACTGTATTACATATATCTTACATTGCTGTCGTATTTCCACCTCCCTCCCTCACTCTCACTAAAAAAGGAGACAAATCGAGAAAGTCTGTAAAGAAAATTGGTTGTCGCCTAAATAGTACTTAGTCTGATTGTAGAGATTGCATTGTAATTGAAGTAACCAGTTCATAAAAATTTACTAACAAGAGACTTTGAGAGGGGCTGCTGTGTTGGTGGTGGCAGTGCTGCTGGTTGGTATTAGTAAGGGCCGGGGTGAATACTTGGCTTTGGTGAGAAAGGTGAACATGAGAAAGGTAAGCTGAGATTCTTTTGTCTTCCTCGATAGGAAGAGGGAAAGATAGCAGTTCGGACAGTGTGGAGCCGTTTTAATCTTGCAGGCATTCTATCTTATAATATTCATTTTGTGTGATATGAGTGTCACTGGCTTGGCCAGCATTGATAGCCCAACCCTCTGAACAGTTCCAGAGATGTAGAGGAAAGGATAGCAAAGATGATTCTCGATCGGAGTGAGAGAGGCAGGGTAGTTGTCATGGGGGACTTCAACTTCCCAAATATTAACTGGGAACACTATAGTACGACTACTATAGATGGGTCAGTTTTTGTCCAGTGTGTGCAGGAGGACATCCTGACACAGTATGTAGACAGGCCAATGAGGGGCGAAGCCACATTAGATTTGGTACTGGGTAATGAGCCTGGCCAGTTGTTAGACTTGGAAGGAGGTCAACACTTTGGTGATAGTGATCACAATTCTGTTATGTTTACTTTAGTGTTAGAAAGGGATAGGTGTATACCACTGGGTAAGAGTTAGAGATGCGAGAAAGGCAATTTCGATGCGATTAGGTAAGATTTAGGAAGCATAGGATGGGGAAGGAAATTGCAGGGGATGGGTACATTAGAAATGTGGAGCTTATTCAAGGAAAAGCTCCTGTGTGTCCTAGATAAGTATGTACCTATCAGGCAGGGAGGAAGCTGAAGAGTGTGGGAGCCGTGGTTTACGAAGGGAGTGGAATCTCTGGTCAAGAGGAAGAAGAAGGCTTATGTTCGGATGAGATGTGAAGGCTCAGTTAGGGCGCTTGAGGGTTGCAAGGTAGCCAGGACAGACCTAAAGAGAGAGCTCAGAAGAGCCAGGAGGAGACATGAGAAGTTGTTGGTGGATCGGATCAGGGTATACCTTAAGGCTTTCTATAGGTATTTATGGAATTAAAGAATGACGAGAGTAAGATTAGGGACGATTAAGGATAGTAGTGGGAAATTGTGTGTGGAGTCAGAGGAGATAGGGAGGCACTAAATGAATATTTTTCGTCAGTATTCACTCTAGAAAACGATAATGTTGTCGAGGAGATTACTGAGATACAGGCTACTAGACTAGGTGGGATTGAGGTTCACAAGGAGGAGGTATAAGAAATCCTGCAGAGTGTGAAAATAGATAAGTCCCTTGGGCCGGATGGGATTTATCCTAGGATTCTCTGGGAAGCCAGGGAGGAGATTGCCGAGCCTTTGGCATTGATCTTTAAATCATCGTTGTCTACAGGAATAGTGCCTGAAGTCTGCAGGATGGGAAATGTGGTTCCCCGGTTCAAGAAGGGGAGTAGAGACAATCCTGGTAATTATAGAAAAGTGAGGCTTACTTCAGTTGTTGGTAAAGTGTTGGAAAAGGTTATAAGAGATAGGATTTATAATCATCTAGAAAAGAATAATTTGATTATGGATAGTCAGCACGGTTTTGTGAAGGGTAGGTCGTGCCTCACAAACCTTATTGAGTTCTTTGAGAAGGTGACCAAACAGGTAGATGAGAGTAAACCGATTGATGTGTTGTATATGGATTTCAGCAAGGCGTTCGAAAAGGTTGCCCACAGTAGGCTATTGTACAAAATACGGAGGAATGGGATTGTGGGAGATAAAGCAGTTTGAATCAGTAATTGGCTTACTGAAAGAAGACAGAGGGTGGTGGTTGATGGGAAATGTTCATCCTGGAGTCCAGTTAGTAGTGGTGTACCACAAGGGTCGGTCTTGGGCCCACTGCTGTTCATCATTTTTATAAACGACCTGGATGAGGGTGTAGAAGGATGGGTTAGTAAATTTGCAGACGACACCAAGGTCGGTGGAGTTGTGGATAGTGACGAAGGATGTTGTAGGTTACAGAGAGACATAGATAAGCTGCAATGCTGGGCTGAGAGGTGGGAAATGGAGTTTAATGTGGACAAGTGTGAGGTGATTCACTTTGGTCAGAGTAACCGGAATGCAAAGTGCTGAGTTAATGGTAAGATTCTTGGTACTGTAGATGAGCAGAGAGATCTCTGTGTCCAGGTACACAGATCCTTGAACGTTGCCACCCAGGTTGACAGGTTTTTCAAGAAGGCATACAGTGTTTTAGGTTTTATTAATAGAGGGATCGAGTTCTGGAACAATGAGGTTATGCTACAGCTGTACAAAACTCTGCTGCGGCCGCACTTGGAGTATTGTGTACAGTTCTGGTCACCGCATAAGAAGAAGGATGTGGAAGCTTTAGAAAGGGTGCAGAGGAGATTTACTAGGATGTGGCCTGGTATGGAGGGAATGTCTTACGTGGAAAGTCTGAGGGACTTGAGGCTGTTTTCGTTAGAGAGAAGAAGGTTGAGAGGTGACTTAATAAAGACATATAAGATAATCAGAGGGTTAGAGAGCATTTTTCCAAGTATGGTGACGGCAAGCACGATGGGGGCATAGCTTTAAATTAAGGGGTGATGGATATAGGACAGATGTCAAAGGTAGTTTCTTTACTCAGAGAGTAGTAAGGGTATGGAATGCTTTGCCTGCAACGGTAGTAGATTCGCCAACTTTCAGTACATTTAAGTCGTCATTGAACAAGCATATGGACGTCCATGGAATAGTGTAGATTAGATGGGCTTCAGATTAGTATGACAGGTCGGCGCAACATCGAGGGCCGAAGGGCCTGTACTGCACTGAAATATTCTATGTTCTAATCCTTGGCGCAACTTCATAAGCTGAAGGGACGGTTCTGTGCTGTACCTTTTTATGTTCAGAAATTCGAGATAATCCTCTTAGACCACAGCAATCCCTCAGTACTGACTGTCTGACATTGCTACGTTCCCTCAGTACTGACCCTATGGCATTGGTGCATTCTGTCAGTCGTAACCTCTGACAGTGCAGCACTTCGTCAATACTGATCCTCTGACAATGGAGTGCACATTCAGTCCTGACCTTCTGACAGTGCAGCGCTCCAGCAGTACTGACTCTCCAACAGTGAGGCACTCCCTCATTTCTGACAATCTCTCAGTACTTACTAATTCAAACAGTAGTGCTCATTTAATACTGACCCACTGATAGTGCAGCATTCCCTCATTACTGACCCTCTGACTGTGCAGCATTCCCTCAGTACTGACGCTCTGACAGTGCAGAATTCCCTCAATACTGACCCACTGACAGTGCAGCAATTCCTCAGTACAGACCCTCTGAGAGTGTGGCAATCCCTCAGTACTGAGCCACTGACAGTGCGGCACTCCCTCAGTACGGACCCACTGACTGTGCAGCATACCCTCAGTACTGACCCACTGACAGTGCGGTGCTCCGACACCATTGATCCTCTGACAGTGTGTAACCCCCTCAGTAATAAACGGCTGAAAGTGCAACACTCCCTCAGTACTGACCCACTGACAGTATAGTGATCCCTCAGTACTGACCCTGTGACACTGCAGCACTCCCTAAGTATTGACCCTCCGACAGCGCAGCACTCCCTCAGTACTAACCCTCTGATAGTGCAGTATTACCTTTGTCCTATCCTACTGACAGTGCGGCCCTCACTCAGAACTAAACTCCTGATAGTTCGACCCTCCCTCAGAACTAAAGTCCTGACATTGCGGCCCTCCCTCAGTAGTAAACTCCAGACAGTGCGGCCCTCCCTCAGAACTAAACTCCTGACAATGCGGCCCTCCCTCAGAACTAAACTCCTGGCATTGCGGCCCTCCCTCAGAACTAAACTCCTGACAGTGCGGCCCTCCCTCAGAAGTAAACTCCTGACAGTGCGGCCCTCCCTCAGAACTAAACTCCTGACAGTGCAGACCTCCCTCAGAACTAAACTCCTGACAGTGCAGACCTCCCTCAGAACTAAACCCCTGACATTGCGGCACTCCCTCAGAACTAAACTCCTGACAGTGCGGCCCTCCCTCAGTACTATGCTCCTGACAGGGCTGCCCTCCCTCAGAAGTACACTCCTGACAGAGCAGCCCTACCTCAGAACTAAACTCCTTACAGTGTGGCCCTCCCTCAGTACTAAACACCTGAAAGTGTGGCCCTCCCTCAGGACTAATCTCCTGATAGTGCGGCCCTACCTCAGCAATAAACTTCTGACAGTGCGGCCCTCCCTCTGAACTAAACTCCTGACAGTGCGGCCCTCCTTCAGAACTAAACTCCTGAAAGAGCGGCCCTCCCTCAGAATTAAACTCCTGACAGTGTGGCCCTTCCTCAGAACTAAACTCCTGACAGTGCGGCCCTCAATCATAAGTAAACTCCTGACCGTGCGGCCCTCCCTCAGAACTAAACTCCTAACAGTGCGGCCCTCCCTCAGAACTGCGGGATGTTGGAAAAATAGTGTTACTTCTGCAATTCCATTTACTTATACAAAGTAAATGAACTCACACCACTGTGTAATTGTTTTAGCCAAGAGCTGAGTCAATAAGAATGGAAACTATATGGAGGAAATACATAATTGTTTTTGTATTAGCTAAAATAGTATGCCAGAATGAAACGTGACTGCAAAACAATGATAGATATTACAGGCGAATAGATAAGATGCTGTGAGGGGAGGAAGTTAAGCTAGATATGCCTGTACAAACAGTAGGTATAAACATCTGTTTCCCACTTTTACAGAAACACAGGAACAAACCCCAATTAAAAGGGTCATAAGGATCAGGGGAAGGTACATATGCAGGGTGTAGATAATGATGATGAAAGAATATGCCTAACAATGACCTACAGCGGAATGAGGTCAAACGGCCTTGTGAGGCCAGAAAAAAGCATTTTGTCACAGACAAGGCCGAATAGAGGAAGGGATAAACATGAGTAATGGGTGCCGGTCTCAGGGAAGTGGAAGATGTAAACAGGGGAGGAGCAATGAAAAACAAAAGAAACCAAATTATATAAACGTTGTGTATTAATTGAATTTGGGGTGTGTATGTCCCTTGCCTTATAGCCACTGGACATCACACCTTCTCCGTTTTGTCCTGTCCAGACGTCCCCAACAGCACCCTTCCACCGACACTCTCATTTGTTTGGCAGAACTGGTCCTCACCCTTAACAATTTCTCCTTTGAATCCTCCCACTTCCTCCAGACCAAAGGGGTAGCCATGGGCACACGTATGGGCCCCAGCTATGCCTGTCTCTTTGTTGGCTACGTCGAGCAGTTGATCTTCCATAATTACACCGGCACCACTACCCACCTCTTCCTCCGCTACATTGATGACTGCATTGGTGCCACCTCGTCCTCCCGCGAGGAGGTTGAGCAATTCATCAACTTCACCAACACATTCCACCCTGAGCTTAAATTTACTTGGACCATCTCTGACAACTCCCTCCATTTCCTGGAACTCTCCATCTCCATTCATGACGACCGACTTGACACTGACATTTTTTACAAACCCACCGACTCCCACAGCTACCTGGATTACACCTCTTCCCACCTACCTCTTGCAAAAATGTCATTCCGTATTCCCAATTCCTCCGCCTCCGCCGGATCTGCTCCCAGGAGGACCAGTTCCACCACAGAACACACCAGATGGCCTCCTTCTTTAGAGACCGCAATTTCCCTTCCCACGTGGTTAAAGATGCCCTCCAACGCATCTACATCCCGCACCTCCGCCCTCAGACACCACCCCTCCAACCTTAACAAGGACAGTACGCCCCTGGTGCTCAACTTCCACCCTACAAGCCTCCGCATAAACCAAATCATCCGCCGACATTTCCGCCACCTCCAAACAGACCCCACCACTAGGGATATATTTCCCTCCCCACCCCTTTCCACCTTCCACAAAGACTGTTCCCTCCGTGACTACCTGGTCAGGTCCACGCCCCCCTACAACCCACCCTCCCATCCTGGCACCTTCCTCTGCCACCGCAGGAACTGTAAAACCTGCCCCCACACCTCCTCCCTCACCTCTATCCAAGGCCCTAAAGGAGCCTTCCACAACCATCAAAGTTTTACTTGCACATCCACTAATATCATGTATTGTATCCGTTGCTCCCGATGCGGTCTCCTCTACATAGGGGAGACTGGGCGCCTCCTAGCAGAGCGCCTAGTGATCATCTCCGGGACACCCGCACCAATCAACCACACTGCTCCGTGGCCCAACATTTCAACTTCGCCTCCCACTCTGCCGAGGACATGGAGGTCCTGGGCCTCATTCGCCGCCGCTCCAATACCAGATGCCTGGAGGAAGAACGCCTCATCTTCCGCCTCGGAACACTTCAACCCCAGGGCATCAATGTGGACTTCACCAGTTTCCTCATTTCCCCTTCCCCCACCTCACCCTAGTTCTAAACTTCCAGCTCAGCACTGTCCCCTTTACTTGTCCTGACTTGTCCTACCTCCTTTTCCACCTATCCACTCCACCCTCTCCTCCATGACCTGTCACCTTCATCCCCTCCCCCACTCACCCATTATACTCTATGCTACTTTCTCCCCATCCTCACCATCCTCTAGATTATCTCTCCAGCTCCAGGCTCACTGCCTTTAATCCTGATGAAGGGCTTTTGCCCGAAACGTCGATTTCGAAGCTCCTTGGATGCTGCCTGAACTGCTGTACTCTTCCAGCACCACTAATCCAGAATCACACCCTCTTGCAAGTGTAAAATAAAGGACACTACTGATTTAGATTTTGTCTCGGGCTGCAATTATTAAAGTGTGTGAGCTTTGTTTCTGACAATTGGGTGCTCTCCAGGATATTCTTCCATCGCCGGGGGAATGGCTGACCTTGGACACTGGGAACACGCGTCCCGTTCCCAATTGAGGAGCGGTCTCGTGTCCCGGTTTGGTCCGCTCCCTTGGGCGACTGGTAAGGATCCCACAAGAGAGACATCTGAATCAGACAGTGATAGGAGCTCGACAGAAAATACGGCGAAAAGGGAATGAACCCTGAGGACCTAGTGGCACAGGGTCTTTTGAAAGTACATTTTGTGACAAAGGCATGGTCAGACATACAGAGAAAGATACAGAAGATAGAAGGGTGGAGTGAAAAACCATTAGATGAATTGTTAAGAAAGGCAAAGAAAGTGTTTGGAAACAGAGAGGATGAGAGACAAAAACAGAAGGTGAAAATAATGGTAGCTTCTGTTGATGAGGTAGTTCTGGAAAGAATGGAACCAATAGTGAGCAACCGGAGCGGCGGGTGGCAACATATAGGACAGAGAGGAAGAGGGAGAGGGAGAGGACAAGGCGGATCTTTTGATAGAGGGTTCGGGCGACATGGGCAGAGATGGGGGTCTCCACAAGCAGGATGCTATTATTGCAGAACGATTGGGCATTTTAAGCGGGAGTGTCCTGAACTACAAAGGGAAGAAAGGACAATTCTGCTTATGAATTTTGATGAAGAGTAGGGGTGTCAGGGGTTCCTGCCCTCGGGGGCTCACCAGGAACCCTTGATAAACTTGAAGGTGGGACCCTGTAGGGAAGAGGTAGTCATCGCTGAATTTTAAACCAAAGAAAGTGGGAATGTCGACACGGTCAATTACTGTTTCCGTCGTAAAATGGGAAGGATTTACTGTTCCAGTATTTGAACCAATGATGATAGAAGGTCCTAAGCATTGAGTCACAGGGGAACTGTTGTATATCCCTGATATAGGAAGTAACTTACAAGGGAGAAACTTAATTATCCTCTTCGGACTGGAGATTGGAATTCAGGAAAAAGAATTAGTTGTATAAATAGCAATGTTGACAGAGGATGTGGAGAGAGAGATGGACCCTATTGTATGGGCTCGAGAAGGGAATCGTGGAAAACTACAGATCCCTCCCCTTCTAATAAATTTAAAAAGGAAAGGGGACGTTGTCTGTGAGCGACAATATCCCATTTCCATAGAAGGTAAACGAGGACTGCAGCCAGTAATTGAAGGACTGATTAGAGATGGACTGTTGGAGCCATGTATGTCTCCTTATAATACCCCAATTCTCCCAGTGCGGAAATCTGATGGAACTTATCGATTGGTGCAAGATTTGAGAACATTAAATCGAATAGTACAGATCAGGCACCCAGTGGTGCCAAATCCCTATACATTATTAAGTAAGATCCCTCATGACCACAAATGGTTTAGTGTGATAGATTTGAAGGATGCCTTTTGGGCTTGTCCTTTGGCAGAGGAAAGTAGGAATTTGTTCGCCTTTGAATGGGAAGACCCCAAGACAGGACGGAAACAGCAATAACGGTGGACCGTGCTCCCCCAGGGGTTTACGGAATCCCCGAATTTATTTGGACAGATGTTAGAACAAATATTGGAGAAATTTAGCAGCCCCAAGGGGACTTCCCTGTTGCAGTATGTAGATGACCTCTTAGTAACAGGAAAAAGAAGAGAAAGAGTAGTAGAAGCCACGAACTAATTATTGAATTTCCTGGGTCAGCAGGGACTGCGAGTATCTAAAAACAAACTACAATATGTGGAGCAAGAAGTGAAATACTTGGGACATTTAGTTAGTGAGGGAAAGCGAAAGATAAGCCCGGAACGGATAGAGGGAATAGTGGGGATGCCGCTGCCCAGAACTAAACGGGAGTTACGTAATCTTTTGGGTCTAACGGGATATTGCGGAGTGTGGATTGACTCCTATGCTCAGAAGACTAAGAAATTATATCTCAAACTATTAGAGGAAGAACCAAAGTGTCTAAGTTGGGATGATGAGGAAAAAGAACGAGTTGAGGAACTCAAAAGAGATCTGATCCATGCCCCGTGTTAGCCTTACCTTCTCTAGATAAACCTTTCCAGCTCTTTGTTACTGTAGATAAGGGAGCGCCGTTGGGAGTATTAACCCAGAGGTGGGGAGGAATGAGACAAGCAGTAGCATATCTTTCGAAGCTATTGGATCTAATATCCCGGGGGTGGCCTGAGTGTGTGCAGGCTGTGGCTGCCACTGCACTGTTGGTGGAGGAAAGCAGAAAGCTTACATTTGGAGGAGCCCTAATAGTAAGCACCCCACACCAAGTGAGAACGATCCTAAACCAAAAAGCTGGGCGATGGTTGACAGACTCGCGGATTCTGAAATATGAGGCAATATTAGTAGAAAAGGATGATCTAGTGTTGGTCACGGACAATTGTTTAAACCCAGCTGGCTTTCTTTGGAAAGGGGAAGGAGACTCTCCTCAGAATCCAGGGCACAACTGCCTTGACATTATAGAATACCAAACTAAGGTCCGCATGGACCCGAGAGATGTTCCACTTCATGCAGGGGCTAGAATCTTTATAGACAGATCATCCCGGGTGACTGAAGGGAAAAGACATAATGGGTATGCAGTCGTAGATGGGACAAAAGGTAGTGTGGTGGAGGCAGGAAGGTTGCCAAATGGGTGGTCAGCTCAGACCTGCGAACTCTATGCATTGGAAAGAGCCCTGAGGGCATTATAAAATAAAGAGGGAACAGTATACACTGACTCTAAATATGCATTTGGTGTTGTGCACACTTTCGGAAAGATATGGCAGGAAAGAGAACTGATCAATAGCCGAGGCAAGGAATTAGTACATGAGGAGTTAATGAAACGGGTCTTACTCCCCCGAGAAATAGCCGTAGTGCACATAAATGGTCATCAGAAAGGAAATGAACCAGAAGTTAGGGGAAATAGATTAGCCGATGAAGTGGCTCGGGAAGCCGCCCTGAACCCACAAGAAGTGGTGATTCATTCGCTAATACCTACTGTCCCAGGTCCTCGGAAAGCTCCTATATTTACTGAAAGCGAAGAAAAAGAATTGAGAGATTTAGGGGCTGTAAAAAAACAGATGGGCATTGGATGTTACCTGATGGAAGGGAAATGTGATAAAAAATGATGATGCGAAAGATTATGGCCGTCCTACACCAAGGCAGTCATTGGGGAGTACAAGCAATGTGTGATTTAGATCTTAGGGAATATGGATGTAAAGGAATATATACAATTGCTAAACAAATATGTGAGAGATGTGTAATATGCAGAAAGGCAAATAAGAAAGTCTTGAGAAAACAGACCCCAGGAAGAAGAGACCCAGGATTGAGACCCTTCCAGAGTATACAAGTAGATTATACTGAACTACCCAGAGTAGGAAAACTAAAATATATGTTGGTCATAGTAGATCATTTATCCGGTTGTGTTGAGGCATACCCCCTAGCTACTGCCACTGCGAGTGGGGTGTCTAAAACAATATTGCAGCATGTATTTCGCCGATATGGGCTAGTGAACCGGATAGATTTCGACCAAGGAACCCATTTTACCTCTAAAGTGTTACAGGGGGTAATGAAAGGGTTGGGAATTTCCTAGGAGTTCCATACTCCATGGCACCCGCCATCATCGGGAAGGGTTTGGAGAATGAACCGAACACTCAAACGACAGCTCTCTAAATTGATAGTAGAAACCAGACTCCCTTGGACTAAATGTTGACCTATAGCTCTCTTGCGAGTACGAACAGCCCCAAGGAAAGATTTGGGACTACCCCCTATGAAATCTTATTTGGATTACCTTTATGGGAACGAATGGAGAATTGCCAATTCCTGAAACTAAAGATTTGTTTTTAAAGATGTATATACTGGGCTTGTCCTCCTCTTTGTCTTTCCTCAGGAAACAGGGTTTATTGGCACAGACTCCACCCCTTGAATTCGCCGTTCATCCCACCCGGGCGGGCGAATGGATCTTCGTAAAATCATGGACATAGACTAAATTGCAGCTGGACTGGGAAGGGCCGTACCAGGCTCTTTTGACTACGGCAATAAGGATGGCGGAGAAAGGCTGGACTCATTACACTTGGATCAAAGGGCCAGTGGACCCTCCAGTTGAGTAAGAAGTCTGGACAGCCGAATCAACGCAAGACCCGCTGAAACTCAGACGAAAGAGACTTTGAGTAACTGATTATTCAGTGGCGATGCGAGTGCGGGATTATTTATGTAAGATTGTATGTTAAGTCTTTTTGTGCATCAGCATGATGATTAGAATACTGGGAATGCTTAGAGTTATGATTCTAACCCTCTTAGTTTTGGGATTTTGTCAAATATCATTTTGATATGTATTATTAACGGTTCCTGAGTCTGATAATCCACAAGTAATAGACGCTGATGCATGCAGCTTAGTAAATTGTGGGGATGTAGATAACCAGAGACAGTACTGCGGCTCTGAGATACATCTTAAGTCCTATGGGGATGGCCTCGGGATGGTACTTGGTATAATGGTCTCGTCACAGTACACTGGGCCCCCTTCCGACCAGCTCGCGATTGTCCCGATAAAAAGTGTAACCCAATATACCTAACAATAAGAAAAACCACATGGCACGAAGCAATTCGGGGGGTGGGGGCACCTATGAGATACAATTAAGTGAAACATTTGGGATAGAAATGAAAGCAAATGGGAAGGATTTCTTGGGCTGTTGTTTTCGAATTAGCGTAGGACAGGGAAAACGAGTAGAACTACTTGGTAATAAGATACAACATTTCACCCCTCCCGTTGATCCAAAAGTATTAAACGTTGTCGAGGTAAAGGACTTGAAACAGACTATCGAAATAGAAACTGGGTACGGGGATGCAAATGCCTAGTTGAATGGGTAAAGTATACTGTAAAAAAGTCTGAACAAGAGCAATTGCTATGCATGTGCCTCCGGTAGGCCAGTGGCCCAGGTGGATCCCTTTCTGTTCGGGTGGAAGCGAGACAGGAAGGGCATGAAATATATGATAGCCCTGTACCAGGATGAGACTGTATGGAATAATAGGATTTGTACCTCCCTATCTCTGATGTTCCCTCCCTTGGAGAAGAAAGTTGCAAAAGTCCACCCCGCACATTTCCACCGCATTAGAAATCACATGTCGTGTGTACGTAGATGAAGTACAAGTCGGTCGAGAGATTTGGGGGAGCTGAAATTATGTACAGAGATTAAAAATGTTACCGAAACGGAGAAGGGAGGGAACTACTCAGCACTAAAGGTTCCCCGAGCGGCAATATATTGAGACCCACGCTACATCCGGATTGGAGACGGATATGTGCAATTGTACAATTGGCAATTCCATTTACCCTGGAAGGAAAAGATAGTAGGGACAAAGGGAAGGGGTAAGAGATTACTGTTAGACATTTCTTTCGATGACAGGATTTATCTCGATTCGGTAGGAGTCCCTCGGGGGGTACCTGATGAATTCAAGGCTCATAACCAGATTGTAGCAGCCTTTGAGTCGGCTCTCTTTTGGTGGGTAACAATTAATAAAAATGTAGATTGGATAAATTATATTTTCTATAATCAACAGCGATTTAAAAATTATACAAGAGATGCGGTTAAAGGAATATCAGAACTGCTTGATGCGACAAGTAGGATGGCATGGGAAAACAGAATGGCCCTTGATAAGATTTTAGCAGAAAAAGGGTGTGTGTGTGTGATGTTATGAGGAAGCTGTTGTACCTTTATTCCTAATAACACTGCACCTGATGGTTCAATTACTCGGGCCTTAAGGGAAGTGACTACCTTAGCAGAGGAACTGGCTGAGAATTCAGGAGTAGACACATCTCTCACGGGATTGCTTGAATCATGGTTTGGAAAATGGCAGGGGGTGGTGGTTTCTAACCTTACTTCCCTGATAGTAGTAGTGGGGGTATTGGTGGCCTTTCGTTGTTGTATCATACCCTGTATACGAGGGCTCACCCAAAGATTGATTGAGACAGCCTTGATGAAACAGATGCCCCTAAAAGAGAATCAGGCAGAGGAACTTTATCGACGAAGTAATGAGGGGATGAGTGAGACCAGGATGGATGAAATCTCTGGAATGATGCTTGCGAATTTCCGGGGTAATGCTCACAAGAATAATTGCAGAAGATAACAAATGGTAATTAAAGAAAGAAGGGGAAATTGTGGGATGTGGGATAAATAGTGTTACTTCTGCAATTCCATTTACTTATACAAAGTAAATGAACTCACACCACTGTGTAATTGTTTTAGGCAAGAGCTGAGTCAACAAGAACGGAAATTATGTGGAGAAAATACATAATTGTTTTTGTATTAGCTAAAATTGTATGCCAGAATGAAACGTGACTGCAAAACAATGGTAGACATTACAGGCGAATAGATAAGATGCTGTGAGGGGAGGAAGTTAAGCTTGATATGCCTGTACAAACAGTAGGTATAAACATAAGTTTCCCACTTTTACAGAAACACAGGAACAAACCCCTTTTAAAAGGGTTATAAGGATCAGGGGAAGGTACAGATGGAGGGAGTAGATAGTGATGAAGAAAGAATATGCCTAACAATGACCTCCAGCGGGATGAGGTCAAACGGCCTTGTGAGGCCAGATATAAGAATTTTGTCACAGGCAAGGCTGGATAGGGCAAGAGATAAACATGAGTAATGAGTGCCGGTCTTAGGGAAGTGGAAGATGTAAACAGGGGAGGAGCAATGAAAAACAAAAGAAACCAAATTATATAAATGTTGTGTATTAATTGAATTTGGGGTGTGTATGTCCCTTGCAAGAGAGTGTGATGTCACTGGGCATCACACCCTCTTGCAAGTGTAAAAAAAGGACACTACTGATTCAGATTTTGTCTCAGACTGCAATTATTGAAGTGTGTGAGCTTTGTTTCTCACACTACTGACATTCGTCCAGCCCTGAAACTGGCAGCCGCTCAATGCACTATCTTGCTCTTTCGAGTAGATCGATGTTGTCCGGGGTCATTAGCATGATAGAAAATGTTTGGAGAGAAAGTAACAAAAGAGAAGCTGAGTATAAAGTTGGAAGTCAGGAAATATTCATTAAAAACAAGTGTGCAGAGCGGCACAGGGAGATGGACATCGAACAAGATGTGTCACTGGTCCCGAGGACTTAACTCTGTTTGGTTTCCAATCTCCTCCCAGACCTGCTGAGATTTTACAGCAATGTCTTTTGTTGGTACATATACAGAAGATGGGACAGTGATCCTGGACTGATCCACTCACTCTGCTCTGTGGATATTTGACTTCCCTGTTCAATCAAATCACTTCTGTCCCACAGTGAAACCTCACAATCCTGCTCCACCCCAACTCCCGTTACTGACAATAAACTGTTCATTACCTAAACCCACATTTGCACCACAACAAAATCATTTTCCTTGTGCATTGGGAAACTTTTCGGAAGAGTTCTCTTCGCTTTCCATCAGAACATCCTGAATGAGTTAATTTTGGTTCAGAACCATCTAACATGGAACCCTCACTGTCAGTCCCCCCAACAAGTGGCCATTCCCATTCAGTGTCTCTGAGCATATTGGGTGTTGTACGGCTGGAGTGGAACATCACGTTCGGAAAGGGTTACTGATAGACTTATCTCTGGCACTTCCAGTAAATTGGTAATAGATTTCTCTCAGAAAGCGACGTGTGATCAAAAACAGGGGAACCGACGTGGCAACATAAATAGCACTCTGTTGTCATACTGCAAGTGGAATGGAGAGCAAGGATCGTATTAACGAGGAAAAGCGCCCACCGTGGGGCATGACCCCGCGACCCTCTAGCCAACCCAGGGGCACAGTGGCTTAGTTGGCCATTTCATACTGAGCATAATTCACGTGGCAGTGCACTCCCAATCACAAATAACATCATTCACACCTTTCACTCCTCACTGTTATTCCTTCAGAAAATTACAATTTATTTAGCACTTGTAGCGGGATTTACTGTTCAATATTGATACATTATTTTTTTTTACCCTCATGTTTACATCGGAGATGTGATTCTGTCAGTCTGCAGACGGCAAATCAATCAGAAAATTACCTAAGGGCACGCAATCATTTCTGATTAGAATTGTTGGACACCCAGTCTGCCTGTAGAGACACAGTCCTCACAATCAACACTTTCTTTGTTTTTCCTGCCTACAACTTTTATCATTTGTCATTTTCAAGACAGAAGTTTTGATGAAAATCCTTTCGATGAACAGGAGCAAACTTCCAATTTTCTGAAGCTGTTTGCAAACAAGACTGGATTGTTTGCTCCTTTCACACGGGAAGTGCCGTTGCTGAGGAAGGGGTTTCTCTGAGTGTGTCCCAGGGCTGAGCAGGAAGCCGCTGATTGAAGCTGTCGTGGCTGCTTTCTGCTGCAGGGAAGGTTTGCAGATAGTGTTGTCGCAGTCTGCTGCGAGTTCCCGTCTGACGCGGATTCGGGGTGAAGGTTTAGTGATTACAATGTCGGTACGTGATCGGTCTCAATGATTGATCTGAAATAATTGAAGCTCTGTGTCTGGGTGAGCTCGAGCCACCAACATTTCAGCCAAATGCGCTGACCATTTCAGACACAGAACGTGGCAGCAAAATCGGCCCTCTATGTATCCGAAAGCGGTCTGTTCGAATGGATTTGAGGAGGTTTTGGACAGGAGGAGCACTCACTGTTTTCACAGGTAGTCAATACGTTTCTCGCTTTTATCACCGAAAGCACCAGAGGCCTTCGGTGCCACACACATACTGAAATGAATAATATGAGTGCCTGTGTTTGCGGCTCCTAAGGCCTCTGGTCATTTCGGTGAGAAAAGCAAGAAAATTGCTGACGTGTATGTCATGAACCGCTCACATAAATGGCAGAGAGACAATTCCAAAAGGTGCTTCCAAACATCCTGGACATTTAGCGCATTGTCAATTCCCAGAAATTGCTCAAGTAACAGAAAACAAAACAAAACAACAATGAACCATGAAAAGTGAAGATTTCAAATTCCATTCTTCATTAAATTCGGTCAACAATGGTGCCTCCATCTGATCGAGACAGCCAATAACCAGCCTCCCTCATCAATGCAGTAATGAAGGAAATTAGAGAAGTAAAGCAACGTTTTATAACGCGATTGCCCACCGTTTCGCCACAGCAACAAAAAACAGCGAGCAGATTCAACGCAGCATCTGGCTTCACAACAGCGTGAAAGAACGAACTCCATTCACTTTCATGGAAAAAGGTGTACAACGCAAATAGTCTGGAATATGAACACCCAGCACAGGCTGCTTGGGTCCCCTTAACTGCGGCTGCCGTGACTTCCATATGAAAAGAGTGTGTTGGTGGCTGTCCATATGACAGTGACCGGTGTTGCCCTCGCTCTAACGACCATCCTTGATAGTGTAGGGCTTGGTATCCTCACTTTGCACGCGGGAGTTGAGGGTGCAATTCTCTGCGGCAAAAAATCATAGAGTTTTGGAGCAAAAAGATGTGAAGCTCCGGTCCTCGGAGTTGTTGTTGGAATTTTCAGCGGAGCTGTGAAAAAGGTTTCCAGCCTTTCCTCCCCTTTCTCGATGACATTCTCAGCGCTGCTGAAGCTCCTGTGAAACGCTGCGGTCCTGTGAGTGTTATGAATTGAATTAGTTTCAATCAATCGTTTCCGCTTCCGATAGTTGGGGTTTGAGAACACAAGACCCAATACCCATCAAGTGCAGGACAAAGTATTTGACGAGATTCCACCAAGGGACTGCACGAAACAATATATAGGAGAAAGAGGCTGACAACGTGCGAGCTGCATTCATAAAGTTCATCTAGCCCGTAAATGCCACGGACAGCTGTTCCTCATATCGATATGCAGGACACTGAGTATCTCTGATCCCGGGAGTTGGAACTGGGATGAAATGACCGTTTTCAGCACTGGTTACTTCCTTGTGTGAAGTATTTCCTGATGGAACACATGTAAAAGTCTATTGCTCATTGAGAAATACATACAAAATAGTAGCCCAGAGCAGTATTTCTGTTGTGTTTCTGGTGCTGCTCTTGACATGCCCTACAACACTGTACTTATTCTGTGCTTTCTGAAGATTAAGTGAGTGCTTCTATGATCGTATTGTGGGCAGTAATCTGCGTTTTAACTTCAATAACGCGCGTGTGAAGCCTAGATCCACCAATGTCTTTTTTGTCTTTCTCTTTTCATGTGTAATTACAACACAGTAAAGAATCAATTAATATTGGAAGATGACATTCCGAGGATTGCGAAATGCCGAGATTTTATTGATATTTACGCAATGATTAGAGATTGCCTTGATTCAGGAAATAAGGATGTAAAATGTATTTTGTGTCGAGATAAGGAACAATGAGAAAAGAAGTTAGTAGCAGGTGTACTTGACAAGCCCACTCGCAGTAACCAGAGTGAGAAATAAGGTGTACAAGGAAAAGTACAGTGTGTGAGTGCTAAAAGATGGCAGTAATCATGGGTGATCTTTATTTCCCCTCTCTCACTCCCGGTTCTTTTGTTAAGAATGTTTGGAGAACAATAATCAATAAAATATGTATGGCCCATAGATCAAGACAAGCCATATCTTGGTCACCGATTACTTTACAGGCGACTTAGTTTCCGTCTTTTCTTGGAAACCATCTGAACTACACTTTTTTTGGGTTTCTTTCCATATTAATATTAGCTGTCTTTTGATTATTCCTAACAAAGTGCATGACCTCACACTCACAACATGAAACTGCAAGATTTCTCCACTCACTCATACTATCGATATATTTTTGCAGATTTGCACGTCCTCATCAAAATAAGCCCGCTCATTGATTGCGTATCGGCAGCAGAACTAGACACATGTCACTCTGTCACTTCCTTCAAGTCATTAAGATAGATAAATCATTGAAGCCCGATGACTGACCATTCTGGATTTCACTAATTATATGTTTTCAACTTGAAAACTGTTCAATAATCCCAATTCGGTGACTTCTTGTGAGTAGACAGTGGACAGTTAATGCTGATTTCTGACCTAACACCGTGAACTCTCTCAGTGTGCAATGATCTATTATATGGCTCCTAATTGAGTATTTGACAGAAATTCGAACGGACTATACCGAACAGCTCCCTTGATCAGCTCTGCTGGTCATGTTAGCAAAGAAATCTGGCAAATTGGCAAGTGTGATTTTCCTTTCAATAAATAATGTTGAATCAGTTTGAGTGCAAATATCTCTTCCTAACGTTGTGTTTTTACTCATTTTAAATAGTGTCTAGCATTTTCCAAATGACAGCAAAGATAGAAGCAATTTAGCCCATCAAGTCAGCGACAGCTTTCAATGATATCTCGGCTGATTTGTACAATCCCCAACTCTACTTTTCAGCCTTATCTCCGTGGCCCTTGATGCGGGCTGACTATATAACTGTCTATCTCAGCCTTGAATGTACCCATTCTTGACAGATCTCTGTTGGATGCATTTCCACAGACTTGCTATCCTCCGAAAGAGAGAATATTTTCCTCACACCTGTCTTACATGTTTGACCCCATCCGCTGTGATAATGCCCACTGGTCCCACATCTTCCCAGGTGTAAATCAGAGCAGAAGAAACACCGGAAGATCGGTCTTCACTATGCAGAACCAACTGTGAGTATTTGAAACATTTTCATATCTTGACCTCAGATGACACAAACAGACATGAATTGCACATTAGATTTGCCAAAAGCGAATCTTCTTCAAGATCACATAGAATCATAGAGTCATAGAGATGCACATCATGGAAACAGACACTTCAGTCCACCCCGTCCATGCTGACCAGATATCCCAACCCAATCTACTCACACCTGCCAGCACCCGGCCCACATCCCTCCAAACCATTTCCATTCATTTGCCCATCAAAATGCCTCTTAAATGTTGCTATTGTACCGGCCTCCACCACATTCTCTGGCAGCTCATTCCATTCACGTACCATCCTCTGCGTGAAAACATTGCTCCATAGGTCTCTTTTATATCTTCCACCTCTAACCCTAAACCCATGCCCTCTAGTTATGGACTCCCCGACCCCAGAAAAAAGACTTTGTCGATGAATCCTATCCATGCCCCTCATAATTTTGTAAACCTCGAGAAGGTCACCCCTCAGCCTCCGACGCAGCAGGGAAAATAGCCCCAGCCTGATCAGCCTCTCCCTGCAGCTCAGATCCTCCAACCCTGGTAACATACTTGTAAATCTATTCTGAACTCTTTCAATCTTCACAACATCTTTCCGATAGGAAGATGAACAAAATTGCACGCAATATTCCAACATTGGCTTAAACAATGTCCTTTATAGCCGCAACATGACCTCCCAAATCCTGTACTCAGTACTATGTCCAATAAAGGAAAGCATGCCAGACGCCTTGTTCACTATTCCACCTACCTGCGACTCCACTTTCAAGGAGCTACGAACCTGCATTCGAAGGTCTCCTTGTTTACGACACTCTATAGGATCTTACCATTCATGGCATAAGTCCTGCTAAGATTTGCTTTCCCAAAATACAGCACCTCGCATTTAACTCAATTAAATTCCTTATGCTACTTCTCAGCCAATTGACCCATCTGGTACAGATCCTGTTGTAATCTGAGGTAACCCTTAGTAACTCAGCTGGCGATGAAAGCACTGGACCAATACAACAACGTTTTTATTTTTTCGATCCATTGTTATGTTTTTTTGAATCTCTCTGCACATGAAAATGGATCCTTCCCATCCACTTTAATGGATTAAATTCCCTCCAGTGTGGCCCCCTTCGGCCCTACCAGTCCACACCGACCCTCTGAAGATTAACACACCCAGACTCATTTCCCTGTGAGTAATGTACCAAACACTATGGGCAATTTACCACTGCAAATTCACCTGACGAGCACATGTTTGGACTGTGAAAGGAAACCCACGCAGACAGGGGGAGAATGTACAAACAGCACACAGACAGTGGCCCGACGTTGGAAGCAAACCTGGGACCATGGTGATGCGAGGCAGCAGTGCTAACTGCTGTGCCACAATTAGCTCTCATCAACGCGTGTAATTCAACTTGATCTCCCAGCATCCGACTCCGTTCTGAACCAAGAGAGGAGGACAGCGAATGCTGGGGTCAGGCTGCGGACTGGGAAAGCCAAATACTGGTGTTTCAGGTTGAAAAAATTCATTTCATGAGATGTATTAAGCACAGGAGGTAAATGTGTAGACAGGTCCGAGTGGGAAAGGTGATGGGTTAGATATCCATTGGGACTTCCCCATGCAGTTTCGAATTCTGCCGACTACGTTTTCAATGATTATGAAAGGACGATTTCGCGCTCAAACTTGAAAAAAGAATAATCTCAACAAACCATGCCAGTTGTTCGATTTGATTTTGTATCCTCGAGTTCTTAATCAGAACTGTGCCACGATCAAAACCTTGACCATTTCTCTTCCCACGGATACTGCTGGACGCATCGAATCTCTGCAGTATTCTCTCAATGAACTGTTCAAAAGTGCAACTTTACATTCGATTCCGTTAATCACAGTCCTCTATGTACTGACCCTGGACGGTGGCAAGTTTTCTTCCTGTTCGTCAAAGCGCCCATCCACACCGCTTCCTCCCACATCATTATAAACAGCCGTAGGAAATCTCTGGTTCACCTTCTTCGCCTCTTACCAGCCTCTGGACTCTCTCCTCATAAACGGAATTCTCATCCCCGGACATGGTGCAAGACCGAGAATAGTGAAGAGATTTTGGGGAAATATTGACATTTGAGAGCGGAACAATGTTAAGGAGGCAAAAAATGGAAACCAGTCTCCAGCTTTGTGGATCTTCAGAAACTTTTGTGAAGTGGAATCGGAGGGGAATGAGCAAGGGTGAACTGTCGGACTGAGCAGAAACTGTCAAGACACCTTTCCCCTCTTTAAGGGGACGGGACATTAACTCTGATGTTCTCGGGACATTAACTGATCTGAGACATTGAAAGTTTTCTCATTTTTGTATATGAGGACTCCAAGACATTGAAAAATCTCGGGCCAACCAAAAACTGAGTGGCTGGAAGCCAGACTGTCCCGATTGTGGGAGAGAGACTTCCCAGTGACATGGGTACGCCTGCAGTGAGTGGGAACAGACTGTTCCTATGTCTCCATAATGAGCGTCCCAGACTCCAATTTGGAAAAATACATCTGATAGAGGACAGTTGTCATGCTGGGAAGGCAGACTGAAGTTGAGATTCAGTAACCGCGTACTTTGGAGGATCGTGTAATGTGCTGGATTGCACATGTCAGCGCATTAGTCTGCTGAATGAAAGATAGCTGATTCAAGAGCCCCCAGGGCGACAGCGATTGCTGCCCTTAATGCATCTGTTTGCTTTGCTGCACTGTTTCAATTTCTACTGAGGTCAAAAGGTATTCTCCAAGTGGAAACACTATCGTGTGACGAAACACAATGACATTTCCGCATTGCTGTCAAGATTAATGTCAAGAACTGTGACTTGTGGGAATCTGAAACCAAAAAGAAACTGCTGCAGAAACGAGCCAATTTGGGAGTACCTGTGGGAGAACACACAGCGCTGATGACGTTCTGAAACATTGCCTCTTATTGTCTCTCCAGAAATGCTGCTAGACCTGCTGAGGGTTTCTTGCAAGTTCTGTTTTTATTTTAACTGAATTCCCATTTCATCCATCAGGATGATGCAGCCAGCCTCACCCGCACCGAAATTTTACACGTTTGGAAGCTGTGAAATGATTGGATTCAAACAAACCCAATAATGATTTACTCTTCCTCATCTCCACGTGGAAAGATACTTGCAAAGTGAATTGCACAGTGTCGTCCTGGAGGAGTGGTTAAGGCAATGGAATTGAAATTCATATGGCTTACACCATGCAGCCTCGAATCCTACTGATGGAGATGGAGAAATGCCAATAATTGAGAAGGGAAATTGCTCCCTGACTTCGACTTGAATAGTCAGCTTAAAAACAAAAATGGGCAAATTGGGCATGGTGTGAATCTGCAACCCACTGCCTGTCAGGGTGCAGCAAGCAGCAATTTCTAGAGAAATTTGAGACGCATTGATATGTACACTTCTACCACCAACTGCGTTTGAAGCTGTTAGCCAACTGTTGGAAAATGAGACGAGAACAGTCAGGGACTTGTGTTCGACTGGTGCAAACTTGTTCAGCTGAAGTGCATTTTCTGTGCTTCAGAAATCTTTGACATGCTGAGGTGAGGTGGTCGGAGAACTGGCAGATGAGAGCACGTTAAACTGGTCTCATCCTGACATCTCTTCTGCTCTCGGGGGATTTGTCTGTCTGTCCACCTGTGTGGATGAAAATGAGGATGATTTCCTCAGGGCGATTACCATACGGTCTGACCAGTCAAAGTTCAGTCCTATGATTGTGTCATTTAAAGCACAGGGAGTATCTCATTGAAATTTACCCTGGAAACATCAGAACATGCAAGGTTAAGTGCCTCATGCTGGAAACTGGGACTAGAGGAGATGAATATCTGGTCTCCCGCACTGCAGATAGGCGGAAAGGCCTTTTCCACGCTGAAAGAAATGGAAGAAAGAAGGAAATTGATGTGCAGCTTAAATGATCACAAATGAAAAAATAAAAGGGGATTCATTAAGAAACATGCAGCACCATATTTCAATTTCCCTGGAAGTCTAGTGGTAAGGATTCAGTACTCTTACTGCTGTGGCAACGGGAGATTTCCTCTGACCGGTTATCTTGTTGACAGCCTTCCCAAAGCAGGGAATGTTGTATGGTGCTGGCAATTGATGGAGTTTTGTCACAAACAGTATTCAGACTAGCGTAAAACAAATAAGTGCGAATCCTGGAAATCTGAATCAACAACAGGAATTGACAGACAAGTTCAGCGGCCTGACAGCACCCGTGGAGACAAAAAGATTTAATTTTTCATATCGACCGAATCAGGTTACTTGTGCATTTTATTGTTTTAATTCCAGGGTAATTGCCAGTTTCAATTCACGAATCAGTATACATATCAGAATCTCTCATTAGCTGACATACGTCATCTGCAAAATGAAAAATGTCATATCGGCTGTAATGCTGTTGCTGTTCTCCTGAGTTGGTGAAATGCTGGCCTTACTCATTACCTTTATCTTGTCCTTTCTGTCCATGAGCAACAACGTTGAATGGAGAGCTTCTGTTTTCAGTGTCTACCTTCGTATGCTTATCTATTTGTCTCCCTTTGTCTCTCTCTACCATCTCACTCTCTTCTACATTCTCCCACTCTCTGTCTTTCAATATCCCTCAATTTCTATTCCTACTCTTGGAAAAGTCTGAAATTCGGCGACAGTTTGAGAGTATACCTGTTTCGTGGCTTTCTCCACCTACCCCCCCCAACCCGCCCCATCGCCAACCCACCCCGGCCAGAGTGTGTAGAACTGGGCTCACAGTCTCCAGGTGATATCTCTGTCACTTAGGTCTGCGGTCAGGCGACATTTCTTCACTAAAAATATGACCATTTACAATTGTAATTAGAATTCCTAACCGACCAGAAGAAAAACAGTTTCTCTCCAATTATAGGATTTCAATGACGTCATTGCAGTTTGCCTAAAATTAATGAATGGTGACAGCAGACAATGAGAGCTGTCATCTCGCAATGGATGCTTTATTACCACAACATTTCCTGGCAAGTCTGCAGTGTCTCCTGCCTCACTTCATTATTTAAAAAAAAACTTGCTCTGACAGCTGGAGACTAAAAGTAGAAGAGATGGTGAAATCATTGTTGAACACTGTAAAGAATCTCGGCGTTGAATTCGCAGGATAGAACATTGACGAATGGGTCCACAGCAGGCGGCAGGGCTTGGTATCACGAAATTACAACGGGCTGAGCTCAAACACAAGAAACATGCTGAGCCATCACTGTCGCGATATTGGATCAACAACACGGCTTTTACAATAAGATTATGCAATGAACTTTCAATGTACGGAACATTTCAGAGCATTTGACACCATACTCGTCTGGTTATTACCAGATGCTTTAACTGACAAAGCCACATACGGTGTTCTTCAAATCCGTTTGTGCATAAAATTAACCATTTGATCACAGTAACTCGGTCTTCCTTGCAATACTAAAGCTGCTCGATGAGAATATATATCAACCTGCGCTTATGCAGAAAAGAACAGTTCACAGCTGGTCTTCCTTCACTGAAAATGCACCGAAAGAGGCAATCTCTTCTTGCTTTGCTTTCAAACTATTGCCTTCACCTCTGTAATCTGACAGGATAAAGAGGATGCGTTCATCCTTCGGGGCCTATAAAACGCGTGAATATGCACAGAGGGAATCTTATACCAAAAGATCAGGATAATTGTGGTGAATTTACCACGAGTGGTGTGTGAGTCGGTGTTAACAGTGGGTAGTAAGGGCTAACCCATTAGCACTGACGTTGAGCCTTGCACCAACAACCCCTCACTCACTTCTTGTCTCACATCTCCCAGTCATCATTGACTTTCAGTTTATCCTACTCCCCCTTCGAAACTTCTCACTTGTTCCCGAGTACTTTCGGATTTCCACTTCGAAATTGCAGCCGTTTGAAACGAATTTCTGGAGTATTAACGTCACTCTTTGGGATCAGCTTCACTGCCCATCCATAATTACTCCAGAGCTTGCGATCGTAAGTTACTTTACAGAATCGTGGAAGTACTCAGCACAGAGATGCATCCATGATGTCGCGAGGGAGGGAGTTCCCAGAATTAAAACAAACGACATTGAAGGAACAGTGAGATAGTTTCAGCTGAGAAAGGCGAGATCCTTAGAGGCGATTTGTGGTGACAGGTGTCTCGTGTATCTGCCGCAATGATCCTTCTAGTTGGAGGCAATCAATCACTGGATTGATTCTGGCAGATCCGCGTCTGTGCTCTGTGTGGAAGCAGGAAATAGTTTTCATTCAGATAAACCAAAAGAAGAGAAATAAATCTTTATTTCCTGAGTGCGAATTGGATCCAGGTCTGTGCGATTCAAACTCAGACTCTGAAGCAGGGATTCCACTGATGCTGACAATAACCCTTGAACTAACCTGTCCAAACTTTTGTGCCTATTTTCTTTCTCCCCACATTTAGGAACACCAGTCCTTGCCGTGTGTGGTGAAGGAGCGAACTACTCCCTCGCAGATACACAATTGGAGCCAGAGACCCATATATCTGTCCCACAGCGGGCATTGCTTTGCTCCGAACAGACAGGGTTTGCTGTGTGGGACTGAAACTGTGTTCAATCACACACAGACGCGGTGTTACAGCTGCCAGCAGATGTGGAGAAGGTTGGGGCGGATTCAGAAACATTCTGGGGAATAAACTGGACCCGGAATTCAGGGGAGCTTAGTGTCACAGACAGAAGTCTGGAGAATTGGGTCGGGAAAGATATCAGCCATGATCGAATGGTCGGGCAAACTAGATGGGCTGAAAGCTCTAACTGTCCACCGATGCCTTCTGATCCCTGGCCATTCAGAATCTAAGGAAATAGAAAGAGAGTTATTTTTTTCAGTTCGAAGTCCTCCGGTCATAACTGGGTGAGGTGAGAGATGGAACACGTCTGATGTAAGTTTAGAGACTGAGAAAATGTTTGGAGACGAAGTAAAAAAAAGAGGATCTGAATATAAAGTTGGAAGTCAGGAGATATTCAATGAAAAGGAAGTGTGTGTAAGGCAGAGGGAGATGGACATGGAGAAAGAAGTGTCACTGGTCTTGAAGTCTTAACTCTATTTTCCTTTGCAAGGTTCTACCAGACCTGCTGAGATATCCCCCCAATTTCTTTTGTTGGTACTGAAACAGAAGATGGGAGTGAGTTCCTGGAACCACCAGCTCTCTGTTCTGTGGGCGTTTGAATTCCCCGGTTCGACCAGATCACATCACAGCCACACGAAAACCTCACTATTCCTGCACCACCCCACCCCTGTTACTGACAATAAACTGTTCATTACGTAAACCCACGTGCACGCAACACCATCATTTTCTGAGTGAATTGGGAAAAGTTTAGGGAGAGTTCCATTCGGTTTCATTCAGAGCATTCGAAATCAGTTACTTTTGTTTCAGCACTATTTGACATGGAGCCGTCACTCTCAATCCCCCGAGCATGTGGCCATTCGCATTCCACGGCTCTGGATATTTTGGTTGGTGCATGGTTGGAATGGAACCTCACGTTTTGAAAGGGACATTGTTTATCGTATATTCGGCTGAACTGATAAACGTGTCTCTGGCACCTCCGGTACAGTGGAAACAATTTTCACTTAGAAACCAACACATGATCAAAAACAGTGGTAACAATGTGTCAACAAAATTTGCAACAGCGAGCGAATGCGCTCTTGTGTGGGGTTGCAACATTGCAAATTGAATGGAGAGCTGTGAACCTATTAACAGATAAAAGTTCCTCTACATGAAACTGCATCTGCCAAGACTTCTCCACTCACTCATTCTATTGATATCTGTTTGCAAACTTCCACATCCTTATCACAATATGCTCACCCACCTATTGTGTATCGGCAGCATTTCACTCTGCCACTTCCTCCAAGTCATTCAGTCAGATAAAACATTAAATCCGATGACCGAACAATCTGGATTTCACTAAATATATCTTTCCAACTTGAAAACTGCTCATTAATCTCGATTCGGTGATTTATGTTAAATAGACAATGGACAGACAATGCTGCTTTCTTATCCAACACCGAGAAATGTTTTCTTGTGCAATGGACTTTTACATAGCCCCTTATCGATTGCTTGCTAAAATTCAAATGAACTTTACTGAGCATCATCCTTCACCAAGTCTGCAGGTCATGTTACCAAAGAAATCAGTCAGATTGTCATCGTGTGATTTTCCTTTCAAAAATGAAGTTGACTCAGTTTGACTGTAATCATCTCTTCTAAACTGTCTGCTTTTCTTAATTTGCAATTTCACATTTTCGAAATGACAACAAAGACATGAGAGCAGATGGAAGCAATTTAACTCATCAAGTCAGCTACAAGTTTCAATGAGCTCACGGCTGATTTGATTAATCCTCAACTCCCCTTTCGGCCTCATCTCTGTGGCCCTAGATTCCCGAAGTGACCAAATTTCTATCTTTCTCAGCCTTGCATCTATGCAGCCTTGACAACCCTCTGTTGCAAACACTTCACAGATTTGCTACCCTCTGAAAGAGAAAATATCCCCCACACCTAAGTCTTACATAATTGGCCCCTTCCGCTGTGAGGAGGCCTTCTGGTGCCACATTATCCCAGGTGTATATCAGAGCAGAAAAAAACCCTCAAGGTCCGTCTCCACTGTCCTGTGCCAGCTCTGAGTGTTTGCAGCATTGTCTTTTTTGACTTTTGAATGAACAAATAGAGCCGAATCTTCTTCAACAACACTTCATTGGCTGTAATTTCGCTGGCAGTGTGGTGCGCTAGAAAGTCGAGTGCTTGATCACAAATATATCACTCTCAACATGTTATCTCTGTTTCTCTATCCACAGTTACCGCTAGATCCGTCGGTTTTCTGCAGTATTCTGCGAAATTACTGTGCACAAGTGCTGCATTTCATTAAATTCCTTCAATCACAGTCCTCTGGACACTGACCCTGTTCCGTGACAATACTTCGTCCTGATCGTCAATGTGCCAATCCCCACCGCTCCCTCCCCCATCAAGATAAACAGCTGCAGAACAGGACCTCTCCATCCCCATTAATGACGACCGACTTGACACTGACATTTTTTACAAACCCACCGACTCCCACAACTACCTGGATTACACCTCTTCCTACCCTACCTCTGGCAAAAATGACATCCCGTATTCCCAATTCCTCCGCCCCCGCCGGATCTGCTCCCAGGAGGACCAGTTCCACCACAGAACACACCAGATGGCCTCCTTCTTTAGAGACCGCAATTTCCCTTCCCACGTGGTTAAAGATGCCCTCTCGTCCACATTCCGCACCTCCGCCCTCAGACCCCATCCCTCCCACCGTAACAAGGACAGAACGCCCCTGGTGCTCACCTTCCACCCTACCAACCTTCGCATAAACCAAATCATCCGCCTCATCTTCCGCCCAGGGAGACTTCAACCCCAGGGCATCAATGTGGACTTCAGCAGTTTCCTCCTTTCCCCTTCCCTCACCTCAGCATAGTTCTAAACTTGCAGCTCAGCACTATCCCCATGACTTCTCCGGACTTGTCCTACCTGTCTATCTCCTTTTCCACCTATCCACTCCACCCTCTACTCCCTGACCTATCACCTTCATCTCCTACCCCACTCACCCATTGTACTCTATGCTACTTTCTCCCCACACCCACCCTCCTCTAGCTTATCTCTCCACACTTCAGGCTCACTGCCTTTCTTCCTGATGAAAGGCCTTTGCCCGAAACGTCGATTTAGAAGTTCCTTGGATGCTGTCTGAACTGCTGTGCACTAATCCAGAATCTGGTTTCCAGCATCTGCAGTCATTGTTTTTACCATCTTCAGTTAACTGTCTTGGCTGCAAAGAAAACCTCGGGAATCTCTCCAAATGCCAGGAAATCTCGACCCTGGACATGGTGCAAGGCAGAGGAGTGTTAAAGAGATTTTGGGAAAATATTTTCAATTTGCAGGTGGAAAAAATGTGAAAGAGGCAAACCATATAACCCAGTCTCCAACATTGTGAATCTTCAGAAACTCTGTGAGAAGTGAAATCCAAAATCAGAAACTGCTGACAAAACGTTATCTGGTTTGGCAATACCTGTGGGAGATTATTGAGTTCTGATGAAGTTGTTAAATACTGTCCACGATTCTCTCTGCATGGATGCTGCCAGACCTGCTGAGTTTTGTCGTGGAAAAAGTTTCGAGATTCACCAGGAGACGTCGAGTGTTCTTCAAGAAGTCGGTCTGTTATTTGCAAACGAAAAACCGTGACACCTATAAAGCAGATTCTCGAATGCTCTCGAACTTCATTGTCCATGTTTGCTTATCAGCATGTTTACTTTGTTTGCTTATCAGCATGTCTAAATATATTAATCAAAGTACCTCACACTCGCTACACAATAAACCAGTGATGTTAGTTCCCATCATCTCTTTAATTGTTCATTCTACTTTACGTTATTCTCATGTGACGGTTACATATTTAATGTCAGCTTTCGCAACAATGGGCGTTCATTCCAGACCCTACTTCATATTTTCCCGATGTCATAATTAGTTATTTATTGTCAATAATATCAATCAGGCTGACTCTATTAACTATTAATTAGATATTTAATGTCATGTCCCAAATAATTATGTTCCCAATCGAGTCATAATGATACTTAACAGGAAGCCTAACTTTACTAACTGTAATCTAATCTCACCATCGAGATATTTCAGTGTCAAACTTTCTTTGCTAATTGGTGTGAGAGAATTCCACTATTCTTATCTCATCCTACATTCTACAGACCCCTTGCAACAGATCGCCAGTGGGGTTCGTGCTTTAAGCCTTCCCTTACTTTCATGCTCTTTATTTTCCATAACAACATTTTGTCATTCTGACCAATGGCAGTAATTCCTGGCACTGGATATACTGACGGTGAAGGGTCAGTGATCAGAGCGGACTGTCCCTGCAGTTCTGCCTCCGACTCTCCACCTCCCGCTCTGTTAGTAACCTCTCAGTCTCCTGGGAAATGCATTGTTCCCAATTTTGCCGGATTCCAGACCTTTAACCTTGGCTGAGCAATGGTCTGAGGAATATCATTCCCAAACGTCTCATGTCCGAGGTAATAACAATTAATAACGATGTCTGTGTATCCTCCTCTAATCTGTGAAAATCAGATCAAACTCCTATGAGTTACGAAGATTGTCTCGGTCCCTTTTTCTTTTCTCCTGAAGGCAAATGTACGGCAATGCAATTCAATTGGTGAAACTTCCAGGCTTGAACCGAAACACAATTTACTTTCACTATCGTTGTAACACAAACAAAAAACAAAGTGTGTACTAACCCAACTCTATTGGAAAACTTAACGAAATGAAACATCATTTAACTACGAACAGCCAATGTTTGAATATAGTAACATTGCATAAACCATATAAATCTGGTCTTCCTGCTACCGGAATGATATTGTGAAACTTTAAAGGGATTAGGAAAAGTTATAATGTGATGTTTGTAATTCTTAAGCTTCCAAATGGTTTTGAGGGGCGAACGTATTTTAACCTTGAAGAAATTTGGCGCATTTAAACCTCCTTCCCGTCCACGAAAGAAGCTGTTGGATTTGTTCCGAATTTCCAACGGCTTCTGTAATTGTGAAAGGTTTCTGACGATAGCAATCTCTCACTTTTCGAACAAAACAAAACAAAACTTATGTTGCAAACAATATTCAAATAAGCAATGGGCAGCAGAGAGGAAAGCTTTAGAGCAACGCT
Source organism: Chiloscyllium plagiosum (assembly GCF_037043375.1). Taxonomy (NCBI): domain Eukaryota; kingdom Metazoa; phylum Chordata; class Chondrichthyes; order Orectolobiformes; family Hemiscylliidae; genus Chiloscyllium; species Chiloscyllium plagiosum. Next base: position 51,869,478 of record NW_028270171.1, read on the forward strand.
GCCCGGATTGTCACGGCAATTATCAGGAACCATCGCCATGAAAACCCGAAAGTAACCTGACAAATCCATTTCGCCACAGAATGCAATGTTTGTGCTCAAGACTTTTCCTTGCAAAACCACAGGAATACCCACAACACTGCCATGGCTGGGAACCAAACCCAGATAAACTGCTTGGAAGGCAGCTATGCTCACCACTACACCACCACCGCGCTAACAAGTCTGTTATCCCTTTTTCCACACACACATAACAAGGCCGTGATAGTCACCAACTGAACTGGGGCTGAAAGGAAAACAAGAAATTGCTTGTAAAACGTCAACAGGTCTGAAAACATCAGGATCAGAAGCCTTCAGCCCTTAAGAACAATCATTGGATCCAAAAGGTTCACTCCCCACAAATGCTGCCGGACCTGCTGAGTTTCCCAGCAATTTTTGTGCTGTCTCTCATATCTGCAACATCTGCAGTTCTTTGTCAGATAGAAAACCAACCTTGACCCATTGAAGGGGATATTTGATCAGTTGATAATCCACTTCATCCACAGACTTAGATGGGATGGAGCATAGGCTCATAAAATTCTTACAGTGTAAAAACAGGTTCTTCGGCTCATCATGCATCCCACCAAGTCTCACCCTCTACGCTATTCCTGTAACCTCGCATTTCTCATGGCTAACCATACAACCAACACTCACCTGGACACTATTGACTATTGAGCGTTGCAAATCCACCCTAACCTGCGCATCTTTGGACTGTGCGAGGAAACTGGAGCACCAGGAGGAAACTCACGCAGACACGGGGAGCATGTGCAAACTCCGCACACACAGTCTTCAATCAGACAGGGATCTGGGTAATTGGAGAGGTTTCAAGAGGGAGTGCAGACTGGTGTATGAATGATAGGCCGAAAGCCTGATCTCAGTGCTGTAAAGGCTCTACAGTAACATGATTCTCTACATCCAGCATTCAACACAGTTTGCATTTTGTTTTAATCCGTCCTGTTATTGACATTATTCTGAGTGAAATGTACAGAGAGCGGTTGTTTGTGCATTCACTCAGATCTCTGTTGTGATGGGTCAGCAGTAACATACAAAACAACAACTGGCGGAGGGAGAATTGAATTCCCCCTCCGAATCTGCCGAGGACATGCAGGACCTGGAACTTCTCTATCACCACTCACTCACTACCCGCTGCCTGGAGGAAGAACGCCTGATCTTCCTCCTCAGGAACCTCCAACATCAGGGCATCAATTGGCCTTTACCATTTGCCTGATTTCCCCCTCCGACCACCTTATCCCAGTTCCATCCTGCCTGCTCGGCACCATCCTCATGGCCTGTCCTACCTGCCAATCTTCCTTCCCACCTATCCGCTCCACCTTCCTCTCCGATCAATCACCTTTAGACCCACCTCCATCCATCAATTGCGCTCTGCGCTCCCTTCTCCGCAGCCCCACTCCCTCCCATTTATCTGTCCACGATGGACACTCGCAGCCTCATTCCCGATGATGGTGTTTTGCCCGAAATGTCGACTCTCCTGCTCCTCGGATGCTACCTGACCTGCTGTGTTTTTCCTGCATTACTCTAATCTTGACACTGATCCCCAGCATCTGCAGTCCTCAATTTCACCTCGCATGACTGAATTCCTGCCCCTTACAGATCGAATTGGGTCTCGTGTTTTCATCATGAATTTCATTATGTTTAACATATTTTATTTTAAAAATCATCACAATATATTGATGCCCTCATGAGCATGTAATGCATTTGGACAGAACAATGCCTCCTTTCTCTGTGAACAAATAGAATTAAAGGAGTCGGTTTGGAGAAAGTTTTTTTCTCACAGAAACAGGAATAGGGAGTGATAATTCTCTCTGAAATAAACACAGGCCATTCAGAGGAATCTGATAATGTCATGAAATATCTGCCGAGCGAAGGGAATGATTAGCTCATGTGTTATGAGAGTAGGGGAATGAAGCAGAGCGGTAGGAAGTTAGAAAAGTAATAATTACTGAATAATTGGAATGGGGTTAACGCTGAAGAAAGAATGAGACGTCTATACAGCCTGTTTAACATGTTCAGTCTGTTCTAGTAGTCAATCCAATCAAAGCTAGACTTAGATTTCATATCCAGTTTCCTGTGCAATCCACATATCCCGTGACTCCCTGAGAAACCAGCAATCTGTGTCTTCCAATCTGAAATGCACTCAATGAGGTTGCATCAACAATCGTCGGGCACAGAGAGTATTAAAGACTCAGAGGCCTTAGAGTTAATCGCTCTCTCTTAATCTCATTCCCAAATAACCTGCCCTTACCCTGAGGGTGTGTCAATAATCACCAAAAGATCTGTAAATGGTGTAAGTTTAACACTGACTTCTCTTCACAGATTCTGTCAGACCTGCTGAGCTTTTCCGCAACTCCTGAGACTGTGTTATCGTGTTTCAGATACCCAGATCCACAGGATCAATTTCTCACCATCTACCCTCTGAAGACTGTTCAGAATTTGCTGCATTCAAATGAAATCGTATTTCAAATTTCTCGAATATGGGCACAATTTATTCAAAAGCTCAGCATTGGAGCACGTGGGTTCCAAACAGTGACCTTTATTTTGTGGTTCATTAATGTGTTTGGCTCATTGCCGCTGGATTACCGCGTATTACTCAGATATAATTGTTCTGGCGAAGTTGACGATGAGTTAGTGTCTTAAACTGTTGCCATTAATTTTGTCCAGATAAAGACATAATGATGTAAGGCAGGGAGTTCCAGGATTTCCAACCAAAGGCACTTGTGGAACTGAGACCTTTTTCTGAACCAGGGTGGCGAGTGGCTTGATGTGGCACTGTCAACTGGTGTCCTGTGTATCTGCTGTGCTCAGTGTTCCACGCGATAATACCGTGGTTCTGGAAGCTGCTCTGTGAGGAACTTTGGGGAATTTCTACAATGCATCTTGTCAGTGGTATATTCCACTGTTACTGAGTGTGGATGGTGGAGACAGAGAATGTTTGTGACTTTGGTGCTGAGCAAGCTGCACTGCAAGTTAATTCTACCTAATTATGGGGAACATAACTACTTGCCATCATCATCAATCCATTTCACAGCTGGATATCCAGTGATTCCACGGATGTGGTGTACAAATCTGTAAGTTGCTCAAATGACCATGATCTTTTCACTAGATTCACCTTTTCACGGGTATTATGCTGAGAGACCTCACGCGACTGTTCCACTTTCTCATCAACATTTCATCTGTAAAAACTGGGAACGAGCTGACGGGACACAGATTGTGCTGCAGATGGTTAGACACAGCGCAGTGTCAGCGAGTGCACACTGAATCTGTTTGGCTTTATGCATGTGTTTCCCTGAATGTGTGTGTGCATTATCGTGTGTTCCTGTCTTTGTGATTCTGTGTGCGTCTACCCATCTATCTCTGCCTGACTATCTGTGCTTATGTGAGTGTGTTTGTGTCTCATTGTGTGTATTAGTGTGTGTCTCCATGTTTATGTATCTCTGGGTCTGTACCTCTGTGCAACGGGCTCTCTGTTATTTTTGGGATTGTAACAATTGAAATGTGGTTTAAACCCCAATATTTCTGTGCCTCTGACTATTCCTCTTGGGCTTGAAGTGATACATTGCTTTTTGTTATGTTTGAACGTATGTATGTGTGTGTGTGTGTGTGTGTTTTATGCCTGTCTCTGTGTGTGTGTGACAGACGGAAATACGTACAGATACTCAGACGCAATCACATATACAGAGAGATGTGCAAAGACACATACAGACAGAAGCACACATATCGACTTAAAGAGATACACGTGCACATACAGTCACACAGACATACACACACAAGCGCACAGATGTTGATGGAGACAGCACAAGTGATACAATTAGAATTTCTTGTTCCTAAAACTAAATGAGAAATTAATAGATTTTTGGATTGTTGACTTTACAGGAAATTTGTCCATAATTTTGTCTGGACAGCTGCGCCTTTAACATGTTTTTGAATGAAATAAGAAAAAGGTGATTTAGTTAGTAGAGTGCGAGGTTAATGTTGAATGGATGAAAGCAATTTGAATCGATGAATCTATTTTATCATCCCTGCGTTTTCCAGTCATTCCAAAATGGCCGCTGATGATTCTGAATTGGGTCGACGTGCTGTCTTGTTCCAAGATGATGAATTAGGAATTGAGAACCTGGAGGATATTTCTATTAGAATCAATACCGATCATTGGAAAAGTCCACTTCCATAGGAAAGGGGACTTTGGAATTGCTGTTAGATCTTCAGCACTTCGAAGACCACCCAACAAAGAACAATGAAATACAAAATTAAACAGATTGTAATCCACTGGCCTTCTTTAAAAGTTTCAAATTAACAATACAACATATTTTGATGATGTTGTTTGTTGTAACTATTTTATTATACACATCACTAGGAAACCTAATGTGAATTCAGATATATTGTCCTAAAGTACAAATGGTGAAATACGTAAAAGCTTTAAGAAATGTGAAGGTTGCATAACATTGCAAGAAGGGAGAAATAATAAATAGACTGCACTTATTATAAAAATTGTGCATCATCTATTTTGTAAGTAAATGCGTTGTTGAAATGGCATTTTAGTTTTCTCAGGGCGAATACATATAAAAACATTTTTTAAAAAAAGAATTGAGTGTAATTGTGGACTAAAATGTGAAAACAGCGACCTTATAAACAGATCGAAAGTGGAGGATAGCTGCAAGGTTTGACAGCAATTCACCTGGTAGTGACCCAATACTTGAAATGTGATTGGAGATGAACGGAGTTAGACACAGATGCAGCCTTTGTTTGTGACAAGGAGCTCATTGATTATTGGCTACTAGTTCACCACTGACAAAGGCTGTCTGCTACCAGCAACGATGTGATTGGTTCTCAGGCAACTAAACAGCTTGGGACTCTGAACAAGATACAGGGAAGTCTTCAACTGCTTAGGAGCTCTCTCTGTTCGCGGCAGTGATAGGTGCTTTAATCCTGAAGAAACCTGTTTTATTTTTGTTCCAGCTGTTCCTATCAGCTCTGCCTTTTTATGAGTGTGTTAGAGACTGTTTGTAAGTATTAACCAGTCATTCTGCATGGTGTAACTCAATGACAGCCTCCAAGATGCACTGTACAAATTTACCAAGGCTCTAAACAAACTACATTCCAAAGACATGACAACGAAGAAATGGAAGGGCAGGGGAAGCAGATGAATGGGAGGGTTATGACTTGGAGCCAGTGATCAAACCTGGTTAAATGAAGCGGAGAGGACTTTAATTTATAACGTCAGGAAGTATGGGTTACAGTGAGATTTGGCGATCTGGATTCATAATTGGCTGGCTGACAGAAGGCAGAGAGTGGTGGTAGATGAAAAATATTCTGCCTGGAGGACAGTGTTGATTGGGGTCCGGCAGGGCTCTGTTCTTGGGCCTCTGCTCTTTGTAGTTCTTATAAATGACTTGGATGAGGAGGTTGAAGAATGGTTTAGTAAGTTTGCAGATGGCACTAAGGTTGCAGGTATCGTCGACAGTATAAAAGGCTGCAGCGTGACATAGATAGGATGCAGATCTGGGCTGAGACATGGCAGATGGAGTTCAACCTGGATAAACGCGAAGTGATGCATTTTTGAAGGAGGAACACGAATGCTGAATATAAGATTCAAGACAGGATCATTCGCAGTGTGGAGGAGCAGAGGGATCTGGGTATTCAAGTACATAGATCCCTCAAAGTTGCCACCCAAGTGGATAGGGTTGTTAAGAAAGCATATGGAGTATTGCCTTTCATTAAGGGGGATTGAGGTTAAGAGCTGCGAGGTTTTGCTGCAGCTCTACAAGTCCCTGGTGAAACCACTCTTTGAATATTGTGTCTAGTTCTGGTCGCCCTACTCTCGGAAAATGCAGAGGCTTCGGAGAAATCGCAAAGAAGGTTTACCAGGATGCTTCCTGGACTGGAGGGCTTGACTTATGAAGAAAGTTGGAATAAGCTCTGACTTTTCTCTCTGGAGAGAAGGAGGAAGAGAGGAGACCTGATCGAGGTATAGAAAATAATGTGTGGAATAGATACAATCAATAGAAGAGACTTTTCCCCCGGACAGGATTGACTGGTATGAGAAGTCATAGTTTGAACATATTAGAAGGAAGGTATAAAGGAAATGTCAGAGGGTGGTTCTTTACGCAGAGAGTTGGGAATGCATGGAATCGGTAACCAGCTGTGGTCATGGAAGAAGAATCATTGGGGACATTGGTGCGACTCCTGGACATGCACATGGATAGCAGTGAGTTGAGAGGTGCGTAGGTTAAGTTACTATATTTGACATTAGGATTAAATCTCGTGGGCCAAAGGGCCTGTTCTGTGCTGTACTTTTCTATGTTCTATGTTCTATGAGTGCATACACTTGGTATATCTAAAGTCAAAGTGTCAACCTGGTGAAGCTACGACACAGAAATAGTTGCATGCCAGAAACCATAAGAAGCAACGGATAGACAAGGGTAACTGACTTCAGCACTCACGGATCAGACATAAACTCTGCAATCCTGCCAGCTCCCATCATAAATGATGCGGGACAATATAATAAATCATTTCTTTCACATGAAGGTCGAGGCTAAGGGAGACTAAATAGATCCTTTCGAAATTATGACAGGCATGGAAGTAATGGATAATGGAAGTCTTTTACACAGACCACAGGAGACATAGGTTGAAGGTGTTATCGAGCAGACCAGACCCAGACGTATGGTATGCAGATCGATTTTGCTTGTTTTATGATAGTTATACATTCTGAGAAACAGTAAAGAATATTGTGTTGCATTCTCTCCAGTACAAATCATACCTTACATAAGGACATCAGTTTAATATAGTTCAACAGCTTTTGAACAGGTGCAGAAAAGGATCAACTCTATATATGACAGGTCCATTCATAAGTTTGATAACAGCACGGAAGAAATTGTTCCTGAATCCATTGGTGCGTATTTGCATACATTTGCATCTTCTGTCCGATGGAAGAGGTTGGGAAACAGCAGTGCGGTGGTGGGAGGGGACTTTGATTGTGTTGGCTGCATTCCTGAAGCAGTGGGAATTCAAGACTGAGTCAATGGAAGGAAATATGATTTGCACGATGGATTGTGTTAGGTACACGCATCTCTGCAGTACGGCAAGAGCAGTTACCATACGAAGCGTCTGGATAGAATGTTTTCTGCAGTGCAATATTAAAATTGATCAGAGTCATTGCCAAAATGCTAAATTTTCTTCCCTGTCTGAGGTGGTAGATGCATTGATGTGCTTTCTTGGCTGTAGAGTTGACATGGATAGACTGATTGTTTGTGATATTTATTACTCGGAACTTGAATCTCTCCATCACCTCCAAATCAGCACCAATGACAGAGACCAATGTGTGTCCTTTAGTCCAATTCCTGAAGTCAATATCCAGTTCCCTTGTTTTGCCGACATTGAGGGAAAGATTCTTGTCTTTACCCCATGTCACTAAGCACTATTTCCTGTAGGAGAAAGTGAGGACTGCAGATGCTGGAGATCAGAGCTGAAAAATGTGTTGCTGGAAAAGCGCAGCAGGTCGGGCAGCATCCAAGGAGCAGGAGAATCGACGTTTTGAGCATAGGTCCTTCTTCATGAATGAGGAGGGTGTGCCAAGCAGGCTAAGAGAAAAGGTAGGGAGGAGGGACATGGGGAGGGGCGTTGGGAATGCGTAGGTGGAAGGAGGTTAAGGTGAGGGTGATAGGCAGGAGAAAGGGTGGGGGCGGAGAGGTCAGGAAGAAGATTGCAGGTCAAGAAGGCAGTGCTGGGTCCGAGGGTTGGCACTGAGATAAGGTGGGGGGAGGGGAAATGAGGAAGCTGGAGATATCTGCATTCATCTCTTGTGGTTGGAGGGTTCCTAGGCGGAAGATGAGGTGCTCTTCCTCCAGGCGTCTGTTGCCATGGTCTGGCGATGGAGAAGGCCAAGGACCTGAATGTTCTTGGCAGTGTGGGAAGGGGAGTTAGAGTGTTCAGCCATAGGGCGGCTGGGTTGTTTGGTGCAGGTGTCCCAGCGTGTTCTCTGAAATGTTCCGCCAGTAAGCGGCCTGTCTCCCCAATGTAGAGGAGGCCACATCCGGTGCAGTGGAAGCAGTAAATGTTGTGTGTGGAGGTGCAGGTGAATTTGTGACGGACATGGGAGGAGCTCTTGGGGCCTTGGAGGGAAGTGAGGGGGAGGTATGGGCGCAAGTTTTGCATTTCTTGATGTTGCAGGGGAACGTGCTGGGAGTAGAGGTTGAGTTGGTGGGGGTTGTGAAACTGACGAGGGAGTCGCGGAGGGAGTGGTATTTCCAGAACGCTGGTAGGGGAGGGGAGGGAAACATGTCCTTGGTGGTGGGGTCTGTTTGGAGGTGGCAGAAATGACGAAGGATGATACGATATCTGGAGGTTGGTGGGGTGGTAGGTGAGGACCAGTGGGGTTCGGTCCTCGTGGCGATTGGAGGGGCGGTGTTCAAGGGCGGAAGAGCGGGAAGTGGAGGAGATGCGGTGGAGAGCATCGTTAACCATGTCTGAGGGGAGATTGAGGACTTTGAAGAAGGAAGCCATCTGGGTTGTTCGGTATTGGAATTGGTCCACCTGGGAGTAGATGCGGTGGAGGTGAAGGAATTGGGAATATGGGATGGCGTTTTTACGGAGGGCAGGGTGGGAGGAGGTGTAATCTAGGTCGGTTTTGAGACCTACCCACTACCGTGGTGTCATTAGTAAATCTGTAAATGGAGTTAGACCTGAATTTGGCGGTACACTCATAAGAGGGCAAGAAATATTGAAGGGGGCTGAGTACACAGTCTTGAAGGGCACCTGTATTGCGTATTATTGAAGAGGAGGAGTTTCCAACTATCCTCATTCATTGTGATCTGCAGGTTAGAAAGTTAAATATCCAGTTCTCGATGTGAGGAAAGTCCTAGGACTCAGAAATGTCGATGAGTCTTGTTGGCATTAGGGTCTTAAAGGCAGAGCTAAAGCCAATATACAGAAGTCTGATGTAGGTGTCCTTGTTATCCAGATGTTCCAGAGATGAATGAAGTGCCAGAGAGATGGGGTCTGCATGGATCGATTACGATCGTGGCGAATTATCGAGGACCTCAGCAATCTGGGAGTTAATGTTTACCATTCCTAACCTCTTAAAGCACTTCATAGATGAGATCGGCCATGATTGTATTAAAAATCGGAGCAGGTTCGAGGAGCCGAATTCCAGACTCATGCTCCTATTTCTTGTGTTCATTTGTTCTTTACAGCTCAGAGGGAAACATGTTAACGAATGGTCCTGGCAGACAATGAAGATCCACACACACAAATCCCATTTCTCGGCTATAAGCCCATCATCCTGAAGGTTTCAGCAATGCATGGGATTATTGAAATACCACACACGTAATATGAATGCTTATGATTCAAACATTCATCCTGGTAATGATAGTGTGTGAGACTTTATGTTCTTCTGGGTGTCTGGTAACCGACTGTAAAATGAACCTCAGCAGGAACTGCAAAGAGGAGTGTATCAGAGTAAGGAGCACTAGCAGTCCAAGAGCTGCAAATGTTGTTAGGAAGAGGGCCACCTGCACAAGAACTACCCAAGACAAGGGAGGGGGGGCCTGGGAGTGAGGGTGTCAATCCAATATTACCAGAAATGTTAACGTGAGTTGATCAATCAATGAATTAATTAAAATTTGATGAAGAAATGTATCTGACTCTCTCTGTCACTGTCCCTCTTTTTTAAAAAGTGATAAAATGCCGCCCTCTGCTGGCCTCCCAGTGTCACTGTACAAGCAGCAGATTTTTTCTCTCTGGGACAGTTTGCTCCTGTCCCTGTACATTCTTTTATTTCTGACAGTCTCATAATGCCCTGAATGACGCAAAGGCGCAGGCGGCTGCGCAGTGACGTCACAAAAAGAATGGCCACAACCAGCGTGGAAAGTCTGACAACGAGGAAGCGAGAGGAGGCAACAGGTAACTCGTGCCAGGGCCGTGTGGTGAGGGAGAGCGATACCCTCTGGCCGCTACGAGAGGAACCAGCAACCACTTTCTGAATGAAAGCAACTAGATATTTTTGGAGAATTAGGTCATTTATTCTCATTTCATCATTCGGTAACAAGGCAGCACCACTCCCTGAAATATTTCAATACTATCGTACAGGAAATGTGTAAATGTTAGGAACCACAGAACTATGAAAAAGTTTAACATTGTTGCTTGGACAGAATTTCAGCAGTGGCCCTGTTTTCTGCCTCCCTCCATTTTCAAATCGAAAAGTTACATTTGTTGCTTTCGAGTTTAAATGAACCTTCTTTGAATTTAATTAATGCAGAAAACAAAAGAAGTGGGAGAGCAATAGTGATAAGGGGATTGCATTGTTCGGGCATCAGGCAGATGTCTGTGACAGTGTAGGTGCGACACCAGGTAACACGCTGCCTCCCTGAGTCTGGCATGTCACTGAGTGGCTGAAGGACAGTCTGAAAAGGATACTAGCAAACACAAGATGTGGCAACGGATGGAGCCTTGAAAACAGTGTATAGGAAGCTGTGCGATCAATTGACAACACAGGGTTAAATACAAAGTAAAGTTCCCTCGACGATGCCGAACGAAACATTTTGAAGATATGTATAATCTGAGAAGTGATAGAAGTTTAACTCACTCTCAACTATCACCACAGAAACACATGTGCATACGCGCACGCGCACACACACACACACACACACACACACACACACACACACACACACACACACACACACAAACACGCAGTAATTCTCTTGTTATCCAAGAGGGTTCCCATTTTCAACGAAAATAGATATATTCCAGAACTAACTCACAGAGTTCTTTACTGGATTGTTTCTGTTCAGTTTGGATTCAAAATTAGATTCCTGATCCGTAACATCCCCATGGACAATTATCCTCAACCCATGGGCTATGTCCTGCTAACAAAAACTGCATTTGATTCCAATACCGTATGTTGTTTGATACAGGAACCTTTCTGTGTCGAGGGGATTGAGTCTTGAGTCCGACCCAGGTGTGTGAATGTCCTGTTTGTTTGACATCCAGGATTGTTTAATGAAGCTTTGATGTTTGGAAATCCCGATGTTATTTTTTTTACAGTCCCTTAGTAGAACTGTATTGATTTTCAGTCAAGTACTTCTTTAATCTGGATCTTATTAATTGATTCAACATCATTGTCCACAACCTTGGACACAAATCGGGAGAGTTATAGTGATGGCGTCACCACATATTGGGACAGTTTGGCAATTATGACCAGGACTTGGGCCGAGGGAGATAAAGACGTTTTACTGTGATCGTACAGGAGGTATGGACACCATGAAGCATTTCCAAAATGATAACGGATGAATGTGGCAATTCACAGATATTCTGGGCGAGCAGAGCGAAACAGGCAGACACACTGAATAAGGAACAGAGAGTGAGAGAAGGATTTTAAGATTTTCAAAAGGCATCTGCTCAAGTCAGTCTTAATCCAAAAACTGAGTATATTATTGGTGAAACTAGTTTACAAGTAAATTGTGAAGTGGAAGTAAGCTGCTGTCACACAGATCGTTGTAGCAATGGTAAGTTAATGGGCAAAGACCTGCCTTACAATACAAAGTGGAGAGTGTCAGGGAGAATCGACAGACAGTTTAGTTTAAATGGGGAAATGTTATAGGACTCTGACGTAGAGAGGGATCTGTGTGTCCTGGGATATTAAAACACATTGAGTTAAGCTGCAGGGGCAGGAAGGTATTATCAAGGCAAAGGAATGAAGTTTTCGTTTGTTCATCGGACGTGAGCATCACTGGCTGGGCTCAGCATTTAGCCTTCATTCCCATCAGCCCTTGAGAAGATGGTAGTGAACTGCCTTATTGAACTGATGTACTCCATAAAACTTTATTTTTGGAGAAACTGCAGCTTTTTGTATTCCCAGTCCCAATTTTAAACTTAACTGTTTGGGTGGCACAGTGACTCAGTGGTTAGCATTGCTGCCTCAGATTTCCAGGGACTCGTGTTTGATTCCAGTATCGTGCGACTGTAAATGGATTTTGTAAGTTCTTCCCGTGTTTGCGTGGGGTTCTTTCGGATGGTCTGGTTTGCTTCGATATGTGCAGGTTAAGTAATATTGGCCATGCTAAATTGCCCATAGTGATCAGACATGTGAAGGTTAGGTGCATGAGTCAGGGAAATGTACAGTGATAGGGCAGGGGAATTTCCACCGCAGGGATTATATATTCATTTACTCTAGTCTGAGTGCGAGACTGGAATTCCATGTGTTGTCAGTAAGCTGATGTACAGCAGAACAAAGTCTCTAAGCTCATTGACGGGAGCAATTCGTAGAACAGGGAGAGAATAGGGAAAAAACAAATTGCTGAAAAAAGCTCAGCAGTTTTGGCAACATCTGAACAGAGAATCCAGAGTTACCATGTCGTATCCGGTCACCGTTTATCTGAGCCAGACCTGAAACTTTAACGCTGATTTCTCTTCACAGATGCTGCCAGACCTGCTGAGGTTTTTCAGTAACGTTTGGTATTGTTTCTGATTGACAGCATCTGCAGTTCTTTCAGATTGTATTTAGGTAATGAATGGAGTTAAGTTCAGAGTAAAGCTGTTTGTGCACTTCAGCTTTTCTAACTCACAGGCCATGTTCACCGTGGAATTAGATAATGACGAAGTCAACCCCTGTCCCCACACTGTCCCTATCAAATGCACTTATCATAGTTATATCACTGGCTTATAGGCAGAATACATTTCCCTGTACACTTTCTCCACTAAACCTCCCAGGGTCCGGGAAAAATAGGGTTACATACAATGTACAGATGTGTCCACAAACACTCTCGTGTCAGGGGAAGCTCTATGTTAGATGACAGAGTAAAGCTGCCTCTACAGTGTCTATCGCAAACTCTTACATAGCTCATACGCACAGACACACTGTCATGCAGTCACACATGTTCAGTGACACGCACAGTAGAGCATTGCCAACTCCCGATCTCAGAACATCACACTCGAACACAACCTCTCACTCAGCCAATTTCAGCCACCAACTCTCAGTCAATCAGTCACAGACACCTCAAAGCCACACTCGCTCATTCACATACACAGTTACTCTTTCACAAATGTATACTAATGATACACAATCCGAGAGGCTTGCTTAATGGTAAATCAATTTCTTTATTTTTAGAGAACACAAAATTTGAAGACAAATTACGTCAGGCTGGTCCTTGATAAATGCCTGTTATCTGGATAAAATACATCTTACTCCATGCTAAACCTCTGACAGATTCTGAACAAGACCACGCACCTACAATTCAGTAGCTGACCTGTCATATTCCTATCGTATTTTCCTCTTGAAATTTGGAACGTTAGACAGATTTTTAAAATTCTCAGTGCACGGACATTAAAAGGATTCTGGAATTTGCATCTTAATCAATGGAAACTTTGAAACAGGGTTCTCCATATCCTGGTTTTACAGTTTAATTTACAAATTAACATTTCTACAATGTAGGAATGTATGAATGAAAAAAAAAGCTTTTCACACATTTGCCCCTCACCTGTGCTGACAGAATTCAGACTCTTACTGAAGCTTCTCTGCTCCTGCATCCAGTTTACCATTGTACCATTTGGTTTAGATTATCCCTCTCTTAACATCGAAATTGCATCGATTCACATCCCAGTTTATTTCATCTGCAGGAGGTCGAGAGATGAAAATGTATAAAGTGTACGATGTGTTTTACTCTGCCAAAGCAGGACAAATGATTCCAAAAGTGTCAGTAGCCATTATAGGTTTGTTTCAGGTCGCCATTCCATGTCAGCACAGCGTTGACAGCGACTTTATAAACAGGGAAAGGCAAGAACGGGTTGGGGACTTGGGAGTCCATTTGCAAAGGAATGCAGCGTAGATTCACAGAACTATAGTTGGACGGCACGGGTTCAATGGCCAAGGAAATGACACAAGCCCAGGGCTATGTCCCTGGAATTCTGAATGCTTTAAAATGATGAAAGTTTGAGAGTCCAATGACAGGAACTGCAGGATTAGATAGGGAGAAAATATCGTTGTTGCTTCTGGAGTCTATAACTAGGTTCAATGTCGAGTAATCTAACAATAGACTGGAACTCTTTGAAAACTCAGGGCAGGTTCAGCATGAGGTTAGGTTTTGTTTAAATCACCCGACACTGTCCCCAGCAGTCTCTCACAGAAAAGCATCGGCATAGGGTTAACTATAGATTAAAGCCCAATTACACTGTTCCCATCAACCACTCCCAGGATAGGAACAGCACTGAGTTAGAGAAAGAATAAAGCTCCCTTTACATTTTCCACATCAAACTCTCCCAGGACAGGGACAATACTGTGCCAGATAGTAAACAACATATCGTTCATATAACCAGAAAATGACTGCATTCCATCTGCTGCTGCCTTGCCTTCTGTGAGTCACAGAGTGAGCTCCGAAACATCTCCAGGACAAGCTTATCCTGTACCTGTGTCTGTGGCTCTCTATCTGTGTCTGTAAGTCTCTCTCGGTTTCTGAAATTAGCTCCCATTCCCTCGACAATGCTGAATAATTTTCAAAACCGTTCAATTATCTTTAAAACATTTTAGGATACACTTAAGATATTATTGCAGTGTTTATAAATATCCATCCTCACGTTACTTGCAGATATCCAGTGTAATTCCTCTTCATTTATTTGGTCCGTAATTCACAAAGCAAATTAACATCCAGGGTCTGTGAACAATCTGGAAGTTCCATGAAGTGTCTGTCTTTATTCTATGCGATTGGTCATCAACAGTAAGGAAGCATTCCTATGATTTTTTTTCATTGAGACGCCATCAGGAATCCTGAGGACAACCTTGATTCTCAGACTGACTGTTCATCGTGACTGCAAAGAAAAACATAAATTTTCAAGATGCAGGAAAGTCTCAACGAAAACAACTACTGATGTGCTTCCCCAATGTAATCACTGATACTTTTTAGGATGAGATTTTCAGGAGGACATTTAGCTGACGGAAGCCAGGAGCAGGACGAAGCCATTCAGCCCCTACAGCCTGCTCTCCATTCAATGTGATCATGCCTGATTCCCTATCTCAACGCTATATTCCCACTTGCTCTCCAGAGGTCGTGGTGGAGAATGGTACAATTACAACAATTGGTTCACGTTTGTCGGGGGAATCGAACAGAAATTGAATGATCCCGTTGAAAATGTTGAGAAGTTATTAAACATTATCATTCAGGGGGATATATGGTATCAGAAATTTAACTGACAGTCGTGTAAATAATGTGGAGGACAATTGATAAAGAAGAGTACAGTGCAGGTCCTTCAGCCCTCGATGATGTGCTGATCGGTTAATCTACTTTAATATCAAACTAATCTGCACAACCTATCTTCCATATGCCTATCTAAGAGTCGCGTAAACATCCATAATGCTTCTGATTGAACTACCACCGCCACAGAGTGAGCTTACCTCTCACCTCCCCGAAACCTTTCTCCAATCACCTTTACATTATGGCCCCTAATGAAGATATTTCTGTACTGGGAAGAAGTCTCTGGCTGTTCACTCTATCTGTGGCTCTTATCATCATATACATCCTTATCAATTCACCCTGCATCCTTCTTCACTCTAATGAAAAAGCCCTCGGCCCCTCAATCTTACTTCATAAGAATTGCCCTCCAGTCCAGGAAGCATGGTGGTAAATCTTCTCTGCAGCGTCTCTAAAACTTCTGCCTTCAGGATCAATCTGGTCCGATTGCAGATTTAAAAAATCTGTGACTGATTCTGAATAAGCTTCACGTGGAATTTGCTTAAGAAATCTCAATCCCTCAGGTAGCTGGAGGGATTCCCATGTCAGAGTGTGATTTTGATTAAATACAGGAAATGTCTCTCCCCCACGGTCATTACGTGACTGTTTTGCTCTTTATGACAAACAGAAAGCTCTCGCCTCTCTCGTGTCTATTTCACTGGAATTCTGTGCTTCATATTAATTGGCCACTAACAATAAGGAAGTCTGGCTCTGACGAGTTCATTGTGAGGATCTAAGGAATCCTATGGACCACTTTCATCCTCAGAACGAATAGAAATAACTTATGCATGTGTCCTCCTAAATTCTCTACTCTTCTCTTCCCTGTTTCCTGCATTTTCAATTTGTGTCATCTGCAAATTCTGAAGACATGTCCTGTTTCTGGAGGTTGACAGTGAGTACATTTCGATGTCCACAACAAAGATTCCCAAGCCAAGCGTCAGCATGCTGACATCTCTTGATGCCAGTGACCAAGTCCTCACTGACAAAGTGGGAGTTTGAGATTCAGAAACTAAATAACTGTGACACTCTGTTCTGAACATTGACTCTCCACCCCTCAGTGAAAATCAAATAATGACCTAGTTCCCTGTTAAAAGGGTCGGTTGGAGTCACCGCCATCAGAACTCCAGCAGGGCTCTCCACACAAACACCAAGCGTTGTGTCAACAAAACATATCTCTTACTACACATCTGTTACTTTTGCAGATAATTTCAGCCTGTGTTGTTTCATTCTTGAACCATATATTTGGGGAGCAGTACCTCCCATGGGTCTCATGATTTTTGAAAGTCCCATCAGATTCCCAATCTGAAAAGTTTCATTCTTTCCAATCTATCCCCATGATTGAAGGTGCGGACCCAGGAACAAATGCACACAATATTCCAGTAATCTGTAGTGGTTAAGGAAGTGAGCTTACTCTCTACCACTTTCTCGGGAGGAATAAGTGACAGCACAGACAGTGAAGGCCACATTCGTTCGGAAGGCCTCCCCATCAGAGTTTTCAGGTCCCCAGTTGATTACCACAGAGTCTTTGTCCAGGTTTTTGCAGGGGCCTGAACGCACAGCCAGCCTGTGCTTCTCTAATAAATACCTGACCAATGGAATGATTCCTTTCTGAATGAGTTAATGCAGAGAAATATTGATGTTTTTCATTGTAAATCTCTGGTTGTACAATCGACTAGAATCTGCTGTAAATGATACTCTTCATTAGGTGTTTGGCAGTATGTCAGGTATTCGTACAGTAGATATTCGACCCATTTGAATGGCTGGATTTAACCCAGTGGAAGAGTTCCTGTCCTAAACACACGCAGTTCAATTCACAAGCAAAGTCACTGGGCACAGTTGTTACATCGGTTCCCTTGGAACTGGCTGTCCAAGCTCAGTGTGTAATTGTCAGTGTCCCTTTTTGCAGCCTATAGTGAGGCCCACGGTGACTCCTTCCTGGTCGTGCCTTGCCCCTTGGGGAACACTGAGACATGGAGATTCTAGAAAGGCTACGCTGTGGGGCCTGTCCCCTGTGTCTCATCACCCTGCGGCTGGGTCTCTGACCTCACAATGGGAGATAACCCTCTCTCAACTCGAGCTGGAGATTCAACAACAGCCAATAGTATTGGTCCCTGGAGCACGGCCGTTTAAACGAAGGAAAGGAAATCAGAGAAAGTTGCTCAGATAGAGAGAGTACTGGGGAGAGAAACTGAAGTTCTCACGTGTCCAAAATCAGGTTGGAGTACAGTGACTACAGCGACTCTAGATGTCTTTTCCCATTTGAACTGAACTGATTGTCCTGGAATCTGAAATATGAAAAGTAAATCGATGAAAATACTACGTGTCCATAAGGGGGAAAGTGGACTTTACATTTCAACATCAATAAGTGTTAAGCGTAAATTTTAATGAATCCTAATCATACTTTACTTATTATATTGCAAGTTAACAAATACTCACAATCTGCTGTAGACTCTTACTTTGTCTGAGTTCGAATCTGCTTTCGTCAGAAATTAAAAATGCAGCAATTAAAAGGGTTTCGTGACAAAGAACAAAGAGGGGAACGGGAGGGAATGAAAATAAAATGGAAGTGCAGGAATGATGAGATAACAAAACGATAAGGGTGCAAAACAGAACCTCTGCGTCCCAACCTTCTTGCCCAAAGTTGCTTGGAAGCAGAAAGAAATAGATCGGGAATGGAGTTTGTGGTAGAATTGAGCAAAAGTGCCAAAGTATTACTGGAAGCTAAGAAATATTGGGACTAGGATTGGAATCAGGAGGTGTAGCCACATGGGCAGGGTAGGAAAAGTCTTGAATGCAACATTGTCAGAACTGATCAATTAACGATCGGTCAACAGGGGGCGTCGTTCAATCAATGTGGGCAGAGGATGTTCCAGTTCATAGAATGAAGCAATCATATTTAAAGGCTGTTACCTATACTAAAAACAACAGCTCTGGAGAGACATTGGCTACTAACAAACATTTAACATCAATTAGATTCAGGTTTCTCCCTGAATCATTAAAGTTCCTGCAGGTTGTTTGGGCACAGGAACAGTCCCTGTTCTATCAAGGCTGGAGAAGATCAATAAGTCAAAGTGGGCAAGTTCAGGTAGAGATTGCTGAGGTGGTGAGTACGTGTGGGGAACCTGGTTAAGTTGACAAAAAGGGATCAGCGAGCGGACATTGTCTGGAAGGGTGACAAAGTTAAACTGAAGAACTTACATGTGGCCAGAGATGAAAGTGAAATTGAAAGCAAAACACACCATATCCAGCCTTTGCCAAATTCATGGCAGCAGACTGTCCTTCCAAAAGGTCAGGGTAAGGAGGATCCAGTGTGCCCTGACAGGGTAGATCAGCTGCTGACTGCAGTAACTGGATTATGGGGAGTGGTGCTATTTCGGGGGAGTGGGTGTTGGGGGCCTCACAGACACTTCCTGTGACCAACAGCAGCTCCTCATCCACTCTGAAAATTACACCAGAAACCACGCAGAAAGCTCCCAGGTTGTAGGCACCCTCTCGTCCTCAGGCAATCAGAGGAGAGCCAGAATGATCAAAACCAATGGAGAAAACAGATAGCAGCTTGACATCACTTCAGCTGTCGGTGCAGAGGTGCAACATCATAGCACCCACATTTGTTAAGAAGATCACCTTGAAGACCTTAGATTTCACAAGAATCTACTTTGTTATTACATGTCACCGTGGTGTGTCGCCATTTTCAATTAATTCTGGTGGGATGCATGACAAGTCGATACCGTCAATTTTGCAACCCTCTGGCAGCAGGGAGTCAGTGAACTGTCTACAGAAAGGGGCCATTGACAACAGGGCAAGTAGGGGTCGAGAAGAGCGCAGGCAGGTGAATTGGACCATGACCAAGAGCATCAGGAGCTTAGCTGGTCAGAGGGTTCAGGGCTATGTGAAATTACTGCCCGCAGCATGGAATAATGGACGTCCGCGTTCTCTAATGTGAGACCCTCAGAGAAACATTCAATTTATACAAGGTCTGCCGGCTCATGAGGGCGACTGGGCAAGAGGCTGAAATAATGGCAGCATCAGTCGCAGTGGCAGGTTCAATACTGGAGTTAATGGGTTAGGAGAGTGGCTCTGTTATGCGTAATCCTGAAAACCCTGCAGTGCAGAGGGTCTTCCAACTCCGATAATTTTCCGAGTTGGGAGCCGTAGACGGTTGGACAGACCCAGAATCCACCACAATATAAATGAGCAGCTCACCACCTCCACATCCATTATCGGAATTCCAGACGGGGCGTTTGAGAGACATATTGAGATCGCGTGTGAAAACTCCTACTCACGATAGCTGTAGTTAGTTTCTGGGGCACGGGGGAAGGGATTAGGCACAGTGTAGGCAGCCTGTTGAACCTGCCTCTGTTGTGTGGTGGACTGCTGTCGTGCCTGAGGGGAGACGGAGAGGTTAGATGTCCCTGGGTGACATTGCCTGGACCAGCACTGTGTCACTCAGTGTTCCAAATTCACACTGTTCCAGCACTGCCTTCTTTGAATTGCCCTAGCTTGCTGTACTGGCCTGGTGGTGTCCCTGTGATTGTCAGGTTGTGCGAGCCAGTCGAATGCCCCCGTCCGTTTTGGTGTAGTAAACAGCCCATTCCCGTCCAAGTCACCACGTTAAATTAAAGTGTCCGTCCAGCTCGTCGTTTGTTTGTGCAACATGAAAACGTGAGCATAAGTAAGGTCTGCACGGGCAAGCTTTTCGTTCTCTGCTAATGGAATGCCCGACGAGGAGTCCCCGACCTCCCTAAAGCGGACAATGACATCGAGCAAGTGCTTGGCTGCTCTGCAGACACTGGATAACAGCCCAAATTCGGCGTACAGTCTTGCACTGGCCGTTATTGCATCCTTCACGGTGCTGTCCAGCCATTTTTTCCACTCTGAAGCGGTGTCCCAGTGTTGGATGGGGATGTCAATAACAGGGCTAATGGTCACCCAGTGGGTAAAATGCGCAAGCTGTAATATGGTCTGCACATCTTGGGACAGACAGTTGTGTATACAGGAAATTTCGAGGACCCAATTGTAGAACGGGAGCAGTCAATTCAACGGGCCTGGGGCATCTTGTCGCATGGCCCAGGCCTCTGCATGGATCCAGGTCTTATACAGAGGAGTGCACCCAATCATGATGCGGGGAAACTGACGGTTGGTGCCCTGTCAATTTCTGCAAGCAGTCGGGCTTCTTGTGAGTCTGGAGTTATCGTTTGTGTTGGGCAGCAGTGGTAATTCATACTGCCCGCCGGTAATGTGTCCCATCGCCGTCTTGCTGTGTAATGCATGGCAAAAAATTGAGCCACTTCATTTAGGCCCAACGGATCTGGCTTTGAAGACAGTGTGGGAAATTTTGGGTACTGCGGGGCATAGGGCGGTGTGGCCGGATCTGGAATTATTGGGGACTCAGCGTCGGTTTTATTGCAGCAGTCTTTCGCCTTCACGGCCTGATACTGCTGGGCAACCTGTCGAAACTTTGCAAGACACTTCAGCATGTATAGAGGGTCACAGTAGGCGTCATCGTGCCCTCCCATTGTGGCCGTGGTCCAATAATCAAGCTTATCGAATTTAAAGGACCTCCCATAAGGCCAATTTCCTTGTGGCCATGTATAAAGGTCTCCTGTAAAGTGGAGAAAGTGAGGACTGCCGATGCTGGAGATCAGAGCAGAAAATGTGTTGCTGGAAAAGCGCAGCAGATCAGGCAGCATTCAAAGAGGACAGGCCGCCTACTTGCAGAAGATTTCAGAGAACACCTCTGGGACACCCGAACCAACCAACCCAAACACCCCGTGGCTCAACACTTCAACTCGCCCGTCCACTCCATCAAGGACATGCAGGTCCTTGGACTCCTCCATCGCCAGACCATAGCAACACGACGGCTGGAGGTAGAGCGCCTCATCGATCGCCTAGGAACCCTCCAACCACAAGAGATGAACTCAGATTTCTCCAGTTTCATCATTTCCCCTCCCTCCACCTTGTCTCAGTCCCAACCCTTGAAGTCAGCACCGCTTTCGTAACCTGCAATCTTCTTCCTCACCTCTCCGCCCCCAACCCCACTCTGGCCTATCACCCTCACCTTAACCTCCTTCCACCTATCGCATTTTCAACACCCCTCCCCCAAGTTCCTCCTCCCTACCTTTTATGTTAGCCTGTTGGGCACACTTTCCTCATTCCTGAAGAAGGGCTCATGCCTGAAACGTCGATTCTCCTGCTCCTTGGCTGCTGCCTGACCTGCTGCGCTTTTCCTGTAAAGTGGGTAATGTAACCGCCATCCCCTGTGTCTTTCAGCACAGTGTCTGCCAGTGAACCAGGTATAACAAGAGAATTTCCAATCTTTATTTTGAAGTTCACGTATTTGCAAGGCGGCGTGGTTAGCACTGCTACCTCACAGCGCCAGGGTCCCAGGTTCGATTTCAACCTAGGGCGACTGTCTGTGTGCAGTTTGCACATTCTCCCCATGTCTGCGTGGGACTCCTCCGTGTGCTCCGGTTTCCTCACACAATCACAAAGGTGTGCAAGTCAGGTGAAATGGCCGTGCTAAATTTCCCATAGTGTCAGGTGCATTGGCGGGAGGGAAATGGGTTTGCACGGCTTACTCTTCTGAGAGTCGGTGTGGACTGGTTGAGTCGACGGGCCAGTTTCTCCTCTGTAGGGAATCTAAACTTACATGCCTCCTCAATATCGTCTTGGACAATTTCGGTCCTGGGCCGTTCTCACCACATAGTTGGGGTTGCCCAGCTAGCACATCCCAGCTGTGGGTGAAATTCCCTGCCCCCATGGCGGACTGGACGTCCTGCGTTGACTGCTTAGCATTGCACTTCGGCTTTCGAGGAAAGACAGAGGGAGTACTCACAGAACACACAAGCAATGAGTGATTGACAGTTCAAGCAATAAAGGATTATTGAGCGCACAATCGCTCACTGCACTGTAAACAAACACTTGTCTGATGGATAAACACACTTAGACGAGACACCTGAAACTGACAAGACATGCCGTCAGCAACCGCAAAACAAACAGACACATCCAAAGCAAATGATCAGAAACCACAAGACAGAAACAAAAGTGAACTGGTGGAGCCCCTGTCAATTTCCTTCGAACTGAGGAATCTCTTAGGATTGATGCGAAAACATTTATCAGCAGTCTCTCATTCTATTTTGCCAGGCTTCCCTTGCCCGTCCGGCTCTCCCCTGGCTGGATCCAGATTACGGCACAAGGTCTGGACATGATTAATACAATCAAGACACAATCAAGCATCCGGCAGCATTAATCAGTTCTAGAATGGGATCAGGGGGTTCCAGCTCTCTTCGTGGATATGTGAGAATGTCTCTTTCCTTGGCTGTAAGGTGATACCATTGTTGCTCTCCAGAGATGAGCAAGGTATTCTGGTGCATCCCTGGCTGACCTGAGCTTCATGTGGCTTTGATGTCACTGGTATTAGATTACACATCGGCCTTTGGGACAGCTGTGTTTATCGGGTCGAGGAAGTTTATTGGTAGTTTGTCTTGGGAAGTGTATTCCCTGGTTTGTGAATGACTGTGATCATGTATGTTTTCCCTTGTCAGCCTGTTTGGTCAATGCTGAGGCATTTTGGGTGTTCCTTGTATGGCTTGGACAGGCATAATTTTCTGTGTTATTATTGGCCATGCTGTGTGCAGGCAGGTTTACATGTCATTTCCCATACTGTTGAAAAATAAACTTTAAGATCTTCAAAGGTTTTAAATTCAAAATCTTAATTCAACATCAACCTGTTCACATGGGGACAAGCCACTCAGCTGTTCCATGACGGGAAGGTATTCACTCGGGGATCAATCCTAATGGCACGCAAACGACTTCAACAAAGGGAGAGAAAATATGTCTGCTCTGTTTGGTCAGTGATTATCTTCACAACCCCGCCTAATGTCACCCAATCGACATGACACTGGAACGACACCATTCTTCTGCTCTGTGTATGAAAAAGAATTTATTAAATCAGCAAAGCTTCAGATAAACATGAATGGGCACACTGTAGAGAGGCCTGCACTGAGTGTGAAAAGAGATTCGCCTGGTCATCTCTATTCAGTGAGCACGAGCATATTCACACGAGCGAGAAAAATTTACTTGCTCCTTGTCTGGGAAGTGATTCACTCGGGTCTCCAATCTCAGCAGATATGGACTTGTTCCCACAAATGAGAGAAAATCTTAATGGTCTGACTTTGAAAAGAGCTTAAGGAGTAGCAATGATGTGATGGAACACCAGAAAACACATGAGAATCCCTGCAGTGCAGCAACAGGCCCTTCGGACCAACAAGTCCACACAATCCCTCCAAAGAACACTCAAACCCATTACCCTCCCTTATATTTACCCCAACTATTAACCTACGGTATGGGTAATAGATCATGGCCAATTCGCCTAACCGGCGCACCATTTTGTCTTGTGGGATGAAATTTGTGGACCTGGAGGAAACTCACGCAGACACGTGGAGAACGTGCAAACTCCGCACAGACAGGTCTCCGAGGCTGAAATCGACGCCAGCCCCTCATGCTCTGAGCCAGCAGTGCTAAACACTGAGCTACCATGCATGGAGAGGCAGTTAATTTGCACTGTGGGTAGCAAGGGATTCAATTACTCATTCGCACGCGTGACAGCCCAGACAGGTGCAATCTGTTACGCTCAGTTGGCTGCTTTGTTGGCTTATAAAGCAGTGTGATGCTCGCAGCGTGGTCCCAATTCCTATCAATGGTTTGATGTTAATTTAAAGGTTGTTCCTCACTAAATATTCGCTGACCTGTGGGCTGGTGGTGCTCTGGTTCAATCACCACCAGCCCCTTCTTTCTTAAATGAAGGCAGCAGCCTCTACAGTCTGTTAAGACGGTAATAGTGCAAACAATCCAGTGAGGTCGCATGTGAATGCGATATAGAGTTATTGCATCGAGAATTGAACTGTGTTGATTCTGTCAGCAGGGGTTTACTTCATTGGATTGTTTAATCTCTTTAATTGATCTGGTGTTTGATTGTTCAGTTTTCAATCACATCAAATTCAAAGACTTTTTCCGCTGATTTCTGTACAATTAGAGGAGACTGGTAGATATCCATAGACTGCCCTGTTCTTGACACTTTTCTTCATTATTAAGTGTGGAAATGTATTTAAAAATATTTCGATGCATTCAGCATTTCTGAATGCTCTTCACATCTACATGAAGACCCTGTGAAGTGTATTCACTTATATCAGAGAAACAACAATCCTACAGTGAGAGCACAAGATTGTGTTCTCATCAGCGTGAACATGTTGATGGGACGTCAATTACTGGAACATTATAAAGCATTTCCCACACTGCGTCATTAAAACAAATTGTTGTCGCTGTGAACCCATTGGTGTATCAGGAGGAAGGCTGGCTGAAGTGCATCCTTCCCCCAATTCAGAACATATGAATGGTCTCTCGCCAATATGAATTCGCTCGTCTTTCAGTAAGTTTGAGAAATGTAAGAGCAGGTGAATGGTCTCTTTCCAGTGTGAACTCTCTTGTATTTCAGCAGATTGCCTGAATCAATTAATGACTTCAAATCACAGCGGACGAATCGTCTCTACTCTGTGTGAACTCACTGGTGTCTCAGCAGACTGAATCACAGTATGAATCCTTTCCTATTCTTCGAACAGGCGAATGGTCGATGTCCACTGAGTTCGCAGATTTAAAGTGAGATCAAATGACGGCCTGAACCCACTCCCTCTGTGAGAACACTTGAATGGTTTCTCATCAACGTGAACACATTGACGGTAAAACAGTTCGTGAAAACCTTTAAAGCCTTTTCCATACTCTGGACAATTAAATAGTTTCTTCTCCGTGTGAACCCACTGGTGAATCAGCAACTGAGCAACTCCCTTTCCACACTCAGAACAATTGAATGGCTTATCTCCAGTGTGGTTGCACTGATGAATTTTCAGGGCAGACAAGTAATTGAATCGTCACCATATTACCGCAGTTTCTCTCCAGCGTCCCTCCAATTATGTCTCGATAGTTCAGATAGTGAATGCTTTCACTCCACTGTGAATGTAACATTCTGCTATCATTTTGAAAGGCCAGTGAGGTTCAGGCTACATGGAACAAAGCAACTCCATCAAATCCTGATGTGATGCTTCGTTTCAGTTTCCCAACAGCAAATCCTCATCTTTAATACCCGTCAAATAAATCCAGAAATATCTCAGTAAGAGAGAACTCCTCAGAACACCAAAGCATATGATTTTCATTCTTCATCGGATGTGGGTATTCCAGAACAGGTCAGCACTTATTGTTCATTCCTGATTTGACTGGACAATGTGGTGATGAGCTGCCTTCTTGAACCATCGTTTCCGTGTGCTATCGGTAGACCCGAATTATAGGGGAGTGAAATCCACAATTTTGAACCAGTGATTCTGGAGGAACGGCAGTATATTTCTAGAGCAGGATGGTAAATGGGTTGTCGGTCTTTCGTATCTATCGACTACCCTTTTCCTTTTAGATGGATGTAGTTGTGAGTTTGTAATGTACTGTTTAAGGATCCTTGGTGAATATCTGCAATGCATCTTTTGGATCGTGCAGACTGCATGTCTCAGCGTTTGGTTGTGATGGGAATGGATGTTGGTCGATGTTTTATTAGTTGTGTGTTGCTGCTCAATTCAGCTGCTCTGTTCTGGACGGTGTTGAGCTTTTCAGTATTGTTGCAACTGCAGTAAGGAATCCTCAAGAAGGTTGTGATTTAAATATCTCTTGCAACTCAGATGCTGACTAATCTGCTGTGTTTCTTCTGTGCATTGTTTCTTTAACACTGCAATCATCCAGGCGAACAGGAACTATCCCATCATGTCTCATTCTGTATTGTAAAGGAGTAAACAGTTGGTCGGGAAGGAAGAAAAGAAAGAGAAGAACATTTGGTCAATGAGGTGAATAACGCTCTTGCTCGGAGAGTGAACAGCTGTTCGTGGAGACTGCCGGTGCCAAATCATAGGTGGCGTGTAGTCGCGGGCTATGTGTTAGACAGGCTTTAGGGAGTCAAGAAAATCTCTGACTATGTCCCGCTCTTGTGGCCACAATGCTATATGGCTGCTAAAGTTAGCTTCTCAAAGAAATTGTGACTTTCACTGCACCAAAGAAGGACTTTCGGCCCATCTTGCAAATGTCCGTCATGAAGCAACGATCCATTCTTATCCCGTGTTTTTCAGAACATGGTCTGGAATCTTAAGCGCTGTGGAACTCCAAGTGATCAAAGAAGTATTTTCCTAATTCCACCACCTCCAGCGAAATACTGTTACCAAATATATATTCCCCTCCCCGCCCTTGTCCGCCTTCCCCAGGAACCATTCCCTCCGGGGCACTGTGGTGCACTGTGAGTTCTCTCTCAATATCTCCCCCAACAGCCCCATGGAAGCTTTCCCTAAAATCGCGGAATATGTGACTCATCCATTCATAGAACATGAGAACGAGGATCAAGACTATGCCATTCGGGCCTTAGAGACTGCTTCGCCATTCAATAAGATCATGCGTGATCTTTCCACGGATATGCATTCACTTAACCAACCTCTGAAGGTAATCATTGCTTCCTTTATTGTTCAAACAAAAATCAGCCCTAGAAAAAAAAACATTTTTGATGTAGCATCAACTACTTCGTTGGGCAAGCAGGTCCATACAGTAACAACCCTCTGGTTGAACAAATTCCTTATCAATTCAGTCCTAAATCGGCTCATTCTAATCTTGAGGCTGTGCCCTCTTGTCCTAGTTTCATCCGCCAATGGAAGCATGCTCTCTACTTCTATCTCACACATGCCCTTCATAATTTTATATGTTTCCTTTCTAAACAGTGATGTCATATTTGTGTTTTCCAATCAACTGGGACTGACCCTGAGAACAACGAATTTTGTAAAAATACCGCCAGCGCCCTTCATTTTAACACACCATCGTGTTGAATACCCTGCGATGCTTTCTATCACGGCCTGGAGACGTAACCATCCTTTGCTAAATTAGCTCCAACAATCCAACAATAGATCTTTTGTTATAATGACTATTCCCAGGTCGTCACCAACCGGCATCGCTTTGTCAACTACTGGCATGTTATTGATATCCTCCACTGTGAAGACCGACGCAAATGCCTGTTCAATGTCATGGCTATTTCCGCATATCCCATGAGTAAATGCCCCTTCTTATCCACGGAAGTGTCAACGTTTACTTTTGCCACTCTTTTTCATTTTATATTTTAATAGAAACTTCGGCTATCGATCTTTATATTCTGTGCTAATTTTTAATGCCATGTTCTTTCTCACATTTTTTCTGCATTAAATTCCATTTGCCAACTCTCAGCCCAGCTCTGCAGCATACCTGTGTCCCTGTGTAACCTACAATATCCTTCAGAACTATGCACAACTGTACCGAACTTTGTGTCGTCCGTAAATTTACGAACCCATCCTTCTCCGCCCCCATCCAGGTCGTTTCTAAAAAAATGACAAAAAGCAGTGAACCCAAAACAGATCGTCGCAGTACACCAAAAGCAACTGAATTCCAGGATGACGTTTTCCCATCAAGTATCACCCTCTGTCTTTTTTCATCTGGCTAATTTCTGGTCCAAAGCACGAAATACTCTTCAAGCCCATACCTCAGTATTTTGTGCAGTCACCGACCATGGCGGAATTTATCAAACGGCTAGCTGAAATCCAAACGTGCATTACATGAACGGCTTTATCCTCATCTATCTGTTTAGTCACCTGGCGAGTTTTGACAATATTTGTAGCTCAGGTTTAGCTTCCAGATGAAGATTTGCTTGCTGAGCTGGAAGGCTCATTTCCAGACTTTTCGTTACCCTCCTGGGTAACATCTTCAGTGGGCTTTCGGGCGACGGACTGCTTATGATTTCTGCTTTCCATTTACATGTTTGGGCTTCTTTGGGTTGGTCACGTCATTTCCTTTTGTGATTTCATTTCATGTTCTTTTTCTCAGTGGGTTGTAGATGGGGTCTACCTCAATGTGCGTTTTGATAGATTTCCGGTTGGAATGACATGCTTCTCGGAATTCTCGTGTCTGTCTCTGTTTCACTTGCGCTCGGAGGAAGGCGTTGTCCAAGTCAAAGTGGTGCCTTTCCATATTTGTATATAAGGATACCAGTGAGACAGGGTCACGTCGTTTTGTGGCTAGTTGATGTTCATATATCCTGGTGTCTCGTGTTCTGCCTATTTGTCCACATGCAAAGCCTGATGACATTTACAAAATACCGTGCAAGAACTGTAACAAACACTACATTAGACAAACACGACAGTGGACTGAGACAACATATCCATCCTAGGACAAGCCAAACAGATACATCCAGAAGAATTCCTCAAGGCATGGCATTCCGACAAGAACTCTACCAACAAACACTTCGAGCTCGACGCCATCGACGACCACCTGAGGAAAAAGAACAGGAATGACATCACTAACGGAAATGACATCATCAACGCAAAGAAACCCAAACATATAAATAGAAAGCAGGAATCATGAACAGTTCTTCGCGGAGACCCACTGAAATTGTTACCTAGTAGGGTGATGAAACGTCTGGAAATGAACTTTCCAATTCAGTGAGCAAACCGACATCTAGTTTAATGACCTACTCAAAGAACTTAATAATGTTTGTGAGTCTCGACCTCCCATTCACAAAACCGGCTTGACTTTGCCTCATAAACTTATTCCAATCGAGATGATTACAAATCTTATCTCTTAGAAATTTTCCAACACTTTAGCCACAACCAACGGAAGGGTCAATTGTCTATAATTTCCATGGTTTTTCTCTACTTCCCTTCTTGAATGAGGGAACAACGTTTACTACCCTGTAGTGTTCTGGTACTAGACCTTAGGACAATGACAACATAAAGATCAAAGTCGAAGGCTCAGAAATCAGATTCTTGGTTTCTCAGAGAATCCTAGGATAAATCCCATCCGGCCCACGGGAATTTATATATTTTCACATTTTTAGAGTTTGTAACACCTCGTCCTTGGGGACTTCAATCCGATCTCGTCTCGGAGCCTGTTTCTCAGTATTGTCCGCGACAACATTTTGTTTTTCCAGTGCGAATTCTGACGAAAGATATTGCTTTTGCGCTTCCCCCATGACCTCTGACTCCACGTGCTACTTACCAAGACTGTCCTTCATTGGCCATATTTTATTCCATTCATTGTTTTAATACTTACATACCGATCGAAAGCTTTAGGATTTTCCCTTATCCTATCTGCTAACAAATTCTCAGCTCCCCTCCTGGCTCATCTTCAATCCCTCCTCAGGACTTTCATGTTTAACTTGTAACTCTCAATGGCCTGAACAGAGCATTCACATCTCATGCTAACACAAGCCTTTTTTTATCTTAACAAGAGATTCAAATTCCTCAGTAATCATGACTCCCGCGCTTGACAATTTCCTCCCTCTCTGACAGGTACATAGTTATCAAAGAAACACAGAACCTGCTCCTTGAATCAGCTCCACATTTCTATTCTGCCCATTCCCTGCCATTTCCTTGCCCAACCTCTGCATGCGTAATTTTATATAATCGCATTGCAATTTTCTTTCCCCCAGCAGTAACGCTTGCCCTCCGGTGTATTACTGTCCCATTGAAAAGCTCAAGTAAACATAACTGAATTTTGGTAACGATTACCAAAGTGCTCACCTACCGCCAAATCTAACACATTGCCGTGTTTCGTACCCAGTATCAAATCTAATTTGGCCTCTCCCCTTGTTGTCCTGTTCCATTGCACAGTATTTAAGGAATCTATTGCAGATACTCAATACTCTCCTCGTCAAAGCTACCCTGACTGAGCTGCTTCGACCGATTGACATGTTGTTGAACATCCTGCTTGATAATTGCAATAACATTTTTTCAGGTGTTATTTATGCCTTTGTTTACTGGTCTCCCCAATGTGATCTTAAAATATGGAGGCGGATAGACTCTGACAATCAGTGACATTTTCTTCTTAGATCTTCTAATTTCCTCTCAAATGGATTCAAACTTATTCTCCATAGAACGTATATCGCCTGTCAGCATCGGTCTGATTTTGTCCTTGAATGTTTGAGTTACACCACCTTCCTTACCATCCTTTCTGTCCTTCCAAATTGTCTCATGCCCGTGAATATTTACCTCCGAGTCTTGACTATGCTGTCTCCATGCCTCTGCAATGTCTACTAAATCGTATTCGTTCGTGATAATTTATGCCGTTATATCTCCAACCTTCTTCCGAAATGTATGAGCATTCAGGTATAGTGCCTTTATGGTCGCTTTCTTACCCATTTATTAACAACATCTCTAATAATATCTTCTACACTATCCTTTCTTCTTGCTTCTTGCTTCTCCTCACTTGTCCATTTCTGACCTCCCTGATTAGTACACAAGTGCTCAAATACACCTTCCAGGTGAAGCAACTCTTTCCCTACACTTTGCACAATCCAGTTTAATAGATTCACTGCTCTTATTATGGTTGACACTACCTTGGGAAATGAAGTGTGGACTGAATGACTGTTTTGCAGAATACCAAGTTCTATCGCCAAAAATGTCCCTGAGCTTCAAGTTGACTGGTCCTTTCGCACAGAACCATGTGTCCGAGCCAACATCTCTTTCTCAGGCTTACTGCAGTGTTCCACCATAGCTCAGCGCATGCTGTAAAAGCAACAGACTATTTTCTGCTTGAGGACCCCTCAACCCTCCATATAAATTTCACTCATTTTAGAGGCCTGAAGTCTCCCATGTCCTGGCCCCCGACACACCCCCAGGCCTAGTTAGAGCAGAGCAGCCATTATACACTACCTATGGTTAGTCACAAACAGTCTCCGTGAACAGTTGTTAATGCTCCAAAAAAATCATTATCAATTCCTATGCCCAACTGTTAGTTTCTCTCTTTAGGCTCTATCCCGACATCTTGTTTCCTCCTAATTACTGCGCCCCCACTTATCTTCTGCATGTATGCGAAAATTTTACTGGAAACCATCAGTGCTAAGGACGGCATCACTGGACCGAAAATGTTAACTCCGATTTGTCTTTCCAACATCTTTTGTTCTTGCCCTGAGGAAGCTTGATGCTGGGCTTGTGTAATGACCCCCTGCACATAAGACAGAACTGTGTTAATCCTGAAAAGTTCTCTTGTTGATGAATCCCATTATAATGTGAGCCATTGGCATCGACTTCGGAGATCAATAAATATAGAAATCATGTGCTTGTGATTTGTGCCGCAGTTCTGTTCTGCATATGATAAACAACAGAGAGCAAAATCTCCATCATGTCAGATGGGAACAGATAGGAATCTCCACAAGCGGTGGAATGTAGTGAATGTTTTTCAGTTAGAGAAAATGCAAACCATTTCTCACTGTAATATCCTGTGGCTATCAAAGCAAAGTGTTTTATAACCACAAAGGCTGAATACAGCGTTTCCGAGTTAAAATATCTGAATGATCTCCGTCCAGTGTGACAGTACAGTTGTGTCAGCAAATGGGATAACTGAGTGAATCACTTTACCTGTTCAGCAAGCGAACATTCCTCTTGTGCTAAGATATAGGGGCAGAATTCAGGAAGAGGGATGGAAAGGTTCTGAAAAAGTTTTACATAAGGACTGAGGAAGTGTTCGTGGTTCTGACCGGCTTGAAGTGGGCATATTCCCAATTCAGGATGGACTTTTATCTTATGTTACTCTCTGTGACAAGGGAGGAAATTACAGGTGATCAAAGCAATGTTTTACTTTCCTCTTTGGGTTTGTAGTGGATTGGACTAATGCATTCCACTTTTCAGCAAGATTGGGAGAGACAAACCAGAGAATCACACAGCAGTGAGTCTCACATCAGTTGAAGGGAACCTTTTGGAGCAAACCCTGAAGGAGAGAGTTAACTGCCACTTGTCCAGGCAAGGCTTCATCAGGAAGAGTCATTTCGGTTTTGTTACAGAATGTCATGCCGAACAGATTGGATTAAATATATTTTATTGGCAAGTGATGGGGTTTTTTAACGAGGGTGGTGAAGTTTGTGTGTTGTTTGTGTGGATTTCAACATAGCCTTTAACACGACACCACACTGGGGACTGGTAAGAGGATAAAAGTGAAAAGGGATTTAAGGTCCCCTGGCAAGTTGGATCCAAACTTAATTTGGTGGTGGTAGGAGACACAGGATGGCGATGAAGGCTGTTTGTGTGATTGGAACTGGTATTCAATGGTGTAACACAAGAATGAATGCTGGGTCCCATGTCTTTTGTGAATGTGTGTAAAGAATATAGAACAGGTTAGTGGGAAATGAGAAGCAGAGTTGTCAATGATACGAATATTAGCAAAGTGGTTAATAGTCAGGAAGAAGGTCTTAGGATGGAGGAGCTCAGGGATGGATTTGTTAAATGTCAAATTCAGATAGGGGATGTTGAAACTAACCATTAAAAAACATGAAGTGATGCACATTGGAAGAAACACATCAACGGATGACTCAATGAACAGCAGGACACGCGGAAACCCAGAGGAACAGAGAGACTTTGCATGTTGGGCCACATATCCGTCAAGGCAGCAGAACATCGTGACAATCACAACTTTATCAGCCAAGGCAAAATTGATAAAAACAGATAAAGTGGTGTCAGAAGTAGACAAGATGG
This sequence comes from Chiloscyllium plagiosum, assembly GCF_037043375.1. NCBI lineage: Eukaryota > Metazoa > Chordata > Chondrichthyes > Orectolobiformes > Hemiscylliidae > Chiloscyllium > Chiloscyllium plagiosum. The sequence goes on from NW_028270171.1 coordinate 51,902,305, forward strand.
TGAAGAAAGTACTTGGCACGCTTTTTGTCATTCGTCAGAAAGTCGATTATCCAAGCTGGAATGTCATGTTGAGGCGATATAGAGCATTGGTGAGATCACATTTAGAATACTGATTGCAATTATGGTCAACTTCTACAGGAAGGATTTTGTGAAAATTGAAACTGTCCACGAATGATTTACAGGGATGTTGCGGAGATCTGAGGGCTTGAGTTAAGCGTCGAGATGGAGTAGGCAGGGGCGTTTTAGCTGGAATGTTCCAGGCAGCGCGTAACGTTCTCACCGTTTATAAAATCTTGACGGGTATGGATAGGCAACTGGCCTAAATCGTTTGCGCAGAATGGTGAAGTTCAAAACTAGAGGGCACAGGTTTATGGTGACAGGCACTGAGACACATTAAGTAAGTCATAGAGAGTGAGAGAATGATGGTTGATTTCCAACAGGCATTGCTTCAGCTCAGTCTTCGGTTTTAAAAATAAACATTTCTTTTCGTGAAAGTCGTTTGGTAGTTAAGTCGTGAATTGAACGTTAGGGGTACTAAAATTGAGTGATGTACCAATGAATAAGTGAGTGTGTACAATATTGTCCAATGCACTATGAAATGGAGAATGCCATATTTATAAGGAACAATCAATAAAGATCATTTAAATTAAATGTGATGTTGCAGGACTCTGAAATACACACCGAACTGGCTGTGCTGGGTTTATGAGTGACATTGACTTTGCTGCAGGAGCATCACTGATTCGGAAGGCAAAATTATATGTTTCATCTGGTCAGCAGTGGCAAAGCCAATATATATTCCTCCTTTCCTATAAGCACTTGACAAGGTGAGCGTGCATTGCCTGATCGAAACATTCCAGTTCATGAAACTCTTTTTTACTTTTGAGAAACGGAATGTAGCAGTTATTAAACTGCAGTTTTCTCTTTTCATTTACCAAGGTTAATATTCAAACATTCAGTTGAACTGACAGAATGCTGAATTCTGCAACAATTATTTCTTTTCTCTCAGACATTCAGCCTCTGCAGTTTACTTTTCTTTAGTGATCTGAATTACCTGATATTTATGGGGAAATGAATGTTGTAGTTTGTCTCGCATGCGACAGAAGAATCAACTGAGTGGTGACAGGTGCATCTTAATTTTCCTATGCAGTTGAGCTGAGGTGGTGTCGAGTCAAAAGTGTGGATCCGGAAATGTACACCTGGTAAGGCAGCATCTTTGGAGTAGGAAAGTCGATGTTTCGAGCATAAGTTCTTCGTCAGGAATGTTGGAAACATTGACACTCCTGGTCCTCCGATGTTGCCTAACCGCTGTGCTTTCTAGCGCCATCCTTCCTGACTCTAATCTCTCACATCTGCAATCCTCGCCTTCTCCTCACGTGTGTGTAGTGTCAGATACAGTTCCTGAGATGTAATAACGTGTTCGTAATGATAGGTTTGATATGCAGTTGGAAGCTCATCATTGATGCAATTCATTCTCTCCCTCCCAATCTGCCAAGCACATGCAGGTCCTGCGCCTCCTTCATTGACATTCCCTGAACACCTGACGCCTGAAAGAAGAAGGCCTCATCTTCCCCTTGGGCCCTTGATGCCACAGGGGATCACCAGTTTCCTAATTCGCCCTTCTCTCACATTATTCTAGTTTCATGATTCCAACTGAGCATTCCTTCATGACCTGCACGTCACCTTTCCAACCTGTCCGCTCCACCTCCTGTCAGGACTAGTATCTTATTCTCCACCTTTATCTACTCCTCGTATTCACAGCTATCACGCCCCCAAACCCCCGAACTTCCCATTTATCTATCAGTCCCCACGGCCACAAACCTCATTCCTGATGAAGGGTTTATGCCCGAATCATCAACTCTCCCACTCCTCGCATGCTGCCTGACCTACTGTGTTTTCTATCACCACACTGTCGGCTCTGAGTTCTCGCATCTGCAGTTCTTACTGTCTCCACGGGGCAGTATAGTTTAAAGGTCACATTAGTGGAAAAGTGCAGTTTATGTGGCTTTCTAACTGGTTAATTTTGTTTGCTCAATCGGCTCTAGCTGGAGTACTGTGTGTCTTTCTGCAATTATCATTATAGCAGGAATGTGATAGCATTGGAAACGGTGCAGAACAGATTTACCAGGATATTGTCTGTTCGAAGAGTTTCACTTATGAAGATAGTTTGGATGGACTGGGCTCTCACAAAGATGTTCTCTTTTTTAAAAAGAAACGGAGCTGTATTTTTTCTCAAGGATAATGTCTCTTGATATCGTTTTTATCAAATGCATTTTAAAACAGTTCGGGCTCCGAATCGGATGAAGTGTTACAGAGATGAAAGTGTTCACTGTGAGGCCTTTCGTTTCTCCGTAAACAGCTGAGGCTTAAGGCAAAGGATTTAATGTTTTAGAAATGAACTGTATAATGGAAAAAGAGTGGTCATTCTGGAAAGTTGAATTCCGGTTTTTAGATCCTGCATCAGTGGTACACGAACTAACAACCTCTCTCCTTCTGCCCTTCTAATTTTTAACTGTAAGCTTCTGTTTCATTTTTACTGTGTTTCAGCTGCTTGTATTTTTAGGATTGTTGCGTATTTTCAGAGCAGCATGAGTAAGTCTACTTTGGATAGACTAGGTTCTGTGGGTATCCAATATTCTGTTTTTTTGTTTTTCAATCCGTCATTTTGTGAATAATTTTTGTAAATAGTTTACTCGGGTAATTTTCACTGTACGCTGAACGAAAAAAATATAACGTTACGGTCTGGGTTGTCTGCTTAATAACGTTTTGAATGGTTTAGCCTCGTCCATAACAAATTGGGAGGTAGTTGATGGATTAAAAGAGCAACTGATAGGTGCTTGCGTCTTTATTTCGGGTGTTGATTTGGATTGGGGTAGGCAATGCTTGGGAAAGCAATGTCTCATTTAGGTACAAAGAGTTGTCTTGCTATGGACGATGTAAAGTTGGTAGTTTTAAAAAAAATAATTCAGGCCGGGCTTCTGGAATTAGCAGACATACTGGCGTTGTATTTGTCTCTTTCTGTGAGGAAAGGAGAGATCATTCCCGCAGTAGCTCAGCATTTAACTAAGCTGGAAAATCCATGAGAATCGGTAGAAATTGTTAAAATTTATTTGAAAATGAAGCAGCTTGAGTTAGACTCGAGAGATAAGGAAAGGACACCAGATTTGAACCAGTATGAGTTACGATTCGAAGTAGAAAGAGGGAAGAAGAGAGAGCAGCAGAGCAGAGAGAAAGGGAGACAGGGTTTGAACTTCAAAAATTGGCAGTTATTAAAGGAATTCACCTTAAAGCCCTGGAGATAAAGGCTGAAGATAAGCTTACTCTGGAAGAGCATATTGTTAAAACGACAAGGTTAGCAGCTGAAATGGCTGATTGTTATGAAGTGGTCCATAAAACAAGGATGGGTTTCCAGAATCATTTTAAGTCTGAGGGATCGGAATTGGGGAAAAGAGAAATCCTCACGTGGAAAGGGAAAGTTAAATCTCTGTGAAGATCATCAGGGTAACTTATCACAGGGTAAATAGGAAACTCTTGAAGGGAACAAGATCTGAGGTTTTCATTGCAATAAAGTAGGCCACATGAAATCAGTGTTGGAGAACTTGGGAAAGCACTGGAAAGTCAGATGCAGGGAAAAGAAACAAGCCTGGATGTTTTGTTGGCATGGCAAAAGAAAGCACTGTGGAGTGTGGAAAGCTGCATCAGAGTGCACAAGCCGATCAGAGGTTGGTAAGGGGGAAGTGCCACATCTGCTTTAATAATATACCTGCAAAGTTAAAGTTTATTTACCTTGGCCAGGGGTAGCAGATAGTGAGGTAACAATATTGAGGGACACAGGATCGTTACTGTCTGTGATGCAGAAGGAGAGAGAAACATGTACTCCTGAAGAACTATGTATACGGGAATTCATGGTGGGATGAAAAATTGCTCAGTTATGTACAGTGAGGCTAGAGTTGGCAGAAAGAGTGGGGAATTTGTGGTGGGAGTTCTGGACAAACTCTCAGCTCCAAGAATACAATTTGTGCTTGCAAATGATATAGCTCAATCACCGGTAAGCGTGCTGCCTACTCCAGTTGAAAAGCCAGTCGAGATGCAGGCAAGTGCAGCAATGCAGGACGTTTATCAAGGAATTTTCCCAGATTGCGTCTTAACGCGATCACAGTGTCACAAGCTGAAGCAGGACAAATCAAAAGGCACTGATAAGGAAGCTGAAATATGATTACAATTTTTTTTTTGTCAGGTAAGTGGGACACAGCAGGGTACAAGTGTAATAATGCAAGTATATTCAGCTCTGCTATGCTACTGAGTTACAGCAGAAAGATGAAAAATTAAAGCAGTTGGATCAGAAGACATGTACTTGGAAGGAGAGTGAATGCATCCCCGTGTGATATTACTTAGCAAATGATATGTTAAGGAGGAGATGGAGAGCAACACATATTCAAGCAAGTGAGAATGGGCAGAATTTATTTTTCCAATCGGGTACAGAAAAGTGGTGCTGCGAGTGCCACATGTGCCACAAATTGAAGGGTACGAAGGCGTGATGAAAACGGAGGCTAAAATACAAAGACATTTTTACGGCCTGGATTGCAGGGGAATGCATTTGAATTTTGCCAGACGTGTCATACATTTCAACTAATAGGAAAACCATGGGAAATAATAAAGCCTGCACCTTTAATATCTATCCCAGAGTTCGAGGAATCTTTCTTAAGTGTCTTCATTCATTGTGAAGTTTCCCTACATCCAATAAAAGATGGGAATAAGTATTAATTAACAGAAAAAGGATGTATTGATGAGATTTCCAAATGTTGTTCAATCGTGCAATATGAAAGCTAAAAGGATAATGGACGAATTACGGTTTTTTTTAAAAACTAGATTAAGACTACCGCATCAGAGATACAATTAGCTCAAGGGTCAAACTTCACATCCAAACTTTTCAAGGAGTGTATAGATAGCTTGGAAAAAAAACGATTCAAATCTAATGTGTACAATCCAGAATCACAGGGTGCTCTGGAGAGGTGACGTCAATTATTAAAGACTATGTTGAGGTTTTATGGCTCGGAGTAGCTGGATTATTTCCATAAGGGAGTTGCGTCAGTGCTGTTTGCGATCTGAGATGTACCAAAAGAATCCACCAAACTAAGTCCGTCTGAAACCAATTTTGGGCATAAAGTAAGAGGACCATTAAAATTTATGAAGGAAAAATTAATAAGTCAGATTACAGAGACCACACATTTGGATGATGTGTCAAATTTTAGAGTTGAACTAAACAATGTTGTGGAGTTGTCGAGACAGTATTTAAAAGTATCGCAGTAAATGGTGAAGCAGGAAGTGTATGAGAAATCAAAAAAATCACAATTTTGCCGCTGGGAATAATACAATTATTTAAAATTCATTAATCGGTGAAACTTTAAAGCAAGGTTTAAAAGACCTTATCAAATTTTGAGGAAATTGAGTAAGGTTAGCTACTTGATAGGGACTCCAGTCATGAAGGAATCTCACAGAATGTGCGATGGGAATATGCTTTAACGGTTTTTTGGCAGAGAACGAACGCAAGAGGAGAATGCGTTATTGACTACGACACACTGGGAAGAACCAATGTCAGGGAATTCTGCATTGGACGTTCCTGAAATAAAATTGGACAATGCAAAAGTTCTCCAAAATTGGTAAAGTTATTCAGTTATCTTCCAGAAGAAAATCGAAAGAGTTATTACTCTTGCATGGGGAGATCTGCTGAAATACACTGGGAATTAATAATCTAATTGTAGATGATGTAAATATAGGAGATGCTGTTCTGACTCTGTAACATCCTTGCAGGCATAACCCTTTAAAGTTGTACAAGTTCAAAAGGAGATGTCACGTATGCACCAAAACGGCATAGCCGAAGTGAGTTTCAATGAATGGAGTTCACACAGCATCATGGTGCCAAAGCCAGGTAAGACCCAACAGTTATGTGTGGACTATCACAAAATCAATGTTGTTAGAAAGACTGATGCGTATACATATCTGTAGTTGGAGGACTGTGTGGAAAAGATTGGAGGAGCAATTTACATTTCTAAGTTGGACTTCCTCAAAGGTTACTGATAGTGAACTTTGTCAGAAAGATCAAAGGCAATTTTGTAACGCCAACTGGCCTACAGAAATTTAAAGTAATGCCGTTTGTACGGAAAACACTTCAGCCAAATTTCAGAGGTTAACTGACAGGGTAATTGCCGAATACGCAACTGATTGGTGTATATTGTGGCTGGTGACTTTCAGTCTCTCGTGGATTGAATATTTACAGCATTTATCGGGCTTGTTTGATCGAATTCGGAAGTCAAACTGGTTTGTAAACCTAGCTGAAATTGAATCTGCCAAAGCCAAAGTCACCTTCCTGGGATATGTCGTTGAACACGGACAAATAGCCCCACGGGATGCGAAATCGAAAGTTACAGGGAACTTTTGGACATTGCTGACGAAAAGAGCAGTACTACGGTTCTCCGCATTGAGTGGCTTTTACTGAAAGTTTGTGCTGAATGTTGGCAGTGGGACTACTCCACTCACCGAACTGTTAAAAACAGGCAAGAAATTTCAGTGAACACAAGACTTTCAAAATGTTGTTTTTCTCAGAGCAGAGCTGATTGTGAGGAGACATGATTGATGTGTACGAAAGAATGAGGAGCAAGGAATTACAGATTGAAGGAAACATTTGCTCTTGATCGATCACCAGGGTTTGTAGATTTCAGATAAAATGCAGAAAGCTTTGAATAGACTGGTAGGAAACCTTTATCAGTCAGCGGGTGGGAGACTCTGGAACTCACACTCTATAAAAATCAGTTGGACAGATAACCCTTCATTCTTCTCTGATTCCACTGGCCAAAGAGTTTCGAAAAATGCTCAAAGCAGTGCATCACCACGAGCAACAGTTATTCGATCGGTGGATTTATGAAAGGAAAGATGCTCATGAGCAACGTGTACGACTATTTGGCTTCCCTGCTGTGATGACGCTGGAACATTGACTCTCATGTTCTCGGGGACATTTCATGAAGGCATTCCAGTTCTTGCAAATGAGGAGCTCATACCTTATTTCTGATTCAGAAAAATCAGTTTTTAAGCGGGATTAAAGTATGCTCTGCTTGCAAGCCAAATAGGATTCGAAACTACAATCTCCGGATTCGTAGTTAGGCACTTATCCATTGCGCCACTGGCCCGATGCACTGACGCAGACCTAAGAGCCGTGATGTTAATACGGACACGGTTAATAGCAGTCATGTTGACCAGTTGAACAAGCAATAAAGATAATCACTGTCACTGCTTCAGTCTAATCTTCATCACCTTTGAAAGCAGCGAATTTTCCAAAAAAAAAAACACGTATGTCCTCATGAAGATTGCATTCACACTCTGTCTGCTCAGTCATTCAATAGAATCACTGCTGACCTGATGAATTTCGAATCCACTTCTTCAGCATAACTGACGTGAATGTGAGCCTAATCGTCACATTGTATATATCAGTTATCTTTCAGAGTTTTCGAGTACAGTAACGACTTTTCCGAGTATGCAGGAAAGTGAATACTGTGAACTGAGCAAAAAAATCCCTTCATGGAAATTAATCCAGTGCAAAGTCAAACATATAAGAACGGCAGATGACTTAATCATTCCTCTGCATCACTCTGCACAGATGCTTCTCCAAGAATTGACTCTTTGCAGAATTCTTCTTTGTAGATATTCTTTCAATCCACAAACAAGTATCCTGCTGAAAACTACTTACTTAAGATTAAAATAGTTGACTATCTTGCAGGTGAAATTGGAGCTCCCAGCCTGATGTCCCACTGCTTCTTGATGCGTGAGAATTGAAGCCGCTCTCGTTAAGGCGGGAGCTTTTAGCCTCGATAATTCACACGCCTCTGTATCATCAGAGAATGGCATTACGCTCACCGATTGCATTTTCGCAGCCACATGCTCGCGCTGAACGCCATTACCATTTCCAATTAGTTTTGGGTGCACTGCAAATCAATTTCTCTGTTCCACGCCCTTGAACTGGGATTATATGACATGCCATTATATGATTACGTCAATAAGTGAGGAAATTGGTAAAGTAACCGATGTTAAAATACAGTGTTATTGAGAAATACATTTCAGCAATACCCTGCAGTATCCCATGACCCTTTGAAGTTTTGTAGATATCTCGCAAACGTAACATCCTACAACCTCAATGTTGCAAACTCTACAGTCTCACCGGAGATAGAAGCTATATATTCAACCGAATCTGAGTTCCCACATCTCAGTCACTGTTTGACAAGTATTCCTTTGTGCGTGTGGTTCTGTTCTTGGTATAACCTCTGCCACGATCCTTATTGCTTTTTGCCTCGTGCTTTTCCATGTGGCGCCAGGATCATGAAATGGTTCTTCCTTGGCATTGTCAACACAGCAAGTTCTGCTCGAATCACTGTCACAGCAATCAGCATTTTTACCGTTTTACTCCATGTAATATGTGCTTAGCAAACGCTGAGAAAATCAATCTATGTTTTACATAAAAATACTCTACGTGGTGATAGGTTTCTTTCTTCAAAAACTCGCTATCTCACATCTTTGCGTTTCACATATCATTACCACCCTTTATCGGAGAAATCTCTCCCTCCCACAAGAACTAACTCGCCGAAACGTCCACCCTCCCATTTCACTGAGGTATTGCACAATATAATACTCACATTTACACTGTTCATTCTGTACTGCTGCGGTCACTGTTTTGAGTGAAAGTGCTCAAACCCATGGTCGGCATCTTCAAGCAAATCAATCCATTTGGATGCAGCTGTTCTGTAATTAATCCTCGTGGAGCAGCTTCTACTGACACGGACAAGAGATTACTGGAGCATCGGGCTCAGGATACGTGCACAGCGCAGGATTGAGCAAGAGATGTTTTATTGGAAAAGACAAATTTCTGTGGCTTTCTCCAGTCATTTATTTCATTTGTTCATTCGGTTCCCCCGAAATATTGCGTGCAATTCACATTACAGTCGTCATGTAATCACACTGGAAACCGTGCAGAAATTGACCAGGTTGAAAGGTTTCGGTAATGAAGACAGATTTTTTTGACTGGGGTTGTTTTCTTAAGGCAGAGGAAACTGTGAGGATACAATTTTCATATGCACTAAGTAATGAGCGACATGGACAATGCAGACTAAAAGAAACATTTCCTCTTGACCGATCAACAGGGCCGAAGACTGAAGTTAAGGGGTGGAAAGGATTGAGGAGATATGCGGAAAAATCTCATCAGCAAGCGGATGGTTGTATCTGGATTCACTGTCTGAAGTGATGCGCAGAGGAGAACCCACACAACCTTCAGAAATACACGGATCAGAACTTGAGTTCTTAATGCATACAAGGCCAAGTGATGAAAATGAATAAAGATAGTCAAGGATTGCATCTGACGAAAGCATGTACAACGACCTTGAGGGCTGTCATTCTACACATACGTGGTATTCGTGTAGCTGTCCATGGTGGGCGAGCAGTTCCATTTTTTCGCTTCCTTCGCTGTGATCCGGCTTTGACTCTCAGTCCGGGAGTTGGGGGTTGTTTCGATCCTGACAGTGACATCAGCAAAAGCAGACCCCCTGCAAGTGGAGTGGTTTTAGTACCTTGGATCAATTAATGACGTCGAGAAATGAGAGACGATGTCCCAGCCTCTGAAAGAAGGGGGCGGTACCTCGGCAGTCTCTGCTCAATCAGACAGTTCACTCGCCATTCTCCTCTGATTCCGCTTCCTAAAGGTTTTCCCAAAATTGTCAAAGCTGAGACTTGGTTCTGTGTCTTGTTTCCTTGACAATCACAGGTGCCACAGTGAATCTCGGAAAGTTGACAGTTGTAGAGGGCAGCGTGAGCAATGAATTCAGCTTCCTCCCCCCCCCATGATGACTCTGGGATATTGACTCTGACGTTCGCAGGGGCATTTAGTGAAGGGACTATTGTCCATGCAGCTCAAGGTGCAAACCTCATTTCGGCTTCAGAACAGTCAGTTATGAGTGCACTAAAGTCAGCGCTGCCCGCAAGCCAGGTGGGAATCGAAACTCCACACAGCAGATCTGTAATTAGGTACGTTATCCATGTACCACTGGCCCGTTGTATGTGCTACATTGTGCGGGAGATTAGCTTGTATGTGAATTTGAAGCCTGCCAGTCTTGCTCTTGAATCAAGTCGAAACTTTAACTATCATCTCTGGACCGTAACCAAGCGCATTATCCATTGTGACACTGTGCTCGCAAGTGCTTGAGGTTGGTATTCTGCAGAGTTGTGATCTAAACATGGACATGACCAATCGTACTCATGTTCACAAGTTGAATAACCCGGAAAGATAACCATTGTTACTGCTTCATTCCAATGATCCACTCTTTGTGCAGCGGGACGTTTTGTGACGAAAAGACATTCATCCTCATGAAACTTCCATTCACTTTGTGTCTACTCAGCCACTCAATGGGATCTCCGCTCATCTGATGAATTTCAAATTCACTTTACTGATTTTGCTCCATCACTTTTGATAAACTAATGCATAATCACAGCATCGTATTCAAGCTAATTTTCGAAGTCTGTAAGTACCTTAACGACCTGTGCGAGTTTACAAGAAATTGGATAAAATGAAATGAGCAAAAAATATCCCATCCTGCCCAGAGCAGAGTTAGCCATATGAGAAAGCTCAGAGAGCGAAAACGTTACCTCCGTTTCTCTCAGTGCAGATGTCAATAGAAGCTGCTCCAGGTAAAGTTGGAACTTCCAGCTTAATGTCCTGGTGCTCCCTGCTTCGTGTCAATGGAAGCTGCTGCAGTTGAGCTTGGAGCTCCCAGCCTGATGCAACGTATACCCCGTCAATAGAAGTTGCTCCACGCGATGTTGGAACTCCCAGTCCCCGGTATTTCAATTCACTCTATACTTTCAGTGAAATACTTCACACTCAATGATTTCATTACTGAACCCATATCTGCTGGCTCATCCCCATCCGCATTTCCAGTTTGATCTTCGCTGCTGCATCACACAGTTTATCGTATTCCAGCCTGAAACCTGGCAATATACGATATTCCACAGCAGTGGTCACTTGCTTTTATGCCGAAATTGGTAAAGTAACTGAAGTTAAACTACATTTCTTTTGCAGAAATACATTCCAGCAATTCCCTGCGCTATTCCCTGACGCTTTCATTTTCTGGAGAACTATATCAATCTTTGCCTCCAACAAACGAAGTGATGAAATATCCATCGGCTCTGGAGATACCGAAGTTCACCATTCAGACCACAAAGAGTTTGCATGTCTCAGTCACTGTTTGTCAAATATTCCTACTGTTCGTGTGGTCCGGTTCCTAACATATCCTCTGCCACTATCTTTACTGCTGTATGCATCATGCTATTCCATGTGGTTAGCTCTTTGCGTTGTGGCAGCAGAAAGATCATCTCCAATTTGACTTCCAGTATTGTCACTTGTTACCGTTTTATGCAGAGTAAAACATGCTTAACAAAAGCAGGAGCGAATCAATCTTTTTTGACATGAAAATATTGGTCGAGGTGATGATTTTGCTCCTTCAAACCATCGCCCTTTCACATCTCTGTTGTCTATGTATCAGGATTCAAACTCACCCATTCTCGGAGATTTCTCCGCATCCCACGATCAGTAACGCTGCTTTTGGTTCCTCCTCCAATTTCCCTGAGGCATTTGGCAATCAAGTACTCGCATTGACGTTGTTCAATCTGTGCAGCTGCAGTCAATCTGTTGGGCGAATGTGACCCAATCCCACAATTCGGACTTTAAAACCAGTCGATCCATTTACATACTGCTGCTGTGAGATCAGTGCTCATGTAGCAATTTTTACTGACATGTACCGGAGATCACTGGAACATCTGGATCAGGAAAAGGACACAATGTAGTATTCAGAAAAGTGTGTTTTTTTTTGGATACGATTAGGTTTTCTGTTCTAATTTCAATGGAGAAGAGTAGATTGTGAGGAAACATGATTGAAATGTGCAAAACAATGAGAGATATAGGCATGTTCGGCTGAAAGAAATAGTTCCTATCGGTCAAACGCCAAGCGGTTTAGACTAAATGTAAGAGGCAGAAAATTTCAGGAGCTAAGCAGTAAAAACTTTATCCACAAGTGGTGGTGGATAAATCTGAAACTCATTGTAATGAAATCAATACAACCTTCAGAGGTATTGAATCTGTATTTGTGATGCTAAAGCATACAAGGCAAAGAGATGGAAATTGGAATGAGGATAGTCAAGCGGTTGTTTCTGCCAAGAACGCGTCCAACACATTTGTGGGCTGTCACTCTACGTGCGTCTGACCGCTGTACTCGTCCCTGGTCGTGTCGTGGTTCTGCATTGGCACTTTTACCACTGCGGCCCGGGTTCAATTCCCAGTAAGGGCTGTTTTGTTCAGCATCAACAGCGTGGGCATCTGTGATAGGATTCCTTTCAATGCTTCGAATCAATCAATGTCTCCACGAACATCAGAGTCAATGTCCCAGCCTCTTAAAGTAGGAGAAGGTGCCTCGGCACTCCATGAACCAACATTAGACAAAGATATTTATTTAGTTTCCTTGCCATTTCGGGGTGCTGCAGCGATTTGATCGTTGGCTCTGTGAAATTGAAAAGTGCCGATTCGCAGTGTGTTGGACTATTTGGCCTTCCTCACTTGAGATGACACTGCGAGATTTACTGTGATGTTCTCCGGGACGTGTACTGAAAGAGATTGTCGTGTCTGCATATCAGGAGCTCAAACTTCATCTCGGCTTCAGAACAATGAGGAAAATTAGGTTGTAAGTGTAATATGTACGTGCGTTAACCTCGAGCTGGAGAGGATTGAAACCTACAATGTTCTGATCTGGAGTCAGGGACGTTAGACTTTGCGCCACTTGTCCCACATGTTTTTCACGCTTTCATGCTTCAGAGTTGTGATGTTAACATGGACAGGAGAAATAGCAGTCATATTCAAAAAATTAACCAGGAAAGAAAATCACCACCACTGCTTCAGTCCAATCTTCCCCACTTTGTGTTTCAGCGCGATTCATAATGAAAACATATCTGTCATGATGAAGCTTCCATTCAGCATCTTGTATGTTCAGACATTGAATGGGATCATCGTTGATCCTATAAATTTCAACATTAGTTTCCTGCTTTTCCTCCATAAATCAAGATAAACTCGAGCATAATGTCAACATCAAATAGAGTCATAGAGTCAGAGAGATGCACGGCATGGAAACAGACCCTTTGGTCCTACTTGTTCATGCTGACCAGATATCCCAACCCAATCTAGTCCCACCTGCCATCACCCCTTTCATATCCCTCCAAACCATTTCTATTCGTATATCCATCCAAATGCTTCTTAAATGTTGCAATTGTACCAGCCTCCACCACTTCCTCTGGCAGCACATTCCATACACTTATCACTCTCTGTGTGAAAACAATGCACAGTCGGTCTCATGTATATCTTTCCCCTTTCACCCTAAAACTATGCCCTCTAATTTTGGACTCACAGACCGCAGGGAAAAGACTTTTTCTATTTACCATATCTTTGACCCTCATAATTTTGAAAACCTCTAACAAGTCACGCCTCAGCCTCCGACGCTCCAGGGGAAACAGCCCCAGTCTGTTCAGCCTCTCCCTATATTACAAATCCTCCAACCATGGCAAAATCCTCATTTTTTTTCTGAAACCTTTCAAATTTCGTAACTTCTTTCCGATACGAAGGAGACCAGATATGCACGCAATATTCCTACAGTGGCCGAATCAATGTCTTGTACAGCCGCAACATGACCTCCCAACTCATGTACGCAATACTCTGACCAATAAAGGAAAGCATACCAAACGCATTCTTCAGTATCCTACCTACCTGCGACTTCACCTTTAAGTAAAATTTCAAATATCAGAATTCTATGACCCTGCACTCCAAGGTCTCTTTGTTCAGCAACACTCCCTCGGACATTACCATTAAGTGTGGAAGTCCTGTTATGGCTTGCTTTCCCAAAATGCAGCACCTCACATTTATCTGAATTAAACTCCATCTGCCACTTCTCAGCCAATTAGTCGAACTGGTCAAGATCCTGTTCTAATCTGTGGTAACTCTCTTCGCTGTCCACTACACCTCCAATTAAATGACAAAAGGTAGAGGACCCAGCACCGATCCTTGTAGCACCCAACTGGTCACGGGATTCCAGTCTGAAAAACAACCGTCCAGCTCCACCCTCTGTCATCTCCCTTTGATCTAGTAATATACCATTAATTTTTGAAAGTTTAGTTTGCTTTAATGACTTGCGTGGGTTTTCAGGAAATTTAATAACATGACACGAGCTGAAAGTCGCTTGCTGCAATTTAACCAAATACGCAGTCAGACTTATGATAAAAGGCAGAAAAAGAAAATATTACCTGCGTTTCTTTTTGCACAGATTCTCCTCCACGAGCTGAATCTTTGCCACATTTTTCCATATTTTTGCGCGATTTCCCTGGGACAGATATTCACTCAATCTACAAACATGGGTCCTGCGAAGTACTACTTTAATTCAGATTAAAATAACTGAGTATCCTTTCTCCCAACTTGATGTCTCATTGTTCCATATCAATACAATCTGCTCCAGGTGAGGTGGGAATGTCCAGCCTGCTGCCACAATTCCCCCTGCTTTATGCCAACAGAAGCTGCTCCATATAAGTCGGAGGTCCCAATCTGATATCACAATGCTGCTTGCTCCATGTCAGCAGAATGTACTACAGGTGAGTGTGGAGTTCCAACCCCGGCATTTCATGCACTTTTAACCGTCACAGCGGGCTCATCCTCATGCCCATTTCCAGTTTGATATTCGCTGCTGCGCCACTCAGTCTCGCTTAGTTCAGCCCTGGGAACATGAGATTATATGATATTCCGCAACACTGGTTACTTATGCAGAATATCACACTTCTCTGTTTCATAAATCAGAATTCAAACCCAGGCACTTTCAGAGATTTCCCTCCCTTCCATGGTCACTAACCCTCCTTTACATCGCTCCTGCCATTTCACCGAGGCATTCCATAACCTAATGCACACATCGGCACCATTCTGTCTTTGCTGCTGCTGTCACTCTTGATGGGTAAACGTGTCCCATCCCATCATCGGGAACTTGAAACCAGTCGATCCATTTCAATCCCGGTGGTTGTGAAATCAATCATTATGTCGGAGCCTTTACTGGCATGGACCAGAGATTACCTGTTTACAATTCGTCTTGATTTGCTGCCACTAAGCCAGTATGGCACCTCACTTGCTACGTTTCCATTAATGCCACAGACGTTTATCTTTTCACCAGTTTGCCATTGTAAAATAAACACACACCTTGTCAAAAATACTAGACTAATTCTTGTGCGAGGTGGCTTTCATTCTGACATTAAGCTGACTGGTTTGTGATCTCTACTACCAAGATGCTCTCCCGACGCCATTCCTCCTATTGTGCTGCTCTTGTTTGTCTTGCCATGACTGATCAAAACAGTGCTCTTGAAATCACTTCAAAAATCATTTCGCATTACAATGACACACTACAGTGTAGTTGTAAATGAAAAACCCATTATTCCCACCCTTTTATTTGATCATTATTGAGAGATTAACTGTGTTAGCTCCACTGTAGCACGAGGTTGTTCGGGGCTCTGTGGCACTCTTCCAGCAGTGTCACTGCATTTTTTGTTCCTTCGCTGAATTTTTACAGTCGCGTTTGATGTTCATTTTAAAGCATCATTCCTCAGAACCACAATTTGTCATTCGACCAAAATCGCCAGACTTTTCATTTAAAGCCTCCTCCAATGATATCAAAAGGGGAAAAAGTGAGAGTTTTAGCAGCAGATGAACTGAGATTCGGCCGAGTTATCAATTGTCAGCGTGTGGGGCAGATGTGATCGAGGTAATGATAAGATTCAACAGCGCAACCCAGCAGCTTTCATGCTAACATTTATTTGGTGTTAGCTGCACAAAATGCCAGCGTCATTCCACTTCATTTCACAATCTGTCTTTTTGTTTTTGGCTTGTCTTTTTCTCCTATAGTACTCCCTGGATGATAGTAACTTTGTCTGACGTTCAAAATTCCTGCCTTTCTTATACCCCAAAAACCAGATTATCTCATTGGTTCGATGTTGGTAGAATAATCAATTCGAAATCGATTGGCTTTTAGTTTAGTGAGACGTAATTGAAACTCGTTGGTTAAATTTGAATTATTGTCAAAATAGCAACCACTTCAGGTACCTATTACACAGTCAAATGTTATATATTTTCAATATTCCAGTAAACTCTGACACTGCTCTCAGACGTTCTCAGTGCAGAACAACATTCTACCTCTTTTAATGGTACAGTGTACACTTTCAACTTCATAACAATCTGGAATTCCACATCAGGCTGTCACTGGCCCACCACACACAAAACTAGAAATAAAGACGTCAAATAAAGGACAGTTATAAGTGAATGAGGGAGCAGTTAAATGTGGAGAAAGTGAGGACTGCAGATGCTGGAGATCAGAGCTGAAAATGTGTTGCTGGAAAAGCGCAGCAGGTCAGGCAGCATCCAAGGAACAGGATAATCGACGTTTCGGGCATGAGCCATTCCTGAAGAAGGGCTCATGCCCGAAACGTCAATTCTCCTGCTCCTTGGATGCTGACTGACCTGCTACGCTTTTCCAGCAACACATTTTCAGCAGTAAAATGTGCCTTGTCACAGTCAAAATGAAACAGGGGATAGAGAAAGATACTGTACTGGCCAGCACACAGAAAGTAGTCAAGAATTTTGCAGGAATCTACATTTTAGGCCAGAGAATGAATTGATCTATTTTTTACATGACATGGTGATGTGGTAGAACTACATGTTAACGCCAAGAGCAGTAGCCTGTAGTGTTTAGTGAACTACAACCCTGCTTCCGACACTTTCATTCAGTGTAAAATCCATATCTGGCAGTGGGGGAGTAGGGAACGTTCGAATACGGAGAGCAGAAGTAGAGAAGTGGGAAGAGCATAGAGGAATGTTGGGCAGGAAGCAGTGGTAGATTAATGGGGTGTAAGACCATGGATGGATTTGACAGCAACTCTGAGAATTGCAAAATCAGTGTAGAGGCATCCTGGGAACCAATGTAGATCATAGAGTTTTATTTAGTCAGAGCAGAAGGAAGTCAAGAAGGAAATGACAGGCAGTTAGCTGAACATCTGTCACAGGAAAGCTTCTCAATATTCTTTTATTAAAGTTGTTGAGCAAGGCATTTAGAGAAAGAAAATCAAGGGTATGATGCAAATTCAAGATACTTTACGAAAGTGTAGTCAGATTTAAACAGATTATTGAAGTTCTTTGTGGAGCTATCATGTACTATGGATAAACTGCCATGTCCTGATCCATTCGTGAGCCTGTCAAACTTCTCTTGACGGCTCGCTCCATCCTCCTCACAATGTACATTCCGATCCAGTTGGTGTCATCAACAAATTTGGAAAAGTTACAAGAGGTCCAAATGTCCAAGTCATGTATAATGGTTGGAACAATTTGTTTCAAGCATTGGACCATAGGATCCCTGCAATGCAGTCGCTGCAATGAGGCCCCAATCTCTCCATATAATGCTGCATGTCGCATGCCCAATCCACCTAGCCTGTACATTCCTGGATATAATGGGCAATTCACCTGAACCCTGAATGTTTGTACTGTGTGCAGAAACAGTAGCATCCGCAGGAATCCCACGCAGGCACTGAGAATGTGTACACTTCATGAAGGCAATCGCGTGAGGCTTAAATTGAACCCCGGTCTCTAGCACTGTGAGGCAGCAGTGCTGTCACTGATCCTTGTGGTACAGTAACAGAAAACCATCCTGAGAAAAGTGCGCTTATTCCTACTCTATGCCTTATAGCTGGTAAACAATCCTTAATGAATGCTGGTACGTTTTCAACAATCAAATTGTATTTCGTGAAGTTGTGCGGGACCTGATAAAACGCCTCCTAACACGCAAAACAGTGGAGTTCCAACGTGAATTCCACTCCACAGGAGACTTTGCAGAGATCACATAACTTGAAAGATGACTCCCAACGCATTAACATTCTCTCATTGTCTTCCTCTTTCTTCAACATTTTGGGGTGAAGCCTGTCTGGTCTATTTGCCTCAAAGTTTAGTCCACTTAACTTTTGAAGTACGACCTCTTTCCTGTTTTTTTTTTGCCCCTTGTTTCATATTTTGGGACATTTAATATCCTAATGAAGGGCTCATGATTTGATGTTGACTGACGGGCTGTGTTTTTCCAGTACCACATTCTTCGACACTGATTGCAAGCATTTGCAATCCTCACTTTCTCCTTTTCGACAATCCTGACATTTGTAAAGTTTCTCACTGTGCTGATTCGCTTTGCGTCTTGCCAGGCCAGATAATCTCCTAAAGCCTCGCCCACACACACGTGCTCTGTTTATCCTGACTTTGAACGAAGTTTGTACCTTTCTGCTCAGAATTCCATATTATTCAGGTTAGGATAAATTATATGACTCCGTCAGACTCTGCTGTATCTTTGATCCAAATTTGCTAATTGCAAATCAATCCTTCTAATACCGTGTAAAATTGATTTGAAGCATATAATTGAGAGAGAACCCATTCAAACATGCTCGGTCAAGTGCCTAAACAACTCTTTATGTGGATCAGTGTCAAGTGTTGCCTTTTCACATTCCTGTGAATCATCTTGTACAGTTTGATAGATGGAAGACGGGATAGAATTATAATCTGATGTTGTTGATTTGGATATCCTTTGCAATTCCTTCATCATTTCCAGGTGTTTAACCTGTGACTCCTCACCTGCAATGATCTGAGACTACGTGCACTACTGGACTGCAGCAGTTCAAGAAGATCATTCATCGACTTCTACATCGGCAATTGGAGATTGACAATATCTGCCAGTCTTGCTCAAGAAAGCGCTAGAAAGTGGGGTGAACTAATCTGCTCAGGGAACGAGCATGGGCACGATGCGCCAAATTATATTCTGTTCAAATCATTCGGTAATTGTGACTAAAATTAAAGAAACAAATACTCACACTCTAGTCCCTGGATCTGTTTCTGTATCCACTACTCAGTGAGAAAGCAGCTAATCGTTGGAGCATCTGTACTTTCAGACTCAGTGTTGCGAGAAACACCTGCAAGAAAATAATAGCAAAATACTGCAGCAGCTGAAATATTTAAAAAAAAACAGGATATGCTGGATTAAATTAGCTGGTCGGTTTGTATGTGCAGGGAAAGAAGTCATATGAATGTTTTAGCGTGTGCAGACAGACATCAGGAAATAAAAATGAAGCAGAATTTCTTGATCCTTATGATCTGAGAAGCAGAAGGAAAATGGAGTTGAGTTGTGACAGTCACAGGCTCCAGGGATGGTAATTGGTGGAAAACTCATAAAGATACAGTCGACAAGACCTATGGTAAAATAACAAAAAAGGATGTATAAAATTCATCACTGTCAATCCAGTTGAGAAATTCAGAAGACACAAATATACCTTGCTGAAGACGTGTTGCTGGAAAAGCGCAGCAGGTCAGGCAGCATCCAATGAGCAGGAGAAGGGTTCATTCCCTAAACGTCGATTCTCCTGCTCCATGGATGCTGCCTGACCTGCTGCGCGTTTCCAGCAACACATTTTCAGCTCTGATCTCCAGCATCTGCAGTCCTCACTTTCTCAAAAAATATACCTTGGTTTGGGTTTGGTGTGTGTTAATGCTCTCCTCTGAACTCACTCTAAATGCACTCATTTTTAGCCGTCCAGGAGAGAAACCCACAATCATTGTGTCCTGGTCAAAGTCTTGTTCCATGTACTCTGCTATACAGTAAAGTTGGCAGACGTTATCCCAAGTCCAAATGGCACTCCGTCAGCGCCTAATAACACCGGATCCAATGCTCACGCCACCTAAACATGCTTAAGAGAGGATAAAGCAAACATGACTGATAAGAGAAGTCAGGGAGAGCACAGAAACAAAACCAAAAAAAAAAACATCTGATGTAGATTAGTGAAACCTAGAGCATTGGGAATACTTTAATAACGAGCACAGAACAGCTGAAATGGCAAGATGAGTTATTAAGATTTAGTACGTAAGTGAGTGAATTGAAATATAAAGAATGTTGCAAGAGTTTGTTCACATATTTAAAAGTTTACAGAGAGAATAGTAAGGGAAAAAAAATGACTGCAGATGCTGGAAACCAGATACTGGAGTAGAGTGGTGCTGGAAAAGGACAGCAGTTCTGGCTGCATCCAAGAAGCAGGAAAATGCGACGTTTCGGGCAAAAGCCCTTCATCAGGAATACAGGCAGAGCGCCTGAAGGGTGGAGAGATAACAGAGAGAAGGGTGCAAATTGGAGCACTGGAGAAGACGTAATGGGGAACAACGAAATGGTGCAGGTGAGCACGTACATTGCATCCGTTTTCACAGTGGAAGACAACAACAAAATACGTGAATTAAGAGGCGCGTAGGGAAGAAGTGAATGAAATGCCAACACTAACGAGAAGATGCTGGGGAAGCTGCAAGGTCTGAAGGAATTAAATCACTGAGACCAGATGGACTGCATACCCGATTTCAGAAGGAGATTGCTGAGGAGATTGTGGAGGCAAAGGTGGTGATCAGTCAGGAGTCACTGGCGTCAGAGTGGGTCCCAGATGACTGGACATTTTTAAATGCAACACCCCTGCTGAAAGAAAGGGGAGAGGCAGACACAGACCACTGTCGGCCACGCGAACGACAGTGTTGCACAGTACTTGGAAATGGATGGTAAAATAGAGCAAAGTCTGCATGTCTTCATCAATTGGACGGCATGTCTGACAGCTATGCTAGATCTCTTTGAGGAAGTACAAAGCAAGTAAGACAAAGCAGAGCCATTGGACGTGATCTAATTCAATACTCATAAGTCCTGTGATAAGGTGCCATACAGCATACTGCTAAATAAGATAAGAGCGTGCTGTTAGCGACAAGGAGGGGATTGGCTGATAGGCTGAGTGAGAACAGAAGGGTCCTTTACAGGATGGCAGCCACTGCCTTCTAAGACGTGCACAGCGATCGGTGTTGAGAGCATAACTGTTCACGTTATACATTAAACATCTGGACAAAGGAGCAGAGTGCGTTGTCGCTGCATTTGCAGTTGACACAAACCAAGTTGGAGAGACAGGTCGTGTCAAGAAACCTGGGAGACTTCATAAGGACCTGGGCAGATGCAGAGAGTGGTCAAAGAATTGGCAAATGGAATACAATATGGGGATGTGTCAGGTTATGCAATATGAGAGGAAGAAGGCAGGCTTCGACTAATTTCTGTTCATGAAAGCCTTTAGAAATCCGAAGCGCAAAGTGATTTGGGAGCCCTAGATCAGGCAGGTTCAGTTGGAATTAAGGAAGGAAAATTCAATTTTATAATTTATATCAAGGCGCCTCGAATTCAAGAACAGAGATGTCCAGTTGGGGATTTATATAGTTGTGGCAAACCGCATTTGGAATATTGCAAGAAGTTAGGCCCGATATCGAAGGGTAGAGTCAGAGTCATACAGCAGTTTAACAGACCATTCACTCCATATATACCATGCAGAACACATTGCCAAATTAAAATAGATCTGCCTGCCTGCATTTGGCCCATATACCTCCAATATATTCCTAATCAGTTACTTATCCAAATGACTTTTAAATAATTTAACTGTACCTGCATCCATCACTTCCTCCAGAGGTTTATTGCACACAGTGACCAAAGTGCGGAAAACAAAAGCTGCCCATCATGTCCTTTATAAATCTTCCTTCTCGTACTTTAAAAATATGCCCCTAGATTCGAACTCCCTCACCTTTGATAGTAATCTTATTTATGCTCTTCGTGATTTTACAAATCTCTATAAGGCCATACGTCGAAGTCCTCTGCTCCAGTGAAAAAAACCGCAGCCTATTTTAATAACAGAAGACTTCCATTTATGACATCATCCTGGTAAATACTTTCTGAACCCTTACCAATTTAATAAAATCCTTCTCATAACGAGGAAACCAGAACTGTATACAATACTCCAGAAGATGTGTTGACATTGGAGAGGGTCCGAAGAAGGTTTAAAAGAATGATCCTGGGGGGGAAGAAATGCTTGTCATAAAATGTTGAAAACTCGGGGGCTGTACTCGATGCAGTTTAGAGGTTTGAGGAGGATCTGATTGAAAGTTATACAATACGGAGAGGTTTAAGATGTTTTGCAACTCGCACGATAGACCAGGAGCCGACTGCACAGTCTCAGAGAGAAAGGATGACCATTTTAAGTGAGATGCGGAGGAGTTTCTTCAGCAAGAGGGTAGTCATTCTTTGGAACTCTTTGCCAAGTCATTGCGAATATTCAAGATTGACATAGATAGGCCCCTGATTGATGAGAGTATCAACAGTTACAGGAGATGGCAAAAAAGCAGAAGAATGAGGTTGAGAAACATTTCAAGCATGACCAAATAATGGAGAGGTCTCGATGGGTTAAATGGCCTAATTCTGCTCCTTTATCTGGTGGCCTTCTCGCTATTGCGTGAGACTTCAATCTGCCCATAGACGGAGCAAGTCAGATGAGTAACAGTACAATGGAGGAGACGTACCTGGTGTATGTCTGAGATGGTTTTCTGAGTCGGTACATTAAGGGCACAAATGGAGGACGGAACACCCTCGATTACGTGCTGCTTACTGGCCATTGGTGGATTAATTTATTTGGCTGGTCGACGAGATTACGATGAAGAATGACAGCAACAGCGTGTGCACAGTTCTAGTACTGGCCTCATGAAGTACCCACATTCTCAATCCTGCACCTTGCCTGAGGCACAACGACTCTCAAGTTAAAGCACCATCAGTCAACTCGTGCGATGTCTCTCCGTCTCTAATGAGACAGCAGGCCTGAGAATATGTCAACTTTGATTTCAAAGCTTTATTTGTATATATGACAAAGAATAATTGACAATCTATCTCTATGCTGTCCCTAATGGAAGAGTGAAGTCAGTGAGAGAACTCTTCATTAAGGTGGAGAGAGATAGAGCTGACTGAGATTATGAGCCGAAATCTAAATAGAAGAAATGACACTGATATGAAGCGTGAGCAGGGTACAACGAATTGGGGAACAGATTATAAAGGGAGGACAAGCAATTATAAAGCATTTGCAGGAACTGCAACTGCTTCTCACTCCTGTCTGACACAAAGAAAACGGGAAACATGGCCATGTCATGGCTAACAAGGGGTATTAGAGCATTGTTCTGCACTCAAGGAGGAGGCTTACAAATCGGCTGAAAATATCAGCAGACATGAAGACTGGGTGCCGTTCAGATATCAGCACAAGATGAAGAAGAATTAATGCAGAGTGAAAATTTCGTTTAACAGTCAGCTTGAGAGAAGCATATAATGAATTGTTAAAGCTCCTGAAGGTACTTGAAGGGAGAAAAATACGATTATTGAAAACAAATCCTTTACAATGAGAAACAGAGGATGTTATAATGTGGGATAAATATATAGCATAGGAAATAAATATGTATATTTATTATGTCCACACAAATGATGACGCAAGTAATATTCCTAAAATGCTGGGAAGAAAAGGAGAGGGAGGAACTGGAGGAAATCAGTACTATCAGGGAGTTGGTTTGTGGAAATTGATAAGATTAAAAGACAATAAATTCCACCAACTGCGAATCAAACACCAGTGAACTTAAAGCCAACCTAAATGCAGTGAATGCTTTTTGTAACTAGAGTGCGGAGTCTAACTAGAGTAAATTAATTGTCATATTTCAATATTCAATCGAATCTGAAACGATATCTATGGATTGGAGGTCAGTTAATGTGACCCCAATATTTAAAAGAGGAAGTAGCGAGAAAACATGGAATGACAGAAAAGTTAGCCTAACACTAGAAAACAGTAACTGGATTGGACAGAACCAGCATAAATTTACGAAAGTAAACAAGGAAAGGAGATCGCGTCTTCGTGTACACAAATCCCTGAACATAAGCATGCAGGCGCAGCAGCAGGTGAGGAAGGCAAACGGTGTGTTAGCCTTTGTCCCGAGAGGATTTGAACAAAGGAGCATTGAAGACTTGCTGAAATTGTGCAGGGTCTTGTTGACACCACATCCTAGAGTGCTGTGTGCACTTATCTGAGAAAGAATATTCTCCATACGGAGAATGCACAACAACGGTTTACCAGACTGATTCATGGGGTGGCAGGACTGACGTGTGAGGATTCGTTAGGATGAAAATCACTCAAGTTTAGAATGATGAAGTAGGATGTCACAGAAAAGAATACAATTCTAAATGGTACGAATAAGGTAAATGCAGGAAGGATGCGTTCAATGACCAGGGCGTCCAAACCATAGAGGGTGGGGAGGTGGCTTCACTCCTAATAATATGGGGTAGTCCATTTAAGACTGAGATGAGGGTTTTTTTTTAATCAAATACTGGTTACTCAGCGAAATTTGCTGCCACAGAAAGTAATTAAAGCCAGAATGTGGAATGTTGACAAGATGAAGATATCTATAGTTTTGAGGGCAAGAGGGATCAAAAGGTGTAGGCCTAAAGAATTTGCAGGTTACAACGCGGAATGATCAGCCAAGATCAGACTGAATTAGGGAGAAGGATCAAACATCACAACAAGCCAGTCCTGTTCTAAATTTTCATCCGTCCATTCTGTTAAAGGGGGGATATAAAAAACAATTGTTTTTAACTGACACAAATATCAGTAACACATTATCTAGATTTTTAAAAATAATCCTGTAAATACTTACCAAACAGCAATCGGGGCGTAATTTTAGCATACGAACTTCAGCAGTTCGAGGAGGTGCAAAGTAATTGTTGAGGTTCGTACACTGATTGTTCTGTATCTCAATTTCATTCCAGTTCTCAAATTACTGAATGTTCTGACAAAAGCGACATAGTATGTATGAAATAAGTAAACGTCTTTAAAATGTTGCTGATACTTGGTGGAGGGAGTGGTAGGAAAGGGTGGGGAAGGGGAGCCGTGAGAAAAACAATGGGTCGGGTTTTTGTTGAGCGATTGGCAACGAACTCCCGCGACCCGCTATGGTGCTCAGGAGTCCTGTCCCTCCACTTGCTGCTCCATTCTTTCCGTCTCTGACAAATTTACAGTCAGGTAAGTGACAGAGGTGTTCATGGGGTACACTTTCCCATCAATCCCAGTCACTAATACACACCCAAGCGTCTCCCAACAACACCACATCCTCATGGACCACCGCAATGATTTCAAACAGTATAATTTATTTTCAGCTCTATTTACACTAAAGATAGATAAACCAACAGTGGCCTGATAAATAAAAAAAAAACAAAATAAAACTGAAACAGGCATAGCGATCGCTGACTGGGGCCTGTTTCTGGGAAGAAGACTCAGGCTCTCTGTGGCTTAATTCGCGACCCCAGATACACTACGTTTGGGTCTAGAATCACATAATGACCAAACATGAAACCTCTAACTGGGGCTATAGCACCTGGCGCTTCGCTCCCCTTTAGCCCTCACTCACCGAATGTCGATTGGGGACAACAACATTTCGTTCCAATGATCGCTCGCCGCAACCATGCGCACAGTTCCTATTAACCCTCTGCATGCTGCAGGACCCATCCCAACTGATGACATATAATGTCCAACAGCGAACAGGCGGACCTATAGGACCAAACTGGAGACACTGGTCCTCCAACCAATCAGAGATACCCATGGGCGCGCTGGGGGCTCTGATAAATCAGAGAATGTTGTTGTGTTAAACTAATCTATCCAGAACGTCCACACCCCAACGCTCAAAATTTGCTTGAAACATTCTTCCAATTCAAAACACAATTGTTAATGATAACTCTGTTCCCTTTCCCGCACGCGAAAGTGAGGTTTGCACATGCTGGAGATCAGAGTCAGCATTGGAGTCGTTCTCAAAAAGCACAGCAGGTCACGCAGCATCCGAGGAGCATGAAAATCGAAGTTTCAGGCAGACACGCTTCATCAGTAACCTTTCACGCAGCAAATTTATGATCAATATTGCTACTATCCCTTATATTCCTTCATGCCCAGTTTTCATGCACAGCGGTCTCACAGAACTTTTGTCTTTTGTTTCGCCAATCCACATTTATCTGATCGTTTTGGATTAGCATTATCAAGACTTCTTCTTAACTCATCCAAAAAATCGGCAGACAGTTCCCCACAATTTTCTATGAACAGTTCTATTTTAGCTTTCCTGAATAAAACACATATTTCTTCACATGACACCTCATTTTGTCTGATATGACCGTTTGCAACATGTTGCATACAACTTTAAACAGTTATCCTGTCGGTATTGAATTAATTGACAAGACGTTTATCATGGTAAACTGAAAGCGTGCATACCTTTTAAAGATGAGAAAATGTGTCTGTATGAGTTGTGATTGGACATTAGTTATCGTGAAAACAAAGTAAAGACAATCGGTTTGTGATGGCGTTGATATCTACCACACTTTCAGAAGCTGCCAGACAAGCTGAATACTTCCAGCGTTTTCTTATATATATATATATATATATCAGATTGCCAGTATTTGGCTTCTGCACTTGGTCTTGGGAAGAAAGGGATGAAACGTTCTGGGTCGAAAGCAGGAGCAGTCACCTCCTTCAGTCATGCAACTCCCAGCTCTTCCTCTGGTTTTGTCGTTTTGTGAAAACACTAACTGGCTTTAAAATTGAATTTTAATGATAATCTAAGTGTTTACATGTTACTCTTTCCGCTCTAATATGAAATTAAAAAATTACATCAATTTATATCAATTTCACAATTTATGCGTGTATGTCCCGGTCAGATTTCTACTTCTCAGGAGAAGGCAGCATTTCATATTGGTAACAATAAATGCGAACGATTTGCAGGCCATGGCTGTGAGAGCACGGAATCCAAATTATTCGACTTACTGGGACAGTTTCTGTTTCTTTCACCCTGGACACTGTCTGATGCGGCATTACATTCTCCCATCCTTCTGCACATGATGCCTTCAGTTCTGTCTTGGTTTTGTGAAAACTGGTTTCTAATACACAGGCTATCCAATCATCTATTATGTTGCAGTTTCTAAAGAGTGAGAATCCTTCTCTCAGAGCACACTGCCTCCGTAGCTCAAAGCTTAGATAGGGGAGGAACATGAACAGAGGAATGGCTGAATGCTTCCTTTCTTTGCTGTAACCTGAATCTGGTGTTGAAATCTGAAAGGAGACAAAATAAGCCAATTGAGTTAAATCCTACTTTCTGGTTGATCTCTCCTGAGGCCTCAGTCACTTCACCAAAACGTGTCTGTGTGTTTGCCTCTGTAGTTGAAACGAGGGGTTGTGAACACAGGTTATCTATCTTAAACCTCAATCGCATACATTGTAAAACGTGACTGGATCATAGCATTGCGACGAGTGCTTGAAACATTTGAGAATACAAGGGGGCAGGCCAAGTGCTGAAAACTTGGATGATGGGTCTCTAACCATTCTGCAAACAGTCGATGACTTGCTCAAACTTATGTCCTAATAAATAAAACGCCATATGCTTTGGAATTAAGAAGCAGTCCAACAGCTTGGGAGGCTGCGCTGGGGGTGTAATGGTTCAGTGTCAGTGTTTGCTTCACCGCGGCCAGAGTTGGGTGCCTGGTCAGTGAGAGTGACAACAGCGAGAGTGGAGCAGCTCTGATGGGAATGCTTTCAACATCTCAGATCAGCTCGTGCCTCGAGAACATCAGAGTTCATGTCCCTGCTCCTTCAAGAAGGGGAAGGTACCTTGACAGTCTCTGCTCAGTCGGTCAGTTCACCTTTCATTCCCCTCCCGCAGAGTTCCTAAAGATTTACAGAGTTGAAGCGGGGCTCTGTTTAATTCTTTCCTTTGCACTCCCACGGGTTGCAGGTATTGGTTTGGTTTAAAATTGATAAGGTGCACAAGAGCAGCGTGCGAGACGATTCTATCTTCCCCTCCTCTGACAGCGCTGTGTGGTTGGCTCTGATTTTCTCGGTTGCATTCATCGATCGGAGACATTAATCGGTATATTAAGAAGTGCCACAAATAATTCCAAACAGAATGAAATTCTTTCAAATGTTCTGGCTACAAAGTACTCAGAAACTGCTCATTTTTGAGAGATATTTAGGAAAACCAAGGTTAAGAAGGTAAACAACTTGCTTTGCAAGATGCTTCTAATGAAGACGTCAATTCTTTTGAACGATTCGGTGGAATTTTGTTGATCATTTTTGTAGTTTCTATTACCCCACCGAACTACTCTTTAAAAACGAATCTGTTAAACAAAGAATTGCGGTGTTATCGACGATACTTACAAGTGGACAATAGATTGAAAGTGGGCATGCTCTCATTTCAATAGTTCATAAATCCCAGCATTTCTAAGATTCTTCTTCCTGCAGATAAGGAATTCAAAGCACATCTCGGCTTTGGGACAATGAGTTTGTAAGTGTAATAAAAATCAGCAGCGTTTTTGAGACAGTGAAGAGTCGAATGAACAACCCCCGGAATTGCAAACAAGCAAATTATTAAGCCATTGATTCCAGTGCACATGGTGCAGTTCTGTGATGATATCAGGGACAGGAGAAACAATTGTAACCGTTCACAGGGTGAATAACTAGTAAAAATAATCAACTTCACCACTTCACTCCAATAGACCCCACATTGTGAAGCGGACAATTTCACAAAGAAAACACACTTGTTCTCATGAATCCTTCATTCCCCCTATGTCTGCACAGCCATTCAATGGGATTACCGCTGATCTGATAAAATTTATCTCTACTTTCGTGCTTTTCCTCGATACCTCGTAGCAACTTTAACTGACATGAACCAGAGATTCTTGGAGCACCAGTATGAGGAAACGAGAAGAGTTCGGAGAATTGGCCATGCTAAATTTCGCATCGTGTTCAGGGATGTGTAAGTTAGTCGCATAAGTTAGGGGTAAACACAAAATAAAATGTGAGGAGAATAAGTCTAAGTTGAGTTCTTCTTCGTAAGGTCAGTGTGGACTTGTTGAATTGAACGGCCTATTTGCACACTGTAGGAGTTCCATGGTTCTATGAAAAGGACACAGTACATAACTGAGCAAAATAGAGTTTGTTGGAAAAGTGTTGTGACTTTTTGATCATTTAATTTGCTCATTCGGCTCCAGATGGACTATTGTGTGCAATCTGCAAGTCACTTTACAAAGGAGATGTGATTGCATTGGAAACGGTTTAGAAGAGAATTTTCAGGATGTTGTCTGGGCTGAGCAGTTTCAGTTATAAAGAGAGTTTGGTCTGATATTTTTCTGAAAGCAGAGGGAATTGTAAGGAGACACGATTGAGATGGGGGATATGGAAAGGGTAAACTAAAAGAAACGGTTCTGCTTGCTGAAGAGATCAATCACCAGGGAAGCAGAGATTTAAAAGGCAGAAAGGTTTGCGTATGTGTTTTGGAAAAAAAAAACCTTCTCAGCCATCGGTTGTACGGAATATTGAACTCACAGTATGGGTCAGAAACACTCATCACTTTAAGAACTATTCAGATGTGAATTTTTGATGCCATCACATAGCTTTGGGGTCAGTGGTTTTAAATGAATTAGGATAGTGAAATAGTTGTTATTGTCCAGTCCCGGCATGGAGGCTGAGGGGCTTCTTTATTTTTCCACAGTAGCCCTGGGTAGTACGTCTGCCTGTCACCGCGTCAATCCACGGTTCAGTTACCCATCGAGAAAAGTGCTTGCCTTTTCAGGCAACTCTGTGGTTAACGTTGTTGTCTCTCTGCGCCAGGAAACGATTTTTTATTTCAACCTGGAGTGATTGATAATGTGGAGTTTGCACCTTCTCCCGCATGGGTTTCCTTTGGCTGGTTCGGTTACTTCAAATTGTCCAGTGATGAGCATATTATGTAGATGGTAAATAAAACGTGAAAGAGATGAAAGTACTGTAAATCAGAGACAGAGTTAGGAAATAAAGCATCAGAGAATTCGGAGTTAACATTTCGACGCGAGTGAACCTTCCACAGAACAGTTCTTCACTGAAGCGTTGACTCTGATTGGTCTCCACTGATGCTGTCAGATCGGCTGAGCATTTCGAGTAATGCTATTTTTGTACTTGCGGGGTTGGAAAGAAAGGGTGGGGGAGTGTGAAGCTCTTCGGAGTCATTGTGCAGATTCAATGGGCCGAACGTTCTTTATCTGCAATGTAGTGATTCTATCACTTCTGTCCCTCTGAGGTTTTGTCATTTGTACAGTTTTTTAAATCATTTTTTAACACACCTCCGAAAATGTGACTTGGAGATCTTCACACAAGATTCTAGCTATAGCCGAAAAAAAGGAACAAGTTTAGGAATTGTAAATTGCCCATTTCATTCACAAGCGTGGGTTATTTAAGCATCTGCTTCCATTATCGATGGGACATGTTTCAGGAAGGAAGGTGCTGTATGAGTCAGCGTGGGGAAGGACCGCAGCTCCCGGAGAGACACATTGTCAGTGAAAGTGCAAACACGTTTGTTCTGTAAGCCGTACGCTGTGCCCCTGTTGGAATGCAAGCCATTTGATACATATGTTCTGAATTTAAATGCTTATTGGAACCAGGAAGCGGTGGAAGGTATACATTCTTTTCCACTTTCACCAAAATCCAATCCCACTGAAGTCCACTCTTTGCCAGCACAATGCAGGACATTTTCTCTCGTGACCCCCTGGTCCAGTATTCCTTGCATTCAGGCAACTGCCCATACAGCACCATTCCATATCATCACAGAAGTTGCGGCTTTATCACCTGGGAGAGCACCACCTGAGGTATTGTATGCAGTTCTGGTCATTGAATTTTGGAATGATGTGGAAGTCTGGAAAGGGTTCAAAGGAGGTTTAGTAGGTTGTTGATTGGTGTGTATCGAAGGTCTCACGAGCAAAGTCTGAGGAAACTGAGATTGTTTGCGTCGGAGAGAAGAAGGTTGACAGGTGACTTCGTCAAGACTTATCTGATTATCAGAAGGTGAGATAGAATGGAGAGTGAGAACCTCTTTCCTCAGATGGCGAAGGCCAACACGAGGAGCTATAGCATTAAATTGAATAACGATAGATTTAGGAAAGATAACTGTGTTAATTTCTCCACTCAGAGAGTAGTACGGGCGTGCATCAGCCTGCCTGCAACAGTCGTAGACTCGCTGAGTATAAGGGTATTTCAATGTACGTTGGACATATATATGGATAATAATGTAACGTGAGGTTTAGATGGGCATCACATGTTTTTCACAGGTCAGTGCAAGATCGAGGGCCGCAGGGTCTGCACTGCACTGTAACGTTCTATGTTCTAAGGTATAAGCCCTGCTGGGTTGCCATATCTCTCCTCACTGTGTAACGTTCCAGACACATCTTTCAGTGATTTGTCAGCACTTCATTCAATCCACGCAACTGCATTTCCTCCTCAGAATTTTATTGCTCCACAATGGGGACAGAAAAACAGAGTCAGTGACAAAGCTGAGATCACCAACGTTCTGCATGGAACCAACAAACATTATCTTGATCTTCCAGTCTCCTGTGACGTCAATATTACGCTGTGCTCCCAAGGCATCATTTCAGACTCCGGTCTGCTGCAGTGCTCCTTCAAGGCACAGCACAAGCTGGAAAAACGGCACCTCATTTTCTACTGACAGACTGTGTAGTCTTCAGGACGCAGCATCGAGTTCAATCAAGACCCCGTCCGCCATCTTCCACATTCTTTTCCCACCCACACGTCCCATTAGACTCGAAGCATTAACTCTCCTTTCTCTCCACAGATGTACAAGAGCTAATGATTTTGTTCAGATATTTTGTCTTTTCTTCAGAGAACGTTTTTCCATTGTAGGCTGCAGGAAGGGTCTGATTCCAGCAGAAGGTGTTCAGAGGAGATGATAAGAATGACAAAGGTAGAACATTCCCGCTGTGAAGGTAGACGAGCCAGCTTGGGGCTGTTCATCTAAGCGCAGAGAAGGCTGTGTGAGAAACTGATTAACGTGCACATATTATGTAGAGGAGAGATATGTGTGACAGAAATAAATATGTTTTTGGATGTAATAATACCCAGTGGCACAGATTAAAAGTAAGAGACAAGGGATCAAGCAGAGAGTTAGGATAAATGTTTTCACCCAGACAGTGTTGCTTGTCTGGAATTCACAATCTGAAAGTATGGAATAGCTAAGTGTTAGCAGACTATTTCAGCAGTATATAGCCAAACACTTGAATAGCCAGAGCACACTTGGATAAGCACCTGGTACTAGAAAGTGTGACGATGGCAGACACATGTGAGATGAGAGTCCCGAGGCAAAGGCAACCCTGTGTGTTGGAAAAGGCTTGCGTGCGCGGCTTTGTGGCGCAATAGAAAACCTGTTGGAATTCTCCATGATTTCTGAAGTTGTTATTCCCAGATCATCGATTCGAGTCCCACCAGAGTCGTGTTTTAGTTCATGGTTTGATGTGTGATCAGACCAGACTCTGCTGCTCTTCTGCAAAACCTACAATATTGGTGCAGTAACCCAATTGTCTTGAAACTGAACTTCTTTTCCTCACAAATGAACAATTTCGATGTCTATTGAAGATAGAGCTCGATAAATATGTGTTAGCTAGTCGGCAACAAGATGATGTTGATAGGCTGAAAAGACATTAATATTCTGGCTCAGCCATGATGATATTGAATGGCAGAGCGGGGCAGGAGCGGTGGGAAGAAAGCCCTCCTCATGTTCCTTCCTAACTGTGCTGCTTCTGGCTCAGATTTTTGAACATTAACATAATGAGGACAATGTGAATTTACATGAAGGAATCTTAAGTTCTCATCTCGACCTCGCTGCCCTGCCAGCTGGATTAGACAGCTCCTAGCGCAGCTGTAGATCCTACACATAGGCTTCCAAGTGGACCAATGGAACAAGTGTCCACGTGGATTCTGGAGATTCAGGGCAGATTTGCCCTTTGCAAGGCTGGAGTTCTGGCCAAGGTCATGAATGTGAATTTCTGACATTTTGAATATTACTGTGGATTCTTGCTACTTTGCTCCGTGGCTCACGGGTGGCACGGTGGCTCAGTGGTTAGCACTGCTACCTCACAGCACCAGGGCCCCCGGTTCTATTCCAGTCTGTGTGGAGTTTTCACATTCTCCCTGTGACTGCGTGGGTTTGCTCTTGGTACTCCGGTTACCTCCCTCAATCCAAAGATGTTCAGGTTAATTGATCGTGCTAAATTTCCCACAGTGTTCGGTGTGTCTGTCAAAGGCAAATGGGTCTGGGTAGGTTATTCTTCTAAGTGTGGACCGGTTGGGCCCAAAGGCCTGTTTCCACGCTGGAGGGAACGTAATCCAATCTAAACTGAAATTCAATTTGCCCTTGCATAACATTGCTCTATGTATACTCTTTATACAAACCATGCCACGTGTGCTTGGATGTCGTAATGCTGAAGATTGTTGACGTTGTGTGCAATGTGGGTCATTGTGTCGTATGAACTTTCCAAAGCAACTTGGTGAAGTGTCAGTGAATCGAATTCGGTGACAAATTGAAACTGATGGAAGGAAAATCACAGTGAAGTGGTGACCTAAAATTGCCCGTGATCAACGCAGGAAGCCACAGTAAACTTATATTCAGTAACGTTTGTTTTTCGCCAGGCTTTCTCTGTCCTTTTCCTGAATCTGATGCGACATTATGGATGATCCATTATCAGTACAATCAACTCTGAGCTAGGTTTCATTTCAGATCCACAGCAAAAAAAATTGAGTAATTGCAATCCGGGCCTCAGTGGCAAGAACAGGAGCCATTGGACGTCCTCTGATGCCAGCTCCATTGGGACAATTGATCATCTTGCCGTGATTCTAGAAGAGATTAGAAGTGTGTGAGCTGGCGAAGTTGGGAGATTGATCCTCGCCAGGTGCTCATTTCACTGATAGTGACCAGAATGATTGCAACATCAGGCCGAAGATCTGTTTGAGGATCGAATATTACTGTGCAATAAAGGCTGTTTGGCTCTTGATGTTGCACCCAACACGATACTAATCAGAAGTCCACCTTAACGACTTTTTAACATTATAACTCAAAAGATCATCCCCTGATCATTTAAAAGCCCTGAAGGTTGTGGAGTCTACGACTGATGAATGCCAGGCGTTCTGCACCTTTACTATTCACTTCGAACCTAACTCGGCATCTATCAGCCTCAATTTAAAGCTGTGTGCCCTTGTGCCAACCATCAGCATTTGAAAAAAATCTCCTTCATTGTCCAGCTTAACAAAACATCTGATCATCTTGCATGTCTCGATTAAATCATCTCTCAAACTTCTTATCTCTAACATAAACAGCGTCAAGTCCCTCAGTCTTTCCTCGTAAGAAGTTCCCTCCACACAAGACAGCATCGTAGTAAATCTGCTCTGCACCCTTTCCAATGCTTGCACATCCATCCTATGATATGGCGACCAGAACTGTACGCAACTCCACAAGTGCGGCCACACCAGAGAAGTTCAGGAGTGCAACATGACCTCATGGCTCTGAAGAACTTGAATCTATGGTCAAGAGGGAGAAGGAGCCTTATGTAAAGATGAGATGTTCAGGCTCAGGTCGTGTGCTTGAGAATTAAAAACTAGCCAGGAAGGGCCGAAATAGAGAGCAACGTCGAGCGAAAAGGGGACACGAGAAGTCTTTGCCTGACAGGATGAAGGAAAACCCTGGAGCTTTTTATTGGCATTTCAGGAATAAATGAATGACTAGGATACGATTAGATCCTGTCAAAAACCGTCGTGGGAAGTTTTCCGTGGAGTCTGAGGAAAGGAAAGGCGCTGGATGAATAATTTTCATCTGTGTCATAAATGAAAAAAGACAATGCTGTCGGGAAGAATACTCAGATACAACCTATGCAAGACGCATACATACTTATCGTGGCCCAATCCCTCTCCCAATAAATCTAACACATCATGCTCCTTCCAAACAAACCTGTCAACACGGGTGGTAACTTTCAGAGTTTTATGCACAGCAGCACGGAGATCTCTCTGCTCATCACAACTTCTAAGAATATTACTTTTAGCACAGAACTCTTTCTTCATGTTGCTCCTTCCAAAGTAAATGATCTCACATTTTCCCAGATTAATCTCTGTTTGCCTCGCATGAGCTCAACTCTGCAGATTATTCATGTCCCACTACAAGCTGCTGCAGCTTTTGGCACTGTTGGCCACTCCATTGAGCTTCGTGTCATTGGCAAATTTACCGACCCATCATTCCATGCCCTAATCCAGGTTATTTATAAAAATGACAAACAGCAGTGGACCGAAAAAAAAGTCTCCTGCTATACCATTAGTTTCCCAACTCCAGGACGAACATTTCCCATCAACTACCCACTCTATGTTCTTTCAGCGACCCATTTTCTGATGCAATCCGATAAAAAAAATCAATCCTTTGCCTACGTATTTAATGCAATAGCCTACCGTGGGGAATATTATCAATGCCTCAGTTAAAACCATATCCACCATTTCAAACGCTTCACCCTCATCCACCAATTTGCTCACATTCTCAAAGAGCTTAATAAATTTGTGAAGCACAAACTACACTTTACAAAATCGAATTGACTATCCCGAATCAACTTTTTCCTTATTAGATGATTATAAATCCTATCTCCCATAACTTTTTCAAAACTTTACCTACAACGAAACTAAGGCTCATTGTTCGACAATTACCAATGTTTTCTCTGCTCCTCTTCTTGGAGAAGGGGTCAATATTTGCTAAGTTTGAGTCTTCTCGCACTAATCACATCGACACAGACGACACAAAGTTCAGAGTTAAAAGTTCAGCAATCTCTACCCACGATTCCCAGAGAATCCTAGGACAAATTTCATCAAGCCCAAAGGACAGATCTATGTTCACGCTTTCAAGAATTGCCAACACACATTCCTTACGAACATCAATTTCGTTTACTCTAATATGTTGTATCTGAGTATTCTCCTCGACAGCATTGTCTTTTTTCATTTTTGACACAGATGAAAAATATTCATTCCATTCCTCGGACTCCACGGACACCTTCCCACAACGGTTCGTGACAGGTTCTAATCGTATCCTAGTCATTCATTTATTCCTGAAATGCCAATAAAATGCTTCAGGGTTTTTCTTCATCCTGCCAGGCAAAGACTTCTCATGTCCCATTTTCTCTCGACGTAGCTCTCTATTTCGGCTCTTCGTGGCTAGTTTATAATTCTCAAGCACACGACCTGAGCCTGAACATCTCATCTTTACATAAGCCTCCTTCTCCCTCTTGAACATAGATTCAAGTTCTTCAGTAGACACAGCTCCCTGACTCGACCACATATTCCCTGCATGATATATACATACTTATCAAGGGCACGCAGTGGCTCCCCCCGAACACGCTCCAGATTTCAGTTGTACCCAAACGCTGCAGTTAATTTCTCCATCCTATGCATCCTAACTGTTACCTAATCACCTTGCTCCCAGCAATACCCCTTGCCCTGTAATATATACCTATTCCTATCACCAAAGTGCTCACTTCCCTCCAAATCGAACAGATGGCTTGGTTCATTACCCAGTACCAAAACCAATGTGGCTTTGCTTCTTGTTGGCCTGTCTGTATGGTGTGTCAGGAAACGCTCCATTATACATTGGACAAAACCTTACCGATCAGATTTACTCAAACTATAACTTTTCCAATCAATATTTGGAAAGTTGAAGCTCCCCATGACAGCTACCCCGTTATTTCCGCTCCTATCCAGGATAATCCTTGTAATCTTTACCTCTATATCTCTGGAACGTTTCACTGGGCTATTGAAAACTCCATTCCCCGTGACCTCTCCTTTCCTGAGTCTAATATCAGAACATTCTAGCGCAGTAGACTCCGAAAAGCGCTCATCAATTATCCTTTTCGCTCCCGTAATACTGTCCTTGGCTATTCATCTCCCTCATTAACCACCTTCCTTGTTCTTACTGAAAAATCGAAACTGCAGCACCAGGAACACCCATTCCTTTCACTGCTCAATTCATGTCTCTGAAATGGCCACAACTTCGAAGTCGCATGTTAACAGCCCATGCTATAAGTAAACCTACCTTATTCCAGATGCTCCTGGCGATGAAGTAAACACACTTCAAACCATCTTCATCCTTGCCAGTACACTCTTGCAAACCTGAAAACCTATTTATGTCCTCATAACCCCAAATCTCCTGTTAGCTTGAGCTACAATTCAGGTTCACATTGCGCTGCTCTGTTCGTTTAAACCCTCCTGAAGAGAATTAGCAAATTATCACCCCCACCCCCACCCCCACCCCCACACACCCCCAGCCCAGGATATTGGTTCTCCTGTGGTTCAGGTGAAAACCATCCTATTTGTAGAGGTACCACCTACTCCACAATAAGACCCAATTGTCCAGGTATCCGAATCTCTCCCCCCGTACCATCCCGGTAGCCACATGTTCAAAAGGTTTCTTCCTATTCTTCAACTCTGTACAACGTATCATGGGTAACAAAAAAGAGAGAACAACTCTGTTTGATCGAGATCGAAGATGTCATTCTAGATCACTGAATTTCTGCCTTATATCTACATGCCTTTTCTTACTTATTTTGTTGTTGCATGTGTGGACCATGACTTGGGACTACAGCCCCTCTACCTTAAGAATCGCAAAAACACGATGTGAGACATCAAAAACCCTGGGAGCTGGGAGGCAACACACCAATCATGAGTGTGTCCCCTATCCACTGAATCTTCAATCTGTTTTCCACACTATAAAGCCTCCAAAAATAATGCTCTCTTCCTCTCTCCCCTACGCTTCTGGGTAACAGGAACAAACTCTGTGCGAGAGACCTGTACCCAATGTTTTACCCCTCGTAAGTCATTCCCCCTCAAAAGTACCAATAACGGTATGCTGTGCTTGTAACCGAGTAGCACGGCCACAGTGGATGCATGCACTGTCTGCCAGTTCCCTCTTCGTTTACCGACTGAAACCCATTGATCTTTTTCTTGTACCTGAGGTTTTAAGACCTGCCTATAACTCCTCTCAATTATCTCCTCAGTCTCCCGAATGATCCAACGTCCAGCTCCACTTTCCTTCGACACTTGCAAGAATCTAGAGTTGGGTGCACTTCCCACAGATGCAGATATCTGGGACATTATTGATGACTCTTACCTCCCATATTCTACAGTAAGAACATTCATTTGGCCGACCATCAATTCCCAACCTTCTGAATTCTTACACACACCCACACACACACATTTACACACACATTTGCACACACACATATATAAATATAAGTGCGTGTGTGCATGCATGCATGTACGTGTGCATATATATTTAAAAGCTGCAAAAGAACGTTGAATAAAGCAGCATTTACTCTGAAGATCTAACTTCTGATTTTGAGGAGTGCTCTGTCCAGAGGAAATGCCTCCGTTACTTACGACCACCCAGAATTACTCCCAAGAGAGTATCCAATTTTCAAACGACTTACAGAGGTGACATTTGAGATGCATTCGCTTTCTCATAACGCTGATCCTACACTGTGTTAAATTGTGGAAAAGACTCTTAGCTCGTTTCATGTTATTGCAATTGCTGTAAACTCATACAGGTTATTAAAACAATACAAAAAGAATGATATTTATCTCGGTGGACATTTTCAATGTTGTTGGAAAAACTCGAATCGAAATGATAAAGTATTTTTTAAATAACTGCTGTGAAGTTTCGAGAATTCAAACAGGAATATATTTCGAGACTTGTCACTGGATATTTTGGGGGGAGGTAAGTGAGCAATCTCGCACTCAATCCCTTCTCTGTGATTGCAGCCAAATGACCAATGCAACAGATGAAAAAAAACCTGCGTTTCTCAACAGTTCAGGTCCAACTCACGATGGTATAATTTCCCTTTGATTCTCGCCATCGTCGAATAGAGTAGGTGCGTGGGGATATCAGGATCATAATGGTAAACTGAGACGTTGCGAGAATTAATTGCACACTGTTGGTATCACTTTGTATCTTAAAACAGTTATGCAGTGGACTGAGCTCGCCAGTTTACCTTTAATGCTGAGCTAATGCAAACAGCTCAGTTCTGCTAAAACTTATAGACGTTTACTTAGTTCGAGCTGCTAAACCGTTCATAATAATTTTCACACTTAGTCGTATTTAGTTGGAGGTGTTATACAATTTCTTTCCAAATAACGTTAACACAGTAGACAGTGTGCACTTAACATAACTCCATCCCTCCAGCCCAGACTCTCTGTCCCGGTTAAATTCATTCCTTGTGTGTCTGTACGCGCCTTTCCGCGTTTTAGGGTTACCTTCTGAAATTACCTTTCTCTGAAAAATATCTTTCCCGATTTTAATAACTGTAGAATGAGAAATAAACAACTGTGCTCCAAACTTTTCTTTATCATTCATCACTGGTATCGAAGTTCTAAACTCCAGTAATAGATCCATCTGTCTGAGGGATTTACTTCCTGATTACTCTCACCAAATTCACATCATCTGGAAAACTTCCATATGGACACCACTCAGTTTTTCCTGGTTTCACGCCACGTGATCTATTGGTCTGTTCCACCTCCCCCCCCCACCCCCCATGAAAACCCACCTTGTCTTTTCCAATGGATTTATCCCCCAGGACCTCAGTGGCTTCCTTTGCAATGTTTCTGTTTCCAAGTAAACGCTGTTCATTCTTCCTGACGTCTTCAGATTCCAGGCATATCACTCCATATCTTTTGTCAGGTCTTCTTACCCCAGTAAAGTCCGTCTTCAGAAAGGGTGCTGTATCCAATTCAACACTGGCAACCCCTCTTTAATACTGTATAATGCCATTACCAGTGTAGGGAGGATGGGAGCTATTTCAGTCACAGGTGATTCGGTTGGTTGTCGCATACTGGATCAAACCCTGATGCGTAAGTGACTGTTATTCCTCACTTTTCTCCCTTCTCTGAAAATTATGAGGGTCATGGATAGGGTAAATAGGCAAACTCTTTTCCCAGAGATGGGGGAGTCTAGAACTAGAGGGCATAGGTTTAGGGTGAGAGGGGAAGGATATAAAAGAGGCATAAGGGGCTCCTTTTTCACACAAGGGCGGTAGTGTATGGAATGAGCCGCCAGAGGAAGTGGTGGAAGCTGGTACATTTGCAACATTTAACATTTAAGTCACCTTACCTGCAGTCGACGCAGTTGGAGTCAAAGTAGATCTCTGGCGCTGTAAGGCAACAGCGCTAAACAGTGAGCCACTGTGCGGCCCTGCAGCAAAATTGCAAGTCGCATTCAAACGCCTGTTAAATGCGATTCATATCAGAGATGCTCTGCTTCTGTTGTTTTCCCTGACAGGAACAATAAATCCTGATTCCCTGACCAGGAAATGAACCCACAACCACAATGGTGGAAGTGCTGATCGATCAGGTTTCACGGCTTGTGCAAATGCACATTCTGTTAACAGAATAGCTTTGTTTTCCTGTGATGAGAAGTTACTTCCAAAAAAAAGGATGTTCGTGTAAGACGTGATTTTACAGCCTAGAATAATGCACGATGTCAGTTCCAGTATCAAACATCCATACGTTCTCATTTCCAGTTTGCAGTGCTTGGCCCGCAGTCTGGCGTCTGAATTGTTCATCTCAATGAGACTTTCCCTGCAAACCATTAACCTCAAATGAAACAATGTATTGCAGTGAAGTCAGATTCGGTTAAATTTGTTCACGACCTGAAAAAGAACTGAACCTCATTTTTCAGCATAGAGGGAAATATACAAACATATCTCGCGAGAGTGAAAAAGACCTCAGGACAGATTGACTCTATGAGGAATTTCACCATTTGGCTTCATCTTCCTTCACTTTAGACTTTAAAACCCGAGCCTGCTTCGATTAGCAAAGGGGTAAACAGACAGCAGGCTGCTATTCAAGGACAGGCCCAGCCATGAAGAATTGATATATGCTCAAAGTATACTTCCTGAGGCAACCTGGCTTCCTGCGATCTTGCAGCCTCCTGTCTGTTTAATTTGGATTCCCATAGTCATTTAATGAAACAGAAACATTAAGCCGCTTCCCTGTACATTTTCTCCCCAACTGTTTCCCAGTTTCTCTCCAGCATCTGCGGTTTCACGGTATTCTTCCTGCAAAACTGGAACATTCTTCGCGTCAGCTGCTTGTTATTCTCATGTTCATCGAAGTGGAACACAGAAGTGGAATTGCAAACTCAAACAGATTAGCCCTGGAGAGAATGGCTTCACGATTTTTCATCAGAAAGAATTCCGAACAACAGTGAGAAAGCACGTTCGGATGTTTGCTGCAGTACATGTGAGAAAACGCAGCAAAGCCCCACTGGGACTCGAGCTCATGGCCACTGCCAAATAAGGCTAGAGCTCTGATCACTGAGCTGCGGAGCCATGAGCGAAAGTGGTGCTTTTATACTGACATAACAATGATGACCTCTAGCAGAACAAACTTCATCAACCAAGGTTTGTGATGCAACCTGAGTTTTGTGGTTTAAAATACGACTTGAAACCTACTTGTTTGATCACTTGTTTGATATCACACTTTGTCAGCTTCCCGATATCTCGTTATGCGACGGTGATCAAAATTTGCTTGAACTCCCTTCAGAGGAAAAGCGTTTTTGTTTCCACTATATGAAAGGCATGATGCAGTATTGATACAATTTACAGGCGTTGATTTGAACACGTATCACAATTTTTCTTCATCACTTGGTGAGTAACCCCTTTCCTAACGGCATTATAAGATCTTCTTAATGAATAGATCTCATGCTTTATGGCCTTGATGCATGAAATTTCGGGCGCCAGACAGAAAACGTTTAAAATCGAGCATGATCAAAATGTTTGAATTCGAGGGAATGCAGATATCTGAGACAGCTTTATTTATAAAAAAAAAACTTGGATGTCGGATTGGCTGGCTGGATTGGCATTTAGTGACCATTTCTAATTGTTCTTGAGTGGGCTGTAGGACATTACAACGATAGATGGAGCGGAGACAGAAAATATTTGAATAAAATGACGAAAACTTTGAGAATTCGCTGAGCTGTGATGGGTGAACAACCACTGATGTGAATACTCCTACGTGCATCATAGTTGTTCGAAGACCTCAGGATTGCATCATTGGGTGAACAATCCGCAACTCCTTCCCTTCCACCATGTGGGAGCTCGTGTGGGAAGGTAAAGCTACGAAGGCAGCAGCGCACGGTTGGGAAAATAGACGGTGCTAAAAACGTCATTCAAATAAGTCACAATAAAACACTGTACAGAGATCAAGTACATGCATGCAGGGAGGCGGAGGACGAGAGGAAATATGAGAGGACGGATGGAAGTGTATTCGGATAGTTTAGTCCAAAGGAATGGAAGAGAGGTTGAGCTGCAGAAGAGCAGGTACGTCGAACTGACGTATGATGTTAATGAGGTGGAAGTGTGCAGACTTGGTGAAGTATCTCACCATGGTTATGACGTGACTGATTCAGACTCAGACCACTGTTAAGGAGAAATCGAGTCAGTGGTGAGGTAATTTCTCCACCACCGTGGCCAATGCTGCCTTCCAGCGCATCTCATCCAATTCCAGCAACTCTGCACTCAAGACGCACCCCTTCAACTATAACGAAGGCAGAATTCCCCTGGTCATCACCTTCCACCCCACTAACTCCGTTGACATCATATCATCTTCCGCCATTTCTGCCACGTGCAAACGGACTCCACCAGCAGATATGTATTTCCCTCCCCACCACTATCCCCTTTCTTTGAAGATCATTCCCTCCGTGACTCCCTTGTCAGGTCCACGCCACCCACCAAACCACCCTCCCCTCCAGGCATCTTCCCATTCCATCACAGGATTTGCAAAGTCCACTCACACCTTCGCCTTCAAATCCGTCTGAAGACTCAAAGGATTCTTCCACATCCATCAGACTTTCACCTGCATTTCCACATATGACATTTCCTCCATCCGTTTCTCCCAATGCAGTCTCCTTTACATTGGAGAGACAGGATGTCTAATTGCAGAGCGCTTCAGCGAACATCTCCGGGACACCCACACCAAACGACATCACTGCCCTGTGGAGGAGCACTTCAACTCTCCCTCCCACTCAGCCA
Organism: Chiloscyllium plagiosum; assembly: GCF_037043375.1. NCBI lineage: Eukaryota > Metazoa > Chordata > Chondrichthyes > Orectolobiformes > Hemiscylliidae > Chiloscyllium > Chiloscyllium plagiosum. The sequence goes on from NW_028270171.1 coordinate 51,945,240, forward strand.
AATACATGCAGGTCCTGGGCATCCACCGTCGCTATACATTTACCACCCGACGCCAGGAGGAAGAGGGCCTCATCTTTCTCTTGGGACCCTCCAACCACACGGCATCAATGTGGACTTCAATATATTTCTCATTTCCCCTCCGCCATCTTATCCCAGTTCGATCGTTCCAAGTTGGCACTGCTCTCATGAACTTTCCTATCTGTCCATCTTCCTTCTCACCGATCCGCTCCACCCTGCTTTCCGACCTATCACCATCACCCCCACATCAACCCACTTATCACACTCACAGATATCTTGCCTCTTCCTATTTGTCTCTCTACCGCCTCGGCTCACAAGCCTCATTCCAAATGAAGGACTCTTGCCTGAAACCTCGATTCTCCTGCTCCTCGGATGCTGGCTGTCCTGCTGTGCTTTTCCAAGACAACACTGTATACTCAGTGGCGAGGCAGTGGATTTGTGTTCGGGACTGAAGGCAGAGGCCGCAGTTTTGCATGATTCAATTGGAGGAAATGTCTGCTCCAACAGGACAGGATGTCAGACAAGTCCGGAAGTTGTTTGACCTCAAGCGGACAGGGAGTTGATGGTGTTAACATCCACCTGTTGACCTGCTGCTTCTCAGTAGTGGAGGCTGTCTGTATGAAAGATTCTTGCAAAATTCAGGTCAAATTGTTGGTGTCTAAATCCCTCAACTTCAATCCCTATCTTCAGGCACAATCCAGAGTCTGTGATAGACTCTTTGTCATTCTCTTGATTTTTAAAAATATATAACATCAATTTCGCAGCATATTAGAAGGGAAAGATTTTTAACAAAGTCACTCCACCGTGATCAGATGAAGTCGCGCATTTTATCCCAAATTGAACTTGATCAGGTTTTGAACATTGAAGGAAAAGGTTCTGTTTACAGTGGGAGAGAATAATTCCCTTGTTGTGTGTATGGACACGGCTTCTGCTATCATCAGAACTCATAAACTACAATTGCAGTCAAACTTAGGTGAGACTGTAGACATGTGAGGATTCATTTTTCCATCTGAGCTGGAACCCCATGAAAGCAATGACACCTGGAACAAGCTCAGTGTGTGCGAAGGTATACACGCCTTCTCGGTTTTTCCGTGAAACCTGCTCAATCACAATGAGGAGAAATCATTTCAATCTCAGGAATGCGGAAAATGCTTTAAAACGTCCAATGATTGTATTATCCAACATTTTGCTCATAGTAATGAGAAAACTTTTATCTGTCCAGACTTTGGAAAATGTTATCATACCACTGTGTAGTTGATGCATGGAAAATGTGCTCACACGAATGAGAGTCCTTTAAAACTTTTGGGGACCTGACGTCCGATCCACGTGCTCACCCGGACGACAGACATCTTCAATTCCACAACTGACGGACGTGCTGCAAATGTCCGAGCGACATAATGTCCCCACAACATTATTAACACGTCTTTTCAACGCCCAGACCGATGGAAGTGCTAAAAATGTTTCTGTGGACTGACATGTAATCAACGTGTTCACAAAGAAGAGACCTTTTTAATGCTCAGACTGTGAGAATCACTACACAAGTTCCTTGTGATCGTTTCATCATGAACGCCTTCACATTGAAGAGAGACCTGTCAAAAATCTAATGTGTGGGATGTGCTCTACAGCCTCTGCGGGATTGATGTTCCGTCGACATTTTGACAAGATGAGAGACATTTCAATTGTTTTCATTGTGGGACTAGGTACAGGCGATCATCTCAACTCTCAGAACACTAGCGAGTTTGCAGTGGGCAGAACGTATTTACCTGCTTCATTTGTTAGCTCACTCATCGATCCTGCTGAGACAGCAGAGAGATCCACTGGGGGAAGGAATTCACTCACTCACCGAACCTGCTGAGAAAGCACAGATCTTGCATACCTCAACTGCGATTGGACTTTGTTGTTCATGACATTCAGGACTGAAAGCAAAGATTTAATATTTTAAATAAATGTCAAACAATTCAATTTTGTATTAAATACCATATGAGCGGTCACTGTAAGGATGGGATTACATATTACTTGAAGCATCAGCACAGTTTCTCAAGGACAAATTCCAGTCCTCTGGTGAGTTGCACTGGTCAGAGGCAAAGTTTCCTCCTGATCATCAACTCTCCCATCCCCACTGCTCCCTCTATCGAAGCTGTTGTGATTGATTTGAAACAAAGCTAAGAATGATGCACTGTCCCTAGCTCCACATGGAGAGACCACTGGCAAAACAGTTCAGCTTCTGCAGTTGCTGCCAAGTGGGTAAGATGATGGGCTTTAAATCCATTACGTTTTTCTCGTGCAGTTTCACATCTTGCTGACTATAATTGAGAGCCGAGAGTAAACTGGAAAAGAGCTTGTTCTCTGCTTTCTTGTTTGGGATTCAAGTCACTGAATAGGGAAAAACGCACATAACCCAGATTAGGAATGTTGGGAATCTGGAACCCATCGCAGGTCAAGGTTGAATAAGCAGAAACCTCTAGACGAAGTGAGACCCATTTAATTTACACATCCATTACTGACTTAATTTGCACCTCTTAAGGGAGTGCTGGAAAATGAGATAAGAACAGTTAGGGGATTACCTGAAACAGGTGCAGACTTTTTGGGCCAAAGCGCAATGTCTGTGCTAGTGATCTCCATGATTAGCCGTGCGGAGCTCAGTTTGTGAAGTAACAGGAAATTTTTTGAAAAATGTCCCAGAGCGATGAAGGGTTTGAACTACTCTCTCCTGACCTGTCTGTCATTCACGGCATCCATTGGGAAATTTCAATAGTTAATAATAGTTAATAACTGGTATTGTGCACATTCCTGGAATCCGTCCACAGGATAACCAGGAAGATAATATCGTGATGTCACATCACACAGCCGTGTGGAAGCCCTTGTGTGTAACATTTCCTGGCTCTGTTTTCGAAATAAAGATTGTCTGCATTATCTGCCTCTGTTTGTATCAAGCAGCTCATTTAGCACGGAGTTGGATGTTCAGAGGAAGCTGGAAGCGTGACATGGACAGAAACAGAAAGAGACGAGACTTGAAAGTGATTCGAGTTTGCGTGTGTCGGTTGTTTTTAGTGGTGAATGTCTGCTGTCCCCTATCCTGTCAGATCTCAGGAGTTGCAGAGACTGTTTGGGTGGAATTTGTAAATTTAAAGTTACACACGAGCAGCGTGTTGGACTATTTCAACTCAGTTTCCATTTCATACCCTAGCTCACCGCAATGGTTCACATTTTCTGGAGAATTGGCTAGTGTTCCACGTGAAGCTTCCTTTTTCCAGAGAAACTTGCAGACGTGAAGCACATAACGCTGAGGTCTCAGTCACTGTCGGGGATGTGCTGCCTTTGTGAGTGAACATGAGAATCAGTTTCCTCAACGGGGTTACAACGGAGTATGACCATGTTAAATTTCAGTCCCATTGATGTGTCATTTAAAATTACAGAGAGATTATCATTGACATTTACCCTGGAAACATCAAAACACGTCAGCTTATGGGCCAAATGCTGCAAACTGGGACTAGAATACGTGGACGTCTGATGCTTTTCTCCCACGCTTTTAAATGTCGAGGACAGAGAGAAATTGATCTGACGAGAAAAACTATTAACAAACTGACATAAACATTTTTACTGTCCACTCTACAACCAATATTGATGTCACCTGCAAGCTCACTGACCATGCTTTCTACATTTTAATCTAAATCATTTGTAGGAATGAAAAAAAGAAAGTGGGCTCAGCATTGATCCCTGTGGAACACAGCTGGTAACAGTCCTCCAATCTGAAAACTACCCTCCACCACCGTTCCCTGCCTGCTACCATTAAATTAATTTTATATCTAATTGGAAAGCTCACCTTGAATTCTATGTGATGTAACTTTAAAAAAATAATCGCCCAAGTGGAAACTTTTGAAAGGATTAATTCAAGTCCAAGTGAACAATGCCGACCACTTAGTCCTCATCAATATTCTTGGTTACGTCCTCAAAAAACCCAACCATGTTTGTGAGACACAACTGACGTCGCACAAAACCATACCGATAATCCCTGTTCATTACACCACTCTCAAAATGTTTATGAATCCTATCGTTCAGAATTGCTTCCAACAACCTACCCACGACCTTATCCAGCCTCACAGGTATGTGGTTTTCAGTTTTCTCCATTCATTCCTTCCTCAATAAACGTACCCCCCATTTATTCGGCACATCACTCGAAGTAATAGATGATGCAAATATTTCTCCCAAGGGCCCAACAGTTTACTTCCCTAATTTCCCACGAAGCCCTGGGTGCACGAGATCAGATCCCAGAGAAATATTCAACTTTATATTTTCCAATTCCTCTACTTTCAAAACATCAATGTTTGTAGCCGCCATTTCGTTTTCCACGGTATAAACTAATGTGAAATGAACATTTAGTATCTCTCCCATCTGCTGAGTTTCAAGACAAATGTGAGCTCTTACATCTTTCAGGGATCCTATTTGGTGTCTAGCTCTGAATGTACTTATAAAACATCTTTAGATTATCCTTAACTTTATGTGCTAAGGCTACCTAATATGCTCCCTTTGCCTTTATGATTTCCTTTGAAGAATGCCCCTCCACGCCTTATTTTGATCAAAACATTGACTTGAGACCGTATGCTTACACAGAAACTGTGACTTTTAAAAAATAAATTCGAAGACGACGAGTCCTTCACCCCTGCGATTAACGTGTTCTAGTAGAATCCCGACAAAGTGGGAACAGGCAATTCAGCCCAAGAAGAACCCATGAAACATGCGAAGATCATTGCACTCAAACTCACACCTCTACTCGATTCCTGTAACTCTGCATTTCCCACAGCCAAATGATGTCAACTACATATCTTTCCTCTGTGGAGGAAACCCAGGCAGACACGAAGAGAATGTCCAAACTGCAGACGGTCCCCTGAGAAGAAATTGAACCGGCGACGCTGAGGCTGGAAGACAGCAGTGCTCTCCACTGACTCAGCTATTTAATCTTCCTATCAACACTCATTACATATCTTCCCTAAGACGTGGCCAAAGTTATTCCCGATGGTACAAATGCGTGTGACGAGAGCCTCTTATCGCGTCAGTTGCAAACCTCTGCGGTTGGTTTTGAACACGTTTGAATGAATGCCGACATTGCATTTACCTTCTGAACAGACAACAGAACCTGCATGTTAAACATAAGAGAAACCATAACTAGATCTCTCAAGTGTCTTTAAACTATAGATCTCTGAAGACTTTTCCCGTCACAAAATAGTCTATGCCTATCATCATTCCATCACTTGATGACCATACACTTTTCCACACAGTGTTCTAACTGCAACCTTTTTTATCCAAGCACTCAGTCCAGCCACGTAATTCTGCAGCCTGTCCGCTTCCTCAATACGATCTGTCCTTCCACCTGTCATTGTGTATTCTGCAAATGGAGCAATAACACTCTCAGTTCCTTTGACCCGATCATACATGCATAACGGGAATAGTTGTTTGCCAAAACTGACCCCTATTGAACTCCATATGTCACGCGCTGCCATCCTGGAAAGGACCCCTTCACTCAACTGTCTGCCTTCCGCCAGTCAGCCAGAACTCAAGCCATGCCAGTACGTTGTCCCTAACACCATAGCCTATCATTTTGCAGCTTCCAATACAGGACCTTGAGAAATGCCTGCTGGAAATTCAAGCTGACCACATTCACAGAACAGACTTTTTTCTCATTTCCTCATTACATCCTCATAGAATTCTTACACATTTGTCCTTGATTAGATTAGATTAGATTACATTACAGTGTGGAAACAGGCCCTTCGGCCCAACAAGTCCACACCGACCCGCCGAAGCGAAACCCACCCATACCCCTACATTTACCCCTTACCTAACACTACGGGCAATTTAGCATGGCCAATTCACCTGACCCTGCACATCTTTGGACTGTGGGAGGAAACCGGAGCACCCGGAGGAAACCCACGCAGACACGGGGAGAACGTGCAAGCTTCAGACAGTCAGTCGCCTGAGGCGGGGACACTAAATTCCACACGACGGAGGAGGTCAGCGTTAGCCAAGCTCCCAGCTCCTTGTGCAGGTACTTGTTAAAAATAACTGCTTGACTCTCCACATCCCATTTTCCATCCTTTGTCCTTGTATGCCGTAAGCAGACAAATTCACATGTGAACACCTCAGAAGGTTATTAGGGTATCTGCTACTTCGACACTGAGAGACAGTGAGTTAATATTCCAAACACTCGCTGTCTGATTAAGTTTTTATTTGCACCCATTCAAACATTCTTGCCTCTTAAATTAAATCTACGGTTCCCTGGTGATTGACGCCTCCATCAAAGCGAAACGTTTTCTTCAATCTGCCAAATTCAAACCCCTCATTTTTTTTGAATTCTCAATCATGTCGCCTCTCAATATTCCCTGCTCTCAAGAAAACAACTCCAATCTGTCGAATCTCTTTAGTAGCTGAGGAGTTTCTGAGGATTTTGAAGATTGAGATTGTGTATTTGTTTCATTTCCTTGCCAGCCCCTGGATCCGCAGCAATTGAGCAGCTGGGTTTGGTAAATGGAAAGTAGGAAGAACAAACCATTTCAGCTTCCACTTCTGTGGAAACCATGATATACTCAAGGCATTTATGGAAGGGATCCTTGCACTTGCATGTCAGGAATTAAATCCACATTTTAGTCTCACAGCAAATCGTCATCAGTTTGTTAAAGCTGACAGGTCTTGCTGTCGAGCCAAAGAGGATTCCAATCGACAATCTCTTGATCCGTAGACAGCTGCGTTACCCATTGCACCACTGGCCAGGATTTTACAGCATGCATTCATGCTGCAAAGCAGTGCTGTTAACACGAATATGAACAACAACGTTCATGTTCACATGTTGAATAACCAGCAAAGATAATCACCGTCACTGCTTCACACAAAATGGCCCCCACTTTTTGAAGCAACAGACGCAAAGAAAACACGTCTGTCCTCATGAAGCTGACATTCACCCTATATCCGTGCGACCATTCAATATGCTTACTGCTAAACTGATAAATTTCAATTCTAATTCCCTAATTTTCCTCCATGAATCGAGGTAAACTCGAGTGTAATCACAACAGTGGATTGTCCTGTTAATTTCCGGATCTTTAGATTACTTTAACGATCTCTGCGAATTCGCAGGAAAATCAATAATATGAAACAAGCTAAAACTCGTTTCTGTAAATTTAATTCAGTGCTGAGTCAGCCTATGAGAAAGGTCACAGAGCGTACAAATTGCTTCTGTTTCTCTCTGCACAGATTAGGTTCCCTACAAGCAGGAAACAGGCCGTTTGGCCAAACAACTGCACACTGACGGTTGAAAGAGTAACCCACAAGATCCTTTCCCATATGAGTAACAGTATCGGCAATTTTGCATGGTCAATGCAACTGACCATTTTTATATTGTGAGAGGAAACCAGAGAACCCGGATAATCCCGTACATATTCATGGAGAATGTTCAAACTCCACAGAGACAGTCACCCAATGCTGGAATCGAACCTGATCAATGGCGCTTCGAGGTTGCAGAGATAACCACTGAACTCCTCTGCGAGTTGACCCTTTGCAGGATTTCTCTTTATAATTGAGACAATTACCTTGGGAAACATATTCCCTCAATCCTCAAATATGTGTCCTGCTAAAAAAACTATTTCACTTCAGATTAAAATTCCTGAGCATCCTTTCCCTCAGATGTCCCAATGCTCCCTGCTACATATCAATAGAAGCTTCTGGTGTGTTTCAATCTCCAAGCCAGATGTTCAAATGCTCCCTGTTCCATTCCAATAAGAGCTGCACCGGGTGAGGTTGCAACTTACAGCCTGACGTCTCAGTGCTTCCTTCTCAATGTCAGTAAAAACTGCAGCAAGTGAGGTTGGAGCTCCCCGCCTGATATTCCAATACATCCTGCTGCTCCATGTCAAAACAAGTTGGTCCACGTGAGGCTCAACCCCCAGCCTAATGTCACAATAATCCCTGCTCCACAACAATAGAAGATGCTCCGGGTGAGTTTGGAGATCCAAATCTCGGCATTTCACGCGCCTCTGTACCGCCAGAGAAGGACATCATTGGTGGCTTTCTCCATCCCCATTTCCAGCTGGACCTTCGGGTTGCACCACTCACTATAGCCTCACACTCCCCCACTATTTATCTGGATGTCGGCTTGCTCTCTGATTTGGAATGTTCATTTCCATTCGTTTCGTCAATCTACTAACATCTTAAGTGGGCCTTTGGGCAAAGCGCTGCTGCTGAATCAAAGAGGTGTTTCACTGGAACTGCATGTCCCTCCGTGTCCTATTCCTCCCTGTTTAGACGTTTCTGATATGAAGGAAACAAAATTGATACGTAGTCATTCGTAAGAAATACTAGCATTTCCTCAGTTTCAGTTCCAACAAGGCTTAGATTTCAGAGCACCACATGAGAGCGTGAGTCAAGCAGTTCATCTGAGGAAGTAAATCTTTTCATTCCTGTTGCTGACCGAATAAACGGTAAATGGCGAAATAGCTCAAAATGGCGAAAATGTGAATTTCTGCAAATCATGATTAAGTATTTCTGGTTTTCTTTCACAAATGTTGAGGAAAGGCAAACAACGTCCATATCAGGCATTTCACACTCTAGATTTGGATGCAGTTGACAGAGACCATACATCAGAATCCAATGTTCGTTGCGACCCAAGCAAATAAGAGTTCCCCTTGACACTGAACCAGGCCACCTTCGCATGTAAAGCAAATGCGGTATGACTGGTGCAGAAGTGATCAATGCCCGGTAACTGGCTTCACACAGCACGGTCATCCAAGGTGTACAATTCCACTTATAGTTAGGAACAGGGAGGACAGAAACTTAGAAAAGAAAGTGATGCTGAAAAAGCACAGCAGGTCGGAGCAGCAGGAGAATCGACGATTCTGGCTGAAGCCCTTCATCATCTCCAATCCTCTTTCCCCGAGGAGAATAAAACATAACAAAGTTTCACACAGTAATTAATCCGAATTAATTATACTCCTTTGCACCACGGCAGCAGATAAGAGCGTGCAAATTCCAAGACAGTTTTGCTGATGAGAATATCAAACACGGATGCTCTGTTCACGTCAACCCAAAAGGCTACCGTTTGTAAAAATGGAGCAAGGGTGTTTCTGCCTCGTTTTGAACCGGGGATGTCCCGTATCTGATGTGAATTTCGGCTGTAAAGGTTTTCTCTGGGGCACTGACGCGAACGGGAGCTCGTACCTTCCCTCTTGAACAGGATAGCCACAAGTACTGCAGACATCAGTGCACATTCAGGATTGCTGCAGAGACAATTTTTTTTAAAAAAAGGTGTTCATACAGCAATTATTTGCAATTGTGTTCCTTTTCGCCATTAAAGAAGTGATGGGCGTCTAAATTCAATTCGAGGTTTGCAAAAGAGACTGCAATAAATCCCTATCCACCACAATCCGGAAGCCTGTCGCCCATAAGGAAGCAACAACAATGTTCCTGCCCGTCTCTGATCACAGGCACTTTCGCAGAAGCTGATACTTCTTCTCTACAGAATGAATCAGGGCTCGCCGACTGCTCTTTTAAAAATAGTTCCGGTCCGTGGTGGAAATATCCGTGCATATTCAGAACAAGGAAGAATAGATGACGTACACAACAATTAATTGGACTTGTATTCCCTTTCACCACAGCGGCAGGAATGGGCTGGGACAATAAAAGGAAAGTGTACTTGCAAGACCGGCAAGCAATAAGATCGACCAATGTTCAGAAACAAGCCTATCGTTCTTTGCGCAGGACAATTGGAAGCAGGGATAATTCATGTTGGAGGTGAACGTGATAACTGCTCCCCCACAGAAACACAACGGGGCCAGTGACTTGATCGAACTAACCCCCTCCCCACCCCAACAAAAGTGGTGATTGCCTTGCTCACGGGAGATCGTGTTTGCCGCACTGGCATCATACCAAATTTGGGCACACACAAAAACATTGCAACAAGCTGCCAATATATACTGAGGGGGCCTGGTTCAGACCCACGTTGGAAAACCCACTTGATCCTGAAATCAGATAGAGTAAGAATTGGAGGGAGAACGCTGGAGAATGGTGTCGAGACGCACATCTGCCATGATCACATGGCGGAGCAGACTAGATGGACTGAAAGGCCTAACCTTCTGGTCTCTGGCCATCAGTTATGTAACGAGACAGAAACAGAGTTATTTATTCAGTTCGAGGACCTTCCGTCAGAGATGCTAAAAATGTTGACATGGGATATGGCTGAAATAATTCTTGTGACTGTCAAAACGGCCGGATACGAAATAATAAAAGAGAAGCTCAGGATAAAGGTGGAAGTCAGGAAATAGTCATTTGAAAGGGAGGGTGTGGAAAGGCAGAGTGAGATGGACATGAAAAAAGAAGCGTCACTGGCCCTGCAATGTTAAATATGCTTTCCATTTTCAAGATTCTGCCGGACAAGCTGATATTTTCAGGCAAATTCTATCTTTGTTACTGAAACAGAACATGAGAGAGTTATCCTCGGCCAATCCGCTCTAACTGCTCATGGAATGATTGACTGCCTCGTTCCTACAGATCACTTTCGTCCAGCACTGAAAACTCACAACCCTGCCCAACCCCACCACATGCCAGTTGCCGAGAATAAGCTGTTTGTTGCGTCAACCCGCATGGACACACAAGAAGATCATTATCCATGTGAATTGTTAGACAGGGAGATTTCCCGAAAGTTTCCATCAGAACTTCTGAATTAGTTAATTTTGGTTCAGCACCATTTGAAATGGAACCATCACTTACAATCTCCCCCAGCAAGTGACCATTTTAATGCACGGTTGGAGGGAAACCTGTACCTTTGAAAGGGACATCATGCATCGTACATTCGCCGACACTCATCGACTTGTCTCAGCTACTTGCAGTGAAATGAAGAGTCTTTTCCCTCGGAAACAGACGCATCAAAGAAAGAGTGAGGCTGCCCACAGTAGAAGTGGAATGGAGAGCTGGGATCCAGTAAGAAAATGAAAGCACTCATGGTGCAGTTCATGTCCACGACCCAGAGATCAACAGTCGCAAATACTCAAATCAAAACCGTCAGAACACGCGTAGCCCTTTCATATACAAGTGCTGTGAGCAGTTGAGTTGTGATATCGGCAGCAACAACTCGATAGAGACTGGCGCTTAAATTCAGCACCACAGACCGCTTTGCCACGCTACCCCACGAAAGAAGCCCGCCAAATCTGTCAGGACGAGTATTTCAGCATCTCATAACTTTTGGCACTCCCTGCTCCCCAACAGCCTCCAAATAATGCATATTGTTTGGAAATGATTTGCTCAATTGGGTGGACGGTTGATTTGTGATTCAGAGTACCACGAACACCACGCATTCAGTCCCCGTGTCAGCTAAAGTCGCCCTGAAGTTCTCATCTTCTTAACGTGGACCCTTGCTTGAGGCTCAGTGACTTTTAGGGTAAAGCGCCATCAGTCGTTTCTCTCTCTGAAAAGTTAGGTAGTGGTTCTATAGTCTCTGGGGCTACGCCAACTTTAATTACATAACTTTATTTGTGTAATGAGAAGGGAATAATTGGCAATCTAGCTGTGTGAGGTCCCTTGTGGGAGTTTGAAGAATGCAATGATAGAGATATTCGTTAAGATGGAGATGGACAGAGTTGATTCTGAGTCGAGGCGATAAAAGCTGAATACATGAAATCACGATGGTACAAAGAGGAGAAGGCTAGAATAAATTGGGGAACATAACTTAACTGCATGACAAACATCTATAGATCCCTTTTAGGAATTGCAGCCGTTCGTCTTTCCTATCTGTAACAAAATATAACGGGAAAGGTGACGCTACCATGTCGAAGTAGGGAGATTAGGGATTGTACTTGATCCAAGGGAGAGGCGAAGAAAGTGTCTAAAAAGACTAAAAGACCTGAAGACTGAGTGCATTTCAGATTTCAGCACGATTAAGGAGTGTTTAAGAGGGAAAATAACATATATAAGTAAGCCAGTGAAATAGAACCTAATTGTAGATTCTCCTGACATTAGACGAAGACAAAAAATAAAGATTAATGGAAACAAATCCCTTACAATCAGAAACAGGGGAAGTTATAATGTGGGTTCAAGAGATGGCAGATCAATTAACTATATACTGTATTTTGCTTCTGTCATCACAAAGGATGTCAAATAATATCCCTAAATTGCTATGGGGCACATTAGAGGGAGAATTGAAACAAAACATCAGTATTTGTTGGGGAATGCTGTTGGGGAAGTTTATAGGATTAAAAGCAAAAATATCACAGGAATGCTACTCTCCACAGAAGCATATTTAACAAAATGGCCCAAGAGTGAGTGGATCTAATTGAAACAAGGAGCTTGAACCTAAACAGAGTAATCTGAAGTTTCAACATTCTGTAGAATCTGGAACAATTTCCAATGGATTGGAAGATAGCTGATGTGACTACATATTTTTTTTTAAAAAAAAAGGTAGGTATGAACCATGGAATTATAGACCAGTTAGCCTAAAACTGGAAACCAATCAAAGGATTGGACAGAGTCAGTCAGCATTGATTTACGAAAGGGGAATGTGAAACTACTCCTGGTGCCTGTGTACGCAAATTACTGAATGTAAGCATGCAGGTGCAGCAGGAGGTAAAGGGAGGCAAGTGGCATGTTGGCCTTTGTAGCAAGAGGACTTGAGCGAAGGAACAGTGAGGCTTTGTTGAAATTGTACAGTGTCTTGGTGAGGCCATACGTGGAGTGTTATTTGCACGTTTGGCTTGTGGAGTCTGAACAACAAATATTTAACACAGCGATTCTTCAGATGGCAGGACTGAACTTTGGGAACAATTCGAGTTGGTTCGAATGAAATCTACTGATGTTTAGAAGAAAGAAGAAGGACGTCACAGCAACTAATATAATTCTAACATGATTAGCATGTTCAATGTAGGAAGGATTCCCTCATGACCACGGAGTCCAGACCAAGAGGTGTGGGGTTCACAGTTTGAAGATATCGGGCAGGCCATTTAGTTCCCTGAGGCGGGTGACCCTATGGAATGTTCTGCCACAGAAAGGTGTCAAAATCAAACCACGGAATGTTTCCATGAAGAACATATAGTTCTTTTTTCTAAAGGGATTAAACACGATGGGTCTACAGTAATAACAGGCTACTAAATGCAATGACCAGACTTGATCAAAGTGAACATTGCAGCAGGATCAAATACAACAACAATCTACTCCTGTTTCAATTTTCTATGTTTATATAACTTTAAAGGTGATATGCAAAAATAATTGACACATATATCAGAACGGATATCAGATATCATTGGATGGAAGTCCGATAACACCTTTATGAATGGCAATCTGTGATAAGCTTTACCACACGGACTGCATCAGTTCATGTGTCAAGAAGGTGCAGAATCATTTTCAAAGCTTTTGGACTGACTGCTCTGTCTATTGTTTTCGATTCAGTTTTCAAACTGTTGAATATTCTGAGAAATAAACGTAGTATGTCGTAAATAAGTAAACATCTTTGGAAATTTTGTAAGGCAAAGGTGGTTGGGATAGGATGGAGCAAGTGTGTGAAGAGGAGCAATGAGAGGAACAATGAGCTGAGATTTGCAGTGTGTTGGTGTGTGAAGAACAAAATCAATTTCCAAACCCAACACCCCATCTTTCTCAGCTCTATTCCTGTTCCATTCTCTCAGCTTCTTTCACACTGACAGCCTACTCAGATGCACAGATATTCGCGGAGAGTCTTTCCCATCAATCCCAGTCATTGACTTCCACTATGGCGAACAGAGATTGCAGAAACCAGACTTAAATTCAGTGTGGCACAGAAAGAAATAATTCTGCCAATTTTATCATGGTCAATTTTCTGCACAGGAGTGCAGACTCTTCAAATAATCTGTTTCATTACAGGCAGGCTCAGACAGAGCTATGCAGTTATACAACATTGAAAGATACCCTTCCAAACAACTAGTCTATGCAACAAGAATCGAAAATTGAACTAGTCCCATCTGTCTTTGCTTCGTCCTTATTACTACGAAAAAAATCTTACTCATGTACCTTAATAAAGGCCATATGAAAGCTTTTTCTACTACTCAACTCATTTTCAAATGCTGTAACCATATTCGCATCCACCACTCTCTCAGGAAGTGCATTCCAAACACGAAACACTGTCTTTAGAAAGTAGTCTTTTTAAAAATTCTCTTATGTCTTTTTAAATCTTCCTCCTCTCACCTTAAAAAAGTGTTCACTAATTTTGAAATCCGTCATTCTACCATTCATGTTATCTATACCATTAAAACTTTATAACCTGCTATAAGGTCATCGCTCAATCTCCTACATTCCACTGAAAACGAGTCCCAGACTTTCCAGCTTCTCCACCAAATACAAAACCTCCATTCCTAACAAAAGCTTGTCATATCTTTACTGCACCTTCCCCAGCTTAACAGTATTCTTCCTAAATCACGACTGCGCATACTACTCCTGCCAATGCCTCAATAACGTCATGTGCTCCCAAAAGATGAGATCCCAACTCCTATACTTAACGGAATGAGCATCATGAACATCTCCTTTACCACCCGATCTGTATGTCATGCAAACTTCAAATAATTATGCGCCGGAATTTCTTGGCCTTCTATTCTACAACATCACCCAAATGTGCACTATTAATTGTCTAAGTATTGATCCTCTCATTTATCCTAATTAAACTCAGCCTGCTAATCCTTCGTCGAGTGTCCTATTGTAATCTCAGATAACTTTCTTCACAATCGACTCTGCCACCAATTTTGCTGGAATCTGCAAACTTACTTCCCATGCTTTGCATATTTTCATTTAAATAACTTATATAAAAATGAGAAACAGAAGGGGACCCAGCACCGATCCCTGTCATAGACTGTTGCGAACAGTCCTTCATTCTGAAAAAGAAGCAACCGTCACATTCTGTGTCTGTCTCAGGCTATCAGAACAATTTTATATCCAAATGGGAAGTTCACCCTGATTCGCATGTGATCTAACTGTAAAAATAATTCGATCATGTGGAACCTTGTGAAAGGAATTACCAATGTCCAAGTGAACAATGTCTACTGCCCTGCCCTCATTAATCTTCTCAGGTATTTTCTCATAAATGCAATCATGTTTGTGAGACATAATTTCCCTCACTCAAAACCATGCTGAATATAACTAACTTTTCTTTAACTCAGAATGCATACAAGTCCTATCTCTTAGAATCGCTTCCAATAACTTACCCACCAACAAAGCCAGACTTACAGTCCAAAAGTTCACAGGTTTCTAGGTGCATCATTTCTGAAATAAATGCACAACATTCGGTAATCCTCAGGTATTTGGCACTTCACCTGTAGTTATAGATAATAAAATTATTACTGAAAGGGGCCCCATATTTTCCTCACAGTCACCCGCAGAGTTGCGGGATACACTAAATCTGATCCCAGAAATATATCCAAAATTTATTTTCAAAGGTCTCCAACACTTCCTCTTTAGAATTGTTAACTGATTTTAAAACATCAGTTTGAGTTCTCAAACATCGACAGTAAAACCTGCGAGACTGTCATGTAGTATCTCTTTCATCTACTGCGATTGGACAGAAAGATAAATATTTTCATCTCTAAAAGGCATTAATTATTCTTTTGCTTGTAATGCCCTTGTAGAATCTCTTTCGATTATCGCGATTGAGCAAATGTATCTCACATCAACTCTGAAATAACCTACATGTCAACATTAAGAGAATACTGAACTAGATCTCCCAAATGTTTTTACATTTCCCATTTCAGAAGCGTCTTCCCTTTCAGAAAATAGGTTATATCTCTACTCTTCGGCCTAATACTTCTGACCACACACTGTTTCATATAGTATTCCACCTGCCAAATCATTATACACTCTCCGAGATTGTCTAAGTCATTCTGCAGCCTTCCCGCTTCGAAATGCAACTCACCTACCCACCATCACTGTCTCATCTGAAAACGTAATTATAACGCCCTCTATTCCTATGAAAAGATCATTCATGCATAACGTGAAAAGTTATGGTTTCAACATAAACACCTGATGAACTCCACGAGTCACCACCTGCCATCCTGTAAAAAAACCCGCTATCCCAACTCCATGTTTTCTGCCACTCAGCTACTCTTCAATCCATGCCAGTACCTTGCTCGTTCACACAATGCATTCTTATTTAACACCTTCCAAAAATGCACATTGTCAAATGCCCTTTGGAAATGCACACAAATCACATCCACTGGCTCTGCTTTGTCTCACCTGCTCTTCGGCTCCTCAAAGTATTCTACCAGATTTGATGAAGTCCTGCGGACTCTTCATTTACTCTGTGAACACATCCTTACAACGACATGCCACCTTGCGTGTAACACGTAAACATATTGATGGGATATTAGTTCCACAGAACTTGAATAACCCTTCGCACAGACTAGAGATTTGCAAGGTTTCTCATCAATGTGAACACGTTAATGACAAAACAGTCCCCAGTAACTTTTATCGTGATTCCCATAGTAAGAGCCTTGTGAAAATCTCTCGTCAGTGTGAACACGTTGATGGGATTTCAGCTACACAGACTTTCTAAAGGAGTTCGCACTGTTTTAGCAATTGGCAGGTTTCTTCTCAGCGTGCACACGTTGATGACAATTCAGTGCCCGACTGCTTATGCAACACTTCCTGTAGTTTATGCATAGAAAAGATTTCTCCACAGTGTGCACTTCCAGGTGACTCAACAGTTTGGACAAACCATGACTCCCGTCCGTCTCTGGGAGCAGCTGAACGGTCTTTTCCCAATGTAAACCACCTAGTGCTCCATGACATCAAATATTCACCTGAACCCATTTCCACAGAGAGAGCACCTGCATGCTCTCTCCTCAGAGGGAACATGCTGGTGACAGAAAAGGTCCCTGGAGGCGTTGCAACATTTCCTACTGACGGGGCATTTAACAATCTCACTAATGTGAGCACATTTAAGAGGCATCAGATTCCTGGGACTTTTATAGCACTTCCAACATCAAAGCTTAAAAACAGGGACATCATGTCCACAGGCATCTTATGGTACTTTCGACACTTTTGGCATATAAAATGTCTCTCTTTAGTATGAGCATTTTGATGGGACGTCAAGTCCCTGGAGGCTTTACAGCATTTTCCGCACTCTGGGTATTGGAATGGTCTGTGTCAGCGTGAACGAGCTGCTGATGCGGCATATGAGATGACTGAGCAGATCCCTTCCCACACAGCCGACAGGTTTATCTCCGTCAAGAAGGTTCCAGCTCATTTGAGAAAATGATTTTTTCCCCACAATCCCTGCATTTGCACAGTTTCCTCCCGTGTGTAACTGCATTTGTGATTTGTGAGCTCTGATGCTTCACTGAAATTTTGCCCAAACACACATCATGCATAATGATTCTCTCACGCTGTAAATGGGATGTTTGTTTCCATGTTCAATATCTGATCACGTATCATTTGTGGTGAAATTGACAACCCCATCATATGTTTTGTAAGTCTTTCCCAGTGATATCCCGTGAAATTCATGTCAAACAAAAGATCAAGAGACGTAGAGATAATGTCTCACAAGACTCTGTCTTCCATGTGAAGGCAGCGACTGGAGGAGACGGAATACAGACAAAAACAACTTGACCAGAGCGTTGTCAGAAGATTTCAAACACTCAGTCTCCACCACCGAGAAACAGCAACAGCAGCGTGGCAGGTTGATGTGAAAACCGTCAGTTCTTAGTTTGATTCGAAATGGTGAGATTCCCTGAAGTGTCGAAACACGCATTTCAGCACAACAAATATGCACCGACCCTCCAAAAAATAACCCACCCAGGTCCATTTGCCTCTGACTAACGCACATTAAATTATGAGCAATTTACTGGACTTGCACATTTCTCCACTGTGGGAGCAAACCGGAGCACCTGGAGAAAAGTCACACAGAGAGGGAAAGAATCTGCAACTCCTCGCAGACAGACACCTGAGGCTGAAATCGCATCTGGGCTTCTACTGCTGTTAGGCAGTAGCATGCTGCTCAGTGGTCTGCAGATTTCTCTCTAGTTTGCACAACATCCTGACTTGTCTGACATCCAATTCGGGTCGACCAAAAATTTCCTTAGCAAAATCATGGCAAAATTGTGGCCTTTTCTTCAAACTCCAACAGAAACTCCAATGCCTCGCCATTGTCTTCATCCGTCTCCCTGGCAATTGTCTGAGTGTGAAACAAATGCGTCATAACCATGGTGAAATACTTCACCGCGAATTGTGTTTTCAACTCGATATCACCACTGCCATCAAGAATGCCCACCTAAGTTACACAACCCGAATTCACTTAGTTTCTGCTCATCTGCTGCTGAAACGCTCGTGAATTCCTTTGTTCGATGTTGACCTAAAACTTAATACACTGAGAATCGTCCTCCCACATTCCCTCTCAGCACTTGTCTGATTTTTGCTGCCTCTTTAAATGAGTTTGCATGATGCAGTTTAATGTTTTGAGGTTTCTTCCATTGTCTGCATCTATTTGTGGTTTTAACCAGTGACCATTCTCACTTTTACCAGCTTTATCTGTTCACACGAGCTCCAACAATGCTGAAAGGGAATGGCATAGGGGTTATTTACTCATCCAAAACTTACACATCATCCAAAACTCTGCTCCTATGTCAGTATTTGCATCAAGTCTGGTTCACCCACCAATACGTATTCGGACAGGTACATTTTAAACTTCACCTCCTAATCACATCTCTTGGTCGGCTGCTCTCGACCCTGACGTGTAATATCCTCGAGCATCCAGGCCTCTCAAGTGCAATGAGGCCAGGTAGATAAATGCTAACCCAGCCAGCGTTGCGCACATTCCGAGAATGTTTTTTTACAGATACCATTCCATTTGTCTGTGTTGCATGTAATTCTAACCTCCTGAGCATTCTAGATTTTAAGTATTACACCTTTGTTGCCTTAAATCTTCAGCTGTGAAGGCCATGAATTTTGACAAATGTTCACTAAACCTCCCTCTGTCTCAACCTCAGTTTTGCACTTAAAAATACTCAGTATAAACTCTGTATTTGGCCAGAAAATATTTTGCAAACCCGCTAATATCTCATTACATAACTGCTCCGGAAAGTTGTTTTACTGCACCATAACGATGTCATTTAATTGTTATTGATTTGAACACAAATGGCAGGGCCTTCATCATTACTTGGGGAATAACTACTTACATTATGGTTACTACGTCCAATTGTAAAAAAAACTAATCTGGAAAGTCAATGCATTGAATAATCTATATATCTAAGACAGTTGAACGCATTCTTGGAGAAAACGGATGAAAGACCTTGACAGAGAGTTGATCAAAGACAGCAGAGTTCAAACGGAGCAATGGATGGATATTGATTCAGATTCACATTATATGTGGCACAACAGCCAAAGAGACATATAAAGCTTTCACAGATAGCAGAGCACTGCACTAGAAGCTGAACTGCATCGATTACACAACAGGTCTGGTTGCATCTGTGAAGAAAACTCAGACCTAACTTTTTGCTTCCATAGTTCAGCAAAACAGAAACATTAACACTGATTTCTCTTTATAAATACTTCCAGACGTGCTGTGTCTTTACAACAATTTGTGGTTTTATTTCAAATTTGTTGCATTCTATCTTCGTTTGATTTTTATTTCGTGATACTCACTGAGTCGCTGTGATGAGTTACGAGGCCGGCATTTTAGATCCTCAATGTATTTGGTATTTTTCCATACAACGAATCTTTCTGTTTATCTCCTACCAGCATAATCGATCTATATAATGCATGTAATAGAGAATAAAATGTCCCTTGTGTGCTCCAGGGCTGTGATATCACGAAGTGTGACAGTGAGCTACATATTTAACGGTAAAGTCGCCATCTTAATTCTGGACTGTTATTGGAGAGAGACAACTGGCGGTGGTTTACTTTGAGGGACAATACACGGCACTTGAGCAGAGGGGATGCAAAAACGAGTCTTTAGTGGTAGCCTGGCCAATTTAATCCAAACTGATGGCATCATGAGGAAAAGTGGAAAACTGCTCCGAGAATGAGTTTGCTTTTCAGAAATGTCTTCAAACAGGAAAATGTAGCGTTCATGTTCCAACAAACAGCAATGTTTCCTGCCATTCATTAAAGACAGTTTGCAAACTTGCTCCTTTTTCCGGATGTTCTCAGCGACATTAACTGTTCCGAGATATTGATTCCCATAAGATTAACTCAGATTTTGCAGTTGCAACAGTCAGGAATAATAAATATGAATTTTCGCATCTGGATTCCGAACCTGCGAAGTGGTGTTAAAAGCGCCGAATCCTACACAGTGTATGACCAGCGATGGAGGCAAGACAGCCTCCATTGTTAGATAAGGAAACAGCGTTAGGCTTTTATAATATTCAATGGCGATAAGTTTCTCCTCCAATATTTTAGAGTCATCGAGGTTATAAAATACTGACAGCAACCCATCGTTCCGGTTTCCAGCACTTGTCCTGTATACTTGAGTGCTCTGCAGTTCCGAGTGGTCATCACAAGAATATTTCATTTTATACCCAAATGACACAACAAGTTGGACTGAACTTTGAGTTGGGAAACAAATCAGCATTTGCTGAAAAGTTCAGCAGGTTCGGCTGCATCTGAGTGGAGAAATCAGAGCTTTGGTTATGGTTTCGGTGATCCTTCGTCAGAACCAGGTCTTCCATCAACAACTGCTGTTGTCTGAGATTGAAAAATAAAAGTGCTCATGCGCCCTCGGGGAACTGAGCCTTATTTTCACTGACATAGAGAGTCATTTAAACAAGTCCCGCCGCGAGTGACAGAGGGCTCAGGGGTGACCAAATTCAGAAAGTAGTCTTTCACCTGCTTGGCTTTTTTGTTCCTATTTCAAGCTGCAACAGTAGAATCTGTTTGCAGCAAAGTTCACCTTTGGATGTTGGATGCAGCAGTTGCACAGAAATTCACACGTGATTTAGGGAGGCGCAAACTCACAATCCCATGCTTACCATAGCAATATTGTAACGACTGTGCCACAGCAGGACACCTGTAAGGTTGGGTTGTCGTGAATTATATACTGCAGCGAATAGCCTATGTATTTGTAATAGGTTGTAACAGAGCTGAAGGAATCATGGGTATAAAGATGTACGAATGCAATGCTGAGTCAGGTCGTGCCCAGTGTGATATCAATAGAGAACTTCCCTGGTTGTTTAATCATTATGATTTCGTGACATGACCTGTTAATGGTTAAGACTTGCAGTAATCAATATGACATACTATCCGTTATTTAGAAGCAGAATGCAGCAGTGTATCAGTCGTAAGTTTTTACACAAGAGAAACGTATCCTTCGGACGTAATTGCCCATGCCGAGCAGATATCCTCAACTAATCTCTTCCCATTTGCCAGCACTTGGTCCATATTCCTCTGAACATTTCCTGTTCATATACACATTCGGATGACTTTTTAAATGGTTTGGAGATGCCAGTGTTGAACTGGAGTGTACAAAGTTCAAAACCACACAACAGCAGGTTATAGTCCAACAGGTGTATTTGGATTCACGAGCTGCGTCTTACAATCTTACTCTCCACAATCACCTGATTAAGGCGCAGTGCTCCAAACGCTAATGCATCCAATGGACTTGTAGGACTATAACCTCGTGTAGTGCGATTTTTAACTTTTTAAATAGAGTTATTGTACCTGCAAGCACCATTTCTTTTAACAGCTCATTGCACACACACACACCAACCTCTGCGTGAAATATTGACACTTCGATCCCTTTTATTATTTTCCTTCTCATTCTGGATCTGTGAGAGATGACGGTGAGTCCGTTGGTGCCAGGCTCCACGTTGCTGCTGAAGACGTGCCTTTCTGTTTATTTTGGTATACACATCACTCCAGATGTATCAATCACAATGACTGCCTATTCTGTGTTGACCTTTTCAAACCTCAGGGGAAAATGAGGACCACAGATCCTGGATATCAGAGTCGAGAGTGTGGGGCTAGAAAATCACAGCAGGCCAGGCAACTTCCGAGGAGCAGGAGGATTGACGTTTCGGAAATAAGCCCTTCATCATGAATGAAGCTGGTGGGCTGGGGAACTGAGAGATAACTAGCAGGCAGTTTGGGGCTGGGGGCAAGGTTGCTGAGAATACAATAGTTAGATAAAAGCGAGGATAAGGTGTTAGATTGGAGAGGAGGATTGAACAGATCGATGGGAAAGATGTTGAACAGGGAAAGAGGGCGGTCTCCACTTGAGGCATGGGACTGGCATGAGGTGGGTCAAGGGATTTTTGGACAAAGGTGAAATCCCCGTTAATCCCGTGGGTTTGCAGGGTGCCAAGGCCGATGATGAGGCTTCACTCCTCCAGGAATCAGCCAGCTAGGGTTTGGCGACAGAGGACCCAGAACCTACATTGGAGGGGATAGGGTATTTAAAGTGTTCAGCTAATCGGCAGTGGGATTTGTTTGGTGGCCCAGGTATTTTTCCCTGAAATGATTCGCAAGTTGGCGTCCTATATGGAGGAGACATCATCAGATGCAACGGACACAGTAGATGACTTTTGCAGAGGTGCAAAGGATGCACAAACATAATCACAATATCTGTTGGATCGATTGTTGTCTCCCAAACCTGATCCATTTTCAGGTACGTCTCCATGATACCCACAATAACGTACCTGCCAATTTCAAGCTCGTTTAGCTTTTTTTGTACACTGCTTCTATTCTTTTGCAACACTCTCACTCCTGAAAAGACTTCACCTCTTCTCATAGATGTCCCCTTCCCTGCTGTACCTGAAGTAGATTCCTTATCCTTTGCACGCGCTCTGTCCAATTACTTATTGCGGAAATTTTAAACTGTGCAGAGCCTTCCACTTCTTTGACATTTTCCACAATTTTCTATTCAACTAAAACAAACACACTTTATTTACTTTAAAGTCCTACCGACAGACCAAAGCTTTCAGCTTTTCCAAGGACTTTGGCTCCAGCATCATTCACGTGGAGACTGTCCCACGGGACAGTTCAATCCTTCGCCAGTTCTTCCCTCAAATCAAATGAAATAGCACGCATTTCTCCCACGCCAGTCTTTCATCCTCACAGTTACCTCACCAATCTTGCTGATCTTGTGCCGATTTGTCTCTGGACCAGGTAGTAATCAAGAGATTATTACTTTTTGTGCATGTTTTCTAATTTAGCAGCAACCTAAATTCCATCAACAGGAACTCTTTCTTCTTTCCACCTACATCAATATCTGGATCATTCCTCTCCGACTCCAGGTTCATCTGCAGCCCAGATGAGTAACCTGAAAATGCTCACCAAGAAGACAACCGAGCTTTCGCGACCCTTGAGACGGGCCATAGGGAACAGTCTCTGTTTCCTGGCAGTTACTGTCCCCGATTATACCGATATTTCTCTTTCCTCCCTCCTCTTGAATTACCACCTCAACCATATTTCTGTCCTCTCTTTGCTCATCCTCCCGACAGCAGCATTTTCATCCATACAGAGAGGAAGTAACTCAAACCTGTTGGAGTGGCTGAAGGGCTGAGAGTCCTTCAGTACTACCCTCTGTTTCTCTCTACCTGCCTCATTCCCAGTCACACCCTTCTGTCACTGATTACTGACCGATATGAGGTAGTTAATCTAAGGAGTGTAACTGTCTCCTCTGCAATATCAAAATGGCTGTCTCAGATTTATAATTAACAAATAATCCTGTATCCGCTGCTGCTTGCACAAGTGTGTTCCAAACTTCTGACAAACACAGTGTGTTGCATGCTTTGGAAGATGCACCTCGAATGCTTCGAGAAAAAGTCATAATAATATTTTGGTGAACAGCCGAACGTGCTGACGAAACGCACCACAGAGTCTGAGGTGTAAAGAAATCGGCAAGATTCTGAAACCTGTGTAATAGCGAGTTCTAACTTCAGACTGCAGTTACTGAAACCGCAATTGTCTTCGTACAGTTTTACTTTACCAAAATACAGGCTGAGACTTACATTGTGCAGAGACGAGGACAGCCTGATCCCAGTCACTGCAAATTGATCCATGTCACCAGGAAACGATTTTGCATGTGGATACACAAAACGTAATTCTGCAGCCTGGACAATAACAGAAAGATCAGAATGGAACCCAGTCCGTGCTTTCTTTGAAACCCACGCATATTCTTTGTCTCTCGTTGTCGCTGTCCTGAATTCATGCTGTGACGTACAGACTCGAATCAGGCTCCCCAGAGAGAAGTTTAGAGCCGAATCTATGAAGCAGAAGGGGAATGGCCAAGTTGAGTGGAGTTGAGACAATGAATTGTAGAAGGGAGGAATGGGGGAGGCAGAGTAAAAAAGAAACAGACAGAGAGAAGGGTACGGTGATTCAAGGGACAAAGAGACAGAGCGCGAATGATATAGAACAGGCATTCGTTTTTGACCTCGACTGCTGGTCATAATGTAAGATTATCACAGTACGATAACTTCCCTTAATCGATCGCAATAGCAAGAGTGCGGCTGTTGGCTTGTGGAGCGTCTGACTACAGATCAGAAAGTTGCGTGTTCAAACCACCTCAGGCTCGCAGTGCGTTTTGAGTGTTTCCCTCCATGAGTTTTACCTGGCAACAGATTTTGCTGTATGCGATATTCACTGGGCAAAGTGTTTATTTCCAGCTCCTTTCAATCAGAGGAGATGTTTCCCTGGCAGTTGTATCTGTGAAAAATACTTCAGGGATGTGGATTACCCATTGTTTGGCTAAATGCTCAGTTCCCCCAGTATGATATGTAAAGCACAAAGTGCTCATCATTGGGTAACACGCATCCACATCCCTCTGGGCAGCCGCCTCATTCAGTTGGAGACAGCGTGGCGTTAGTAACATGTAATGATATTTTATTAATTAACCTACCTAATTTTATGCTTCAATCCATCAGGAAATTCCACCTCCTCCGGTTACACCAGAGGGACAGAGGTTTCACAAAGAAATGTTTCGCAGCAACAGCAATTCTTTCCTCTCACTGGGCACAGTTAACGTGATGTTTATCTCAACAACAGGAGCGAAAACCGCAGTCTAGCGGCCCCTCTCCACATTAACGGTGATTCTGAAATTTACACGGTGTTGGTAAAATCCAATGTACGGACAAATACTCGGTTCAGTCCGCGATGTGTTAAATTTAATTGCCCGCCATGACGTGGATGTGTGAAACAGCATGGGGAATTACTGTGTGGAGTCCTGTACATGAAACACATCACAACTGATCTTTTTTTTGACAAATTCACGAGCTTATTCCTATCTCACAGAAGAGAGGCTGTATGATGTAGATCATAGCAGACCGACTGAGAACAGGATAAGGCCATTCAGACCTTCACAAGCGTATCAACTCCTCTGTGCCAACTTCACCAATGTTTTATGCAATATATGTTTGTATCTATTACTGGAAGCACAGCAAATTGCAGTGCTCGTGGAACTGCCACGCCGGAGGAGACGGCGTTGATTCAATGATCACTGGGTTTCACACCTTTAGCTCCGAATGCACCATTACACACACCTGAGGTCAATATCTGTAAAGACAATTCTCAGTGATCGAGAGAATTTTTTTTTCCATCTGGCATGTAGCATGTTACTTTGATCATGATGTTATAATTCCTTCATTGCTGTTATGTAATGTGCTGTTGGGCAAATATACACATTGTCAAACGTCCCACATTCTGTTGTACCAAACCCGATTTCACTCAGAATCACAAAATGTGGCATAGTGCAGTTGGAGGCCAGAGAGCACTCCTTCTCTCTGCTGGCTCTCCAGTGCCACTCTTTTGCTCTCTCCATGCAATTCTGAATATTGTTCCTTTCCTTTTCGATTTCCCCTTTTTGTCCATCGAATCTGAATCTTTTTCACTGTCAGACAGTGATTTACGGACATGTGTCACTCCCTGTGCGAATGTGTTATTCCTCATGTCAGTTTTACTTCGTTTTCTGAAGACCTTCAATCTCTGCCGAGTCATTCTAGTTACTTTTCGGCGTTGGAGCGTTTTCACTCCTTCTTTCTCCTGACTAGAACCTTCATGACTTTGGAAAGGTCAAGCAGATGCTCAATGTGTGGGTCTGGAAAAACACAACTGGTAAGGCAACATCAGGAGCAGGAAAATCTACGTTGCAGAGGTTCGTTCTTCATTACGAATGAGGGGAGGTTTAAAGTGCTGAGAAATAAATAGGTGTGTGGGGGACAGGAGTGGGAATGGACTGGGAAGTTAATCAGTCTATGCAGGCTGCAGGGCGATGGTGATAGGTCAGAGCGGAGTATGGAGCTGCTGGTGGGCTGGACGACTGTCAGATAAGACAGTCAAGAGATACATATCGAGTTGGAGCGTCAGACCTGCGATGGGGGTTTAGGGAGGGCAGATGAGAAAACTGGTGAAGTTAACGTTGATGCCGAGTGGTTGGACGGTCCCATACAGAAAGATGAGGTGTTCGTCCCACACTCATCGAGTAGCTTGTATTTGAATGTGGAGGAGGCCCAGGACTTGCATATCTTTGGTTTGGGAGGGGGAGATGAAGTAGTCAGCTACAGTACGATGGGATGTTCTCTGCAACGCTCTAGGTATTAGTGTTCTGTCTCACCAGTGTCAAGGAGACCACGTCAAGAACAACGGACACTGTAGAAAAAGTGTTTGTATTTGCAAGAAAATCTCTACTAGACGTGGAAGGATCCTTTGGCGCGACGGACAAGGTGAGGTGAGTGCTGAGGGCGAAGGTTTTTCACCTCTTGAAGTGGCAACGGATGACCAGCTTTCAGCCTTCTGTTCTCTAAGCAAAACTGCCCCAACTTTCCAATCTATCTTCACGGCTACAATTGCACATACGCTGCACCATTCACATCATCCTGTTCATCGTGTCTTGAATCACTTAATTTCCCCACTTCCTGAAGTTTCACGAGCTGAATTGAGCAATATTGCAGCTGGTAGTTTCATTCAGAGTCGGATTGACTCAGTGAATAATCTGAAACACAGGTTTTCGATTTGACAAAGTGTTTCCCTCATTTGTGTTTGCTGCAATAGCAGCTCTTCTCCATCTCGACTTCAGGCTGTTCAACGTCATTTACAGAGACTGTTTTTTGAGAAATAGATCGATTTCTTTTGTGTAAGTGCAGACAGGACATACGGACCTGTCCGAGATTTGAACCACGTATCTCAACCCTTGAATGCCATGACACTCGATGAGTAATGTGTGGTAGCTTGGTGGCATAGCCCACTGCGCGAGCAGCGGACCTTTTCGCCGTCTGAAATCCATTCCACAACGCTCCTGGAATTCCAAGCAGCGAAGCGTTTCCAGAATGTCTGTTTCCTGTTCTGTATCCCTGCTCACTGATGCTGCTCCTTGCTCCGTATCAAGGATCCACGCTGTCTCCACTGGCGGACAATATAACCATTTTGTTTCTACTTGCCAGATGTGCGTGGAGAGGGCAGAGCCCGTTCGCTTTTCTGCTCAGTGTCAATTACTTGCAGTGAGTAGAAGCAATTACAGCAGAAAATGAGCAACTTTGATTGTGGATTATCTCCGAACGTTTGTTTATCCGAGAAATAGAACGATTCTGAACTGGATATAGAGGAGGAAATAGAGAATGGAGATTATTCCTACAGGTAAACTAATACGAGTTCTATTGTGTGCAGCCTGATTGGTGTTCCGAGTTCGACTTCACACACAAATCATGCAGGAAGTCGAATGCAACACGGGCGTACATTTCTTTCCTGCGACCAGGCAGCAGTTAACATCTGAGCCCCAACTTACCCCGGTGGAGAGAATGCAAGAGAAACGCTTACTCAGTGACAGTCATCACCACGGCCCTGAGTTGCGCCGCTGATGACAGTCCAACACGGAAGGAAGGGTTAAAAAATGAGCCATTCTTTCTCCGTCATCCCAGAGACAGAAGAATCCTTTCACTGCCTCACATCAGCAAATGTCCCCGAAAACAGTCGAAGCAATCTGACACCGCTGTCAGTGGAGAGGAAGCTGAAATAGCCCCACCCTTCATTTGCTTTTGTTACACAAACCCACCGACTGAATCACTGCAGCTCCTGGGAACGGAAAGGAAGCAAACACCAAAACTTAATCTCAGCTTTGTGAACCGTTCAGAACTCTTTCCGAAGCAGAATCAGGAGAATGAAGAGTGAACTGTCCAACTGAACAGAGACAGTCTGGAAATTTCCCCTTCTTTCAGATGGAGCTCTGATGTTCTCGACGGCATTACTTGATTACCGTCATACCGGCTCTGATTTTACTGTTGCAACAGTCTGCAACAACAAATTCGAACTTTCAGATCAGGAACCAGAAGCCGGGCAAAAGTGGTAGAAGCACCAATTCCTATTCACTCTGCCACCGGGGATATAAGCAAGAGCACGTTTCTGATTTGTTTTAAAACTGCTTTAGTCATTGTTTTAAAACAGATTTAGTCATTGTTTTGGTCCTTGGAGATAACTTTCTCGTCCATCTGATGGAGTCAACTAGTTTTTTACTTCACCATTAGGGGCCCATCATCCCAGTTTTCAGCATTTGGCCTTTCACCTTATTTGCACTGAAGTTTCAACTGGTCATCTCAATGATATTTTCACTGGAATATTTTGCACTTCAACGACACAACAATTAGGACTGAAATTTGAGATGGGAAAGAAAAGTAGAAGTTGCTGAAAAAGCTCACCAGTTCTGGTAGTATCTGTGAGATTAAATCAGAGATAAAGTTACGGGTTCGGTGGGAATTCCTCCGAACCAGGTCTTTCAGCAACGTCTGCTTTTGCCTGAGATTGATAAAATGTGTTCATTCTCCCTCGTGGAACCGAGACTCATTTTCACCGACAGAGAGAATCATGCAGTGACATCCCCCCAAGAGTGACATCGGCTTCAGAACTGACCAAATCCAGGAAGTAGGATTTGACCAGCTTTGCATACTTGTCCCTTTTCAGGCTTGAACAACAGAATCCGTTTGCTGCAAAGTACTCCTTTGAATGTTGGATGCGGCAGGTTTGTCAAATTTCACACGTGGCTCAGTGTGGCAGAAACTCACAACCGCAGGCTTACAAAAGCAATGAGTCAACCACTGTGATACGGCAGCGGTATCTGTGCCATGGCATGTTAATGGCTAAGAATTACAGCAATCAATGTGAAATACTGCCTGATATTTTGAAGCAGAATGACGCAGTGGATTCGTCACAGAATCATAGAGATTTACAGAACAGAAACGTATCCTTCAGATCAACTTGTCAATACCGACCAGATATCCGAACCTAATATCGTCTCATTTGCCAGCAATTGACCCATATTTCGCCAAACCCTTCCTACTCATGTGAATATTGAGATGCGTTTTTTTGTTTGGCGTAATTGTACGAGGCTCTACCATTTTCTCTGACCGCTCGTCCCATACACTTACCACCCTCTGCGTGAAAATGTTGCCCCTTAGATCCCTTTTAAATGTTTCCCTAAATCTCTGGCCTCTAATTCTGGACTAGCCCTACCCCAGGGATAAGAA
This sequence comes from Chiloscyllium plagiosum, assembly GCF_037043375.1. NCBI lineage: Eukaryota > Metazoa > Chordata > Chondrichthyes > Orectolobiformes > Hemiscylliidae > Chiloscyllium > Chiloscyllium plagiosum. The sequence goes on from NW_028270171.1 coordinate 51,974,684, forward strand.
CTTACCGACTTACCCCATCCATGCACCTCATGATTTTATGAATATCTACAAGTACATCCCTCAGCCTGACTCTCCAGGAAAAAACAGCCACAGCATAGTCATCCTCTCCCTATAGCTCAAACCCTCCAACACTGGCAACATCCTTCCAAATCTTTTCGGAACTCGTTCAACATTTGCTTATCATTTCTACAGGAGGCAGACTGGAATTGCACACAATGTTACAATGCAGTCTATCCTACCTCCTGTACTGCCGCAAAACGACCACTTTACTCTATACTCACTGCACTACTGCAAGATAATCTATTTATTCTGTACTTACTGCCCTGACCATTCAAGGAAAGCATCGGAAAGACTTCTCTGCATGTTAAAGTCCGACATCATCAGTGTCAGCTGCAATTACCTGATGTGCAATCGGCTTGAATCAAGAACAGAGCAGACATCAGGGAAAGGGAAAGTCATTGGCGATTTGTCAGAGGTGACGGTGGCCAAGTGGAGCCAAGCTCAATGTTGGTGCTGAAGACGGGTTTTTCTTAGGAGGAAAGTGAGGACAGCAGATCCTAGAGATCAAAATCAAAAGTGTGGCTCTGAAAAAGTGCAGCAGGTCAGCCAGCATCCGAGTATCAGGAGAGTCGACTTTTCAGTCATAAGCCCATCGTCACGAATAAAGCTTGTGGGCAGGGGCGCTGAGAGTTAATTGGAAGACGAGTGGGGCTGGAGGCAAGATAGCTGAGAATGCAGAAAGTAGATGAAGGTGCGGGAGAAGGTGATGGGTGGAGAGGAGGGCGGAGCAGATAGATGTGAAAGATGTTCAACAGGTGAAAATGGCGGTGTCGAGTTGGAGAATTGGAATAAGTTGCAGGTAGTGGAATTGAGACAACAGGTGAAATCTACGTTAATCCCGTGGGGTTGCAGTGGAGCATCGAAAAATGAGGCTTCTTTCATCCAAGTGTCAGGTAGTTAGTGTTTGGCGATGGAGTCGGCCCAGACTCTGCATGTCCTTGGTGGAGTAGAAAGGGGATTTGAATTGTTCAGTAACGGGGCGGTGTGGTTGGTGTAGGCGTCCCAGGTAGTTAGTGTTTGGCGATGGAGTAGGCCCAGAATATGCATGTCCTTGGTGGAGTAGAAAGGGGATTTGAATTGTTCAATAACGGGGTGGTGTGGTTGGTGCAGGTGTCCCATAATTTTCCCTGTAACGATCCACAATTTGGTGTTCTGTTTGCCGATGTCGGGGAGGCCACATCATGAGCAACAAATGTTATCTACTCGATCAGTTGCACTGGTAGAGGTCTCCCAGGCCTGATCCCCTTGCAGCATCTCCAGCCTCTGCAGTCTTAACTTTCTCCTAGATGATCCCCTTGCAACCAAGTCTCTGAGATACACACAAAAATAACATACCTGCCAGTTTCAAACTGTGCTTCAAACTCTTTTATCTTTTATTCGTATACTGTGTCTGTTTACGTCAACACCCTCAGGCATGCCGTGACTGCTCTTCTCAGAATTGTACCCTGAATTGCTGTTCTGGGAATAGATTCCTAACCCTTTCCATAGTTTCTGTCCTATTACTTGTTGTGTAAAACTTAACCCGTGCAAAACTCTCCACTTATTGAAGTTTTTCACATAATTTTTGATGCAATTGAAACCAACACCCATAGTTTACAGTGCTATAAACCGACCCCAGTTATCAGATTCTCAAGGACTTTGGTCGCAACATTATGCAGGTGGAAACTGTCCCATCCCAACAGTTCTATCCGTCGTCAGTTCTGATCCCAATATCTAAAGAAATAACATGTATTTCTCCCACACCAGTCTTTCAATCACACATTTACCTCGCTAATCTTGCTGATCTCGTGCCGATTTATTTATGGATCTAAAGGTTATACCGATTTGTATCTGTTTTCTAATTTCGCACTAACTAAATTCCATCAATATGAATGGAAGGCAGAATTTCAGGGAGCTTGGGTGGAAGCTCAGCGCTAGAACAAACAGTGTTGTTATCTTTGGATTGTTACCCCCGCGCCCCCCCCCCCCCCATGCCACATGATCGTGAGGCATGGAATAGAGAGATATATAAATTGAAAACGTTGTGAAAGGGATGGTGCAGGAGGGAATGCTTCAGAGAGTGGTAAGTGCGTGGAATGACCTGCCGGCTAATGTAGTCAACTCAGCCATATTAGGGGCATTTAGACAATCCTTGGATAAGCATATCGACGATGCTGGGATAGTGTTGGCGGATGAGCATGGATCAGTTCACAAGTCAGTGCAACATTGAGGGCCAAAGGGCTTGTTCTGCACTGTACTGTTCCATTTGCTATGTTAATCACATAGGGAGCAAGTACCTCAAACTGTTAAGCTGAAGGGCTGAGACACCTTCAGTACTACCCACTAGTTCCTTCTATCTGTCTCACTCACAGTCACACCGTTCTGTCCCTGACCACTGACTGGTTTGAAATAGTTAATCTACAGAGTGTGACTGTCTCCTCTGCATAAAAACTGTCTATCTCAGATTTATAGATAACAAATCATTCACTTTACACTGCTGAATGTCCAAATGAGCTCCAAACATCTGATAAACTCAGTGTGTCCAAGTCTTTCTGAACATGCACCTTGAGTGGTCTAATCCTAATTCTTAGATAAGGAATCATAGTAAATCACTAATATTTCGGTGGACAGCTTAATGTGATGACGAAATGCACCATAGAGTCTGAGATGTAAAAATGTTCTGTAAGATTCTGAAGCCTGGGTGTCAGCAATTTTCAGCTTCAGACTGCAGTTCCTGAAGTAGCAGTTCTCCTCTATCAGCTTTACTGTATCAAAATACAGGCTGAGACTTTCATTGTGGAGAGATGGCGACAGCTTGATCCCAGTCCCAGCAAACTCATCCATGTCATCAGCTAATGACCTTTTCTGTTATTACACTCAAAGCAATTCTGCAATCTGTTTGTCATTTCGTTCCTTTCAATTGTCATCGCACTTGTGTCTTTATTAGAAACACGGACAAATCTCGCCTTATGGAGTCTTTCACTACTGTAATCAGGCTAGATTTAAAGCACTGCTTTAAGTATTGTTCGAGCATTTCAGGCACTGGGCTGAACTTCAAATGGGTATCCATCTTGCCAGCATTGTTTCACACCATGTTAAACTTTATGCAAGTGTCCACAGAAATCATTAGTCAACATCTGGAATAAATGCTCCCAAACCTACCTGAGGGATTTTGGGTGATGGGTTTTCCATTTTGTTTGCCTCTCGTCTGTTTCATGTAGAGATATTTCCCCATGTGAGCTGAACAATCAATGCTTCCCGTTGCAGGCCTGCCTGAACCTCAGGGTAGTTTATTTCATAAACTGTCCCCGGGGATTCCAGTTGCAACGTGACCTTATAGGGCATGAGCTGGTCAATAGGACATGAATATGGTTGGTCACGGGTCCCGTGGTACTGGAGTATTCAATGGAATGTTTTTAAAACGACAGGAATTTACAGTTGTACATGTCACTCACACGTGATTCCGGGACTGGCTTAAGGTTCATCAACTGTTCTGATGGGATATTTTTATTTCTGATATACATGATGGATTTCCTTAGTGAATTTCAAGAACTTTGGTGAAGAAATGGCCGAATGTACTGGTCACTATCGGGAACATGTTTACGAAACCTTGTCCCCCTCTGTTTTACCTCTCACACATTCTTTGTCTCTCGTTGTCTCGGTTGTTGTCTCTGCCCTGAATCCACACTGTGAGGTTCAGACTCGAATCAGTCTCCACAGAGACAAGTTTAGAGCCGAATCAATGAGGCAGGACGGGCATGGTCGAGGAGAGAGACGTTGAAACAATGAATTGCAGAAGGGGGGAATATGGGAGTGTGAGAGTGAAAAAAACACAGACAGGCAGAAGGAGGCGTTGTTTCGAGAGGCAGAGGAGTAGAGATCGAGCGAGACAGTAAAGGCATGTGTTGCTCGTCATAACGTAAAATCGTCGCAGCAAAATAGCGTTACTTTATGGAGCACAGTAATAAGTGTGTGGGTGCCACATCTGACTACAGATCGGAAAGCTGCGTGTTCAAATCACGTCAGGCTCGTGGTGTGTTGTGGATGTTTCCCTCCCTGAGTTTTCCATGTCAACAAACGTGCTGTGTGCGGATATTCATTGGTCAAAATGTTCTTTCCAGCTCCTTTGGATCACACGAGAAGTGTTGCTGTCAGTTTTATTTGTGAATACTATTTCAGGGAGTTGGAATGCCCATCGTTTTGGTAAATGCTCACTTCACCCATTGTGAGAATTAAAAACAAACTTTCAGCATGGGGTATAAACACACAACCACCTCCCTCTGGATAGCCGCTTCGTTCAGTTGGTGACAGGGTAGTGCTTAGTTTTATATACTGACATTTTATTACATAATTTATGGACACCCAATTTTATGTTTGAGAAGGCAATGTTTCCCAGCAACAGCAATTCTTTCCACTCACTGGACAGTAAAAGTGATCTTTATTCAACAGAAGGGCCAGTAGTCTGAGGGCATTCTCCCAAAGAAACCGAAACATATAAATAGAAAGCAGGAATTGTCTGCATTGCTTCGTTTGAGGTCCAGTGAAGGTGTTACCTCGTAAGGTAACGAAATGTCTGGAAATGAACCTTCCAGCTCAGCGAGCAAACCTACATCCAAAAAGGATTTCTCCATATTAACGGTGAGGCTGAATGTCACACTGTGTTGGTAAAATCCAACTACGGACATTGATTTTGTTCAGTCCTGTATTTGTTGCATTTAATCGGCTGGGAGGACGTCGCTGTGTGAAACAAAATAGGAAATTACAGCAGGGCGTGAAACACATCGCAACTGATTTTTATTTTTACAATTTCATGACTTTATTCCCATCTCAGTGAAGAGAGGTTGCGTAATTTAGATCATAGCAGACCATCGGAGAACAAAAGAATGGTATTCAGGCATTCACAGGCGTATCACCTCCTCTGTACACATCTCGTCTACTTACTGGAAGCACAGCAAATTGTATTGCTCGCGGAACTGCCACACAGGAGGAGACGGCTTTGATACATTGTCCAATGGGTTGCACACCTTTAAGCTCCAAGTGCGCCACTCCGCTCACCTGAGCTTAATAACTGTAAAGAAAGCTCTCAGTGATTCAGAGAAATACTTAGTTTTCCATCTTCATGTAGCATGTAACTTTGAGAATGTAGTCATAATTCCTTCATTGTTTTTGGGCAGAATATAGGCGTTGTCAAATGTCCCACATTCTGTAGTACCAAATGCGATTTCATTCAGAATCACAAAGTTTGTCACAGCGCACAAGGAGGCTGGGCAGCCAACCTTGTATCTGCTGTCATTTTATTGCTCTCTCCACGTAACTCTGAACATTGAGTTCCATTTTGCATCCATGGAAACTCACTCTTTGTCACTCTCAGACAGTGATTTACGGACATGCACCACTCCCTTTGCGAACACATTTTTTCTCGTGTCATTTCTAATTATTTTCCTCGTGACTTTCAATTTCTACCAAGTCTTTCTGGATCGTTTCTGGCGTTGGAGAATTTTCAAGTCATTATTTTCTCTGTCGAGAGCATTCTTGACATGAAAAAGGTCAAGCAGATTAAAATAATGGAGGGCTGGAATAACACAGCTGTTCAGGCAACCTCGGGAGCAGGAAAATCGACATTTCAGACATTGGCCCTTCATCAGGAATGGGGGCTGGAAGGGGACTGAGAGACAAATTGGAAGGTGCATGGGCCGAATCTGAGAGAGTGAAGTTGCGACCAAGGAACTGGGAAGTCAGATAGTAGATGCAGGTTGAGGGGAGACAGTGATAGGTCGGAGCAGATTGTAGAGACGATAGGTGGGGGAAGAAAGTTGGACTGGTAGGTCAGTTCAAGAGGGCGGTGACGAGTTGGAGGTTTTGACCTGCAATGGGGGGAGGGGAGAGGAGATGAGGAAACTGGAGAAGTTAAAGTTGATGACGAGTTGTTGGATGATCCCAAAGATGAAGATGAGGTGGTCTTCCTCCACTCATCGTGCAACTTGTATTTGATGTTGGAGGAAGCCCAGGACTTGCATGCCCTTGATGGAATGGGAGCGGAAGATGAAACAGTCGACTACAGTACAGTGGACTGTTTGGTGCGTGCTTTCCAGAGATATCCTCTGCAACGCTCTGCGTAATAGCATCCTGTCTCCCCAAAGTCAAGGAGACCACGACGAGAACAACGCACACAGTAGAACAGATGTTGGCATATGCAGTACCTATGGGGCAATCGACAGAGGTGAGGGAGCTGGTGAGGGTGCAGGTTTTTCACCTCATGCGGTTGTAAGGGAAGACCAGCTTTCAGCTTTCTGTTCTTCAGGACTTGACCCAATTTTCCAATCTATCTTCACAACTGACATTGAACATACACTACACCTTTCACTTCAACCTGTTCAGCGCTGTCGCCAATCACTTCACTTCCCCACTTACTGAAGTTTCACGTGCAGAACTGAACAATAATGCAGCTGAAAGATTCACTTAGAGTCGGATTGACACAGAGAAAAATCCGAAACACATGTTTTAACTTTCAATGTGCTTCCATTTGTCGCACTTAACGCAATGCTCGCTCTTCCCCATCCTGACTTCAGGTAGTCCGACGTCATGTAGAGAATCTACTACTTGAGGTTATCGATCGAACATTTTTGCGGAAGTACGGACAGGACATATGGGTCCCTCCGGAATTTGAACGGTATATCTAAACCACTGAAAGCTCAAAAGAAAAATACATCCCTTGAGCAATGAGCCACAGCCTGGTTGCACTGCCCAGTCTGCCAGCAGCTCACTTTTTCTCAGTTTAAATTCCTTCCACATTGCTCCAGAATTCCAAACATCGAAGTGTTTCCAGAGTATCTGCTTCCCATTCTGTCTCCCTGCTCCCTGATTCTGCTGTTTGTCCCGTAAAAAAAAAGACCGGGCTGTCTCCACTGGTAGACAACATTGTTTCGCTGTGTAAGCTGTGCTGGGTGGGGGGAGAGTCCATTCGCTCTTCTGCTCAGTTTCAATCACTTGCGGTGGAAGGAGAAAATTACACGCCAGGAAGTCAGCAACTTTATTTGTGGATTTTCTCCAAAAGTCTCTTATCCGAGAAATAGAAAGCTGCTGAGCTGGTGGGAAAGGAACAAATTGACACTGGAGATTCTTCCTTCAGGTAAATAATGTGAGTTCCCTTGAGTGCAGCCTGTGTGGTGTTCAGAAGTCTTCTCACAGCAATCCTGCAGAATGTCCAATGCAAAATGGGCGTCTATTTTTTGCTGCGATATCTGAGCCACCACTGTCGCAGATGAGGAGGATCCAAGAGAAATGCTCACTCACTGACATTCATCACAACGGCCCAGAGCTGCGTTGCTGCTGACAGCCCAACGCAGAATGTAGGGTTAAAAATGAGCCATTGTTTCACCCGCTGTCCCAGTGATAGGGCAAGGGACGGCTCAAACACGTGGCGTCATTTCCGCACACACAGAATCTGTGCAACTTGTATCTCTCTGAGATCATTCACAATCGGTGTCATATGTCCTAACATGGAGGAAATGTGTCTGTGTGGTGATGCTGTCTCCCACATGCTGAACGTCATGCCATTCATGTCTGAATCAGCAATGGATAACGCGCCTGACTATGTGTCAGGAGAGTATAGGTTCGACTCGTACATGGCTCGAGAGCAATGTCGGTTTTTATTACACTGACAAACCAATCGTGCATTTTGAACTGAAGCCAAGTAGATGTTTGAACTCCTGATATGCAGGAACTTTCATTCAATGCCCCAACATCATCAGAGGAGCGAAAGCTGAAATAGTTAAACACGCTGCTCATGGGCAATTTTCCATTTCCATAACGCACTGACCCAATCACTGCGCCTCCTTGAAATGGCAAGGAAATAAAATGTGTAGCCATATTGCAGCTTTGAGAATCTTTAGAAACTCTGGGTGAAGCGGTTTCAAAGGAGAATGAAGAATGAACTGTCCGATTGATCAGGGATTTCCGAGGCATCTTCCAATTCTTAAACAGGATAGAAGATTGCCTCTGATGTTCTCGAGGACATTAATTGATCCGAGACATTCAACGCACTAACATGACAGACGTTCCGCTTTTGTTGTTGGCGCTGATAGGAGAAAAATAAATTCCCGTCTCCCTGGCTAGGAATCGAAGCCCAACCAAAGTTGTGAAAGCACTGAATGCTGCCCATTACACCAGCAAGTATGACTTCAAGAATCAAGTGCATGTCTGGCGTGATAACTCTTAAGCCCCTTGTAAGCGCTCTTGTCAGAAACAACAACTTGATTATCCTCATCTCACATTCCATTTCTAGGACTTGTATGGCTCAGCATCACAAAATCACATTGAAATACCGGTGAAGGTTATGCGGGTTTCTGCTCCTCTGACCTTTCCACAGAGTGAGATCTAGATTGAAACACTCGTTGGCTGTTTCGGCTTTACTGCATCGCTCCACAACTCTTTTCGCCTTTTACCTTAAATCTATCTCCCGCGGTGATTGATCAAAAGTAAATATTTCTTTCAATCTACCCCACGCATGCCCCTCATTATTTTGTAACTCAATCATGCATTTACAAAATCTACTCTTCTGTAAGAAAAATAACCCCAGTGTGTACATTCTCTCTTCAAAACCTAAAATCCTCAATCAGCCAATCTCCTGTTGAATCTCTTCTGTACCGTTTCCAGTGCTAGATCATCCCTGATGTAATGTGAATTGCAGAACTACACACAATACTCAGTCGACAGCAGAATGAACAAATGGAATAAATGACGCAGAAAGCTACACAAAATGTTCTTTTGCAATAAATTTTCTTTTGCTCAACACTGCGCTGTATCATCTTCCTGAGCATGATACTCCAATAATTTCTGGTCTATGTCATAAATGCTACTATATGACGATTAATCTCACAACCGCGGAAGCTGAATGAATCGACTGGTTTGAAGGTCCCGATGCTCTTTAGGGGCATGTTCACCCAGCTACAGCACCCCAGCAGCACAGACTGCACGGTGTAATGTGAGTGTTAGATTGTGGAATACCTCAGTGAAATCGCAGGAGCAGCGTAAAGGTTGGTTAGTGATTGTAGAGGGAGAGAAATCTCCGAGGAAGGGTGGGTTTGAATCCTGATATCTGAAACTCTGAGATGGAGGAAACGCGTGTTCGAAAGCGCGAAATCATCGCCTCGAAGAGTATTTTCATGGCGTATTTTACTGATTTCTCCCCGCGTTTGCAAAGCACGGAGCAGCAGGAATTATTGTAATATCAGGCTGGGAGCTCCAACCTCACCTACAGCAGTTTTTTTTCTGACATTGAGAAGGGAACATTGGGACATCAGGCATTACGTGGCATACAACCGGAAAGATGTATTTAGCCATAACTCAGACCGGAGCTGAACTTGCGGTGGCCACAAGGCAAAGCACGTTCCCGGCGTTACATGTAAAAATACTATTCAATAGCAGTAAGGATAGCGACAGAGGATATATCAGGAACAGCTCCACAGGCACAACAGAAATAGTTGCCAAACAGTGTCTGAGATGTGGGTACTCAGAGTGGCCTGAATCTTTAACTTGGAGTTGTTGAATGCTGAGATTGATGGATTTTTACAAAACTTCTTATTTCCCAATAAGAATGTAGTTTAACATCGGTTTTCTTCACCAATTTGCTCACAAAATCAAGTAAACACTGCTGCGAAATATCATGTAATCCCAGTTCACAGGCCCAGAATCAGAGAAACTAATTGATACGTCCCGAAGATCCAAGTGGAAATTGTGATGGGGAAGAGCACGCACCTGTTGCACCAGTGATGTAATCGATGAGGGCCAGGTCCATCTCTGACGGATCAGAGGTGTGTGAAATGCCGAGGCTGGAAGCTCTAACGTCACTTGGAGCATCTTCTGTTGTTGTGGAGCAGGGAGCACTGTGACACGTGGCTGGGAGTTTGAGCCTCACGTGGAGCAATTTCTTTTGACATGGAGCAGCAGGGATTATTGTAATATCATGCTGGGAGCTCCAACCTCACCTGCAGCAGTTTCTAATGACATTGAGAAGGGAACATTGGGACAACAGGCTGTGAGGTCCAACCGCACCGGGTACAGCTCATGTTGACATGGAGCAGGGAGCATTTTGACATCTGGCTGAGGGAAAGGATGCGAAGCTATTTTAATCTGAAGTGAAATAGATCTTAGCAGTGCACATATTTGAAAATTGAGGGAATATGTTTCCCAAGGTATATATTTCTGTTATAAAGAGAAATACTGAGCTGAAAATGTGTTGCTGGAAAAACCCAGCAGGTCAGGCAGCATCCAAGGAGCAGGAGAATCGATTTTTCGGGCATGAGGAGAAAGTGAGGACTGCAGATGCTGGAGATCAGAGATGAAAATGTGTTGCTGGAAGAAGCGCTCATGCTCGAAACGTCGATTCTCCTGCTCCTTGGATGCTACCTGACCTGCTGCGCTTTTCCAGCAACACATATTCAGTTCTGATCTCCAGCATCTGCAGTCCTCACTTCCTCCATAAAGAGAAATGCTGCCAAGTTTCAACTCGTGGAAGTGTTCAGTGGTTATCACTGCACCCTGAGAGAGCCATGGATCGAGTTTGATTCAAGCACCGGACGACTGTCTCTGTGGAGTTTGAGCATACTCGTTGAATATGCATGGCTTTCCTCCGGGTTCTATGATTTTCTCTCACAATTCAAATATTGTCAGTCGTATTGGCGATGCAAAATTGCTGATAGTGTAAGGTGTATTAGTCAGAGGGGGTTGGGTCTTCTGGGTTACTCTTTGAACTGTCGGTGGCCATTTGTTCGGCCAAATGGTCTGTTTCCACCCTGTAAGAAATCTAATCTGTGCAGAGAGAAATGGCGGCAATGTTTTCTCCCTATGACCTTTAACACATGGCTGACTCTGCACTGAGCTAAATTTACAGAAGCGAATTTTAGCTCGTTCATGTTCATCAATTTCCTGCGAAATCTCACAGGTCGTTAAAGTAATCTAAAGCTCCTAAAATTAAGCGGAACATCCATTGTTGTGATTACACTCGAGTTTATCTCGAGTTAACGACGAAAAGGAGGAACCTGGAGTTTAAATTTATCAGATCAGCAGTGATCCCATTGAATGTTTGATCTGACATACAGTGAATGCCAGCATCATCACGACAGATGTGTTTTCTTTGCGAAACTCGCTGCTTCAAAAAGTTGGGGACATTGGCGTTAAATATTAATGGTGATTATCTTTGTTAGTTGTTTGACTTGTGAACATGAATGCTCTTGTTCATATCTGTGTTGACGACACTAATTTGCAGCATGCACACCCAAGGCATGCTCGGGGCCAGTGGCACAATAGATAACGCACCTGACTACGAATCAACAGCAAGGCTTGTAGGCTTTTTCCAAGCCTTTTCCAGTGGCGCAATGGGTCACGCGCCTATCTACAGTTTGGGCAATTGTAGGTTCGAATACTGCTGGGTTCGTCAGCAAGGGCTTTCGGCTTTCACAATCTTATGAAGTGTTTTTGTGAAGCTGAGATAAGAATTCAATTCTATATCGGCAAGAGCAAATATCCCTTCCATAAATGTCCCTGAGGATATCCTATTCAATGTCCCAGGGTCATCACAGAGGTGGAAGCTGGATTAGTCTGACACGCTGCTCACGCACAACCTTCCTATCACAGCCACCAATTGCTGTGGCTGGAGGGAATGGCAATGAAACGAAACGAATACCAAATCTTAGGTTTTAAAATCCTCAGAAATTCACTGGGAAGCGGAATCTGAGGAGAATTAAGGCTCACCTGACCGACGGAGCAGGGATTATCCAGGCATCTGCCCCTTCTGTCAGAGGCCACTATATTGACTCTGATGTTCTCGGAGTGATTAAGTGATCCGAGGCTTTGCGAGGAATCCTGTCACAGATGCTGTGCGTTTGCTGTTGCCGTTGTCGGGAACAATAAAATTCTCATTCACTGGCAGGGAATCGAAGACGGGACGCGGTGGTAAAAGTGCAAACTCCGAACCAATAGACCACCAACCATGCCTGCAGAATGGGGATGTGCTGGCTGGTTATCAGTCATCAATGTCATGGTCTGTTAATTGTTACCAATTATGGTAGGTACTAGGAAATGCTGACTGACCTTTAGAAGCAGAATTATGCGTGAACCAGTCAGAATCACTTCCCTCCATGTCACAGATCCACATGCGTAATGTCAGCTACAATTGCCAGACGTGCATTCGGCTCAAAACAAGAACAGAGGAGGCCACCGGAATAAGGAAGGCCGATGGTGGTTTGTTGGAATCGACTATAGGCTAACTGGAGCCAGGATCAATATGTGCCCTGAAGGTTAGTTTTCCTGTTTATCCTGGTGTAGTGACCACTCCGGATCAATCACCCAATTGACTCTTCTTCGTGTGGTGACCTTTGCAGGTCTCACATCGGTTCAGTGTCACAAGTGGATCCACGCATTTTTAACTTGGCGAAGTTTACTCAGATCATCTTTGCAGATTCATATTAACACAGCTATTTTTAGAAGCAGAAAGACACCATTCAAGCCATGTCTGTTTCACCATGAACTCAGCTCATGTCTGATTTGATAATTCCGAACTGCATAACTAGCCTTTCTTCATAACCCTTCATAACTTTATTGATTACAACTTTGTCTCTCTTAGACTTGAATATACTTAATGAGCTAGACCAGACAGCCTATGCTGTACAGAATTCCACGAAATACAGAACAATAGTGAGTAAACTTGCCAAATAGGAAATAACAGTCAGTCCCACTGGAGTGGGAGAATGGTGAAGTCATGGTGAGAGAGAATGTAACAGTTAAAACTAAAGGAAAGGGAAAGAGTGGGTGTGGTTTCAAAATTACGCCATTGTTCTGCCATTCTCAGATTCCAATCAATTACCTGAACGATTAACATCGTTACTCACACAGCAGGCCACCCCCTCTCCCCACTATTTCACAACCACTGCCACCTCCACACTTCACATCTGCTCTGATGATGATGACTCCAATCTGGAAACACTGACGTCCATACTCAGCATGGATGATTCCTGATCCCCTGTAATTTCCAGGTGTTTTTTTGCCATCAGTACAGATTCCAGAATGTGCAGTCATTTGCTCCGAAATTCTTTCTCATGTCTGTGTTAAACCTGCAAATCCCATTCTGATATGAGGCACTCTGATCTTCGGCTGTCCAAGAAGGAAACCAAACTTTCTGCATGAAGTTAAATCTTTCACGAACGTGTATGCTGAAGTAAGGAGTATTTTTTTTGTTGCAGTACTGAGTCTGAGCAGGCACAGACAATGGATATCACCGCTTCCTCCCATTTAATTTTATCAATGCAGTAAAACGCTCATTGAGTCTTTCAGAGCTGCACCATTTGCAGTTTTTAATGTCAGGAATTCATGTTCATTTTTCACACTTTTTATAAGAATGCTCAGTCCGCATTCCTCTCTGAGAATTAAACTCAGGAAATAACAGTGCGAGTGCTGAATCCCAACAACTAGAGCACCAGAGAACGCGCACTCTATGCTTGCAACTTTACATCTAAACACTGCTTATGATTTTTCGTTCAGTTGCAAAATGAGAGACAATCACTGAATTTTCAGAACAATGGCACAGTCCCTTCACCCCATTATATCAATGACAGTCGTCACACATCGTACTTCTGAACCAAGATTCCAAAACTTGACCTTGTGTGTTCAAACGCGTTTTAAATGTTCATCCAAATAGTAATTCCATGTCTTGAAGGCTGCAGCTGAACAAAAATCCAGCTCCTTTAACCAATAACAGTGAGCGAAGTTGTTTGTTGGAACACACAATCTCAGTTTTCCTCCTTGAAGAAGTTTCTGAAAACCAAACACTTTCTCAGAGCCGATTGCCTGTTTTCCTTATGTCTCCAAAGTGTGGGTTTAAATCCGTCAGCTGACGAGGAAAGACTCTCCTTTACAAAACGTCTGTTCATCTGTTGTGTGATTTCCCTCTTTGTCGATCACCACCAGTTCTCCCTCTGTCTAATAACAATCCAGAATGACTATTTCACATCAGTTTCAATTTAACCAAATAGATTAAATGATGCCCCAATAATTATAACCCAATCGAACGAGACTTAGAATTTTCAATATTTGTTGTTTAATGTTCAGTTTTAGAGATACAGAATCAAACTGATATACTTTAGTTAAATAGTGGAATTCGAGTCGCTCTTTGTCTCTTTTATATGAACAGGTTATGAGACGAGGTGAGATTTTCTATGTGTTTGGTTTTGTTAGCAGAAAGGTTTACCACGGTGTCGTACCATAGAGAAAGATTGCACTCGGTTTGGTCTATCCATGTTTCTAAATAGCGACACAGGTGACACCGTAATTGAAAGGAAGACAATGGCAGACAAACTGCAGAATTACTTTGCATGTATCCGCACACAGGGATGATTCCTCGTAACATAGATGGGTATGCAATGGCTGCGACAAGACTGCCCCCATCTTTCGACAATGAAAGTCCCAGCCTATACTTTGGAAGTGGAATACTGATCGAGGACAACTGATATTTCAGGAAATGCAGTCTAACGCTGGAACACATAATGTTCGGAATCCTACATTTTTTGTACACCTCAGACTCTATTTTGCATTTAGTCAGCATGTTCGCCTGTTCACAAAAATACTCCTGCGTTGATAGTGCTCATAATAGAAAATTAGGGCCAGACCATTCAAGATGCATGTTAATAAGCACTTCCAACAACAAATGGCAAAAAGTCGGAAAATGGATTTTGGCGTCCGATTAGCAATGGTATCTTGAGATGTTGGAACAGCATCGAAGGGCTCAATGATCTACTGCTGTTACAAATTTCCTCCAACCTTTACTGTTTCCTTATCATACATCTTAAAGATTCCACTGACTTGTTAATGAGGAAGCATTAATGTCGTTGGCCTCTGGTGGTTAATTTAATTCAGTGATTGGCTCTTAAACAGTTACATGGCCTTGATAAGAGATGTGATTGTAGCTTGTTAGTGTTGTCCATTTGCCAATGTTAGGAGAATAAGCGATTTTAAACATCAGGTCCCAGAGTGTGTGTGTGAGCCCCAGCGTGTGTCTGTATGAGTCCCAGAGTGTGTGAGAATCAGTGTCCCAGAGTGTGTGTGTGTGTGAGTCGCAGAGTTTGCGTGTGCGTGTGTGTGAGTCCCAGAGTGTGTGTGTGAGTCCCAGAGTATGTGTGTGTGTGTAAGTCCCAGTGTGTGTGTGTGTGTGTGTGTGTGTGAGAGAGAGAGAGTCCCAGAGTGTATGTGTGAGTCCCAGAGTGTGTGAGAACCACTGTGTCCCTGTGTGTGTGTGTGTGAGAGAGAGAGTCTCAGAGTGTATGAGAATCAGTGTCCCAGAGTGTGTGTGTGTGTGTGTGTGAGTCCCAGTGTGTGTGTGTGTGTGTGAGTCCCAGAGTGTGTGAGAATCAGTGCCCTAGAGTGTGTGTGAGTCCCAGAGTGTGTGTAATTCACAGAGTGTGTATGTGTGTGTGTGTGTCCGTGTGTGTGTGAGAGAGAAAGAGAGAGTCCCAGAGTGTGTGTGTGAGTCCCAGAGTGTGTGTGAGAACGACACTGTCCCAGAGTGTGTGTGTGTGTGAGTCCCAGAGTGTGTGAGAATCACTGTGACCCAGAGTGTGTGTGAGAGTCCCAAAGTGTGTGAGAATCACAGTGACCCAGAATGTGTGTGTATGAGTCCCAGAGTGTGTGGATGAGCGTCCCAGAGTGTGTGTGTGAGAGTCACAGAGTGTGTGAGAATCACAGTGTCCCAGAGTGTGTGTGTGAGAGAGTCCCAGAGTGAGTGAGAATTACAGTGTCCCAGAGTATGTGGCTGTGTGAGTCCCAGTGTGTGTGTGTGTGTGTGTGTGAGTCCCAGAATGTGTGCGTGTGTGTGTGAGAATCCCAGAGTGTGTGTGTGAGTCCCAGAGTGTGTGTGAGAATCAGTGTTCCAGCGTGTGCGTCAGAATGAGAGTCCCAGCGTGTGTGTTTATGTGTTGTGTGAGAGACCCAGAGTGTGTGTGTGTATGTGTGTGTGTATGTGTGTGTGTGTGTGTGTGTGTGAGTCCCAGCGTGTGTGTGTGTGTGTGTGAGTCCCAGCGTGTTTGTGTGTGTGTATGTGTGTGTGAGTCCCAGAGTGTGTGCATATGTGAGTCACAGAGTGTGTGAGAACCACTGTGTCCCAGAGTGTGTGTGTGAGAGTCCCAGTGTGTGTGTGTGTGTGTGTGAGAGAGAGAGAGAGAGAGAGTCTCAGAGTGTATGAGAATCAGTGTCCCAGAGTGCGTGTGTGTGAGAGTCCCAGAGTGTGTGTGTGTGTGAGAGAGAGAGTCCCAGCGTGTGTGTGTGTGTGTGTGTGTGTGTGTGAATCCAAGAGTGTGTGAGAGTCAGTGGCCCAGAGTGTGTGTGTGTGAGTCCCAGAGTGTTTGCATATGTGAGTCACAGAGTGTAAGTCCCACAGTGTGTGTGTGTGAGTCCCAGAGTGTGTATGTGTGTATGTGTGTGTGTGTGTGTGTGTCTGTGTGTGTGAGAGAAAGAGAGAGAGTCCCAGAGTGTGGATGTGAGTCCCAGTGTGTGTGTGTGCGTGTGTGAGTACCAGAGTGCGTGTGTGTGTGTGTGTGAGAATCAGTGTCCCAGCGTGTATTGAGAATGAGAGTCCGAGAGTGTGTGTCTGTGTGTATGTGTGAGAGCGTGAGTCCCAGCGTGTGTGTGTGTGTGTGTGCGTCCCAGCGTGTGTGTGTGTGAGTCCCAGCGT
The DNA here is from genome assembly GCF_037043375.1 of Chiloscyllium plagiosum. NCBI lineage: Eukaryota > Metazoa > Chordata > Chondrichthyes > Orectolobiformes > Hemiscylliidae > Chiloscyllium > Chiloscyllium plagiosum. Next base: position 51,991,440 of record NW_028270171.1, read on the forward strand.
GTGTGTGTGTGTGTGTGTGTGTGTGTGTGTGTGAGAGAGAGAGAGAGAGAGAGAGAGAGAGAGTCCAAGAGAGTGTGTGTGTGAGAGTCGGAGAATGTGTGAGAATCAGTGTCCCTGTGTGTGTGTGTGTGAGTCCCAGAGTGTGTGTGTGTGTGAGTGAGTCCCAGTGTGTGTGTGTGTGTGTGTGTGAGTCGCCGAGTGTGTGAGAATCAGTATCCCAGTGTGTATGCGGGTGAGTCCCAGAGAGTGTGTGTGTGTGTGTCCCAGAGTGTGTATGAGAGCCACAGTGTCCCAGTGTGTGTGTGTGAGTCCCAGAGTGTGTGTGTGAGTCCCAGAGTGTGATAGAATCACAGTGACCCAGAGTGTGTGTGTAAGTCCCAGTGTGTGTGTGAGAGAGTCCAAGAGTGTGTGAGAATCATTGTCCCAGAGTGCGTGTGTGTGTGAGTCCCAGAATATGTGTGTGTGTGTGTGTGTGTGTGTGTGAATCCCAGAGTGTGTGTGTGTGTGTGTGTGAGTCCCAGAGTTTGTATCTGAGTCCCAGAGTGTGTGAGAGCCACAGTGTCCCAGAGTGTGTGTGAGAGTCCCAGAGTGTGTGAGAATCACAGTGACCCAGGGTGTGTGTGTGTGAGTCCCAGAGTGTGTGTGTGAGAGTCCCACAGTGTGTGGGAATCACAGTGTCCCAGAGTGTGAGTGTGTGTGTTTGTGTTTGAGTCCCAGAAATGTGTGAGAATCAGTGTCCTAGAGTGTGTGTGTGAGTCCCAGAGTGTGTGAGAATCACAGTGTCCAAGAGTGTGTGTGAGAGTCCCAGAGTGAGTGAGAATCACAGTGTCCTAGAGTGTGTGTGCGAAAGAGTCCCAGAGTGAGTGAGAATCACAGTGTCCCAGAATATGTGTGTGAGGGTCCCAGAGTGAGTGAGAATTACAGTGTCCCAGAGTATGTGTGTGTGAGTATCCAAGAGTGTGTGCGTGTGTGTGTGAGAGTCCCAGAGTGTGTGTGTATGAGAATCAGTGTCCCAGCGTGTGTGTCAGAATGAGAGTCCCAGCGTGTGTGTTTGTGTGTGTGTGATTCCCAGCGTGTTTGTGTGTGTGCGTGTGTGTGTGCGTGTGCGTGTGTGAGTCCCAGCGTGTGTGTGTGTGTGTGTGTGTGTGAGCCCCAGCGTGTGTCTGTATGAGTCCCAGAGTGTGAGAGAATCAGTGTCTCAGAGTGTGTGTGTGTGTGTGAGTCGCAGAGTTTCCGTGTGCGTGTGTGTGAGTCCCAGAGTGTGTGTGTGAGTCCCAGAGTATGTGTGTTTGTGTGCGAGTCCCAGTGTGTGTGTGTGTGTGTGTGTGTGAGAGAGAGAGAGTCTCAGAGTGTATGAGAATCAGTGTCCCAGAGTGCGTGTGTGTGAGAGTCCCAGCGTGTGTGTGTGTGTGAGTCCCAGAGTGTTTGCATATGTGAGTCACAGAGTGTAAGTCCCAGAGTGTGTGTGTGTGTGTGAGAGTCCCAGCGTGTGTGTGTGTGTGAGTCCCAGAGTGTTTGCATATGTGAGTCACAGAGTGTAAGTCCCAGAGTGTGTGTGTGTGTGAGTCCCAGAGTGTGTATGTGTGTATGTGTGTGAGTACCAGAGTGCGTGTGTGTGTGTGCGTGTGCATGTGTGAGAATCACAGTGTCCAAGAGTGTGTGTGAGAGTCCCAGAGTGAGTGAGAATCACAGTGTCCCAGAGTGTGTGTGTGTGAGAGTCCCAGTGTGTGTGCGTCCCAGAGAGTGTGTGTGTGTGAGTCCCAGAGTGTGTATGAGAACCACAGTGTCCCAGAGTGCGTGTGTGTGTGTGTGTGAGTCCCAGTGTGTGTGTGTGTGTGTGTGTGTGTGAGTCCCAGAGTGTGTGAGAATCACAGTGACCCAGTGTGTGTGTGTGAGAGTCCAAGAGTGTGTGAGAATCAGTGTCCCAGAGTGCGTGTGTGTGTGAGTCCCAGAATATGTGTGTGTGTGTGTGTGTGTGTGAATCCCAGAGTGTGTGTGAGTCCCAGAGTTTGTGTCTGAGTCCCAGAGTGTGTGAGAGCCATAGTGTCCCAGAGTGTGTGTGAGTGTCCCAGAGTGTGTGAGAATCACAGTGACCCAGGGTGTGTGTGTGTGAGTCCCAGTGTGTGTGTGTGAAAGTCCCAGAGTGTGTGGGAATCACAGTGTCCCAGAGTGTGAGTGTGTGTGTGTGTGTGTGAGTCCCAGAAATGTGTGAGAATCAGTGTCCTAGAGTGTGTGTGTGAGTCCCAGAGTGTGTGAGAATCACAGTGTCCAAGAGTGTGTGTAAGAGTCCCAGAGTAAGTGAGAATCACAGTGTCCTAGAGTGTGTGTGTGAAAGAGTCCCAGAGTGGGTGAGAATCACAGTGTCCCAGAGTATGTGTGTGAGGGTCCCAGAGTGAGTGAGAATTACAGTGTCCCAGAGTATGTGTGTGTGAGAGTCCAAGAGTGTGTGCGTGTGTGTGTGAGAGTCCCAGAGTGTGTGTGTATGAGAATCAGTGTCCCAGCGTGTGTGTCAGAATGAGAGTCCCAGCGTGTGTGTTTGTGTGTGTGTGAGAGCCCCAGCGTGTATCTGTATGAGTCCCAGAGTGTGAGAGAATCAGTGACCCAGAGTGTGTGTGTAAGTCCCAGTGTGTGTGTGAGAGTCCAAGAGTGTGTGAGAATCAGTGTCCCAGAGTGCGTGTCAGAATGAGAGTCCCAGCGTGTGTGTTTGTGTGCGTGTGAGTCCCAGCGTGTGTGTGTGTGTGTGTGTCCCAGCGTGTGTGGGTGTGTGTCCCAGCGTACGTGTGTGTGTGTGTGTGAGCGTCCTAGAGTGTGTGTGTGCGTCCCAGAGTGTGTGTGTGTGTGAGAGTCCCAGAGTGTGTGAGAATCAGTGTCCCAGAGTGTGTGTATGAGTCGCAGAGTTTGTGTGTGTGTGTGTGTGTGTCCCAGAGTGTTTGTGTGAGTCCCAGAGTGTGTGTGTGTGAGTCCAAGTGTGTGTGTATGTGAGATAGAGTGAGAGAGTCCCAGAGTGTGCGTGTGAGTCCCAGACCGTGTGAGAACCACTGTGTCCCAGTGTGTGTGTGAGTGCCAGTGTGTGTGTGAGAACCACAGTGTCCCAGTGTGTGTGTGACTCCCAGAGTGTGTGTGTGTGTGTGTGTGTGTGAGAGAGAGTCCCAGAGTGTGTGTGAGAATCACAATGACCCAGAGTGTGTGTGGAAGTCCGAGTGTGTGTGTGTGAGTCCCTGAGTGTGTGAGAATCAGTGTCCCAGAGTGTGTGCGTGTGAGTCCCAGAGTATATGCATATGTGAGTCCAGAGTGTGTGTGAGTCCCAGAGTGTGTGTGTGTGTGTGTGTGTGTGTGTGTGAGTCCCAGAGAGTGTGTGAGAACCACAGTGTCCCAGAGTGTGTGTGTGTGTGAGTCCCAGAGTGTGTGTGTGTGTGTGTGTGTGTGTGTGTGTGTCCCAGAGTGTGTGAGAATCATAGTGACGCAATGTGTGTGCAAGTCCCAGTGCGTGTGAGAATCAGTGTCCCAGAGTGTATGTGTGTGTGTGTATGAGAGAGAGAGTCCCAGAGTATGTGAGAGTCAGTGTCCCAGAGTGTGTGTGTGTGAGTTCCAGTGTGTGTGTGTGAGTCCCAGAGTGTCTGAGAGCCACAGTGTCCCAGAGTGTGTGTGAGAGTCCCAGAGTGTGTGGGAATCACAGTGTCCCAGAGTGTGTGTGTGTGTACATGTGTGTGAGTCCCAGAAACGTGTGAGAATCAGTGTCCTAGAGTGTGTGTGTGTGTGAGAGTCCCAGAGTGTGTGAGAATCACAGTGTCCAAGAGTGTGTGTGTGAGAGTCCCAGAGTGTGTGTGTGTGAGGGTCCCAGAGTGTGTGCGTGTGTGTGTGAGTCCCAGAGTGTGTATGAGAACCACAGTGTCCCAGAGTGTGTGTGTGTGTGTGAGTCCCAGAGTGTGTGTGTGTGTGTGTGAGTCCCAGCGTGTGTGAGAATCACAGTGACCCAGATTGTGTGTGTAAGTCCCAGTGTGTGTGTGTGAGAGTCCAAGAGTGTGTGAGAATCAGTGTCCCAGAGTGCGTGTGTGTGTGAGTCCCAGAGTATGTGTGTGTGTGTGAATCCCAGAGTGTGTGTGTGTGTGTGAGCCCCAGAGTTTGTGTCTGAGTCCCAGAGTGTGTGAAAGCCACAGTGTCCCAGAGTGTGTGTGAGAGTCCCAGAGTGTGTGTGAATCACAGTGTCCCAGAGTGTGAGTGTGTGTGTGTGTGTGTGTGAGTCCCAGAAATGTGTAAGAATCAGTGTCCTAGAGTGTGTGTGTGTGAGTCCCAGAGTTTGTGTCTGTTTCCCAGAGTGTGTGAAAGCCACAGTGTACCAGAGTGTGTGTGAGAGTCCCAGAGTGTGTGAGAATCACAGTGACCCAGGGTATGTGTGTGTGAGTCCCAGAGTGTATGTGTGAGAGTCCCAGAGTGTGTGGGAATCACAGTGTCCCAGAGTGTGAGTGTGTGTGTGTGTGTGTGAGTCCCAGAAATGTGTGAGAATCAGTGTCCTAGAGTGTGTGAGAATCACAGTGTCCAAGAGTGTGTGTGAGAGTCCCAGAGTGAGTGAGAATCACAGTGTCCCAGTGTGTGTGCGTGTGTGCGTGTGTGTGTGAGTCCCAGAGAGTGTGTGTGTGAGTACCAAAGTGTGTGTGAGAATCAGTGTCCCAGCCTGTGTGTCAGAATGAGAGCCCCAGCGTGTGTGTGTGTGTGTGTCCCAGCGTGTGTGGGTGTGAGTCCCAGCGTACGTGTGTGTATGTGTGTGAGAGAGCGTCCCAGAGTGTGTGTGTGCGTCCCTGAGTGTGTGTGTGTATGTGTGTGTGTGTGTGAGAGAGAGAGAGCGTCCCAGAGTGTGTGTGTGAGAGAGTCGCAGAATGTGTGAGAATCAGTGTCCCAGTGTGTGTGTGTGTGTGTGTGTGTGTGTGAGTCCTAGAGTGTGTGTGTGTGTGAGTGAGAGAGAGAGAGAGAGTCCCCGAGTGTCGCAGAGTGAATGGGTGTGAGTCCCAAAGAGTGTGTGTGTGTGTGTGTGTGAGTCCCAGAGTGTGTATGAGAACCACAGTGTCCCAGTGTGTGTGTGTGTGTGTGAGTCCCAGAGTATGTGTGTGTGTGTGTGAGTCCCGGAGTGTGTGAGAATCACAGTGACCCAGAGTGTGTGTGTAAGTCCCAGTGTTTGTGTGAGAGAGTCCAAGAGTGTGTGAGAATCAATGTCCCAGAGTGCGTGTCAGAATGAGAGTCCCAGCGTGTGTGTTTCTGTGTGTGTGTGAGTCCCAGCGTGTGTGTGTGTGTGTGTGTGTGTGTGTGTGAATCCCAGAGTGTGTGTGTGTGTGTGTGTGTGAGCCCCAGAGTTTGTGTCTGAGTCCCAGAGTGTGTGAAAGCCACAGTGTCCCAGAGTGCGTGTGAGAGTCCCAGAGTGTGTGTGAATCACAGTGTCCCAGAGTGTGAGTGTGTGTGTGTGTGTGTGTGTGTGAGTCCCAGAAATGTGTGAGAATCATTGTCCTAGAGTGTGTGTGTGAGTCCCAGAGTTTGTGTCTGTTTCCCAGAGTGTGTGAAAGCCACAGTGTCCCAGAGTGTGTGTGAGAGTCCCAGAGTGTGTGAGAATCACAGTGACCCAGGGTATGTGTGTGTGAGTCCCAGAGTGTATGTGTGAGAGTCCCAGAGTGTGTGGGAATCACAGTGTCCCAGAGTGTGAGTGTGTGTGTGTGTGTGTGTGAGTCCCAGAAATGTGTGAGAATCAGTGTCCTAGAGTGTGTGAGAATCACAGTGTCCAAGAGTGTGTGTGAGAGTCCCAGAGTGAGTGAGAATCACAGTGTCCCAGTGTGTGTGCGTGTGTGCGTGTGTGTGTGAGTCCCAGAGAGTGTGTGTGTGAGTACCAAAGTGTGTGTGAGAATCAGTGTCCCAGCCAGTGTGTCAGAATGAGAGCCCCAGCGTGTGTGTGTGTGTGTGTGTCCCAGCGTGTGTGGGTGTGAGTCCCAGCGTACGTGTGTGTATGTGTGTGAGAGAGCGTCCCAGACTGTGTGTGTGCGTCCCTGAGTGTGTGTATGTGTGTGTGTGAGAGAGAGAGAGGGCGTCCCAGAGTGTGTGTGTGAGAGAGTCGCAGAATGTGTCCCAGTGTCTGTGTGTGTGTATGTGTGTGTGAGTCCCAGAGTGCGTGTGTGTGTGTGAGTGAGTCCCAGTGTGTGTGTGTGTGTGTGTGTGTGAGAGAGAGAGAGAGTCCCCGAGTGTGTGAGAATCACAGTGTCGCAGAGTGAATGGGTGTGAGTCCCAAAGAGTGTGTGTGTGTGTGTGTGTGAGTCCCAGAGTGTGTATGAGAACCACAGTGTCCCAGTGTGTGTGTGTGTGTGTGTGTGTGAGTCCCAGAGTGTGTGTGTGTGTGTGTGTGAGTCCCGGAGTGTGTGAGAATCACAGTTACCCAGAGTGTGTGTGTAAGTCCCAGTGTGTGTGTGAGAGAGTCCAAGAGTGTGTGAGAATCAATGTCCCAGAGTGCGTGTCAGAATGAGAGTCCCAGCGTGTGTGTTTCTGTGTGTGTGTGAGTCCCAGCGTGTGTGTGTGTGTGTGTGTGTGTGTGTCCCAGCGTGTGTGGGTGTGAGTCCCAGCGTACGTGTGTGTGTGTGTGTGTGTGTGTGTGTGAGCGTCCTAGAGCGTGTGTGTGCGTCCCAGAGTGTGTGTGTGTGAGAGTCCCAGAGTGTGTGAGAATCAGTATCCCAGACTGTGTGTGTGTGAGTCGCAGAGTTTGTGTGTGTGTGTGAGAGTCCCAGAGTGTTTGTGTGAGTCCCAGAGTGTGTGTGTGTGTGAGTCCAAGTGTGTGTGTATGTGAGAGAGAGTGAGAGAGTCCCAGAGTGTGTGTGTGAGTCCCAGACCGTGTGAGAACCACTGTGTCCCAGTGTGTGTGTGTGAGTGCCAGTGTGTGTGAGAACCACAGTGTCCCAATGTGTGTGTGTGTGTGTGACTCCCAGAGTGTGTGTGTGTGTGTGTGTGAGTCCCAGAGTGTGTATGAGAACCACAGTGTCCCAGTGTGTGTGTGTGTGTGTGAGTCCCAGAGTGTGTGTGTGTGTATGTGAGTCCCGGAGTGTGTGAGAATCACAGTGACCCAGAGTGTGTGTGTAAGTCCCAGTGTGTGTGTGAGAGAGTCCAAGAGTGTGTGAGAATCAATGTCCCAGAGTGCGTGTCAGAATGAGAGTCCCAGCGTGTGTGTTTCTGTGTGTGTGTGAGTCCCAGCGTGTGTGTGTGTGTGTGTGTGTCCCAGCGTGTGTGGGTGTGAGTCCCAGCGTACGTGTGTGTGTGTGTGTGTGTGTGTGTGTGAGCGTCCTAGAGCGTGTGTGTGCGTCCCAGAGTGTGTGTGTGTGAGAGTCCCAGAGTGTGTGAGAATCAGTGTCCCAGACTGTGTGTGTGTGAGTCGCAGAGTTTGTGTGTGTGTGTGAGAGTCCCAGAGTGTTTGTGTGAGTCCCAGAGTGTGTGTGTGTGTGAGTCCAAGTGTGTGTGTATGTGAGAGAGAGTGAGAGAGTCCCAGAGTGTGTGTGTGAGTCCCAGACCGTGTGAGAACCACTGTGTCCCAGTGTGTGTGTGAGTGCCAGTGTGTGTGAGAGAACCACAGTGTCCCAGTGTGTGTGTGACTCCCAGAGTGTGTGTGTGTGTGTGTGTGTGTGTGTGTGAGTCCCAGAGTGTGTGTGAGAATCACAGTGACACACATACACACACGTTCGCTGGGACTCACACCCACACACGCTGGGACACACACACACACACACGCTGGGGCTCTCATTCTGACACACAGGCTGGGACACTGATTCTCACACACACTTTGGTACTCACACACACACTCTCTGGGACTCACACACACACGCACACACGCACACACACTGGGACACTGTGATTCTCACTCACTCTGGGACTCCACACACAGTGCCAGTGTGTGTGGAAGTCCGAGTGTGTGTGTGTGAGAGTCCCAGAGTGTGTGAGAATCAGTGTCCCAGAGTGTGTGCGTGTGAGTCCCAGAGTATATGCATATGTGAGTCCAGAGTGTGTGTGAGACCCAGTGTGTGTGTGTGTGTGTGTGTGCGTGTGAGTCCCAGAGTGTGTGTGTGTGTGTGTGTGAATCCCCGAATGTGTGAGAATCAGTGTCCCATAGTGTGTGCGTTCTAGTGTGTGTGCATATGTGAGTCCAGAGTGTGTGTGAGTCCCAGAGTGTGTGTATGTGTGAGTCCCAGAGTGTGTGTGAGAACCACAGTGTCCCAGAGTGTGGGTGTGTGTGTGAGTCCCAGAGTGTGTGTGTGTGTGTGTGTGTGTGAGTCCCAGAGTGTGTGAGAATCATAGTGACCCAGTGTGTGCAAGTCCCAGTGTGTGTGAGAATCAGTGTCCCAGAGCATGTGTGTGTGTGTGTGTGTGAATCGCAGAGTGTGTGTGTGTGAGGGTCCCAGAGTGTGTGCGTGTGTGTGTGAGTCCCAGAGTGTGTATGAGAACCACAGTGTCCCAGAGTGTGTGTTTGTGTGAGTCCCAGAGTGTGTGTGTGTGTGTGTGTGTGAGTCCCAGAGTGTGTGTGTGTGTGTGTGTGAGTCCCAGCGTGTGTGAGAATCACAGTGACCCAGATTGTGTGTGTAAGTCCCAGTGTGTGTGTGAGAGAGTCCAAGAGTGTGTGAGAATCAGTGTCCCAGAGTGCGTGTGTGTGTGAGTCCCAGAGTATGTGTGTGTGTGTGTGTGTGAATCCCAGAGTGTGTGTGTGTGTGTGAGCCCCAGAATTTGTGTCTGAGTCCCAGAGTGTGTGAAAGCCACAGTGTCCCAGAGTGTGTGTGAGAGTCTCAGAGTGTGTGTGAATCACAGTGTCCCAGGGTATGTGTGTGTGAGTCCCAGAGTATATGTGTGAGAGTCCCAGAGTGTGTGGGAATTACAGTGTCCCAGAGTGTGAGTGTGTGTGTGTGTGTGTGTGTGAGTCCCAGAAATGTGTGAGAATCAGTGTCCTAGAGTGTGTGAGAATCACAGTGTCCAAGAGTGTGTGTGAGAGTCCCAGAGTGAGTGAGAATCACAGTGTCCCAGTGTGTGTGCGTGTGTGCGTGTGTGTGTGAGTCCCAGAGAGTGTGTGTGTGAGTACCAAAGTGTGTGTGAGAATCAGTGTCCCAGCCTGTGTGTCCGAATGAGAGCCCCAGCGTGTGTGTGTGTGTGTCCCAGCGTGTGTAGGTGTGAGTCCCAGCGTACGTGTGTGTATGTGTGTGAGAGAGCGTCCCAGAGTGTGTGTGTGCGTCCCTGAGTGTGTGTATGTGTGTGTGTGTGTGAGAGAGAGAGAGAGAGTCCCAGAGTGTGTGTGTGAGAGAGTCGCAGAATGTGTGAGAATCAGTGTCCCAGTGTGTGTGTGTGTGTATGTGTGTGTGAGTCCCAGAGTGTGTGTGTGTGTGAGTGAGTGAGTCCCAGTGTGTGTGTGTGTGTGTGAGAGAGAGAGAGAGAGAGAGAGTCCCCGAGTGTGTGAGAATCACAGTGTCGCAGAGTGAATGGGTGTGAGTCCCAAAGAGTGTGTGTGTGTGTGTGTGTGAGTCCCAGAATGTGTATGAGAACCACAGTGTCCCAGTGTGTGTGTGTGTGTGAGTCCCAGAGTGTGTGTGTGTGTGTGTGTGTGAGTCCCGGAGTGTGTGAGAATCACAGTGACCCAGAGTGTGTGTGTAAGTCCCAGTGTGTGTGTGAGAGAGTCCAAGAGTGTGTGAGAATCAATGTCCCAGAGTGCGTGTCAGAATGAGAGTCCCAGCGTGTGTGTTTCTGTGTGTGTGTGAGTCCCAGCGTGTGTGTGTGTGTGTGTGTGTGTGTGTGTGTGTCCCAGCGTGTGTGGGTTTGAGTCCCAGCGTACGTGTGTGTGTGTGTGTGTGTTTGTGAGCGTCCTAGAGCGTGTGTGTGCGTCCCAGAGTGTGTGTGTGTGAGAGTCCCAGAGTGTGTGAGAATCAGTATCCCAGACTGTGTGTGTGTGAGTCGCAGAGTTTGTGTGTGTGTGTGAGAGTCCCAGAGTGTTTGTGTGAGTCCCAGAGTGTGTGTGTGTGTGAGTCCAAGTGTGTGTGTATGTGAGAGAGAGTGAGAGAGTCCCAGAGTGTGTGTGTGAGTCCCAGACCGTGTGAGAACCACTGTGTCCCAGTGTGTGTGTGTGTGAGTGCCAGTGTGTGTGAGAGAACCACAGTGTCCCAGTGTGTGTGTGTGTGTGTGTGAGACTCCCAGAGTGTGTGTGTGTGTGTGTGTGTGAGTCCCAGAGTGTGTGTGAGAATCACAGTGACCCAGAGTGTGTGTGGAAGTCCGAGTGTGTGTGTGTGAGAGTCCCAGAGTGTGTGAGAATCAGTGTCCCAGAGTGTGTGCGTGTGAGTCCCAGAGTATATGCATATGTGAGTCCAGAGTGTGTGTGAGTCCCAGTGTGTGTGTGTGTGTGTGTGTGTGAGTCCCAGAGTGTGTGTGTGTGTGTGTGTGAGTCCCCGAATGTGTGAGAACCAGTGTCCCATAGTGTGTGCGTGTGCGTTCTACTGTGTGTGCATATGTGAGTCCAGAGTGTGTGTAAGTCCCAGAGTGTGTGTGTGTGTGAGTCCCAGAGTGTGTGTGAGAACCACAGTGTCCCAGAGTGTGTGTGTGTGTGAGTCCCAGAGTGTGTGTGTGTGTGTGTGTGTGTGTGAGTCCCAGAGTGTGTGAGAATCATAGTGACCCAGTGTGTGTGCAAGTCCCAGTGTGTGTGAGAATCAGTGTCCCAGAGCATGTGTGTGTGTGTGTGTGTGTGTGTGTGAATCGCAGAGTGTGTGTGTGTGTGAGTCCCACAGTTTGTGTCTGAGTCCCAGATTGTGTGAGAGCCACAGTGTCCCAGAGTGTGTGAGAATCAGTGTCCAAGAGTGTGTGTGAGAGTCCCAGAGTGAGTGAGAATCACAGTGTCCCAGTGTGTGTGCGTGTGTGCGTGTGTGTGTGAGTCCCAGAGAGTGTGTGTGTGAGTACCAAAGTGTGTGTGAGAATCAATGTCCCAGCCTGTGTGTCAGAATGAGAGCCCCAGCGTGTGTGTGTGTGTGTGTCCCAGCGTGTGTGGGTGTGAGTCCCAGCGTACGTGTGTGTATGTGTGTGAGAGAGCGTCCCAGAGTGTGTGTGTGCGTCCCTGAGTGTGTGTATGTGTGTGTGTGTGTGTGTGAGAGAGAGAGAGAGAGAGTCCCAGAGTGTGTGTGTGAGAGAGTCGCAGAATGTGTGAGAATCAGTGTCCCAGTGTGAGTGTGTGTGTATGTGTGTGTGAGTCCTAGAGTGTGTGTGTTTGTGTGAGTGAGTCCCAGTGTGTGTGTGTGTGTGTGTGTGTGAGAGAGAGAGTCCCCGAGTGTGTGAGAATCACAGTGTCGCAGAGTGAATGGGTGCGAGTCCCAAAGAGTGTGTGTGTGTGTGTGTGAGTCCCAGAGTGTGTATGAGAACCACAGTGTCCCAGAGTGTGTGTGTGTGTGTGTGAGTCCCAGAGTGTGTGTGTGTGTGTGTGAGTCCCGGAGTGTGTGAGAATCACAGTGACCCAGAGTGTGTGTGTAAGTCCCAGTGTGTGTGAGAGAGAGTCCAAGAGTGTGTGAGAATCAATGTCCCAGAGTGCGTGTCAGAATGAGAGTCCCAGCGTGTGTGTTTCTGTGTGTGTGTGAGTCCCAGCGTGTGTGTGTGTGTGTGTGTGTGTGTGTGTCCCAGCGTGTGTGGGTGTGAGTCCCAGCGTACGTGTGTATGTGTGTGTGTGTGTGTGTGTGTGTGAGCGTCCTAGAGCGTGTGTGTGCGTCCCAGTGTGTGTGTGTGTGAGAGTCCCAGAGTGTGTGAGAATCAGTATCCCAGACTGTGTGTGTGTGAGTCGCAGAGTTTGCGTGTGTGTGAGAGAGTCCCAGAGTGTTTGTGTGTTTCCCAGAGTGTGTGTGTGTGTGAGTCCAAGTGTGTGTGTATGTGAGAGAGAGTGAGAGAGTCCCAGAGTGTGTGTGTGAGTCCCAGACCGTGTGAGATCCACTGTGTCCCAGTGTGTGTGTGTGAGTGCCAGTGTGTGTGAGAGAACCACAGTGTCCCAGTGTGTGTGTGTGTGTGTGTGTGTGTGACTCCCAGAGTGTGTGTGTGTGTGTGTGTGTGTGTGTGAGTCCCAGAGTGTGTGTGAGAATCACAGTGACCCAGAGTGTGTGTGGAAGTCCGAGTGTGTGTGTGTGAGAGTCCCAGAGTGTGTGAGAATCAGTGTCCCAGAGTGTGTGCGTGTGAGTCCCAGAGTATATGCATATGTGAGTCCAGAGTGTGTGTGAGTCCCAGTGTGTGTGTGTGTGTGTGTGTGTGTGAGTCCCAGAGTGTGTGTGTGAGTCCCCGAATGTGTGAGAATCAGTGTCCCATAGTGTGTGCGTGTGCGTTCTAGTGTGTGTGCATATGTGAGTCCAGAGTGTCTGTGAGAACCACAGTGTCCCAGAGTGTGTGTGTGTGTGAGTCCCAGAGTGTGTGAGAATCATAGTGACCCAGTGTGTGTGCAAGTCCCAGTGTGTGTGAGAATCAGTGTCCCAGAGCATGTGTGTGTGTGTGTGTGAATCGCAGAGTGTGTGTGTGTGTGAGTCCCAGAGTTTGTGTCTGAGTCCCAGATTGTGTGAGAGCCACAGTGTCCCAGAGTGTGTGTGAGAGTCCCAGATTGTGTGAGAATCACAGTGACCCAGGGTGTGTGTGTGTGTGTGAGTCCCAGAGTGTGTGTGTGTGAGTCCCAGAGTGTGCGGGAATCACAGTGTCCCAGTGTGTGTGTGTGTGTGTGTGTGTGTGTGTGTGTGAGTCCCAGAAATGTGTGAGAATCAGTGTCCTAGAGTGTGTGTGTGAGTCCCAGAGTATGTGAGAATCACAGTGTCCAAGAGTGTGTGTGTGAGTCCCAGACTGAGTGAGAATCACAGTGTCCCAGAGTGTGAGTGTGTGTGCGTGTGTGTGTGTGTGTGTGTGTGTGTCCCAGAAATATGTGAGAATAAGTGTCCTAAAGTGTGTGTGTGAGTCCCAGAGTTTGTGAGAATCACAGTGTTCAAGAGTGTGTGTGTGAGTCCCAGAGTGAGTGAGAATCACAGTGTCCCAGAGTGTGTGCGTGTGAGAGACCCAGAGTGTGTGTGTGAGAGAGTCCCAGTGTGTGTGCGTGTGTGTGTGAGTCCCAGAGTACGTGTGTGTGTGTGTGTGAGTCCCAGACTGTATGTGTGTGTGTGTCCCAAAAATGTTTGAGAATCAGTGTCCTAGAGTGTGTGTGTGAGAGAGTCCCAGAGTGTGTGAGAATCACAGTGTCCCAGAGTGTGTATGTGAGAGGCCCAGAGTGAGTGAGAATCATAGTGTCCCAGAGTGTGTGCATGTGAGAGTCCCAGAGTGTGTATGTGTGAGTGAGGGTCCCAGAGTGTGTGCGTGTGTGTATGAGAGTCCCAGAGTGTGTGTGTGTGAGTACCAGAGTGTGTGTGAGAATCAGTGTCCCAGCGTGTGTGACAGAATCAGATTCCCAGCGTGTGTGTTTGTGTGTATGTGTGTCCCAGCGTGTGTGTGTGAGTCCCAGCGTATGTGTGTGTGTGTGCGTGTGTGTGTGTCCCAGAGTGAGTGTATGTGAGTCGCAGTGTTTGTGTTTGTGTGTGTGAGTCCCAGAGTGTTTGTGTGACTCCCAGAGTGCGTGTGTGTGTGTGAGTCCAAGTGTGTGTGTATGTGAGAGAGAGTGAGAGAGTCCCAGAGTGTGTGTGTGAGTCCCAGACCGTGTGAGAACCACTGTGTCCCAGAGTGTGTGTGTGTGTGAGTCCCAGAGTGTGTGTGAGAAACACAGTGTCCCAGTGTGTGTGTGTGTGTGTGTGAGTCCCAGAGTGTATGCATATGTGAGTCCAGAGTGTGTGTGAGTCCCAGAGTGTGTGTGTGTGTGAGTCCCAGAGAGAGTGTGTGTGTGTGTGTGTGTGAGAGTCCCCGAGTGTGTGAGAATCAGTGTCCCAGATTGTGCGCGTGAGTCCCAGAGTGTATGCATATCTGAGTCCAGAGTTTGTGTGAGTCCCAGAGTGTGTGTGTCTGTGTGTGAGTCCCCGAGTGTGTGAGAATCAGTGTCCCAGATTGTGCGCGTGAGTCCCAGATTATATGCATATGTGAGTCCAGAGTGTGTGTGAGTCCCAGAGTGTGTGTGTGTGTGTGTGTGTGTGTGAGAGAGAGAGTCCCAGAGTGTGTGTGTGTGCGTGAGTCCCAGAGTGTGTGAGAATCATCGTGACCCAGTGTGTGTGTGAGTCCCAGAGTGTGTGTGTGTGTGTGAGAGAGAGAGCGAGTCCCAGAGTGTGTGAGAATCAGTGTCCCAGAGTGTGTGTGTGTGTGCGAATTCCAGAGTGTGTGTGCGTGTGTGTGTGAGTCCCAGTGTGTGTGTCTGTGAGTCCCAGAGTTTGTGTGAGAGTCCCAGAGTGTCTGAGAATCACAGTGTCCCAGAGTGTGTGTGTGTGTGTACATGTGTGTGAGTCCCAGAAACGTGTGAGAATCAGTGTTCCAGAGTGTGTGTGTGTAAGAGTCCCAGAGTGTGTGAGAATCACAGTGTCCCAGAGTGTGTGTGTGAGAGTCCCAAAGTGTGTGTGTGTGAGGGTCCCAGAGTGTGTGCGTGTGTGTGTGAGTCCCAGAGTGTGTGTGTGTGCGCACCAGAGTGTGTGTGAGAATCAGTGTCCCAGCGTGTGTGACAGAATGAGAGTCCCAGCCTGTGTGTTTGTGCGTATGTGTGTGAGTCCCAGCGTGTGTGTGTGTGTGTGTGTATGTGTCCCAGCGTGGGTGTGTGAGTCCCATCGTATGTGTGTGTGTGTGTGTGTCCCAGAGTGTATGTGCCTGTGAGTCCCAGAATGTGTGAGAATCAGTGTCCCAGAGTGTGTTTGTGTGAGCCGCAGAGTTTGTGTGTGTGTGTGTGAGTCCCTGTGTGTGTGTGTGTGTGTTTGAGTCCCAGAGTTTGTGAGAGTCAGGGTCCCAGAGTGTGTGTGTGTGAGTCCCAGAGTGTGTGCATATGTGAGTCACAGAGTGTGTGAGAACCACTGTGTACCAGAGTGTGAGTGAGAGAGTCCCAGTGTGTGTGTGAGAGAGAGAGTCTCAGAGTGTACGGGAATTAGTGTCCCTGAGTGTGTGTGTGAGTGTGTGTGTGTGTGTGTGTGTGAGTCCCAGAGTTTGTGTGTGTGAGAGTCCCAGAGTGTGTGTGTGTGTGAGTCCCAGTGTGTGTGAGAGGCAGTGTCCCAGAGTGTGTGTGTGTGAGTCCCAGAGTGTGTGCATATGTGAGTCACAGATTGTGTGTTAGTCCCAGAGTGTGTGTGTGTGTGTGAGAGTCCCAGAGTGCGTATGTGCGTGTGTGTGTGTGTGAGAGAGAGAGAGAGTCCCAGTGTGTGTGTGTGAGAGAGAGTCTCAGAGTGTATGGGAATTAGTGTCCCTGAGTGTGTGTATGTGAGTGTGTGTGTGTGTGTGAGTCCCAGAGTTTGTGTGTGTGAGAGTCCCAGAGTGTGTGTGTGTGTGAGTCCCAGTGTGTGTGAGAGGCAGTGTCCCAGAGTGTGTGTGTGTGAGTCCCAGAGTGTGTGTGTGTGTGAGTCCCAGTGTGTGTGAGAGGCAGTGTCCCAGAGTGTGTGTGTGTGAGTCCCAGAGTGTGTGCATATGTGAGTCACAGATTGTGTGTTAGTCCCAGAGTGTGTGTGTGTGTGTGAGATTCCCAGAGTGCGTATGTGCGTGTGTGTGTGTGAGAGAGAGAGAGAGAGTCCCAGTGTGTGTGTGTGAGAGAGAGTCTCAGAGTGTATGGGAATTAGTGTCCCTGAGTGTGTGTATGTGAGTGTGTGTGTGTGTGTGTGAGTCCCAGAGTTTGTGTGTGTGAGAGTCCCAGAGTGTGTGTGTGTGTGAGTCCCAGTGTGTGTGAGAGGCAGTGTCCCAGAGTGTGTGTGTGTGAGTCCCAGAGTGTGTGCATATGTGAGTCACAGAGTGTGTGTTAGTCCCAGAGTGTGTGTGTGTGTGAGAGTCCCAGAGTGCGTATGTGCGTGTGTGTGTGTGTGTGAGAGAGAGAGAGAGAGTCCCAGAGTGTGTGTGAGTCCCAATGTGTGTGTGTGTGTATGTGTGTGTGAGAAGCAGTGTCCCAGCGTGTATGTGAGAATGAGAGTCCCAGAGTGTGTGTTTGTGTGTGTGTATGTGAGTGAGTCCCAGCGTGTGTGTGTGTATATGTGTGTGAGTCCCAGCGTCTGTGTGTGAGAGTCCCAGCGTGTGTGTGTGTGCGTGTGTGAGAGATAGAGAGGGAGAGAGTCCCAGAGAGTGTGTGTGAGAGTCCCAGAATGTGTGAGAATCAGTGTCCCAGTGTGTGTGTGTGTGTGTGAATTCCAGTGTGTGTGTGTGTGCGAGTGAGTCCCAGAGTATGTGTGTGTTTGAGTGTGTGTGAGAATCAGTGTCCCAGCGTGTGTCAGAATGAGAGTCCCAGCGTGTTTGTTTGTGTGTGTGTGTGTGAGTCCCAGCATGTGTGTGTGTGTGTGTGTGTGTGTGTGTGTGTCCCAGCGTGTGTGGGTGTGAGTCCCAGCGAGAATGTGTGTGTGTGAGAGTCCCAGAGTATGTGAGAATCAGTGTCCCAGAATGTGTGTGTGTGAATCGCAGAGTTTGTGTGTGTACGTGTGAGTCCCAGAGTGTGGGTGTGTGTGAGTCCAAGTGTGTGTGTATGTGTGAGAGAGTGAGAGAGTCCCAGAGTGTGTGTGTGAGTCCCAGACCGTGTGAGAACCACTGTGTCCCAGAGTGAGTGTGTGTGTGAGTCCCAGAGGGTGTGTGAGAACCACAGTATCCCAGTGTGTGTGTGTGTGTGTGTGAGTCCCAGAGTGTGTGTGTGTGTGTGTGTGTGTGTGTGTGTGTGTGTGTGTGTGAGTCCCAGAGTGTGTGAGAATCACAGTGAACCCAGAGTGTGTGTGTGAGAGTCCCAGAGTGTATGCATATGTGAGTCCAGAGTGTGTGAGAGTCCCAGTGTGTGTGTGTGTGTGTGTGTGTGAGTCCCAGAGTGTGTGCGTGTGTGTGTGTGTGAGTCCCCGAGTGTGTGAGAATCAGTGTCCCAGCGTGTGTGACAGAATGAGAGTCCCAGCGTGTGTGTTTGTGTGTATGTGTGTGAGTCCCAGCGTGTGTGTGTCTGTGTGTGTGTGTGTGTCCCAGCGTGGGTGTGTGAGTCCCATCGTATGTGTGTGTGTGTGTGTGTGTCCCAGTGTGTGTGTGTGTGTGAGTCCCAGAGTGTGTGCATAGGTGAGTCACAGAGTGCGTGTTAGTCCCAGAGTGTATGCGTGTGAGTCCCAGAGTGTGTGCATATGTGAGTCACAGAGTGTGTGTTAGTCCCAGAGTGTGTGTGTGTGTGAGTCCCAGAGTGCGTATGTGCGTGTGTGTGTGTGTGTGTGTGAGAGAGAGAGAGAGTCCCAGAGTGTGTGTGAGTCCCAATGTGTGTGTGTGTGTATGTGTGTGTGAGAAGCAGTGTCCCAGCGTGTATGTGAGAATGAGAGTCCCAGAGTGTGTGTTTGTGTGTGTGTATGTGAGTGAGTCCCAGCGTGTGTGTGTGTGTATGTGTGTGTGTGTGAGTCCCAGCGTCTGTGTGTGAGAGTCCCAGCGTGTGTGTGTGTGCGTGTGTGAGAGATAGAGAGGGAGAGAGTCCCAGAGAGTGTGTGAGAGAGTCCCAGAATGTGTGAGAATCAGTGTCCCAGTGTGTGTGTGTGTGTGTGTGTGTGAATTCCAGTGTGTGTGTGTGTGCGAGTGAGTCCCAGAGTATGTGTGTGTTTGTGTGTGTGAGTACCAGAGTGTGTGTGAGAATCAGTGTCCCAGCGTGTGTCAGAATGAGAGTCCCAGCGTGTTAGTTTGTGTGTGTGTGTGTGAGTCCCAGCATGTGTGTGTGTGTGTGTATGTGTGTGTGTGTGTGTGTCCCAGCGTGTGTGGGTGTGAGTCCCAGCGAGAGTGTGTGTGTGTGTGAGAGTCCCAGAGTGTGTGAGAATCAGTGTCCCAGAATGTGTGTGTGTGAATCGCAGAGTTTGTGTGTGTATGTGTGAGTCCCAGAGTGTGGGTGTGTGTGAGTCCAAGTGTGTGTGTATGTGTGAGAGAGTGAGAGAGTCCCAGAGTGTGTGTGTGAGTCCCAGACCGTGTGAGAACCACTGTGTCCCAGAGTGAGTGTGTGTGTGAGTCCCAGAGTGTGTGTGAGAACCACAGTATCCCAGTGTGTGTGTGTGTGTGTGTGTGTGAGTCCCAGTGTGTGTGTGTGTGTGTGTGTGTGAGTCCCAGAGTGTGTGAGAATCACAGTGAACCCAGAGTGTGTGTGTGAGAGTCCCCGAGTGTATGCATATGTGAGTCCAGAGTGTGTGAGAGTCCCAGTGTGTGTGTGTGTGTGTGAGTCCCAGAGTGTGTGCGTGTGTGTGTGTGTGAGTCCCAGAGTGTGTGAGAATCAGTGTCCCAGCGTGTGTGACAGAATGAGAGTCCCAGCGTGTGTGTTTGTGTGTATGTGTGTGAGTCCCAGCGTGTGTGTGTCTGTGTGTGTATGTGTGTCCCAGCGTGGGTGTGTGAGTCCCATCGTATGTGTGTGTGTGTGTGTGTGTGTGTGTGTGTGTGTGTCCCAGTGTGTGTGTGTGTGTGTGTGAGTCCCAGAGTGTGTGCATAGGTGAGTCACAGAGTGTGTGTTAGTCCCAGAGTGTATGCGTGTGAGTCACAGAGTGTATGCATATGCGAGTCCAGAGTGTGTGTGAGTCCCAGAGAGTGTATGTGAGTTTGAGTCCCAGATTGTGTGTGAGAACCACAGTTTCCCAGAGTGTGTGTGTGTGTGTGTGAGTCCCAGAGTGTGAGTGTGTGTGTGTGAGTCCCAGAGTGTGTGAGAACCACAGTGACCCAGAGTGTGTGTCTAAGTCCCAGTGTGTGTGAGAATCTGTGTCTCAGTGTGTGTGTGTGTGTGTGTGAGTCCCAGTGTGTGTGTGTGAGAGAGAGAGAGTCCCAGAGTGTGAGAGAATCAGTGTCCCAGTGTGTGTGTGTATGTGTGAGTCCCAGTATGTGTGTGTGTGTGAGTCCTTGAGTGTGTGAGAATCACACTGACCCGGAGTGTGTGTGTAAGTCCCAGTATGTGTGAGAATCAGTGTCCCAGAGTGTGTGTGTGTGTGTGAGTCCCAGTGTGTGTGTGTGATAGAGAGAGTCCCAGAGTGTGTGAGAATCAGTGTCCCAGTGTGTGTGTGTGTGTGTGTGTGTGTGTGTGTGTGATTCCCAGTGTGTGTGTGTGTGAGTCCCAGAGTTTGTGTGTGAGTCCCAGAGTGTCTAAGAGCCACAGTGTCCCAGTGTGTGTGTGTGTGTGAGTCCCAGAGTGTGTGTGTGTGATTCCCAGTGTGTGTTTGAGAGAGTGTCATAGTGTGTGGGAAACACAGTGTCCCAGAGTGTGTGTGTGTGTGCGTGTGTGTGTGTGTGTGTGTGTGAGAGTCCCAGAAATGTTTGAGAATCAGTGTCCTAGAGTGTGTGTGTGAGTGAGTCCCAGAGTGTGTGCGAATCACAGAGAACCCAGAGTGTCTGTGTGTGTGTGTGTGACTGAGTCCCAGAGTGAGTGAGAATCAGTGTCCCAGAGTGTGTGCGTGTGAGTCCCAGAGTGTATGCATATGTGAGTCCAGAGTGTGTGTGTGTCCCAGAGAGTGTGTGTGTGTGAGTCCCAGAGAGTGTGTGAGAACCACAGTGTCCCAGTGTGTGTGTGTGTGTGTGTGTGTGTGTGTATGAGTCCCAGACTGTTTGTGTGTTTGAGTCCCAGAGTGTGTGAGAATCACAGTGACCCAGAGTGTGTGTGTAAGTCCCAGTGTGTGTGAGAATCAGTGTCCCAGTGTGTGTGTGTGTGTGTGAGTCCCTGTGTGTGTGTGAGAGAGAGAGTCCCAGAGTGTGAAAGAATCAGTGTCCCAGTGTGTGTGTGTGTGTGTGTGTGTGAGTCCCAGTGTGTGTGTGTGTGTGTGTGTGAGTCCCAGAGTTTGTATGTGAGTCCCAGTGTGTGTGTGTGTGTGTGTGTGGGAGAGAGAGAGAGAGAGTCCCAGAGTGTGTGAGAATCAGTGTCCCAGTGTGGGTGTGGGTGTGTGTGTGAGAGAGTCCCAGTGTGTGTGTGTGTGTGTGTGTGTGTATGTGTGTGCGTCCCAGAATTTGTGTGTGAGTCCCAGAGTGTCTGAGAGCCACAGTGTCCCAGTGTGTGTGTGTGTGATTCCCAGAGTGTGTGTGAGAGAGTGTCAGAGTGTGTGGGAATCACAGTGCCCCTGTGTGTGTGTGTGTGAGTCCCAGAAATGTTTGAGAATCAGTGTCCTAGAGTGTGTGTGTGAGAGAGTCCCAGAGTGTGTGAGAATCACAGTGTCCCAGAGTGTGTGTGTGAGAGTCCCAGAGTGAGTGAGAATCATAGTGTCCCAGAGTGTGTGCGTGTGAGAGTCCCAGAGTGTGTGTGTGTGAGGGTCCCAGAGTGTGTGCGTGTGTGAGAGAGAGTCCCAGAGTGTGTGTGTGTGAGTACCAGAGTGTGTGTGAGAATCAGTGTCCCAGCGTGTGTGACAGAATGAGAGTCCCAGCGTGTGTGTTTGTGGGTATGTGTGTGAGTCCCAGCGTGTGTGTATGTGAGTCCCAGAGTATGTGAGAATCAATGTCCCAGAGTGTGCGTGTGTGAGTTGCAGAGTTTGTGTGTGTGTGTGAGAGTCCCTGTGTGTGAGTCAGGGTCCCAGAGTGTGTGCATATGTGAGTCACAGAGTGTGTGAGAACCACTGTGTCCCAGAGTGTGAGTGAGAGAGTCCCAGTGTGTGTGTGTGTGAGAGAGAGAGAGGGAGAGAGTCCCAGAGAGTGTGTGTGAGAGTCCCAGAATGTGTGAGAATCAGTGTCCCAGTGTGTGTGTGTGAGAGAGTTCCAGAGTGTGTGTGTGTTTGCGAGTGAGTCCCAGAGTGTGTGTGTGTGTGTGTGTGTGTGTGAGTCCCCGAGTGTGTGTGTGCGTGTGTGAGTCCCAGACTGTGTGCATATGTGAGTCCAGAGTGTGTTTGAGTCCCAGAGTGTGTGTGTGTGTGTGAGTGTCCAAGTGTGTGTGTGTGTGAGAGTCACAGAGTGTGTGAGAATCAGTGTCCCAGAGTGTGTGTATGAGTCACAGAGTTTGTGTGTGTGTGTGTGAGTCCCAGAGTGTTTGTGTGAGTCCCAGTGTGTGTGTGTGTGAGTCCAAGTGTGTGTGTATGTGAGATAGAGTGAGAGAGTCCCAGAGTGTGCGTGTGAGTCCCAGACCGTGTGAGAACTACTGTGTCCCAGTGTGTGTGTGTGTGTGTGTGTGTGAGTGCCAGTGTGTGTGTGAGAACCACAGTGTCCCAGTGTGTGTGTGACTCCCAGAGTGTGTGTGTGTGTGTGAGAGTCCCAGAGTGTGTGTGAGAATCACAATGACCCAGAGTGTGTGTGGAAGTCCGAGTGTGTGTGTGTGAGTCCCAGAGTGTGTGAGAATCAGTGTCCCAGAGTGTGTGCGTGTGAGTCCAGAGTGTGTGTGAGTCCCAGAGTGTGTGTGTGTGTCCCAGAGTGTGTGAGAATCATAGTGACCCAGTGTGTGTGCAAGTCCCAGTGCGTGTGAGAATCAGTGTCCCAGAGTGTATGTGTGTGTGTGTATGAGAGAGAGAGTCCAAGAGTGTGTGAGAATCAGTGTCCCAGAGTGTGTGTGTGTGTGAGTTCCAGTGTGTGTGTGTGAGTCCCAGAGTGTCTGAGAGCCACAGTGTCCCAGAGTGTGTGTGAGAGTCCCAGAGTGTGTGGGAGTCACAGTGTCCCAGAGTGTGTGTGTGCGTGTATATGTGTGTGAGTCCCAGAAACGTGTGAGAATCAGTGTCCTAGAGTGTGTGTTTGTGTGAGAGTCCCAGAGTGTGTGAGAAGCACAGTGTCCAAGAGTGTGTGTGTGAGAGTCCCAGAGTGTGTGTGTGTGTGAGGGTCCCAGAGTGTGTGCGTGTGTGTGTGAGTCCCAGAGTGTGTATGAGAACCACAGTGTCCCAGTGTGTGTGCGTGTGTGTGTGTGTGAGTCTCAGAGTGTGTGTGTGTGTGTGTGTGAGTCCCAGAGTGTGTGAGAATCACAGTGACCCAGATTGTGTGTGTAAGTCCCAGTGTGTGTGTGTGAGAGTCCAAGAGTGTGTGAGAATCAGTGTCCCAGAGTGCGTGTGTGTGTGAGTCCCAGAGTATGTGTGTGTGTGTGTGTGTGAATCCCAGAGTGTGTTTGTGTGTGTGTGAGCCCCAGAGTTTGTGTCTGAGTCCCAGAGTGTGTGAAAGCCACAGTGTCCCAGAGTGTGTGTGAGAGTCCCAGAGTGTGTGTGAATCACAGTGTCCCAGAGTGTGAGTGTGTGTGTGTGTGTGTGTGTGAGTCCCAGAAATGTGTGAGAATCAGTGTCCTAGAGTGTGTGTGTAAGTCCCAGAGTTTGTGTCTGTTTCCCAGAGTGTGTGAAAGCCACAGTGTCCCAGAGTGTGTGTGAGAGTCCCAGAGTGTGTGAGAATCACAGTGACCCAGGGTATGTGTGTGTGAGTCCCAGAGTGTATGTGTGAGAGTCCCAGAGTGTGTGGGAATCACAGTGTCCCAGAGTGTGAGTGTGTGTGTGTGTGTGTGAGTCCCAGAAATGTGTGAGAATCAGTGTCCTAGAGTGTGTGAGAATCACAGTGTCCAAGAGTGTGTGTGAGAGTCCCAGAGTGAGTGAGAATCACAGTGTCCCAGTGTGTGTGCGTGTGTTCGTGTGTGTGTGAGTCCCAGAGAGTGTGTGTGTGAGTACCAAAGTGTGTGTGAGAATCAGTGTCCCAGCCTGTGTGTCAGAATGAGAGCCCCAGCGTGTGTGTGTGTGTGTGTCCCAGCGTGTGTGGGTGTGAGTCCCAGCGTACGTGTGTGTATGTGTGTGAGAGAGCGTCCCAGAGTGTGTGTGCGTCCCTGAGTGTGTGTATGTGTGTGTGTGTGTGAGAGAGAGAGAGAGAGAGTCCCAGAGTGTGTGTGTGAGAGAGTCGCAGAATGTGTGAGAATCAGTGTCCCAGTGTGTGTGTGTGTGTATGTGTGTGTGAGTCCCAGAGTGTGTGTGTGTGTGTGAGTGAGTCCCAGTGTGTGTGTGTGTGTGTGTGTGAGAGAGAGAGAGAGAGAGAGAGTCCCCGAGTGTGTGAGAATCAGTGTCCCAGAGTGTGTGCGTGTGCGTTCTAGTGTGTGTGCATATGTGAGTCCAGAGTGTGTGTGAGTCCCAGAGTGTGTGTGTGTGTGAGTCCAGAGTGTGTGTGAGAACCACAGTGTCCCAGAGTGTGTGTGTGTGTGAGTCCCAGTGTGTGTGTGTGTGTGTGTGTGTGTGTGTGAGTCCCAGAGTGTGTGAGAATCATAGTGACCCAGTGTGTGAGCAAGTCCCAGTGTGTGTGAGAATCAGTGTCCCAGAGCATGTGTGTGTGTGTGTGTGTGTGTTTGATTCGCAGAGTGTGTGTGTGTGTGAGTCCCAGAGTTTGTGTCTGAGTCCCAGATTGTGTGAGAGCCACAGTGTCCCAGAGTGTGTGTGAGAGTCCCAGAGTGTGTGAGAATCACAGTGACCCAGGGTGTGTGTGTGTGTGTGAGTCCCAGAGTGTGTGTGTGAGAGTCCCAGAGTGTGCGGGAATCACAGTGTCCCAGTGTGTGTGTGTGTGTGTGTGTGTGTGTGTGTGTGTGTGAGTCCCAGAAATGTGTGAGAATCAGTGTCCTAGAGTGTGTGTGTGAGTCCCAGAGGATGTGAGAATCACAGTGTCCAAGAGTGTGTGTGTGAGTCCCAGACTGAGTGAGAATCACAGTGTCCCAGAGTGTGAGTGTGTGTGTGTGTGTGTGTGTGTGGGTGTGTGAGTCCCAGAAATGTGTGAGAATAAGTGTCCTAGAGTGTGTGTGTGAGTCCCAGAGTTTGTGAGAATCACAGTGTCCAAGAGTGTGTGTGTGAGTCCCAGAGTGTGTGAGAATCACAGTGTCCCAGAGTGTGTGCGTGTGTGTGTGTGTGTGTGTGTGTGTGCGAGAGAGTCCCCGAGTGTGTGAGAACCACAGTGTCCCAGAGTGAATGCGTGTGAGTCCCAAAGTGTGTGTGTGTGTGTGTGAGTGAGTCCCAGAGTGTGTTTGTGTGTGTGTGTGTGTGTGTGTGTGTGAGAGAGAGTCCCCGAGTGTGTGAGAACCACAGTGTCCCAGAGTGAATGCGTGTGAGTCCCAAAGTGTGTGTGTGTGTGAGTCCCAGAGTGTGTATGAGAACCACAGTGTCCCAGAGTGTGTGTGTGTGTGTGTGTGTGTGTGTGTGAGTCCCAGAGTGTGTGTGTGTGTGTGTGAGTCCCAGAGTGTGTGAGAATCACAGTGACCCAGAGTGTGTGTGTAAGTCCCAGTGTGTGTGTGAGAGTCCAAGAGTGTGTGAGAATCAGTGTCCCAGAGTGCGTGTCAGAATGAGAGTCCCAGCGTGTGTGTTTGTGTGTGTGTGAGTCCCAGCGTGTGTGTGTGTGTGTGTGTGTGTGTGTGTGTGTGTGTGTGAGCGTCCTAGAGTGTGTGTGTGCGTCCCAGAGTGTGTGTGTGTGGGAGTCCCAGAGTGTGTGAGAATCAGTGTCCCAGAGTGTGTGTATGAGTCGCAGAGTTTGTGTGTGTGTGTGTGTGAGTCCCAGAGTGTTTGTGTGAGTCCCAGAGTGTGTGTGTGTGAGTCCAAGTGTGTGTGTATGTGAGATAGAGTGAGAGAGTCCCAGAGTGTGCGTGTGAGTCCCAGACCGTGTGAGAACCACTGTGTCCCAGTGTGTGTGTGAGTGCCAGTGTGTGTGTGAGAACCACAGTGTCCCAGTGTGTGTGTGACTCCCAGAGTGTGTGTGTGTGTGTGTGTGTGTGTGTGTGTGAGAGTCCCAGAGTGTGTGTGAGAATCACAATGACCCAGAGTGTGTGTGGAAGTCCGAGTGTGTGTGTGTGAGTCCCAGAGTGTGTGAGAATCAGTGTCCCAGAGTGTGTGCGTGTGAGTCCCAGAGTATATGCATATGTGAGTCCAGAGTGTGTGTGAGTCCCAGAGTGTGTGTGTGTGTGTGTCCCAGAGTGTGTGAGAATCATAGTGACCCAATGTGTGTGCAAGTCCCAGTGCGTGTGAGAATCAGTGTCCCAGAGTGTATGTGTGTGTGTGTATGAGAGAGAGAGTCCCAGTGTGTGTGAGAATCAGTGTCCCAGAGTGTGTGTGTGTGAGTTCCAGTGTGTGTGTGTGAGTCCCAGAGTGTCTGAGAGCCACAGTGTCCCAGAGTGTGTGTGAGAGTCCCAGAGTGTGTGGGAATCACAGTGTCCCAGAGTGTGTGTGTGTGTACATGTGTGTGAGTCCCAGAAACGTGTGAGAATCAGTGTCCTAGAGTGTGTGTGTGTGTGAGAGTCCCAGAGTGTGTGAGAATCACAGTGTCCAAGAGTGTGTGTGTGAGAGTCCCAGAGTGTGTGTGTGTGAGGGTCCCAGAGTGTGTGCGTGTGTGTGTGAGTCCCAGAGTGTGTATGAGAACCACAGTGTCCCAGAGTGTGTGCGTGTGTGTGTGTGTGTGTGAGTCCCAGAGTGTGTGTGTGTGTGTGTGTGTGTGTGTGAGTCCCAGCGTGTGTGAGAATCACAGTAACACAGATTGTGTGTGTAAGTCCCAGTGTGTGTGTGTGAGCCTCCAAGAGTGTGTGAGAATCAGTGTCCCAGAGTGCGTGTGTGTGTGAGTCCCAGAGTATGTGTGTGTGTGTGAATCCCAGAGTGTGTGTGTGTGTGTGAGCCCCAGAGTTTGTGTCTGAGTCCCAGAGTGTGTGAAAGCCACAATGTCCCAGAGTGTGTGTGAGAGTCCCAGAGTGTGTGTGAATCACAGTGTCCCAGAGTGTGAGTGTGTGTGTGTGTGTGTGTGTGTGAGTACCAGAAATGTGTGAGAATCAGTGTCCTAGAGTGTGTGTGTGAGTCCCAGAGTTTGTGTCTGTTTCCCAGAGTGTGTGAAAGCCACAGTGTCCCAGAGTGTGTGTGAGAGTCCCAGAGTGTGCGAGAATCACAGTGACCCAGGGTATGTGTGTGTGAGTCCCAAAGAGTGTGTGTGTGAGTCCCAGAGTGTGTATGAGAACCACAGTGTCCCAGAGTGTGTGTGTGTGTGTGTGTGTGTGTGTGTGAGTCCCAGAGTGTGTGTGTGTGTGTGTGAGTCCCGGAGTGTGTGAGAATCACAGTGACCCAGAGTGTGTGTGTAAGTCCCAGTGTGTGTGTGAGAGAGTCCAAGAGTGTGTGAGAATCAATGTCCCAGAGTGCGTGTCAGAATGAGAGTCCCAGCGTGTGTGTTTCTGTGTGTGTGTGAGTCCCAGCGTGTGTGTGTGTGTGTGTGTGTGTGTGTGTGTCCCAGCGTGTGTGGGTGTGAGTCCCAGCGTACGTGTGTGTGTGTCTGTGTGTGTGTGTGTGTGAGCGTCCTAGAGCGTGTGTGTGCGTCCCAGAGTGTGTGTGTGAGAGAGTCCCAGAGTGTGTGAGAATCAGTATCCCAGACTGTGTGTGTGTGAGTCGCAGAGTTTGTGTGTGTGTGTGAGAGTCCCAGAGTGTTTGTGTGAGTCCCAGAGTGTGTGTGTGTGTGTGTGAGTCCAAGTGTGTGTGTATGTGAGAGAGAGTGAGAGAGTCCCAGAGTGTGTGTGTGAGTCCCAGACCGTGTGAGAACCACTGTGTCCCAGTGTGTGTGTGTGAGTGCCAGTGTGTGTGAGAGAACCACAGTGTCCCAGTGTGTGTGTGTGTGTGTGTGTGTGACACCAAGAGTGTGTGTGTGTGTGTGTGTGTGTGTGTGAGTCCCAGAGTGTGTGTGAGAATCACAGTGACCCAGAGTGTGTGTGGAAGTCCGAGTGTGTGTGTGTGAGAGTCCCAGAGTGTGTGAGAATCAGTGTCCCAGAGTGCGTGCGTGTGAGTCCCAGAGTATATGCATATGTGAGTCCAGAGTGTGTGTGAGTCCCAGTGTGTGTGTGTGTGTGTGTGTGTGTGTGAGTCCCAGAGTGTGTGTGTGTGTGTGTGTGAATCCCCGAATGAGTGAGAATCAGTGTCCCATAGTGTGTGCGTGTGCGTTCTAGTGTGTGTGCATATGTGAGTACAGAGTATGTGTGAGTCCCAGAGTGTGTGTGTGTGTGAGACCCAGAGTGTGTGTGAGAACCACAGTGTCCCAGAGTGTGTGTGTGTGTGTGAGTCCCAGAGTGTGTTTGTGTGTGTGTGTGAGTCCCAGAGTGTGTGAGAATCATAGTGACCCAGTGTGTGTGCAAGTCCCAGAGTGTGTGAGAATCAGTGTCCCAGAGCATGTGTGTGTGTGTGTGTGTGTGTGTGTGTGAATCGCAGAGTGTGTGTGTGTGAGGGTCCCAGAGTGTGTGCGTGTGTGTGTGAGTCCCAGAGTGTGTATGAGAACCACAGTGTCCCAGAGCGTGTGCGTGTGTGTGTGAGTCCCAGAGTGTGTGTGTGTGTGTGTGTGTGTGTGAGTCCCAGCGTGTGTGAGAATCACAGTGACCCAGATTGTGTGTGTAAGTCCCAGTGTGTGTGTGTGAGAGTCCAAGAGTGTGTGAGAATCAGTGTCCCAGAGTGCGTGTGTGTGTGAGTCCCAGAGTATGTGTGTGTGTGTGTGTGTGTGTGTGTGTGTGAATCCCAGTGTGTGTGTGTGTGTGTGAGCCCCAGAGTTTGTGTGTGAGTCCCAGAGTGTGTGAAAGCCACAGTGTCCCAGAGTGTGTGTGAGAGTCCCAGAGTGTGTGTGAATCACAGTGTCCCAGAGTGTGAGTGTGTGTGTGAGTCCCAGAAATGTCCCAGAGTGTGAGTGTGTGTGTGAGTCCCAGAAATGTATGAGAATCAGAGTCCTAGAGTGTGTGAGAATCACAGTGTCCAAGAGTGTGTGTGAGAGTCCCAGAGTGAGTGAGAATCACAGTGTCCCAGTGTGTGTGCGTGTGTGCGTGTGTGTGTGTGAGTCCCAGAGAGTGTGTTTGTGAGTACCAAAGTGTGTGTGAGAATCAGTGTCCCAGCCTGTGTGTCAGAATGAGAGCCCAAGGGTGTGTGTGTGTGTGTCCCAGCGTGTGTGGGTGTGAGTCCCAGCGTACGTGTGTGTATGTGTGTGAGAGAGCGTCCCAGAGTGTGTGTGCGTCCCAGAGTGTGTGTATGTGTGTGAGAGAGAGAGAGAGAGAGAGAGAGAGAGAGAGAGAGTCCCAGAGTGTGTGTGTGAGAGAGTCGCAGAATGTGTGAGAATCAGTGTCCCAGTGTGTGTGTGTGTATGTGTGTGTGAGTCCCAGAATGTGTGTGTGTGTGTGAGTGAGTCCCAGTGTGTGTGTGTGTGTGTGTGTGTGAGAGAGAGAGAGAGTCCCCGAGTGTGTGAGAATCACAGTGTCGCAGAGTGAATGGGTGTGAGTCCCAAAGAGTGTGTGTGTGTGTGTGAGTCCCAGAGTGTGTATGAGAACCACAGTGTCCCAGAGTGTGTGTGTGTGTGTGTGTGTGTGTGTCCCAGAGTGTGTGTGTGTGTGTGTGTGAGTCCCGGAGTGTGTGAGAATCACAGTGACCCAGAGTGTGTGAGTAAGTCCCAGTGTGTGTGTGAGAGAGTCCAAGAGTGTGTGAGAATCAATGTCCCAGAGTGCGTGTCAGAATGAGAGTCCCAGCGTGTGTGTTTCTGTGTGTGTGTGAGTCCCAGCGTGTGTGTGTGTGTGTGTGTGTGTGTGTGAGCGTCCTGGAGCGTGTGTGTGCGTCCCAGAGTGTGTGTGTGTGAGAGTCCCAGAGTGTGTGAGAATCAGTATCCCAGACTGTGTGTGTGTGAGTCGCAGAGTTTGTGTGTGTGTGTGAGAGTCCCAGAGTGTTTGTGTGAGTCCCAGAGTGTGTGTGTGAGTCCAAGTGTGTGTGTATGTGAGAGAGAGTGAGAGAGTCCCAGAGTGTGTGTGTGAGTCCCAGACCGTGTGAGAACCACTGTGTCCCAGTGTGTGTGTGTGTGTGTGAGTGCCAGTGTGTGTGAGAGAACCACAGTGTCCCAGTGTGTGTGTGTGTGTGTGTGTGTGTGTGACTCCCAGAGTGTGTGTGTGTGTGTGTGTGTGTGTGTGAGTCCCAGAGTGTGTGTGAGAATCACAGTGACCCAGAGTGTGTGTTGAAGTCCGAGTGTGTGTGTGTGAGAGTCCCAGAGTGTGTGAGAATCAGTGTCCCAGAGTGTGTGCGTGTGAGTCCCAAAGTATATGCATATGTGACTCCAGAGTGTGTGTGAGTCCCAGTGTGTGTGTGTGTGTGTGTGTGTGTGTGTGTGTCCCAGAGTGTGTGTGTGTGTGTGTGTGAGTCCCCGAATATGTGAGAATCAGTGTCCCAGAGTGTGTGCGTGTGCGTTCTAGTGTGTGTGCATATGTGAGTCCAGAGTGTGTGTGAGTCCCAGAGTGTGTGTGTGTGTGAGTCCCAGAGTGTGTGTGAGAACCACAGTGTCCCAGAGTGTGTGTGTGTGTGAGTCCCAGAGTGTGTGTGTGTGTGTGTGTGTGTGAGTCCCAGAGTGTGTGAGAATCATAGTGACCCAGTGTGTGTGCAAGTCCCAGTGTGTGTGAGAATCAGTGTCCCAGAGCATGTGTGTGTGTGTGTGTGTGTGTGTGTGTGTGAATCGCAGAGTGTGTGTGTGTGTGAGTCCCAGAGTTTGTGTCTGAGTCCCAGATAGTGTGAGAGCCACAGTGTCCCAGAGTGTGTGTGAGAGTCCCAGAGTGTGTGAGAATCACAGTGACCCAGGGTGTGTGTGTGTGTGTGAGTCCCAGAGTGTGTGTGTGAGAGTCCCAGAGTGTGCGGGAATCACAGTGTCCCAGTGTGTGTGTGTGTGTGTGTGTGTGTGTGTGTGTGTGTGTGAGTCCCAGAAATGTGTGAGAATCAGTGTCCTAGAGTGTGTGTGTGAGTCCCAGAGTATGTGAGAATCACAGTGTCCAAGAGTGTGTGTGTGAGCCCCAGACTGAGTGAGAATCACAGTGTCCCAGAGTGTGAGTGTGTGTGTGTGTGTGTGTGTGTGAGTCCCAGAAATGTGTGAGAATAAGTGTCCTAGAGTGTGTGTGTGTCCCAGAGTTTGTGAGAATCACAGTGTCCAAGAGTGTGTGTGTGAATCCCAGAGTGAGTGAGAATCACAGTGTCCCAGAGTGTGTGCGTGTGTGTCCCAGAGTGTGTGTGTGTGTGTGTGTTTGTGTGTGTGTGTGAGAGAGAGTCCCCGAGTGTGTGAGAACCACAGTGTCCCAGAGTGAATGCGTGTGAGTCCCAAAGTGTATGTGTGTGTGTGTGTGAGTCCCAGAGTGTGTATGAGAACCACAGTGTCCCAGAGTGTGTGTGTGTGTGTGTGTGTGTGTGAGTCCCAGAGTGTGTGTGTGTGTGTGTGTGAGTCCCAGAGTGTGTGAGAATCACAGTGACCCAGAGTGTGTGTGTAAGTCCCAGTGTGTGTGTGAGAGTCCAAGAGTGTGTGAGAATCAGTGTCCCAGAGTGCGTGTCAGAATGAGAGTCCCAGCGTGTGTGTTTGTGTGTGTGTGAGTCCCAGCGTGTGTGTGTGTGTGTGTGTCCCAGCGTGTGTGGGTGTGTGTCCCAGCGTACGTGTGTGTGTGTGTGTGTGTGAGCGTCCTAGAGTGTGTGTGTGCGTCCCAGAGTGTGTGTGTGTGTGAGAGTCCCAGAGTGTGTGAGAATCAGTGTCCCAGAGTGTGTGTATGTGTCGCAGAGTTTGTGTGTGTGTGTGTGAGTCCCAGAGTGTTTGTGTGAGTCCCAGAGTGTGTGTGTGTGAGTCCAAGTGTGTGCGTATGTGAGATAGAGTGAGAGAGTCCCAGAGTGTGCGTGTGAGTCCCAGACCGTGTGAGAACCACTGTGTCCCAGTGTGTGTGTGAGTGCCAGTGTGTGTGTGAGAACAACAGTGTCCCAGTGTGTGTGTGACTCCCAGAGTGTGTGTGTGTGTGTGAGTGGGGCCCGGAGTGTGTGTGAGAATCACAATGACCCAGAGTGTGTGTGGAAGTCCGAGTGTGTGTGTGTGAGTGTCCCAGAGTGTGTGCGTGTGAGTCCCAGAGTATATGCATATGTGAGTCCAGAGTGTGTGTGAGTCCCAGAGTGTGTGTGTGTGTGTGTGTGTGAGTCCCAGAGAGTGTGTGAGAACCACAGTGTCCCAGAGTGTGTGTGTGTGTGTCCCAGAGTGTGTGAGAATCAAAGTGACCCAATGTGTGTGCAAGTCCCAGTGCGTGTGAGAATCAGTGTCCCAGAGTGTATGTGTGTGTGTGTATGAGAGAGAGAGTCCCAGAGTGTGTGAGAATCAGTGTCCCAGAGTGTGTGTGTGTGAGTTCCAGTGTGTGTGTGTGAGTCCCAGAGTGTCTGAGAGCCACAGTGTCCCAGAGTGTGTGTGAGAGTCCCAGAGTGTGTGGGAATCACAGTGTCCCAGAGTGTGTGTGTGTGTACATGTGTGTGAGTCCCAGAAACGTGTGAGAATCAGTGTCCTAGAGTGTGTGTGTGTGTGAGAGTCCCAGAGTGTGTGAGAATCACAGTGTCCAAGAGTGTGTGTGTGAGAGTCCCAGAGTGTGTGTGTGTGTGTCCCAGAGTGTGTGCGTGTGTGAGTGAGTCCCAGAGTGTGTATGAGAACCACAGTGTCCCAGAGTGTGTGCGTGTGTGTGTGTGTGTGTGAGTCCCAGAGCGTGTGTGTGTGTGTGTGTGTGAGTCCCAGCGTGTGTGAGAATCACAGTGACCCAGATTGTGTGTGTAAGTCCCAGTGTGTGTGTGTGAGAGTCCAAGAGTGTGTGAGAATCAGTGTCCCAGAGTGCGTGTGTGTGTGAGTCCCAGAGTGTGTGTGAGAGTCCCAGAGTGTGTGTGAATCACAGTGTCCCAGAGTGTGAGTGTGTGTGTGTGTGTGTGTGTGAGTCCCAGAAATGTGTGAGAATCAGTGTCCTAGAGTGTGTGTATGAGTCCCAGAATTTGTGTCTGTTTCCCAGAGTGTGTGAAAGCCACAGTGTCCCAGAGTGTGTGTGAGAGTCCCAGAGTGTGTGAGAATCACAGTGACCCAGGGTATGTGTGTGTGAGTCCCAGAGTGTATGTGTGAGAGTCCCAGAGTGTGTGGGAATTACAGTGTCCAGAGTGTGAGTGTGTGTGTGTGTGTGTGAGTCCCAGAAATGTGTGAGAATCAGTGTCCTAGAGTGTGTGAGAATCACAGTGTCCAAGAGTGTGTGTGAGAGTCCCAGAGTGAGTGAGAATCACAGTGTCCCAGTGTGTGTGCGTGTGTGCGTGTGTGTGTGAGTCCCAGAGAGTGTGTGTGTGAGTACCAAAGTGTGTGTGAGAATCAGTGTCCCAGCCTGTGTGTCAGAATGAGAGCCCCAGCGTGTGTGTGTGTGTCCCAGCGTGTGTGGGTGTGAGTCCCAGCGTACGTGTGTGTATGTGTGTGAGAGAGCGTCCCAGAGTGTGTGTGTGCGTCCCTGAGTGTCTGTATGTGTGTGTGTGAGAGAGAGAGAGAGAGAGAGCGTCCCAGAGTGTGTGTGTGAGAGAGTCGCAGAATGTGTGAGAATCAGTGTCCCAGTGTGTGTGTGTGTGTATGTGTGTGTGAGTACCAGAGTGTGTGTGTGTGTGTGAGTGAGTCCCAGTGTGTGTGTGTGTGTGTGTGTGTGAGAGAGAGAGAGAGAGAGAGTCCCCGAGTGTGTGAGAATCACAGTGTCGCAGAGTGAATGGTTGTGAGTCCCAAAGAGTGTGTGTGTGTGTGTGTGTGAGTCCCAGAGTGTGTATGAGAACCACAGTGTCCCAGAGTGTGTGTGTGTGAGTGTGTGTGTGTGTGTGTGTGTGTGAGTCCCAGAGTGTGTGTGTGTGTGTGTGTGAGTCCCGGAGTGTGTGAGAATCACAGTGACCCAGAGTGTGTGTGTAAGTCCCAGTGTGTGTGTGAGAGAGTCCAAGAGTGTGTGAGAATCAATGTCCCAGAGTGCGTGTCAGAATGAGAGTCCCAGCGTGTGTGTTTCTGTGTGTGTGTGAGTCCCAGCGTGTGTGTGTGTGTGTGTGTGTGTGTGTGTGTGTCCCAGCGTGTGTGGGTGTGAGTCCCAGCGTACGTGTGTGTGTGTGTGTGTGTGTGTGAGCGTCCGAGAGCGTGTGTGTGCGTCCCACAGTGTGTGTGTGTGAGAGTCCCAGAGTGTGTGAGAATCAGTATCCCAGTCTGTGTGTGTGTGAGTCGCAGAGTTTGTGTGTGTGTGTGAGAGTCCCAGAGTGTTTGTGTGAGTCCCAGAGTGTGTGTGTGTGTGAGTCCAAGTGTGTGTGTATGTGAGAGAGAGTGAGAGAGTCCCAGAGTGTGTGTGTGATTCCCAGACCGTGTGAGAACCACTGTGTCCCAGTGTGTGTGTGTGAGTGCCAGTGTGTGTGAGAGAACCACAGTGTCCCAGTGTGTGTGTGTGACTCCCAGAGTGTGTGTGTGTGTGTGTGTGTGTGTGAGTCCCAGAGTGTGTGTGAGAATCACAGTGACCCAGAGTGTGTGTGGAAGTCCGAGTGTGTGTGTGTGAGAGTCCCAGAGTGTGTGAGAATCAGTGTCCCAGAGTGTGTGCGTGTGAGTCCCAGAGTATATGCATATGTGAGTCCAGAGTGTGTGTGAGTCCCAGTGTGTGTGTGTGTGTGAGTCCCAGAGTGTGTGTGTGTGTGTGTGTTTGTGTGTGAATCCCCGAATGTGTGAGAATCAGTGTCCCATAGTGTGGGCGTGTGCGTTCTAGTGTGTGTGCATATGTGAGTCCAGAGTGTGTGTGAGTCCCAGAGTGTGTGTGTGTGTGAGTCCCAGAGTGTGTGTGAGAACCACAGTGTCCCAGAGTGTGTGTGTGTGTGTGAGTCCCAGAGTGTGTGTGTGTGTGTGTGTGAGTCCCAGAGTGTGTGAGAATCATAGTGACCCAGTGTGTGCTAGTCCCAGTGTGTGTGAGAACCACAGTGTCCCAGAGTGTGTGTGTGTGTGTGAGTCCCAGAGCATGTGTGTGTGTGTGTGTGAATCGCAGAGTGTGTGTGTGTGAGGGTCCCAGAGTGTGTGCGTGTGTGTGTGAGTCCCAGAGTGTGTATGAGAACCACAGTGTCCCAGAGTGTGTGCGTGTGTGTGTGTGTGTGTGTGAGTCCCAGAGTGTGTGTGTGTGTGTGTGAGTCCCAGAGTGTGTGTGTGTGTGTGTGTGTGAGTTCCAGCGTGTGTGAGAATCACAGTGACCCAGATTGTGTGTGTAAGTCCCAGTGTGTGTGTGAGAGAGTCCAAGAGTGTGTGAGAATCAGTGTCCCAGAGTGCGTGTGTGTGTGTGAGTCCCAGAGTATGTGTGTGTGTGTGAGCCCCAGAGTTTGTGTCTGAGTCCCAGAGTGTGTGAAAGCCACAGTGTCCCAGAGTGTGTGTGAGAGTCCCAGAGTGTGTGTGAATCACAGTGTCCCAGAGTGTGAGTGTGTGTGTGTGTGTGTGAGTCCCAGAAATGTGTGAGAATCAGTGTCCTAGAGTGTGTGTGTGAGTCCCAGAGTTTGTGTCTGTTTCCCAGAGTGTGTGAAAGCCACAGTGTCCCAGAGTGTGTGTGAGAGTCCCAGAGTGTGTGAGAATCACAGTGACCCAGGGTATGTGTGTGTGAGTCCCAGAGTGTATGTGTGAGAGTCCCAGAGTGTGTGGGAATCACAGTGTCCCAGAGTGTGAGTGTGTGTGTGTGTGTGTGTGTGAGTCCCAGAAATGTGTGAGAATCAGTGTCCTAGAGTGTGTGAGAATCACAGTGTCCAAGAGTGTGTGTGAGAGTCCCAGAGTGAGTGAGAATCACAGTGTCCCAGTGTGTGTGCGTGTGTGCGTGTGTGTGTGAGTCCCAGAGAGTGTGTGTGTGAGTACCAAAGTGTGTGTGAGAATCAGTGTCCCAGCCTGTGTGTCAGAATGAGAGCCCCAGCGTGTGTGTGTGTGTGTGTCCCAGCGTGTGTGGGTGTGAGTCCCAGCGTACGTGTGTGTATGTGTGTGAGAGAGCGTCCCAGAGTGTGTGTGTGCGTCCCAGAGTGTGTGTATGTGTGTGTGTGTGTGAGAGAGAGAGAGAGAGAGAGTCCCAGAGTGTGTGTGTGAGAGAGTCGCAGAATGTGTGAGAATCAGTGTCCCAGTGTGTGTGTGTGTGTATGTGTGTGTGAGTCCCAGAGTGTGTGTGTGTGAGTGAGTGGGTCCCAGTGTGTGTGTGTGTGTGTGTGAGAGAGAGAGAGAGAGAGAGTCCCCGAGTGTGTGAGAATCACAGTGTCGCAGAGTGAATGGGTGTGAGTCCCAAAGAGTGTGTGTGTGTGTGTGTGAGTCCCAGAGTGTGTATGAGAACCACAGTGTCCCAGAGTGTGTGTGTGTGTGTGTGTGTGTGAGTCCCAGAGTGTGTGTGTGTGTGTGTGAGTCCCGGAGTGTGTGAGAATCACAGTGACCAAGAGTGTGTGAGAATCAATGTCCCAGAGTGCGTGTCAGAATGAGAGTCCCAGCGTGTGTGTTTCTGTGTGTGTGTGAGTCCCAGCGTGTGTGTATGTGTGTGTGTGTGTGTGTGTGTGTGTGTACCAGCGTGTGTGTGTGTGAGTCCCAGCGTACGTGTGTGTGTGTGTGTGTGTGTGTGTGTGAGCGTCCTAGAGCGTGTGTGTGCGTCCCAGAGTGTGTGTGTGTGAGAGTCCCAGAGTGTGTGAGAATCAGTATCCCAGACTGTGTGTGTGTGAGTCGCAGAGTTTGTGTGTGTGTGTGAGAGTCCCAGTGTGTTTGTGTGAGTCCCAGAGTGTGTGTGTGTGTGAGTCCAAGTGTGTGTGTATGTGAGAGAGAGTGAGAGAGTCCCAGAGTGTGTGTGTGAGTCCCAGACCGTGTGAGAACCACTGTGTCCCAGTGTGTGTGTGTGTGAGTGCCAGTGTGTGTGAGAGAACCACAGTGTCCCAGTGTGTGTGTGTGTGTGTGTGTGACTCCCAGAGTGTGTGTGTGTGTGTGAGTCCCAGAGTGTGTGTGAGAATCACAGTGACCCAGAGTGTGTGTGGAAGTCCGAGTGTGTGTGTGTGAGAGTCCCAGAGTGTGTGAGAATCAGTGTCCCAGAGTGTGTGCGTGTGAGTCCCAGAGTATATGCATATGTGAGTCCAGAGTGTGTGTGAGTCCCAGTGTGTGTGTGTGTGTGTGTGTGTGTGTGTGTCCCAGTGTGTGTGTGTGTGTGTGTGTGTGTGAGTCCCAGAGTGTGTGAGAATCATAGTGACCCAGTGTGTGTGCAAGTCCCAGTGTGTGTGAGAATCAGTGTCCCAGAGCATATGTGTGTGTGTGTGTGTGCGTGTGAATCGCAGAGTGTGTGTGTGTGTGAGTCCCAGAGTTTGTGTCTGTGTCCCAGATTGTGTGAGAGCCACAGTGTCCCAGAGTGTGTGAGAATCACAGTGTCCAAGAGTGTGTGTGAGAGTCCCAGAGTGAGTGAGAATCACAGTGTCCCAGTGTGTGTGCGTGTGTGCGTGTGTGTGTAAGTCCCAGAGAGTGTGTGTGTGAGTACCAAAGTGTGTGAGAATCAGTTTCCCAGCCTGTGTGTCAGAATGAGAGCCCCAGCGTGTGTGTGTGTGTGTGTGTGTCCCAGCGTGTGTGGGTGTGAGTCCCAGCGTACGTGTGTGTATGTGTGTGAGAGAGCGTCCCAGAGTGTGTGTGTGCGTCCCTGAGTGTGTGTATGTGTGTGTGTGTGTGTGAGAGAGAGAGAGAGAGAGTCCAAGAGTGTGTGTGTGAGAGATTCGCAGAATGTGTGAGAATCAGTGTCCCAGTGTGAGTGTGTGTGTATGTGTGTGTGAGTTCCAGAGTGTGTGTGTGTGTGTGAGTCCAAGAATGTGTGTGAGAATCACAGTGACCCAGAGTGTGTGTGGAAGTCCGAGTGTGTGTGTGAGAGAGTCCCAGAGTGTGTGAGAATCAGTGTCCCAGAGTGTGTGCGTGTGAGTCCCAGAGTATATGCATATGTGAGTCCAGAGTGTGTGTGAGTCCCAGTGTGTGTGTGTGTGTGTGTGTGAGTCCCAGAGTGTGTGTGTGAGTCCCCGAATGTGTGAGAATCAGTGTCCCATAGTGTGTGCGTGTGCGTTCTAGTGTGTGTGCATATGTGAGTCCAGAGTGTGTGTGAGAACCACAGTGTCCCAGAGTGTGTGTGTGTGTGAGTCCCAGAGTGTGTGTGTGTGTGTGTGTGTGAGTCCCAGAGTGTGTGAGAATCATAGTGACCCAGTGTGTGTGCATGTCCCAGTGTGTGTGAGAATCAGTGTCCCAGAGCATGTGTGTGTGTGTGTGTGTGAATCGCAGAGAGTGTGTGTGTGTGTGTGAGTCCCAGAGTTTGTGTCTGAGTCCCAGATTGTGTGAGAGCCACAGTGTCCCAGAGTGTGTGTGAGAGTCCCAGAGTGTGTGAGAATCACAGTGACCCAGGGTGTGTGTGTGTGTATGAGTCCCAGAGTGTGTGTGTGAGAGTCCCAGAGTGTGCGGGAATCACAGTGTCCCAGTGTGTGTGTGTGTGTGTGTGTGTGTGTGTGTGTGTGTGTGAGTCCCAGAAATGTGTGAGAATCAGTGTCCTAGAGTGTGTGTGTGAGTCCCAGAGTATGTGAGAATCACAGTGTCCAAGAGTGTGTGTGTGAGTCCCAGACTGAGTGAGAATCACAGTGTCCCAGAGTGTGAGTGTGTGTGCGTGTGTGTGTGTGTGTGTGTGTGTGTGTGTCCCAGAAATATGTGAGAATAAGTGTCCTAAAGTGTGTGTGTGAGTCCCAGAGTTTGTGAGAATCACAGTGTCCAAGAGTGCGTGTGTGAGTCCCATAGTGTGTGTGTGAGAGAGTACAAGTGTGTGTGCGTGTGTGTGTGAGTCCCAGAGTACGTGTGTGTGTGTGTGTGAGTCCCAGACTGTGTGTGTGTGTGTGTGTGAGTCCCAAAATGTTTGAGAATCAGTGTCCTAGAGTGTGTGTGTGAGAGAGTCCCAGAGTGTGTGAGAATTACAGTGTCCCAGAGTGTGTGCATGTGAGAGTCCCAGAGTGTGTGTGTGTGTGAGGGTCCCAGAGTGTGTGCGTGTGTGTATGAGAGTCCCAGAGTGTGTGTGTGTGTGAGTACCAGAGTGTGTGTGAGAATCAGTGTCCCAGCGTGTGTGACAGAATCAGAGTCCCAGCGTGTGTGTTTGTGTGTATGTGTGTCCCAGCGTGTGTGTGTGAGTCCCAGCGTATGTGTGTGTGTGTGCGTGTGTGTGTGTGTCCCAGAGTGAGTGTATGTGAGTCGCAGTGTTTGTGTTTGTGTGTGTGAGTCCCAGAGTGTTTGTGTGACTCCCAGAGTGTGTGTGTGTGTGAGTCCAAGTGTGTGTGTATGTGAGAGAGAGTGAGAGAGTCCCAGAGTGTGTGTGTGAGTCCCAGAACGTGTGAGAACCACTGTGTCCCAGAGTGTGTGTGTGTCTGAGAGTCCCAGAGTGTGTGTGAGAACCACAGTGTCCCAGTGTGTGTGTGTGTGTGTGTGAGTCCCAGAGTGTATGCATATGTGAGAGAGAGTCCCAGAGTGTGTGTGTGTGCGTGAGTCCCAGAGTGTGTGAGAATCATCGTGACCCAGTGTGTGTGTGAGTCCCAGAGTGTGTGTGTGTGTGAGAGAGAGAGCGAGTCCCAGAGTGTGTGAGAATCAGTGTCCCAGTGTGTGTGTGTGTGTGAGTCCCAGAGTGTGTGTGTGTGAGTCCCAGAGTGTGCGGGAATCACAGTGTCCCAGTGTGTGTGTGTGTGTGTGTGTGTGTGTGTGTGTGTGAGTCCCAGAAATGTGTGAGAATCAGTGTCCTAGAGTGTGTGTGTGAGTCCCAGAGTATGTGAGAATCACAGTGTCCAAGAGTGTGTGTGTGAGTCCCAGACTGAGTGAGAATCACAGTGTCCCAGAGTGTGAGTGTGTGTGCGTGTGTGTGTGTGTGTGTGTGTGTGTGTGTGTCCCAGAAATATGTGAGAATAAGTGTCCTAAAGTGTGTGTGTGAGTCCCAGAGTTTGTGAGAATCACAGTGTCCAAGAGTGCGTGTGTGAGTCCCATAGTGTGTGTGTGAGAGAGTACAAGTGTGTGTGCGTGTGTGTGTGAGTCCCAGAGTACGTGTGTGTGTGTGTGTGAGTCCCAGACTGTGTGTGTGTGTGTGTGTGAGTCCCAAAATGTTTGAGAATCAGTGTCCTAGAGTGTGTGTGTGAGAGAGTCCCAGAGTGTGTGAGAATTACAGTGTCCCAGAGTGTGTGCATGTGAGAGTCCCAGAGTGTGTGTGTGTGTGAGGGTCCCAGAGTGTGTGCGTGTGTGTATGAGAGTCCCAGAGTGTGTGTGTGTGTGAGTACCAGAGTGTGTGTGAGAATCAGTGTCCCAGCGTGTGTGACAGAATCAGAGTCCCAGCGTGTGTGTTTGTGTGTATGTGTGTCCCAGCGTGTGTGTGTGAGTCCCAGCGTATGTGTGTGTGTGTGCGTGTGTGTGTGTGTCCCAGAGTGAGTGTATGTGAGTCGCAGTGTTTGTGTTTGTGTGTGTGAGTCCCAGAGTGTTTGTGTGACTCCCAGAGTGTGTGTGTGTGTGAGTCCAAGTGTGTGTGTATGTGAGAGAGAGTGAGAGAGTCCCAGAGTGTGTGTGTGAGTCCCAGAACGTGTGAGAACCACTGTGTCCCAGAGTGTGTGTGTGTCTGAGAGTCCCAGAGTGTGTGTGAGAACCACAGTGTCCCAGTGTGTGTGTGTGTGTGTGTGAGTCCCAGAGTGTATGCATATGTGAGAGAGAGTCCCAGAGTGTGTGTGTGTGCGTGAGTCCCAGAGTGTGTGAGAATCATCGTGACCCAGTGTGTGTGTGAGTCCCAGAGTGTGTGTGTGTGTGAGAGAGAGAGCGAGTCCCAGAGTGTGTGAGAATCAGTGTCCCAGAGTGTGTGTGTGTGTGTGAATTCCAGAGTGTGTGTGCGTGTGTGTGTGAGTCCCAGTGTGTGTGTCTGTGAGTCCCAGAGTTTGTGTGAGAGTCCCAGAATGTCTGAGAATCACAGTGTCCCAGAGTGTGTGTGTGTGTGTACATGTGTGTGAGTCCCAGAAACGTGTGAGAATCAGTGTTCTAGAGTGTGTGTGTGTAAGAGTCCCAGAGTGTGTGAGAATCACAGTGTCCCAGAGTGTGTGTGTGAGAGTCCCAAAGTGTGTGTGTGTGAGGGTCCCAGAGTATGTGCGTGTGTGTGTGAGTCCCAGAGTGTGTGTGTGTGCGCACCAGAGTGTGTGTGTGAGAATCAGTGTCCCAGCGTGTGTGACAGAATGAGAGTCCCAGCCTGTGTGTTTGTGTGTATGTGTGTGAGTCCCAGCGTGTGTGTGTGTGTGTGTGTGTGTGTGTGTCCCAGCGTGGGTGTGTGAGTCCCATCGTATGTGTGTGTGTGTGTGTGTCCCAGAGTGTGTGTGTCTGTGAGTCCCAGAATGTGTGAGAATCAGTGTCCCAGAGTGTGTTTGTGTGAGCCGCAGAGTTTGTGTGTGTGTGTGTGTGAGTCCCTGTGTGTGTGTGTGTGTTTGAGTCCCAGAGTTTGTGAGAGTCAGGGTCCCAGAGTGTGTGTGTGTGAGTCCCAGAGTGTGTGCATATGTGAGTCACAGAGTGTGTGAGAACCACTGTGTACCAGAGTGTGAGTGAGAGAGTCCCAGTGTGTGTGTGAGAGAGAGAGTCTCAGAGTGTATGGGAATTAGTGTCCCTGAGTGTGTGTGTGAGTGTGTGTGTGTGTGTGTGTGTGAGTCCCAGAGTTTGTGTGTGTGAGAGTCCCAGAGTGTGTGTGTGTGTGAGTCCCAGTGTGTGTGAGAGGCAGTGTCCCAGAGTGTGTGTGTGAGTCCCAGAGTGTGTGCATATGTGAGTCACAGAGTGTGTGTTAGTCCCAGAGTGTGTGTGTGTGTGAGAGTCCCAGAGTGCGTATGTGCGTGTGTGTGTGTGAGAGAGAGAGAGAGAGTCCCAGTGTGTGTGTGTGAGAGAGAGTCTCAGAGTGTATGGGAATTAGTGTCCCTGAGTGTGTGTGTGAGTGTGTGTGTGTGTGTGTGAGTCCCAGAGTTTGTGTGTGTGAGAGTCCCAGAGTGTGTGTGTGTGTGAGTCCCAGTGTGTGTGAGAGGCAGTGTCCCAGAGTGTGTGTGTGTGAGTCCCAGAGTGTGTGCATATGTGAGTCACAGAGTGTGTGTTAGTCCCAGAGTGTGTGTGTGTGTGTGAGAGTCCCAGAGTGCGTATGTGCGTGTGTGAGAGAGAGAGAGAGAGTCCCAGAGTGTGTGTGAGTCCCAATGTGTGTGTGTGTGTATGTGTGTGTGAGAAGCAGTGTCCCAGCGTGTATGTGAGAATGAGAGTCCCAGAGTGTGTGTTTGTGTGTGTGTATGTGAGTGAGTCCCAGCGTGTGTGTGTGTATATGTGTGTGTGTGTGTGTGAGACCCAGCGTCTGTGTGTGAGAGTCCCAGCGTGTGTGTGTGTGCGTGTGTGAGAGATAGAGAGGGAGAGAGTCCCAGAGAGTGTGTGTGAGAGTCCCAGAATGTGTGAGAATCAGTGTCCCAGTGTGTGTGTGTGTGTGTGTGTGTGTGTGAATTCCAGTGTGTGTGTGTGTGCGAGTGAGTCCCAGAGTATGTGTGTGTTTGTGTGTGTGTGAGTACCAGAGTGTGTGTGAGAATCAGTGTCCCAGCGTGTGTCAGAATGAGAGTCCCAGCGTGTTTGTTTGTGTGTGTGTGTGTGAGTCCCAGCATGTGTGTGTGTGTGTGTGTGTCCCAGCGTGTGTGGGTGTGAGTCCCAGCGAGAGTGTGTGTGTGTGAGAGTCCCAGAGTGTGTGAGAATCAGTGTCCCAGAATGTGTGTGTGTGAATCGCAGAGTTTGTGTGTGTATGTGTGAGTCCCAGAGTGTGGGTGTGTGTGAGTCCAAGTGTGTGTGTATGTGTGAGAGAGTGAGAGAGTCCCAGAGTGTGTGTGTGAGTCCCAGACCGTGTGAGAACCACTGTGTCCCAGAGTGAGTGTGTGTG
Source organism: Chiloscyllium plagiosum (assembly GCF_037043375.1). NCBI lineage: Eukaryota > Metazoa > Chordata > Chondrichthyes > Orectolobiformes > Hemiscylliidae > Chiloscyllium > Chiloscyllium plagiosum. The sequence continues at coordinate 52,033,144 of NW_028270171.1, forward strand.
TGAGTCCCAGAGGGTGTGTGAGAACCACAGTATCCCAGTGTGTGTGTGTGTGTGTGTGTGTGTGTGAGTCCCAGAGTGTGTGTGTGTGTGTGTGTGTGTGTGTGTGTGTGTGTGAGTCCCAGAGTGTGTGAGAATCACAGTGAACCCAGAGTGTGTGTGTGAGCGTCCCAGAGTGTATGCATATGTGAGTCCAGAGTGTGTGAGAGTCCCAGTGTGTGTGTGTGTGTGTGGGTCCCAGAGTGTGTGCGTGTGTGTGTGTGTGAGTCCCCGAGTGTGTGAGAATCAGTGTCCCAGCGTGTGTGACAGAATGAGAGTCCCAGCGTGTGTGTTTGTGTGTATGTGTGTGAGTCCCAGCGTGTGTGTGTCTGTGTGTGTGTGTGTGTCCCAGCGTGGGTGTGTGAGTCCCATCGTATGTGTGTGTGTGTGTGTGTGTCCCAGTGTGTGTGTGTGTGAGTCCCAGAGTGTGTGCATAGGTGAGTCACAGAGTGCGTGTTAGTCCCAGAGTGTATGCGTGTGAGTCCCAGAGTGTGTGTGAGAACCACAGTATCCCAGTGTGTGTGTGTGTGTGTGTGTGAGTCCCAGAGTGTGTGTGTGTGTGTGTGTGTGTGTGTGTGAGTCCCAGAGTGTGTGAGAATCACAGTGAACCCAGAGTGTGTGTGTGAGAGTCCCCGAGTGTATGCATATGTGAGTCCAGAGTGTGTGAGAGTCCCAGTGTGTGTGTGTGTGTGTGTGTGTGTGAGTCCCAGAGTGTGTGCGTGTGTGTGTGTGTGAGTCCCCGAGTGTGTGAGAATCAGTGTCCCAGCGTGTGTGACAGAATGAGAGTCCCAGCGTGTGTGTTTGTGTGTATGTGTGTGAGTCCCAGCGTGTGTGTGTCTGTGTGTGTATGTGTGTCCCAGCGTGGGTGTGTGAGTCCCATCGTATGCGTGTGTGTGTGTGTGTGTGTGTGTGTGTGTGTCCCAGTGTGTGTGTGTGTGTGTGAGTCCCAGAGTGTGTGCATAGGTGAGTCACAGAGTGTGTGTTAGTCCCAGAGTGTATGCGTGTGAGTCACAGAGTGTATGCATATGCGAGTCCAGAGTGTGTGTGAGTCCCAGAGAGTGTATGTGAGTGTGAGTCCCAGATTGTGTGTGAGAACCACAGTGTCCCAGAGTGTGTGTGTGTGTGTGAGTCCCAGAGTGTGAGTGTGTGTGTGTGAGTCCCAGAGTGTGTGAGAATCACAGTGACCCAGAGTGTGTGTCTAAGTCCCAGTATGTGTGAGAATCTGTGTCTCAGTGTGTGTGTGTGTGTGTGTGAGTCCCAGTGTGTGTGTGTGTGAGAGAGAGAGTCCCAGAGTGTGAGAGAATCAGTGTCCCAGAGTGTGTGTGTGTGTGTGTGTGTGTGAGTCCCAGTGTGTGTGTGTGATAGAGAGAGTCCCAGAGTGTGTGAGAATCAGTGTCCCAGTGTGTGTGTGTGTGTGTGTGTGTGATTCCCAGTGTGTGTGTGTGTGAGTCCCAGAGTTTGTGTGTGAGTCCCAGACCGTGTGAGAACCACTGTGTCCCAGAGTGAGTGTGTGTGTGAGTCCCAGAGTGTGTGTGAGAACCACAGTATCCCAGTGTGTGTGTGTGTGTGTGTGTGTGAGTCCCAGAGTGTGTGTGTGTGTGTGTGTGTGTGAGTCCCAGAGTGTGTGAGAATCACAGTGAACCCAGAGTGTGTGTGTGAGAGTCCCCGAGTGTATGCATATGTGAGTCCAGAGTGTGTGAGAGTCCCAGTGTGTGTGTGTGTGTGTGTGAGTCCCAGAGTGTGTGCGTGTGTGTGTGTGTGAGTCCCCGAGTGTGTGAGAATCAGTGTCCCAGCGTGTGTGACAGAATGAGAGTCCCAGCGTGTGTGTTTGTGTGTATGTGTGTGAGTCCCAGCGTGTGTGTGTCTGTGTGTGTATGTGTGTCCCAGCGTGGGTGTGTGAGTCCCATCGTATGTGTGTGTGTGTGTGTGTGTGTGTGTGTGTCCCAGTGTGTGTGTGTGTGTGAGTCCCAGAGTGTGTGCATAGTTGAGTCACAGAGCGTGTGTTAGTCCCTGAGTGTATGCGTGTGAGTCACAGAGTGTATGCATATGCGAGTCCAGAGTGTGTGTGAGTCCCAGAGAGTGTATGTGAGTGTGAGTCCCAGATTGTGTGTGAGAACCACAGTGTCCCAGAGTGTGTGTGTGTGTGTGTGTGAGTCCCAGAGTGTGAGTGTGTGTGTGTGAGTCCCAGAGTGTGTGAGAATCACAGTGACCCAGAGTGTGTGTCTAAGTCCCAGTGTGTGTGAGAATCTGTGTCTCAGTGTGTGTGTGTGTGTGTGTGAGTCCCAGTGTGTGTGTGTGTGAGAGAGAGAGTCCCAGAGTGTGAGAGAATCAGTGTCCCAGTGTGTGTGTGTATGTGTGAGTCCCAGTATGTGTGTGTGTTAGTCCTTGAGTGTGTGAGAATCACACTGACCCGGAGTGTGTGTGTAAGTCCCAGTATGTGTGAGAATCAGTGTCCCAGAGTGTGTGTGTGTGTATGAGTCCCAGTGTGTGTGTGTGATAGAGAGAGTCCCAGAGTGTGTGAGAATCAGTGTCCCAGTGTGTGTGTGTGTGTGTGTGTGTGTGTGATTCCCAGTGTGTGTGTGTGTGAGTCCCAGAGTTTGTGTGTGAGTCCCAGACCGTGTGATAACCACTGTGTCCCAGAGTGAGTGTGTGTGTGAGTCCCAGAGTGTGTGTGAGAACCACAGTATCCCAGTGTGTGTGTGTGTGAGTCCCAGTGTGTGTGTGTGTGTGTGTGTGAGTCCCAGAGTGTGTGAGAATCACAGTGAACCCAGAGTGTGTGTGTGAGAGTCCCCGAGTGTATGCATATGTGAGTCCAGAGTGTGTGAGAGTCCCAGTGTGTGTGTGTGTGTGTGTGAGTCCCAGAGTGTGTGCGTGTGTGTGTGTGTGAGTCCCCGAGTGTGTGAGAATCAGTGTCCCAGCGTGTGTGACAGAATGAGAGTCCCAGCGTGTGTGTTTGTGTGTATGTGTGTGAGTCCCAGCGTGTGTGTGTCTGTGTGTGTATGTGTGTCCCAGCGTGGGTGTGTGAGTCCCATCGTATGTGTGTGTGTGTTTGTGTGTGTGTGTGTCCCAGAGTGTGTGCATAGTTGAGTCACAGAGTGTGTGTTAGTCCCAGAGTGTATGCGTGTGAGTCACAGAGTGTATGCATATGCGAGTCCAGAGTGTGTGTGAGTCCCAGAGAGTGTATGTGAGTGTGAGTCCCAGATTGTGTGTGAGAACCACAGTGTCCCAGAATGTGTGCGTGTGAGAGCCCCAGTGTGTGTATGTGTGAGTACCAGAGAATGTGCGTGTTTGTGTGAGAGTCCCAAAATGTGTATGTGTGAGTACCAGAGTGTGTGTGAGAATCAGTGTCCCAGAGAGTGTGTCAGAATGCGAGTCCCAGCGTGTGTGTTTGTGTGTGTGTGAGTCCCAGCGTGTGTGTTTGTGTGTGTGTGTGTATGAGTCCCAGCGTGTGTGTATGTGTGTGTGTGTGTGTGTGCTTCCCAGAATGTGTGTGTGAGAGAGTCCCAGATTGTGTGAGAATCAGTGTCCCGGATTGTGTGTGTGCGTGAGTCGCAGAGTTTGTGTGAGTGTGTGTGTGAGTCCCAGAGTGTTTGTGTGAGTCCCAGAGTGTGTGTGTGTGTGTGTGTGTGCGTCCCAGTGTGTGTGTGTGTGTGTGTGAGAGAGAGAGAGTGAGTCCCAGAGTGTGTGTGTGAGTCCCAGACCGTGTGAGAACCACTGTGTCCCAGAGTGCGTGTGTGAGAGTACCAGAGTGTGTGTGTGTGAGTCTCAGACTGTATGAGAATCAGTGTCCCAGAGAGTGTGTGTGTGTGAGAGAGAGTCCCAGAGTGCGTGTGTGTGTGTGAGTCCCAGAGTGTGTGTGTGAGTCCCAGACCGTGTGAGAACCACTGTGTCCCAGAGTGTGTGTGTGAGAGTCCCAGAGTGTGTCTGTGTGTGTGTGTGAGTGTACGTCTCAGGCTGTATGAGAATCACTGTCTCAGAGTGTGTGTGTGAGAGAGTCCCAGAGTGCGTGTGTGTGTATGTGTGTGTGAGTCCCAGAGTGTGTGTTTGTGTGTGTGTGTGTGAGTGTGTGTGCGTCCCAGAGTGTGTGCGTGCGAGAGTCTCAAAGTGTGTGAGAATCACAGTGTCCCAGAGTGTGTGTGTGAGAATACCAGAGTGAGTGAGAATCACAGTGTCCCAGAGTGTGTATGTGTGTGTGAGTCCCAGTCTGTGTGTGTGTGTGTGAGAGAGAGAGAGAGAGTCCCAGAGTGTGTGTGTGAGAGAGTCTCAGAGTGCGTGTGTGTGTGAGTCCCCGAGTGTGTGTGTCTGTGTGTGAGTCCCCGAGTGTGTGTGAGAATCACAGTGTCCCAGAGTGTGTGTGTGTATGTGTGTGTGAGTCCCGGAGTTTGTGTTTGTGTGTGTGTGTGTGTGTGTGTGTGTGAGAGAGAGAGAGAGAGTCCCAGAGTGTGTGAGAATCACAGTGTCCCAGAGTGTGTGTGTGAGTCCCAGAGTGAGTGAGAATCACAGTGTCCCAGAGTGTGTGTGTGTGAGACTCCCAGAGTGTGTGCGAGTCTCAGACTGTATGAGAATCAGTGTCCCAGAGTGTGTGTGTGTATGAGTCCCGGAGTGTGTGTGTGTGTGAGTCCCAGATTGTGTGTGTGTGTGAGTCCCAGAGTGTGTGTGAGAATCAGTGTCCCAGAGTGTGTGTGTGTGTGTGTATGTGTGTGTGAGTCCCCGAGTGTGTGTGTGTGTGAGTCCCAGAGTGTGTGAGAATCACAGTGACCCAGAGTGTGTGTGAAAGTCCCAGTGTGTGTGAGAGTCCCAGTGTGTGTGTGTGTGTGTGTGTGTGTGTGTGTGTGTGTGTGTGTGTGAGAGTCCCAGAGTTTGTGAGAGTCAGTGTCCCAGATGGTGTGTGTGTGTGTGAGTCCCAGAGTGTGTGCATATGTGAGTCACAGAGTGTGTGTGCGTCCCACACTGTGTGTGTGTGAGAGTCCCAGAGTGTGTGAGAATCAGTGTCCCAGAGGGTGTGAGTCCTATTGTGTGTTTCTGTGTGTGTGAGAGAGACAGAGTCCCAGAGTGCGTGTGTGAGTCCCAGACCGTGTGAGAACCACTGTCTCCCAGAGTGTGTGGGTGAGAGAGTCCCAGTGTGTGTGTGTGTGTGTGTGTGAGTCTCAGACTGTATGAGAATCAGTGTCCCACAGTGTGTGTGTGTGAGAGAGTCCCAGAGTGCGTGTGTGTGTGAGTCCCAGAGTGTGTGTGAGAATCACAGTGTCCCAGAGTGTGTGCGTGTGTGTGTGTATGAGTCCCAGTGTGTGTGTGTGTGTGTGTGAATACCAGAGTGTGTGAGAATCAGTGTCCCAGAGTGTGTGTGTGAGAATCCCAGAGTGAGTGAGAATCACAGTGTCCCAGAGTCTGTGTTTGTGAGAGTCCCAGAGTGTGTGCGTGAGTGTGTGTGCGTCCCAGCGTGTGTGTGTGTGAGAGTCCCAGAGTGTGTGAGAATCACAGTCTCCCAGAGTGTGTGTGTGAGAATCCCAGAGTGAGTGAGAATCACAGTGTACCAGAGTGTGTGTGTGTGCGTGAGTCCCAGTCTGTGCGTGTGTGTGTGAGAGAGAGAGAGAGTCCCAGAGTGTGTGTGTGAGTCCCAGACCGTGTGAGAACCACTGGGTCCCAGAGTGTGTGTGTGTGAGTACCAGATTGTGTGTGTGTGTGTGAGTCTCAGACTGTATGAGTGTGTCTGTGTGAGTGTGTGTGTGTGAGAGTCCCAGAGTGCGTGTGTGAGAATCACAGTGTCCCAGAGTGTGTGTGCGTGTGTGTGTGTGAGTCCCAGAGTGTGTGTGTGTGTGTGAGTCCCAGAGTGTGTGTGGGAATCACAGTGTCCCAGAGTGTGTGTGTGAGAGAGAGAGAGAGTCCCAGAGTGTGTGTGTGTGAGAGAGTCTCAGACTGTATGAGAATCAGTGTCCCAGAGTGTGTGTGTGTGTGAGTGTCCCAGAGTGTGTGTGTGTGTGTGTGTGTGTGTGAGTCCCAGAGTGTGTGTGAGAATCACAGTGTCCCAGAGTTTGTGTGTCTGTGTGTGTGTGTGTGTGTGTGTGTGTGTGTGTCCCAGAGTGTGTGTGTGAGTCCCAGAATGTGTGAGAATCACAGTGACCCAGACTGTATGTGTAAGTCCCAGTGTGTGTGTGTGAGAGAGTCCCAGAGTGTGTGAGAATCATATTGATCCAGAGTGTTTTTGTAAGTCCCAGTGTGTGTGAAAGAGAGTCCCAGAGTGTGTGTGAGAATCACAGTGTCCCAGATGTGTGTGTGTGTGTGTGTGTGTGTGAGTCCCAGAGTGTGTGATTTTCATAGTGACCCAGAGTGTGTGTGTGAGTCCCAGAGTTTGGGTCTGAGTCCCAGAGTGTGTGTGTGTGTGAGTTCCAGAGTGTGTGTGTGAGAGTCCCAGAGTGTGTGGGAATCACCGTATCCCAGAGTGTGTGTGTGGTTGGGTGTGTGTAAGTCCCAGAAATGTGTGAGAATCAGTGTCCTAGAGTGTGTGTGTGTGTGAGTCCCAGAGTGTGTGAGAATCACAGTGTCCCAGAGTGTGTGTGTGAGAATCCCAGAGTGTGTGAGAATCACAGTGTCCCAGAATGTGTGCGTGTGAGAGCCCCAGTGTGTGTGTGTGTGAGTACCAGAGAATGTGCGTGTTTTTGTGAGAGTCCCCAAATGTGTGTGTGTGAGTACCAGAGTGTGTGTGAGAATCAGTGTCCCAGAGAGTGTGTTAGAATGCGAGTCCCAGCGTGTGTGTTTGTGTGTGTGTGAGTCCCAGCGTGTGTGTTTGTGTGTGTGTGTGAGTCCCAGAGTGTGTGTGTGTGTGTGTGTGTGTATGTGTGCTTCCCAGAATGTGTGTGTGAGAGAGTCCCAGAGTGTGTGAGAATCAGTGTCCCGGATTGTGTGTGTGCGTGAGTCGCAGAGTTTGTGTGAGTGTGTGTGTGAGTCCCAGAGTGTTTGTGTGAGTCCCAGAGTGTGTGTGTGTGTGAGAGAGAGAGAGTCCCAGAGTGTGTGTGTGAGTCCCAGACCGTGTGAGAACCACTGTGTCCCAGAGTGCGTGTGTGAGAGTACCAGAGTGTGTGTGTGTGTGAGTCTCAGACTGTATGAGAATCAGTGTCCCAGAGTGTGTGTGTGTGTGTGAGTCCCAGAGTGTGTGTTAGAATCACAGTGTCCCAGAGTGTGTGCGTATGAGAGCCCCAGAGTGTGCATGTGTGTGAGTGTCCCAGAGTGTGTGAGTGCGAGTCCCAGAGTGTGTGTGTGTGAGTAACAGAGTGTGTGTGAGAATCAGTGTCCCAGCGTGTGTGAAAGAATGAGAGTCCCAGCGTGTGTGTTTGTGGGTATGTGTGTGAGTCCCAGCGTGTGTGTGTCTGTGTGTGTGTGTGTGTCCCAGCGTGTGTGTGTGAGTCCCAGCGTATGTGTGTGTGTGCGCGTGTGTGTGAGAGTCCTAGAGTGTGTGAGAATCAATGTCCCAAGTGTGCGTGTGTGAGTTGCAGAGTTTGTGTGTGTGTGTGAGAGTCCCTGTGTGTGAGAGTCAGGGTCCTAGAGTGTGTGCATATGTGAGTCACAGAGTGTGTGAGAACCCCTGTGTCCCAGAGTGTGAGTGAGAGAGTCCCAGTGTGTGTGTGAGAGAGAGAGGCTCAGAGTGTATGAGAATCATGGTCCCAGAGTGTGTGTGTGTGTGTGTGTGTGTGTGTGTGTGTGTATGTGTGTGTGTGAGTCCCAGAGTTTTTGTGTGTGAGAGTCCCGGAGAGTGTGTGTGTGTGAGTCCCAGAGTGTGTGATAGGCAGTGTCCCAGAGTGTGTGTGTGTGCGTCCCAGAGTGTGTGCGTATGTGTGTCACAGAGTGTGTGCTAGTCCCAGAGTGTGTGTGTGTGTGAGTCCCAGAGTGTGTGTGTGTGTGTGTGTGTGTGTGTGTGTGTATGCGTGTGTGTGTGTGTGAGAGAGAGAGAGAGTCGCAGAGTGAGTGTGCGAGTCTCAGTGTGTGTGTGTCTGAGAATCAGTGTATGTGAGAATGAGAGTCCCAGAGTGTGTGTTTGTGTGTGTGAGTGAGTGAGTACCAGCGTGTGTGTGTGTGTGTGTGTGTCCCAGCGTCTGTGTGTGAGAATCCCAGCGTGTGTGTGTGTGTGTGTGTCTGTGAGAGAGAGAGAGAGAGGGAGAGAGTCCCAGAGAGTGTGTGTGAGAGTCCCAGAATGTGTGAGAATCAGTGTCCCAGTGTGTGTGTGAGAGAGAGTTCCAGAGTGTGTGTGTGTTTGCGAGTGAGTCCCAGAGTGTGTGTGCCTGTGTGTGAGTCCCAGAGTGTGTGTGGGAATCACAGTGTCCCAGAGTGTGTGTGTATGTGTGTGTGAGTCCTAGAGTTTGTGTTTGTGTGTGTGTGTGTGTGAGAGAGAGAGAGTGAGAGAGAGAGTCCCAGAGTGTGTGAGAATCACAGTGTCCCAGAGTGTGTGTGTGAGTCCCAGAGTGAGTGAGAATCACAGTGTCCCAGAGTGTGTGTGTGTGAGAGTCCCAGAGTGGGTGCGTGTGTGTGTGAGAGTCCAAGTGCGTGTGTGTGTGTGAATCTCAGACTGTATGAGAATCAGTGTCCCAGAGCGTGTGTGTGTATGAGTCCCGGAGTGTGTGTGTGTGTGAGTCCCAGAATGTGTGTGTGTGTGAGTCCCAGAGTGTGTGTGAGAATCAGTGTCCCAGAGTGTGTGTGTGTGTGTGCGTATGTGTGTGTGAGTCCCCGAGTGTGTGTGTGTGTGTGTGTGAGTCCCAGAGTGTGTGAGAATCACAGTGACCCAGAGTGTGTGTGAAAGTCCCAGTGTGTGTGAGAGTCCCAGTGTGTGTGTGTGTGTGTGTGTGTGTGTGTGTGTGTGAGTCCCAGAGTTTGTGAGAGTCAGTGTCCCAGATGGTGTGTGTTTGTGTGAGGCCCAGAGTGTGTGCATATGTGAGTCACAGAGTGTGTGTGCGTCCCACACTGTGTGTGTGTGAGAGTCCCAGAGTGTGTGAGAATCAGTGTCCCAGAGGGTGTGAGTCCTATTGTGTGTGTCTGTGTGTGAGAGAGACAGAGTCCCAGAGTGCGTGTGTAGTCCCAGACCGTGTGAGAACCACTGTCTCCCAGAGTGTGTGGGTGAGAGAGTCCCAGCGTGTGTGAGTGTGTGTGTGAGTCTCAGACTGTATGAGAATCAGTGTTCCAGAGTGTGTGTGTGTGAGAGAGTCCCAGAGTGAGTGAGAATCACAGTGTCCCAGAGTGTGTGCGCATGTGTGTGTATGAGTCCCAGTGTGTGTGTGTGTGTGTGTGTGTGTGAATCCCAGAGTGTGTGAGAATCAGTGTCCCAGAGTGTGTGTGTGAGAATCCCAGAGTGAGTGAGAATCACAGTGTCCCAGAGTCTGTGTTTGTGAGAGTCCCAGAGTGTGTGCGTGAGTGTGTGTGCGTCCCAGCGTGTGTGTGTGTGAGAGTCCCAGAGTGTGTGAGAATCACAGTGTCCCAGTGTGTGTGTGTGAGAATCCCAGAGTGAGTGAGAATCACAGTGTCACAGAGTGTGTGTGTGTGTTTGCGTGAGTCCCAGTCTGTGTGTGTGTGAGAGAGAGAGAGAGTCCCAGAGTGTGTGTGTGAGTCCCAGACCGTGTGAGAACCACTGGGTCCCAGAGTGTGTGTGTGTGAGTACCAGATTGTGTGTGTGTGTGTGAGTCTCAGACTGTATGAGTGTGTGTGTGTGAGAGTCCCAGAGTGCGTGTGTGTGTGAGTCCCAGTGCGTGTGTGAGAATCACAGTGTCCCAGAGTGTGTGTGCGTGTGTGTGTGTGAGCCCCAGAGTGTGTGTGTGTGTGTGAGTCCCAGAGTGTGTGTGGGAATCACAGTGTCCCAGAGTGTGTGTGTGTGAGAGAGAGAGAGTCCCAGAGTGTGTGTGTGTGAGAGAGCCTCAGACTGTATGAGAATCAGTGTCCCAGAGTGTGTGTGTGTGTGAGAGTCCCAGTGTGTGTGTGTGTGTGTGTGTGTGAGTCCCAGAGTGTGTGTGAGAATCACAGTGTCCCAGAGTTTGTGTGTGTGTGTGTGTGAGTCCCAGAGTGTGTGTGTGTGTGAGTCCCAGAATGTGTGAGAATCACAGTGACCCAGACTGTATGTGTAAGTCCCAGTGTGTGTGTGAGAGAGTCCCAGAGTGTGTGAGAATCATAGTGACCCAGAGTGTGTGTGTAAGTCCCAGTGTGTGTGTGTGAGAGAGTCCCAGAGTGTGTGTGAGAATCACAGTGTCCTAGATGTGTGTGTGTGTGTGTGAGTTCCAGAGATTGTGTTTGTGTGTGTGTGTGTGTGTGAGAGAGAGAGAGAGAGAGAGTCCCAGAGTGTGTGAAATCACAGTGTCCCAGAGTGTGTGTGTGAGTCCCAGAGTGAGTGAGAATCACAGTGTCCCAGAGTGTGTGTGTGTGAGAGTCCCAGAGTGGGTGCGTGTGTGTGTGAGAGTCCCAGTGTGTGTGTGTGTGTGTGTGAGTCTCAGACTGTATGAGAATCAGTGTCCCAGAGTGTGTGTGTGTATGAGTCCCGGAGTGTGTGTGTGTGTGAGTCCCAGAGTGTGTGTGTGTGTGTGAGTCCCAGAGTGTGTGTGAGAATCAGTGTCCCAGAGTGTGTGTGTATGTGTGTGTGAGTCCCCGAGTGTGTGTGTGTGTGTGTGTGAGTCCCAGAGTGTGTGAGAATCACAGTGACCCAGAGTGTGTGTGAAAGTCCCAGTGTGTGTGAGAGTCCCAGTGTGTGTGTGTGTGTGTGTGTGTGTGTGTGTGTGTGTGTGTGTGAGTCCCAGAGTTTGTGAGAGTCAGTGTCCCAGATGGTGTGTGTGTGTGTGAGTCCCAGAGTGTGTACATATGTGAGTCACAGAGTGTGTGTGCGTCCCACACTGTGTGTGTGTGAGAGTCCCAGAGTGTGTGAGAATCAGTGTCCCAGAGGGTGTGAGTCCTATTGTGTGTGTCTGTGTGTGAGAGAGAGACAGAGTCCCAGAGTGCGTGTGTGAGTCCCAGACCGTGTGAGAACCACTGTCTCCGAGAGTGTGTGGGTGAGAGAGTCCCAGAGTGTGTGAGTGTGTGTGTGAGTCTCAGACTGTATGAGAATCAGTGTTCCAGAGTGTGTGTGTGTGAGAGAGTCCCAGAGTGAGTGAGAATCACAGTGTCCCAGAGTGTGTGCGCATGTGTGTGTATGAGTCCCAGTGTGTGTGTGTGTGTGTGTGTGTGTTTGTGTGTGTGAATCCCAGAGTGTGTGAGAATCTGTGTCCCAGAGTGTGTGTGTGAGAATCCCAGAGTGAGTGAGAATCACAGTGTCCCAGAGTCTGTGTTTGTGAGAGTCCCAGAGTGTGTGTGTGAGTGTGTGTGCGTCCCAGCGTGTGTGTGTGAGAGTCCCAGAGTGTGTGAGAATCACAGTGTCCAGAGTGTGTGTGTGTGTGCGTGAGTCCCAGTCTTTGTGTGTGTGTGTGTGAGAGAGAGAGAGAGTCCCAGAGTGTGTGTGTGAGTCCCAGACCGTGTGAGAACCACTGGGTCCCAGAGTGTGTGTGTGTGAGTACCAGGTTGTGTGTGTGTGTGTGAGTCTCAGACTGTATGAGTGTGTGTGTGTGTGAGAGAGTCCCAGAGTGCGTGTGTGTGAGTGAGTCCCAGTGCGTGTGTGAGAATCACAGTGTCCCAGAGTGTGTGTGCGTGTGTGTGTGTGAGTCCCAGAGTGTGTGTGTGTGAGTCCCAGAGTGTGTGTGGGAATCACAGTGTCCCAGAGTGTGTGTGTGAGAGAGAGAGAGAGTCCCAGAGTGTGCGTGTGTGTGAGAGTCTCAGACTGTATGAGAATCAGTGTCCCAGAGTGTGTGTGTGTGTGTGTGTGTGTGTGAGTCCCAGAGTGTGTGTGAGAACCACAGTGTCCCAGAGTTTGTGTGTGTGTGTGTGTGTGTGTGTGAGTCCCAGTGTGTGTGTGTGTGTGTGAGTCCCAGAATGTGTGAGAATCACAGTGACCCAGACTGTATGTGTAAGTCCCAGTGTGTGTGTGAGTCCCAGAGTGTGTGAGAATCATAGTGACCCAGAGTGTGTGTGTAAGTCCCAGTGTGTGTGTGTGAGAGAGTCCCAGAGTGTGTTTGAGAATCACAGTGCCCCAGATGTGTGTGTGTGTGTTTGTGTGTGTGTGTGAGTCCCAGAGTGTGTGTGTGTGTGTGTGTGTGAGTGTGTGTGTGAGTCCCAGAGTGTGTGAGAATCAGTGTCCCAGAGTGTGCGTCCCAGAGTCTCAGAGTGAGTGAGAATCACAGTGTCCCAGAGTCTGTGTTTGTGAGAGTCCCAGAGTGTGTGCGTGAGCGTGTGTGCGTCCCAGAGTGTGTGTGTGAGAGTCCCAGAGTGTGTGAGAATCACACTGTCCCAGAGTGTGTGTGTGAGAATCCCAGAGTGAGTGAGAATCACAGTGTCCCAGAGTGTGTGTGTGTGTGCGTGAGTCCCAGTCTGTGTGTGTGTGTGTGAGAGAGAGAGAGAGAGTCCCAGAGTGTGTGTGTGAGTCCCAGACCGTGTGAGAACCATTGGGTGCCAGAGTGTGTGTGTGTGAGTACCAGATTGTGTGTGTGTGTGAGTCTCAGACTGTATGAGTGTGTGTGTGTGAGAGAGAGTCCCAGAGTGCGTGTGTGTGTGAGTCCCAGTGCGTGTGTGAGAATCACAGTGTCTCAGAGTGTGTGTGCGTGTGTGTGTGTGAGTCCCAGAGTGTGTGTGTGTGTGTGAATCCCAGAGTGTGTGTGGGAATCACAGTGTCCCAGAGTGTGTGTGTGTGAGAGAGAGAGAGAGTCCCAGAGTGTGTGTGTGTGAGAGAGTCTCAGACTGTATGAGAATCAGTGTCCCAGAGTGTGTGTGTGTGTGAGAGTCCCAGTGTGTGTGTGTGTGTGTGAGTCCCAGAGTGTGTGTGAGAATCACAGTGTCCCAGAGTTTGTGTGTGTTAGTCCCAGAGTGTGTGTGTGTGTGTGAGTCCCAGAATGTGTGAGAATCACAGTGACCCAGACTGTATGTGTAAGTCCCAGTGTGTGTGTGAGAGAGTCCCAGAGTGTGTGAGAATCACAGTGTCCCAGAGTGTGTGAGTGAGAATCCCAGAGTGTGTGAGAATCACAGTGTCCCAGAATGTGTGCGTGTGAGAGACCCAGTGTGTGTGTGTGAGTACCAGAGAATGTGCGTGTTTTTGTGAGAGTCCCCAAATGTGTGTGTGTGAGTACCAGAGTGTGTGTGAGAATCAGTGTCCCAGAGAGTGTGTTAGAATGCGAGTCCCAGCGTGTGTGTTTGTGTGTGTGTGAGTCCCAGCGTGTGTGTTTGTGTGTGTGTGTGAGTCCCAGAGTGTGTGTGTGTGTATGAGTCCCAGCGTGTGTGTGTGTGCTTCCCAGAATGTGTGTGTGAGAGAGTCCCAGAGTGTGTGAGAATCAGTGTCCCGGATTGTGTGTGTGCGTGAGTCGCAGAGTTTGTGTGAGTGTGTGTGTGAGTCCCAGAGTGTTTGTGTGAGTCCCAGAGTGTGTGTGTGTGAGAGAGAGAGAGAGTCCCAGAGTGTGTGTGTGAGTCCCAGACCGTGTGAGAACCACTGTGTCCCAGAGTGCGTGTGTGAGAGTACCAGAGTGTGTGTGTGTGTGAGTCTCAGACTGTATGAGAATGAGTGTCCCAGAGTGTGTGTGTGTGAGAGAGTCCCAGAGTGCGTGTGTGTGTGTGAGTCCCAGAGTGTGTGTTAGAATCACAGTGTCCCAGAGTGTGTGCGTATGAGAGCCCCAGAGTGTGCATGTGTGTGAGTGTCCCAGAGTGTGTGAGTGCGAGTCCCAGAGTGTGTGTGTGTGAGTAACAGAGTGTGTGTGAGAATCAGTGTCCCAGCGTGTGTGAAAGAATGAGAGTCCCAGCGTGTGTGTTTGTGGGTATGTGTGTGAGTCCCAGCGTGTGTGTGTCTGTGTGTGTGTGTGTGTGTCCCAGCGTGTGTGTGTGAGTCCCAGCGTATGTGTGTGTGTGTGCGTGTGTGTGAGAGTCCTAGAGTGTGTGAGAATCAATGTCCCAAGTGTGCGTGTGTGAGTTGCAGAGTTTGTGTGTGTGTGTGAGAGTCCCTGTGTGTGAGAGTCAGGGTCCCAGAGTGTGTGCATATGTGAGTCACAGAGTGTGTGAGAACCACTGTGTCCCAGAGTGTGAGTGAGAGAGTCCCAGTGTGTGTGTGTGAGAGAGAGGCTCAGAGTGAATGAGAATCATGGTCCCAGAGTGTGTGTGTGTGTGCGTGTGTGTGTGTATGTGTGTGTGTGAGTCCCAGAGTTTTTGTGTGTGAGAGTCCCGGAGAGTTTGTGTGTGTGAGTCCCTGAGTGTGTGATAGGCAGTGTCCCAGAGTGTGTGTGTGTGCGTCCCAGAGTGTGTGCGTATGTGTGTCACAGAGTGTGTGCTAGTCCCAGAGTGTGTGTATGGGTGAGTCCCAGAGTGTGTGTGTGTGTGTGTGTGTGTGTGTGTGTGTGTGTGTGTGTGTATGCGTGTGTGTGTGTGTGAGAGAGAGAGTCGCAGAGTGAGTGTGCGAGTCTCAGTGTGTGTGTGTCTGAGAATCAGTGTATGTGAGAATGAGAGTCCCAGAGTGTGTGTTTGTGTGTGTGTGTGTGTGTGTGAGTCCCAGCGTCTGTGTGTGAGAATCCCAGCGTGTGTGTGTGTGTGTGTCTGTGAGAGAGAGAGAGAGAGAGGGAGAGAGTCCCAGAGAGTGTGTGTGAGAGTCCCAGAATGTGTGAGAATCAGTGTCCCAGTGTGTGTGTGTGAGAGAGTTCCAGAGTGTGTGTGTGTTTGCGAGTGAGTCCCAGAGTGTGTGTGGGAATCACAGTGTCCCAGAGTGTGTGTGTATGTGTGTGTGAGTCCCAGAGTTTGTGTTTGTGTGTGTGTGTGTGTGTGTGAGAGAGAGAGAGTGAGAGAGAGAGAGAGTCCCAGAGTGTGTGAGAATCACAGTGTCCCAGAGTGTGTGTGTGAGTCCCAGAGTGAGTGAGAATCACAGTGTCCCAGAGTGTGTGTGTGTGAGAGTCCCAGAGTGGGTGCGTGTGTGTGTGAGAGTCCAAGTGCGTGTGTGTGTGTGTGTGTGAATCTCAGACTGTATGAGAATCAGTGTCCCAGAGTGTGTGTGTGTATGAGTCCCGGAGTGTGTGTGTGTGAGTCCCAGAATTTGTGTGTGTGTGAGTCCCAGAGTGTGTGTGAGAATCAGTGTCCCAGAGTGTGTGTGTGTGTGCGTATGTGTGTGTGAGTCCCCGAGTGTGTGTGTGTGTGTGTGTGTGTGAGTCCCAGAGTGTGTGAGAATCACAGTGACCCAGAGTGTGTGTGAAAGTCCCAGTGTGTGTGAGAGTCCCAGTGTGTGTGTGTGTGTGTGTGTGTGTGTGTGTGTGTGTGTGTGTGTGTGTGTCCCAGAGTTTGTGAGAGTCAGTGTCCCAGATGGTGTGTGTTTGTGTGAGTCCCAGAGTGTGTGCATATGTGAGTCACAGAGTGTGTGTGCGGTCCCACACTGTGTGTGTGTGAGAGTCCCAGAGTGTGTGAGAATCAGTGTCCCAGAGGGTGTGAGTCCTATTGTGTGTGTCTGTGTGTGAGAGAGACAGAGTCCCAGAGTGCGTGTGTAGTCCCAGACCGTGTGAGAACCACTGTCTCCCAGAGTGTGTGGGTGAGAGAGTCCCAGAGTGTGTGAGTGTATGTGTGAGTCTCAGACTGTATGAGAATCAGTGTTCCAGAGTGTGTGTGTGTGTGAGAGAGTCCCAGAGTGAGTGAGAATCACAGTGTCCCAGAGTGTGTGCGCATGTGTGTGTATGAGTCCCAGTGTGTGTGTGTGTGTGTGTGTGAATCCCAGAGTGTGTGAGAATCAGTGTCCCAGAGTGTGTGTGTGAGAATCCCAGAGTGAGTGAGAATCACAGTGTCCCAGAGTCTGTGTTTGTGAGAGTCCCAGAGTGTGTGCGTGAGTGTGTGTGCGTCCCAGCGTGTGTGTGTGTGAGAGTCCCAGAGTGTGTGAGAATCACAGTGTCCCAGAGTGTGTGTGTGAGAATCCCAGAGTGTGTGAGAATCACAGTGTCCCAGAGTGTGTGTGTGTGTGCGTGAGTCCCAGTCTGTGTGTGTGTGTGTGTGAGAGAGAGAGAGTCCCAGAGTGTGTGTGTGAGTCCCAGACCGTGTGAGAACCACTGGGTCCCAGAGTGTGTGTGTGTGAGTACCAGGTTGTGTGTGTGTGTGTGAGTCTCAGACTGTATGAGTGTGTGTGTGTGTGAGAGAGTCCCAGAGTGCGTGTGTGTGAGTGAGTCCCAGTGCGTGTGTGAGAATCACAGTGTCCCAGAGTGTGTGTGCGTGTGTGTGTGTGAGTCCCAGAGTGTGTGTGTGTGTGTGAGTCCCAGAGTGTGTGTGGGAATCACAGTGTCCCAGAGTGTGTGTGTGAGAGAGAGAGAGAGTCCCAGAGTGTGCGTGTGTGTGAGAGTCTCAGACTGTATGAGAATCAGTGTCCCAGAGTGTGTGTGTGTGTGAGAGTCCCAGAGTGTGTGTGTGTGTGTGAGTCCCAGAGTGTGTGTGAGAATCACAGTGTCCCAGAGTTTGTGTGTGTGTGTGTGTGTTTGTGTGAGTCCCAGAGTGTGTGTGTGTGTGTGTGAGTCCCAGAATGTGTGAGAATCACAGTGACCCAGACTGTATGTGTAAGTCCCAGTGTGTGTGTGAGTCCCAGAGTGTGTGAGAATCATAGTGACCCAGAGTGTGTGTGTAAGTCCCAGTGTGTGTGTGAGAGAGAGTCCCAGAGTGTGTGTGAGAATCACAGTGTCCCAGATGTGTGTGTGTGTGTGTGAGTCCCAGAGTGTGTGTGTGTGTGTGTGAGTGTGTGTGTGAGTCCCAGAGTGTGTGAGAATCAGTGTCCCAGAGTGTGCGTCCCAGAGTCCCAGAGTGAGTGAGAATCACAGTGTCCCAGAGTCTGTGTTTGTGAGAGTCCCAGAGTGTGTGCGTGAGCGTGTGTGCGTCCCAGAGTGTGTGTGTGAGAGTCCCAGAGTGTGTGAGAATCACAGTGTCCCACAGTGTGTGTGTGAGAATCCCAGAGTGAGTGAGAATCACAGTGTCCCAGAGTGTGTGTGTGTGTGTGTGAGAGAGAGAGAGAGTCCCAGAGTGTGTGTGTGAGTCCCAAACCGTGTGAGAACCACTGGGTCCCAGAGTGTGAGTGTGTGAGTACCAGATTGTGTGTGTGTGTGTGAGTCTCAGACTGTATGAGTTTGTGTGTGTGAGAGTCCCAGAGTGCGTGTGTGTGTGAGTCCCAGTGCGTGTGTGAGAATCACAGTGTCCCAGAGTGTGTGTGCGTGTGTGTGTGTGAGCCCCAGAGTGTGTGTGTGAGTCCCAGAGTGTGTGTGGGAATCACAGTGTCCCAGAGTGTGTGTGTGTGAGAGAGAGAGAGTCCCAGAGTGTGTGTGTGTGAGAGAGTCTCAGACTGTATGAGAATCAGTGTCCCAGAGTGTGTGTGTGTGTGAGTCCCAGTGTGTGTGTGTGTGTGTGTGTGTGTGAGTCCCAGAGTGTGTGTGAGAATTACAGTGTCCCAGAGTTTGTGTGTGTGTGTGTGTGTGAGTCCCAGAGTGTGTGTGTGTGTGAGTCCCAGAATGTGTGAGAATCACAGTGACCCAGACTGTATGTGTAAGTCCCAGTGTGTGTGTGAGAGAGTCCCAGAGTGTGTGAGAATCATAGTGACCCAGAGTGTGTGTGTACGTCCCAGTGTGTGTGTGTGTGAGAGTCCCAGAGTGTGTGTGAGAATCACAGTGTCCCAGATGTGTGTGTGTGTGTGTGTGTGTGTGTGAGTACCAGAGATTGTATTTGTATGTGTGTGTGTGAGAGAGAGAGAGAGAGAGAGAGAGAGTCCCAGAGTGTGTGAGAATCACAGTGTCCCAGAGTGTGTGTGTGAGTCCCAGAGTGAGTGAGAATCACAGTGTCCCAGAGTGTGTGTGTGTGTGAGTCCCAGAGTGTGTGAGAATCATAGTGACCCAGAGTGTGTGTGTGTAAGTCCCAGTGTGTGTGTGAGAGAGAGTCCCAGAGTGTGTGTGAGAATCACAGTGTCCCAGAGTTTGTGTGTGTGTGTGTGTGTGTGTGTGTGAGTCCCAGAGTGTGTGTGTGTGTGAGTCCCAGAATGTGTGAGAATCACAGTGACCCAGACTGTATGTGTAAGTCCCAGTGTGTGTGTGAGAGATTCCCAGAGTGTGTGAGAATCATAGTGACCCAGAGTGTGTGTGTAAGTCCCAGTGTGTGTGTGTGTGAGAGAGTCCCAGAGTGTGTGTGAGAATCACAGTGTCGCAGATGTGTGTGTGTGTGTGTGTGTGTGTGTGAGTCCCAGAGATTGTGTTTGTGTGTGTGTGTGTGTGAGAGAGAGAGAGAGAGAGAGTCCCAGAGTGTGTGAGAATCACAGTGTCCCAGAGTGTGTGTGTGAGTCCCAGAGTGAGTGAGAATCACAGTGTCCCAGAGTGTGTGTGTGTGAGAGTCCCAGAGTGGGTGCGTGTGTGTGTGAGAGTCCCAGTGTGTGTGTGTGTGTGTGTGAGTCTCAGACTGTATGAGAATCAGTGTCCCAGAGTGTGTGTGTGTATGAGTCCCGGAGTGTGTGTGTGTGTGAGTCCCAGAGTCTGTGTGTGTGTGAGTCCCAGAGTGTGTGTGAGAATCAGTGTCCCAGAGTGTGTGTGTGTGTGTATGTGTGTGTGAGTCCCCGAGTGTGTGTGTGTGTGTGTGTGTGAGTCCCAGAGTGTGTGAGAATCACAGTGACCCAGAGTGTGTGTGAAAGTCCCAGTGTGTGTGAGAGTCCCAGTGTGTGTGTGTGTGTGTGTGTGTGTGAGTCCCAGAGTTTGTGAGAGTCAGTGTCCCAGATGGTGTGTGTGTGTGTGAGTCCCAGAGTGTGTGCATATGTGAGTCACAGAGTGTGTGTGCGTCCCACACTGTGTGTGTGTGAGAGTCCCAGAGTGTGTGAGAATCAGTGTCCCAGAGGGTGTGAGTCCTATTGTGTGTGTCTGTGTGTGAGAGAGAGACAGAGTCCCAGAGTGCGTGTGTGAGTCCCAGACCGTGTGAGAACCACTGTCTCCGAGAGTGTGTGGGTGAGAGAGTCCCAGAGTGTGTGTGTGTGTGTGAGAGTCTCAGACTGTATGAGAATCAGTGTTCCAGAGTGTGTGTGTGTGAGAGAGTCCCAGAGTGAGTGAGAATCACAGTGTCCCAGAGTGTGTGCGCATGTGTGTGTATGAGTCCCAGTGTGTGTGTGTGTGTGTGTGTGTGTGTGAATCCCAGAGTGTGTGAGAATCTGTGTCCCAGAGTGTGTGTGTGAGAATCCCAGAGTGAGTGAGAATCACAGTGTCCCAGAGTCTGTGTTTGTGAGAGTCCCAGAGTGTGTGTGTGAGTGTGTGTGCGTCCCAGCGTGTGTGTGTGTGAGTCCCAGAGTGTGTGAGAATCACAGTGTCCCAGTGTGTGTGTGTGTGAATCCCAGAGTGAGTGAGAATCACAGTGTCCCAGAGTGTGTGTGTGTGTGCGTGAGTCCCAGTCTTTGTGTGTGTGTGAGAGAGAGAGAGAGAGTCCCAGAGTGCGTGTGTGAGTCCCAGACCGTGTGAGAACCACTGGGTCCCAGAGTGTGTGTGTGTGAGTACCAGATTGTGTGTGTGTATGTGAGTCTCAGACTGTATGAGTGTGTGTGTGTGTGAGAGAGTCCCAGAGTGCGTGTGTGTGAGTGAGTCCCAGTGCGTGTGTGAGAATCACAGTGTCCCAGAGTGTGTGTGTGTGTGTGTGTGAGTCCCAGAGTGTGTGTGTGTGAGTCCCAGAGTGTGTGTGGGAATCACAGTGTCCCAGAGTGTGTGTGTGTGAGAGAGAGAGAGTCCCAGAGTGTGCGTGTGTGTGAGAGTCTCAGACTGTATGAGAATCAGTGTCCCAGAGTGTGTGTGTGTGTGTGTGAGTCCCAGAGTGTGTGTGAGAATCAAAGTGTCCCAGAGTTTGTGTGTGTGTGTGTGTGTGTGTGTGTGTGAGTCCCAGAGTGTGTGTGTGTGTGTGAGTCCCAGAATGTGTGAGAATCACAGTGACCCAGACTGTATGTGTAAGTCCCAGTGTGTGTGTGACTCCCAGAGTGTGTGTGGGAATCACAGTGTCCCAGAGTGTGTGTGTGTGAGAGAGAGAGAGAGTCCCAGAGTGTCTGTGTGTGAGAGAGTCTCAGACTGTATGAGAATCAGTGTCCCAGAGTGTGTGTGTGTGAGAGAGTCCCAGTGTGTGTGTGTGTGTGTGTGTGTGTGAGTCCCAGAGTGTGTGTGAGAATCACAGTGTCCCAGAGTTTGTGTGTGTGAGTCCCAGAGTGTGTGTGTGTGTGAGTCCCAGAATGTGTGAGAATCACAGTGACCCAGACTGTATGTGTAAGTCCCAGTGTGTGTGTGAGAGAGTCCCAGAGTGTGTGAGAATCATAGTGACCCAGAGTGTGTGTGTGAGTCCCAGAGTGTGTGATTTTCATAGTGACCCAGAGTGTGTGTGTGTGAGTCCCAGAGTTTGTGTCTGAGTCCCAGAGTGTGTGTGTGTGTGAGTCCCAGAGTGTGTGTGTGAGAGTCCCAGAGTGTGTGGGAATCACCGTGTCCCAGAGTGTGTGTGTGGTTGTGTGTGTGTAAGTCCCAGAAATGTGTGAGAATCAGTGTCCTAGAGTGTGTGTGTGTGTGAGTCCCAGAGTGTGTGAGAATCACAGTGTCCCAGAGTGTGTGTGTGAGAATCCCAGAGTGTGTGAGAATCACAGTGTCCCAGAATGTGTGCGTGTGAGAGCCCCAGTGTGTGTGTGTGTGTGTGTGAGTACCAGAGAATGTGCGTGTTTGTGTGAGAGTCCCAAAATGTGTATGTGTGAGTACCAGAGTGTGTGTGAGAATCAGTGTCCCAGAGAGTGTGTCAGAATGAGAGTCCCAGCGTGTGTGTTTGTGTGTGTGTGAGTCCCAGCGTGTGTGTTTGTGTGTGTGTGTGTATGAGTCCCCGCGTGTGTGTGTGTGTGTGTGTGTGCTTCCCAGAATGTGTGTGTGAGAGAGTCCCAGAGTGTGTGAGAATCAGTGTCCCGGATTGTGTGTGTGCGTGAGTCGCAGAGTTTGTGTGAGTGTGTGTGTGAGTCCCAGAGTGTTTGTGTGAGTCCCAGAATGTGTGTGTGTGTGTGCGTCCCAGTGTGTGTGTGTGTGTGTGAGAGAGAGAGAGAGTCCCAGATTGTGTGTGTGAGTCCCAGACCGTGTGAGAACCACTGTGTCCCAGAGTGCGTGTGTGAGAGTACCAGAGTGTGTGTGTGTGTGAGTCTCAGACTGTATGAGAATCAGTGTCCCAGAGTGTGTGTGTGTGTGTGTGTGTGAGAGAGAGTCCCAGAGTGCGTGTGTGTGTGTGAGTCCCAGAGTGTGTGTGTGAGTCCCAGACCGTGTGAGAACCACTGTCTCCCAGAGTGTGTGGGTGAGAGTCCCAGAGTGTGTGTGTGTGTGTGTGTGTGAGTGTGCGTCTCAGGCTGTATGAGAATCAGTGTCCCAGAGTGTGTGTGTGAGAGAGTCCCAGAGTGTGTGAGAATCACAGTGTCCCAGAGTGTGTGTGTGAGAATACCAGAGTGAGTGAGAATCACAGTGTCCCAGAGTGTGTGTGTGTGTGAGTGTGTGTGCGTCCCAGAGTGTGTGTGTGCGAGAGTCCCAGAGTGTGTGAGAATCACAGTTTCCCAGAGTGTGTGTGTGAGAATACCAGAGTGAGTGAGAATCACAGTGTCCCAGAGTGTGTGTGTGTGTGTGTGAGTCCCAGTCTGTGTGTGTGTGTGTGTGAGAGAGAGAGAGTCCCAGAGTGTGTGTGTGAGAGAGTCTCAGAGTGCGTGTGTGTGTGAGTCCCCGAGTGTGTGTGTCTGTGTGTGAGTCCCCGAGTGTGTGTGAGAATCACAGTGTCCCAGAGTGTGTGTGTGTATGTGTGTGTGAGTCCCAGAGTTTGTGTTTGTGTGTGTGTGTGTGTGTGAGAGAGAGAGAGAGAGAGAGAGAGAGAGAGAGAGAGTCCCAGAGTGTGTGAGAATCACAGTGTACCAGAGTGTGTGTGTGAGTCCCAGAGTGAGTGAGAATCACAGTGTCCCAGAGTCTGTGTGTGTGAGAGTCCCAGAGTGTGTGAGAGTCTCAGACTGTATGAGAATCAGTGTCCCAGAGTGTGTGAGTGTATGAGTCCCGGAGTGTGTGTGTGTGTGAGTCCCAGATTGTGTGTGTGTGTGAGTCCCAGAGTGTGTGAGAGAATCAGTGTCCCAGAGTGTGTGTGTGTATGTGTGTGTGAGTCCCCGAGTGTGTGTGTGTGTGTGTGTGTGAGTCCCAGAGTGTGTGAGAATCACAGTGACCCAGTGTGTGTGTGAAAGTCCCAGTGTGTGTGAGAGTCCCAGTGTGTGTGTGTGTGTGTGTGTGTGTGTGTGTGTGTGTGTGTGAGTCCCAGAGTTTGTGAGAGTCAGTGTCCCAGATGGTGTGTGTGTGTGTGAGTCCCAGAGTGTGTGCATATGTGAGTCACAGAGTGTGTGTGCGTTCCACACTGTGTGTGTGTGAGAGTCCCAGAGTGTGTGAGAATCAGTGTCTCAGAGGGTGTGAGTCCTATTGTGTGTGTCTGTGTGTGTGAGAGAGACAGAGTCCCAGAGTGCGTGTGTGAGAGAGTCTCAGAGTGCGTGTGTGTGTGAGTCCCCGAGTGTGTGTGTCTGTGTGTGAGTCCCCGAGTGTGTGTGAGAATCACAGTGTCCCAGAGTGTGTGTGTGTATGTGTGTGTGAGTCCCAGAGTTTGTGTTTGTGTGTGTGTGTGTGTGTGTGAGAGAGAGAGAGAGAGAGAGTCCCAGAGTGTGTGAGAATCACAGTGTACCAGAGTGTGTGTGTGAGTCCCAGAGTGAGTGAGAATCACAGTGTCCCAGAGTCTGTGTGTGTGAGAGTCCCAGAGTGTGTGAGAGTCTCAGACTGTATGAGAATCAGTGTCCCAGAGTGTGTGTGTGTGTATGAGTCCCGGAGTGTGTGTGTGTGTGAGTCCCAGATTGTGTGTGTGTGTGAGTCCCAGAGTGTGTGTGAGAATCAGTGTCCCAGAGTGTGTGTGTGTGTGTGTGTATGTGTGTGTGAGTCCCCGAGTGTGTGTGTGTGTGTGTGTGTGTGAGTCCAAGAGTGTGTGAGAATCACAGTGACCCAGTGTGTGTGTGAAAGTCCCAGTGTGTGTGAGAGTCCCAGTGTGTGTGTGTGTGTGTGTGTGTGTGTGTTTGTGTGTCCCAGAGTTTGTGAGAGTCAGTGTCCCAGATGGTGTGTGTGTGTGTGAGTCCCAGAGTGTGTGCATATGTGAGTCACAGAGTGTGTGTGCGTTCCACACTGTGTGTGTGTGAGAGTCCCAGAGTGTGTGGGAATCAGTGTCTCAGAGGGTGTGAGTCCTATTGTGTGTGTCTGTGTGTGTGAGAGAGACAGAGTCCCAGAGTGCGTGTGTGATTCCCAGACCGTGTGAGAACTACTGTCTCCCAGAGTGTGTGGGTGAGAGAGTCCCAGAGTGTGTGTGTGTGTGTGTGAGTTTCATACTGTATGAGAATCAGTGTCCCATAGTGTGTGTGTGTGAGAGAGTCCCAGTCTGTGTGTGTGTGTGTGTGAGAGAGAGAGAGTCCCAGAGTGTGTGTGTGAGAGAGTCTCAGAGTGCGTGTGTGTGTGAGTCCCCGAGTGTGTGTGTCTGTGTGTGAGTCCCCGAGTGTGTGTGAGAATCACAGTGTCCCAGAGTGTGTGTGTGTATGTGTGTGTGAGTCCCAGAGTTTGTGTTTGTGTGTGTGTGTGTGTGTGTGAGAGAGAGAGAGAGAGAGAGAGAGAGAGAGAGTCCCAGAGTGTGTGAGAATCACAGTGTACCAGAGTGTGTGTGTGAGTCCCAGAGTGAGTGAGAATCACAGTGTCCCAGAGTCTGTGTGTGTGAGAGTCCCAGAGTGTGTGAGAGTCTCAGACTGTATGAGAATCAGTGTCCCAGAGTGTGTGAGTGTATGAGTCCCGGAGTGTGTGTGTGTGTGAGTCCCAGATTGTGTGTGTGTGTGAGTCCCAGAGTGTGTGAGAGAATCAGTGTCCCAGAGTGTGTGTGTGTGTGTGTGTGTATGTGTGTGTGAGTCCCCGAGTGTGTGTGTGTGTGTGTGTGTGAGTCCCAGAGTGTGTGAGAATCACAGTGACCCAGTGTGTGTGTGAAAGTCCCAGTGTGTGTGAGAGTCCCAGTGTGTGTGTGTGTGTGTGTGTGTGTGTGTGTGTGTGTGTGTGTGTGTGTGAGTCCCAGAGTTTGTGAGAGTCAGTGTCCCAGATGGTGTGTGTGTGTGTGAGTCCCAGAGTGTGTGCATATGTGAGTCCCAGAGTGTGTGTGCGTTCCACACTGTGTGTGTGTGTGAGAGTCCCAGAGTGTGTGAGAATCAGTGTCTCAGAGGGTGTGAGTCCTATTGTGTGTGTCTGTGTGTGTGAGAGAGACAGAGTCCCAGAGTGCGTGTGTGAGAGAGTCTCAGAGTGCGTGTGTGTGTGAGTCCCCGAGTGTGTGTGTCTGTGTGTGAGTCCCCGAGTGTGTGTGAGAATCACAGTGTCCCAGAGTGTGTGTGTGTGTCCCAGAGTTTGTGTTTGTGTGTGTGTGTGTGTGTGTGTGTGAGAGAGAGAGAGAGAGAGAGAGTCCCAGAGTGTGTGAGAATCACAGTGTACCAGAGTGTGTGTGTGAGTCCCAGAGTGAGTGAGAATCACAGTGTCCCAGAGTCTGTGTGTGTGAGAGTCCCAGAGTGTGTGAGAGTCTCAGACTGTATGAGAATCAGTGTCCCAGAGTGTGTGTGTGTGTATGAGTCCCGGAGTGTGTGTGTGTGTGAGTCCCAGATTGTGTGTGTGTGTGAGTCCCAGAGTGTGTGTGAGAATCAGTGTCCCAGAGTGTGTGTGTGTGTGTGTATGTGTGTGTGAGTCCCCGAGTGTGTGTGTGTGTGTGTGTGAGTCCCAGAGTGTGTGAGAATCACAGTGACCCAGTGTGTGTGTGAAAGTCCCAGTGTGTGTGAGAGTCCCAGTGTGTGTGTGTGTGTGTGTGTGTGTGTGTTTGTGTGTCCCAGAGTTTGTGAGAGTCAGTGTCCCAGATGGTGTGTGTGTGTGTGAGTCCCAGAGTGTGTGCATATGTGAGTCACAGAGTGTGTGTGCGTTCCACACTGTGTGTGTGTGAGAGTCCCAGAGTGTGTGAGAATCAGTGTCTCAGAGGGTGTGAGTCCTATTGTGTGTGTCTGTGTGTGTGAGAGAGACAGAGTCCCAGAGTGCGTGTGTGATTCCCAGACCGTGTGAGAACTACTGGCTCCCAGAGTGTGTGGGTGAGAGAGTCCCAGAGTGTGTGTGTGTGTGTGTGAGTTTCATACTGTATGAGAATCAGTGTCCCACAGTGTGTGTGTGTGAGAGAGTCCCAGAGTGCGTGTGTGTGTGAGTCCCAGAGTGTGTGTGAGAATCACAGTGTCCCAGAGTGTGTGCGCGTGTGTGTGTATGAGTCCCAGTGTGTGTGTGTGAGTGTGTGTGTGAATCCCAGAGTGTGTGAGAATCAGTGTCCCAGAGTGTGTGTGTGAGAATCCCAGAGTGAGTGAGAATCACAGTGTCCCAGAGTCTGTGTTTGTGAGAGTCCCAGAGTGTGTGCGTGAGTGTGTGTGCGTCCCAGCGTGTGTGTGTGTGAGAGTCCCAGAGTGTGTGAGAATCACAGTCTCCCAGAGTGTGTGTGTGAGAATCCCAGAGTGAGTGAGAGTCTCAGACTGTATGAGAATCAGTGTCCCAGAGTGTGTGTGTGTGTATGAGTCCCGGAGTGTGTGTGTGTGTGAGTCCCAGATTGTGTGTGTGTGTGAGTCCCAGAGTGTGTGTGAGAATCAGTGTCCCAGAGTGTGTGTGTGTGTGTGTGTATGTGTGTGTGAGTCCCCGAGTGTGTGTGTGTGTGTGTGTGTGTGAGTCCAAGAGTGTGTGAGAATCACAGTGACCCAGTGTGTGTGTGAAAGTCCCAGTGTGTGTGAGAGTCCCAGTGTGTGTGTGTGTGTGTGTGTGTGTGTGTTTGTGTGTCCCAGAGTTTGTGAGAGTCAGTGTCCCAGATGGTGTGTGTGTGTGTGAGTCCCAGAGTGTGTGCATATGTGAGTCACAGAGTGTGTGTGCGTTCCACACTGTGTGTGTGTGAGAGTCCCAGAGTGTGTGGGAATCAGTGTCTCAGAGGGTGTGAGTCCTATTGTGTGTGTCTGTGTGTGTGAGAGAGACAGAGTCCCAGAGTGCGTGTGTGATTCCCAGACCGTGTGAGAACTACTGTCTCCCAGAGTGTGTGGGTGAGAGAGTCCCAGAGTGTGTGTGTGTGTGTGTGAGTTTCATACTGTATGAGAATCAGTGTCCCATAGTGTGTGTGTGTGAGAGAGTCCCAGTCTGTGTGTGTGTGTGTGTGAGAGAGAGAGAGTCCCAGAGTGTGTGTGTGAGAGAGTCTCAGAGTGCGTGTGTGTGTGAGTCCCCGAGTGTGTGTGTCTGTGTGTGAGTCCCCGAGTGTGTGTGAGAATCACAGTGTCCCAGAGTGTGTGTGTGTATGTGTGTGTGAGTCCCAGAGTTTGTGTTTGTGTGTGTGTGTGTGTGTGTGTGAGAGAGAGAGAGAGAGAGAGAGAGAGAGAGAGAGTCCCAGAGTGTGTGAGAATCACAGTGTACCAGAGTGTGTGTGTGAGTCCCAGAGTGAGTGAGAATCACAGTGTCCCAGAGTCTGTGTGTGTGAGAGTCCCAGAGTGTGTGAGAGTCTCAGACTGTATGAGAATCAGTGTCCCAGAGTGTGTGAGTGTATGAGTCCCGGAGTGTGTGTGTGTGTGAGTCCCAGATTGTGTGTGTGTGTGAGTCCCAGAGTGTGTGAGAGAATCAGTGTCCCAGAGTGTGTGTGTGTGTGTGTGTGTATGTGTGTGTGAGTCCCCGAGTGTGTGTGTGTGTGTGTGTGTGAGTCCCAGAGTGTGTGAGAATCACAGTGACCCAGTGTGTGTGTGAAAGTCCCAGTGTGTGTGAGAGTCCCAGTGTGTGTGTGTGTGTGTGTGTGTGTGTGTGTGTGTGAGTCCCAGAGTTTGTGAGAGTCAGTGTCCCAGATGGTGTGTGTGTGTGTGAGTCCCAGAGTGTGTGCATATGTGAGTCCCAGAGTGTGTGTGCGTTCCACACTGTGTGTGTGTGTGAGAGTCCCAGAGTGTGTGAGAATCAGTGTCTCAGAGGGTGTGAGTCCTATTGTGTGTGTCTGTGTGTGTGAGAGAGACAGAGTCCCAGAGTGCGTGTGTGAGAGAGTCTCAGAGTGCGTGTGTGTGTGAGTCCCCGAGTGTGTGTGTCTGTGTGTGAGTCCCCGAGTGTGTGTGAGAATCACAGTGTCCCAGAGTGTGTGTGTGTATGTGTGTGTGAGTCCCAGAGTTTGTGTTTGTGTGTGTGTGTGTGTGTGTGTGTGAGAGAGAGAGAGAGAGAGAGAGTCCCAGAGTGTGTGAGAATCACAGTGTACCAGAGTGTGTGTGTGAGTCCCAGAGTGTGTGTGTGTGTGTGAGTCCCAGAGTGTGTGTGGGAATCACAGTGTCCCAGAGTGTGTGTGTGTGTGAGAGAGAGAGTCCCAGAGTGTGCGTGTGTGTGAGAGTCTCAGACTGTATGAGAATCAGTGTCCCAGAGTGTGTGTGTGTGTGTGTGAGTCCCAGAGTGTGTGTGAGAATCAAAGTGTCCCAGAGTTTGTGTGTGTGTGTGTGTGTGTGTGTGTGAGTCCCAGAGTGTGTGTGTGTGTGTGAGTCCCAGAATGTGTGAGAATCACAGTGACCCAGACTGTATGTGTAAGTCCCAGTGTGTGTGTGACTCCCAGAGTGTGTGAGAATCATAGTGATCCAGAGTGTGTGTGTAAGTCCCAGTGTGTGTGTGTGTGAGAGTCCCAGAGTGTGTGTGAGAATCACAGTGCCCCAGATGTGTGTGTGTGTGAGTCCCAGAGTGTGTGTGTGTGTGTGTGTGAGTCTGTGTGTGAGTCCCAGAGTGTGTGAGAATCAGTGTCCCAGAGTGTGCGTCCCAGAGTCCCAGAGTGAGTGAGAATCACAGTGTCCCAGAGTCTGTGTTTGTGAGAGTCCCAGAGTGTGTGCGTGAGCGTGTGTGCGTCCCAGAGTGTGTGTGTGAGAGTCCCAGAGTGTGTGAGAATCACACTATCCCAGAGTGTGTGTGTGAGAATCCCAGAGTGAGTGAGAATCACAGTGTCCCAGAGTGTGTTTGTGTTTACGTGAGTCCCAGTCTGTGTGTGTGTGTGTGTGTGAGAGAGAGAGAGTCCCAGAGTGTGTGTGTGAGTCCCAGACCGTGTGAGAACCATTGGGTGCCAGAGTGTGTGTGTGTGAGTACCAGATTGTGTGTGTGTGTGTGTGTGAGTCTCAGACTGTATGAGTGTGTGTGTGTGTGAGAGAGTCCCAGAGTGCGTGTGTGTGTGAGTCCCAGTGCGTGTGTGAGAATCACAGTGTCCCAGAGTGCGTGTGCGTGTGTGTGTGTGAGTCCCAGAGTGTGTGTGTGTGTGTGAATCCCAGAGTGTGTGTGGGAATCACAGTGTCCCAGGGTGTGTGTGTGTGAGAGAGAGAGAGAGTCCCAGAGTGTCTGTGTGTGAGAGAGTCTCAGACTGTATGAGAATCAGTGTCCCAGAGTGTGTGTGTGTGAGAGAGTCCCAGTGTGTGTGTGTGTGTGTGTGTGTGTGAGTCCCAGAGTGTGTGTGAGAATCACAGTGTCCCAGAGTTTGTGTGTGTGAGTCCCAGAGTGTGTGTGTGTGTGGGAGTCCCAGAGTGTGTGTGGGAATCACAGTGTCCCAGAGTGTGTGTGTGTGAGAGAGAGAGAGTCCCAGAGTGATTGTGTGTGATAGAGTCTCAGACTGTATGAGAATCAGTGTCCCAGAGTGTGTGTGTGTGTGTGAGTCCCAGAGTGTGTGTGAGAATCACAGTGTCCCAGAGTTTGTGTGTGTGTGTGTGTGTGTGTGTGTGAGTCCCAGAGTGTGTGTGTGTGTGAGTCCCAGAATGTGTGAGAATCACAGTGACCCAGACTGTATGTGTAAGTCCCAGTGTGTGTGTGAGAGAGTCCCAGAGTGTGTGAGAATCATAGTGACCCAGAGTGTTTTTGTAAGTCCCAGTGTGTGTGTGTGAGAGAGTCCCAGAATGTGTGTGAGAATCACAGTGTCCCAGATGTGTGTGTGTGTGTGTGTGTGTGTGAGTCCCAGAGTGTGTGATTTTCATAGTGACGCAGAGTGTGTGTGTGAGTCCCAGAGTGTGCGTGTGTGTGAGAGTCTCAGACTGTATGAGAATCAGTGTCCCAGAGTGTGTGTGTGTGTGTGTGAGTCCCAGAGTGTGTGTGAGAATCAAAGTGTCCCAGAGTTTGTGTGTGTGTGTGTGTGTGTGTGTGTGTGAGTCCCAGAGTGTGTGTGTGTGTGTGAGTCCCAGAATGTGTGAGAATCACAGTGACCCAGACTGTATGTGTAAGTCCCAGTGTGTGTGTGACTCCCAGAGTGTGTGAGAATCATAGTGATCCAGAGTGTGTGTGTAAGTCCCAGTGTGTGTGTGTGTGAGAGTCCCAGAGTGTGTGTGAGAATCACAGTGCCCCAGATGTGTGTGTGTGTGAGTCCCAGAGTGTGTGTGTGTGTGTGTGTGAGTGTGTGTGTGAGTCCCAGAGTGTGTGAGAATCAGTGTCCCAGAGTGTGCGTCCCAGAGTCCCAGAGTGAGTGAGAATCACAGTGTCCCAGAGTCTGTGTTTGTGAGAGTCCCAGAGTGTGTGCGTGAGCGTGTGTGCGTCCCAGAGTGTGTGTGTGAGAGTCCCAGAGTGTGTGAGAATCACACTATCCCAGAGTGTGTGTGTGAGAATCCCAGAGTGAGTGAGAATCACAGTGTCCCAGAGTGTGTTTGTGTTTACGTGAGTCCCAGTCTGTGTGTGTGTGTGTGTGTGAGAGAGAGAGAGTCCCAGAGTGTGTGTGTGAGTCCCAGACCGTGTGAGAACCATTGGGTGCCAGAGTGTGTGTGTGTGAGTACCAGATTGTGTGTGTGTGTGTGTGTGAGTCTCAGACTGTATGAGTGTGTGTGTGTGTGAGAGAGTCCCAGAGTGCGTGTGTGTGTGAGTCCCAGTGCGTGTGTGAGAATCACAGTGTCCCAGAGTGCGTGTGCGTGTGTGTGTGTGAGTCCCAGAGTGTGTGTGTGTGTGTGAATCCCAGAGTGTGTGTGGGAATCACAGTGTCCCAGGGTGTGTGTGTGTGAGAGAGAGAGAGAGTCCCAGAGTGTCTGTGTGTGAGAGAGTCTCAGACTGTATGAGAATCAGTGTCCCAGAGTGTGTGTGTGTGAGAGAGTCCCAGTGTGTGTGTGTGTGTGTGTGTGTGTGTGAGTCCCAGAGTGTGTGTGAGAATCACAGTGTCCCAGAGTTTGTGTGTGTGAGTCCCAGAGTGTGTGTGTGTGTGGGAGTCCCAGAGTGTGTGTGGGAATCACAGTGTCCCAGAGTGTGTGTGTGTGAGAGAGAGAGAGTCCCAGAGTGATTGTGTGTGATAGAGTCTCAGACTGTATGAGAATCAGTGTCCCAGAGTGTGTGTGTGTGTGTGAGTCCCAGAGTGTGTGTGAGAATCACAGTGTCCCAGAGTTTGTGTGTGTGTGTGTGTGTGTGTGTGTGAGTCCCAGAGTGTGTGTGTGTGTGAGTCCCAGAATGTGTGAGAATCACAGTGACCCAGACTGTATGTGTAAGTCCCAGTGTGTGTGTGAGAGAGTCCCAGAGTGTGTGAGAATCATAGTGACCCAGAGTGTTTTTGTAAGTCCCAGTGTGTGTGTGTGAGAGAGTCCCAGAATGTGTGTGAGAATCACAGTGTCCCAGATGTGTGTGTGTGTGTGTGTGTGTGTGTGAGTCCCAGAGTGTGTGATTTTCATAGTGACGCAGAGTGTGTGTGTGAGTCCCAGAGTGTGTGTGCGTGTGTGGCACGGTGGCACAGTGGTTAGCACTGCTGCCTCACAGCGCCTGAGACCCGGGTTCACTTCCCGCCTCAGGCGACTGACTGTGTGGAGTTTGCACGTTCTCCCCGTGTCTGCGTGGGTTTCCTCCGGGTGCTCCGGTTTCCTCCCACAGTCACAAAGATGTGCAGGGTCAGGTGAATTGGCCATGCTAAATTGCCCGTAGTGTTAGGTAACGGGTAAATGTAGGGGTATGGGTGGGTTTCGCTTCGGCGGGTCGGTGTGGACTTGTTGGGCCGAAGGGCCTGTTTCCACACTGTAATGTAATCTAATCTAATTGGAAGCTGCTTCAGGTAATAAACATGCTGCAAGGGATCAATAACCTTCCATCGACCAGGGGGATTGGAAGGTCTGGAGAAAAAGAACGAGAATTGCAGAGATTGAAGAATATCACAGAGATGGGGAGTAACATGAGTATGAGGAGTTATAACATGAGATGAACTGTATTCATCTCATATATACAAGGGATTACAGGTGATCAAAAGGACAGTGAGTCTTCTCAGTGCAGGATGGGGTAGTTTGTGCAGACAGGGAGTATTTTATGGAATGGTGCTATTTACAGAGATTAAGAGATTTGTATAGAGTTGAGGCACCAACAGAGATACGGAAGGCTGCAGTGGATGATTTCAGAAGCTGAGGTTCTCGAGGTTACATCAATGAGAAGGCTGGAGAGTATCGCAAAACTTGCAGACACAGGTACACAATAAGCCCGGGTGACACTTACACAGATAGAGAGCATTGCACAAACTGGAAGAGGTTTCTGCGGTAGGGATGGTTGTAGGGGAAAGTGATGTTTACACAGACGGGAGGGGTAATATACATATATATGTATATATACAAACACATACATATATATTAGAGAGAGAGAGAGTTACAGATATAGGGAGATTTTTGGGACAGAAATACGGAACGCAAAGGGAGAGTTGCCAAGTCAGACAAAGAGAGAATGTTTGAGGTGCTGGTGGGAGAGGAGGAGCAAACAGAGATTTGGATTGTTGCTGTCGCTGGAGAAGTACTCTGAGTATAGAGAGACTTTCAGGGCCTGGAGCAGGTTATTGAGACAATGGTCTCCACAGTCTTGAGGACTGGAGTACGCCTGACAGATAGGGAGTGATATAGCTGCTGGGGTAGTTAAAGAGTAGGCTTGCTAGATGGGGAGTAATATCACTGGTGCAGTTACAAAGTTGGGGAGACAGGGTGTGATATCGCTATTGAAGCAGTTACAGAGTAGCCTTGGCAGATAGAGAGTGATAGAGCTGCTGGAGAAGTTACAGAGTGAGCCTGACAGATGGCTCGTGATATAGCGGCCAGAGCAGTTACAAAGTAGACTTGTCAGATGGGGAATGACATAGCTACTGGAGAAGATACAGAGTAGGGTTGACAGATGGGGAGTGATATCACTGCAGGAGCAGTTACACAGTTAGTCTGACAGATGGGGAGTGATATAGCTGCTGGAGCAGGTGACAGATTTAAGGAGGGCTCTGGAGGCTGGTGTAGATTGCAGAGACATGGTGGACAGATGAACGTCAGACGTTCATACCGACAGGGAGGTCTGTAGTTGCACGAGAAGGTAACAGAAACAGTGAAGATTCCAGTGTTGGAAGTGGATTCAGTATGTGGGATAAAGTCGTAGAGGTAGGCGCCGCCATAGTGATTGGAGGAGCACACAAACGGAGGGATGCTATAGGATATGATATTCCAGAGATAGGGAGTGTTCCAGCGGATAAAGGAAGTTACAAAGATAGCTGGGGTTATCGGTTTGGGAGGGTTGGAGAGGCTGGAAGAGATTGGATAGATGGGGAGTATTCCATGTTCTGAGAAAATTCCAGTGATTGATGATTGTGTAGTTTAAACAGATAATGGGGATAGTGCGGACTGACAGAGATACAGAGCCAGGGAGTGCTACACAGAACCATAGGAAAGAGGGGCAGTTGTAGGCCATTCTGCCCCACCAGGAGAAGGTCAGCTCTGCAGATGCTGGAGATCAGAATCAAGTGTTTGCTGCCTGACCCACTGTGTTTTTCCAGCATCCATGGATCAGGAACATAGACATTTTGGGCCGGAGCCCTTCATCAGGAATGAGTAGTAAGGAAAGGATGGTGTACAGAGATAGGGAGGAACTGGAAGAATTTACTGCGATAGTGAGGTTTGTGGTGATGGATTTTGCGATTGGATGAAGTCAGTAATACTGAGGGGTGTAGACACTGGATGGTTCTTCAAACTGAAGGAGGTTACAGAAAGTGAGAACTGTAGGGACTGGGCTTGGATACAGTAACAAAGAGGATGTTTCAGTGACATGGATGGTTTTAGTGACCTCGTAGTTACAGAGATAGGAAGGCTGGTAGTGACGACAGGGGTAGAGTTATGGAGCAGTGTCCTGACGGGAGAAGGTCACAGTGATAGAGGAGATTGCAGACATTGGAAGAGTTATTGTGGCTTCAGGACACTGTACACAGGGAGGGCTGCCGGGATGGGAGCAGGTTACACAGGCAGAAAAGGACTGGACGAGTTTATTCAGATAGAGAGGTTTGTAAGGATGGTGGATGAATTAGAGGCCGTGTGGTGGTGTAGGATGGGAGGCAGGAATGTTATAGGGATTGAAGGTTACAGTAATATCATGTGCTGTCGGGGCTGGAGGAGGGTACGCAAAGGGTCGAGGCTGGAGGATGTTAGAGAGACAGGGTGGGCTGGAGGTATTGTGCGAGATGACAGAAAGAGAGATTATTGTAATGATGGGAGGAGGAGATTCCTGAGATTTGGCATGTCATCCAATCTGGAGTATTTTACAGTGACAGGGAGATAGTCAGCATTGAAGTAGGTTTTAAATTTGCAGAGGATTGTAGGGAGGGTGTGAGGTTACAGAGATAGAAACTGTTCTCAGAGTTAAAAGCATTCAAGGCATTAGCTCAGATGAGTTGGACTGAAGGGTCTGTTTCATTGCTATATGACTCTGTGGTGCGACAATAGAGAATGTTGGAGTGCAAATAGAGAAGATAAAGATCCCAGGGTTCAATAGCACCTTCTCGTGGTCGGCCTGCTTTCCCCTCCATTGTCCTGATGATCACTAAGACAGCATAGGCCTGGATTGATAACTGTGACACTCCCGATGCTGTCTCAGACAGGCTCAGTACAGCAGAGCTGAAAGTAATCCTCTCACAAAGGGTGGGGATTGAGCCTGGGAGATTTATGCTCTGTGTTCACCCTTCAGCTCTGTATCTACGTCATGTCGTGAGGGCCTATGTTTCTAGCTATTTAAATGCTCTCTGCTATGTTCCCTGTGAATGATCTTACCTCACTGCAGGATTTATTGAGGACTCCAGATCTCCCTGCCCTTTGTCTCTCTGGTTGACCAACCATTTTCAATGTGGTGATGGATGAGAAACCCAGCAGTTGGGAAGTCTATTGGGTCAGGAGCTTCCTGAGTACCTACAGGATAGAGAGAATTAGACAGAATGGGAAATTATACTGATGCAGTGAGGGTTACACAGGGAGAATGGTACTTAGTGCCACAGAGATCTGGAAAATCCGAGACTCCACCCCTGGCGTGTGCTGCTGCGTCTCTCTGGAGTGGAGAATTCTGTTGGCTCAGGGTCTGGATTAGCTGCAAGAGTGAGAGACATTGACAGAGGCAGCAATTAGACCCACAGTGAGGGATACTAAATGGAGAGATACTGAGTGATATCACCAGAGTGCAGGAATGATTTCAGGATCAAGCAATGGGCATGATGAAAGGTTTTTGATTCATGGTGCAGTCGGATCAGTACTCAGTGGCGATTGAGCTACGAGTGGGAGAGATGATGGCCTCGTGTTATTCTCACTAGACTGTTCATCCAGAATTTAATGCCAGTGTCAGCTATAACCATCTTCCTGCTTAATATCCTTAAAGGAAGGAAATCTGTTATCGACAGCAGGTCTGGCCTACATGTGACTCCAGACGCAGAGCAAGGAGGTTGACTCTGAACTGCCCCCTGAAATGATCCAGCTCAAGGGGCCCCCCGAAATGATCCAGCTCAAGGGCAGCTCAGGGTGGGCAATGCACGCTGGCCAGCCAGAGAGGGCAACATCCCATGCCTGAATTAAAATGAAGATAAAAACAATGACTGCAGATGCTGGAAACCATAATCTGGAATAGTGGTGCTGGAAGAGCACAGAAGTTTAGGCAGCATCCAAGGAGCTTTGAAATCGACGTTTCAAGCAAAAGCCCTTCATCAGGAATAAAGGCAGTGAGCCTGAAGCGTGGAGAGATAAGCTAGGGGAAGGTGAGGGTGGGGAGAGAGTAGCATAGAGTACAATGGGTGAGTGGGGGAGGAGATGAAGGTGACAGGTCAGGGAGGGGAAGGTGGAGTTGATAGGTGGAAAAGGAGCTAGGCAGGTCGGACAAGTCCGGACAAGTCATGGGGACAGTGCTGAGCTGTAAGTTTGAAACTAGGATGAGGTGGGGGAAGGGGAAACCAGGAAGGTGTTGAAGTCCACATTGATGCCCTGGGGTTGAAGTGTTCCGAGGCAGAAGATGAGGCGTTCTTCCTCCAGGCATCTGGTGGTGGGGGAGCGGCGGTGAAGGAGGCCCAGGACCTCCATATCCTCGGCAGAGTGGGAGGGGGAGTTGAAATGTTGGGCCACGGGGCGGTGTGGTTGATTGGTGCGGGTGTCCCAGAGATGTTCCCTAAAGCACTCTGCTAGGAGGCGCCCAGTCTCCCCAATGTAGTGGAGACCGCATCAGGAGCAATGTATACAATAAATTATATTAGTGGATGTGCAAGTAAAACTTTAATGGATGTGGAAGGCTCCTTTAGGGACTTGGATAGAGGTGAGGGAGGAGGTGTGGGCGCAGGTTTTACAGTTCCTGCGGTGGCAGGGAAAAGTGCCAGGATGGGAGGGTGGGTTGTAGGGGGGCGTGGACCTGACCAGGTAGTCACGGAGTGAACGGTCTTTGCGGAAGGCAGAAAGGGGTGGGGAGGGAAATATATCACTGGTGGTGGGGTCTTTTTGGAGGTGGCGGAAATGTCGGCGGATGATTTGGTTTATGTGAAAGTTGGTAGGGTGGAAGGTGAGCACCAGCGGCGTTCTGTCCTTGTTACGGTTAGAGGGATGGGGTCTGAGGGCGGAGGTGCGGGATGTAGACGAGATGCTTTGCAGGGCATCTTTAACCACGTAGGAAGAGAAATTACGGTCTCTAAAGAAGGAGGCCATCTGGTGTGTTCTGTGATGGAACTGGTTCTCCTGGGAGCAGATCCGGCGGAGGCGGAGGAATTGGGAATACGTGTGGCATTTTTGTAAGAGGTAGGGTGGGAAGAGGTGTAATCAATGTAGCTGTGGGAGTCGGTGGGTTTGTAAAAAAATGTCAGTGACAAGTCGGTCGTCATTGATGGAGGTGGAGAGGTCCAGGAAGGGTTGGGAGGTTTCAGAGATGGTCCAGGTAAATTTAAGGTCAGGGTGGAATGTGTTGGTGAAGTTGATAAATTGCTCAACCTCCTCGCGAGAGCACGAGGTGGCACCAATGCAGTCATCAATGTAGTGGAGGAAGAGGTGGTGAATCGTGCCGGTATAATTATGGAAGATCAACTGCTCTACGTAGCCAGCAAAGAGACAGGCATAGCTGTGGCCCATACGTGTGCCCATGGCTACCCCTTTCGTCAGGAGGAAGTGGGAGGATTCAAAGGAGAAATTGTAAGGGTGAGGACCAGTTTGGCCAAACGAATGAGAGTGTCGGTGGAAGGGTACAGTTGGGATCGTCTGGAGATGAAAAAACGAAGGGCTTGGAGGCCCTTATCATGGCGGATGAAGGTGTAGAGGGATTGGATATCCATGGTGAAGAAGAGGCGTTGGGAGCTGGGGAAACGGAAGTCTTAGAGGAGGTGGAGGGTGTGGGTGGTGTCACGAACGCATGTGGGGAGTTCCTGGACTAGTGGGGATAGGACAGTGTCGAGCTAGGTAGAGATGAGTTCAGTGGGGCAGGGGCATGGTGAGACAGTGGGTCGGTCAGGGTGGTCAGGCTTGTGCATCTTGGAAAGGAGGTAGAACCGGGCAGTGCGGGGTTCCCGGACTATGAGGTTGGAAGCTGTGGGTGGGAGATCTCCTGAGGTGATAAGGTTCTGTATGGTCTGGTAGATGATGGTTTAGTGATGGGGAGTGGGGTCATGGTCGAGGTGGCGGTAGGAAGAGATGTCCTCGAGTTGACGTTTGGCTTCAGCGATGTAGAGGTCAGTGCGCCAGACTACCACTGCACCCCCTTTGTCCGCTGGCTTGATGGTGAGGTTGGGATTGGAGCAGAAGGATTGGAGGGCTGCGTGTTGTGAGGGTGAGAGGTTGGAGTGGGGGAGGGGGGTAGACAGGTTGAGGCAGTTAATGTCCCGGCGACAGTTGGAAATGAAGTGTTCGAGGGCAGGTAATAGGCCAGAGCGGGGTGTCCAGGTGGATGCAGTGTGTTGGAGGTGGGCGAAGGGGTCCTCGGAAGGTGGGCGGGAGTCCTGATTGTGAAAGCAAGCTCGGTGGTGGAGGCGACGGAATAATTGTTCGACGTCACGGCGTGTATTAAATGCATTGATGCGTGGACGGAGGGGGATGAAGGTGAGTCCTTTGCTGAGGACTGATCGCTCGTCCTCAGTGAGGGGATGGTTTGGGGGGATGTTGAAAACTCGGCAGGGCTGGGAACTGGGATCTGGTGTGGGTGTAGAGCTGGGAGTGGGGGCGGAACCTGTAACTGGAGTGGGTGTGATGGTGGGGGGAATGGGGGTGGAGTCCTGAGCAGGGGTGGTGTTCCCCTCGGGGTTCTGGGGGGTGGGGATAGTGACAGTGGGGTCTGTGGGGGTCCATGTCAGCAGAATGCAGGTGAGTGGCGCTGGTGGGGGCGGAAGTGGTGGTGACCATGGCAGTAGGGGTGGCGGAAGTCACTGAGCATGTGGCATCAGCGATGATGTGAGGGCGGAAGTGATGTCACGTAGATGCATGAGGAATTGTGAGGGGTGGAAGTGGTTGTGGGCGTGGCCATGATGGGGCGGAAGTGACATCATCAATCAGCGTGGGGGTGGCAGCTGCATCAGCCGCATGGCTAATGGCATCTGAGAACATTCCGAAGCCAGGGGAATCTTCTGGAATGTTTGAGGAGCGCTGGTTGTGGAGGTGGGTAGATAAACGTTTGTTGTCCTTACAGTTTTTGATGTTTGAGATAGAATTGAAATACTGTTTGTTGAGAGTATGAATTCTCCTGAGGATGTAGTACAGAGTGGGTCCTTTGCAATTCTGAGAGAGTGTGGCCCTCAGCTGAGGCAGGGATGACTGTAGAGAGGAATTAAAAACAAACCTGCTGGGAGCAGTGTCCTGGCCAGTCATGCCGGTAGATATATGGACAGGGCTTTAAACTGACAGAGAGGAGGCAGGGACAGGGTTCAGGGACAGGGTTCACCTTTCCAAATCCAAATAGAAAAGGTGAAGCATCGGAACAGTATGGAATGTGGCTGAAAACAAGCAGAAATGAAAAGTAAGGGACAGAGTTTAACTAAAACTGTACATCAGTGAATTAGGCTGTGACAAGAAATTCTGAGAAAAAGTCAACGACAATGCTCCTTTCTTTGGAATGAACAAAGTCTATGCAATAAGATAATAGACTTGTGACACAGAGATTAATAATATTTAATCACCAGAAAGATGTGGTTATAGGAGAAACAAAAGTTGGAACATAAATATTCAATTCCACACATCCTTGAGGTGTCTCAGGGAATTCAGGATGGGTAACCCTGACAATAATGGGTAACAAAGGCATGGGAGAGAACGCATTTGGCCTCAGATGATGCAGCTGAATCAGCCTGGATTTCAGATTCTGGGTAACACGTGTCAAAAACACAAGCAGGAGAATGTTTTTCAGGCGGCCTGACAACATTTCATTGCTCAACACTGTTACACATTCAAATGAATTCATGTATAATGCAAAGGCACTGCGATAATTTTGGGAGATTTCAGTCTTTGTCAAAAGTGATATTCTCCAAACTCATCTTGGAATGTTTTTGTCAGTATTTCTTTCAATAACACATTGTGTGAATGGCCAGGGATGTGACGATCTCAGATCGGTCGTTGGGTGATGATGCTGAGTGAAGGAGTAATGTCACACTGAGATATCCTCTGGGAAATTGTAGTGTAGTGGAATTCACTGAGATGATGGATTGTTAAAGTCACCATAAAGGACACCCTACAATCACAACCAAAGCCATTTATATGTGTTTGAGAGGAGAACTGACCAAGGTAAACAGGGGAAGCAGTGAAATGTGTGGCTGTAAATGGACAGTGGAAAACATTTACAGTCATAGAGATGCACAGCACAGAAACAGAGCCTTCAGTGCAACATATCCACGCAACTCACATATCCTAACATAATCTCGTCTTATTTTTCAACACATGGCCCAAATCCCTCTCAATCCTTCCTGTTCGTGTACCAATCAAGATGCCTGTTAAATGCAATAATTGTACCAACCTCCACCACTTCCTCTAGCAGTTCATTCCATACACACGTCACCCTCTGCCTGTAAAAGTTGTCCCTAAGGGTCCTTTTATATCTTTCCCCCCTCATCCTGAACCGAGGCTTTCCGGTTCTGGGCTCCACTACCTCAGGGAAAAGAACGTTTCTGTTAAACCTATCCATACCTCTCGTATAAGCCTCTATATGGTCTCCCCTCAGCCTCAAATAGCCCCAGCCAATTCAACCTCTCCCTGTAGCTCAAATCTTCCAATCCTGGCAACATCCTTGTAAATCGTTTCTGAACGCTTTCTATTTACACAACATCCTTCCGATAGGGAGGAGACAAGAATTGCATGCAATATTCCAAAAGTGGTTTATCCAATGTCCTGTGCAGCCAGAACATGACCTCTCAACTCCTCAACTCAATTCTTTGATCAGTAAACGCAAGCAAACCAAACACCTCCCTCACTACCCTATCTACCTGCAACTCCACTTTCAAGGAGCTATGAACCTGCATTTCAAAGATCCTTTGTTCAGCAACACTCCCTAGAAATATACCATTAAGTGCATAAGTCCTGCTGAGATTTGCTTTCCCAAAATGCAGCACTTCACATTTATCTAAATTAAACTCCATCTGCCATACCTCAGCCCATTGGCCCATCTGATCCAGATCCGTTGTAATCTGAGGTAACATTCTTCGCTATCCACAACACCTCAAATTTTGGTGACATCTGTAAACTTACTAAATACACCTCCTATGTTCACATCCAAATCATTTATATAAATGATTTGTTATTTATATAAATAACAAAAATAGTGGATCCACCACCGATCTTGTGGCACTCCACTGGTCACTGGTCACAGGCCTCCAGTCTGAAAAACAACCCTCCACCACCACCCTCTGTCTTCTAGCTTTGAGCCAGGTCTGTATCCAAATGGCTGGTTTTCCCTGTATTCCATGAGATTTAACCTTGCTCAACAACCTACCATGTGGAAACTTTTCGAACACCTTATTGAATTCCATATCGCTCACACTGACCGCTCTGCCCTCATCAATCTTTTTTGTTATTTCTTCAAAAACCTCAAACAATTTCTTGAGACATGATTTCCCAAGCACCAAACAATGCTGACTATCCCTAATTAGACACTGCCTTTCCAAATACATGCAAATCCTGTCCCTCATGATTCCCTCCTTCAACGTGCCCACCAATGATGTCAGGTGAACCAGTCCGTCATTCCCTGGCTTTTCCTTACCATCTTGCTTAAATAGTGGCACCACGTCAGCCAACCTCCAGTTTTCTGGTACCTCACCTGTGACTATCGATGATAAAAATATTTCAGCACGGGGCACAGCAATCACTTCCCTAGCTTCCCACAGAGTTCTAGGGTACACCTGATCAGGTCCTGGCAAGGTCCAGCGAAGTGTTCCTGAATCAAGAGACCTTGGAGTGCAGGTTCATAGCTCTTCGAAAGTAGAGTCACAGGGAGATAGGATAGTGAAGAAGGCATTTGATATGCATTCCTATATGGGTCAGAGTACTGACTACAGGGGTTGGGAGGTCATGTTGCGGCTGTACTGGTCATTGGTTGGGCCACTGTTGGAATATTGCATGCAATTCTGGTCTCCTTCCTATCAGAAAGATGTTGTGAAAGATTTACAAGGATGTTGCCAGGGATGGAGGATCTGAGCTACAGGGCGAGGCTGAAAAGACTAGGGCTGGTTTCTCTGGAGCGTCGGAGCCTGAGCGGTGACCTTATAGAGTTTTACAAAATTATGAGGGGCATGGATAGGATAAATAGACAAAGTGTTGTCCCAAGGGTCAGGGCGTCCAGAACTAGAGGGTATGGGTTTAGGGTGAGAGGGGAAAGATATAAAAGAGACCTAAGGGGCAACTTTTTTTCACACAGAGGGTGGTACGGGCATGGAATAAGCTGCCAGAGGAAATGGTGGAGGCTGGCACATTTGCAACATTTAAGAAGCATTTGGATGGGTTTATGAATAGGAAGGGTTTGGAGGGATATGGGCCGGGTGCTGGCAGGTGGGACTAGGTTCGGTAGGGATATCTGGTTGGCAGGGACAGGTTGGACCGAATGGTCTTTTTCCAGGCTGTACATCCTCTATGATTCTATGATCTGATAAGGTCCTCGGGATTTATCCACCTTTATGTATTTCAAGACATCCAGCACCTCCTCCTTTGTAATGTGGACATTTTGCAAGTTGACACCATCTATGTCCCTACATTCTACATCTTCCATGTCCTCCTCACAGTAAACACTGATGCAAAACACTTGTTTAGTATCTCCCCCATCTCCTGCAGCTCCACGTGCAGGCTGCCTTGTTGATCTTCAAGGGGCCCTATTCTCTCCCTAGTTACCATTTTGTCTTTATGTTTTTATAAAAATCCTTGGGATTCTTCTTTACAATATTTGTCCAAGTTATCTCGTGCCCCCTTTTCACCCTCCTGATTTCCCGCTTAAGTACACTCCTACTGCCTTTATACTCTTCTCAGGATTCACACTCTCTCCTGAGATATCTTTACTTCTTTTTCTTCAATGAAACCTCAATTTCTCTCCATATCCAGTATTCTGTACACCTATCAGCTTTTCCTTTCATCCTAACAGGAATACTGTACACTGTCTCTGGACTGCCGTTTTCATTTTTAAAGGCTTCCCAATTCCCAATGATAAAAGTTTCATTCTCTCAAAATGGAAACTCCCCAATTCCCATATCTCGCGAAACCGCTGCTTGACAATAATGACAAAATAAAGAACTTTCCAAAGGAAGGCATCGATGAGGTGAGCTCTGGACAGGAACTTAGATCTGGAGGTTACCAGATGCACGGAGAGTGCTTTCTACCTGAGCAGCACCAGGTCAGTATCAGGTACAAAGACAGAATGGGCAAACAGATTCACATCTGATCTCACATCTCCCAGCCTGGGAACCCGAAGCTGTGCACAGCCATTCTGGAGAGTTATGCAGATATCAGGAGTATTGCTGTGACAAATAGAGATTTCAGTATTTTTGAGGGAAGATACTAATAAAGGAGGTTACAGAGGAAAGGAGGATTGTCAAGACTTGAAGAGGCTTCCCAGTTTACGAGTGCTGGAGGGATTGGAACAGGTTACCAAGATAGGGAGGGTTTAAGATTGAACGATTCCGCAGAAAACCTCTACAGGGAGAATTGAACGATTCTTGACAGTGCGAGGAACAGAAGAATCTTGGGGTCCACGTCCATTGATCCCTCAAAGCTGGTACTCAAGCCGATAGCCTTGTTCAGAAGGCATGTGATGTGTTGGCTTTCATTAGCAGGGGGATTGAATTTAAGAACTATGAGGTTATGCTGCAGCTTTATCGAGCCCTGGTTAGACAACACTTGGTTTATTGCGTTCAATTCTGGTTGCATCATTATCAGAAAGATGTGGAAGCTTTAGAGAGGGTGCAGAGGAGATTTATCAGGATGCCGTCTGGACTGGAGTGGAGATCTTTCGAAGAATATTTGAGGGAGTTAGGGCTTTTCTCATTAGAATGAAAAAAGATGAGAGGTGATTTCATA
Source organism: Chiloscyllium plagiosum (assembly GCF_037043375.1). Classification (NCBI taxonomy): domain Eukaryota; kingdom Metazoa; phylum Chordata; class Chondrichthyes; order Orectolobiformes; family Hemiscylliidae; genus Chiloscyllium; species Chiloscyllium plagiosum. The sequence continues at coordinate 52,076,030 of NW_028270171.1, forward strand.
GAGGTGAATGAGATGATTTGAGGCTTAGATAGAGAGGATAACCACACACTTTTCCCATTGCAAAAATGGAAATGATGAGGTGGCATAAGTTGAAGGTGATTGGAGGAAGGTTTATAAGAGATGTCAGGGGTGAGTTATTTACACATCGTGTATCGGGTGCATGGAATGCACTGCCAACAGTGGTAGCAGAGTCCAATACATTAGGGACATTTAAGCAATTCTTAGATAGGCGAATGGATGATAGTAAAATGTAGGGTCTGTAGGATAAAAGGTCAGCACAACATTGAGGCCGAATGACCTGGGCTGTGCTTTACTGTTCTACGTTCTAAATAGGGAGGGTCACAATGGCACAAAGAGGTTTCAGAAAGCTGGAGAGGATGGGATCTGAATGAAGAGACACAAATAGGAAGGGTTGCTAGGATTGTCGAGGGTAACTGACACAGCAATGATCTGATCTGGAGCAGACGACCCAGACTGGGTGGGGTGTGAGGACGGGAGGTAGTTTCACAGGGAGGGAGGACTATAGATCCACAAGTGGTTACAGAGCTATAGGGCCTGCAGGAGTTCATGGAGATATGGAGGTTGGGAGGGATGAAGCAGTTTACAGGCACAAGGATGTTGCTCGGATGGGATAGTTGGAGACAGCTTCACAGATAAGGAAGTTTAAACCTCCTGCAGTTTAGTCAAAGTGGGAAGGTTTGTAGGGGAGGGTGGCATTTACACAGATAGAGGCGTAAGAGCTGGAGAAGGTTATGGAGATGAGTAGATGGACTGAGAGACTGGAGGAGCTTGCATTGACAGGGTGGGAGATAGCCACGGGAGGATGTTACACAGATAGTGAGTCTTTTCGGAACTGGATCAGGAGAGTAACAGGCATTGGAGTGAGTTCTACAGATCCTGACTGCAGCATGGACCTGAGAGGATTGCAGGGTCTCCACAATTGATCGTGTCTTTCGGACTGGAAAAAGATATGGATCGATTAAACCCAATGTATGCTGTTGTCCTTTTCCTGAACAGAGCCTCAATATCCCTCAGCAGACAGGGATGCCGAAACCTGCCAGCTTTTTCCCTTCACCCTAACAGGGATATACTGGCGCTGGATTCTTGAGATCACAGTTTTAAAACCCTCCCGTTTGTCAGTCATTCCTTCTCCTTCAAACAGACTCACCCAATCGATGGTAATCATGATGTGGAGGAGCCGGTGTTGGACTGGGGTGGACAATGTTAAAAATCACACAACACAGCTTACCGTCCAACAGGTTTATTTGGAGGCACTAAATTGCAGAGCACTGCTTCATCAGGTGGTTGTGGAGCACAGTCGTACGGCACAGAATTTATAACAACAGGATAGCAGTGTCATGGAATGTATTATCAAACACATTTAGCTTCTGCCTTTCACCTTTTAGGATTATCACCTGCGCTTCGAAAGCTGGTGCATTGAAATAAACCTATTGGATTATAAACTGGTGTTCTGTGATTTTTAATTCACCCAATCCTGCCTAATGGCCCCAAACCTGGCCCTGCTCCAGTTTCATCTGGGAACCTGTCTGATCCTTTTCCATAACTCTCTTCTAACGAAGACAGTTGTGGTCACTGGACCCGAAGTGCTCTCTGACTGACACTTCAGTCACTTTCCAGATCTCGTTTTCTGAGGGGAGGTCCAGTGCTGCTCCCGTCTGAGTAGAGTTAAGCCGTGTTAGAGTTACATCTTGGTTTAGGAAAATTTATTGGACACATTTGACAAATTGCACTCCATACGAGCCTTTTACTCTGTGGGTGGCCCAGTCCATCCAGGGGAAGTTAACATCTCCAAACCAATTCTACATTATTATTTCTATAGGTACCTGCAATCTCTCTGCACATCTGCTCCTCTAGTATCCGCTGGCTCTTTGGGAATCTGGAACACTGTCCCAACAGAGTCCATCCCCTTTTTGTTTCTAACTTCCAACCATATGACCTCATTTGATGATCCCTTAAGAGTATCCCTTCTAAGCACTGTTGTTCTGCCCTCCCTTATCAAAAGTGCAACTCTCTCATCTCACTCACTCCGTCAGACCTGTAGCTTCTGTATCCTGGAACAGTGAGCTGTCAGTCCTGCCCTTCTCTCAGCCATGTTTCGGTTATGGCTATAATATCCCAGTCCCCAGAGCCAATCCATGCTCTGAGATCGTCTGCCTTACCAGTCAGGCCTTGTGTGTTGAAATAAATGCACGTTAAACCAGTCGTCTTTTCCCTCCCTTGACTGTGCCCCAGGATATCCAGAATAAGAAACCTGTTCTCGGAGGCTGACGTATTTTTCCCCTGACTGGCCGATGATACCTCTTACTCACAGTCCCTGCCAACCTAGTTTAAGCCCGCCCCTGGTAACACCAACAAATCTCTCTCGCAGTGATCCTGGTGCCCCTCAGTTTTAAGTCAAACCTGTTCCCCCTTGTACAGGTCACCTCTACCCCAGAAGAGATCTCAATGATCCAAACATTACCCCATCCCCCAGATTCTCAGCCACACACCTATCTAGCCTATCTTTCTATTTCAGTCCTCAACGGGCAGGTGGCACTAGGAATAATCTGTATCTCACTTCCCTTGAGGTCGTCCTTTTAAAACTCTCACCTAACTCCTGATACTCATTTCACAGGACCCCATCCCATTATCGAGCACTGTCATGTGGACTGATGTACACAATTATCAATGGCTAATAACCCTCCCCTTCAGAATATTCATTAACCGCACAGAGACATTCTTGACCCTGGTACCCGGAAGGCAGCACACTATCCTGGGGTCTTTTCTGCAGCCAAAGAATCTCCTGTCTGCCCCCCTCACAACTGAGTCTCCTGTCAGTATCACGATCATTAGAGAGGATCTGGAAAACGTGGACTGGGAGGACTATCTGCAGTTGGGTCTATATTTGGAAAGTGGGGGTATGTTAAAGTGATACTGTGAGAATTCAGGGCCAGTGTGTTCCTGACGAGGGAATAGTAAAGGCAGCAAGTCCAGCGAATACTGATCAAGCAATATCGTGAGATTGATAAAGAAAATACAGTGTAATAAAACCAGGCGAAGCCATCCAAAAGTTTAGGGACTGCAAGGGGGTATTTAGAAATGAGGGGAAAACAATGGTCATAAAATATCCTTGTCAGATACTATAAAGGAAAATCCACAAGATATTTTATCAGTATAGTTAGACTACGAGGATTACTGAGGAAAGAGTGAGGCCTGATGGAAACCAAAGGGACAATCCGTGCATGGAGCCAGAGGAAGTAGGTGAGGTCTTCAATTAATACTTCCCATCTGTATTCACACAGGAGAAAGACATTGTAGCTGGGGATTTCAGTTGGGATGGTGAGGCACTAGAACATATTAAGATCGATAAAGGGGAGCTATTAAATGTTTTCACATGCATAAAGCTGGAGAAATCCCAAGTGCCCAATAAAATGTATCCTAGGCTGCTATGGGAGTTAAGGGAGGAGATTATTGGGGCCCTGGTGGATATACTTAATACTTTGCTGGCCACAGGTGAAGTGTCAAATGACTGGAGGATATCTAATTTGGGTCCTTTGTTCAAGAATGGCAGCAGGGATGGCGAGAGGGGAAGGATGCATGGTGGTGGGTTTTGATTGCATGAAACATCACAGCAATACCTAGATAGGGCAGTACTGTGGGATCACCCACTGTGTTGGAGGAACTGTGAAATAAATATGGGTCATCACTCTGATACGAGTGTACTGACCCTGAATAATCCATGGCAGGCTGAGGAACAAATATGTTGGGAGATCTCAAACATCAATTCTAATAATAATAATAGGGGTTTTTAACCTTTCCAAATCTGGATTTGCATTGCCACTATTCATTGTTTAGAACAGAGAAATTTCGTAATTGCGTTCTCGAAAACTCCCAAACAGTATGTAAATGGCCCAACTGGAGAAAGGTGCAAAACCTGACCTCCCCTTGGGAAACAAGGTAAGGGAAGGGACTGAGGTGTTAGTGGGAACGCATTTTGCTAAAATGACCACAGTCCTATTAGTTTTGAAAACAGTGATGGAAAAGGACAGGCCTGGTACATAAGTTCAAGGTATAAAGTGGGGCCAGCCCAATTTTGGTCGTATCAGCCAGGAACTTTCAAAAGGTGATTGGGGAGTCCATTTGCAGGGAAAGGGAAGTCTGGCAAGTGAGAATATTTTAAAAGTAAGATAAACTGATCGATCAGCGCCAGCATGTTCCTGTTTGTGTGCAGCTCCATGCTGACAGCATTAGGAAACACTGACTGTCTTCTGAGGGTCTGGTCAAGGAAAAGGGTGCACATGTCAGGTATAGCCAGCTGGATCAAGGGAATCCCTGAGGATATACTAGGGGCTGGAGGAGTATACTTTGGGTGGAAATCAGGAATGCAGAAAGGGGACATGAAATAACTTTAAAGAGAAGGATAAGGAGAATCCAAAAGTGATTGTATTAATATTTTAAGAGCAAAAGAGTAACCCGAGACGAAATAGGGGCCCTTAAAGATCAATGAGGCTATCATGTGTGGAACTGTAAAATATGGCTAAGACCCTAAACACATTTTGCACTCAAGAACTTACTATTGACAAAGACTGGGCAAGTCGGGGAACAAGAGTAATACGCTAGACCACAATTGGAGTATTCTGCAGTTCCAGTCTCCATGCTATAGGAATGATGTTGTGAAACTTGAAAGGTCTCAGAAAAGATTTACAAGATGTTGCCAGGGTTGTTGCTGAATAAGCTGGGGTTATTTTCCCTGGAGCATCAAAGATTGAGGGGTGACCCTACAGAGGTTTATATAAACATGAGGGGCATGGATTGGATAAACATTCAAGGTCTTTTCCCAGGGGTTGGGAAAACGAGAGTGCACAGGTTTGAGGTTAGAGGAGAAAGGTTTAAAAGGGCCCGAAGGGATAGCTTTTTCATGCATACGGTGATGTGAGTATGGAACAAGCGGAGGGAGAAAGTAAAAGAGACTGATACTATGACAACATTTAAAAGGTATCTGGATGGGTATATGAATAGTCAGAGATTAGCGGTATATGGGTCAAATGCTGATTAATGGGATGGATTTGTTTAGGTCTTCTGGTCAGCCGAGACGAGTTGGGGACTGAAGGGTCTGTTTCCATGCTGTACGTCTCTACGACTTGAAAAGTGTGCATGTTATAGAAGAGGTGGTGCTGGAGGTTTTAAAACACAAAGGTATGGAAGGCTCCAGGAGTGATTAAGTGTATCAGAGGACAATGTGGAATGTTAGGGAAGAAATTGTGGAGCCCCGAGCAAAGTTATTTGTACCATTGACAACCATGTGTGTGATGGGCTGGAAGGTTGGAGGTTGAAATCGTGGAAAGTGAAGGCGGTTTTTTGAGATTACAAAGGGATCTTGATGAAATGGGTGAATGGGCTGAAAAACTGCAGTTGGAATTCGATCTGAATAAATGCGAGGTAATGCATTTGGTAAAACAAACAAGGGTAGAGCTTATACAATTAATGTTAGGGCCTCGTTTAGTGTTTTACAGCAGAGGGACCTCTGGGTTCAAGTACATAATCCTTGAAGTTTGCATCACAGGATGGAATATACGGTGCTTGATATGCCTGACTATTGCTCACTCCATTGAGTGGAAGATTTGGGACGTCATGTTGAGTTTGTACAGACACTGATGCGGCCTGTGCTGCAATACTCCATCCTTATCTGGTCGCCCAGTTATAAGAAGGATATTATTAAGCTGCAGGGGGTTCAGAAGATATTTACAAGAACGTTGCTGGGTATGGACGGGTTGAGTTCTGTAAAATGGCTGGACAGGCTGAGTCTTTTTTCATTGGAACCTGGAAAATGAGAGTTAATGGCAGTTGCCTTTTCCCATAATGGTGGAGTCTCAAGAAGAGGGGACACATTTGTAAGGCTAGAGGACAGAGATGTTCAAAACAAAAGGATATAAGAGGCAAATTGTTAGGCAGAGGGTGATTTGAGCGTGGAATGAACTTCCTGAGGAAAGGGTGGGTGTGGATACAGTTTCAACGTTTAACAGACATTTGGATAAGTACATGAATAGGAAAGGTTTGGAGGGATATGAGCCAGCAACAGGCAGCTGGAACGCATTTACTTTGAGATTATGGTTTGTTTCAACTGAAGGGAGAGCTAGGCGTTTGTACACAAAATTGGCTTGACAGTAGGAGACGGGGGTGATGGGAGAGGGTTGTTGTTTGGACTGGAGGCCTGTGATCAGTGGTGTGCTATAATGATCACTAATTGCATCATCTACATAAACGATTTGGTTGAGAATATAAGAGTCATTGTTCCTAAGTTTGTAGATGATCAAGTTAATTTTATAGTGGGCAGCGAATACGGTTACCAAAGGGGATCTTGACCAACTGGGCCAGTAGACCAAGGAATGAAAGGTAGAGTTTAAAATCAGGTGTTGGATCTTGTTAAGACAAACCAGGGGGAATGATCACGGTTAATGGGAGAGACCTGGGCAGGGTTGTCGAACAGAGAGAGCCCAAGGGGTGCAGTTACGTTATTCCTTGGAAGTGGTATCACAGATGGACAGGGTGGGGAAAGCGGCATTTGGCACATTTAACTTTATGGATCAGAGCATTGAGTACTTATATTGTAGATTTTTGTAACATTGTCCTCAATATTTCCCTTGGGCAGAGGAGGCTACGGGTTGATCTTATAAAGGTTTATAAAACCATGCGGTCCATGAGGAAGGTGAATAGCCAAGGGTAGGTGAGTCCAAAACTAAAGGCATAAACGTGAGGCGAGAGAGCAAAGAGGGAGCTGAGGGGCAAAATTATCCACAGAGGAAGGTGCATAGATGGAAAGGAATGCCAGGGCCACATGGGAGAAACAAGAGCAATTACAACATGGAAAAGACATTTGGGCAGGAACATGGAGAGGAGAAGATTTGAAGGGATATGGGCCAGACGCAGGCAAATGAGTCTCGTTCAGTTTGGGAAACCTGATCAGCACGGACTAATCGGACTGAGGTTCTGTTTCCATGCTGCATGACTCTGTTTCAAGTCACTGGAAGAGGAGACTATCCAGGTAAGGCTTGTTGTAGACACTGAAGCAAGTTACAGCGATAGGGATAGTAGTCTGGAATGCAGTTCATTTCAAATATGGGGAGGAACTATAGGGAAGGGAGGAGGTTACAGGGATGGGAAGGAATGTAGGATTTACAAATTATTGAAGAGACTGGTCCATCTGACATGCCTCAGTCGACTGACTGTGTGGAGTTTGCGCATTCTCCCCGTGTCTGCGTGGGTTTCCTCTGGGTGCTGCGGTTTCCTCCCACAGTCCAAAGATGTGCAGGTCTGGTGAATTGGCCATGCTAAATTGCCCGTAGTGTTAGGTGAAGGGGTAAGTGTAGGGGTATGGGTGGGTTGCGCTTCGGTGGGTCGGTGTGGACTTGTTGGGACTAAGGGCCCGTTTCCATACTATAAGTAATCTAATCTAATCTAATGCCATAGATACAGTGTTGGGAAGGGGACATAGAACAGAAAGGTCTCAGGCAGCATTCCCACCCTCTTGTGGGAGGCCTACTTTCCCCTCTGTTGTACGGATTCTCACTAAGACAGCACAGGCCTGGATTGATAACTCTGAATTCCCGATGCTGTCTCAGTGCAACGTAAGTTAAATTAGAAGCGGTGATTGAGCCTGGGGTGTGTGTGAACTGTGCTCCCCATCCAACACTGTAACTATGTCATGTCTTGTTTTCCGATGTTTGGAGCCCTCTCATTCCTCCCTGCGCTGTGCGCTGTGAGTGACCTTACCTCACTGCAGGATTTATTGAAGGCTCCAGTGCTCCCTGCCCTTTGTTGCTCTGGCTGACCAACCATTTTGAATGAGACACCCAGCAGCTGGGAAGTCTATTGTGTCAGGAACTTCCCGAGTAACTACAGGAGACAGAGAAATAGACAGAATGGGAAATTAGTCTGATGTAGTCTGGGTTACACATGGAGAATGACCCTGAGTCCCACAGAGATCTAGAAAATCCAAGTCTCCATCCCTGGCCTGTGCTGCCTCGTCTCTCTTGAGTGGAGAGTTATGTTGGCTCAGGACCTGGAGTAGCTGCAAAAGCTCTGTCTCCGCATTTCAATACCTCAGCAGGGAGACCGTCTGCTCCAGCAGCCTTGTTGGTTTTGAGCTGGCATTAAATCCAAATGCAAAATATTTGTTCAGTATCTCACCCATCAGCAGTGATTCCACACAGACAGCCTCATTGACCTTTCAGGGGCCCTATTCTCTCCCGAGCTAATTCTTAGCCTATTGTTGAATCTTGTCAAAATGCTTCTGAAATTTCAAATATCCCCCCAGCACTACTAGTCTCCCCCAAATTTAACTATTCTGCCATTTATGGTCACACCAAAATATAGAATGCAACAAATTTAAAAATATTCCCCTTTTATAAATTCATGCTCTCCCATTGTTTTTACGCGTCCAGTTATCATTTTTTGTCATATCCTTTATAACACATTCCAGCTCGTCCCCGACTTACTGTCAGGCTAACACCGTTTAGGTTCAGACTGACTGCACAAAGGGTTTTGGGAATCCTTGTGGATCATTCTGTAAAAGGTAGTTTACAGTGTCAGCAGACAAAAGAGAAGGCAGATCAAATGCTGCCATTTATTACAGAGGGAATGGAGTCTAAATATAGGGACGTCTAGTTAAAACGATGCAAGGTACAAGTCAGACCACATCTAGATTGTAATGAACAGTATGCGTGCCCTAAGGAAAGATATTCTTGTATTGGAGGCAGACCAGGGAAGGTTCACTCGGCTGATCCTGGAGATGGCGGTATGTTCCAATGTGAAGAGGTAGAGTAGATTGACTTTGAACCCATTGGGGTTTTGAAGAACGGGAGAGAAATTGAATGAAACATCCAGGATTCGGAGGGTTTTTGACAGGGTAGATGCCATGAAGTTAGAAAATCGAACAGTACAGCAGAGTAATAGGCCATTCGGCCCACCATGGCTGTGCTGAACATGATGCTATTCTAAATTAATCCCAAGTGCCTGCACATGGTCGATATCACTCTATTCTCTACCTGTTCATGTGTCTGTCTAAATGCCACTTCAAAACTTTGCTCTCGTTGCCACTTCTCCCACCCCCGAGCAGCTCCCACTCTCACTGTCAAGAACTCTGGCCTCATTCATCTCACTTAAAACTTCTCATTCTCACCTTAAACCGAGGCGCCCTAGTATTTGATATTTCGACATTGGAAGAAGGATTCCAATTATTCACACTATCCATGCCCCTGCTAATGCTATATACCTGTACCAGGTCACCCCTCAGCCTCCGATACTCTCGCAAGACAATCCAACTGTGTCTAAACTCCTTACAGTAAACACATTCTCATCCAGACAACATTCTGGTAATCCTCTGTTGCACGCTCCCCAAAGCCTCCACATCCTTCCTGTATTATGTCGATGAGACCTACACACAACATATCAAACATGGCCAAATGAAGTTTCATTCAGTCACAACATGCCATGCAAACGTCTGGACTCAATACTGTGACCAATGTAAGGAAGCATGCCATACTCCTCCTTTACCACCACATTCTGCTATGTTGTTATTTTCAGGGAGCTACAGATTTGCATCCAATGTCGCCTGTTTATCAATGTTTCCAATTAGTCAATTAGTGTAATTCTCTCTTCCATTTGACTTCATAAATGCATCACTTCACACTTGTCCCGATGAAATTCGATTTGCCATTTCTCTGCCCAGCGTTCCAGCTGATCTACACACTGCTGCAACTTTTAACACTCTTCCTCGCTATCACAATTCCCCGAACTACCCCTAATCATTACATGCTTCTCCAAATGTTGTCTGCAAAATTACCACTCAAACAGCTGACCTTATCATCTCATTCACAGAGATAAATTACAAACAGATATCGCAGCACTGATCCTTGTGAAACACCATTGGCCACAGATGTCCACTCAGAAATTCACCGCTGCACATGACTCTGTCTACTATCACCAAAAAATATTGTATCCAACTTACCAATGACCATTAATTCCATGGATTGTGATTTGATCTTCCAGATTTCCCTTGCTATTTGAAAGTTGTCCATTCAACATGACTCTATATTTTGATTCCCAGATTAAATTGGCTGTCTCAGGATGCACTGACTGCATTCTTTCTTCACAACAAAACGGGACCTTGTTTGGTTTTTTGCTGATCCTGCCTAAATCCCTACAACCCCTCAATAATCACATCCCAGCCATGGTTATTCTGCAGGCACATCCCCATCACAACATTTCAATCACATCTGTTCTCTTCAGTTAATGCTGTCATTCCATCTGCCTTGTTGGAAATGCATGGCGCATGTCACCGAGAAAGGGTCTTTGAGGGACGGATAGAGGTCACAAGATTTGGAGAGATGTTTGGGAGTGCGACGATGTTGCAGGGTTAAGCATAGCTGCAGTTGCTAGCGAACGTTCACAGGAGAAAACATTTTATTGTTTGAAGGAAGTTAGAGAGATAAAGCGTCTTTGATTAGATTCCAGAGATAGGGACGTGTGTAGGGTTGTGGATCGTTACATGGACTATACTGATCAGGGCGTAGAAATATTCGCATGATTCCAGGATGTGGTACATTTAACAACAGTTGTGGGATCTGCAGAATATCATAGTGATAGGGAGGGTGGTATGGACTGGAGAATATTACAGGGAAAGGGAGGATGGTATGGACTGGAATATATTACATTGAAAGGGAGGGTGGTATGGGCTGGAGAATGTTGCAAGTACATGGAAGACTGGAGAATGTTGCAGGGATATGGAGGAAATTGTAGACTGAATAAACCTGAAAGGAGAGATGATTTTATGCTCTGGAATGTACTTCAGAGAGAGTGAGTGCTGTGCATGCTGCAAGTTACGACAGGGATAGGGAAGCTTGTAGAGACTAGACGAGAGAGTCAAAGAGAGACTTGTAAGATACCAAATTCACTTATGAGCATAGGATGTGCTATAGCGAGCAGAACGTTTTGAAGTTATAAACGAGGATACAATAGCCACAAAGCAGTCACACCAATACATAGGTATGTAGGAACTGAAGGAATTGAAGAGATTACGCAGACTGGGAGTGTTGTATGCAGTGGAGGAGATTAAACTGATAGTGATGACTTTAGAGACTCAACAATGTTAGGAAATAATGGGAGTTGCAATGGTGAGAGCAGGTTTCAGCACGTTGGAAGATATAGACCTGAAGGAGCTTTCACAGATAGCGATGGCTATCGGGTCTGGTGGGGGCTGCAAAGTAAAGGGGATTGTAAAGACTGGAGGTATTTACACAGATAGGGAGAGAATTAGTGATTGGCAGAATTCATAAAAACGGATCTGTAGGACACGACAGAAATCAGAAGGGTTGTATCAACTTGATGGTGTACACAGGCAGAAAAGCTTGAGAGGGGTTGGAGCAGCTCAACATGATAGGGAGGGACATGGAGACTGGAGATGTTACAGAAATATTAATATGTTTAATGCTTTAGAACTCCACATCAGTCTGTCCTGGATCCTTCTTTATGTTTCTGAACCGCTGTCGATATGCTTCTGGTACTACTCCATAAGCACATAAATTAGCCTGTTTGATATGTGCATCATCTCTTGACCACTCATGAGACAGCGCTGCAAATACCTCACTGGCTCTGCCTAATCGCTTAGACTGAACTAGCTTTACCCACAAGACTTCAGGCTATTCCATCTGTTTATCCAATTGTTCAAATGAAATACAGAGGTCCTTGAAAGTAGAGTCACAGGTAGATAGGATAGCAAAGAAGGCACTTGGTATGCATTCCTTTATTGGTCAGAGTATTGAGCACAGGAGTTGGGATGTCGTGTTGCGGCTGTACAGGACATTGTTAGCCTACTTTTGGAATACCGTGTACAATTCTAGTCTCCTTCCTATCGGAAGGATGTTGTGAAACTTGAATGGGTTCAGAAAAGATTTACAAGGATTTTGCCATGGTTGGAGGATTTGAGCTACAGGGGGAGACTGAACGGGTTGGGGCTGCTTTCCCTGGAGCGTCAGAGGTTGAGGGGTGACCTTATAGAGGTTTATAAAATCATGAGGGGCATGGATAGAATAAATAGGCAAAGTATTATCCCTGGGATCGGGTGTCCAGAACTAGACGACATAGGTTTAGGGTGAGAGGGGAAAGATATAAAAGAGACCTAAGGAGCAACTTTTTCACACGGGGTGGTACGTGTTTGGAATGAGCTGTCAGAAGAAGTGGTGGAGGCTGGTACAATTGCAAAACTTAAAAGGCATCTGGATGGATACATGAATAGGAAGGGTTTAGAGGGAGATGGGCTGGGTGCTGATTGGTGCGACTGGATTGTCAAGGACAAGTTGGACCAAAGGGTCTGTTTCCATGCTGTACATCTCTATGATTCTCTGACTTTAATTGCCGAAATTTCAAATCATTGCAGGCAGTTAGAGACTGAGATAGAATTGTAAGGTCTTTTGGAGGTTCCACAGTTCAGGAGGATTGCAGGGACTTGATGATGTTGTACATTGAAGTAGAGTTATGGGGACTGAAGCTGGGAACAGAGATAGAGAGACGCGCAGGGGATTACGGAGATATGGTGGCCAGTGGTCTCTGGTGGAAGTTCCATGTTGAGGGATGGTTTTTGAAACTGTTGGACTTTAGAAAGATAGGTAGATTTGGAGGGGCTTGAGAGGTTTACAGATGCATGGAGAAATGTAGTGACTGGAGCATACGGAGATGGTGAGGGCTGGAGGAGATGCAATAATTTGGCAGGACTGTAGAAGCTGGAGGGGTTCACACAGACAAGGAGGATTGTAGGAATGTGGGGAGTTTACCGAGATAGAGGGTTGGAGAATTCTCTATAATTCGTGGCTTGGAGCACTGTCTAGACTGGGAAAGGCTTCTGAATGAGGGAGGGGTCGAGCAAAAGGAAGTGATCGCAAAAATTATAGAACATAAACATGTCACTTCGGTGCTGTGCCACTGAGGGTCATCGGGAGGATGTCCTCAATAAAATGTACAACTCTTCAGGGTAATAGACAGGTGGATGCTGAAAGGATGCTTCCTTCTCCTTATGGGAGAGAGGCAGACAACGAGACTCTGTTTGACAAAGATTGAGAAGAGGAGGTTGTCTTTTTCTCCCAATGGCCCAAACCTACTTCAGGTTTGTTCCCACACAGCTGAAAGGAAAGCAATGCGATGACAAAGAGCAAGGTTGTTTGGGACTGCAGGAGATATGAGACGAAGGCCAGGTTGGAAGGGCTGGAGGGAGTGAGAGACAAGGGTGATGTTCAACAGCAAGAAGGGTTTACAAGGTGTGGACATTGTCAGGACTGGAGAGAACATGGCACGCTCACTCATGAGAGGGAGATAACGATACGGCACAACGTCAAACACGGCAGGAGGATCCCAAACTCCATACCTGTCATTTACTCAGGGAGCTGCTCTCACCCAGGCTGGTGCCAAGCCCCACATACAAACAGCATGAGCTCTCCCAGTTCCTGGTGCTCAGAACCCCGTGCACTCACCCCTGGACCAGTTGGTGAAGTATTTACACAGTTATACATTTCCAGAAACCCTGTGCCCTAGCCGACATAAACTGGTAAATTCACATTCTTCCAGGCAAAGACCATCTGCACTCAGATTCCCTGGTGATACAATCCTCTGAGTGCTAGTCTGCAGAGAACAACAGAATCCACGAATCCTTATTCCATGGGTCAGGGTCAATGACAAAAGTTTCATTCTTTCAAAAATGACAACTCCTCAACTCCTGCATCTCACAAAACTGCCATTTAAAAATGTTAAAATAAAGAAGAATCTAAATGAAGGCTTTGATGAGGTGAGCTCTGGTCAGTAACATAGATCTGAATGTTACTAGATGCACAGAGCGTGCTTTCTACCAGAACACCACCAGGTCAGTATCATGCACACAGACAGAACGGGCAAATAGATTCACAACGGAACTCACATCTCACAGCCTGGCAATTTGAAACTGTGCTCACCCATTCCGGAAAGATCTCTAGAAACAGGACATCAGAAACAGGAGACTGGAGGTTGGCTATCGTGTTGCTACTATTTAAGGAAGGCAGTAAAGAAAATCCAGGAAACTATAGACTGTTGAGCCTGATATCGGTGGGCAAGTTGTTGGAGGGAGTCGTAAGAGACAGGATGTACATGTATTTGGAAAGGCAAGGACTGAGTAGGGATAGTCAACAAAGCTTTGTGAGTGAGAAATCATGTCTCTCAAACTTGATTGAGATTTTTGAAGAAGTAACATAGAGGATTGATGAGAGCAGAGCGGTGGATGTGATCTATATGGACTTCAGTCAGGCGTTCAACAAGGTTCCCCTTGGGAGACTGGTTAGCAAGGTTAGATCTCACGGAATACAAGGAGAACTAGCCAATTGGTACAAAACTGACGCAAAGGTAGAAGACAGAGGCTGGTGGGGGAGGGTTGGTTTTCAAACTGGAGTCCTGTGACCAGTGGAGTGCCACAAAGATCGGTGCTGGGTCCAATACTTTGCATTGTTTACATAAATTATTTGGATGTGAGCATAAGAGGTATAGTTTGTAAATGTTCAGGTGACAACAAAATTGGAGGTGTAATAGTCAGTGAAAGTTTTTACATCCGATTGCAATGGGATCTTGATCAGATGGGCCAACGGGCTGAGAAATGGCAGGTGGAGATTAATTCAGATAAATGCGAGACGCTGCATTTTGCAAAAGAAAGTCTTTGCTGGACTTTTACACTTAATGGTAAGGCCTGACAGAGTGTTGCTGAACATAGGGAAATTGGAGTGCAGGTTCATAGCTCCTTGAAAGCAGAATCGCAGATGGATTGAATAGTGAAGAAGGCATTTGGTATGCTTTCTTTTATTGGTCAGAGTATTGAGTAAGGTGTTGAGAGGTCATGTTGTGGCTGTACAGGACATTGGTTAGGTCACTTTTGGAATATTGTGTACAATTCTGGTGACCTTCCTATCGGAAGGATGTTGTGAAACTTGAAAGGGTTCAGAAAAGATTTACAAGGATGTTGCCAGGATTGGAGGGGTTGAGCTATAGAGAGAGGTTGACCAGGCTGGGGCTGTTTTGCCTGGAGCCTCGAGGCTGAGGGGTGACCTTATAGAGGTTTATAATATCATCAGGGGCATGGAGAGGATAAAGAGACAAAGTCTTTACCCTTCGGTGTGGCAGTCCAGAACCGGAGGGCATATGTTTATGGTTAGAGGGGAAAGATATAAAAGAGACTTAAAGAGCATTTTTTTCCCGCAGAGTGTGCTACGTGTATGTAATGAGCTGCCAGATGAAGTGGTGGAGGCTGATACAAAGACATCTGGATGGGTATATGAATAGGAAGGGTTTGCAAGAATATGGGCCAGATGCTGGTAGGTGGGACGAGATTAAGTTGGGATATCTGGTCGGAATGGACGGGTGGACCGAAGGGTCTGTTTCCATGCTGTACATCTCTTTGACTCTAAGAGGGGCTGAATGGTCCAATCAAAAATGACCTGCGGTTCAAGTCATAACATAGTGGGCGGCACGGTGTCACAGTGGTTAGCACTGCTGCCTCACAGCGCCAGAGACCCGGGTTCAATTCCCGCCTCAGGCGACTGACTGTGTGGAGTTTGCACGTTCTCCCCGTGTCTGCGTGGGTTTCCTCCGGGTGCTCCGGTTTCCTCCCACAGTCCAAAGATGTGCAGGGTCAGGTGAATTAGCCATACTAAATTACCCGTAGTGTTAGGTAAGGGGTAAATGTAGGTGTATGGGGTGGGTTTCGCTTCGGCGGGTCGGTGTGGACTTGTTGGGCCGAAGAGCCTGTTTCCACACTGTAATCTAATCTAAAAAAAAATCTAATCTAATCGTTCAGTTTCCGGAATCCATTCTTGGTTCCATCTTGCAGGCTCTATGAATCCCGCTCCCTCTACACTCCTACAGGACCCACGTCCCTTCACATATTTGTACCATCATCCAGGTTCTGCAGCCCTTCCTTCCTCTGTAACATAGCCCGGATTCTACAACTCTTCCTTCCTCTGCAATGTTCCCCAGAAGGGCACTGGAGGCCGGTGGCATTTACAGAATTAGGGAGGGATATCAGACATGGAGCATTTTGCAGGCATTAGGAATATAGGGACTTGAGGAAGTTTCACAGTTTATGAGTGTTGTAGGGACTGGAGGAAGTTACAAAGATAGAGACGGTTTCAGATTGGAGGATTCTGCAGAAAAAAAACACTTTACATGGTTAAAGGCAGGATACTTAGCAGTGTGCATGAACAGTGTGTCCCTGAAGTTACCACTCAAGTTGAGAGGGTGTTAAGAAGGCGTATGTATGTTGGCTTTCATTAGCGGGGGCTTTGGGCTTAAGAGATCCAGGGTTTGCTGCAGCTCTATAGAGCCCCAGTTACACCACACTTGGAATACTGTGAACAGTTCTGTTCACCTCATTATAGGAAGGATGTGGAAGCTTTAACGACAGGACAGAGGATACGTAGCAAGATTTTGCCTGGACTGGAGGGCATGCCCATTGAATGTAGGTTGTGGAAGCTCGGTATTTTCAGATCGGAGTGAACAAGAAAGAATGGCAACATGATAGATGTGTACAAGGTAATGAGAGGCATCGATCGCGTGGATAACCAGAGACAACTTCCCATGGCAAAATGGCTATCACAAGTGGACATATTTTAGGGTAATTCGCGGAAGATTTAGCTTAGATATCAGAGGTACGTTATTTACACAGAATGTGGTGGGTCCCTGGAATGGCCTGACAGCCGTGGTCGTAGATTCAGACACATTACGGACATCTAAGCAACTCTTGCTTAGGCACAGCTATTTTAGCAAAATGTAGGGTATGTAGGTTAGTTTATTCTTCAGAGAAGGATAAAAGGTCAGCACAATATCGAGGGCTGAAGGGCTTGTACTGGGCTGTCCTATTCTATGTTCGAAATAGCGAGGATTATGATGGCAGGAAGAGGTTTCGGGAAGCTAGAGAGGATGGGGTCTGAATGAAGAGACACAAAGAGGAGGCGTTGCTAAAGTTGTATGAGGTAACAGAGACAGAGGGTTGTGGGGACTGGAGGTGGTTTCACAGGGAGGAGCATAGAGCCACAGGAGGTTACAGGGGTTTCATGGAGCTGGGGAGGCTGGGAGGGATGGATCAGTTTACAGAGATAAGGATGTTGGTACGATGGGGTGTTTTACACAGACAGGAATGTTTCAGGTGAATGGAGCAGATTACAGAGATAAAGTGGGTTGTACAGACCCACAAACAGACATATGGAGGGTAGTCGTGACTGAAGATGTTTATAGATACAGGAAGGCTTATGTTCTGCAGGGTATTTAGACATGGAGGGTGTGGAATCATACAGATTTTCCAAGTGATAAAGACAGCAATTTTGCTGGGACTCAGTTTCACAGATTAGGGAGCATTAGTAACCTCCTCCAGATTGGTCAAGGTGGGAAGGGTTGTAGGGGAGGGTGATGTTTACACATGCAAGAGCTGGAGAATATTATGGGAATGAGTAGATGGATGGAGACACTGGAGGAGCTTACATTGACAGGGTGGGTGCTGGCAATGGGAATAAATCACATAGGTAGAGGGTCTTGTAGGAACTGGATCGGAAGAGTCACAGGCATTGGAATGACTTCTGCAGATTGGGAGTGTTACAGAGATTGAGAGGATGGTGGGGTCTCCATAGATTGATCGTGTCTTTAAGAATAGAAGAGTTATTTAGATACTGAAAGCTTAAACCCAATGCATGCAGTCTTCATTTCAAGACCAGAGCCTTATTATCCCTCAACAGCCAAGGATTCCTAAACCTGCCAGCTTTTCCCTTTACCCCAATGGAGCATACTGGTCCTCGATTCTTGATATCACACTTTGCAAAGCCTCCCATTTGCCAGTTGTTCGTTTTCCTTCAAACATACTCACCCGATCAATTGAAATCATAATATGGAGGTGCCGGTGTTGGACTGGGGGTGGACAAAGTTAAAAATCACCCATCAGTCGGTTCCAGGTTTATTTGAAAGCACTAGCTTTCAGAGCACTGCTTCTTCATCAGGTGATTGTGGAGCACAATCCTAAGGCATAGAATTTATAGCAACAGGACGGCGGTAATATGGAATATAATATCAAACAAATTTAGTTTAAGGCTTTCATCTGTTACAGTGATCACCAGCGCTTCCAAAGCGAGTTGAATTATAACTGGGCGTTGTGTAATTTTAAATTCACAGCACTGGCGCCTGCCAAATCCTGCATAATGGCCCCAAACCTGGCCCTGTTCCAGTATTCCTCTTCAATCTGTGGACCTGCTGATCTTTTTCCATAACTATGTTAAAATGAAGACAGTTGTGGGCACTGGATCCAAAGTGCTCTCCGAATGACACTTCAGTCACTTGCCCGACCTCATTTTCTGAGGGGAGGTCCAATGTTGCATCCGCCTGAGTAGAGTAGGGCCCTCTGCATATTGATTTAGGAACCTTTCTTGGACACATTTGAAAAATTGCTCTCCCTCCAGGTCTTTTATACTCTTGCTGGTCCAGTCAATACAGGGAAAATTAAAATCTCCAGCCAATACTTCTCTATTATTCCTATAGTTACCTGCAATCTCTCGACACATCTGCTCCTCTGTTATCTGTTGGGTCTACATCAGTCTACAATACAGTCCCAACAACGTGACCCCCCCGTTCTTTTTTAACTTCTAACCATGTGACCTCATTTGATGACCGCTTAAGAGTATCCTCTCTGAACACTGTGGCTATGTCTTCCCTTATCAAAAGGATAAATCTCCCTCTTCACGCCCTCACATACTTGCCATTCTATCACTCCTGTCGCTTCTTTATCCTGGAATACTGAGCAGCCAGTCCTGCTCTTCTTTAAGCCATGTTTCTGTTACGACTATAATATCCCAGTCCCCAGAGCTAATCCATGCTCTGAGCCCATCTACCTTACCAGTCAGGCCTCGTGCATCGAAATAAATGCCCTTTAAACCAGTAGTCTTTTCCCTGCCTTGACTGTGTTCCTGGATATCCTGAATAGGAAACTTGTTCTCGATGGCTGATGTATTTTCCTCTGACAAGTCGATGGTCTCTCTCTTATTCAGAGTCCCTACCCCCTGCCAAACTAGCTTAAACCCTCCCGGGTAACGTGAACAAATCACTCCAGAGGGGTGCTGGTGCCCATCTGCTTCAAGTCCAACCTGTCACCTCAACCCCAGAAGAGGTCCCAATGATCCAAGAACTCACAAACCTGCCCACTACAGCAGCTCCTCAATCACATATCCATCTGGCCTATCTTTCTATTTCTATCCTCACTAGCACACGGTGCTGGGAGTAATCGGGAGATCCCTCCCCCGAGGTCTTGCTTTTTAACTTCTTACCAAACTGCGTGGGATTCCTCCGGGTGCTCCAGTTTCCTCCCAAAATCCAAAGATGTACAGGTTAGGTGAATTTCCCACGCAAAATTGCCCATAGTGTCAGGTGCGTTAGTCAAGGGTAAATATAGGGGAGGGGAATGCGTCTGGGTGAGTTACTTTTTGGTGTGTCGGTGTGGACTTGTTGGGCCAAAGGGCCAGTTTCTATAATGTAGCAAATCTAATCCATTCAAACTACCTGTGTACATTTCACATGACCCCAACTCTTTGTTTAACTATGGCATGTGTACCAATTGCACAATGACCTCTGGCGCTTCATGCTCCCCCTCCAAAATGTTCTGCAACTGCTCAGAGATATTCTTGACCCTGGTACCCGGTAGGGAACAGATCATCCTGGGGTCGCTTCTGCAGCCACACAGTCTCCTGCTTGTCCCTCTAACAACAGAGTCATCTATCAGTATCAATAATATCAGTATCCCTTATCAGTATCATTAGACAGAGACTGTGAGGACCAACCTGCAGTTGGATCTATATTCGGAAAGTGGAAGTATTTTAAAGTGATACAGTGAGAATTCAAGGTCAGCGTGTTCCTGTCGAGTGAACAGTAAAGGCCACATGTCCAGAAAACACTGATTCAGCGATATTGTGGGTTTCATAAAGGAAGTACAATGCAATAAAAATAGGTGAAGCTCCTCAAAATTGGGAGTGAAATGGGATTGTTGAAAATGAAAGGCAAGCAATAGACAAGACATATATTTGGCAGATATGATTGAGGAAAAGCCACAAGGTATTTTATCAGCTTGTTAGAGTAAGTGGATTACTGGGGAAAGAGTGGTGCCTATTAGAAACCAAAGGGACAATCGGTACCTGGAGCCAGAGGAAGTAGGTGATGTCTTCAATGAGTACTTCCCATCTATATTCACACAGGAGAAAGACATTGTAGCCAGGGATTTAAGTGGAATGGTGTGGTCCCAGAACATGTTAAAATCAATAAGGAGGAGGTATTAAATGTTTTCACAGGAATAAAAGGTTGAGAAATCTCCAGTGCCCAATGAAATGTGTCTCAGGCTGCTGTGGAAGGTAAGAGAGCAGATTGCTGGGGCCCTGGCAGAGAAATGTAATACTTTGCTGGCCACAGGTGAAATTCAAGAAGGGCAGCAGGGATAGGCCAGGTATTTAGAGTGTATAGCTCTACATCAGTGCGAGGGAAATTATTGGAAACAATTATGAGGGTCAATTTGAATCAATAATTGGAAAGGCAGGGATAGATTAGGAATACTCAGTACGGATTTGGTAGGAGAAGATCCTGTCTGATGAATTCAGCTAAATTTTCTTTGAAATTACAATTAAAAATATTGATGAGGGTAGTGCAGGTGATGTGGGTTCCATGGAGTTCATTAAGGTCTTTGACAAGGTCCCACATGGAAGGCTTATCCAAAAGGGAAGAGCCCATGGGATCCAAAGCATCTTGGAAATTGGATCCAAAATTGGTGGAGGATTAGTTTTGTGATTGAAAGCTTTTGCCCAGCGGGTGTACCACAGGGATCTGTGCAGCAACCGTTGCTGTTTATGATGTACATTAATTAGTTGGATGTGAAAGCAGAAGGTATCATTAGTAGGTTTGCAGATGACATGAAAGGTGAGGGTGTTGTCCAGAGTGAGGGGGACGGTCTCAGGCTGCAGTCTGAAGGTTGAGGCTGGATCAGAATTTCAAGAGAGTCATTTCAATTGACAAGGCAGGCCAGAGCACAGCAGGCGATGAGGGAAAACTGATGTATTAAACTGCATTTGCTTTGATATAAAATGCCTGACAGGAAAGGCAGATGAATGCACGGCATGGATAGGAACATGGGACTGGGATAATACAGGAATTACAGAGGTACAGCTGAGGGAAGGATAGGCCAAGCAACTTAATGTTCTGGGGTACAGATGCTACAGGAAGAAGAGAAGGAGAGGCATTTGACGAGGAGGAGGAAGAGGCGGGTGTTTTGATCAGTGAAAACATCACTGCAGAATTGAGAGAGGATATTCCTGGCGATCACTCAGTGAAGCTGTAATAGTGCAATTGAGAAATGAGAATGTGTCATCAGTTTGATATGACTGTACTACAGGTCCTCAGCAGTCAGCAGGAATTTGAGCAACAGATATGTGGGAGATGTCAGATATTTGGTCCACAAGACGTGACATAGGTGCAGTGTTGGAGGGACAGCACAGTACAGAAAGTTCCCAGTCAACATTACAACCCACTCAGGGGAAGCCTGCTATCCCCTCTGTTGAACTGATGCTCGCTAAGACAGCACAGGCCTGGATTGATAACTGTGACACCCTCGGTGCCGACTTCGTACAACAAAACTTACAGTCGGGGTAGTGATTGAGCCTGGGTAAGTCTGTACTGTGCTCCTACTCCGGCACTATATCCATGTCACGTCTTGTTAGCTGATGTTTGGAGCCCTCTCATTGCTCTCTGCTCTGTGCACTGTGAGTGATCTTACCTCACTGCAGGATTTATTGAAGGCTCCAGATCTCCCTGCACTTTGTCTCTCTGGCTGACCGACCAGCTTCAATGTGGCGATGGACAAGACACCCAGCAGTTGGGAAGTCTATTGAGTCAAGAACTTCCTGAGTACATGCAGGAGGTAGATAGAGGAAATTAGACTGATGCATTCAGGGTTACATGTGGAGAATGGCACTGAGTTCCACAGAGATCTGGAAAATCCCAGTCTCCATCTATGGCTTGTGTTGCTGCGTCTCTCTGGAGTGGAGAATTCTGTTGGCTCAGGATCTGCAGTAGATGCAAAAGTGAGAGGCGCTGACAGAGGCAGCAATTAGACTCTCATAGTGAAGGATACCACATGGAGAGAGACAGAGTGATATCACTTGAGTGCAGGTAGATGGCAGGATCACAGAATTGTGTCGGAAGAACGGGTTTTGCTTCATGATGCACTGGTATAACTTGTCAGGAATGAGCAACCAGTGAGCAGGCGAAGTGATGGCCTAGTGGTATTATTGCTAGAGCATGTATCCCAAACCTCAGCTAATGTTCAGGGGAGGCAGGTTTGAATACCACCATTTGAAATGGTGGAATTTTGAATGGATATACCTTTTAAAAATTGGAATTAACAATCCATAAATAAGTATTGATAAAAATCCAAACACTTGACCGTCAGAGAAAGACAACAGTTCACTCTCACGTGGTCTGCAGGACATACCCACAGCAAAGTGTTTGCCTCTCAATTGCCCTCTGAAATGGGCGATCCAACTGCTTAGCTCAAGGGCAGCAAGGGATGGGCAATAAAGGCTAGTCAACCAGAGACACCCACATCTCATATCTGATTTTTAAAAAAATCCATTCGGATTGTTCCACTGGAACTGTGCTGGGACCAGTGTGCTGGCCAATCACGTCGGTAGGTTTATGGACTGGGCTTTAAACTGACAGAGAGGACGCAGGGACAGGCTGCAGGTGAAAGGAGCTTTCCAAATCCAAAGAGAAAAGGTGAAGCATCAGAGCAGCATGGGAATGTGACCGAAGACAACAGAAAGGAACAGATGGGACAAAGTTTAACTAAAACTGTACATCAGCAAATCGATCTGTGACAGGAAATTATGGGAACGAGTAAATTATGTTTTATTTTAATCGACAAAGTCTCTGCATCAAGGGAGATGGATTTGTGATACAGAGATAAAAGAGATTTATCACCAGGGAATTGTGGTTACAGGTGAACAAGAGGTGGAACACAAATATTCAATGGCTCACAACCTTGTGCAAACTCAGGCAAAATGGGCAACGCTAACAATAATGGCTAACAAAGGCCTTACAGAAAAAACATTTGGTCTCAGATCATGAAGTAGAGTAAGTCTGAATGTAAATTCTGGCTATTACTTGCCAGGGACACAAGCAGCAGAACAGTTTTAGACCACCGAACAGTATTTCATTGCCCATCACTGCAATAAGCAGGAATTCAATGGAAGTTTTAATAAAGGCACTGTGAAAATTTAGTGAAACGTCAATATTCGCATAGTCTGGGACAATCACACTGACAAGAGTGATATTGGAAGAGGAGTTCGGAGAATTGATTTTCAGTGTTTCTTTGATTAACACATTGTGCAACTGGCTAGGGACATAACTATCTCAGAGCGACCGTTGTGTGATGACACTTCGTGAATGAGTAATGTCACTTGGAGAGATCCTAACAGAAAGGACAAACTACAACTAGAAACAAAAATAGACAATTACATGAGTTTGAGAGCAGAACTGACCAAAGTAAACAGGCTGAACAGACTGAAACATGTGTAAATAAACAGTGGAAAACATTTGAAGGAACAGTGTAAAACACTCAAAAGGTCATTCCACTGAAACAGACCAAACCTCAGCAAGAAATCCTCACCGGTCCCTCACTCAGGACAAAATGGATCATATTAGATTATCAGTCTGAGAAGATCACCACAAAGTACTTAAAATCCTGAAATAAGAGAGTGTTTTAGGAGTAAGTTTTGAAGGGATTGTAAAGGGTCCAATAGCAGGGGAAGGGCAGTGGGAAGGGGAATCATTGTCAGGGTTTAATGACACGATAGGAATAGGGAGAGGTGAAGGTGCTGGAGGTGGTGAGAGTGTTACAGAGAGTGGTCAGGACCTGAATGGTGTTAAAAACCAGTGAGGATTGCTGCAGCTGTGAGGTGTGTCAGAGGTGAGGAGGGACATATGTATTTTTATTTATTCTTTCATGGGATGTGGGTGTTACTGCCTGGACCAGCGTTCTTTGACCCCATGCTAATTACCCAGAGATTGTTGGGGCCCTGGTGGATATACTTAATACTTTACTGGCCACAGGTGAAGTGCTGAATGACTGGAGGATCGCTCATATGGTCCCTTTGTTCAAGAAGGGCAGCAGGGATAGGTCAGGTAATTACAGAGCAGATAGTCTAACAGCAGGGGGAGGGAAATTATTGTAAACAATTGTGAGGATGAATCAACACTTGCAACGGCAAGGATCAACTCCATTTAGTCATCACAGATTTTGCAAAGGAAGATACTGTCTGAGGAATTCAGTTCAGTTTTTTGAAATGGTGCTTAAGCATATTGATGAGGGCTGTGCAGATGATGTGGTTTACATGGACTTGAATAAGTCCTAAAACAAGATCCAACATGGAAGGCTGGTCCAAAAGGACTGGGTTCCAAGGCAAGTTGGCAAATTGGATGCAAAATTGGTGGATAGCATACTTTCACCAGTGGATGTACCACAGGGATCTGTGCAGGAACCCTTGCTGGTTATTCTGTCAAATAGTAACTTTGAAGTGAAAGCAGAAGGTATCAAGAGTAGGTTTGCAGATGACATGAAAGGTGAGGGTGTTGTTCACAGTGAGGAGGATGGTCTCCGTCTGCAGTCCGATGTTGATTGGATGATAATCTAAGCAGAGTTTAGTTCTGATTGAAGTGACGTAATACTCTGTGGGAGGTACGATAAGCGAAGTACAGACATAATGAACTGTAGGTCCTTGCGGAGTACTGAGAAATACAGGGACCTTGGTGGACAAATCCATAGATCCCTGAAGGTGTCAGCACAGGAAGACAGGGTAGGAAAGGCATCTCAAATGGGAGCAGGAGAGGGACCCATATCCTGATGGAGTGAATTGCTGGAGCTGCTTGAAAGGATATAACCTAGTCTGGCAGGGTGTTGGACCTTAAACAGTCGCAAGGCCAGGAAGAAGATTGAGGCTGGTACACAAGTTAAAGAGAGTGATTTCAAAAGACAAGGCAGGCAAGAACATAGCAGGGAATGGGGGATAACTGGTTATTAAACTACATGTATTTCAATGCAAGGGGCCTGACAGCTAAGGAAGATGAACTCAGGCCATGGACTGGAACATCAGACTGGGAGAGTATAGTTATCACAGAAACACAGCTGAGGGAGGGACCGGCAACTCATTGTTTCAAGGTAGAGGGACTACAGGACGCATCGAATGGGAGGTAAGAGAGGATGTGAGGTGATAAGTACGTGAATAGGAAATGTTTGGAGGGATATGGGCCAGCAACAGGCAGCTGGGATAGGTTTAGTTTGAGATTATGTTTTCTACCAACTGAAGGGTCTGTTTCCATGCTGTACAACTATGACAAGAATATAGTTTTGGTCCATTTTTTGAGAAACGCTGTGATGGAATGTTCGGGAAGTAATGACGAATTAGCCAGATGTCAGTGATAGGTAGGTTGTGGAAGTGATTCTGCCAGGCAGGAGTTACATGCATTTGAAAAGGCAAGGATTGATGAAAGCTAGTCAGCACAAAGTCAGGTCTCACTAACTTTGTGCGTACAATGTCAGGTCTCACTAACTTGACTGTTTTTGTTGACGTGGTGAAAATACATTGTCTACGCTAAAGTCAGCAGGACCTTTGACTGGGTTTAGCATGATGTACTGGTTCAGAAGGTTAGATCTCATGGGATCAGGGAGAGTTAGCCAACTGGATACAAAATTGGCTTGACAGTTGAAGACAGAGGGTGGTGGGAGAGGAGTGTTGTTCAGACTGGAGGCCTGTGACCAGCTGTGTGCTATAAGGATCGGGGCTGGATCCACTGATACGTATCATCTGCATAAACGATTTGTTTGAGAGTATAGGAGTCATTGTTAGTAAGTTTGTAGATGATCAAACTAATAGAGTCGTGTGCAGTGAATATGGTTATCAAAGGGACTCTTGAACAACGGGGCCAGTGGACCAAGGAATGAAAGATGGAGTTGACATATTATGTTGGGTTTTGTTGAAACAAACCAGGGAGGACTAACGAATGGTTTGGCACTGGACAGTGTTGTCGAGCAGAGAGAGACCAAGGGGTGCAGTTACATTGTTCCTTGGAAGTGACATTGCAGTTGGACAGGGTGGTGAAAGCAATATTGACGCACTTTCCTTCATTGTCCAGAGCTTTGATATGAATTGGAAACGTTTGTAACATTGTCCTAAATATTTGCCTTAGGCAGAGGAGGCTACGGATTGACCTTATAAAGGTTTATAAAAACATGCGGGGCCTCAGTAAGGTGAATAGCCAAAGGTAGGTGAGTCCAAAGCTAGAGGATATAAACGTGGGGTGAGAGAGCAAGGGAGCTGAGGGGCAACATTTTACACAGAGGATGGTGCATAGACGGAATGGACTGCCAGAGGGAATGGGATCAATTGCGACATGGAAAAGACATTTGGGGAGATACATGGAGAGGAGAAGGTTTGAAGAGATAAGGGCCAAACGCAGGCAGATGAGACACGTTTAGTATAAGAATCATGGTCAGCATTGATGGGTTGGAGTGAAGGTCCTGTTTCCGTGCTGCATGACTCTGTATCCAGTTAAAGAGGAGGAGACTACTGAGATAAGGCATGTTGTAGACACTGAAGCAAGTTACAGCGATAGGGATGGTAGGCTGGAATGCAGTACGTTTCAAATTAGTGAAGTAAATATCAGGAAGGGAGGAGGTTACAAAGATAGCAACTGTTATAGGAGTTTTTAAAAAATGAAGACATTGGTCAACAAGATATGACATAGATTCAGTGTTGCAGTGTGTTTAGTCTTAGTACATAGACCTTACATTATGGGCAGGGATTGAGCCTGGGGTATGTCTGTATTGTGCTCCCCCTCTAGCACTGTCTCTGTGTCAATGTCTTGTTAGCCGATGTTTGGAGCCCTCTCATTGCTCTCTGCTCTGTGCACTGTGGGTGATCTTACCTTACTCCAGGATTTGTTGAGGACTCCAGATCTCCCTGCTCTTTGTCTCTCTGGCTGACCAATCATCCTCAATGTGGTGATGGACGAGACACCCAACAATTGGGCAGTCCATTGAGTCAGGGCCTTCCTGAGTACGTGTAGGAGACAGAGAGATAGGCAGAATGGGAAATTAGACTGATGCTGTGAGGGTCAAACATGGAAAATGGCACTGTGTCCCACAGAGATCTGGAAAATCTCAGTTTCCATCCCTGGCGGGTGCTGCTACGTCTCTCTGGAATGGAGAATTCTGTTGGCTCAGGATCTGGAGTAGCTATGAGAGCAAGAGACACTGACATAGGCAGCAATTAGACCAACACAGTGAGGGATACCACATGGAGAGTGACTGAGTGATATCACCAGAGTGCAGCAAGTTCTCAAGATCAAACAATTGTGTTTGAAGAACGGGTTTAGCTTCATGATGCACTGGTGTCAGTGTTCAGGGATGGGCAACCAGTGAGCAGGTGAAGTGATGGCCGAGTGGTATTACTACAGCACGTATCTAAAACCTCAGCTAATGTACAGGGGAGAAAGGTTTGAATTCCACCATCAGAAATGGTGGAATTTGAAATCAATAATTTTAAAAATAGTAATTAACAATCCATAAATAAATATGAAACCATTGCTGATGTACAAAAAGCCCAAACACTTGTCCTTCAGAGATGGACATCTGCCCACCCTAGCATGGTCTGCACTACGTAACCACATCAAAGTGTTTGCCTCTCAATTACCCTCTGAAATGGCCGAGCAAGTTACTCCGCTCAAAGGCAGCTAGGGCTGGCCAAGAAAGGCTGGTCAGCCAGAGACACCCACATCCCATAGCTGATTTTTAAAAAATAATCCATTAGGATGGACCCACTGGAACCGTGCTGGGAGCAGTGTCCTGGCCAATCATGTCAGTAGGTTTATGGACAAGGCGTTAAACTGACAGAGAGGACGCAGGAACAGGATTCAGGTGAAGGAACATTCCAAATCCAAAGAAAGGTGACGCATCGGAACAGCATGGGAATTTGGCTGAAGACATTCAGAAAGGAACCGGAAGGGACAGAGTTTAACTTAACCTGTACATCAGCGAATAGGTATGTGACAGGACATTGTGGGAAAGAGGAAATTATGTCTTTTTTTTCGCATGGACAAGGTCTCTGCAATAAGGTGGATGGATTTGTGACACAGAGATAACAGAAATTTAGACACCAGGGAGACGTGGTTACAGGGCGAACAAAAGGTGAACATAAATATTCAATAGCTCACAACCTTGCGGAAACTCAGGCAAAATGCGCAATGAGAAGTATAATGGATAACAAAGGCATTACAGAGAAAGCATTTGGCTGCAGATCATGAAGTAGAGTCGGAATGTAAATTCTGGCTACTACTTGCCAAGGGCAGAAACAGCAGAACAGTTTTAGCCACCGAATAGCATTTCATTGCACATCACTGCATTAAACAGGAAATAATTGGAATTTGTTAACAAAGCTATTGTGATAATTTTGGGAAACTTCAATATTCGCATAATCTTAGACAATCACACTGACAACAGTGATAGTGGAAGGGGAGTACGGATAACTTTTTTTCAGTGTTTCTTTGAATAACACATTGTGCAACTGGCGAGGGACATCACTATGTCAGATCGATGGTTGTGTGATGAAACTTAGTGAATGAGTAATGTCACCTGGAGAAATCCTCCGGGAAATTGTGATAAAGTGCAGTTTAAAGAAATATAAAGTTTTAGAGTGAATCACAAAAAAAAGTTACAATGAAAAACAAAAATAGCCAATTGCATAAATTTGACAGAAGAAGTGACCAAGGTAAACAGGCTAAACAGACTGGAACTTGTGTCTGTAAATGAACAGTGGAAAACACATGAAGGAGGGGGCACGAGAAAGGCTTGGCAGAACGGATTAGAGAGAACACAAAGGGATTTTACACTTATGTGAGGAATAAGAGAATGGTCAAAGAAAGAGTAGGGCCGATCGGGGATAGCATAGGGAATTTGGAGTCTGAGGAGGTAGGGGAAGCCCTAAATGAGTTTTTTTTTTGCTTCTGTCTTTACGAAAGAAACGAACTTTGGAGTGAATGAAACCTTTGAAGAGCAGGTGTGCATGCTGGAATGGATAGAGATAGAGGAAGCTGATGTGCTGAAAGGCTTGTTAAACATTAAGATTGACAAGTCGCCAGGCCTGGACCAGATTTGTCCTCGGCTGCTTTGGGAAACGTGAAATGCAATTGCTTCGCCACTAGCGAAGATCGTTGCATCCTCGCTCTCCACTGGAGTCGTACCTGAGGACTGGAGAGAGGCAAATGTAATTCCTCTCTTCAAGAAAGGAAATAGGGAAATCCCCGACAATTACAGACCAGTCAGTCTCAGGTCTGTCGTCTGCAAGATGTTAGAAAGGATTCTGACGAATAGGATTTATGACCATCTGGAAGAGTATGGCTTGATTAAATGCAGTCAACACGGCTTTGTGAGGGGTAGGTCATGCCTCACAAGCCTTATCGAGTTTTTTTGAGGATGTGACTAGAAACGTTGATGAGGGTCGAGCTGTGGATGTGGTGTATATGGACTTCAGCAAGGCATTTAATAAGGTTCCCCCTGGTAGGCTCATTCAGAAGATCAGGAGGAATGGGATACAGGGGAACTTAGCTGTCTGGATACAGAATTGGCTGGCCAACAGAAGACAGCGAGTGGTAGTAGAAGGAAAATATTCTGCCTGGAAGTTTGTGGTGAGTGGTGTTCCACAGAGATCTGTCCTTGGGCCTCTACTGTTTGTAATTTTTATTAATGACTTAGATGAGGGGATTAAAGGATGGGTCAGCAAGTTTGCAGACGACACAAAGGTTGGAGGTGTCGTTGACAGTATAGAGGGCTGTTGTAGACTGCAGCGGGACATTGACACGATGCAGAGATGGGCTGAGAACTGGCAGATGAAGTTCAACCTGGATAAATGCGAGGTGATGCATTTTTGAAGGTCGAATTTAAAAGCTGAGTACAGGATTAAGGATAGGATTCTTGGCAGTGTGGAGGAACAGAGGGATCTTGGTGTGCAGGTACATAGATCCTTTAAAATGGCCACCCAAGTGGACAGAGTTGTTAAGAAAGCATATGGTGTTTTGGCTTTCATTAACAGGGGGATTGAGTGTAAGATTCGTGAGATCTTGTTGCAGCTCCATAAAACGTTGCTCAGACCGCACTTGGAATACTGCGTCCAGTTCTGGTCGCCCTATTATAGGAATGATGTGGATGCTTTGGACAGGGTTCAGAGGAGGTTTACCAGGATGCTGCCTGGACTAGAGGCTTATCTTATGAAGACAGGTTGATTGAGCTCGGACTTTTTTCATTGGAGAAAAGGAGGAGGAGAGGGGACCTAATTGAGGTATACAAGATCATGAGAGCATAGATAGAGTCGATAGCCAGAGACTATATCCCAGGGCAGAAACGACTAACACGAGGGGTCATAGTTTTAAGTTGGTTGGAGGAAAGTATAGAGGGGATGTCAGAGGCGTGGTCTTTACGCAGAGAGTTGTGAGAGCATGGAATTCGTTGCCAGCAGCAGTTGTGGAAGCAAGGTCATTGGGGACATTTAAGAGACTACTGGACATGCAAATGGTCACAGAAATTTGAGGGTGCATACCTGAGGATCAGTGGGCACAACATCGTGGGCTGAAGGGCCTGTTCTGTGCTGTACTGTTCTATGTTCTATGTTCTAAATATGTCGGGAGAACTCAAATACCAATCATAATAATAGGGTAGTTATGGTAGGGGTTTTTGAACTTTCCAAACCTAGACTGGGACTGCCAGTGTTCAGTGTTTGCAAGGGAGGAATTTGGTAATTGTGTTCCAGAAACTCCCAATCAATATGTAAATGGCCTGAAAAGAGAAACGGCAAAATCTGACCTCCCCTAGGGAAATAAGGTAGGGAAAGGGACTGAGGCGTTAGTGGGAAAGCATTTAGCCAAAGTGACCACAGTTCTATTAGTTTGAAAACAGCGATGGAAAAGTACAGGCCTAGTCCACAAGTTCAAATTATAAAATAGGGCCAGATCAATCTTGATAGTCTTAAAAAGGAACTTTCAAAAGGTGATTGGGGAGTCTATTTGCAGGGAAAGGGAAGTCTGGCAAGTGAGAATATTTTAAAAGTAAGATAAATTGAGCGATCATCGCCAGCTTGTTCCTGTTTGTGTGCAGCTCAATGCTGTCTATTGAGGTCTGGTCAAGGGTCAAAGAAAAGGAGGCACATGTCAGGTATAGCCAGCTGGATCAAGGGAATCCACGAGGATCACAGGGGCTGTAGGAATACACTGTGGGTGGAAATCAGGAATGCAGAAAGGGTACATGAAATTGCCTCGGCAGAGAAGGATAAGGAGAATCCAAAAGAGTAAAAGTAAAAGAGTAACTCGAGACAAAATAAGGGCCCTTAAAGATCAATGAGGCAATTGATGTGTGGAACTGTAGGATATTTACTAAGAACCTAAACAACTTTTCATTCCAGAACTTACTGTGGACAAAGACTGGGGAACTCAGGGAACAAGAGTAATACGTTCGACCACAATTGGCGTACTCTGCAATTCCAGCCTCCCTGCTCTCGGAATGACGTTGTGAACATTTAAAAGGTATCTGGATAGGAATATGAATTGTAATGGTTTAGTACATGGGCCAAATGCTGGTAAATGAGATGGATTTGTTTAGATCTTCTGGTCAGCATGGACGAGTGGGACAGAAGGGTCTGTTTCCATGCTGTACATCTCTCTGACTTGAAAAGAGTGCATGCTATAGAAAAGGTGGCGCTGGAAGCTTTATAACACCAAGTTATGGAGAGCCCCAGAACCTGATTAACTGTAAGACAGACGATGTAAGGGAAGAAATTGTGGAGCCCAGAGCAAAGGTATTTGTACCATTGGCAGCCACGTGAGATGGGCTGGGAGTTTGGAGGTTGGAATACTTGACAGTGAAGGAGGTTTTCTAAGATTATAAAGTGATCTTGATGAGTGAATGGGCTGAAAAACTGTAGAAGGAATTCAATTTGAATAAATGCAACCTAATAAATTTGGTAAAACAAACAAGGGTAGAACTTATGCAATTAATGTTAGGGCATCGGTTAGTGTCTCAGAGCAGAGCGACCTCTGGGTACATAATTCTTGAAATTTGCATCACAGGATGGATAAGGCAGTGCTTGGCATGATTGACTATTGCTCAGTCCATTGAGTGTAGGATTTGGGACGTCATGTTGAGATTGTACCGATATTGGTGAGGCCTCTTCTGCAACACCCTGTCCAGTTCTGTCACCCAGTTATAGGGAGGTTATTATTCTGCTTCAAGGGGTTCAGAAGACATATACCAGGATGTTGCTGGGTATGGAAGGCTTGAGATCTGAAAAAGGGCAGGATATGCTGAGTTGTTTTTCACAGGAGCCTGGAGATTGAGAGGTGACCTCTCAACAGGAACAGGGAGAGGTGAAGGTCTTGGAGGTGGTGAGAGCATTACAGAGAGTGGCCAGGGCCCAAACTGTGTTATAAAGCCAGTACGGATTGATGCAGCTGGAGGGGTTTGTAGAGATAGGGAGGGACATTGGAGGGAGAGGATCAACCAGCTGCTCATCCAAAAACCACGTCAGTGGCCACAGGATTTTTCGTACACACTATTGACCATCCTCAGGCCATAGGATTACTCACAAACAGCATTGACCATTCTCAGCTCACAGGAGCATTCATATAAAGCATTTACGAATTACAGGCCAGAGGATAATTCACACACTGTATTGACCGTCCTCAGGCCACAGGATTATTCACACACAGTATTGACAACCCTCAGGGCACAGGATTATTCACACAGTTTTGAGCATTCACAGCGCACAGGATTATTCATACTCTGTATTGACCATGCACAGGCTACAAAGAAATAATCCTGTGGCCTGTGGATGGTCAATAGTGTGTGTTAATAATCTGTGACCTGTGCATGGTCATTTCTGTTTGTTAATAATACTGTGGCCTGAGGATTGTCAATACTGTGTATGTATAATCCTGTGCACTGTTAACAAACAGAAATGACCATGCAAATACCACAGATTAGTAACACAGCATTGACCATCCACAGGCCACATTATTACTCACACACAGTATTGACCATTCTCAGGCTGCAGGATTATTCACACAACGTATTGCCCATTCACAGTTCTCAGGATTATTAACACACAGTATTGAACAACCTCAGGCAACAGGATTATTCACACACTATATTGACCATCCTCAGGCCACAGGAGAATTCACACACAGTACTGAACATCCTCAAGCAACAGGATTATTCACACACACAGTATTGACCATTCTCAGGTCACAGGATTTCTCACACATTGTATTGACCAGCCTATGGCCACAGGATTACCCACACAATGAATTGACTACCCTCAGGCCACAGGTTTATTCACACACAGTATTGAGCAGTCACAGTGCACAGGATTATACATACACAGTATTGACAATCCTCAGGCCACAGTATTATTAACAAACAGAAATGACCATGCTCAGGTCACAGATTATTAACACACACTATTGACCATCCACAGGCCACAGGTTTATTAACACACATTATTGACCATCCTTAGGCAAAGATGTATTCACACACAGTATTGACGATTCACAGGCTACAGGATTATTCACACACAGTACTGACCATCATCAGTCTGGAAGATTATTCACACAGTATTCTACATCCTTAGGCCTCAGGATTATTCCCATTCTGTATTGACCTTCCTCAGTCCACAGGATTACTCACACACATTACTGACCACCCGAAGACGCAGGATTATTCACTCACCATATTAAGCATTCACAGCCCACAAGATTATTCACACACAGTATTGAGCAATCACAGTGCATAGCATTATTCGCACTCGGTACTGACCATCCTCAAGCAAAGTGTTATTCACGCACAGTATTGACGGTTTACAGTCCACAGCATTATTCTAACATAGAATTGATCAATCGCAGGCAACAGGATGAATCACACATTGCATTGATCATCCTCAGGCCACAGGAGTATTCACACACAGTATTGACCATCCTCAGGACGCAGTATTATTAACACACAGTAGTGACCATTCACAGGCCACAGATTATTAACACACAGTAGTGACCATTCAATGGCCACAGCCTTGTCCCGCACAGAATTGACTATCCTCAGGCCACAGCCAAATTCACACACAGTATTGACTATCCTCTGGCCACAGCCTTATCCATGCACAGTATTGACTATCCCCTGGCCACAGCCATATTCACACGCAGTATTGACGATCCTCAGGCCACAGGTTTATTCACACACAGTATTGACTATCATCAGTCCGGACGATTATTCACACACAGTATTGACTATCCTCAGGCCACAGGATTATTCACACACAGTATTAACCATTCACAGGTAACAGGATTATTCTCACGCAGGATTGAACAACCTCAGACAACAGGATCAATCACACATCGTATTGATCACCCTTAGGCTACAGGATTACGCTCACACAGTTTTGATCATCCTCAGGCCAAGGGTTATTCACACCCAGTACGAATGATTCACACGCCAGAGGATTAGTCACACACAGTATTGACCAACCTCCGGCCACACAATTAATGTTTTGACCAGTTGCAGGTCACAGGATTATTCACACACAGTATTGACTACCCTCAGGCCACAGTATTATTCACACACGGTATTGAGCATTTTCAGTGCGCAGGATTATTCATCACTTTGTATAGTCCATCCACAGGCCAGACTACTATTAACAAACAGCATTGACGTTTCACAGGTCACAGAATTATTCGCACACAGTTTTGCCCATCCTCAGGCCAAGGGTTATTCACACACAATATTGACGATTCCACAGGCCAGAGGATTATTCACACATGATATTGAACATTCAAAGTCCAAGGATAATTCACACACAGCATTGACCATCACAGGCCACAGGTTTATTCACAGACAAGATTGAATATCCTCAGGGAACAGGATTATTCACGGTATTGACCATCATCAGACCACAAGATTATTCACATACTGTATTAACCAGCCTCCGGCCATAAGATTATTCACAACAGTATTGACCATAAACAGGCCACAGATTATTAACACACAGTATTGACCATTCACAGGCCACAGCCTTATTCACACACAGTGTTGACCACAGACAGGTCACAGATTATTAACACACAGTATTGACCATTCACAGACCACAGCCTTATTCACACACAGTATTGACTATCCTCAGGCCACTGGATTAATCCCACACTTTATTGACTACTCTCAGGCCACAGGTTTATGCATACAGAGTATTGAGCAGTCACAGTGCACAGGAGTATTCACACACAGTATTGACCATCCTCAAGCCACATTATTATTAACAAACAGAAATGACCATTCACAGGCCACAGGATTTTTCACCCTCAGTATTGAACAACCACAGGCAACAGGATTAATCACATAGTTTTAACCATCCTCAGGCCAAGGGTTATTCATATACAATATTGATGATTCACAGGGCAGAGGATTATTCACACGTGGTATTGACCATTCATTGCCCAAGGACAATTCACACACAATATTGACCGTTCACAGGCCACAGGATTATTCGCACACAGTATTGTACATCCTCAGACCTCAGAATTATTCACACACTGTATTCACCAGTCTACGGCGACAGGATTTTTGAACCCATTGCCTTGTCACTTTAAAGGCACAGGATTATTTATACATCATTGACCATCCTCGGCCACAGGATTATTCACACTCAGTATTGACGAATCACAGGCCACAGGATCAGTGACACACATTATTGACCATCCTCAGGTACCAGGATTATTCACACACGGTATTGACCATTATCATGACACAGGATTATTCACATACGGTATTGATTTACCTTAAGCCACAGGATTTTTCCCACACAGTATTGACCATCCTCAGGCCACAGGATTATTTTCACAAGATATTGACCATCATCAGGCCGCAGGAGTACTCACACAATATACGGACCATCCTCAAGCAACATAATTATTCACATAAAGTATTGACCATCATCAGGCCACAGAATTATTCACACACAGCATTGACCATTTTCAGGCAACAAGATTATTCCCACACAGTATTGAGCAATCATAGTTCCCAGAATTATTTACATACAGTATTGACCATTCTCAGGCCACAGGATTATTCACACACAGTATAGACCATCCTCAGTACACAGGGATACTCAAAAAACTAAACATTCTCAGGTCACAGGATTACTCAAACATAGTATTGACCACCATTAGGCCAAAGGATTAATGAACACACTGTCTTGACCATTTACATGTCTCAGTTTTATTCATACACAGTTTTGACCATTCTCAGGCCACAGGATTGTCCACAGTGTATTGATCACCCTCAGGCTGCAGGATTATTCACAGACAGTACTCACTACCGTCAGGTCACAGGATTGTTCACACAGTGTATTGATCACCCTCAGGCTGCAGGATTATTCACAGACAGTACTCACTACCCTCAGGTCACAGGATTGTTCACACATAGTAATGACCATCTAAGGGTGATTCACACACAGTATTCAGCATTCACCATGCACAGGATTATTCACACACAGTATTGAACTTCCACAGGCCAAAGGATTATTCCCACACAACTGACCATCCTCAGGCCACAGGATAATTCCCACACAGTTTTGGCCATCCTCAGGCCAAGGGTTATTCACACACAGTATTGACTATTCACAGGCCAGAGGATTATTCACACGTGGTGTTGACCATTCACTGTCCAAGGATAATTCACACACAGCATTAACTGTCACAGGCCACAGGTTTATTCACACAAAATATCGATTATCCTCACGGCACAGGATTATTCACGGTATTAACCATTCTTTGGCCATGAGATTATTCACAACAATATTGACCATCCACAGGCCACAGATTATTAACACACATAATTGACCATTCACAGGCCACAGCCTTATTCACACACAGTATTGACCATCCACAGGCCACAGATTATTAACACACAGTATTGCCCATTCACAGGCCACAGCCTTATTCACACACAGTATTGACTATCCTTAGGCCACTGGATTATTCCCACACTTTATTGACTACTCTTAGGCCACAGGTTTATTCACACACAGTATTGACGATTCGCAGGCCAGAGGAATATTCGCACATGGTAATGACCATTCACTATCCAAAGGATTATTCACACACAGTATTGACCATCCTCAAGCCACAGGATTATTCTCACACAGTATTGACCAGTCTATGGCCACTTGAATTTTGAACCATCTGCCTTGACAATTTACAGTTCACAGGATTATTCACACACAATATTGACGATTCACAGGCCACAATAGACAATAGGCAAGAGACAATAGGTGCAGGAGTAGGCCATTCAGCCCTTCGAGCCTGCACCACCATTCAATATGATCATGTCTGATCATTCCTGATCAGTATCCTGTTCCTGCCTTATCTCCATAACCCTTGATTCCACTATCTTTGAGAGCTCTATCCAACTCTTTCTTAAAAGAATCCAGAGACTGGGCCTCCACTGCCCTCTGGGGCAGAGCATTCCACACAGCCACCACTCTCTGGGTGAAGAAGTTTCACCTAATCTCTGTCCTAAATGGTCTACCACGTATTTGTAAGCTGTGTCCTCTCACCCATCAGCGGAAACATGTTTCCTGCTGCCAGAGTGGCCAATCCTTTCATGATCTTATATGTCCCAATCAGATCCCCTCTCAGTCTTCTAAACTCAAGGGTATACAAGCCCAGTCGCTTCAGTCTTTCAGTGTAAGGTAATCCGCCATTCCAGGAATTGACCTCGTGAACCTACGCTGCACTCCCTCAATAGCCAGAATGTCTTTCCTTAAATTTGGAGACCAGAACTGCACACAGTACTCCAGGTGTGGTCTCACCAGGGCCCTGTACAGCTGCAGAAGCACCTCTTTGCTTCTATACTCAATTCCTCTTGTTATAAAGGCCAGCATGCTATTAGCCTTCCTCACTACCTGCTGTACCTGCATGCTTGCCTTCATTGACTGGTGTACAAGAACACCCAGATCTCTCTGTACTGCCCCTTTACCTAAATTGATTCCATTGAGGTAGTAATCTGCCTTCCTGTTCTTGCCACCAAAGTAGATAACAATACGTTTATCCACATTAAACTGCATCTGCCATGCATCTGCCACTCACCTAACTTGTCACCCTGTAATCTACTAACATCCTCATCACATTTCATCCTGCCACCCAGCTTTGTATCATCAGCAAATTTGCTAATGTTATTGCTGATACCATCTTCTATGTCATTAACATATATTGTAAAAAGCTGCGGTCCCAGCACGGATCCCTGCAGTACCCCACTGGTCACTGCCTGCCATTCCGAAATGGAACCATTTATCACTACCCTTTGTTTCCTATCAGCCAACCAATTTTCAATCCAATCCAGTACTTTGCCCCCAATACCATGCGCCCTAATTTTACTCACTAACATCCTGTGTGGGACTTTATCAAAAGTTTTCTGAAAGTCCAGGTACACTACATCTACTGGATCTCCCTCGTCCATCTTCAGAGTTACATCCTCAAAACATTCAAGAAGATTAGTCAAGCATGATTTCCCCTTCATAAATCCATGCTGACTCTGTCCTATCCTGTTACTACTATACAGATGTTCCGTAATTTCACAGGACTATTCACGCATGGAACTAACCATTAACTGTCCAAAGGATTATTCACACCTGTGAGTGGCGACATACATTATTGACTATCCTCAGGTACCAGAATTAATCACACACGGTATTGACCATTATCAGGACACAGGATTATTCATATACAGTATTGAATTACCTGAAGCCACAGGATTTTTCACATACAGTATTGACGATCCTCAGGCCACAGGATTATTTTCACAAGGTACTTACCATCATCAGGCCACAGGTTTAATCACATACTGTCCTGACCATCCTCACGCAACAGAATTATTCACATAAATTATTGACCATCAGGCCACGGCATTATTCACACACAGCATTGACCATCCTCAGGCCACAAAATTACTCCCACACAGTGTTGAGCATTCATCGTTCCCAGCATTATTCACACACCATATTGACCATCCTCAGGCCACCAGATTTGTCACACACTTTATTGATCTTCCTCAGGCCAAAGGATTATTGCCACACAGAACTGACCATCCTCATGCCACGGGAAAATTCCCACACAGTTTTGGCCATCCCTAGGCCACAGGATTGTTCACAAATAATATTGACCACCCTCACGCCGCAGGATTATTCACACACAGCATAGACCGTTCACAGACCACAGGATTATTCACACACAGCATTGAACAACCCGTCAACAGGATTGATCGCACATAGTTTTGACCATTCTCAGGCCAAAGGATTGCTCACACACAGTATTGACCATCCTCAGGCCAAGGGTTATTCACACACAGTATTGACGATTCACAGGCCAGAGGATCATTTGCACATGGTAATGACCATTCACTATCCAAACGATTATTCACACACAGTATTGATCATCCGCAAGCCGCAGGATTATTCTCACACAGTTTTGACTAGCCTATGGCCCCAGGACTAATGAAGACACTGTCATGACCATCCTCATGCCACAGGATTGTTCACACAGAGTATTGTAGAACCACAGACCAGAGGATTATTCACACACCATATTGATGTTTCAGAGGCCACAGGATTATTCACATACAGTATTGACCATCCTCAGGCCAGAGGAATATTCACAAGGTATTGACCATCCTCAGGCCACCGGATCATTTTCACACAGTATTGACTATCATCAGGTCACATGATTAATCACACACTGTATTGACCACCCTCACGCAACAGAATTATTCTCACACTGTATTAACCACCCTCAGGCCACAGAATTATTCACACACATTATTGACGATCCTCAGGTCAGGATTACTCACATACAGCAATGACCACCCTCAGGCCACAAGATTATTCCTACACAGAATTGAGCATTCATCGTTCCAGGATTATTTACACACAGTATTGACCACCCTCAGGCCTCAGGATTATTCATACACAGTACTGACCATTCACAGGTCACAGCTTTATTCACACAGAGTATTGACCATCATAAGGCCACCGGATTAGTCGTATGTATTACTGACCATCCTCCGGCAACAGGATTATTCACACACAGTATTGAAAATCATCACGCTACAGGATTATTCTCACACATTCTTGACCATCCTCAGGCCATAGGAGTATTCACACACAGTATTGACCATTCTCAGGCCACAGGATTATTCACACACAGTATTGACCATTCACAGTTCACAGCATTACTCACACACAGCACAGACTGTTCACAGGCCACACGATTATTCACACACAGTGTTGACGATTCACAGGCCAGAGGATTATTCACACATGGTATTGACCATTCACTGTCCAAATTTTTATTCATACACAGTATTGACTATCCTCAAGCCACAGGATTATTCTCACACAATATTGACCATCCTCAGGCAACAGGAGTACTCACACCTTATTGACCAGCCTCAGGGCACAGGATTATTCACAAACAGTATTGACTACTCTTAGGTCACAGCATTATTCACACACGCTATTGACCATCCTCAAGCCACAGGATTATTTTCACATGGTATTGACCATCATCAGGCCACAGGATTATTCACAAAATGTATTGACCATCTTCAGGCCACAGGATTATTCACACACATTATTGACCAGCCTGCAGCCACAAAATTATTCACTCTCAGTATTGACCAACCTCAGGCCACAGGAGTGTTCATAAACAGTATTGAGCATGCATAGTTCCCAGGATTATTTAAACACAGTATTGACAATCCACAGTCCACAGGATTATTCAGACAACTATTCTCCATCTTGAGGCTGCAGGAGTATACACACACAGTATTCTACATCCTCAGGTCACAGGATTATTCACACACTGTATTGACCATCCTCAGGCCACAAGATTATTCAAGCACAGTACTGACCATCCACAGGCCAAGGGTTATTCACACACAGTATTGACCATCCTCAGTCCGAGGAATTATTCACACACTGTATTGACAATCGTCAAGCAACAGGATTATTCACACAGAGTATTGATCAACCTCAGGCCACAGGATTATGCACAAACGATATTAAACATTCTCAGGCCACATGATTATTCACACACTGTACTGACAAGCCTACGGCCCCACGATTAATGAACACACTGTCCTGACCATTCTTAGTCCATAGGATTGTTCAGACATAGTATTGAAGATTCACAGGCTACAGGATGAGTGACACACGTTATTGACCATCCACAGGCAAAAAGATTATTCACACACGGTATTGACCAGCCTCATGCAACACAATTATTCACACACAGTATTGTCCATCCTCAGGCTACAGGATCATTCACAAACGATATTGACCATCTGCAAGCCACAGGATTATTTTCACAAGGTATTGACAATCGTCAGGCCACATGTTTATTCACATAGTGTATTGACCATCCTCAGGCCACAGGATAATTCACACATTGTATTGACCATTCACTGTCCAAAGGATTATTCTCACAAAGTATTGACCATCCTCAGGCAACAGGAGCAGTGCACAAAGTATTGATCAACTCAGGCCATATGATTATTCACAGACAGTATTGACCATCTTCAGACCACAGGATTATTCACACACAGCATTGACCATTCACAGCCCACAGCATTATTCACACACAATATTGAACAACCTCAGGCAACAAGATTAATCACACATGGAACTGACCATTCACTGTCCAAAGGATTACTCACACACTGTATTGACCATCCTCAAATCACAGGATTATTCACATACAGTATTGACCATCCTCAGGCCACAGGAGTATTCACACACGGTATTGACCAGCCTCAAGCCACAGGACTTTTTGCACACAGTATTGATGATCCTCAGTCCACAGGTTTATTTTCACACGGCATTAACCATCATCAGGCCACAGGATTAATCACACGCTGCATTGACCATCCTCACGCTACATAATTATTCTGACATAGTATTGACCATCCTCAGTCAACAGAATATTCACACGCCGTATTGACCATCCTCCTACAACCGGATTTGTCACACACAGTATTGGCCATCCTCACGCAACAGGATGAATCACACATGGTATTGATCATCCTCAGGCCACAGGATTATTCACACGCAGC
Organism: Chiloscyllium plagiosum; assembly: GCF_037043375.1. Classification (NCBI taxonomy): domain Eukaryota; kingdom Metazoa; phylum Chordata; class Chondrichthyes; order Orectolobiformes; family Hemiscylliidae; genus Chiloscyllium; species Chiloscyllium plagiosum. The sequence continues at coordinate 52,118,352 of NW_028270171.1, forward strand.
TCTGACCTCCCCCTTAGGCCACAGGATAAATGAACACACTGTCTTGATCAATTACAGGTCACAGATTTATTCACACACAGTTTTGACCAACCTCAAGCCGCAGGATTATGCATAGATAGTACTCACTACCCTCAGGCCACAGGATTGTTCACACACAGTAATGACCATCCTTAGTCCAAGGGTTATTCACACACAGTGTTCAGTGCACAGGATAGTTCACACACTGTATTGACCAACCTCAGGCCACAGGATTATTCACCCACAGTATTGACCATTCTCAGGCCACAGGATTATTCACACACAGTATTGACTAGCACACGGCCACAGGATTAATTAACACTCGGTCTTCAACTTTTGCAGGTCACAGGATTGTTCCGACATAGAATTGACAGTCCTCAGTACTATGTGATTATTCACTCACAGTATTGACCATCCACAGCCCACAGGATTATTCACACACAGCATTGACCATCCACAGGCCACATTATTCTCACACAGTATTGCCCACCCTTAGGTAAAGGGCTATTGACACACAGTATTGACAATTCACAGGCCACAGAATTATTCAAACACATTATTGACCATCCTCAGGCCACAGGATTATTCAGACAGTGTATTGACCACTCACAGTCCAAAAGGATTATTCACACACAGAAATGACTATCCTTAGGCCAGAGTTATTCACACACAGTATTTACGATTCACGGGCCATAGGATTATTCACAGACGTTATTGACTGCCCTCAGTCCACATTATTATTCACACACAGTATTGACCATTCCCAGGCCACAGGATTATTCACGCTCAGTATTGACCATCCTCGATTAGCAAAATTATTCACACACATTATTGTCCAGCCTCCGGCCACAGGATTAATTACACACAGTATTGACAGTACAGAGGCCACAGGAGTATTCACACACAGTATTGACCATTCTCAGCTCACAGGATTATTCACACACAGTATTAACAAACATACGGCCACAGGATTAATAAACACATTGCCTTAACCATTCAGTACAAACAATACTGAACATGCACAGGCCACAGTTTATTAACACCCAGTATTGACCATCCACAGGCCACAGTTTTATTAACAAACAGTATTGAACATGCACAGGTCATAGATTATTGATTCACAGTATTGACCATCCACATCACAAAGGATTATTATCACACAGCATTGACCATCCACAGGCCACAGGATTACTATCAAACAGCATTGGCCATCCACAGCCCAACCATTATTCACTCACAATATTGACCATCCTTAGGCAAAGGGTTATACACACACAGTACTGATGATTCACAGCCCATAGCATTATTCTTACACAGTATTGACTGCCCTCAGGTCACATTATTATTCACGCACAGTATTGACCATCCTTAGGCAAAGGGTTATACACACACTGTACTGATGATTCACAGCCCATAGCATTATTCACACACAGTATTGACTGCCCTCAGGCCACATTATTATTCACGCACAGTATTGACCATCCTCTGTCCACAGGCTTACTCACACACAGTATTGATCATCCTCATGTCAAGGGTTATTCACACACAGTATTGACAGTCCTAAGGACATAAGATCATTCACACACTGTATTGACCAACCTGAGGCCACAGGATTAATGAACACATTCTCTTTACCAATTAACAGATCACAGGAATATTCCCACACAGAACTGACAATACAGAAGACACAGGATTATTCACACACAGTATTGAACATCCTCAAGTTCAGGATTACTCTGACACACTATTGACCATTCACAGTCCACAGGATTATTCACAGACAGTATTGACCAGCATACGGCCACAGGATTAGTGAACACACTGTCTTGCTCATTTACACGTCACAGGATTATTCCCACACAGTATTGATGATTCTCAGGCGACAGCAATATTCACACACAGTATTGACCATCCTCAGGGCACAAGTTTATTCACACACAGCATTGACTAGCACATGGCCACAGGATTAATGAATACTCTGTCTTCAACATTTGCAGGTCACAGGAATATTCCCACACAGTATTGACCATCCTCAAGGAACAGGATTATCCACACAACGTGTTGACAATCCTCAAGACAAAGGATTATTCCTACACAGTATTGATCATCCTTAGGCAACAGGATTATTCTCACACTGTATTGACCATTGTCAGGCCACAGGATTATTCATGAACGGTATTGAATAACCTCAGGCAACACGATTGCTCACACACTGTATTGACCATCCTCAGGACAAGGCTATTTACATATAGTATTGACCATCCACAGCCCACAGGATTATTATCACACAGCATTGACCATCCACAGGCCAATCATTATTCACACACAGTATCGCCCATCCTTAGGCAAAGGGCTATTCGCACACAGTATTGACTATCCTTAAGCCAAGGGTTATTCACACATAGTATTTACGATTCACGGGTCACAGGATTATTCACACACAGTATTGACTATCCTTGGGCAAAGGGCTATTCACACACAGTATTGACTATCCTTAGGCCAAGGGTTATTCACATACAGTATTTACAATCACGGGCCATAGGATTATTCGCACACAGTATTGACTGCCCTCAGTCCAGAGGATTATTCACACACAATATTGAGCATTCACAGTGCACAGGATTATTCGCACACAGTATTCACAAATCTCAGGCCACAGGTTAATTCACACACAGTATTGACAATCCTCCATCCACAGGATTACTCAAACTCAGTATTGACCATATACAGTCTACAGCATTTTTCACACACAGTATTGACAATCCCCAGGCCACAGGATTATTCACAAATAGTATTGACCATCCTCGGATAGCAAAATTATTCACACACATTATTGACCAGCCTCAGGCCACAGGATTATTTACACACTGTATTGATATTACAGAGCCACAGGAGTATTCACACACAATATTCAACATTCTCAACCCACAGGATTATACACACACAGTATTGACGAACATACGGCCACAGGATTAATAAACACACTACTTTGACCATTTACAGCTCATAGGAGTATTCACACACAGTATCGACGATTCTCAGGCCACAGGATTATTCACACACAGTATTGACCAGCATAAGGCTACAGGATTATTCCCACACAGTATTGACCATTCTCAGACCACAGAATTATTCTCACACAGTATTGTCCATCCTCAGGTCACAGGAGTATTCATACACTGTATTGACCATTCTCAGCACACAAGATTATTCACACACACTATTGACGAATATACGGTCACAGGATTAATAAACACACTGCTTTGACCATTTACAGCTCACAGGATTATTCACACACAGTATTGACGATTCTCAGGCCACAGGATTATTCACACACAGTATTGACCATTCTAAGGCCATTAGATCATTCACAGACGGTATTGACCAACTTGAGGCCACAAGATTAATGAACACATTCTCTTTACCAATTAACAGGGAACAAGATTATTCCCACACAGTATTGAACATTCTCAAGATACAGGATTACACCGACACAGTATTTACCATTCACAGCCCACAGGATTGTGCACATATAGTATTTGCCTGTCCTCGGATGCTGCCTGAATTGCTGTGCTCTTCCAGCACCACTGATCCAGAATCTAATATTGATCATACTCAGGCCAAGGATTGACCATTCACAGACAACAGGACTATTCCCACACAGTATTGGCTATTCTCAGGCCACAATATTATTTACATACAGTATTGACCATCCTCAGGACATAGAATTATTCCCACACAGTATTGAATATTCTCAGGCCACAGAATTATTCACACGCAGTATTGTCCATCCTCAGGTCACAGGAGTATTCCCACACAGTATTGACGAACATACGGCCACAGGATTAATAAACACACTGCTTTGACCATTTACAACTCTCAGGATTATTCCCACACAGTATTGACCATCCTCAGACCATGCGAGTATTCACACACAATATACAACATTCTGAGCCCACAGGATTATTCACTCACAGTACGGTCTAGCCTCAGACCACAGGATTATTCTCATACAGTATTGACCAGAATAAGGCTACAGGCTTAATAGACACATTGTCTTGACCATTTACAGGTGGCAGAATTATTCCCATACAGTATTGACCATCGTCAGGCAAAAGGATTATTCCCACAAAGTATTGACAATCCTCAAGGCACGGGATTATTCACACACAGCATTGACCATCCTCAGGCCACAGGATTATTCACACTCAGTATTGACCAGCCTCAGGGCACAGGATTATTCACACCCAGTAATGACCAACCTCAGGGCACAGGATTATTCACGTACAGTATTGAACACCCTCAGGACACAGGTTTCTTCCCACATAGTATTTACCACT